>NC_063260.1:30484887-31927722 GCF_019578655.1 Ricinus communis | reverse complement strand
AAATGTCTATTAGAAATTTCCGTGTTCAGTACAGTGGAATGCAGCCTGGCTCGGTAAGTTATCGCAATTTGATACATGTTGGGTTTAATTTTGAACTAGCAACATTGAGCATTTTATTGCCATTTCATATAAAGCTTAAGAACTGTCTGCTTCTATTTATATTGCAAACCTGGGGAAACTAAGTCCATAATGTTAGGGAGATTAAAGAAATTGTTTTCATCTGTTGCTGCTGCAGCGGTTTCCATTATGTCGATGTTTTAACAAGGGGAAATTAGATCTTTTTTCATAAATATGAACTGGGCCGAAGATAGCTATGGTAATGCCAAGGTTTTCTATTTACTGGCAAATGGGTGGAGAATGAAGTGGATGTTTTCTGCTAGCTGCATTATCCTTTTCTGGTCAAACAAAATTCAGTCTGATTTTTGTAATCCCTTAATCCATCCTTTGATTCATTTCATACTATGGAATTCTTCCTTTTACTGCCCTCTACAAACCTTCATATCTTTCCTCGGGCCTTATGCTGCAAGCTGCGTTCTTATAGTCAATTTCACTGCCTCTATTTTGGGAGACAATGGCAACGGTTCTCTTCAAATCTTATTTGGAATAGAAAACCAACAATGTCAATCTCTTGCTGGCAGCATCTCTTCTTTTTTTCTTTTATAATGTTTGGACCTGGTATTTTCTAGCATCCAATGGCCACTTGTGGAAACCTAGTTAATTGAATGTTCTCTTATTATTGGTTTCATCAACCCCCTAGAATGAAATGTGTTCTTATGTGTTTAACTGATCAGATTTATGTATGATTGGTTCACAGTTGAGCCTTCTTCTTTTCTTTCTTTTTTTCCTTTTTTTAGAAAACAAAAAAGATAAGAAAGTCATTCATCTGTTTGTGAGATTAAATACTTTCCAATATTTTGATTGAAAAAACACATGCTACACTAGGCTTATTTGGGTTTTATCTCCTATTGCATCATGTCTTTGTCCATTTATGTTAGTTTACGCCCTCAAAGATTTATATTATAAGATTGGTGTTTAAGATTTTCTTTTTTTTTTTATTCTCCATTATAAGATTCCTTACTTTGAGTATTATACCTGAAGTCCAGGGCACAAATGTTAATTTTCCTAGTTCTTTTTTCCTATTGCAGGCTTTGTTTGGTTTAAAGTTTTCCAGCTTGACAATAAAACAAAGTCTGGTTGGGTAAATTTTCTTTGTTGCTCCTTAGTGTACATCGAATTTCCAATATTTACTTTCAAATTTTGTTTTTTTCCTGAACAACTACAGGCTGAGAAAATAAGGATTTCTTTCACATGTTTGAAATTATATTGTGCATAGCATTTTCTATTTGAATGACAATGCTACAATGTGTATATACTATGTATGTTATTTTGTTTTTCCCAATCCTTTTCCCTTTTCTCTTTTTTATTAGCAATAAATATGGTCTATACTATAGATATGACAGAATGTGGCCTCTAAATTGAAGAAGCTTAAAGATTGAAAAGAACATGTAGGAACATAAATGTCAAGGTGGTTGAAGTTAGGAACATAACTGTAGCAGGTGGTGGCGGTAGAGGTGGGAAACTTGGTAGAGGAGAATGCAAGGAAGGATTTCTATACTGCTGCTTCTTGTGGAGGTGGTGTCTTGCTGGCTAAAACAGTTTGGCACAAAATGCTGACTGAAATCTATAATTTTTTCTGGGTGGCTAAAATTTTTGGTGGAATTAATTTGTTAAGCAATATCGAGTTGATGAAGTGGTTTTGAAGAAGGGCAAAATGAAGGAGGTGATTTTTGGTTACTAAAAGTAATTATAACCTATTGATAGTGTAGATTGTTGTTGTGGATTTTGTTCATTTAGAGTTCAATTTTATTTGCTTTTCTCTTTTTTATTCTAAATATAGACTCTATGAAATAGTAGTGTTGATTTTAAAAATATGGAGAAGTTCTAATTGGTGTTCTATTATATCAGATGTCTATACTGTTTACTACTACTAGGCTGATGCTATCTTGGAAGCTCAATGATTTTTTTTTGGTTTGCAAGTTACCATGTGTTTTTTAATCCTTCTCTTTCTGTAGCCAAGAAAAATCCTAGTGATGTTGGACCATAATGATCCCCACTATAACTGGATAAACACTTATTCACCAAATACCTTTTCTTAAAGTGTGTGATGAGTTTCAATACTATATGTTGGTTTAGAAAGTTATGAAAACTATGTTCATTGGTAATTGCTAAAGAATGTGTTTCTTCACCAAAATATATTTCTTAGGTCTGTTAAGAAGTCGTGTCTCTAATAACTAAGGGATATGTGTTTATTAATGGTTATGTCCCAATTTTTTGAGACACAATAATTCAATTCTGACTAATGGTTATGTAAAATGGCAATCCTATTAGCAAGTTAAACCAAAATTTGCAATGATGATGATTCTCAAGTGTATGCATTGCATGTACGCAATACTCTAACGAGGTGTCATACCATATTATTTTGATCCTTAAATGCTCTAAGTGACTATAAGATTTGGACTAAGACTCTACCAAAGGTTTTTTTTTTTGTGTTTATTGTAAATTAGATCAATGGGAGCAACACAAATCAAGAACTCTTATTATATTGCAAAAAGGCAATGGATGTCTTTGGTAGTTTCTAATCAGGCTGTCCAAGTTTCTACATAAATCGTATATTCTTACACTTTGTTTGCTATGTTTTGCATTAAAGTAGATTCATTTAACAGGAGTCTATTGGTCATGCTGCAGTTTGTATTTCTGTTGACGAAAAGGTGTTAGACATGCTTGCTTTTGGCGTTCTTTTGGGGTTTCATAGTTGTAGTTTAGGGGTTGTTTGGATTGAGGGATTTTATAAAATCCATAGATTTAACTTAAATCCGTTGTTTGGCAAGCAAAAAAGTGGTCTAAATCCATGGATTTTAAGAAATCTCTCATTTTTAAGGTTTTACTTTCCCGCCTATGAGGGGGGAAATTCCAAAATTATCCTTAACTTTAAACAAAAATTCCTAATCTTTATATTTAATCCAAATGATGGAATTTTGAAAAAATCCATAGATTTTAAGTTCATGGATTTTAAATCCATGGATTTTGACTAAATCCATGGATTCCAGAATACCTTAATCCAAAATTTACCTTAATGGTTTCTTGGCCTAGGATTCATGTTTCAAGGGTTAGGTCTTTTGGGATTTAACATTTCTTATTTTATGATGGAGTAGGATATGATTGAGAATTTGCAAATTGCAGCATGAAAAGGTTTTCTTGTTTTTCTTGATCTTCACTTTATGTACTATCTTTGCTCGTCTCCCCTTCCCCATTTCTGATTGCAGTTTGCACATAAGTCTGCCACAATTTGAACTAAAACCCAGCTCTTAACATTTCAGCTCTTTTTTATTCTTATGTTTTCAAAAACCAATATGTAGCCATGCTATTGATTGCTGTTTGAGTTTATTGTTTCTATCATGTTAGATCATCAGGTGGGAAGATGGCGGGGGGGCAAGTAAACAAAACTGTGGATATTGAAGGTTTGGAAATTTATTCTACGACACTCAAAGGAGCTATTGAGTCAACTAGTTGGAATGATGCTGCCTGTTCCACAATCTGGTCCAGTGAAAGATCTGAAGGCTTAACACTAGAGCATTTATTGCATCCATTTGATGTGACAATATCCCTTGTGGTATGAGTATGATAAGAAATTGATTCTGATTTCTTTCTATTTCATGGCAGTTTTAAAATATTATCATCTAATAGTATGAACAATGACTCATGTTTAGGTATATGTCTGTACTTCTTACAATGTATTACAGCATGCCAGGTCAAAAGAAATTGTTCCTAATCAAAAGATTTTCCTTCTCATAGATTTCTTATAACTGTATTTTGCCTGAAAAACTGCACAAATTGATGGCCGCTCATTTCGTGCTTTGGCGATGGATGAAAAACCATTTTGTTATCATTTAGAGGAAATGAACATAATGAGAATGCAATATTTCTTTAATTGAATTTGTGTCCATTACTTCATGTAAAACAAGTTCAGTTTCTAATTTTCCTAGGTATTTGAGACTTAATGATGGTAGATTACTAAAGTTTGTTTTTTTTTCATGTAGGTTAATAGAGCAGGAAAGCTTGATAATGACATGGCACAATATTCAATCAGAGCAGAGATAACTGGCTTGGTTGGTTAAATAATTTTAATGACTTCTGTCATTTCTTACTGTTTTCTATTTCTTTTAATGTTGCATTCAATGTAATTTTTACACTTACATGTTCTTTCTTTTTCTTGACTTCTTTAGAAAATATCTCTAGATGAAGTTCAGTTGCAACAGATACTGATTCTATCTGATTACATAAGCATTAGCCGTTTAAGGGAGAAGTAAGTGTGATTATACCTTATGCTTAATTCCGATTTAGATTTCATCTATTAAGACTGTCATCGGCAAAAAGCACGAATGTGAAAAATTTGTATATGTTTCTTAATACATCCATGTTGACCGGAAAAAGATAAGGCATTAAAGCAAATTCTCGATCTAAGCCAACTATTATAGAAGCTCCCGCTCTATCAATTTAACATTAATAGCTGCCTCTCCACAAGCAACTTTCTAATACAGTTAAGAAGATTGATGGATTATCTTATCTATATTTGTCTCCTTGCATTGAAGAGAGACCATTTTGTTTAGATTAATATCAGAAGGATTAACTTATATCAGTTTATTACCACAAAAGTTCTGCTGTATCCTGATGAGAAATAGATGATGTGTGCTCCTCAACTATATTGCTGGTCCATTATATATGCATTTTATAAGAGGGGCAATTGTTTCTGTACAGCTTCCGCTTTTGCCCAAAAGGAATGAATGACAAATAGAAGTGGTTTCTGACACTGTCACATCTAGTGCTCAAAATACTTCTTAACTAATTTCATAGTGGATGATGTAGGTACGGACGTTACCGTCCCTCGGGTCACTCCTTGTCAAGAAAACAGACTGGTTGGCAAATATTATGGTGGCACTATGCACAAGAATCTGTCCTATCAGATGTCCGCAGGAAGTTGAGGAAAACCTCATGGGGATACTTAGGACAACGACTGTAAGTTTACTATTTTTGTAAAGCTTGAAAATTGATGCATGATTTTTTTGGGCTGCAAGACAATATTCTGTGGAGATTTAGACTCCTGATTCCTCATACAAAAGTGAAAAGTTCAAATACTAAACAACTCTTAGGTATAACCAGAGACCTCTTAAAGTAAAAGGATAGAATAGGACAGTGAGAGTGAGTTTACAGGCAGCCCATTATGGAAAAGTTGAATATTACTTAAGCCTTGATTCCGGTAGCTAATTTATTGAAACAAAGCACACATATGAGGCTTCAGAAGGACTACAAAGAACTCTATATTGTCCCAATTAAACTTTATATCTAACTAGGCTACTAGTTCTAGACATTTTAATTCTCTGGGCTTGTTATTTCTGAAGCTTCTTGTCGCCTGCTACTGTTGTCAGTATATTTCATAGTTTTTGGTCCAGTGTTTCTCAGGTGGTTAAAGAAGTTACAAATATGTATAGACATTCATGCTTATATATTTTTATTTTAATTAATTACATGTTCCTTAATTAGTATATTCTTAAACCTAAACTTTGATTACAGGAATTCTCGCCGGAAGTATATTAATCTATATAAGATTAAACTAGATTTTCTTCAGCAAGAACAGGTAATTTTCTTTCTGTCCTTCATAAATGCTTTGTGAACCAGATGACTGCAGCGATGGAATCTGGGACAGAGGACTTGTAGTATCTCTTTACATCTGGCAAAAGTAGAAGACCCCCAAATCTATTTTGAATGGGGACCTAGTTGTATTCTTGTCTTTCAGTGTCTGAACTCTTGAAGCTTTTTCCGAAACAATGAGTTCATGTAACTTAGTTATCTCCAGAAATTTGAGAGTAGTAGCATGCATGCATCATTATCTTTTTTAAATGATTGTCTTACCCTAGTGTAGAAGTTAGATTCTTTTCATGTTATGTTTTTTAATGCAGATTGTCATCTTGTGAATGATGGAAATATTTGACTCTGGTCTGATCAGTTTTTTTTTTTGGAATTGTCAGGCAATTGATGAATTTATTTTTCGGGAATTGGAGCAAATGGAGAAAGAATTTGATATAGATGATATCTTAAATTATAGGTCTGCTGCTGAGCGTGAGCTGCAGGTATATATTTGCTTCTGTACTCTGAGTTTCGTCCCATTATCCTCTTATTCCTATAACTTATTTGGTTGATCATGTTGATTATTTTAGCAATTTCAGATTTGTTCTTCATTTAGCTATTTTGATTGCTTCAGGAAGTTTTGCCAGACTCGTCAGCTTCAAATATGGGAGTGAATGGTATCGATATCTCTCTTAAGAAGTCACGTAACGATGAGCGGTTGTTAGGCAGGTCCAGAGGATGGTTGAATTGGCTATCCCGTGGCATGCTTGGTGCTGGTGGAACAGATGATTCTACTCAATTCTCTGGTGTTGTCTCAGATGAAGTCGTAAAGGTAGCTGTGCTTGACTGTCAATAGTTATAACAGTTATTCCATGAGTGAATAGAATTATCTATTTTACTTGTACATAATCTAGCTTGTTATCTTTTGTGCAGGATATTTATGAAGCTACTAAGTTCCATCCTTCTGTATTCTCCAGTGGGGTTGTTGATGCAACTGATAAGATGTTCATATGCGCAATCAAGTTAAGCATAGGTCAAATTACTGCAGCTCTTTATAGCAAGTATGGTTACTGATCCTCTATACTTTCGTTATCTGATGTTAAAAATAATTATTTGTCATGGTCACACGTCAAACAATTTGTTTTCTCTTTTGTTATGCCCCATTTTGTAAATTTCTTGTTCTGAAATGGCATTGGAGTTCTTGGAACCTAGTAATATGTTATTATGTTGATTTATCTAAGGTAGGATCTTATAATAATGGGCTGTCAAAATAAGTAGGCAGTAGATTTTGGAACATAAATTAATGAAGTATAATTATAAAAGATAAAATAGGTAATTTTTTTCAATTTTGTCTCTAAGAAATTTTTTGTTTAGAATTCCTTGATGGGGCTTACAGTATGCAGGGGATTGAGACTATTGAAGATCAGTTAATTAGCTTATCTCCATCCGTTAATTGGATGTTTTGGAGGTGTAGGGGAACTGTGAAAGTATAAGTTTGTTCCACTAAGCCAGTATTTGGCCAAATGTGTGTGGTGTGCTTGTCTACTTTCACAATGTCCCTACAAGAAAGATTGTAATACATTTGGCCTATATGTAGCAGTTTCTGATTACTCATATTTTATGGGACGTTGTAAGTTGGAATGCCCTCTAATGAATACTTAATTTAAGGAAATTGAATGAGGATATATTCTGTAGGACAAGGCATTCGGAGGTTTTTGATGTGTGGAGAAACTGGTATTCAAGAGAAGCAGCAATCTGTGACGCAGCGGCACAGTTCCTGTTGAGTAGTCATAACAGAAGTTAGTTAGTTAGTTCTTTATGAACCTTTTAGCAATTAGATTGTTGTTGATTCTTTTAGCTGATAGAGTCTATTATATGTAAGGATGATTAAAGCTGAGTCTTAAGATGTCAAATTATCCATACGAATTTTGTTAACCTTTTAGGTTTTTTCGCCTTTCTTTTCTCTCAAGTTCTACCTGTATCAAATTTTGATTAATCAAATCTCTGATCCAAGGTCAATACAGATGTTTAATGTTGTTAAACATTAGTTCTAATTAATTTTTAAATGCATGTTTTTGTTGGTTGTTTTCCATTGTTATTGGGCAGTTGGAACTACCAGTTCAATGATTGTTTGCTGGTAGCAACTACTTTGTGCTTTTATCACTTTTTTAGTTAGTTATCTCATTAATTGTCAGTAACCATTTTTCTCACAGGTATTCCAGTCAAAAAATTGCTGACTTGGAGTTTAAGGATACGGTTATAGAGTGCAAACTTTGGGAAGAGTTAGCAGCAATTATGTGCTTCATTAGGTCAGGGAAGATGGTTTATCCATGCAATGAGAGATTGGTTCTACAAATAGGACGGGTTTGTATTCTTATTTCGTTCTTATATGTGTTTTCAATCTCATGTATTTTCAGATAGTTTTTAACTTCATCTATCTTTATGCGGAGTTCCTTTTTTTGCCGTTCTCTTGCTCATTTCAACTAAGCCTTAATCCCAACTTAATTAGGGTCAGCTATATAGATTCTCTTTTTCCACTTGGAACAGTCTTGGGCCACATCTTTAAAAAGATGCAAGTCTGCTAAATCATTTTGAACTACCTTTCTCCATCTGAGTTTAGGTCTACCCCTGCCCTTACCTACATCAAGCCTAATGTGATCTACCTTTCTAATAGACACGTCTAATAGCCTACGACTCACATGACCAAACCATCTCAATCTTCATTCTCTGAATTTGTCCGTAATGGAAACAACCCCAACCTTATCCCTAATACACTCATTACAAACTCTTATGTATTATGGTGTGATTGCACATCCACCTCAGCATTCTCAGTTCAGCAAAACCCATGTTGGAAAAGATCTACACTCGTAGTACATCATAGCGGGCATATCATGGTGCAATGGAACTTTCCTTTTTAACGTATGTGGAAGCTTTGGATCACATAAGCTCCCAAGGAATTTCTCAATTTTCTCTACCCTACTTTAATCTGATAGCCAACATCCTCTTCGCAACCCCCATTTCCTTGGGGTAATGCAACTCCATCCAAGCTCACTCCAATCTTTTCCCTACTTCTACCATTGCTAAAGTTACAATCCATATTCACTGAAAGAAGTGGAATAAGCAAGCAAAGAACCCAAGCACTTGACTCGGAAAAGAAAGAAAGGAACGAACGGGATTAGTAATCCTTTTTAGAAATCGAATGGACATGTACTTCCCTTTGCCTTTCCGCTCACTTGGACTTGATATTTAGTCTTAGTTGTACTTAATTTGAAAACTTCGACTCGATTATAGCTCTAACTTCCTATAACTCCCGCTGAGTCTCATTTATCAATACAATATCTTTAGCAAACATCATATCTAAGGAATATCCTCTTCTATATGCTTTGTCAATTCATCCATGACTAAAGTAAAGAGGTAGAGGCTTACTGTCGACTCTTGATGCAGCCGAACCATAATAAGGAAAAGATGTATCAAACTTAGAAGATGTTCCACAAGTCTCTCCCACAACTTCATGGTGTGGCTCACAAGCTTAATGCCCCTATAGTTGGAGCAACTTCAGCTGTCTCCCTTGTTTTTAAAAATTGGAACTATAATGCACCCTACAACCATTGCTTTCCAATAGAAAGAGGGGAATGGACATTTTGACCTCAAAGAAGATGCCAAATAAGGAATGCGCATAGAGATTTGTTTTTCTTGATCCTGTATGGTTTTAATTGTCATCTGAGATGCGCATAGGGATTCATGTTTCTTGATCCTGCATGGTGTTAACTGTTATTTGAGCAATCTAATGTCATGCCATGGTCATGACCTTGACTTTGGCAGCATGTTTGTTTAATGGTGTAAAGAAAACCAAACTCGTGTTCTTTATTATGTCTGCTCACATATTCAAATAGCAATTTAATCAGCCTGTGGCACCTGTGACAAGTGTAGCAGAAGTGAGATTCTTTAATATAAGTTAGCCATGGACCACTTGCAAAACAACACACAAAGCCATCAGGACTCAATGTGCTGGAAATTGTGTCTTCTAATTCCTAGAAGCAGTTCAAGATATATGGACTTGCTTTCTTAAAGTGGTCATGTACCAGGCATAATTACTATCAAGGCAGTCAATTTACTAGTTTCATTGGGGCCATTTGAGTTCCATGTTAAAACTTTTTGGTTTGTAGTGTAGCAAGCTTTAGTATACCTTTGGAAATTGCTACAAAATAAGTCCCGTATTCTGTCTTTGATCTCTTAGTTCCTTGCTTGTATGTTTTTTCTTAAAAGTGTTGTACTTAGAGATTCTTCTATATAAATTTTCCTGCTAGGTGAGATGCACTGAAAATATTGTTGTAATTATTAGTGCTTGAGTTGGTCAATTATCGTATTAGTTTTTCCTCCAAGTAATACATTAGAAACTTTATTACCCTTTCTTCTTTTCAGCCCCTTATAGAGGAAAAACTACAGGAAGATGAGCTAGCTTCATGCAGAATTGAAGTGGATGTGTCACCAAACCGAGAGGTTGAACTATCCGTGAAGGTTTTGTCTGTGCCCTGATCCTATATTTGTTTGAATGTCTGCTTTGCTCTTACTAAATCATATCCTGAATATACAGGTCATGCTTCAACCACTTGAAGTTAGTTACGATGTGGAGTTTTTTCTAAATTTTATGGAGTTTTTCAATGTACTAAAGTCCATTGAATTTCAGCAGAAAAGGGTGAGCTTCTTCTGTCTTTACTGTTTAATCACAATTCCCTTCTATTCCTGTTCTGTCGGCTGTGTTCTGTTGCTTTAGGCGGATCTGTACACCATGCACCTGCTTCTTTTTAGCTGCTCTTGTTTTACATTCATTAATTTTTTCTAATTTTGGCCCAGCTGATGTGTTTTCAATATTACCGTTTTATATTTAGTGTTTGATTATGCATTATTAATTCTAATGCAGGTCCTTTGGTCATTTAATGAATTTAAAGATGTCAAGACTCGCTTATTATCAAAATCTGAGTGAGTTCTTTTGCTGCTTTAAATAAAATAGCTTTCGTATTATAATGCAAGATCTCTCATTTGAAGTGCTCTAAGCAACATGCTTGTAATTCTATATTTATGTTTGTATCTATTCTTGCAGATACACTTTATCAAGTCAGACAAAACTAAGTTGGGATGTTAGCATCTTGAATATTATCATCAATATTCCTGGGAGAGATGCCATTTCTGGAAAATATAACTTGGTAACTAGTTTCTTTAGTTCTTTTTGGCACATCATGTTGAATCAATATTGTGTTCATTTCTTGTTTCTCTTTTTTTTCTTTGTTCATTTGTGATTCAATTTTCAATCACAAGGTTTTCTTGAACAAATCTGAATTACATTTTCAAAACTCCATTTCCAACTTGGAGTATTCTCATAATATTTTGATACTATCTATTCCCTTCATTATACATTTTCCTTCACTTAGACTTATCTTTCAAACTGTATCTAGGCTATGGTTCAACAATTAAGTCCAACTTTGTGGTTAGGAATAAGCTTCATACACAACTCTTGTAGATCACTAGTGTTTAAGAAGCAATTTTTATTGCTGGGACTAGGATTATTTGATGGATTCAATAAGGACCTAGTGACTGCTATTCAATGAGTTTAATTTTTGTTGGAAAGATTTGCTCTTTTAGAGAGGTTCAGGTTCTGTTTTAGTTGTAGAAAAAAACAACTCCTGTTTTCCAGGGAATTAGTTTTAAGAATATTGAAAAATAAATTTTGATATTTAGTTGCAAAGTTTTCTAAATAACGAACTAGAAAACAATTTCTTAATGTTTATTTTCTATTGTATAGCTTACATTTGTAGAAAGGCATAAACGTTTCCTCTGTTTGGATAACACAGATCTCGTTAAAATCTTATGTAAACAGTGTCAAAATGGTTGATTTCATCTCCACCTATCTTTTTCTTTTCTATTATTTTTAAAAGCATCTCGTCTTGTAAACAAATTTCAGAAGATTTCACACCTCCCTCACGCACAAATTACTCATGCTGCTCAAAAATGTCACTCGTAGGTTTTTGGCATCATAGACTGTCTATTAAAATTGGTGAAAAAGGCTTAACTTGATAGCTCCAATTCAAGTAAAGTATTTCATATATCATAGTCCCAGATTTTTACCCTTTTAGCCTTTTAACTAGATTAACTGATTCATGGGTTCCCATCCTATTTCACCATACTCCAAACTTCTTCTTATCTACCATTCCTTGTTCACCCAAAAAATTACATCATTTAATTGATATTTGAATTAAGTGTTTGTCTTGTAATTTCAAAATAAAGAACTAAAATTTTGAACTAAAAGAAAATTTATTTTAGTGATTAAATTTTCTTGATCAGCTATAGTAATAATATATTTATTTAAAGGATCATGCTATGAGTTACATTAAAAAATAAAATAATAAAAAATTACTATGAGAAGTATAAATTAGAAAACACAATTTATACATACAACATATATTCCAATTTCCTATTTTCCAAATGAAAATGAAAAACTGGAACACTTGGAAATGGAGACGAGGACTTGGAAAAAAATATTTTCTGCAACTTCACTCCACCTTGTGATTTCCTAAAAATTTTGAGCATTTTGACTTAAGTGCCTTTCCTGTACTCATCTAATATTGAGGTGGCCAACAGTGTTAGGATGTTTTGTAGAGTACAGTGATTAATCTTGCCAGAAAGTAGACTATGCTTCATAAGAGTGGAAGTGATGATGCATAGCTTGAAAGATAGAGTTCCAGTCTTCCAACAGCAGCATAAGTAAATCATCACCCGCGCTTTAGAACTAAGTTTTCTTACCTTAACGTAATTGTCCTGAAAACTCGTGAACTGTTTCCAGTTTTACAGCCTCATTGACATCCTAATGCTTCCTAAGTGAATTTATAAATCATATTACGTATGGTGTAAAAGCTCTGGGAAGTGCACATTACAAAAATAGAAGTCTTTGGAAAAATGCAAGATGAGTGAAATTGCAAAATGCAATGAGGGTTTTAGACAATCTTAAACTATCAATTAAGTTGAAGTGAGGTTCTTTAAAAATTGTTATTTGACTAGCTATGGTGCCAAGCAGCAAGTTATGATAACAAAGAAGCAACATGCCCATAAACTTAGCATTTCAAAGAAGAGATACCAAGATGGACGCATGGAAATAGAAGAAAAAACCAGCTTTGAATTAAGTTCAAGAGGGGCAGGTTGATGTGGTTTAGAACATCAATGTAGATTGCAGAATGTACTGATATAAAAGGTTGCACTCATAATCATAGAAAAATTGGGTAAGTTTAACGTAGCTTGATATTTATTTACCATCAGTTGATTGATAAAAATCAAATCACATGAGCAGATTTAAAATGGTGTATCGTGTAATTGGTGCACATTTAAGAAATAGCTACCAGTCATTTCAGTCTGCTACTGGCATGAGAATCTCAAGTTGCTTTGTGTTTGTTTATTTATGTCAATCCTAATATGATGTGCTATATTTGTCAGGTTTTGGAGCTGGGATCTCTGGTTTATACATCCAAACATGGTGCAGAGTCAGTTGTTGCTAAGATTCAGGAACAATCGCATATCTTCAAACAGTTCTCAAGTTCAACTTTCACCACTAATTTTTTGACAGACTTTCAAATTCAAGATCTTTATAGTTACTTTTCTGTCGAACTTAAGAATTTGGAGGTCAGGTCCCTTTCTTTTCTTGAATATTATGCTACCGGTATCGATTATCAGGCTCCTAAATATAAAATTTATGGTGCAGCTAAAGCTAGAGATTCCTCAACAGGCTCAAACACTCACTATCTTGGAGAAGTTTAGTGCTTCCATCACCTTTGCATCTTGCATCATTTCTGATGAATCCATATTGAAACAGTTGGAGGTAACCAAGTCAAAATTGTATCTGTTTTCAATTTTGATATTGACCCGAGTGCATAGTCATTAACCATTTTATACTCCACAAAACAACATTATCTGCTTGCCCTGTGTTGTTATTGATGATTTTTTTTTTTATTAGAATAGTTTGAAACCTAGAAAGATGTGTGTAGGAGAGAAAAAATCTGAACATAGTATTTGAATACTGTGAGGTTCTGATTTAATCATTTTATTCCTTTGAATTTCTTACTTTGAGTTCACTTTGGGTGGGTGAGATGTGTAAGTGTTTCTGGGAAGAGGTAGTGATTTGCATTTGATTATGAACTGTATCAAATATCCTTATATGGCGTGATAGTCTTTCTTTACTTTCTGATTGAATGATGTGAGGATTAGCTGCTGCTTGTCTAAATAAATGATTTTGTTCAATTTTTTCACTTTATTTTTTTTTTCAACTTCTCTTTTCAGTTGACAATTGAAATTTTTATTGTCTGTCAAAATAAAATATGCTTTTCAGGGTTTCTCTTTTTCATTTTCTCAATTTCAGGTTTACGTAATTCTACCATCAATTGCTGCTAACTTTTCTTTGCCAATTTATAAGTCAATACTGGCATTGATAGGGCATCTAGATAGCCTTCATTCAACCACTAGATCTCTGATTCCCAGAAACCCATATTCACATAATGTCATGTTAAATCAAGCTTGGGCATCTGCTGTTGGTTTCTCAATTACGGCAAAATTGAAGTCCATGAGTTTCCATGTTGACTTGGCAAAAGATGAGGAAAGTAGTTCTGAACTGACAATTTTACTTCAAGAATCAGATATTTGGTATGTTGTACGTAGCTGACGTTTTGTTCATCTGGATTTGAGCCTTGTTCCTCGGGCTTTAAGAATTACACTAAACTTTTTGTTATGAATTGCAGTTATTCTCATACAGAGTTTGAGGAGTGCTTTGTATTTACCAAAGCATTAAAAGTCACTACTTCCCCATCAAAAGGTGAAAATGATAGCTGTATTCTGCTCTCATCTGAGAATCAATTTGCTTCTGGTACTGCACATTTTAAAGACTTGGGATTTGGAAATAGCAATCAGGATAGCAATTGTAGCGACAAAGATCTATCCAGTGAAGGTTCTTTTCAATTGCATTATAAAGGTCATAAAGGTGTAGATTTTGTTTTCCAGGAGTATACAATCGGATTGAATGATGTCGATCTCCATTGCTATCCCCGTATATTTGGGAGGTTGATTGCGTTTTATGAAAGATTATCATCATACGGCACAAGTTCCACTTGTGATAAATCCTTTAGCCATGTGATGCATGGAATAAATCCAAATAAAAGGCCTGGTTTTCAGTTTCATAGGTTTGGTTACTCAAATTTCTCTGAAACTGGGTCTTCTGACTGTGCCAGTGTTTCTTTGGACTGCTATCCTTTCATTACGATCTCCAACTCTGGGTCTCTTGATAGCCTTGAGAGTTCACTTTCTCAATCCATACCTGACTGGAGGAAATCATTTAAGCTAAGGGATAATAAAATCAGAAGTTCAAAATTCAGTTTAAAGAAGGAATTTAAAGCTGTTCATGCCTCACCAGGAAATTTATGCGACACAGGTGTTTTTGATGTTGATATCAATATTTCTGGAGTAAGAATTCATTTCCATGATTCCTCTTGTATTGTTGGAACTGTTACAGTACCTGCCTCTAGATGTGCACTTCTAATTTATGAAGACAGCTTGGATTTCTTGTGTTCCATGGAGGGTTTGCTCCTTAAATCACCATGGTGGATTAAAAATTTGAAAGATTTTATTTGGGGCCCCTCAATATCAAATCCTTCTATTTTAAATTTACGTGTGAAAAAAGGCCTTTCTGGATCAGTTACTTCCCAATTTGAAGTTAGCATTGGCATTCAGCATGTGTACTGCTTTCTACCACCTGAGTATTTGGCTATTATAATAGGTTATTTTTCATCATCAGATTGGAGTACAAATTTGAGTATGCAGTTAGTTACTGAAAATTGTGATTGTATTGTAACAGAGAAAGGGAACCCAGTTGTTTATAAGTTTGAGATATTGGATTCCATTTTGATTTTGCCTGTGGAGCGAGATGATCATCAGTTTCTAAAAGCAGAACTTCAACAACTGTACTGTAGCATCATTCTTAATTGCTCTCCAGATGATGTGTTGGAGGATATTCCTTGTGAGTGTATGGTTCCCACCGATAAAGTTGCCAAAGCAAATGACTGTTTAAATATTTATGGTAGAGATTTATTTTTATCACTCCTCTTGTGCAAGGATGATGGATATGGGTGTTTAATTCTCAATGAAGATAATGGATTTAACAATATCACACTAATTGCACCATTAAGTGCTGATGTTTGGGTTAGACTTCCTTGTGAAAGTGAACCCTGCCTCAATAGCTCTTCTGCCTCCACATGTGTTATGTCAAGGATTGCTAATTGTCAACTTCATGCTGATGGTAGGTTATTTGGCATTCAAGTCTCCCATTGGATCACTTTTTATCTTTGTTTCTGTTACCTTTTCCAACTAACGTGTATGTTCTTCGTCTCAAATGATAGATTGCTACACTCTGGATGGATTTGAGGCACTAGTGGATGTCATAAATCAGTTCTCTTCAATTGGCAATGAATCCAAATATTTCACCTCTGACATCTTACAATTTTTTCAGTTGAAGAGAAGTCTGAAGGAGAGCGGTGGAGTACCAACTGTTGCCTCAGGCATGGTGTTTACAGAAGCTCGATGTTGTGCCAACTCTCTGTCCGTAATTTTGTATCAATCGAAAAGGGACTCAATTATGGAAAAACCAATTGCCAAGGCTGATATGCAACTTATTTGTTCTGCATCTTTGATAAATGAGACACCCGTAGAGCTGGACTTGAGTTTTTCTTCTTTAGCAATTCATTCACTGCCTGATTCTGTCATGATAGCACAATGTGCTAATGCTCATTCAGCTTCATCAGCTCTTCATATATTTTTCTCAAATTCTATTGAAGCTGAAAATGAGTTTCATATCTGTCTTCCTTCTCTCAATATTTGGCTACATGTTTTGGACTCATCTGCAGTCATTGGTATTTATAATTATTATTCCAAAAGAATGTCTGAAACTCTAGTAGTGGAATCATCGTCAAAAAGTTTGTCTAAAGATATGGCTGATCACACTGAAAATGCAACATTTTCTGTCTCTCAAAGTTCTCTTTTAAAGAATAACTCACCATTTGATCATCCAAACGAGCATACAAACCAGGATTCTTTTGTCCTCTCTGTGAGGTCCGAATGTATTGGCCTTACAGTTCATTTTCCCATCTGGGACAGTCAATCAGCAGTTTGTGAAATAGAGACAGCTGAAGTTCAAGAGCAGAGACCTCGATTTGTTTCCTCTCATGCTACTGAAGGGAAAAAATGCAAATTTATGGCTGTTACGGCGCATAGTAGAAATAGTAGACTATCCATGGTTGGTAAAAATGTGAGATTGAAATCTATTCTCGAGAAAACAAGTGGCACTGTAGGGATATGTGAGGACAAGAGCATTACCACTTGGCCCTTTTTCCAGATATCTGAAGTAGATGTGATGACTGAGATTTGTAATAATCACATGAATATTGCTGTTATCAAACTGGAGGTTCAAGTTGATCGTGTAGATATGTGGCTTTCCCATCAAGTGTTATGCTTCTGGTATGGTGTACAGTTTGACATTCCTGAAACTGGAACTTCTCAATCTTCAATTGAAAGCATGGATTTGAAACTCCAGTCGAGGAAAGTTTCGCTTCTGATATCTGATGAAAGGGTACTTTGACTCTGCTAGCTAATTTAAAGATTCTGTTTGTTTTTGGTAGCACAAATGGTCATCGAATGCATATTAATTGCAATTCCACAATGTTTTGAACACTGTTTTCTACTTTTTAAGATTTCTTTCTATTTAGTTATAAGTTAAATATGATTTTTCGATTATGGACTTACATTGGTATTTAGCCAGTTTGTCATTTGCTAATTTGTATTTGATAAAGGAGGTGCTTCAGCCTAGTCAAGGAAAGAAAAGGGCTAAATTGAGTGGAATAGTAGCTTGATAGATGTTTTGAATGTAAAATACCTTTTTAAGAATCTCACTTTTGTACAGATGCCTATGCAGGAAACTGTGCCATTATTCTACGGCTAAGGCTCATTAAAGAAATTGTCTTCACCTACTTTAAACTGCTTCTTTCCTCAACTATGTTCTGTGAGCAAGATGGAAAACCTTTTCTCCCCCTTGCTTTTGAAAAGTAGATTGCTGCTGTTCTGAAAATAAGATGAGGCGCACTAAAAGATTTACACCTTCAGAACTCATCCTAGCTAGCGTATACATGTGGATCTTCCAAACCTATTTCTGCAAGTCTTCTTTCAGAGACTGCATAGAGAGTCCATTTGGGACTGCTTTCCCAAACTACGTTTTGAAACCCTTTTTTTGTTTGAGTTTGGAAGTTGCATTTTGAAAGAAGTACATAAATTGATGCTTCTCCAAAAGCTGTGAATCTCTCGATGACTCCATTTAACTTACAGTCTTCATTGGTCTTTATGGAAAATAGGGTTTGGTGTATGGGGGCGGTTGGGAAAGGGAGGGGAATTCTGGATGTGACATTCTTTGCTAGTAATTTAGTCATTCCATTTCGTGCATAACCTTTTCTTTTTCATTCGTAGTGGAGCTGCGGTGGACCTTTATTGGAAATTCTTATGAGGAACTCTCTGTTACAACTCGCCGTTACTGAAAATAGTGTTGATAGCTCAGTGGCAAGTGACCTTGAAGTGAACTACAATAATATACACAAGGTAAATGTACTAGTGGCATCACCCTTGTTCCTTTCAGTATGGATGAATTACTGATTTTTTTGTTTCACTTATGTTGGCTTTAGGTCCTTTGGGAGCCATTTGTTGAACCTTGGAAGTTTCAGATTAATATGATTAGAAGACAGAAAAGGAGTGCTCTCCTGAACTGTTCTGGTACGACAGATATCCATCTCTCATCAACAGCGCCACTGAACTTGAACTGTACAGAATCTTTTATTGAGGTATGTGTTCATATTAATTTACATACTTGCTGGCTCACCTTTTGACTTCGGCAACCAGTTTAATCTTTTCTCTTGCATCTAATTGGAAAAGTAGCAGAACCATCTGTAAATTTGGAAGCCTGTTGTGCAAGAATTTGCGATATGATATAATATCATTGCTCATGTGTATTATTAACCTGGTGGACTAACCTTTACATCCAGATGCTCTCAGTGGATATTGAAACATGTCTTAGTGGGTTCTTGATACACCTTCACTGCTGAGATAGGAATTAGATAGTTTGATTAAAACAGTCTTGCCAGCATATAAGTTTGACAGCATGAGGAATTCAATAAATTTTGATATTAGTCAACTCTTGAATGCATGTTGATATTATTGCTTCCCATGAAAAAGGATTAATCTTCCTAACTACTGTTCTTGCTTAAAAGTGTGTTTTCAGGACTGTTGAAATGGTTAATGATGCTTGGCATCCCACAGGAACAGCTGATCCTAGTGGAATTCAGAGATTCTCAAATCCTCAGTATACTGAATCTATGAATAAAGGGAGATATGCTCCCTACATACTTCAAAACTTGACTTCCTTGCCACTAGTATACCATGTTTTTCAAGGGCTGGTTAACATTGATGAGTTTAATGCCTCAGAAATGGTGGAAGGAGAAGCTGTGGAACCAGGTGCTTCTGTTCCTATTTATCTTATGGAGACACCTGAGGAGCAACTCGTCCGATTCAGATCTGCTCAGTCTTTTGATCGGCTCAGTGAGAAGCAATCAATCGGAGTTGTTCATCATTTTATGAGCATTCAACTCGAAGGAATGTCTCTGCCCTCCTTTCCTATTTCTATGGATCTTGTAGGAGTTACCTGTTTTGAAGTTGATTTTTCTAAGGCTTCAGATAAAATTGAAGTTGATAAAAAAAAGGATGTATCGAAGTACAATCTAAACAGTGAGGAGAATCCTAAATCTCATACCCATACTGGTTTTACTGTTCCTGTTGTTTTTGATGTTTCAGTGCAGCGCTATAGCAAGTTACTGCGGTTGTACTCAACGGTATGTACAGTGTTGATTGGATCTTCTGATGCTCATTGGTCATGAAATTCATTTCATTTTTAATTCATAATTTTCATGATTTAGGTCATATTGTCAAATGCAACATCAATGCCACTGGAGTTAAGGTTTGATATTCCATTTGGATTATCCCCAAAGGTGTGAACAAAATAATTTTTGCCTATTATGCTGCTTTACACACTATTTCTGTTTGTAGTGATGCCATTTCTCAGTATTCAGTTATTTTGTTATTTTAGATCCTAGATCCAATATATCCTGGACAAGAGGTTCCGCTGCCTTTGCATTTAGCTGAAGCAGGTCGCTTGAGGTGGCGTCCACTTGGAAGTTCTTACTTGTGGAGCGAAGCGCATGATCTTTCAAATATTCTTTCTCAGCAAATGAAGATTGGATTCCTTAGATCTTTTGTTTGTTATCCAACACATCCAAGTAGTGATCCATTTCGTTGCTGCATTTCAGTTCAGAATTTTAGTTTGCCCTCATCTGGTAAGTCGAAGAAAGGTTTATCTCCTTGTGCTAATACCACCCAGAAGCAATCAGTTGAAATTTCTACACATGACTGGAAGCAGTCAAAGAAGAGAGTCATTCATCAGGTGACCTTAAGTACTCCGCTAGTGTTGAACAACTACCTTCCAGATGTAGTGTCACTGACCATTGAGAGTGGTGGGGTTACTCGTACTGCATTGCTTTCAGAGGTTTGTAAGCAATTTTTCTTAAGCAATTTTTGCGAGGTGAATCAGAAGCTGAATATTTGGCATTCTGTCTCGTGTTTTATATTGAATGCGGCACAATCGATAGACATCGTAACATGTGGTATTCTGATTTTTAGGTAGAAAGTTATTTTCATCATGTTGATCCTTCACATGACCTGGGTCTGGAGTTCTCTGTGCAAGGATTCAAATCTTCATCTTTGAAGTTTCCACGTACAGAAATATTCAGCACAATGGCTAAGTTTAATGGAAACAAGTTCTCTGTAACCGAGACCATGACCTTCGATCCTGAATTACCTAATGGTGACATATATCGTTCAATAGTTTCTTTCAATCATTGAATTTCTTTTTCTTTTTTTGTAACAGTATTTTCATTATTGGGTAGGTCCACTCTATGTTGCCGTCGAAAAGATGATGAATGCATTCTCTGGTGCCCGAGAAATCTTTATTTGTGTTCCTTTTTTGTTATACAATTGCACTGGTGTTCCACTCAATATTTCAAAATCTGCAGTAGAGATGAACAGGAATCACCACACTATCCCGTCTTGTTACTGTTTTGAAGATGAACTTCAAGACAAGAAAGATGGTCTTAGTCTTTTATCTTCTGACTGGGATGCATGTGCTATAGCTCCACAGTTTGATGACCTGGCTGTGGAGAATCATATTGTCTTCTCCAGGATGAATGCTAACCTGCAATATGACTGCTCAATGCGCAAGCCTGTTGTTTTAACTGGTGGTTCCTCAGGATCTATCTGCAGGCAATCAGACAAGCATGCTTTAGTTCCTGAAAATATGTGCTCAAACAGTGAATCCACTTCAAGAGATTCTGATGTTGATACCGAACGTGGAAAGGCTAAAGCCTGCATGTATTCTCCTTCTGCAATTTCTTCCATTGGTGAATTTACGGTCAGAATAAGAAGATGCTTGCCTGAACATGTTGCAGAAAAAGAAACAAATTCTTCGTGGTCAGAACCATTTCTTCTTGTTCCACCAAGTGGGTCAATCACAGTTCATGTACCTCGGTCATCCCCCAATGCTGCATTTATCATATCTGTAACTTCTAGTGCTCTTGGTGGACCATTTGCTGGCAGGACACAAGCCATCACTTTCCAGCCCAGGTGATAATTTTTTAAATGATTTCAGAAAAACCACTGCATTATATATTATCATATGAGATCATAAATGGGATTCACATTTTCTTCATTCTGCAGATATGTAATTAGCAATGCATGCAGTAGAGATTTATGTTATAAGCAGAAAGGAACAGAGCTCTATGTTCATTTGCGCATTGGACAGCAATCTCATCTTCACTGGACAGACACAATGAGGTACTATATCTACTATAATCATTAAAATGCTGTAGACTGCTGCAATCTTTAGAGCAGAAATGATCTCAGGCACATTTTTCCTGTTATGAGATGCAAATTAAACATTTAGGTCTAGGTGAAAGGAAATATATCAACATACATTACTACCACCCTAGGGGCAAAAGGCTGTTGATTCCTTCCTCCGGGTGAAGATGGGATGTCCGACATAGTTTACTAACTAGTTCAAAGTTGGCCTAACCTAATGAAGGAAATGCACCTTTTGCATTGTGTTAGGTTCAGGTTTGCACTTAGGGTCTTATCATCCAATGAGGGTGCGGGGGAATAATATAGATATTTGTTGGTGACTATTTAGCAGCTGGAAATTAAGGAACCAACATCTGCAGGATGGTTGTCATTTTATCGATATTGGACACTGATTGCTCAGACAAATTACAGGGACCAAGTTATGGCCTTAAAGAAGGAAGGTGCTAGAAGGGGTGATCTTGGAATATCCATATATTATAACTTTGCATAGTCTCTCCATTTTGAATTGATGTAAAACCAAGGGAAAGTAGAAAAATAAATTTTAAAAAAAAAAAAAAGCAAATAAGGAGAACATGTTCTATGAACTGTAAATTTGTTTCTAGTTAGCTGGACGTCACAGAAATGTTTTCATTTGGTTTCACAATATGGACAGAATTGCATTCTATTTACTCTTTTGTGTATAAGTATTTACTTTTACAACCTACAAACTTTTTTCTCCTAGCCATTCTTCCCTGCTTATTCTCTTTCAACTGTTGTAGGGATTTACTGGTTTCCATTCGATTTAATGAACCCAGTTGGCAATGGTCGGGCAGCTTCTTGCCAGATCATCTAGGTGATACACAAGTAAAAATGAGGAATCATATTTCTGGGTCACTACATATGATAAGGGTGGAAGTACAGAATGCTGATGTTTCTAATACAGATGAAAAGATTGTCGGAAGCCTCCATGGAAATTCAGGGACAAATTTGATTCTCTTGTCAGATGATGACACAGGGTTTATGCCATACAGAATTGATAATTTCTCTAAGGAGGTTGGTAATTGCTTAATCATTTCACACTATAGCAATTACAAAACTTTTGGATTGAAATTTATGTGTTCATTTATACTTTTCTCCATACTTATACAGCTATGAAAATGAGTTTTTCTATATTATTATAACATCTCTATGTTAGTTTGGTGTTCCAATTTTCTGGTTCATGTCCTTAATTTTGAATGCTCAGCTTAATCATTTCAGTTAATTGTTCCAATTTCTGTTAGGGGCACACCTGTCATGGGAGTTAGAGTGGTTAATCCAAGAAAAGGATCCTGTTAGGCCAAAGAAAGGCTGCTATGGATCTCTATTGTTGGAGGCCTTTCTACCTAATGGCTTATTTGTCTTCCAGTACTTTAACAATATCAGTCACTTAAATGTATGCCATTTTGCAAAGCCACCTCATTTTGACCTTGTCCGCAATCTATTATGATTGTACTTGCTGACAAATGTGTTTACCTACTTTGCTTTTCTTTGTCTTTTATTCTCTGGGTAAGTAGATATGAAATGGGTGTGTTGTCGCTCAGGTGTTTATTTAAAGATACTAATTGGTAGTGCTTTCAAGAGAATAATTTGCAGTTTGTTCTTCAGGTTTTTATCTCGTCTATTTTGATACCAAGAACTTATACCTGACACAAAGATATTGCATTAAAAAGTTCAATTCCATAAAACTATAAGACATCATTCCAACAATTAACTTCAATATAAAAGTTCTTCATTGTGCTTTTGCCTCTATGCAGAGGTTACGGATTTACCAGCAAAGGTGTGAAACATTTGACACTGTTATTCACCCGTACACTTCTTGCCCTTATGCATGGGATGAACCCTTTTATCCACATCGTCTAACTGTTGAGGTGAGCAACCCATTTTAATCATTTGGCAAAGTGATGCACAGTGTTTTATTGCTTACTAGCAATTTATATTTTGAAAATAAGGTGCCTGGAGAGCGTGTTATTGGGCTCTATGCTCTTGATGATTTAAGAGAGTACAAACCTGTACACTTAAAGTCAACTTCTGAGGTATCCTCTCTTACTCCTTGTTTTGTTGCAGTAGTCCAGGCAGCAGAAGGCTGGCAGGGAATACTGTGATAATCTTCTCAGAATTTTCATGCATTAATTTTGGATACTGTAAATAAGAGTTTTTAATTCTAGAAAGGAGAGGTCATGTTGACTTGTGTCCAAGTAATAGCCGAACAAAAAGGCAAAATTGTGAAGGAAATGCTAGATGAGCAAGATGAACATTTTAACAGAAAATATGCATATTAATTGCATTTAGTTGGCATCTTTAAGTTTGAACTTAGTTGGCTTTTTCCCATTTTCAGAAACCCGAAAGGACATTGTTTTTGTCTACCCATGCTGAGGGAGCAACTAAGGTTTGTTGCTGACACTTCTGCACATGCTATATTTTTGTACGTGCATAGCTTAGAAGTTGTTTTCCTCATTTCAGGTGCTCAGCATAATCGATTCGGGTTATCATAGTTTGAAAGATTTGACAGACCCAATTCCCTCTTGGTTTCACATAGAAAGTAATTATAACCAGAAACCTGAGAATTTTGTTGATTACAAGGAGAAAATTTCTCTTGCTATTTCATGCATTGGTATCTCCTTGATTAACGCCTATCCACAGGTAAATGATTAAATGTTTCTTTTATCTGTTTGTTGAGTTTCCTTATCAAAATTATTTAACCTTTTCTTTTTCTATTAGGAATTGCTTTTTGCATGTGCAAAAGATATTTCTCTTACCCTGCTTCAGAGTCTGGATCAACAAAAGCTTTGCTTTCAAATCTCTTCACTGCAAATAGATAACCAGTTGCGAACAACACCTTATCCTGTTATCCTGTCCTTTAATCCAGAATACAGAAGTAATATAGCCAGCCAGAGAGCCATGGATGATATTGCAAACCTAAAAAGTGAAAGATTATTGCAAATTTCCTCTGATAGTTGCTGTGGACCCGTCGTTGACCTAGCCATCGTGACATGGAGGAAGAAAGATATTTCCTTGGTTTCATTTGAGTATATAAGCTTAAGGTGTCCATCAATTCACTGAATATTTTGGTCTGCTTAATTCTTCTGGTGCTTATTAAAATCGTTAAATGTGTGCAGAGTGGCAAACTTTCGACTTGAGCTTGAGCAGGAACTTATATTAAGCTTGCTAGACTTCTTTAGATCTGTCTCTTCAAGATTCCAGAGCAGAGTCTTGCTAAATTCAGATCCCTCATGCTATCCTCTTATATACGATTTGGGGTTTACACACACTCGGATTTATGAATGTGTCAAAACAAGAGAAAATCATCTGCATGAGACCAATGTTCTTATGTTTAATAAGAGCCAGATAAGAAGTTCATCCCTACCTTCAGTGGTTCCAATTGGAGCCCCTTGGCAACAAATATGTTTTTCAGCCAAAAGACAGAAAAAGATCTACGTAGAATTGTTTGATTTGGCACCCATCAAATTCACCTTGAGGTGAATCAATGGCTATATCTATGTTTAGCTCTCTCTCTTATTCTATTGCTTTTTGATAGATAATTGTGGTGTTTTATTTTCCTCAGCTTTTCTAGTGCCCCATGGATGGTTAGAAATGGTTTTCTTACATCAGAAGAATCAATTATCCATGTATGTACCCTTCTCCTTCTCTTCCCTTGCAAGAAATGTTGTAAGCCACTGATAATTGTATTCTGCTGATTGCTCTAGTTTTTTTTCTCTAATATTTCTGGCCATAATTTTCATTGCAGAATTTCCTTTAGAAAGATTTCTAGTCATGATTCTCATTCCTTTGGAAAAACTTATACCTGCTGAAAAACAGAAAAATAATGATTCATGTTTCATGGATTCTACTCTATGGAAGAAAGCCAGCTCTAAAATGAATAAATGTTATCAGGACTAAGATGTGAAACTGTATGGAGAGGTTGAGGAACAGAGGGTAGAGGGGTTGGGGGGTGAGGACAGCCTTTGTCTTTCAGTTATAACAAGACTTAATGCAAATATTGTTGGACATTTTGTCCCTGTGCTGTGCTTTTTTCTCAATACTTTCTCCAGCTTTTTCCCTCTGATACAAAACCCTAGTTGTAACATTCAATTGTTTTCCATTCATGAATCATACATCTCTAAGTCTGTAATTATAGCAATTGATTCTTTTAATATGTACAATTTTTTAGATCTAACATCTATGTTTCTGTATGAGTAATATTTCATTGTTCAATGTATATATCTAGCAAAAATAATAATATGTTGAAGATCTGCATGCTCTGATAATGGTAAAATGTAAGATAAAACAGATGTGCGATACTTATAGAGTTGTATTTATTCTATTTTCATTCCAATATCATCTTATAGCCTTGTAGGATGTTGACAGAATTGGTTGCAGGA
Source organism: Ricinus communis (assembly GCF_019578655.1). Taxonomy (NCBI): domain Eukaryota; kingdom Viridiplantae; phylum Streptophyta; class Magnoliopsida; order Malpighiales; family Euphorbiaceae; genus Ricinus; species Ricinus communis. The sequence goes on along the minus strand of NC_063260.1, from coordinate 31,901,614 downwards.
AACTTGAGGATGCCTTCTGCTTGGTCTATTTCACTTCATATATCTGCTAATCTAGTTTTGATAAATGATATGTTGCTTACAACAGTAGTTAATTGCAGAGAGGTTTAATGGCTCTTGCTGATGTTGAGGGAGCTCGAATTCATCTTAAACAATTGACAATAGCACATCAGATGGCTAGTTGGGAATCTATGCAGGATATACTCACCAGGCATTACACTCGTCAACTTCTTCATGAAATGTACAAGGTGAACACAGAAAATTATTTAGCTGGTTCAGTTTGTTGAGTTTCGCCTCTATCCTCGCAAGATATCATTCCTACTGTACAGAACACGAGTGCACTTTGTAGACCTCAATACTCTGTTTAGTGACAGATCTTGATTTTTTTTTTCATTTATGAATGTTTAAGCTGGTAAATAACAGTAATTTAACTTGTTGCTTTTAAATTAATGGTGATTGCATGTTGGTTCCAATTCTGCAATATGCAGGTCTTTGCTTCTGCTGGTGTTATAGGTAACCCCATGGGATTTGCTAGGAATTTGGGACTTGGCATCCGAGATTTTTTATCTGTTCCGGCCAGAAGCATTATGCAGGTAATAAGATTTCATTAATTGGTTGCCCTGTTAAACGCATGTTGTGATCTGGATAATTCTTTTGCAGAGCCCAACTGGAATAATTACAGGCATGGCACAAGGCACCACTAGTCTTCTGAGTAACACAGTTTATGCTTTAAGTGATGCTGCCACCCAGTTCAGTAAAGCTGCACGCAAGGTATTTCTACATCTTGTAATGCAAGCAATTCAGGGAATCAGTTACTGTGTGCCTGTACACAATAGTGGAATCAATATACATTGATTGACAATGTCCTTGTAGGGTATTGTTGCATTTACATTTGATGACCAATCGAGGATGGAAAAACAACAAAAAGGTGTATCTTTGCACAGTAAAGGTGTAATAAACGAAGTATTAGAGGTAAATTGTTAGCTAAGAGGGAAAATGTGCTATTTTTTTTTTATTCTTCAGTGTGTATTGTATTTTGATTTACAGCATACCAAGAGTTATCATGCATTATGAACCAAAACTGCAAAAGATGTCAAACCACAAAATGCTAAATAAGCTGGATAGTAGCAATTCAATGAGCTTAGGCCAAAATTTTAGTTAAACTGACAGTTCACATTCAGCTTAGGCCAAAGTTTAGTTAAACTTGTGTATCATATGAATGTACACGAACAGGGACCTTTAACTTTTGGATTTTAACATTTACTGCGCCTTCCTTGGACAAACACATAGCCAGAATTGCATTAATGTTTAGCACTTGTGCAGCATTTTCAAGGGTTGTACGTGTGGAAAACACTCAAAACTATGTTTCTTGTTTCCAGGGACTTACAGGTCTCCTTCAGTCACCAATTAAAGAAGCTGAGAAGCATGGTCTTCCTGGTGTCCTCTCAGGTAATTTTCTACAAATATGTATGCTCCAGTCACGACCCTCTGCAGCGCTATTGATAAATGAGATACGAGCTGTTCTATGAAACTGTGCAAATTGATGTAGTAGATAAATCACCCTCAGATGTTAACAGTTTTTTATCTTCTCTATTTCTCATTCTATGTTTTATTTTTCAGTTAAAGAAATTTGCAAAGATCACTTTACATCAAGTTAAAGCCATAAATCATAACACTCAAACTTATTAATTGTACCCTTTGGAGGTCCTGTGATCATAATTTTTATTTTGAAGGGAATTATTAGAATCTAATTTAACGAGGATTAAGTCTTATTGGGCTTGGATCCAACCATTACTAAAATGGGAGTGAACCCCCACTGGCGAATCCCAAAATAGAATTGACCCTTCTTAAGATCGGTTCATTTGTTATTGATATTTTTACTGCCCATGGCCTTCATGCAGGAATAGCCTTAGGAGTTACAGGACTTGTGGCAAGACCAGCAGCTAGTATTCTTGAGGTCACAGGAAAAACTGCAGAGAGTATAAGAAACAGAAGTAAACTATACCAAATTGGATCTCAACAATATAGGGTCCGGCTTCCTAGGCCTCTGAATAGAGAACTTCCTCTGAGGCCTTACTCTCTGGAAGAGGCAGTAGGAACATCAGTGCTTATGGAGGTTGATGATGACCTGAAGCTAAAGGATGAAGTGTTTATGATGTGCAAATCACTTAAACAAGCTGGCAAGTTTGTTGTTATCACAGAGAGACTTATAATGATAGTTAGCTGTTCCAGTTTGGTAGACTTGGGGAAGCCTGAATTTCAAGGTGTTCCAGCTGATCCAGAGTGGGTTGTAGAATCAGAAATAGGTCTGGACAGTCTAATCCATGCAGATAAAGTGGAGGAGGTGGTACACATTGTTGGGAGCAGTTCAGATGGCTTGCTTAGGCAGAATCACCATCAGTCCAAAAGAGGTGGAGGAACAAGGACAAAGCATTGGAGTAGCCATTCAACTCGCCTCCCACTTTTTCAGACCAATTTGGAATTGGCGTCCAATAAAGATGCAGAGGACTTGTTAGAGATGTTGCTGTCTATAATTGAACTGGGTAAGGGACGGGGATGGGGCAGTGCATATCTTCTACATAAAAGCAATATTATATGGAAACAGGAGAATCCTTCCCTGTTTTTTGGTGGGAATCAGCTTTAGTAATGCAAGTGCTTATATTCGTTGTATAGTTTGACATTTGCCATTTTTGTTCAAACTTGATACCAGCAGCAAATAATTCCTTGCAAAATGCTGCGAAGGTCTTCAATGATATTGACGGTTCGGAAAGATCCCCCAACATAGTGGAAGCGCCAAATCTATTCATTTTTCTCTCATTATTGGTGAAAGAACATGTTTTTAAGCACTTCACGAAATGGACTTCACTAGTGTTATAGAGCATGGGGGCATTAAAGTTTTATTGAAGTTTAAACAGAATGATTCTTTTCACAACTTTATGTGAAACACGTTCGCTAGACATGAATTTCAATTCACTGACAGGTTTTGAGACCTTGAACCGTTATAATGCATCATCGAATTGGGTACATTACAAGGTCAATGATCTAACTATCCATAAGAAGTGCATCAAGATTCCTTTTTCCTTCTGGACCTTCCCGATACCATGAGGAGACATAGTCCCCATAATTAACCTCGCGATACCTCGAAGGAGAAGACTCGCTAGTAAGCTCAAATGCCGGTGATATATTCACCGTCTTGGATGGGTCATGAAATGCTGCAACTGACAGTCGTGGCCTGCTTGAGTTAGTTACTGCTCGATGTTGAGCACTCCTATACTTCCCATTGGTTATAATCTGCAAGCAACAAGGGTCCCATCACCATGACATCTATGAACTTATTGCTACTTGTTTCGAAATAATATAGTTCCTCAAATAAAACGACTGGCAGCTGATGACAAGTGTTAGGATTGTTCAATAGCTTGCAGGATATGGAACATCATGTGGTATGCTGAATGCATTTATTTTGTAATCAATTGGACTTCGGACTCATCAAAAGGCTTCTGCTCCCGAAAAGGTTTATGATGTTCAAACACTGGCATTCCTAACAGAAAAACACAATCCAACACAAAAAGAAACAGTGTGTTTTGGAGAGGAAGTAGGCCACCGACCATTAGGCTCACAACCTGTTAAAACTAAAAATCAATCTCTCAGATGGTGGCGTCTAATTCATTATAAATTTGACACAGCTAGAATCGGAAAGGAAAATGAGATTGGGAGATTGAAAAAGAACACTCTTATATAAGAGTAAGCTTTCCACCTCCTCTTCTTAAATAATTCTAACACACTCTTCTCCCTAAATTACCTCCCAAAGCAATAAGCATATAATGCACAAACGTGTTAGACGCAGCAAAAGAATAATCGCGAAAACAAGACCGAAATAATAAGTGTTGAAAAGGAAATACCTCAGTTTGGTCAGACAAAATGACAAGAATAGCATGAGATAAAGGTTGCACAGTGCACCATTGGAAATCTTTAAAGACCTGGAGACCGGGAATGTCGTCTTGAATCAAAAGAGTGATGGCACCCATATCGGAATGGGACTGGAGACCAAGGGTGAGGTCAGGCTGAGGGCACGGAGGGTAATAGCTGATTGTAATATTCTGATAGAGATCGCCAATGGCATCCTCAATGTAAGAAGGTGACAACCCAAGACTTTCCGAGATGAGCCCCAACAGCTTTTGAGCGAGCACCTTCATCTCATCACTGTACTTGCCTAGAACTTCACTGCCCAATTAATTAAATTTGTAAATATAAGCGAAGTTTATGCTACGCAAGCCATGATGTTTCTGAAAATAGTAATTAAAGAAAAGAAAAAACCTGTAACAGGGAGGGAAGTGAGGCCAGCGAGAAGGATCACGGCGAGAAAGAGGGAGAGTATGGTGATCGAAGTAATCTCTCCAGTCCAAGACTCCGCCTTTTTCATTATTAAGCAGCATTTTGCTTCCATATCCTTGGGAAGCAGCTGAATTGGGATCACATGCGTACTTGAGCTTTTCTTCAAAAGGGTAATCTCTGAAGAAGGATAAGCCTGCAGTCCTCATCTGGTCCATTAATTCCATGGATACCCCGTGGTTGGTAACGTGGAACACACCCCACTCCCTGCAAGCCTCCCCTATGGCCTCCCTCACTGAATCTTTCTGCTCCGCGTCGAACCCAAACAGGTTGATCTCTGGAATTAAATTGTTACAATCCTTCTCGACGATGATGAGGGGTCGATTCTCAAGGGGCTGTATGTATTGGGAAGGGATCTCTGCTATGCCCTCTTCTGCTATTCTCTGCACTCTCATTTCTACGCCTCTCTCCATTCCCTGTCCAAATTCTAAATCAATCAATAATAGATGACCGAGTATTCATCTTTTTAATTAGTTGAGATTTAGATTACCCACCGCCACAGGCGCCGACAACTGATGCCACTTTTCCTATAAAGCCCGAAATTGAATGGTCAATTACTGAAAATGCTTTCGAAGTTTAATGAGTGACATTTTTAGTCCTTACAATTCTCTTTTTTCTAAAAAGAAAAAGCAAAACTATTTATTGTAGCATTTTAGTATATAATTAATAATTGTATAACATGGAAAAGTTGCCCCAATAATAGTTACATTTTTCAGTTTTACTATTTTGGTTTTCTAATATTTTGTATCCAATTAGATTACTTTATTTTAAAGTTATATTTAAACATGTGTATGTCTCAGTATGTTAACTAGGGCTTGATTAGGTATGATATTTCTTTAATGGCTCGTCATATCATGTGCATGTATATTGATTTGATAAAATTGCACTGGTGTTTTTTTGTTTTTCAGAAATTACATTGCTTACCCATTTTTCTTTTTCCCTCTTCTTTTGTCCTGTATTCTTCTTTTCTTTTTATTTAATATAAATTATCGTCACTTCCTCATTATTCTATTTCTTGTTTTATGGCTCGACTATTCTTAACATGTATGCTTTCATTAATTATTAGATAATATTCCATTGCTTCAGCAATAGATTTTATTGTTAAAGTCAATATTTTATTATTTTAGTAAACAAGCGATGTAATAAATTAAAATAACTTCAGTTTTTAGTTAAGTAATTAAATTGATTAAGAAGATGACCCTTGTTGCTTTATATTGTAATAGGCCTGCATGTAACATCAAATTAAAGAAACGAAATTAATTAATTAATTATATTTTAAACAATTAATTTAATATAATTAATCCTTTAATTTAATTGAATAAATTTAAATTAATTAATTACATCAATTATTATTATAATTTAATCCTAACCATATTTAAAATAATCATTTAATCTATATATAATTTAGATCGATCATTAACACATATAAAATTTTGAGTTAATATTTTATTTTATATAATGTGAAAAATAATTATAAAATACTAAAAATTCGATAAACATTGTTTGGCTAAAATAAATTTGTAAAATTTTATAGAATATATTTATAAATTTAGAATTTACGTGTTTGTTTTAAATAGAAATTTATTTAAAAATTTACATAATTAAATTTATGGAATCGGTATAACTACATCAAACTATAACAAAATAAATAGAATTTCCAAATGAATTTTGCATCGGTAAATCAAATATACTTTATAAAATTAAAATACTCTTTTCAATTTTATAGTTTTATTTTAATTTATCTCTCATTTTTTGTCCTTCTATAATCTTTTATTATAATTTATTTCTCAACACTATATTGATTTCATCTAAAATGAATCTTCTATAATCCTTGTCTAACATATCAAATATAAAAATAATTCAATTAAACACAAGTTGTTGTTTATAATTACAACTTGTTTGAAGTGATTGCAAAATTTACCAACCACCGGAAGAAATTGTGTAAATGTATCTTTCATGCAACTAAAACTATGCATGGGAATAGAGAGGGAAGGGGAAGAGAATGTATTTTAAGGGAAGAGAAGTGAGTTGAAAAAAAGAAAAAAGAAAATATTTAGTCTATTGTATTTAGTTACATAAAAAGTTTTATTAAAGAAAAGGGATGAGAATGAATTAATTAATTCTAAATTTTTTATTGAAATTGTAAAAATAAAAAAAAATAATTAATTTATTTTGATGGGTTGAAACTTTTTACACCCTAAGTTGTAACTTTTACAATAATAATGAATTCAATTTTCTTTGTCTTGTAAAAAGTTTTATTTGTCAAATACTTCTGTCCCCTTAGATATGCAGAGTGTAAAAGAAATGTTTCAAGTTGTAACCTAAAAACAGAAATATTAAAAACCGACAATTGTAATGAGTCTCCTAAAAACAATGTAGAAGAAGCTATCAAGTAGCAAAGATTTGCGTTGACCTTGTAAACTTCAAATTAAAATTCATAGCAAAGAAAGAGATTACTAAAATGTGAGAATCCCCGCGTTTGCAGCTTACAACATTCACTGTTGCCCTTACGTCAATCATATCATTAATCATTTGATTGATAAGTAGCATATTTCTTGTTTTTCTTTTCTAAAAAAAGGGAAAAACAAAAGAAAAAAGAGGTTGTCTTCATCATCAAATCATTGGGCATTCGCATTTGGCTGTGTCGTTTAGCCATCGAAATGTCTGGCCCCAACCTCCTGCTGCTGCTGCTGTTCATCTCTTGCTATAATGTGGTCGTGCTCTTTTTCCAAGTTGATGCAACTTTTGAATTTGATGATGACTCGAAAAACAATAATAATTCAGGGGTTTGGTTTGAGATGTTCCACATGCACTCCCCAAAACTAAAGTCCCAGAGCAAATTTCTTGGACCGCCAAAGAGCCGGCTGGATGGCACGAGGCAGCTGCTCCAGAGCGACAATGCCAGGCGCCAAATGATTTCATCCCTTCGCCACGGCACAAGGAGAAAGGCCTTTGAGGTAAGCCACACAGCCCAGATTCCGATACATTCAGGCGCAGATTCTGGACAGAGTCAATATTTTGTATCCATTCGTATTGGGACTCCCCGGCCGCAAAAGTTTATTTTGGTAACAGATACAGGCAGCGATCTCACCTGGATGAATTGCGAATACTGGTGCAAAAGTTGCCCCAAGCCTAATCCTCACCCTGGAAGGGTCTTTCGTGCTAACGATTCTTCTTCTTTTCGGACGATTCCATGCTCTTCTGATGATTGCAAGATTGAACTTCAAGATTACTTCTCTTTGACTGAATGTCCTAATCCTAATGCACCCTGCCTCTTTGATTACAGGTAAGGTATTCTTAATTTGATCTCCTGAATCTTGGTAACGTCCGATTAACTTTCTATATATATGGTACAACAGATATTTAAATGGTCCGAGGGCTATAGGTGTCTTTGCCAACGAGACGGTCACGGTTGGACTTAACGATCATAAGAAGATAAGACTATTCGATGTTCTAATTGGGTGCACTGAGTCCTTCAACGAGACTAATGGTTTTCCGGATGGAGTGATGGGTTTGGGGTACAGAAAGCATTCTTTAGCTTTAAGATTGGCTGAAATATTCGGCAACAAGTTCTCATATTGCTTGGTAGATCACTTGAGTTCAAGCAACCATAAGAACTTCCTCAGTTTCGGAGACATACCAGAAATGAAGTTGCCCAAAATGCAGCATACAGAACTGCTCCTTGGTTATATAAATGCATTCTATCCTGTGAATGTCTCCGGTATATCAGTCGGAGGTAGCATGCTGAGTATCTCATCGGATATATGGAACGTCACGGGTGTTGGTGGAATGATTGTTGATTCAGGCACCTCCTTGACAATGCTAGCAGGAGAAGCATATGACAAAGTGGTGGATGCTTTGAAGCCTATCTTTGATAAACATAAAAAGGTAGTGCCAATTGAGCTGCCAGAGCTGAATAACTTCTGCTTTGAAGATAAGGGATTCGACAGGGCCGCCGTACCAAGACTTCTAATTCATTTTGCGGATGGGGCTATATTTAAGCCCCCAGTAAAGAGCTATATCATTGACGTGGCAGAAGGGATCAAGTGTCTTGGAATTATAAAGGCAGATTTTCCAGGCAGCTCTATATTGGGTAACGTAATGCAGCAAAATCATTTATGGGAGTATGATCTTGGAAGGGGAAAGTTGGGTTTTGGTCCTTCCTCTTGTATAATGTCAAACTCAAACTCAAAGCATGATTAGAGATTATCTTTTTATTATAATTATTTTATAATCAAATTTAATTTACAGCCTAATCTGGGAAACACTTAGGAGTTGCACCTTGTTTATGCCCAGCTAATCGGCAGAATAATGAAGTTACCGATTCTTATTACTATTGCATTTCAAGAAAACCAATCATTACTTACGTACGTTTAGTTTGAGAGTTCTTTTAGCTCTCAAATCTCTCTACTGATGATATGAGCTGCTGATATTTTCCAAATTAAATATTAGTTGGATTCTGTTGAAAGGAATTGGAGAGCAGTGCAGATTGTAACTTTGGGATGGGTTATGTTTTAGGTCAGTCACATTCTCTCGTGTTTTAAGAAAAGCAAATGCAGAGTCGCCGATAGCTTTGTTGGACTGTAATTTTGGTTTCACAGCTCAGCTTGCTTTCGAGTGCTTCTTATGGTTTGTCTGCTTGATGTTTCGTTGCTCTGTTGGCTACTCCTAATCCTATGTCTTAATGTTTGTTACTCTGCCATATGTGTATTCTGAAAAAAAAGAATTTTTGCTGCAAAACCACTTATATAGCTGCAACAGCAATAAAATCGGCGAAATATAGGTTACCCGAGCATCCTGAACTTGGACCTCCAAAATTGACTCTCATGCCCGTGGCCCTTCAACATACTGGCTATGTTTTCCACTCTTTTGAAATTCCATTTTCCTGGTATTTTTTATTTTAAAAAATATAATTTCTATAATTAATAAATATTTTTAAAAAAATTAAAATATAACGAATAAATTTATTTATTTATTTAAATTCAATAAATTTTCAATATTTTATTCTTTATTTTATTTTTATTACAACAATAAGTTTAATTTTTTAATTCTCTTTTCTATTTTTATCAATAAAAAATAAAAATAATAAATATCAATTAAGTTAAATGTATAAAAATTTATAATATATTTATTAAATATAGAGTAGATGATAAAGTTTGGTTCTCTATATATAAAGAATCGAATTAACTTTTTATTTTATATTTAAAAAATAAAAAATATATTTGAGTATTATGTTATACTGTAACTCTTTAAAATAAAGAGTTTGACATATATTAAAAATACATTAAAAATACTTTAAGTAGATGTCCAACTGCTAGTTTTTTCTCTCTTTATATATATACATACATATAAAATTTAATTTTTTTAAATATGCATGTTTAATTTTTAAAGAGGTAATTATTATTTGCCTTTTCCGTTTATTCGTATTATACCAGTTACTTTATGATATTTAAAAAGTATATTCTTTTATTTTTTTATTTTATAATTTTATACTAAAAACTCATTTTTATTAGAATTTTCGTTAAACTAGCTCTGTCAAATGCTAGATGTAGAGGCGCATAATAGATCGATGTGAACTGACATAATATCATTATCTTATTAAAAAATTATTTATTAAATAAATTATATTAAAATATAATTAATATATTATTTTTTATAATTAAAATCAGTATTTAATCATATATAATTTATTAATTAATAAATTAATAAAAATTTATAAAATTATAAAATTATATATATAAATTTAAATTTATTATTCTAAAGATAATTATAAATGTCAAAATAAAAAATTTATATAAAAAAAATTTAAATTCTAAAAATTAATATTATATATTTTATATATTCTTTAACCAATACTTTGAATTACAAAAATCATAAAATTTATGTTTGAGAGGGTAAAAGAAAACTTACAGAAAACGCTAAACGGGGGATTTTCTTTTCTTTTTCTGTTGCAATTAGCCGTAAATAAAATACTAATTTTGACTAAAATGATTTTGCTTAAACTGTGGGAGGGTATGCAGTGGGCTCGACAGGGAGGGATAGGAGTGGTAGGAAGGTAAGGGAAGGGATAGTCAAAAACTGGGAGCAAGAAAGAGAAAACATAGCCTTATCTGCTTCATGTTTTTACTACTATGAATACCTAAGAAAAACCCCACTATATCCTCACCTATATAAATCCTTCAATCCAATCCAATCCAATTCAATTTCAGTCGAAGAAGAAGAAGAAAGCAGTGAAATTGGTTTCGAAGGAAATGCCTCCTGCTGCTGCCTCTTTCGCCCTTACTTCTTCTACTTGCACTTCTTCTTCTTCTTCTTCCTCTTCTTTTACTTGTATAGCTGTAAAATTGAATTCTAAATTTGTCCCAAAAGTACAATTGCCTTTTTCGCCCTTACGCCTCAAACTCCGTAATCAACCCTCCCTCATGATACGATCTGCTGTTTCTATTGAGAAGGAAACTCCCGAGGCCGAACGCCCCCTCACATTTCTGAGGGAATCTGAAGGTGGCGAGGTCAGAGCCCGCTTCGAGAAGATGATTAGAGAAGCCCAGGACAGCGTCTGCTTTGCCATCGAGTCTGTCGATAAAGTGGGCAAGTTCAAGGAGGATGTCTGGTCCAGACCTGGTGGTGGTGGCGGCATTAGCAGGGTCTTGCAAGACGGCGCCGTTTGGGAGAAGGCTGGGGTTAATGTCTCCGTTGTTTATGGCGTTATGCCCCCTGAAGCTTATAGGGCTGCCAAGGCTGCTTCTTCCGATCACAAGCCTGGTCCCGTTCCTTTTTTTGCTGCTGGCATCAGCTCTGTATGGAACCTCTTCCCTCTCTTTTTATCATTTTCTTTTTCTTTTTTTCTTTTTTTCTTTTTTCGTTTTACTAAATCATATTCGATTCAAATCTACTTTTCTGTCTTCCAGGTCTTGCATCCTAAGAATCCTTTCGCCCCGACATTGCACTTTAATTATCGTTATTTTGAGACCGATGCCCCTAAAGGTATTTGCATTATCTCTTAAATTTGATTCAAAGTTTTTCAACTCTATGCTTAATTTTGCTCTTATTTTATCACCTGCTCTGTTAATCCTAGATTTACAAATGATCTTAGAACTTAGTTGCTTATCATTTCACATCTTATCATTTTTTTTTCTGATAATTTTCAAACCTCTAAAGACCTACTACCTACAATTATGTTACCATTCCACATCTTTCCATGCAAGAGAGGAATGACTGACAAAATTTTATCACATTTGGTGTTTCTCTCTTTGAAATTAAGATCTGGTGATGTTGTTTCATCCTTGTAGTCTTTATATGCAGATACTCCTGGAGCCCCTAGGCAGTGGTGGTTTGGTGGCGGGACCGATTTGACTCCTGCTTACATTTTCGAGGAGGATGTAAAGCATTTCCATTCAGTAAGTAACCTCTCATTTTAATTAACTTCTTCTTTTTTCCTACTTTTGAAATGTGGTTTTAATGATCAAAAGTACTTCTGTTTTCTTTATGGTTTATCAGAAGTTGAGCACCTACTTATTTCATCTTTGAATTCTCAGTGCTCCCCATTTGGAGTGATGGAGGAAAGGAGGGAAAAAACAGAAAAAATTAAACGAAACTAATACTTTTACTTTTCAAAGGATATTGGTTCAGTTTCCATTCTTCATCCACATAGAACTGAAAGCTCTTCATCCTCACTCTTTTTCACTAGCGGCAGTGTATAAGAATTGAGTTTTGTAACTTGGTTGTAGAGTACTGGCCTTCTTTGATTAATTCTCTTTGAGTTAAACTAAAATCATACTTTGCTGCAGACTCAGAAACAAGCCTGTGACAAATTTGATCCTACCTTCTATCCTCGATTCAAAAAGTGGTGTGATGACTATTTCTATATTAAGGTATGCACGTTGTTAGAACTTTTAACAATACTATTATGTATTGTTCTAGATGCATTGGTATTCTGGTTTTGAAGTTCTTGTGTTAGCAGTGCCCCAGTTTCATTATAGCAATTGTTCCTGCATGTAATCTAACTGTAACAAATAAAATGTCAAATTATAATCAATGTGCTATTTGGCCCTCTTGATCTTATGTAATTATGCATTTGTTAGGTCGAATAATGAAAAAAAAGAGAAAATGAATTACACCGGAACTTTGGGATAACAAAACAATGTTATTATGATGTGGTTTTCCAATTAGGACTCCTTTTTATTTATGTTGTTAACTTAAGTATAATTTGTAATAATTATCTCCATCATAGTTTCAAGTTCTTGTTTCTGCTAAAATTATGCTAGATTTGTTCTTACCTACTTCATTATTTTCAAGATTCTTTTTTTCTGTTTGTATATTATGGCAGAATAAGCTAGTTTGAAGAAATTTGCTTAAAAGTGACTTCTTTGAATTTGATTTTGATATGCAGCATCGAGGTGAGAGGCGAGGACTGGGGGGAATATTTTTTGATGATCTAAATGATTATGATCAAGAGATGCTGCTTGCTTTTGCCACTGGTAATTACTTTAGATCAACTTGTCTTGGTTGGTTTTATCAAGAAATATATGTAAATTTGTATTCATGTGCAAATTTTTTGTTAAATTGCAGAATGTGCAGATTCTGTCGTGCCTGCATACATTCCCATTATAGAGAAAAGAAAGGATATGCCTTTTACAGAGCATCATAAAGCTTGGCAACAGTTACGAAGGGGACGCTATGTAGAATTTAATTTGGTATTATAATTTAATTTTAACTGCTTTTTTTAAAGATGCTAAAGTTTCTTCAACATCAAACTTTGAGTGCTGTGTTTTTCCTTTGTCCAATTAAAGGTCTATGATCGAGGTACGACTTTTGGGCTGAAGACAGGAGGTCGAATTGAAAGTATTCTTGTTTCTCTGCCACTTACTGCACGGTGGGAATATGACCATGTAGGTTACCAAAGGCTTTTGCATCAATGTTTCATTATGGGATGCGAGATTAAGGAGTGAAAATATATGAACTGACAATGGGAGGTTGTTTTTTGTTTGCATACAGAAACCTGAAGAGGGAAGCGAAGAGTGGAAGTTGTTAGACGCTTGCATCAATCCAAAAGAATGGATTTAGTTTTCTTGCCAATAAGCTTTTTTTTTTTTTTAATTACTTTTTACCTCATTTCTTGTATCTTGTTTCTCATATTTGGGATGCGCTTTTTGTAGCTGAAGTAAGAAGCTTAGTATAATCTACTAATCATGAAAGGCAATGGGAGCTTTCTTTGTAAAACAAACTACGTCCTTTGGATCCTCAGCTGTTTAGATGGTTAGAAATTCTGGCTAATTAGTGACGATTCCCTAGTTTTGTGAAGGTTGGAAAGGCAAGGCGAATTCGAATTGGAATTTATTGCCAGATTTTCTAGAATGCATTATGAAGCTTGATCATTTATTAAGTAGCCATAGGCCCGCAATTTGTGCGTGTGCAACGACAATTTAAAACCACAGCAAGCCAATTCTGCAAAGCAGGCTCAGCTACTCCCTGCCCTTTTGGGACATGTACCCACAACCTACAGACATAAACATGCATCTATTTCTACTGCAATTAGAATCGCACTTTAGACGGAGATTCATTGAACAAAAATAAACACAATATTGGAACCGTAATAAGTGAAATTCTCATAGCAACACAATAATGCCCATAAACTGCTTGCAGAGGGTATGATTCTTGTTTATACTAAACTAAAACCCTAATGTCAACATATATTCAGGTGTCATAAAGTTCTCAACCCTTATTCTGATCATTGCATAACATTTACATCTCATTGAACTCCCAAATGGTCTTATGTTCATAAAGCTTCTTTGATTCTACTTTCTAGCAAGCTTCTTTGTCCTATATTCTTGTCCCTTCAATTACCTTCCTCACCCACCCAACCTACTACAACTAACTCTTTCCACCTAGACCTGCGTAAAGGATCTGGTCGAAATCGAACTAGAACCAAAATGGTTGAACTTAAGCTGCCCTTTGATCAACAATCCAATTCATAAACCGCCTCAAAATTTTAAAAGGTAAGGTTAGTTAAGGTTTAACATCATATTGGACTGTTGGTTCAGATCAATTTAACCTTTTAAAAAAAGTATATATTTGAATTTGATCCACCTATAAGAACATTAATGATATATATATTCTTGATAGTGTTTGATTATTTAGTTAAACTCAACTTTAATTAGCATTTAAAAGAATAATTAAATTAAATCATAACTCCTAACTCTTATAAAATATATATTCATTATATTATAAAATATAAAAATAATAAATTAAAAGATTTGATGAATTTAATTTTTTTTAAAAATACGGTTTTCATAATTTTTAATTTAGAATTCTAACCTTTTTTCACTATTTGAATCAGAGTTAAAGCCGGTCCAGATTGATTCAGGCCTTGTCCACTAGCTGCTAATTTGAAGCCCAAAGCCCATTTCCAAGCTCACTAAAAGAGGAAGAGTAGCTTAAGATGCCCTATTCATCTTCGAGGCTTGTCAAATCGACACGTCCACAAATATCAACATCGGCGAATTTTAAGAAAAAAGAAAACTAATGAAATAAATAAAGAAATGAAAGGAATAACTTTCGAACATAGGAATATTTTATTTTCATCCACACCAATAAGATAATAATAATTTAGATAATTTTTCTAAAAATAAATTAGTAATCTGTAATTACAGATTATCAAATAAAATTAAAATTTATTAAAATAATATAAGATAATTTTAAAATTTCATACACTTTTAAAGTATATAAAAAATTAGTTTAATTTGTAGAATATATATAATTGTAATTCAGAAATAAATCTCACAATTCTGAAAAGATTTAATATTTTTTATAAATTTTTCATTTTTTTTATAAATTATTAAATTTCATAAAGACTATCATTTTTTCATAATATCACATTTTTTCACAACTAATTTTATTTATAAAAATTAATATAATTTATAAAAAAATATAAAAATAATTATTATTTTTCGTGAATTTAGCAATATATTTTATAATTAAAAATTAATATTTTTAGCAAAATTAATAATTTCTTCATAAATTATTAGATTTTATAAATTATTTTTTATAAATTATTTTTTTATAAATTCATTCATTTTTTATAACTAGTAACACTTATAAAAAATCAGTATAATTCGTAAAAAAAATAAAAAAAATTTATCAATATTTTGTAATTATAAAAAAATATTTTCATAATTTTATCAATTTTTATAAATTATTAAATTTTATAAAATATTTATTTTTCATAATATCATTCATTTTCTCACAACTAGTAATATTTAGAAATAATTAGTATATAATTTATAAAAAAATATAAAAATTATTATTATTTTCATAATTAAGTAATATATTTCGCGAGCTACGAAAAATTTAATTTTTTCATAAATTTATTAATATTTTTATAAATTATTAAATTTTAGAAACATAATTATTTTTTATAAAATTAATTATTTTTTATAATATTATTTATTCTTTACAACTAATAACGTTTATAAAAAATTAATATAATTTATAAACAAATATAAAAAATTATTATTTTTATATTTTAGTAATATATTTTATAATTATAAAATAATTAATATTTTTTATAAATTATTGAGTTCTATAAAATAATATTTTTCTATAATTTTTTTCACATTTACTTAAAAATCAGCATAGTTTATAAAAATATGAAAAATATTATTATTTTTTATAAAATATTAATTATTTTTATAATTATAAAATTATAAATGATTTAATAGGTTATTAGTGATTTTTATTTATAAAATTTAAAAAATAAGACTTAAATAAATTAAAATTAATGGTGTTAAAAATAAAGTTATTTTATAAAGTACCTTTGAATATTATATATATTAACGAAATAAATAAATAAGGGGTCGCTTTGGTATGCTTTTAGCTTAGCTTGCTGGTTGCTATTATTCTTATTCTCTCTTCTGTTCTGTTATGTGTTAAAAAGATTAAAGAAGAAGAAAGAGTTGCTCTCCGCTTCTTCTACTTCTATATATTTATTTTCTAAAGCAGGTAAGGTTTCCTTGCTTTTAATCTCTTTCTATTTCTCATGTTTCTTTGTTTTCTTTCCTATTTTTATGGTATAAACATTGGATCTTTTGCTCCTTTCTTTTTTGATTTTCAGCAAACTTTTTTTTTCGAATTTGGATTTCACTGTCGATTGGGGTTTCTCTTCTCTGCTTCAATTTTGAATTTACTTCTTTGTGAAATTAATCCCCATTTAGATGCTCACAACTTATTGATTACCTGCCTTCTAAAGTTCGAATCTGTTTTTCTTCAACAATTCACTTTTCTTATGCTCTTGTTTTCAGATTACAATGCTTCCTTTTTCTAAAAAAAATAAAATAAAATGAAATAGTTGAACTCAACCTGCTCCAATTGCAAGTTTCTGCTTTCTCTTTTATCTATTTCCTTCTTTTCAGTTGTCACTGCTGCTCGAGTGGAGTAGTCTTCTAGATAGGCCTTTGCCTATCTATGATGGGCACAAATATAAATTGTCATCATTTTAAAAACCCAAAACGATGTAACTTTAGAAAATCATTTAGGTTTGTTGTAACCAGCATGTTTGGTTTTCTTTGATTTTGCCTTTCTGCTGAAAATTGCATCACTATTATGCTTCTGCAGCAAATTTAAGTTCCCTCACTAATATGCATTTCACACAATCCATGCTTGGTCTTTCTCATTATGTAACTTTACTTCATATCATTTGCTGCTTTTCTTTCTGTATTTGTCGTCCCTATCCTTCTACCTCTAGTACTAATAAGGGCTCATTGTATCATTTCATGTGTCAGGCAGCAACCCCTGAGCCCCATATACATGCAGTTTTATCTAGATTCTTCATCAAGTCAAAGTAAGTGAACAGCCATGCAAAAGGATCACAACTCCACTGTCCCCTCAACATCTTCTCGCCTTCGCCATCGGAAGCGCTCCAATGAGGTTGCTTACCCTATCTCAATATGTTGTTTGTTCATTATCATGTACTAATGAGTTTTATTTCCATTTGGTATTCCATTCTTCTGTTTAAGGGTATTCTAGCTTCTAATCTCTGTTAGTGAAATCCTTATCGCTTGTGTTATTTTTCTGACATGCATGGAGACTTGAGCAATTTTACTCTATGAGAAGCCAAAATGCTTTCCTTAGAAAAGCGCTGGGAAGTAAATTTCAGTTCTGTGTTTTGTCCGGTTGTCAGGTTGTTCCAGAAGCTGCTAAAGAAAACGGAGGCCATTTACTGGTTGATGATCAAAATAAATACAAGTCCATGTGGATACGTACCTGCTCAACTGTTTGGATGATCGGGAGCTTTGCTTTGATAGTCTACATGGGTCATCTCTATATCACAGCAATGGTGGTTGTCATCCAAATATATATGGCCAAAGAGCTATTCAATCTGCTAAGGAAAGCGCATGAAGATAGGCATCTCCCAGGATTCAGACTCTTGAATTGGTAAGGATAGTACATCATCTTGTCGCTTTGGATTATTTCTACTCTTTTAGTTACATAGAACTGAATATTATTTTAATTCAAATGGCAACTAATAGATTTATTTGTAAAATGATGATGACAGCATCTTGAATGGATAAACTTTTGTTTTGACTACATATTTTATTTTATTTTACTTTGGTGCAATTGAGTGTCCCAGCTTGAAAAAAAAAAGTCTATTTGAACTTTTTATTCTTTTTTCCTAGTGACTGATGTAGTTAAACATCATAAATTTGGCTTTATTTTCCATGTTCACAAAGTAACAAGTGCATGGACTCTTTTATTTAACTAAAAAGAATCATGTATCCCTTGCAAAGATCAAGATATTTATTTTTCACCACAAATTTCTAAGATTTTCTCAAATTTATCTGATTACAAATTTAAGCTTGTATGCTTGGACTCTTAAGAAAAAATAAATTAAAGCAGTATTTTCACCACAAATTTCTAAGATTTTCTCAAATTTATCTGATTACAAATTTAAGCTTGTATGCTTGGACTCTTAAGAAAAAATAAATTAAAGCAGTATCTGTGTTGTTGCTGATATGAAAAGTAAGTCTGCTTTTGTACTATTTTAATTCAGTGCATGCGGACATATAGAAGGGGTCCGGAATCTCTTGATCCCCATTTAGCTACTCAATTTCCAAAACAGGAAAAAAAAAAAGGAAGAATAGAAACTCCAATAGAAATCTAATAGGCTTTTGCATCTAATGTTTCATTATTCTAAACATGTTTCATTTGAGTTTACAAATTTCTCTATTTTCTTGTCAGGCATTTCTTTTTCACTGCGATGTTATTTGTGTATGGCCGAATTCTCAGTCAGCGGCTAGTCAATACTGTGACTTCAGACAAATTCTTGTTCCAGCTTGTGAACAGTCTCATCAAGTATCATATGGCTATGTGTTATTTCTTGTATATTGCAGGTTGGTTACATACATTATCTCTATATAATTTGCGATCATCCTTTTTATTTAGGAGTTCCTATTGCTTATTACAATGAGTTTGTTCTTCAGAATGTCTTTATGCTACATTTCATTTGTAAATTCTTCTCAGGTTTTATGTGGTTCATTCTTACACTAAAGAAGAAGATGTACAAGTATCAATTTGGCCAGTATGCATGGACACATATGATTCTTATTGTGGTGTTTACACAGTCCTCTTTTACTGTGGCCAATATTTTTGAAGGGATTTTCTGGTAACTCAACTTCTTTTTGGCATTTGTATGTTGACAGACCTCAAGTTTTATAATATCAGTCCTGATATTCGAGTTTATTCTTATCTCTGCAATGTAGGTTTCTTCTTCCAGCCTCACTAATTGTCATCAATGACATATTTGCTTATATCTGTGGTTTCTTCTTTGGAAGAACCCCTTTGATTAAGTTATCACCAAAGAAAACTTGGGAGGGGTTCATTGGAGCCTCTGTCACTACTATGATATCTGCGTTTGTGGTGAGCACCACTTCTGCTCCCTTTTCTGTCAACTGTAATGAATTTAAGTTTCTTAACGACTATTTCACCGCAAAATAAGTTTTAGTTAACATGTTTCTAAATTTGAAAATATGGCAGTGTCCCGGTGAAAAGAAGAAAAAAGAAAATATGAGCAGTGTGTTTTGACTATTATAGCGTCATTGTGAGCAGTGTATTATTCTATATTTCTTGTCTGCAGAGTTTTCCCAACTACTAATCTACTTATTTTATGTGCTCTCTAGGAAACCTGTTGCTTAGTGTCTCAATTGTGTAGTTAACTATGAATAGAAGAAGTCGTAGACACTGGTTACTTCAGGCTAATGATAATCAGTATGTGATCTCGAGTTATCCATTTCTTTAGTACAGTTGACTCTCTTATATCTTATCTTTAAATCAATAATTCAATTAATTAATTAATTTTCAAAGGACAACCTTCATTCCTTACTAATTAATAGGTCTATTGTTCAATAATTAATAAAAATCTTTGTAATTATTAGTTATAAAAGAGAATATTTAAAGGAAAATTGCTAAACATCTATATATCATCTTCCCTTAGTAACTTTTTTTTTTGAAACAGTGTTTGTTATTTTAATACTTATGATTGGTGGTAAATTTTAAAATATAAAAAGTTATCAAATACATAGAATTTAGAAGTTATTAAATATAAAGAAAGTTACTTTTTACACAAGTGATACCATAAAAAAGAAGTTAGGTGAGAATTGTATTCCCCATAGAAGGAGTGTGCAATGATTGTGAAATTATTTTAGAGCATCTCCAACGTACTCTTTATGTATATGTCAAATTCTTTATTTTAAAGAGTCATCTCATAAATAAAACTCCAATGGACTCTTTATCCTTTACATATGAAGTAAATAGTGTAGAGCCAAATTTCACTCTCTATTTTAATTTAATAAATGCACTACAAGCTCCTATACATCCTATTAATTGATTTTTTTAATTCTCTTTTTTCTATTGGCAAAAGCTAAAATAAAGTGAAAGAGAAAATAAAACTATTAATGCTTATGAAAATAAAAGTAAACTAAAAAGTGAAAAATAAAGAGTCTATTGGATTTAAATAAGGTTTTTTACTTTTTATATTTGGATATTCCTAAGATGCTCATTATGAAGAGCATTATTAGTTTTCTTTGAATACATTAATCTCATTCTATTTTACAGTTTTCGTTCTTGGTAATACATTTAATGTTTAATAAGGTTTTATTCCATCAAGTATTTTAATTTTAAAAGAGTCAATTTTAGTTCCTTTTTCTTTTTTGTTAGAATTTGTTTGTTGTAAGATTTCTACAAGTTCATGCCCATCTCAATTACTTCAAAAGCCTACTGCTTTCACCTTGACTAGAGTCTTGACAAGATGATTCTTCAAATGTTAACCAAATTTGTGCTTGTTCATGCAGCTGGCAAATATGATGGGCCGTTTTCAGTGGCTAACATGTCCAAGAAAGGTGAATATTCTACTAAATTTATCTATTGATGTACATGATAAGGTGAACTAGGTAATTGTAAGAGATTTATGACCATGCAGGATTTATCGAGTGGTTGGCTTCAATGTGATCCTGGACCTTTATTTAAGCCGGAGTACTTCATCTTACCAGAATGGGTTCCTCAATGGGTGAGTAAATTGGAAGTACGATTGGATTTGAATGTCTACACCTTATCTTTCTATTTGTTAATAACACAATGACAATTGCTTGCTTTGTTGTTGTTCTGACATATGATTTTAGATAATCTTATGGTTATTGTTTTAGAGTGTTTGTGATCTTTGTAATTTTTAGTTGTGTTGTGCATCATGTTGTTGCATCATACATGTAATTCTTATTAAACTTGAGCAATTCCCTTTTGTAAGTTTTGATGCCACCTTTTGGTTTCACTTAATTTTTCTTGCGGAAAATGTAAGAATAGTCAATTTTGCTGCCTGCATATTGGCAAGCATTTGATAGCTGTTTATTGCATTTTGGTGATCATTTTGCATGTCACTAAATGCTGCAATACATTTTTTACTCTATCTAGCATCTAGTTGTTTTCAATAGTTAGGCCATGACAAAAAATATCTCATTCCATGTCATGCACTTATTTAAAACAAGACACTTATAAATGTGTAGACATGATAATAGATTTGTAGTAAGGTGGTTTTGTTGAACTTGAGACAGAAAATAAGATCGCATTAACATCTATTTTGACATGAGAAACATTTAGTACGTCCTATTACTGTATTTTTTCTAAAGAAAATGTCTGACGTAACTACCTTATTGTAGAATGTTCCCCACCTTCCCGTGTGGCGAATACTTACTATGTACAATCACCATACCTTATTGAAATATGATGTTTGACGAAATCTTTGGGCCAGTCATTATTTCTATCAAATTATAATGCTTCTTCAGCAATTATAATGCTTCATTTATGCTCTTATGCAGTTTCCATGGAAAGAAATCTCCATTCTACCTGTTCAATGGCATGCTTTATGGCTTGGTTTGTTTGCATCAATAATAGCACCTTTTGGGGGCTTCTTTGCAAGTGGTTTCAAAAGAGCTTTTAAGATCAAGGTGCACCCTTAGTGCTTTTAGCATCCAAAAATGGAGTAGGAAAATTTACTGACCTGCATGTTTGACATTATCTTCTAACATTTTGAGTGTGCCTCCTCCATTTGCAACAGGATTTTGGTGACAGTATCCCTGGACATGGGGGAATTACAGATCGAATGGATTGCCAGGTAAGCTGTAACAAAGTTTGAAGTGTTGAGAAACTAAGCTGTTTTGGTATTTGGCTATGTGGTTTTAATGTCGTTGGATAAGTTGTCAGCTTCTGTTTTAAATTTATGATCCCAAAGAATGAATTCCATGATTAATTCAGGTATTAGTGGACCTAGAATCTTTTAAAATACATTAATGAGGGAATGGTTATCTGGAACCAAGTAAGCATTTTTTGTAAGTCACCACTTGATACTTGCTCAGGAAACAAGTTGGGTGGGTTTGGTCAAGTTCTGGATTCTTATTCACCAAAATTGAAGCTGATAAACTGAGATACAAAGCAATTTTTTTCAAGTTTGTCAGTATATCTTAGTTTTGGTTTAGAAAGGATCAACTCGAATATAAAAGTTCAAATCCATAAGCTTTCTCGAAAACAAAGTTGGTTATCCAGATTCTAACAAAGCCAAGAATTTTTACAAAAGCCCATATTATATATGTAAAATAAGTTGGAAATCAACACTGGAAACAATAGATAAAGGAACCTGTAGTTATTAATTCCTGGATTAAAATCAATTATGCAGTATGAAGCCAACAAGAAATGAGCTAGACGGAATTCCTTCTTTCCTATCCATGCAAGCTGAAATTTCAAGCCTTAAATTGCAGCCAAATTAACCAGATAATGAATCCTCCTTTCCTTTCACATGACATGGTAGGGAAGCTCAGATTGAGAGGAGGAATGAGAAAGGTAGATAAGTTCTTTTGGGTATGAATAGTTTTGGGAGAAATTTGATGTCTGCATTGCTATGGTAAGGTGATGGAGAAGGAAACAAGAGATGGGCTTCATAAGTATATGAAGTGATACAAGTGATCTAAAGGGTGCTCTGAAAATTTTAAAGTTCTTTCATCCTGGTCAGATTGGTTCTCATAATTCGTAAACAGAACCATCTACCAAGAAAATAATTAAAGAACCCTTATTTACTGAACTAAATCGAACTATAATAAATAACTTCGCTTCCAAAATCAAAAAAAAATTAGGGACCAGATAAAGATAGTATATGAAAAATATCAAAATCTTTCAGCACGAACTGTACTCTGCTTAGTTGGATTTTTTTTTTCCAAATTTAGAAAAAGAAAAAAATAGAACACAATACAAAAACAAAAAGAATAATAACCAACACACTCAATAGATATATTAATTTTTTTCAAATTAAATCATTTACATAGCGATCATATATTTACTGTTGTTATTCAGTGTTATTCAGATGTGCTATTCAGAGCCACTGTTCAAAGGATGGTAATATCCCATCTTAATTGATATTCAATGTTTCATAGTGTGCTTGTAAAGCTGTGTTACATAAAGCATTGATCTTTTGATGGCTTTACTGCTATATTGTCCATTGGTCTCTGTAAAGGACTACTCTCTTCCATTATTGATGCCTGTTCTCTATAATTCTGCCGTTCCTGATACATAACATTACATTCTTCTCAGATATTTTTTGGTAAGTGGGGATTGTTAGAAATCTCCTCCCTAATGCTTCCCGCTCGAGTTGGAGTGCACTTGAATTCAAGGCTTTTTATTCATTGCTTAAATCATGTGAATTAGCAGATAGATCTTCGTGGTCAATCTTGCTCTAATTTAAATTGCTACCTTTCATGTTTTTTGTTCTGATTGATATGTTCATTTACTATAGATGGTAATGGCTGTGTTTGCATACATCTATCATCAATCGTTCGTTGTGCCTCAAAGTATATCGGTTGAAATGATCTTAGATCAGGTAAATTCATGAAGTTGTGCATATTATTATGTCTTCCCTTGTATCATAGTAAATGCGGATGTGTTGACTTTGTTACTTGTTTATTAGATATTGGCAAACCTTACTTTTGAGGAGCAATATGCCTTGTACATGAAGCTTGGGGAAATGGTTCGGGAAAGGGTGGTTGGACGTTCTTAGATTTGCATAGCACATCTGTAACGTTCTACTCTGTCCAGCATGTTTAAGTACATGGTGGCCTAGGGGTGAAAGAAAGGGAAACAAAAAAGAAGTGTTTGTATATGTTCTCATTTGAATTTCAGATTCAAATATCTCTAGGAGCAAGCATTCTTTAGCGAGCGCACTCTGTACAGCATTAACAGATTAATATACGTAAACTGTCAACAGCATGTATTGGGAACTGTCTTTTCAGATCTGTAATAATATAGGTAAACTGTCAACAGCATGTACTGGGAATTGTCTTTTCAGATCTGTAATCCAGTGTTCTCAAATGAAGGATTTGTGAGAGATTAAAAGAGGCACATGAAACTCGAGAGCAAGATGGGAAGCTGCTAACAATGGGAAGGCACTCCTATTAAGAAACTTAGAGATAAATGAGCTGGTTGAAGTTAGGTTACAGTTAGCAACGAGAAAATGACATCTAGTTTATTATTGGAACTGTAAAAGCCCTGCTTGCTAATTTAATTTTCTTTATCGCTTGGGAAAGAGTTTCATTTTATTTTCTAGTTTTACAATGCATGTGTGGTACAAAAGTTTCACATCCTAATGTAAAATAAGTTTCTCAAGTTGAGTAAATTCTTCCAGACTGTTTCTCTGCTGCCGAGGTCAAGTAAAAAGATAACTCCTAACCAAGTTGGTTGGTATCACTTCTTTAGAAGGCATTTGGTAAGAAGTGAGTTGGTTCGTTCAAGTTGAAGATTCCAGTTAACCAGTTTTTAAGTCCAGTGCCAATTCAAAGGAGAAAACCCCAAACATAAGAATCCAAACTGAAGGCAGAACAGCCAACGACAACAGTTGGACGGACAGACGGCTACCATAAGATGAAACAATAAATATAGTTGGCTTCAGTCGACCTAAGATCTCGAACTGAAGGTGGAACAGGTCCCAAAGCAAACAACACAGTTGGACGGAAAGACAGATACCAAAACCATAAGATGAAGCAAGTCGTTGCTTGCCTGTCTCAGTAGGAAATAAGAAGAGTATCCAATTTCTAAGGCAAAGCCGAGGAGGTCCCATTCCAATGAGAATCAAAGGCAATCAGGAATGGATATTCATCTCTCCTTTTTTCTTCTTGTCTAAGCAGTCCGCCCACTCCTGTTTCTTACGGAAAGTAAAAACCTGTGCGCTATTCCGAGTTAGTGAGCCTTTTCTAAGTTGTTTCTCTGCTGCCAGGGCGTATTTGAAGTTGCTGCATAGGCTAGTCCACATGCTTGCTAGAAATGATCCTGCATCATCAACCTGCCAATCATCATGAATAAATGTGCCCCTGGGCTTCAATTTGCTTAAACTGCAGCGCCAATGCAGACATAAACATCGTGAGAAAGCAAATAATGAAAGAAACATAGGACTGATATGCACTCTAAATAGGTAATCCTGATTCATAGTTGTTCAATCAATGACATTAGACTAAGAGGCAAAATTCATGAACTCAGGAATTCAACTAAGGTATTCATCACAGCATTGCAGATTTCTACAATTGCATAACAAAACTATCCAAAAACAACTCATCTGATCTAGCAATTCCAGCAAATGATATGAATATAGTACATAATTCTACTTTTACAAATAAAACTCTGATGTCAGATTTCATCCTCAAGATCCATCCAGATGAACAAAAGAATTTGAGTGATTGTTTTCCTTCTTGGCCAGTACTCACATACCTCCAGTAACAACAAAAAACTTTACCTCCGCTTCATTTTCTTTCATTGAACTTTTGGTTTCTCAATCTTCACATACGGAAGAATACCGGCAAAACAGACAACCTTTGGTGACCATCCTCGCTGCTCTGCCCGGCAAAACATCAAGAACGTGTTTGCGAAGTAGGAATTAAAACCCATAAAGACATGCCACAAAGCATGTCCCTGTGGGTTGATGGGCCAGTTTGATATCTTCTTGCAGAAAATACGATCACAAAGCCAACACAAACTACCAATGAAAAGCGTAGCCACATACAGCTTCGCTAGCCACTTGGCAGCAGCATCTTGTGTATATATGTAGTACTTGTACATTCGAGGAATGCAAAGGAGGCAGAGGATCACATAATGCACCTTGAAGCCAATTCCAAAATGTACCACTGAGTGAACGATAGCAAAAACAGCACCATATAGGAAGAGGAATGTGGGCATTGTACTGCGGTAATGCCAATCTGGTGAATAGAGGATGTACATATACAGAAGCATCTCCCATACCATTGGGGTCTCATCACTCTGCTGTTGCCTGGAAATAAGTTAAAATCACCATCATCGTCTTGAATGAATCTCAACAACAAAAAGATAATCCAGAGAATATCAATATCTATGCAATAGCCGCTGTATGCTAATCCTAGCTCTTTTCGGGCTTACAGAAAGAAAAAGAGAAAACACTAGATTTCTGATTTTTTAAAAGAGTGCAAGGGGCCAGTGTCAGTTATGAAGATAGGTAAATCAAATGCAATAGACATGCAAATAAACTTTGTTAGCAGTTTATTGAGGATAGTTAGCAAGATGGATGTAGACGAGGGTGCAATTTGACTGTACGAATTTTCTTTTCTTCTTTAATTTTTCTCTAGCTCATTCTTTTTAAGAATTTGACCTACGGATGAAAAGACAATCATGGTCACCATCTTCTTCAGAGTATATAGGGAGAAAACTTGAAAAGATCCTTCACAAGATGAAAATCAAGCAACACATGCACCCAGCATTATAGGATCATATGAAGATTATGATTATAACTACTTATTGCAATATGATTCTTAAGTTTGAGATGAATCATCCTCAAGACTAATAGTTGCTGGAGAATAACAGAAGTGAGGAAAAGTTTGCATATAGCTAAATAGTGTTGAAGATCATGCAACGAGGGAGTGAAACTTACACACGTTGCAATGTGGCATGAAAAAACATGCTGCCAATAGCAAGTATCATATTAGATATGTGAAGAACACTAAATCTCTTCTCAAATCGCTGCCTCAAGGCATTTATAAGGCCAATGAGTGCCAAAAGAATGCATGGAATATTGGATATGGTATTGTAAAATTCTGCAATATAAGAAGAATGAGCATAATTCTTCTCGCAACACTCAGTAGTGGATGTAACAGGACCCCAGAAGCTTGATATTCCATCAGCCATTCTCCTCTATGAACGTGAAAACTTTAAATATACTAAGCCAAATCTCTTCTCTCGGGATGTGGCAGAATTTGTGAATTGGTAAAGAGGAGCCTACAGAGAAAGGCAGAGTTACAGGAAGCAAGAATGTATCAGATAAAGGAACATGAAAGAGAAAACTTGAGAAGGAAAGCTAAAACCGAAAAGACAAGTAACAAAAGCGTAGTGAATTAATCAACTTTTGAGGATGATAAAAGAGAGAAAAGAGACTGAGAAAATGATAAATTTCTCAAACGAGTTAGTTTGAGCAAATCAGCAAGAGGTATACCAGCGTATGCATTATATCTAAATAAGTTTGCATAGTGGCAAATGCATAATGAGGCAGTCAAACATATAAGAATAAGGATGCAACCCACAGAATCAAATTGCAAACTGCAAATTATCAGCCTCTTCTTTAGCTTATACAATATATATATACACAATATAAGAATTAACCAGGAGCATTTGAGAAAAGGCAGGAGTGAAAAGTGACATCTGTACAAAGCCTGGCCAAATCACAATCGCAACAGCTCTCTGAATTCCTCTTTCAAACTTATATTAAAAGCTTTTTGTTCTTTTTCTTTGTTGGGAATCGGCCATCTAACCTATCCTCCAAAGTCGAATACTATTAACTAATCAATCCCTCAAATTAAGATCTAATCTCAAACGCCTTTCATGTAGTTCTTTTTTTTTGAAAAAAAGAAAAAGAAAAAAATCAATTTACAAAGAGAAGGCAGCAACAACCACTGCATAAGCAAATAGATACGCCACGATTCAAATATGTTTAATCATACACTTCCTAAAAGAAAGGAAAAAGAAAAAGAAAAAGAACGGACCTTGGTTCAAAGGGAAGAAGGCATCATTGGCACACAGTATCTTTCTTTTTCTATTTCTCTTTCCCTCAAAGGCAAAGAGCTATCGCATTTACAGGCAAAGCACATCAGATTCTCTTTTCGCCATTTCGAGGCAACTACAAGATTAGATACCACTTTATTATTTAATGGTTTTTAAAATAGCCTGTTTGAATTGAAATTGGGCTATTTTTGACTATTATTTGTTTGTGTAGCATAGGAGATTGGAGCTGAGCCTTCCTATTGAGAGAGGAATTACAAATACAATTACTGCTTCTTCTCTTAAAGAAAGTGTCTCCCTCGAGGAGGCAACATTATGGGCTGAGCCTTCTCTTCGTTCATTTCATTAATCAAGCCCACTAGCGGATTAATTTTAATTTTAACTCATTTAACCCTTTTGATCCTTAATTTATTTTTTTTACTTTTTCTTTATAATATTTATTTTTTGAATAAATTGAGAAATATTAAAAATACTAAATGACCATAATTTACAAATGGAGTTTAATTAATCTATCCCTTTTATAATATACTAGTTTAATAACAACATATTACATTAGTAAATGACATGCTAATAATAATATATATAGTAAAAAACGTTTACCAATCAGCTTAGATAATAATTGATCAAGTGTGATTTTTCTTTTATCATTTGAATTAGGTCTCAAGTGTCAATAATTTTTATTTTAGTTTAGTGTTATATTATCGACAACAAAAATCAAACTGATATAATTGGTTTTTTGATGATGCAATTTAATTAATTGAATTGTACTCACTTGTATATATATTTGATCATTATTTAGTGTCGTGTGATTCCGGTGTTATAAGAATTTTATTTTTAATAAAAATTAATTATTAATCTTTTCCTAAAAAATATATAATTGGTAAATAAAATATAAATATTATTGAATTTTGTATTTGTATTACATGTAATCATTAAAAAAGCAATATATTATTCTATTAGTAAGTTTTTTATCAAACGGTTGTGACTAAATCTAATGGTTTAAAATATATATAATACTGGTATCATGTGACATCGAATCAATTAATGCATAATCCACATGTTCAAAAATTTGGAGGGTGTATAAAATTTGATGTAAAGATACTATAAGTTATTGGAATACTATAAAATCATAAATTTAATACAGTAAAAACTAATCTAAACATGTAGTCTACATTAAAATATGTTTAATAAATTATAAAAAAAATCGTTACATAAATTTAAAATCTAAAAATTTAAACTAACATCATGAATTTAATTATTGTAAATATATTAATGTGTATACTATCCACACCCATTGTCGGTACCAATTTCAAACCCTACATGTATCCTTCTACAAGTGCCCTAAAATATCCAACTGAACAAGTACTTTAAGTAGATAAAATATTTTAGAATTAAGAAGGTCATTCATAGCAGGAAGTTAAGAGAAGGAAAAAAAAAAAGGGAATGAGAAATTAGAAAAATGTAGGATTCAATGAATGTAGACAAGAGGAAAGGTTCATTGAACTTGGTCATCCTGAGAGACAGGCTGCGTCTAATTTCCACATCCAAATATTGGGGGAGAAATGGGTGTTAAATGATTGGCATCTGATGCATGAGAATATGTGGCACGGGGATGCAAATGAATCTAAGCAAACTTATAATTAGTGTAGGATTAAAATCATTATTTAATAAAAGAGGTAACCTATTCAGTGTTTGTTTTTTCTTAGAAGAAAAGGAGAGAGACAGAGAGGGGCGTAACTCAGAAGAAGGCTTTAATTTATGGAACGTGTATAGAGTAAAATGATGTGAACCTGGACCTTAAGACAGTCACATTCACTTTAGGCAGCATTAATCAACACCCTTATTTACTTCAACCTCTCTCTTTTACTCTATAATTTCCACATTATTTTGTCATCTTTCTCTTTTGAATAGATGCCGCCATAATATCATCATCCTCTCCACATCACTTTCTTCTTCTTATTTCTTATTTCTTAATCCGGAGGACGCATGCATATATATATAACTAAACTGAGATCTCAATCCATCGAGTGTTTACTTGAATTATCACTCTTTTATCTCCAAAGCGTCTTTACAAAAGAAAAACAAAAAGCAAAAGAGATGACAAAACTACCAGTGAAGTTCAAGAAAATGGCGGCTGCTATGTTCAACGAGGCCGCTCGGTTGAGGCTTTGCGAGAGAAGTGGGAGTGAACACTGCTCGCCTGATCATGATCTCTCTCAGCTTGTCAATTCTTTTATCGAAAGAGATGACCATCCCACAATATTATTTATGGAGTCAGACATCAAAATCAATCACCCTCCTGATGACGATAATCAGGAACATTATTCAGTTTCTGATGCTGAAAACAAGAATATATTGGAGAGTCTGCTCAATAAGGAAGATGATGATGATGTGAGGAAAAAGATTCGATCAGAGACAGAAATTGCATGTGGGATCATAGGAGAAAGATCGTCGCACGGCTTTCACCGCAGTTTGATGTCGCATTTGCGCCACCTGGGCTTCGATGCTGGTTAGTAGGATTCATATTTATTTTTATTATTTACTTTTTAACGTTTGAACCATATACTTCATCAATCAAATCCTACATATAACATCAAAATCTGGTCAGTTATATTAGCATTTATCTCGAATGGTTACTATTCAATCTAATTTTGTCCAGTGCTTCAAATTATTGTATATAGGTCTTTGCAAATCGCGGTGGGAAAAATTTGGGAGGTATCCAGCTGGAGAATACCAGTATGTAGATGTGAATGTTGGTGGGAATCGATTGATTGTTGAAGTGTGTCTAGCAGCGGAATTTGAAATTGCTCGTCCCACCTTAAACTACACCGCGTTGGTCGATGATTTTCCTCCAGTATTCATTGGTAAGCCAGAGGAGATGAAGCAGGTTGTGAGATTGATGTGCAGTGCAATAAGGGAGTCGATGAAAGAGATGAAGCTGCACGTCCCACCATGGAGGAAAATTGGGTACATGCAGGCCAAGTGGTTCGCACCCTACAAGAGGACAACCAATGAAAATTTAACTAAAATGAGATCAGAATCCCACCACTCTTTTGCTACAAAACGCTCTGCTGGATTTGAGGCTTTCCCGGCGAAGGCTTACCATTGCAGAGATAATCATATCGGTGGTGGTAAGTTAGTGGGGTTAAAAACTGGCTATTTGACTGCTGCATTCAATGGCGACATCTAGCCGTGGGAAAAACGCCCATACTTTTGTATATAGTGACAATGGATTTTTTATTTTTAGTTAGTTGAGCGAAAGCCAGATGTTGGTTTTCTTACTTTGTTCTGCTGGAAATGTTAAATTACCATTGGATTGTCGGAATTGGGACAGTGTAAAACTTCTCATCTCCTTGGCAATTTGTGAGCTGGAGACTTGAGTATTTATGTATTGTTATTTTTTCTTTTATTGGAAGGCAAAGAGGGTTTGCTCTTTTACTTGAAGAAGTCGAGTGTACAATTGAAACATGCATGGATCTATTTAGAAGAATAAACTTATTATTGCAACTCACAATAAATAAACTTTTGTTATTATTATGAAATTACAAATTTATAAGTTACGATACTGTTTGATAGGATAAGCAAATTAGCACTAGAACTATTTTATTTGACCTGCTTAACCTTTAAATTTAGCAAAAGTTACAAATTTAAAAATTTGTATATTTTTAATCTAAAAACTATCTTACATAAAATATATATTTTTTTTTTAAAAAAAAAAAAAACATAAACAAAAATGAAATGAACAATCGAAACAGAGAATCGTTCGCTGTATGAATTCTAATTCAAATTAAAAACCACTCAATTATTATTCATTAAAAAATACCATTATTTGTAACCCACTTTCTCTTCTTTCTTCAGCCTCTTTCTCTCTCTTCAATTATCAATACCAAATTAAATTGCGCAGAATATCCCTTCGGCACCAGCAATTTGTTAAATCCTATGGTCCAACAATTTATTAAATCTTGTTTCTTTGTCTTGATAATGGAGTAGAGCTCAGGGTAGAATAAAGAATCCTAGTGTAATTTTGAGCAAGAAATAGGCACTGTTACTGTCACCTTGCCTATCGTGATGCAAGTCCTATAAGAGAAAATTACAACTAATCTCTCTTTCCTACTTTCTGATTGGACTCTCCATAAACTGTGCCACTGCTAAGCTCCATTGGGGCCGACGTCTCTTCCTTGTGTCACACTACAAGGAGCTCAAGTCTAAAACTCTTTATGGAGAGTACTAGATTAACGTAAAATTCTCTATAATATTATTGAATAATGTAAAATTTTTAGAATATTTTATAATAGTGTAGACACTTTTTATATACATTAGAATATTCTATATACATGTAGACACTTAAAGAGATGGGAATGCTAGTCATCCATACCGATAAATACCCTCTTTATTCCTCATTTGTACATGGTGGAGAACAAAGTAATATAATCATACATCTTTAAACTCTTGTACTCTCTTCGTGTCTTTTTTCTTAGGCATACTTGCGTTGGCGTAATTACTGTCATCTTGCTGAGTTTGACATTCATAGAAAAGCTTACTAACAATCTTGACACCGCATTCATAGAAAGACTTACTAACAATCTTGACACCGGGTGAATCAACTGTACTAAGCCGCACGTGGGCTAAGTTTGTGAACAAAACAAAACTCATGTGACCCTTAGCCCTTACAACTGTAACGTTAATCTATGCGCTCATTATCTTATACATGCTAAGATGTTGTCGCCAATAGTGAGGTCAGGACCGTCCTTAAGGGTGCAGAGAGTGAAAAACAGCCTGAGAAGTAATTGGATATAACAGAAACGAGAAACTAAGACGCAGTGGATTAGGATGGTGAAATAGGATGCTCTCTCATAGAGCTCGACATAGGTGCGGACAAATACCTTAATTGGACCTCAGGGGGAATCCAAACCTGAATTTGGTTTAATTTTATAGATGTCTTTGCAGAGATTTTTTTGTTTACAAATTGTTATTAGCATAATAAACATTTTGTCATGCATTGTCTAGTTTACAAATTGTTCAACAATCGCTTATAGACATATCAATTGTCGTAGAGCCCTTTTTTCTAGTCGGGTAATTTTCAGCAAATATTCTCTAAATTTTTTTTACGGTCAAATTCATCAAATTTAATTTTTCAGTAAATAATTTTTTAAATTTACATAAAAAAATTAAATATATTTAATTTTAATTTTTATTTATATTCAAGAATTAAATACATTCAATTTAATTTTTTTTAAACAATAGTATTAAATTTTTGAATCTTAATTGAATTATAAAACTAAAAGTAATATTTATTTCATTAATAACTTTATGAATTTTAGATTTTATTAAACATAGCTTTGTATAACTATCATTATATTTTTTATTAGTAAATTAATAAAATAAATATTTTTTCAATTTTTATAATTTAATTAGAAGTTAAAAATCTAATATTATTTCATATTAAAAAGTTTAAATTGAATGTATTTGATATTTAAAAATAAATTTTAAAAGTTATTTGTTAAGAAATTTAAATTAGTATGTTTAACTCTTTAATATAAATTCAAAAAATTATTTACTGAAAAAATTTAAAATAAAAATATTTAACTCTTCAATATAAGTTGATGAGTCGAATCGAACCTTTATCCTAAAGGTAATTGCAAAGTTAACGAGAGTTACCAGACTCTAACCTTCAAATTAAGAGTTCGGCATAAATTTAAGATTTGTATTACCTTAAGGAGAAAAAGGGCTGTGGGGATGGCTAAATTTTATTTCAGAATTGGTTGAGAGGGTTTAGTTGGATTAGATGCCTTTTCTTAACATTTAAAATTATAAAATAAGGTACAATTTAGCCCCAGTATTAGTTAATCCAAACATTTAAATATTCAGTCAATAACACGACAGAAATTATTTCTTTCAAACAAAAAAAATAAAAGACCAAAAACGGCAACCCTCGATTCTTTCTCGCTATCTTTTTCTTTTATAATAAATGCACAAATAGTATATATTTATATCATGTTTTAACTTAATATTATATTTTTTAAACTAATTAACTGTTAAACCTTTAAAAGAAATAAAAGCTTTACAGTTGATTTGGTGTATATCATAAAAGTTGGATTTAATAATTTCAATAGTTAAGTAATATATGAAATGAGTTTTATTTAAAATTGAGTCCTTTCATGTCTTTAGAAAAATATATTTAGTTCAATTGTTAATCTGTAATAGTATAACTAGTTATTTACTCACACATTTTATGATTATTATTATTTCACTTATAAAATTTAATTAATAAATATAAATTATTTAAAAAATAATAACAAATTAATTAACTATTTTAGATATTTTCATTAGTCTAATAATATAAAAGCTATTGTAAAAATATTTATTAATTAATTTTAATATTGTATCAATTAATAATATCGATACTAAAATCAAAAATTTATTATATAATCAAAAATTAACTTATTATTAAATATAAAAATTTAAATATAATTTAATTATTATATTTAGAATTAAAATTATTATTAGATATAATAATAAAATATAATTAATATGCTATTTTTGTAATTAAAATAAATATGATTAGAAATATAATTTATAAATTATAAATTAATAAAAAATATTTAAATTATACATAAATTTTAATTTTACAAGTCGAAAATGAATATATTCGAATTTAGATATTTAAAAATTAAATATAGATAAAGATTTAAGTTTTAAAAGTTAATAATATATAAATTTTAATATTCAAAATATTCTTAAATTTTTATTTTATTTTTTAAAATGAAATGAATTTTTAATTTATTTTACAATTATCTATAGTCTACAGTAAAAAATAGTAATTCAAAATTTAGATTAGATAAACAAATTTAAAAAGAAACTAAAAAATATAATATAAAGTTAAAAATATTTCAGTAATTTAATTACTAAAATAATTATATCTAGTATTATAGATTAAAATATAAAATTAAATAATTTTATAGATTAAATGAATTCGCAAACCAATCGTTAAGATATTAAAGTGATAGGATGAAATGAATCTGGCAAGGTTAGATCTTGGATCTATCCAAGAAAAAAAAAAAAAAAAAATATAGTCACCGATAGACGCAAGACTGCTGGAAGACGAAAGCAGAATGCCTGGAAAGTGACGAGTTTAATGTGAAGAGAAGGGTCTCTAAGAAAAGGCTAAATCCTATGCCATTTCCATCTTCTCTCCCTACTCTGTTTTTTGTTTTTTAAGAAAATATATAAATATAAGAAGCTCGGTAAGCAGATATGTCGATGGATCTCAAAAACAACAACCGGCCAGTTAGCTTCTGAAATTGATATAGCTACAGCCGCTTTGGCAATTCAAGATGAAGGCTACTCTTTTATTCTCCATGCCTTCCCTTGGTACATGTAGCCACTCTTTTCTTATATATCTAAGTAAATCAAAACCAAATGCATATAAAACTTTTTACAAAATGGAGACAGGTTGAAGACGATGGCCAAGGCCGCCGCCGCAGCCAGACGACTGCCATTGTTCATAATAAAGCCCTACTTCCTTCCTCCCTTTTTATAGTATCATCAGCACCCTTCCCTTTACTTTTGTAGAATACATTTCAGCCGCACATCTTTTTCTTTTTCTTTGGGCTTTAGAAAAAAAGGAAAACAAATTAAACCTTATGACTCAATGGGCTTTTTCTAAAAGTCTCTTCTTCTATTCTCTAGTGTAATGCTATCAGCTTACCACAATTGTATCTGCAATAATAACAAATTCGGTAGTTCGTTACCAATATTATCACGTTGATTATAAAATTAAATTAATAAAATATAATTTAATAAAATATTTAATATTTATATTAATATAAATTTTAAAAAATAATAATAAATTATTTATTTATAAATATTTTTAATATTTTAAAATTTTAATTTTTTATTAATACAATAATATAGACATTATTTATTAATTAATTTATAAGAGAAAATTAACATATTAATATTACTATTTTTTAAAATTAAAAAATTAATTTATTATTAAAAATATAATTAAAAATATTATTTTCTATATTATAATTATTATTTAATTACAAAAATAATTTATTCGTTAATGTGATATTAAAATATAATTAATATGTTGCTTCTTAATATAGAATTAATATCGTCATCTAATTAGAATACTATTTATTAGTTAATATAATATTATAATACAATTAATGTGCTATTATTTTTTAAGATAAAATTAGTATTATTATCTTATTAGAAAATTATTTATTAGTTAATATAATATTAAAATATAATTAATATTCTATCTTTATAATTAGAGTCAGTATTTAATTAGAAATGTTATTTATTAATCAATAAGATAATAGAAAAAACTATAAAATTATATAGTCTTTAATCCCATACGTCAAATGTGTCAAAATAAAAATTTTATGTGTCAAAAATTAAACACATATTAAAAAAATTTAAATTTCAAAAATTAATAATATATATAGATTTTTGTAAATTGTATCATCAAACATTTCTATAAGAAATAATGTTATTTTTAGAAAAAAGTGATTTAATTTATCTATCTCTCAAAAAAAAAAAGCACAGGGTACCAAATTAATACTAATAATACTGGCAATGTAAACAACTTTAGATAATGAAAGGGGATATTATATATAATACAGTTCCAAAGAAATTGAAGCATTCATTTAGAAGTATTCAAATAGGTTTGCAATTGCCATTTGCTAATGGTTAAATTAAAATTAAAGCAAGCAATCATAGTTGGTTTGTGATTTGATTATTAGTGTCAGGCAAACAAACAACCGTAGGGTAGGGGCCATTTGCTAATACTGTATTGTATACCGTTTTATATAACTATACCACCATGTCTCCCCTCCCCTTTCTCCTCTCATTTCTCACTCTTATGTGTGCATACTGCAGGCAGAAAAGGAAATAATAAAACTAGACGGATTTTACATATCCAGTTTAGAGTCAAGCAAGCAAGAAATGGAGGGAGTGGGGGCGAGACTGGGGCGGTCTTCCACCCGTTATGGACCGGCGACGGTGTTCAGTGGACCTGTGAGGAAGTGGAAGAAGAGATGGGTCCACGTTTCTCCATCATCTAACCACAACCACAGCCACAACCACAACCACAACAATTCTTCCTCTAACGGTAATAACGGTTCTCATCTCCTCCTTTACAAATGGACCCCTTCTTCTCAATCTCAATCTCAATCTCAATCCAATAACAACAGCAACAGCAATCACAAGAACGACGATCCCCCCCTCCTTCCTGACGAGCCTCCTCGCCGTAAATTCAAGTACATTCCGGTCTGCCCTCTCTCTCCTTTCTAATTTTCCAATTGTTTCTTTGCCTGCCCCATTTACTTTATACTACATTTTAGATCTGTGTTTCCCATGAACAGTGTTTTAGGGTTTTATTTTCGTTCTTAGCTTCCACTATTTGACTGTTGTCTGATTCAGTAACATATGATGATCTAATCATCAAATTTCCCTCAAAACCTGGAATTCTTTTTTCGCACAAATAAGAAATATTTCGTTTTCTTTATTTTCTCCATCGATGATGGGAATACTCATTCAAGTTTCGTAATAAAAGAACGTCGACCTGATTTCTCATTGGAAATGAAATACCCATTTGACTATTGATCAATAGCCACAATATCTCATATTTTGATCAACGCAATGCTACTCATCAACACTACTGCACTAGTTTTTATTTTATCTTACATTTTCATAGAAATGATATAAATGAAAATGTTAGTAAATATAATAAAATCAACAAGAAGAAAAATGACGATCTTTTTATATCTGCACTACACTGATTCATAACTAGTGTCTGATTTAGAAGTGTGTAGCATCTAATTCAATCCATGGGCCAAAATGTGAGGATTCCACATTTCTTTGTATTTGTATCATTTAAGCTTTGTTTATTTATAACCGACTGGCTTGGGACTAATGCTTAGTTTGGTTGACTTGATTATCTCAATGTCCAAAATGCAACCTCTAACCCTTGTTTTGATCAAACTTCTCAATATCTTAGTCTAGTTTACCCTCTCAAGAGTTGAAATCGTTTATTAACAAAATCTGATGTTCTAGGAGCTGAACAAGAAGTTGTAAGAAAACTACGTATAGCTGGGAGGGGAAACTTAAGTTTGACCCTTGTTATTGCTTGGACATTTTTTCTTATTTTAGGTCCGAATGATTCTTGTCTTCAGTGAGAGATTTTTGTCTTCTTGATGTTATAATAAATTAGCACAGACTGTATGTGCGAGTGGCTGGAAAGACAATGAGAAAATAGGTATAGCGGTATAAACACATCATCACATTGCTAAGTGATGTAATCTAGTTGCTTATGTTGTGACTTGTGAGTTATGCCTGGTGTTAGTTAAGAGCATCTTTGAAGTACTTGCAAAAGGAATTAACCTCTTTAAATCAGGAGCTTGGCTTTCTGGTCTATGTATTGCTACTTTCTATACCCAACTTTGTTGTCCCTCATTTGTTATAGCCATCCAGTTGCATGTGATTTCTTTTTTTAATGAAATTTCAGATGGTTGAGCCTCACTGGAACATAGAGAGAGATACATAGAAAATCATACGACACATGATGTTATCCAATGGACAAAAAAACTATGTGATGGAGGGAACATTTTGGGGCTTGAAGATCTTTATCGTCTGGGGAGTATGATGATTCTTATGTTATCTGGTCATACAGCTCTTGTATAGAGCTAGAACCCTTTCTCTTTCTATTGAGAAAATAGATTTTCAACCAAAAAAATAAAACACATACTATCTTCATATTGTCTTGTTATCCAAAGCATGGTGCTCGATTACATGAGAATGGCATTATCATGCATTTTGTAAGAGATGTTCAATTGGAATTTGTTAGATTTTACCTTTTAATTATAATAATTATTATATCAATGCATTTAGATTGAAGAAGTTTTAAAATGTCTATTTAATTTATTTTGATGTGTGGTTGACCAAGTAGAATCTGATTTGCTTTTCAAAATTTATTCACTCAGTTTAGACTGAGTTGTAATTTGGATAAGGGATATATGGTAAATAAAATGCTAATGCATTGCTCTCGGTTACCAATGATTTCCATGGCATTATTTTGGGTTAGATGTGATAAAGTAGTAATCTGGTAAAAAAATTGATTCATAGTTGTGCTGATGAATCATAACCAATCAAGGTATCTGATATCCTTCATAGTGGAAAATAATTGGAAACTTTGTTTGATATACCTTTTCTCATGTTTTTGTTTTAGTATGCACTCGCTATACTGTTTCAATGGTGTTATTTGATCAATGGCATATCAGGTTTTAAGCCTTTTTTTGTGGTGGAGTATGTCATTGAAGGTGTGCAGATTTTTAAGGGTATTTTAGGCCCCAGTTGATGAAAAAATGTGTTGCTCTAGAAAATTATGCATTTTTATTTATTTTGCATGGTGGAAGTGAAGATGATGCTACCAGGATGAAAGGGGTGCTTATTTTGCAGACCTTGAGAGGGTTACATATTGATAGCCTTCCCCTTTCATTGATAAAGATTGTGTTTGTCATTCAAAGCCTTGACCTGCAAAACCTACCTTCTTACTGTCTCTAGGTTGCCTGGTGTGATATTGTCACCAGGATGATTAATGAAAGTGCTCTCTACTTTCAATTGTAGCTTAGGGATTTCATGATGTGCCTTGCAAAAATGTATGGCTCTAGTGAATCTGTTCAACCCGAAGTTATTATTTATTATTTTGGTTTCTTGGCAAGTGTAGGTTTATTTGCTAGAGAAACAGAAAAATGAAGTTGCAGAGAAGGCTGAAGATGAAGCGAAACAGAGTGATGCTGAAGTCGCAGCGGAACCAATTTCAAAGGATGATGGTTTTGATGAAAAACCTGACATTAATGACATACCTATGGAAGAAACTCAGGTAAATTGTTATTCATTTTTTAAGATTGGTACATTTGTCATGCATGGAGTTCTGTTTTCTTCTATGATAAAACAAAATGCAACTCATACAAATTGATCTTTCAAAAAGTCCATCTGCACCTATAGAGAAAATGTTAATTATATGATGACAATGATTTTCTTTGAAATGGAAGACCCATTAAAGAAAGAATAATGATTTGCCTGAATTAAGAGGATAAAAGAGCTTGCAAATTCTGTCGTCCTTTTTCTTCTTTGATTTATCTTTTCTCCCTTCTTTGTCCAATTGTTGGACTGCAATTTGAAATACACCTATCTCTTTTTATGAAATCAAGCCATTGTTTTTGTATGCAAGTGAGATTTGTAATTTAATTTTCTGTACTCTTTAACGCCAAAGATGTTGAGCCGATTGTGACCCCCACTATGACAACCTTTTAAGTTCAAGTTGTTTGATGCCAACTATGTTTTCACTTTTGCGGTATCCATCTAATGTTGGCTTGAACATTCACTTCAGTCTCAGGGTGATAATCAAGTGGTGCGACAAGATCTGAACGAAAGCACTTTGGATTTGAGTCTAGGCTTAATGTCCCACGATGATGACTCTGATTTAAAACCAGATCAGCCAAGAGATGGGCAGTTAGAAAGAGTGAACTCCAAGTAGTGTTGGGAGATGATTAAAGGTGTACCGTAATATTATTTGACATATAGAATAGAAGAAGAAAAAAAGTCTATTTGTTTATTGCTGATTCGGAGACAATTTTCCCAATTACTTGGCAACCTGGCATTTTGGAGAAAGCGGGTTTGAGTGGTAGATGCATGTACCCTAGTTGTCTTTCATTTGATGCTCCCTGGTTGAGCTGATCGTAACTTGTACTGAATTACAAAATAACGATTTTTCTTCCCATTCTTGAACAGTTGATATCCCTACACCCCACATGTTTCGTTTGTCTTCCTGGAAACTATTGCCCAGGATCTGTGCACACCAAAAAGGGCAATGGAGGCAATTATTTCTCTTGTTGGTTTGAAATTCCAGATGCTGACAAATCAAGCAAGTTAATGATCTACAATACAATATGGCCGTGATACTGAAAGGGCATTCCATGTTTGTCAAGATAAGATGGCGCCTGGTTGTCCATCACTTTGGTTAATCTCACATGTCCAGCAGCAGTCTGTGACAGCTTGTAGTTCTTGCAATGAGCATTTTGATCGTGTAAATTTCAGATCATGCCGCAATGTGAAAAATGATATGCATTCAACGAATGCAGGTTGCCTGTGACAATTTGAACAGAAGCTACCTAGGGTAGATCCTTGCTCATAAGTTTTATAAGTTTTGAAAACATCCTTGTTACAGATAACATTGGAACCCAATAATGTGCTTCAAGAACAAAATGAAACTGACAGACTAGAGAGACAATTTATTATAAAGTTGATATTGGTGTGCAAAATTATACAATCAAATATTAAAATCTTTTCTTTATTTATCATTAATGGTAACTTCTTTCCATATAGTATACTGGACTGAATCTTTTTTTGTTTTACGCCCTCTAACTCTTCCTTAGCAAGCCCGGGCAAAATAGCAGAACAAGCACAAATATTAGTATTACTAGCACTCCGAGTAGCAGAAAATCAGGGGCATCTGAACAATATATTATTGGTCATGCGTTAATCTTTCTGGTTTATAATGGCCTCACCAGCATAACAGTGTACTTCAACCTATAATTTCTACATCATAGAATACTGAAGTATCCAAAGTCTTCTTTCTGGAGGAAAAAGTTTAACAGAAAAAAAGAAAAAGAAAAAGAGTACCCAAGGCCTTTAAGGAAGCACACAGCAACAGATTGAAATGCTGAAAGAACTGCAAAGCATGAAGGAAAAATGGCTTCAACACTGCAGGGCATAAATGGAAACAAAGTATGTTTTCGTCATCATTCTTTCACTGCAGCAGCTTCTGCCTCAGAAAAGTAATCGTGCCTGGAAATGTGAAAAAAGGTAATTAATAAGTCTCTAATGAGGCCATCATCTGTATAGGCAACAGCACAGCAAGAGAAAAACATTTGAGCAAGACAATATAGGATGACTTCGTATTGGAATCTACATACTAAAACTATAACCATGCAGGCTTCGCAATTTTTACCACAAGCTCTTAGGTATAAATCCTACTAGAACTAGAGTAGGGCGAGTTATGGGTAGAGGACTAGAAATCCTCCACTTTGAATCTCATATGATTGGGCAAAGTTAAAACAAGAAAAGAATGACGTCCCTATGCCAACAGCTATAAAGCATGATACTATAAATTCCACATACAGATAGCAGTATTTTTTAACAGAACTTACTGTACTTTGCGCGACAATTGATAGAGGCCTGTTGCAGCCATTGCAACGTTTACACTAAATAGATTCCAGTTTTTCTGCAGTTCAGATGACAGATGAACTAGGATCAAAATGAATTGACATTTCTCAAAGAGCATAACTTTCAAGTTATCAAATCAATCATTTAAATTGTTTGAATTTAACTATCATGACTAAGATCACAGAACAAGCAAGCTAAAAACAAGTAAAGATAGGCTTGCAAGAAATATAAACTAAATGATATGAAGAATGATATATAGTATAACCAAGAACTAGATAGATAAGAGATAATCCAAAAAGAGTCACCTCATAATTGCAAATAGAGTATCAGGTGCCAGCGATAGGTGCTGTATCAGCACAATTTCATATTAGAACGGCAAGGCATTTATTCAAGGGAAACTTACTGGTGTAATTACAGTGCTGTAGCGTGACCATATAAGTCCAGTGGCTGTAACCGCTGTAAACCAAAAAGGTATATATAAGATTACCATATATGGTCTATATGTCAATATGGGACACAGAATACTTAGATAGAAGTTATGGTATAATCCACAATAGTAAAGAATGCACATGCAGTGTGGCTGTTGAAAATGAAGGAAAATAAAAAAATAAAATAAATAAATAAAAAATAAAAAGAGAGGTACTGCACAGATGAAATGATGGAAGAGAAAAGGAGCATACCTATTTGCTGAGGATATGAGAGTTTTTCAGGTGGTTTGGCGAAGTCGGCAATATTAGCAATGCTGATGCCCCATTTAAACGTTGGTGCCCAGAAGTGAACTGCAATAGCAAACATGGCAATTGAAGGTCAGACAAGTGTCAAATTTATAAAATGTTAGCACAACCAGGTCCTGCATTGGCTGATCAATTAGATTGAGTTTGATAGCCTAATATAGGTGATCAAGGTAGGATGTTGGTATCTTTCCAATTGCTAGCTTTCCCACAACGTAATTGAGGTAATGAACAAACAGGAAAAAGTTATGATTTGGGGTTAATATAGTGGAAACAGAATGGCTGAATTCATAAGTTAATTGTGTTTAACACTTTGTCTTGTCTCCCATTCCGTCCAATTTTTCCCTTCTAATTCCATTGGGTAAATTGTAGCGGAGAATTGAATGAATTATCATAAATACAAGTCGGACAAAAAATTGAGACATAAATAAATAAATCGCATTTGAGACGACGGAAACGCCATAGGTTGATATTGTTTTGTTCGCAAAGAGGGCAAACGAAAAAAGGGTCTAATCGGAATCAATTTTTTAAAATAAAAAAAGAAAGAAAGTCAAAATTAGAAATTTTATGCTCATCAAAGCAAACATTTTAGGGATTCATAAGCAAAGAGAATAAAAAAGAGAGATGGAAGAAGGCTGACTGGTTTTGGGTCCGGCCGGGTGATTCCAAAGAGCTTGCAGCTTGGAAGTCGCCATCTCTCTCCTCTGCGTTCTGTGAGCCAACAAGAATAATTTCTTTTGCTTTGCTGGTGGTGGAAGAAGGCATAAATACCCACCAACCATATCATGCCATGTCAGCATTCCATTGGCCCAGCCCTGCCCTAGTATTTACTTGACCTTACATGCTACTAGTCCAAACGCCGACGTTTGGGAACTTTGATTTATACAGAGGAATAAAAACACCAGTCTAAGACTGCAGAGGTGTTATGTGTGATTGCTCAGCTCAACTAAACTAAACTCAGAACACATCAGAATGGATTCGTCGCAGACTCAGAACACATCGTTGCAGCGACTTCAAAATGTTGAGAAAGTCGTACTTCTTCCTCGTTTCTTGTTTTTCATTTTTTCACAAAAATGGAAAAGCATAATTTA
The DNA here is from genome assembly GCF_019578655.1 of Ricinus communis. Lineage (NCBI taxonomy): Eukaryota > Viridiplantae > Streptophyta > Magnoliopsida > Malpighiales > Euphorbiaceae > Ricinus > Ricinus communis. The sequence goes on along the minus strand of NC_063260.1, from coordinate 31,857,579 downwards.
TACTTTTTTCTTTTATGGGTTGCAATTGCAGACAATAGTTAGGGTTCTGGAGCTGGCTAGTGGAGTTATGGACGAGCTGGCTGCTCCTACTGGTCCTCGTAAAGAATTTATCAACAACAATTGCCGTGAGTTCATGCAAATGATCAAGGTTAAAATTTTAATTTTCTTTCCAATTAAAGAACGTGATTGAGTTTTCTTGATTTCCAAATTAATTTGTTAGGTTTTATTTGAAAATGAAATTGAATCAGGACATCCAGTTTACTCTGCGAAATGAAATAAAAAGTGCGTGCGAGTACCGTCCATTTGAGAAGTGTGACTACAGCTGTAGAATCTCCAATGAGATCTGTTGTAAGAAATTGGAATATGTTATTTCGCAATTGGATGCCATCAAACTAAGTATTGATCAATATGAGGATGCCCTTTGAAGATGCGTTGAGTCTGCTTTTTAGGACAGAAACCTCACTTCCCTTCCTGTGCTCAGCACTCTCTCTACACTACAGGCTTCCATTTGTTGCTTTTGAATTCCTGTATTTTCTTCTTACATTATGGAGCTTTATATGTATGGACATTGTTGGCCTTATGTTTAATTTTTCATTTAAATCAACCTTTTCGTCATTATTCTTCTACTCTTGTTGCGTTTGTTGTTGGAGTCGCAGTCACCCCCTTCAGATATGAGATAGGTGTGTGGGGTTCAATGAAGGAGAATAAGAGAAAACAATGAAATTTTTGTATGCTGAAAATTGAACAGTTTACAGAAGGTAGCAGTAACGGTGCAAAACAAAGCTACTTTTATTTTATGGCCTCCTGATAGTAAATTTTATAGTTTTCGAGAAGAAGAGATGTTATCTGGTAAAAAATAAGGACAGTTCGAGCGTAGTGGGTCTTTTCTTCTTTTATTGATCATAAAACAGCAAATACAACTCTATTTCGAAAAAGGAATTAAGAATCTCTCCAAGTATTTACAATCAATTGCCTCACTGTTCCTTCTATTAGACCTGTGCAAATCATGAATCACTCGGCAAGGATTTACCAATTAACTTTTCCTGCAGAAATCACTAACCTGGCGCCTCCGTCCATCTATAACTGTAAATCACACGATTGTTCATCATCAGCTTAGTCATTATGATCCCTGTGCGAATGCAAGTTGTGATGGTGAGTTTGGATTTCCATAATACTGCGCCAAAACCACAGCCTAAGTTTCTTGTTAGTTAAACACGGAGGGGTAGCCCAAAGTAATTTCACATCCCTCTGCTTCACCCCCACCCCAAAACCAAATGCAGCATCCTACAAAGCCAATTGCTTTGCTCTTCTGCACCACGCTTTTAATTATAACATTCTTCCATCGCACCCCAACCCCATCTCCTTCTCCCACACCAAACTCCATGGCTCCTTCCTTTATTCTTTGGCTTCACGGATTGGGGGATTCCGGTCCCGCCAATGAACCCATCAAATCACTCTTCGCTTCTTCCCACTTTTCATCTACAAAATGGTCTTTCCCTAATGCTCCTAATAACCCCGTTTCCTGCAACTGTAAGCATTATCATCTTCTTCTCTGTCTTTCTTTTAATTCTATCCATCTTAATTTGTTGTATATGGTTTTGATTAAGATTAAGGATTTTATGTTCCTCGATCCACCCATCTATTTGGTTTTCCCTTAACAAATCCCCTCTGATTCTTCTAAGTGCATTTCAGCTGTCTTTTCAAATAAATGGCTGGAATGATTATCGAACGGAATTACTAGTGAGTTTAGGTTTGATTTTATTGTCATATAAAGGTCGAATGTGTTGAAAGTATGTCTCTTCTTCTAGTGTCTGAGGGTGTGTTTGTTGACTATTGAGATTGCATGTATCGCAACGATCTTAAGATTGATGGTGACCCATATGCATATATACAACGTATAATAGAGTGGTCTGAATTCTGATGTCTCATCTAAAGTTGGTGTTTTGAGAGTGTGAATGCCTATTTTCATCATCTTATCTTCATTCGTTTTATTGTGATCAAAACGTTTTTGTTTCTTTTTCTGTTCTTTTCCTTTTAATTTGTTCTGAACTTTGTGTAACAGTAATGGAATGAATTCAGCATCTTTTTGCATTTTTATGTGAATTATAAATAAATGTGTTTCTAATAATTTACATGCCTCTGTACTGTAGATGGTGCTGTAATGCCTTCATGGTTTGACATCTATGAGATTCCCATCACAGCTGTAAGTTCAGCTATTCCTACATCTATATATAGATTCTTTATGTGCATTTCGTTTCAGGAATTTTCATCTTAGTTTTGTCACATTGCTAGCATCCTTCAATGTGGCTCAGCCAGTACAAGTTGCTGGAATAATTCTTTTTCCCAGAGATATCTTAACCTTCGCATACATGAAGAATAGACACCTCTTCCTCTAAATATCATAACTAACTGCATTTTGTTTGAACTACTGTCCTTTGCCAAAGTAAATCCATATAGTTGCTCTGCTCTTTAGTTTGAGATACCATACTCTGTATTTGCATGCCCTTGAAGTTGTCATTGATAAAAAATCTGTGACTTAATGGTTCTTTGATGATTGTAAAGTTCTTTTCCAGATTAATTGTGACACCAAATGTTCAATGACGGTGCAAGTTGAGTTTGATACTTATTCTCGTGACTTCTATTTTTAAATGTACCTTAGGATTCTCCAAAAGATGAAACTGGTATCCTCAAAGCAGTTCAGAATGTGCATGGAATTATAGACAAGGAGATAGCTGCTGGAACAAACCCTGATAATGTATTCGTTTGTGGATTCAGTCAAGGAGGTCTCTCTCTCTCTCTCTCTCACACACACACACAGACAGATAAATAACAAATGATATTTGTTCTCATTTATGATCTTAAAAGTCTTATCAATTCATTTGCAGGTGCCTTGACCTTGGCTAGTGTTATGCTATACCCCAAAACTCTAGGAGGAGGTGCAGTCTTCAGTGGATGGGTTCCTTTTAATTCTTCTATCATGGAACAGATTTCACCTGATGCAAAAAGGGTATTTAGCTAAATGGAGCAATGTACCGCTCCTTTGAGTTAAGAAGTGTTTTCAATGTTTTCCCTTGATTTTTTAAATCTAATTTCTTTTCCCATTGGTCTTCCTGTGTTGCTGTTCTTGTTAAGTACCCCCTGATCTTTAAAGTTCTTAAAAAAGAAATTTTAGAAATATCATTCACATTATTACATGATTAAATGGTTGGAGATCTCGTATTTTTATACAGACACCTATTTTGTGGTCGCATGGAATTGCTGACAGAACAGTACTGTTTGAAGCTGGACAAGCAGGTCCCCCATTCCTTGAAAAAGCTGGGATAAGCTGCGAGTTTAAGGTAATATATCTGGTATGTTCTGAATTATGTTGCTAGTTATTCGACTTATAAAATCTGGCATCTGGCATTTGCAGGCGTACCCTGGTCTTGGCCATTCAATAAGCAACGGGGAGTTGCAATATCTGGAATCATGGATTAAGACTCGTCTGCGAACTTCTTCATAGAGGTTTAAGTGAACTGGGCTTAGATATGATTATTGTTGATGGTAATTTGGTGAGTTTTGCATGAATCTGGCCTGAATTTCGTCTATTAAGAAAAACATTAAGTTGCGAGTTGTAACTGCTACTATCATGCCTTTTACCAAACCAAGGATATGGTTCCTGGCATTTAAAGCTCGAAGGACAAAAATTCTGAAGCTGGGGAGGGGAGGGGAGGGAGAAGGCATTAAGTCTTAAAATACAGTCTCTCATTTAAGCAAGGAGCAGCAGGGAGTTGTGCAATTGCTGTCCTTTCCCTTATGCAAGTGGTTTGTCTTCTGTTTTCCTTTATCTCTGTTTTTGACCTTAAGCATGGTAGCTAATTGAGATATCTCGTACCTGTGGTAGGCATTATGTAAAAGGCTTTGGTTGAATGAGCTGTTAAATAAGGAAATCTTATAAGGGGTAGAAGAAAGGAAGGAAAATGAATGAAATAATACTTGTTCCATTGTTATTTTTATTTCCAGCACAAACAAACAGGCCAAAATAAGAATTTGTAGAGACAGATGAATCTAAAGAAGAAAACAGTGCTCTGACACCATATTGCATAAATGGATGAGAGCCAAGCAGAATGAAATCTTCATTAATGAACAAGTGGAACTGACTCCGTTAGACAAAAAGGATGGCAGCTGGAGGGTGAAGCAAATGCTTGGGTTGGGGAGTCTCTCAATTCCTCCAATAGGCAATAATAATAATAATAAGATAGCAAGGGAGAGAGACAACGGGATAGAAGGATACTCAAGTCGGAAAAAGATAGAATCCTGCCACTATCCTCACCCTCACTGCTGCTCTCTCCTCTAATGACACAGGTTTTTGGCTTATCTCATCTCTTCCTCTAATAACACTAATAAGAATGACGATTGTACCTCCTCCTTTCTTTCGCGATTGTTTTAAGTGATTCATCCCCCAATCGTACACTCATCCATACTTTTGAACATGGCTTATCGGCCAAGCTGGGGAACAAGACCCACAAGAAACAGAGAAACAAATAGATCTTTTCGCTATCTAGGATAAATCTATGATGTATGTATGAACTTATTAAAATAATAATAAAGGAAAAAACAGCAACATTCTTCATTTTATACATTGCCATAACTGGTTTGAAGAATCTAAATTATAGTTTCTCTAGCTTGCAAGGATGATGGCCTACACACCACTGGATAGTTGCAACATTCTTCATTCTTTTCCCCAGTTATATCACATTCTAAGTTAAAATCAAACAATCATAATTGGGGAGCGCAAATCCCAAACATTGAACTACACCTCTTCAACCTTATTGATATGCCACTTGTAGACCATGAGCTTACATAATTAATTTAAATAACATCATATACAAGTTAATCACCTTATAAAAATGCCATTACATACCTCGCAATCAACCTATGCATGTACAGGTATAGATGAGCTCATGGATACACAGCCTTTTAAGCGTTCAAGGATGGCATTTCGGTTGACAAGCCCTGGGTGTGAAGTAAGAGGAAGGCCCTCTTTCACGCATTCATCATACTTCTCCAGCGCAGAAACAATGTAACTGAAGTCTGGTCGCTTTGATGGGTTTGCTGCCCAGCAACGCTTTATCAAGTGTGCAAGTGCAGGCTGGCAACTGGCTGGCAATGGAGGTCGCTCGTTCTGCCAGAGAACATAATTAGTAATACATACAAATTACTGGCCTACAAATTGCAGTTTACAGCGTCACCTATATCATCAATGGATAATTCACAACCAAAGGCCACTTTTAAATGGAAACACGGGAATTATAACAAATTTGTATACCCCGCATACAGTGTTCATTCTTATAGAGTGTTTGTTTTTGCTATCTAGAATATGCATCACAATGCCTTTCTATTGCTGCATCTTCTTTCACTTTTCAAGAATAGGAGTCTCCTCACTTAGTATTGCTGAGTCACTGCTTGAAGTACGAGCACAAAAAAATTCTGGCTTGATTTTGAAGCAGGACATGCTTTCTATACATATAGACATTGTGAAAGCTCTCATCTCTGTTGCATACTGTTGTTGATATGACCAAGAAAACAAAAAAGAATTCAATCGCGTTACTTGAATCTACATGGTTAACTATAAATCTTATCCTTACATGCAACAGAACCGTTCTCCAAAGGAACATTGTGGGTTTTGATAGTCTATGCGATTGTATTAGCCCAACCAAGTAGCAGCAATTGTATGCATGTGGATTCTCCACTTTAATACAAATTATGATGGAATAATCAGTGCTAATGTCTTTCTTTTCTTCACAATAAATTGTTAGCCATTCACTTATTTGGCAATAGATAAAGCAGGTACAGAATAGCAAACAAAAAACATCAGATGTTGAAACAGGCAGCAACCCAATTGCAAAAGGAATGTGGAGGAGATTAGAGCCTCAAAAGCAAAATATTAATTGTTAATGGTCACAAGACAATGTAACGTTTGAAAAATTGGAGAGAAAAAGAATCAATCTACTTACACTTATTAGGAAAAGGATTTAGATTTGAAGTGACAGCTCCTTATGCAATAACCATTAATGTGTTGCAGCAATACAGGTACGGATGTTAACTCCATAGAAAATGCTTGTGAATATTTCTAAATGAAAGTTCCTTTCTGTACTAAAGAGGCATAGTCATCTCCTGCCATGGTGGCCCTTGTTCTAATTTTGGAGACACAAGCAAGCTAAACAGCAATCCGTCAAAGGAGCAGGCATATCTAGCCCAACTCTTTTGCAGTGCAGCTTTTTTGGTCAAAATTATCAAGGTGAACTTGCTTCTTAATGTTAATCCAACTAAGACCCACCAATGACAGCGATAGTTTATAATTATTTCACTGCAGAAGAATATACTCATTCTCTTCTCTAGGAAAGTGATATTTGTGTTCAAAGATAGACATTCAAATGCATAAATTAAGCATGCATCATGATGGCTACTGACCTGAACCTTAGTCTCTTGAACAGAACAAAATAAATTATCAGCATCTATTTCGAACTACATAAATATCAAGAAACTACAACTTCATAGTCTCTGACACTTGAAAAACAGAATAGCAAGAGTTTAATAACTGAATCATCTCCGATTCCAACTATTGTGACTATAAAGAACTATGTAACCAAGATGTGAAAGACATACAAGAAGATGACAAAAAAGAACAGCTTCTGTAGAATCTTTTAATTTTTATACCCATAACACCAAAAGAAAAGGACGTGTCCAGAAACTGCTATTCATCTCCTTCTTGGGACATCCACTTATTCCACCTAAACCAAAAGATGGAACTAGCTAGTAGGTTACATCTGAAAGAATCATGATTTTAATCTTGTTCCCCACTTTGCACTCATGACTTATGCAGACAGCATAGCATTAGCAGAAAATAAAAGAGTCAATCAGCAGAGAAATATTAACTGCAAGAAAGACTAGGATGGAATGTCTTGATTCTACATATAGATGACAGTATCAAACTATCAAAGAAGGGAAAGTCTGTAAGGCCACAGTTTAAGTATTCCAGGAAAGAGCACATAATAATGAAAGAAATTTGTGTCGAATCATAGATATCTAACCTTCTCAGCCACAGCAAATGCGGCCTGTACAGGAGTCATTCCTTGAAAGGGAAGCAAAGCTGTAGTGAGCTCCCATAACACAATGCCAAAACTATACACATCAACTTTTCGAGTATAGGGTTTTTCCTTGATCATCTCAGGTGCCATCCAGCGGTAAGTTCCTTTGTTTCCTTTGGTTTCTCGACACTGTGTTTCTAGGCATGACGTACCAAAATCTGCTACCTTAACTCGCATTTCATCATTTAGAAGCAAATTATTTGATTTGAGATCTCTGTGGATCACTCCTTGTGAATGAAGATACTCCATTCCTCGTGAGATATCAAGTGCTAACCTCAGTATTGTTTCTGTTGACAGAGAATAAGGCTCTTTCTTGTTGAGATACATCCTCAGAGTTCCTTGTGACATGTATTCAGTGATGATACAGTACACAGGTGGCCTTTTACAAGCTGCAATGAACTGTAAAGGAGATGGTTTACCATCTAGCAATAAGAAGTTCCATAAGCCATCCAACAAAATTATATATTAATGCTGATTTATGGATCATGCTATGTCTAAATAGTAATTTAACAGGGAATTATGCAGAAACAAGAGCAACGTAGTGAGTGATGAAACTGCGGATGGCAAGCAAGTAGTTAAAAAGAAGGCTTTAAGGCGTTTCGAAATTCTAGTTCAATTACCGCCAGAAAGCTCAGAGATGGCACATAGGCTATGATATAGAGAAGATGCACAATTTATAGCATAGGGAGATAGATTTTCTGACAGAAGTCCAAAACTTAAGCCAAGTAGGTGACTAAGAAAAAAAAAAAGAGTAGGTAATGGAAAAATCTAACAAAACAAATGCTGTTTAATGCGAATAAAACAAATTGTTTTGCTCGGTATATAATTCTTTCATTCAGTAAAGTTGCAATATGGAGCAAACATCCGAATAAGATTGCAACAGAAGCTGTTACCTGCACTATATTGGGATGAAAGAGACGGGAAAGCAAAGCAACTTCAGATTTGAATTGCTGCTCGAGCAAAGTTCGAGTGTCCTCGTTTTGGTTAGGAATTCTAACCATTTTGACCGCAACAGCTCTCTGCTTATAAATTCCACGATAAATCCTACTGTGGGCACCAGAGGCAAACTTGTTACCTATAAATAACTGAGAGAGGTCAGCAGTCCATTCCTCTTGGTCCTCCTTTGAGACCTCCCAGGCCTCCACATTCTCAGACTCCAATATCATTGACCATGACTCTAAGCTGTCAAATCTCCTCTTCTCCATGTTCTCCATTTCTGAATTCAGCTGGCTTTTCGATGACGAAGGGATCGTAAAAGATTTGCTCTTCGATCTCCGAAGCCGAAATGCATGAAAACACAAACCCGCCATTCCAACCACTTGTTCTTTTGGTAGCTCCTGTTTCTTTTCTTTTCTTTTTCTTTTTTTACTTTATTCTGCGGCGAAGATGCTTCCTTTAAATTTATTTGTGGGTGTCAAAACAAACAATCAAAAGGAGTCTTCCTTCTGAATGTGTGAATTGATTTGAGAAAGTGCATGAACTGGTTCAAATACATGGGTTCTGTAGAAAAATGAGAAGCAGAGATGGGTATTCATGAATTTGATCGAAGAAATTAGTCACAGAGCCAAAGAAAACATAGCAACTTCTTGGGACAAACAGGGGAGAGGGGTAGTTTCCATTCTAAAACTGGTTTTATATGTACATACAAAAAGGAAAAGGCGCAGAGACATCTAATCTAATACACAAAAGTTGCACAATACAGATAAAAGCTATGAAGATGAAAATGTAGATGGTTGCAGGAAGAAAGGAAGAGATTTTCACGGCTTTTTGTAAGAAGATGAAGGGATTAGGGAGTTGACAGTAGAAAGATGAATTCAAAGCAGAGATTTCATGGACGTCTCGTGACTGCTCCATTCAAAAGTTAACACCTTTTTTTGTTTACAGAAAAGATTTTACATCAAAATCCATGAGATTTAGCACGCTATATACTTTGGCCCTATATTTTCTTAAATCTTAACATTTAAAATTTATGGGATGGGACCCTTTCTTTAGTCTTTTGTGTTTCTCTCATTTGTTAGCGGTAAAAGGGTCATTTAAAATCAGCAACTAAAGTTCAACTTGAACACTGTAAATGTTCCATTATCAGTGTTACTACCTCTAATAGTTTTCAATCTTCAGTAGGGTAGTTAATCATTTAAACCAAATACACTAAGTTGGGTGTATTGAATTAGGGAGTGAAAATAGTATAAGGAAAATTATAGGGATAGAAGAGTTTCTGGGAGTGAAGTTTAGGGAAATGGATGTAATAAAATTATTAATATTTTGTTGGATAAATGGGTCTGCAGGGGTTGCCGTATCTTTTGCGCATCATTAATGCGAAGTGGGCACAGTTGCAAAAAAGGGTTTTAATGAGATGAGATCGGATGGAAGATAGCATATATATATATAAAATGCAAATACTAACTAATACAAGTTGGAAGTTGCTATCTCCAACACAAGACAAATGGAAAATCTTTCACAATCAAATACTATTTCCTTTTCTCTTTTATTAATATTCGCAAGCCAATATCAATATTGCTATCTTCTTCTTTTTTTGAGTTTTGAGTTTGAGTTGCTTTGATACTCTCTCCTTCTTCTTATCGATTGTTTGAATTGCCATTCATTTCATACTACCAACTCATAATTACAAACAACAGCAACAAAAGAAAAGAAAAGAATGCATGTAGTAAATTTAGTTACCCTTTTTATTCTATTGTTGCTCATAGCTCGTCGGAATGTTTATATTTGTAACCCCAATTGGCATGCTTTATTACGTAGTCTCTCAGTCCAAGGGCCGTATGATGATGCGCAGGGAGGCTATATTTACAACAACAAAAAAAGCTCTCAAGTCACTTCAATTTATTCCAGGCCAGGCCATACATAAGCAATTGGTTTTAGAATGAAATGAATATATTGATGAGAAGGAGACTAGACAAAAAGAATCAAAGCATGAGTTTCCCATGATTGGCTTATGAGCTAAGTCTATTTGTATTCCAATTCCATGAGTAAAATATATAATTATGCTTCTTTATTTAGGGTTGGGAAGAATTAGAATATATAGAAAGAAGGCGACGCAAACTTCTTGCTAATGCCCTTTGGAATCAAGATACTCGATTTCTTAACTTAACTTAACAATCATTGATCCTCTTATTAAGGTTTCTCACACTACTCCATTTCTTTCCCAAGGAACAATCCTGTCATTGATTGTTTCATATTTAGTTTATTTCATCATCTCCCCCAAATCAAAGGGGCAAAAAAATAAAAAGCTTGCATGAAAATACAATCAAAAAACCATTATATAGAGATGTAATTTGTTAATGCCTATATGTATGCAAAGAAGTCTAAAATTATCTATTTATACTATCTTTGATACCCTTCTCATTATTGAGAATATATAAGTATATAATAACTTTAGTTGGTTTTTCTTTTCTTTTAGTTAAAAAAGGTGTAAATACAGGGGATGAATTATGAAGAATAGAGCAAAGAAATAAAAAATAAAAATAAAAAAACAAAACAAAAGTGGGAAGCAACAGATGCACAAATTAGTAATATTTTTTGTATTTGATAGGACAGGGCCAATCCAAAGAGTTGTCATTTTTGACAAACATATGATGAAAGTAGGTTGGGTTTTGTCATTTTTCAGCTGTTTAATGTTAAAAAGATTGCAAAGAGAAAAACCCAATGCCTATTGATTCACTCTTATTTATTTGATGCAAACCAACCAACCAAACAGATTCACTCCGAGGCCCAACCAACGAAGCCTATGGACTTTGTACAGCTTCATCGTTGCTAACATTCTCCCAAAGAATGATTGCTGTATTTGCTATTTCTAAATGGATGTTATGGATCAATCCATCCCTAACAGATTACTCTTAATTTATTCTTCTTTAATTACAATTTATATAAATATTAATCGATGTTATTAATCGCAAAGTAACCCATTTTCAGATGCGGGCAGTAGATAGGAGATATCTACCTGCTTTTGTTTCAATGGTGACTTTTGACTCCGTCCAGGAGGAGCACCAACGTCAGATAGTTTTGCAAGAAGATTTAAGGGATTTAGAAGGCAATAATACTTGGAAATTGGATGCTCTCTACCTCCTGAAACAAAGGTTATGGAGTGTAAATGGATGTCTGGGGTTAAGTTCAAACCAGATGAGGCATGCAAAGCTAGGCTTATTGGTAAAGCTTATATAATCAGCTAAAGGGATTTGATTTTCAAGAAATCTTTAGCCATATTATAAAGTAGGCTACAGTCACGCTCTTACTAACTCTAGCAACATTCGAATGATGGTTCATTAATCAGTTAGATGTGCACAATGCATTCTTAAATGGAGATATGGTTGAGGATGTATCTATCAAGATTCCTCTAGGCTACCAGTTTCAAGAGGAACTCAAACATGTGATTTTGGTAGACTTACACGAAACAAGTGAAAGGCAGTTTAAATGGTGTGTAAGCTGCAGAAATCCCTGTACGGTTTAAAATAGGCCTCCAGACTATCGAATGGCAAGTTTACAGAGTGCTTAGTGAAAAATGCCTCTGTACAATCTAAGTCAGATTGCTTTCTTTTCACAAAAGGTGTTAATGATTAGTCTACTGCCTTGTTACTGTATTTTGATGAAATTGTGATTGCAAGTTCAAGTCAAAATGTTTGGGACAACTTGAAGGCTACTTTAAGTTTTAAGTGTTCTGCAAGAAAATGAGTAGATTTAAAATAATCAAAATTCATACTAAGCTTAATTAGTTAAAAATCTAAATAAACATATATCTCATTATGTACTCTTAAAAGAAACTAATATTTCACTTATAAATCTACAGATAGTTAAATTAATCCTCCAGCTAGATTTCTAGCAATATCTCATAATTTTTAACAAATCAAATTAAAATATAAGATACCAAGTACATTAATACAGAGAGTATAGAATTTCAAATAATTTCAAAATATAAAAATAAGATTTAATTACAATAAGTCCGAAAGGAAAAAGAAAATTGGGCTGTAAAAGATGTTTACGGAGAACTTAGCTGTCACTTGAAAAATTTAAAATTGAGACTGTCAGTCTTGGAAATGAGTTAAAATCATATATCTATAGTAAAACAACCATAAATATCCATGTACAATGATTGATAAAATAATGTGGTACATCACAAATTAATAAGTGTCGAAGCATAAGTTAAAATAATTGATTTTTAACTCATAACGGACGAGCACTTCAGCAGAACCCTAACCCCAATTCTAGCAGTCTTTCGGCTCTTTTATTCCAATAGGACTAACGCCTAGAGATCGAAGCTCAACCAGGGTCTTTAAACCAGCTTGATCACTTAATTCTCAATAAAATCGATGCCTAAAAAGTAACGCTCGACCATGGACCTTTCCTCCGATAATCAAATTCTCACAGCCCAAAGAATTGTACTCGATCATGACAAATCTGAAAAATATTATTTTACTACCTGTCTCTGATTAATACCGACGCGCATATGCGGTCCTGATGCTATCCATCATGTGACATGTTCTACTGCCGCCTCATCTAAGTCAATATGAAATCATAACATTGCTATTGCAAAAAATGATATATAAATAGCAAGTAATTTAACTATTAATCAATAACATATTAAATAATATTGAACATTGCATAATTACAATAGTAAATTTAATAATTTAGATAAGTAGTAAATAAATAATTAATTCTATAAAATGATTATTTAAATTAATAATAAATAACTAATATAAAATTTATAAAGCAATTACTTAGATAAATAATAAATAAATAGTTTAAATCTATAATCAATTAATTAAATATAGAACAATAATTAATAAGAATTTCCAGCAATATCTACTATATGATAAAAATATAAATAATTAATCGAAATTGCTATATAAAAATTCGGCAGGACATATGTATAGAAGATATGTGACTTTAACTCGTAGTTTTGTCACTCTCCACAGTTTATTCCTACGCGTCGGATGAAGCTGGCTGGACGGACGATATTTTTAATTTTTCTTAGGACTAAATTCCTAGATTATACTGCCTAAAAAATTTCGACTCAAAAATTCTACTAAAAATTCGATAGAACCTTCCATAAATTATGGATATCTACTCCCAGTATAACGGGTCCAGAACCTGCTAGATACACTTCAAATATTTCATATTTATTTAATGGGAGTCGGGCCATCAAAACTGTATTATTTTCTCGACTCCACAACACAATCCAAATCATAATTCAAATAAAATAATAATATTATTTCCAATATAATTATATAATATTCCACACATTTAATTCAATTAATCACAGCTTAAATTTACAATAATTTTAAAATGATGCTACTAATTGAGGATGTTGGAGAATTGAAGTAGTTAAAAGAAAAGTAAATAAAATTTGGTCAAACCTAGTTCTATTTATGTTGAAGTAGGTGATAAACTAGTGCATTGGGAGGAGTCAGGGTATTGAATTTAATGAAAACAAGGCCAGGTATATCATATATTGTCCAAGTTTTATGTCAAGTTAATTGATAAATGTAGGAAATTTGTATGTGTTTAGGTTGTGAAACTGAGTTAAAAGCAACTTGTGCAAAAAACGTAGAAAATCATGAAGAGGGTATTGTGATTTGGGTGATTCTTGTGTCAGTTGGAAAGCCAAGATACCAACAGTCGTTGTTGCTAGAAGCTCATAATCCACCGCTGCATCTGATGAGATGGTGCAAAGAGATTATATTTAAGTACTAAGAAGAGCAAAATGCAAAAGAATAAAAGAAGGATGGGATAAGGATATATTGGTCCTTGTAAAAGGAAAGGCGCATCTCTCACACCACCGACCCGATTTCGATATTTGAAATTCCGACATTGCCCTCCATTATCTTTAATTTTACTAATCATTCTTTTCTTTCAACTCAGTCACTAATGATTACAATTTTACAGGAAATACTCAAATCAGTAATTTTAGGTAACAAATGAGTGAATTTTCATAATTTATATTCTGTGTTATAAACACCGGTAGTAACAGTAACAGTATCAAATGTCCCTAACACAAAATGTCCTCTTTTTAATTCCAGACGCACGAGGATACATACGTCTTTTTAACACTCCTCTCCCTCTCTCTCTTTAACGCCATCATCAGCACCCTCTTCATCTTCTGTTCACTCACCTCACTCACTCACCACTGTTTTCTTCCTTCCTTCCTTCCTTCCTTCTAAACCCACCAAAACCCAATGTCTACCAGAATTCAATCCCATCAGCTCAAAAATGGCCTCCTAGTCTCCGGAAGACCAGACCACCAGCTCAAAGAGAAGCCCCCCACTATGGCTTCCCGCTCCGTCCCCTACACTGGCGGTGACATTAAAAAATCTGGGGAGCTTGGCAAAATGTTTGACATCCCTGTCCTTCTCGATCAGCCCTCCCCTCCTCCTATACCGAAGCAGCCCTCCCGCCCTTCTTCCTCTTCCCAGCACAACAGCGGATCCGTTCGATCCGGCCCCAATTCCGGTCCTTTCAAGAAATCTTCGGGCCCCATGCCTCTCCAGCCCACCGGTCTCATCACTTCCGGCCCTTTGGGTTCTGGTCCGCTCCCTCCTGCCCACCGGAGATCCGGTCAGCTCGACCATACCGCTTCCGGGGTTGGATCCGCCTCTAGTAAGGCTCTCTATGGCTCCGCAGTCACCAGCTTTACGGAGGATGTCAAGGTCGGTTTCAGGGTTTCGAGGCCAGTGTTCTGGGTAGTGCTGGTGGTGATAGCTATGGGTTTGCTCGTGGGGGCCTTCCTCATGGTAGCTGTTAAGAAAGCGATCATCTTGGTCGCGGTGGGGGCGATTTTGGTGCCGGTAGTTGTGGGACTTGTTTGGAATTGCGTATGGGGAAGGAGGGGGCTGTTAGGGTTTGTTAGGAGGTATCCCGATACTGAGCTTAGAGGTGCTATTGATGGTCAGTACGTCAAGGTCACTGGGGTAATTTTCATTTCCTGATTATTATTTTGCTATTTTTGGCAATTCCTTCCTTCCATGGTCTCATTTTCTCTACATACTTTTTATTTAACACTTTATTAGTCTTAGATACGGAATGGGACGGGTCATGATTGATGCTTTTATAAATTGCTTATTAGTAGAAAGACAACAAAATAAATAAAACAATTTCTTGTACACCCCGAGATTTATGGAATTTAGCTTCGATAAGTCGTTTGACCCATTTTCTCATTCTTTCACTATCACTAGGTTAATAATTCTTAACAACTAAAATTCCCATCTTTCTACGTCTGCAACCGTAGAGAAGCTCATCGGAAATTCTGATTCACATGAGAGTTGGAGCAAAGCTGTCACACACAATGTCTTCTTGGTCGCATTTGCTACTTAGATTCTAGAGGGTTCCTCCTTTTCTTTTTTCTTTTTTCTTTTTTTCCTTTTTCCTCTTGTGGGGGTTAAAGAATACAATTCTATAATATGACGTCAAATCTACTCAGGGAATGATTACAGCTTGCCTTATTTTATTTTTTTTGGATAAGAATTTTCCTTTAGCAGAGCTCTCTGAATCTTTACCTTGACTTCAGACCTCATTTCCTTCTATTATTATTATAATGGTTATGGCTACACTCACTTCTTTCTTTATATTATGGTTTATTATTTTGGCTTTTTGTTATAACCTGTACTCTTATCGAAGCAAGATCTTTCCATAGGTACTTCCATTCACAACATGTCAACCATCAATGATGTCACTACATCAAATTATTTGAGGTTTTTATTGGTTTCTCTGCTTTTTTTTTTTCCTTCCAACTATTGAAACCTATATTGCATAAAAGGGGGGAGGCAAAGATTTATACAAATATGCAGAAGCTGCCCAATCGTCTACTTTATTCCCCTTAGCCCCGACCTATATAAAAGGAGAGACTGTAATTGGGCAAAAGGGTCACAAAGTTGGGAAATGTTAGAAACTATATCTACTCTATTCTCTGCTTTGGTTTAGAGGTAGAGATATATACATTTAAATTTCTTCTAAAATGAAGCCACTCTCAGTAGCATTTGTTGGTGGAAAACTTTGAAATGCTATTGTCAGTAAGAAGCGCACTATAAATTTATGGCATTCTATTTAATGTCCTAGGTGGTATTCTCCCTTTGATGCATCTTAAAACTTATTTTCTGGTTCAAGGTCATTATACTAACTTCGCTTGTGATAAGATATGTTACTCAAATGTGCTTTTACAGCTGAGGTGGCAATTATTAATAGAACTGGATTATCTCAAGTTTGAAAACACAGTGCAAAATGTGTGTTGATTTTAACTGATCAAACATCCTAGCTTGTAATCACCCTTGTTTTATTCAATAAGAAATAATGTATAGTATGTCATTTTGTGCAGGTTGTCACTTGTGGCAGTATACCCTTGGAAACATCTTACCAGAGGGTATCCAGGTGTGTATATGTTTCCACAGAGTTGTACGAATATAGGGGATGGGGTGGAAAATCTGCACATGCCAAGCACCGTTTCTTCTCATGGGGATCTAGATATTCAGAGGTCAGTTTATTGAATTATTTACGTTGCATTTTGATTCGGAGATTGAGAGTTTCTCTGAATACTGATTCAGTTTTTTCTCACTTGCTGGACTACTCGGGTTTCCCCTGCCCAAACTTGATAAGTTCAGTTTATTAAAATACTGAGGAGCATTCACCAAACAATAATTATAGCACCTAATGGTTAAAATGAAGGTTTTTTTTAGAGAAGTATGGACATTAGAGCTACTGACAATGTTGCGGGACATGTTAAAAAGAAATCTAAGGCACACTAACTAGCCATCTACCTTTTACGGAGCTCAAAGCTTTAACACTTGCATGATCTAAAGCTAATAGGCAATAGGAGCCCCTACATCTCATTTGACAATTCACATGAAATTTTACACATTGTTCGGCAATAATTTAAGCAGTGGACAACTATTTTTGGAACAAGGAGATGTGTATTTTATAATATCTTCCTGGTTTGCAAGTCCTAGAATAAAATAGCACAAAACAAATGACTCCCACTAACTAGGTTTGTTACTTTGGTTGTCTAGATATTTAATTGTTTTTTATTTGCTCTGAGAATGATGGTACTCTGTTGCATCTGGGTTCTTATTCTTTGGGACAAAGAACCTATTATTGGGCATATAATGATGCATTAATTCTGGTGAACAGAAATATGTGGCTGATTTTTACATATCAGATTTCCAATCTGGACTAAGAGCATTGGTGAAGGCAGGCTATGGGGCTAAGGTTGCTCCATTCGTGAAACCATCTACAGTAGTGGATGTAAAGAATGAGAATAGAGATTTATCTCCAAGCTTCTTACGCTGGCTAGCTGATCGCAGCCTATCCAGTGATGACCGGATTATGCGTCTCAAAGAAGGGTATGCCATTCGGCATTCTTTTTCTTTTTGGGGTTCTATAGTGCCTTGAAATTCTAGTCACCTGCAAACTGATTGATTCTGTGACATTCTGTTTAGATTCCTCAGTTAAATGCTTCTAAAAGATTCTTTTGCTTCTCAGGTATATCAAAGAAGGGAGCACTGTAAGTGTCATGGGTGTTGTGCGACGCCATGATAATGTGCTGATGATAGTTCCACCGCCAGAGCCTGTCTCAACAGGTTGTCAATGGTTCCAATGCCTCCTGCCAACTTATGTTGAAGGTCTTGTTTTGACATGTGATGATACTCAAGATGCCGATGTAGTTCCTGTGTAGACATCCCATAATCTTGTGTTCTCTCTTGAACTTGATTTCACAAGGAAATACTGGGAAGGGTGCCGAGCAATGGAATCATCAGGCACCGGAAGCCTCATTCTCTTTGTTTCCAGGTATTAGAAGTGCATATAAAATGCCATAAAGAGTTCAGAGCGACAGGGACTGAAGATCATGCATTAGTATAATCTAGTGACATGGGATAACATGCTTTGGAGATTGTGACAGGTATTCACTAGATAAAAAAGAATATAGAGGTAGCTGCGCAAAGAAGCTGTAAAGTAGAGTGTTGTATCATGGTGATGGTGGTGGTAAGCATTTTGATTTTGGCTGAAATGTGTATATATATAAGTTAGGAGAGTTGCCCAGAGGGGGTTCTGGAGGAAATGGTTGCTTTGCTTACTTTGAATGAACTCGATTTTATTATGGCAAGTAATATTTTGTCTATGTATTTAGGTTTCTGTTAAAACTTATGGAGGATAATAATGCCAAGTTCCTACTAGATATCCATTCCTTGTCAAGGTAAAACATCCATGTCTGTCTCTCTACCACCGTTCTCTAGGCATGTGTTTGTTACTGTTTTGAACTGGTAACCAGAATGCAGTTTGCTCTTCTACTTTCAGTGATTTCTTAGCTAAGATTTTATTTATATTATTATTCTTTTCTTTGGTCGTATGCTTGAGGCAAATTTGTTAAGAAAATGAAAATGAAAAAGATAAAAAATAAAATGTTATTATGAGGGCAAGAAAATATATTTTTATTCATTAGCTTAGGGCATGAAAACTAAGGCGATCCACGAAAAAGAAAAGTGTAATTCAATAACGTAGGCCTCATCAAAGATTCAAAGTAATAATTATTTCATACTGCAGAGGAAAGGAATTGAAAGTGATGGGGGAACTAAAGTCTAGAGGTCATCCCTCCAGCAACTACTAAGGTTTCCCCGGTGATATAGGAAGCTTCATCAGATGCCAGAAAGGCAGCTGCAGCGGCCATGTCTTGTGTGGTACCAAGTCTGTTAAGAAAGGTTTTCTCCTCGATGGACTTCCTCTGCAATAACCGAAAACCCATTCAGTAATATGCTTGGGCTAATTACGATACCATGGAAAGCAATAATGACCACAATTATGCACGTACAACTGCTTCATTTTTTGTCAAAAAATCAGCAAAGTGTGTTGGCACAAACCCAGGAGCTATACAGTTTACACGAGTATCCGGAGCCATTTCAGCTGCAAGAGCCTAAAACAACCCAAAAAATGAGATAAGATGACATCATTCATCGGTATGGATACTAGATAAAGATTGCGGCCGTGTAAAGCAAGATATAACAAGAATAGGCACCTTAGTCAGGCCTAGAAGTGCCGTCTTTGTCACGCCATACATAGCCATGGAAGCAGGAGGACTGTAGCCACTAATCGAAGAAACCAGAATAACTGAAGAGCCCTTTTGCAAATACGGAGCTGCATCCTGGGAAAGAGGAAAAGAAGGGCCCCATCCGCATGTGTATTTAATTTAATTTAAAGGGAAAAATGTGAAATGCAGGGCAAGGCAAGTAATTAAAGTAAGAGTGCGAAAGATAATCAAAGTAAAAGCAACTGAGCATCCTGCGGTAGTTATGTGATTATTATAGTAGAGGGAGAAAAACAAGAAAATAACCTAACCTGCAAAAGAAGGATAGAGGCTTTAACATTAATTTCCCAGAGCTTGTCAAGGACAGATTCTTGGGTCTTCAAAATGGCTTCAGTAGAAGGGTTGGCAGCAGCGTTGGATACGATCACATCTATTTTGCCATATCTCTAAAAGACACCATAATCTTTAGTCTCCAACTCCAGAAACAGTAAAGAAAGAAAGAAAGAAAAGAGATGTTTGTAACCTCAACAGTCTTGTGAATGAGATGCTTCCTATGTTGTGCATTGGAGACATGGCAAACCACACCCAATACTTGAATACCTTCAGCTTGAAGTTTCTCAACAGCCTCGTCTACATTTTTCTACATCAAAATAATTACTAGCAGTTAACAGACAGAAAGAAAGAAAAACGTACCATTGGGCGCAACTAGAGCACGAGTTGTTCATTTTCTTTTAATTGAAAAACAATAAATTCCAACTTGATTAATCAAGGGCGACTCAATCCAATTTGAATTTTATCAGAAAAAGGAGATCTCATAACCCAAAACAATCACCAAAAGAAAAAGGAACCTGTTTGCGAGAAGAAACGACGAGGGAAGCCCCCTCCAAGGCTAAGCGGCGGGCGATAGCGAAGCCGATGCCCTGAGTAGAAGCAGTAACAAGCGCGACCTTCCCTTCAAATCTTTTTGCTAATTTGTTCATATTTGTTGGGTTTGATTCCTAAGTTTGGGTTTGATAGCAAAGACAAACAGAGAGGGTATTTTTGATGGCTTTGTTCAGGATGACGCTCTTTTGATATTTACAATATATGATCCCACTACTTTATTCATTAACACTGGGCCCCGCCCGCATTATATATATATATACATTTTTGTAACATACCAACCTACTTGTCTTTTATCCATTCCTAACATTTAATTACTAATTATATTTAAAAATATTTTTCAATAATAATATTTCAAAAATCGATTATATGTTTACTGATATAAAATAAATTAAAAAATATATATTTAAATATAAAATATATAAAAAAATATACATATATAAATTATTTGATTATTATATTATTAAGTACATATATAATTAATTTTTCAAATTGATTTCTTACTTTAAAAATCAAAATTATCATTAGAAATTTTTTTTAAAAGTTTTAAAATAATTAATAAAAATACTAAAAAATATAAAATATAATATATTATACTAACTAGACCTTCCGAGAATAAGTGGAGCATGGCATGGCATTCACAGAATAATCAAGTTTTTATACGACAGCCAAATGTCACGTGAGTTTTATTTTTTAACCAAAACCTTGCCTACGTGCGGCTTAGCTTGCTTGATTTCCCCGATGCGAGGCGGAGCGTGACATAGAGCTTTGGGTATGGCAATTGGCAATTGGCAAAGAAAGAGGCTTTTCCCAAATGAGAGAGGGGAGTGAAATTTGTACAAACAAGTTAAGTTAGTTACCATCTCCTCTACCATTATTACTATGCTGATATTGCCCCCAATTAGTTGTCGAATTTACTTTGATTCCACCAAATGAAACAAATTATACATTGTAGTCCATCACTCTCTCAAAATTCGTCATCATGCCCTCAATTACACATATCTCTACATGCCCAACTCAATCAGCACCCGTCCATATTCAGAAAGTAAAGGACACCATCCACTTATGCATAAGGATTCCTAAAATTGTTCAACAGTTGTGGAATTTCATACCCCAGCATGTCATCAACCGCTTGTATCATCTTAGGCTTCAGTTTCTCAAACTTGTCTATGCTATATCCATTCAGCACTTCCTTGAAATGCTCCACATTTGGAAAATCTCCTGCTGGTAAATGATACTCTCTTTGCACCTGCCTCACAGTATCAGCCATCAGTAAATCCGTAACACTATTCATCAATATGACTCCACACCACCAGCACATAATGCAGACGTAAACAAACATACACTCGTACCTTTCCAAATTCATCTTCCAGATTATCAATGAGCCGTTGTTGAGTCTTAGCTTTCCCCACTATGGTAGGCATCTCTTTCCTAAGATGGCTAATTATGTAAGCATGGATCTTAGCCGCTCTAGCACGCTTCACAAATTCATTGATCTACAATAACAACAAAATTTTTAAAACAATCATCGCCTACTTTTTTTCTTTTTTTTTTTTCTCCTAAAACTATTCTGTTACATTAAGTCACTCACATTCAAAGATACAGAAAAATATGCATCTATTCAAGTTTGTACATGCTGAAACTTTAGAAAAAAAACATTAAAATCATGTAAAGGACAACGGAGTGTACCCGACGATCACAGGCCTTCTTAGGAATATCAACCAAGTCCATCAGAAGATCATCCTGTTCTTTTTCAAAAAGTTCACGAAACATTGGGTTCACATTTTCTTCATCAATAGGCTTATCATTGAATGAACTGCATAGCCAACAAATGACAGGACATATTAAAAATTCAAATATGCTATATACCCAATTAACTACATAAAAAACAAAAACAATTAAATAAGAAACCCTACCCTCAAATTGTGTAGTATAGCAAATTTTTAATCATAAGGAATGTATTTCGGACCACTCACAATTGATAAAAACCACAAGACAAAAAAACTGAATATCTGCTGACGAAGAATGTCTATAAAACCTTTAGGACCCAACTTGCACCTATATGGTAGATATAATATGGACTTTTAAAACTTTAATAAGATGGCAACTCTCTAAAACAAGAAAAGTCTAGCTTGCCAATCAATTCACACATAAAAGATTAAGAACATACCCGATATAAACACGTGCAACTTCTGGAGTGTTCAAAACTTTTCCAAGTGACCACATTAATGCCCCATAAACTCTCATCAACTGTAAAATGAAATCTGAAAGTAAGCAGGTTGTATGGACCAAATGCAATTTGCAAAATAAACTTAGCAATGAAATGCAGATTCTAACCTGCTGTGTATCAACTTGGTCTGCTTTATTTAAAACAACACGTATCTTATCGTCATTGCCACGCAAAGATGCAATTACTCTCTTAAACTCATCGCTTATATCAAGCTTATGTGGATCAAACAAAAGAAGAATGAGATCACATTTTGCTGCAAACCATGATATAACACCAGTAAAATCATAACTCCTTTGTGTTCGTTGCTTTTCTCCAGACAGAACCCCAGGGGTGTCCACAATTGTGATTTCATCTAGCAACTGCAAGTGCATATGACAATAATAACAGTGACAAATCTAAAAGTAGATAGGTAACTCTAATAAGGCAAATGTGAAATATAACACACTGGATGTGGCATTTGTGCACATTCAAACTTTGATAAGAATGCCCCTCCAAAAGTTGTCAGGCCACTAAACGGCATATCTGCTTGAACAGCAACGGTATTCCCAGGTATACTCCTTTCGTCAGATCCAGACTGATACCAAAAACAGAATGACAAACCAAAACTTTCATAATTAGCATCCATAATGGAAATTAAAAGGATGACATCACGTTACAAGGCTTTTCAGCAATTCAAACCATAACAGAAAATTCAAGTCACAATCTTGTAATAATTATTTTACTAGAGTTCCTATCATTAGATAAAGATTTTACCATTATTTGAATGTTTTAAAAGTGATTGCTTCATATGCATGGCTAATCATATGGAAGACAATTCATACCATTACAACAACAAATCTATCAGTTGTAGGCTCTGGTCCAATATGAGCTCCTGCATAGGGATCAGAAAAAGATTAACAAGCAAGATAATAATAGCCGACTATGAAGGTGAATATGTAAGAGAAACAGAAGTAGTAAACTAACCTGGGTAGTTACATCGAAGTATATGCTTTATAAATGTTGTTTTGCCAGTGGAATACTGACCCAAAAGCATAACCATAGGCTTGGCATCAAACTCACTGTTTGTCTGAAAAATCAAACAATAGAAGGTTGATTAAAGCTTTTGACACTTTTAGTTTATTGCCTTCTAGCAAGTGTTACTGTCTTAACATGATTATTTTAAATTTTCCATGCCAATGAAAGATTCTAAATGCACTTACCAACAAGGGAGACATAAAATCATTAAAACGGTATGTAACTTCCAAAGGCTTTAGCTTTTCAATATACAATCTCTTCAAGCCATCAATGATGGATGTAACAGCAATTAGTGGCATCTGAACAAGAAATGGAAAATAAAATAAGGGAAGGAATTAAAAAAAACAGACATTTCCAAAAGACAGGTAGGAACAAGTTAATCTAGCATACTTCTAATTCTTAATTGATGTTATACGCCAGTAACATATGCAAAAATTTTGCACAAACAGCAAACTCAATCCAAAAAGCAACAAAAGGCATGCAATGATCAGCTAAAGAGAAACATGGTGATAAGGAAACACAGCACCCATTTGAATCTGAGAACCTAACATAAGAATTTATATTCAAGGCCTATCCAACCAAAAATAAATGCCATATTTGGGGAAAATGAGGAAGAAGAAAATTTTAGAAAAAAGAAAAGAAGAAGAAAAGGCTGCCAATATGTTAAAAAGAAAACATAGAAACAAGAGAAGGAGGAGAAGAAAAGCAACTCAAATACAGAATTAATTGCATTTCTTGATGACAGATTGCAACATATACCTCACCTTTCTTGATGATTTTGAATTATACCGTTGAGCTGTTGTTGATGATTGCAATTGGGAAAATCCTACATCATTCATTATCAATGAACTAACTTAATGAACAATCAACAAAAGAAAGCATCATATAAACGAAAATGGTAAGTATCTGACCGTTGATTCCGGGTTCGCTATTTGTTGTTGAACCCTCCTTTTGCTATATAAGAGAGTTGAAATAAAAATTAGTTGGTTAACCAAACCATAAAAAGTAAATAACAGCAAACAACTTACAGTTAACAAGGCATCAATGCCTTCCATGACTGGAGGTTTAATATTCCCCATGGAAGCTGTAAAAGAAGTAAATGCAGCAAGATGATAATTGTGTATTCTGTGATAATAGAGCATTATAAAACGCCAAACTCAGCTTGTAGTGGTGATCACGTAAAAAGTTTCAATCCATATCAAAAGTAGAATGATTAAAAAGAAAATGACTTGCTGAAACATCGTGTTTACATTTGAGACAGTCGCAAAAAATAGAGTGAGGCTAGGATTTATTGCTTTGTGAAAATGTTAAGACATTTGGTTCATGTTTAATTAATTGGTGCTGGCTTGTTGTGCACATTGATTTTGTAACACTGAAGCGTAATTAAGGTATTCTTTCGAAATTGATAAGAAATAATGGCACTTTATTATTTATTTATTTATATATTTACAACATACAAGTCGATTTAAGGAGATCTGAGGTAATCTCATGCCCTGCTTGTGCTAGAGAAATGAGCTGCAAAATAACCAATTAAGAAACAAGTGAGATGGGATAGGGGATTCGGCCATTACAACACGAACGAATAAATAAATACATAAAGAAGAACCTGCAAAGCAGCAATAAACTCTGTGAAACCTAAAAAGCCTTGACGTTTAGAGTCTGCAAGTGCCCAAACCTTGGGAAAATAAAATAAGTGAAACCTTTTTTGTTGAAAAAGTGAGAAAAGCAAGAAAAAAGAGGTTTAGTAGTAGAAAAGCCTGAAAATGAAATTGATTGGGTAGTAACCTGTTTAAGGTCATGACGAGAAAGGTTAGAGAAAGCGAAGAAATTAGTAGCATCAGTTCCAGAGATGCGCCCATCTCCATCTAACACCGAATTAAAACGAATGAAATTTCATCTCCATAATAAATTCAGTCAGGTCCTTCTGAAAAAGAAAAGAAAAGAAAAGAAAAAACCTGAATCGGCTGAATTGAACCAGTCCTTGTACAAGTGTTGGTCCTCTTTTGAGCACGATCCCATCCATCCTTTTCCGATCTCCATCTCAAACCCTATACTATTTTCTCTTTCGATTACTTCACGCAAGTGATACCCCCCCACACTCACTCCTCTTCTCTTTTTCCCAAAACCAACGCTCACTAATAATAAATAAAGAAATTATCCGATGAGATCAAATTGGAGCCAAAAAAAGAATTTGAATTTGAAGAGTATTTCACATTTGACATCTGCAAGTCCCCCTCATTTTTCTTTTTCGTTTTTATTGAAAACGTCTTCTTGTCACTTGAATTACAAAAATTTGAAATTTATTCGTTGGAATATTTATTTGGTATGATTAGGCTGCTGATCTGAGGTGCACCAAACACACCCAAGAAGGGTCCCGCATTTTCTTCTTTTTGTTTAAGGAATATCCTTTTATTTATATAATAAATAAAAATAAAAATATATTGTCACGACCCATTTTGACCGGGTGAGGCAAAAGCCACCGAAACCCGTAGTAGTTCTTTACCAACCCGCAAATCCATATATACAATTAATCAAATATAAAGTAGTCATAATTGTCTTGCATAATAAATCATCATACCACCAACAGGAGTCAGAATAGTTATATAAATTTTAAAATTTCCTACTGCGAATACTCTAGAGTAAAAATGACAAGTATAGAAGTACAAGATAATTACAAAAGTCCGAAGAAGAAGAAGTCGGACTGTCGAATGTGCGATGGCGAAGGTCTTTAACTATCACCTGAAAAAAATTACAACTGAGACTGTCAGTCTCGGGAGTGAGATAAAATCAAATAATCTAGAGACTATTGCAGTCTTCACAGAAAATATTAATTATTCGAATCTATAAATCAAACCCTGAACATAAACAGAAATCATGATGTCATCATACCATAATGAAATAAATAAATAAATAAAAATATCTTTGTTTCTTTTCTTTTCGGGACGAGTGGCTCGGTAGAACCCTAAACCCCAAATTCTATTAGCCTTTCGGCTCTCTTAATCCAACAGATCTGGCGCCCAGAGAGCAAGCTCGATCAGGGTCCTTACCTCCAGCCTGAACACTTGAATTCCAAATAAGCCGGCGCCCAGAGCATTGCTCGATCGGGGACCTTAACTCCGGCAATCAATCGAACTCGGCCCAGAGTAATGCTCGATCGGGCAGACAAATCCATAATAATCTTATATCCATGATCATTAATGCAACCCACCGGGATGGCATGTTCTACGAAAGCCACATTTCCCAAGACACAATCATCCATTTAATAATATCATTGTATAATGAAATCGTTCAACCATATCAAATTAATGATTAACAATTAAGAGTAAAACATCAGGCAACTCAGGTGGAAAACTGATAATATTTAGAATTATTATAACATTACTGTAATAATACTCATATTATCTTCAATAATTAATAATCCAAGAAATTATTTACGTTGAGATATTAATAACCATGTTAAACATAAACTTCCAAAATAGCATATTAAGATCGGACTTAGCAATAGTGCAATGATTAAATGACTTTAACTCACGGATCTAACGTCCTTTCCCTCATCGCCTCGGGTGGAGCGGAGGGAAGGCCGAATTATCTAATAACAAAAGACATACAATTAATAGACATTCAAAAAATTTTCATAAACTTAGACCCTAAGATCGACTGCCTAGAATTTAAATTGGACTCGAGGATTCTGCCGAAATTTGACAAAACCTCCCTAAATTACGGATATTTTAAAACGGGTCCAGACTGTCAAAAACATATCGGACATGCCGGAATTTAATAACAGGAGCCGGGCCACAAGAACTGCACTAATATTTTCCGACTCCAAAACACCACAACCCAAACAATTTAATTTGTTTTATTTTTAAACTACCCATCACAAGCAATTAATAGCCACACTAACTTTCTAATATTATAACAAAATTTTCGGAGTCTAAATAAAATTATACCGAGTTAAAAATTAAAATATTTCGGCGCTCTAAAAAACACCGGTCCGGCTTCGAATTCAACCGGAGCGCCACGAAGCTCAAGTTACGGGGAGTCCAGTATACAAGAGTTTTGGCCGGAAAGTGGCCGGGAAGGCGGCGGATCGGGTCGGAAAGTCGCTGCTCACGCGACACTTCCCAAGGCCGGCAAGGATTTTCCGACGGAGGAGGGTTGCTTCCGGGGTTTTCGGAGTGAGGAACTCGTTCGATGTCGGATCGCCGAAAACAAGCCAAGAGAGCGAAGCCTTTGATCTTGACAACGCCAACGGAAAGGAGGAAAGGAAAAGGCTAGGGGGCCGGTACTGGGAGGAGAAGGAAGGAAAAAGGAGGAGGAGAGGGAAGGAGAGGGAGGAAGGAAAAGAGTTTATTTATTTATTTATTTATTTATTTATATATATATATATATATATATATATATATATATATATATATATAGAATTATTATTATTACAACTTAGGGTGTTACATATATTATATACTATTAATTAATATTTAAAAAAAAAAATTATATTATGAAAATTTATTTTAGATGATAAAATATTATAATTATTATCTTTTCTTGCATAATCATTTTATAATATTGATTAAGTATAAAAATATCAACTAATTCTAATCAAAGAAAAAATAATTACAAATGAATAGATATAATATAATTTTAAATGCTACAACTATAATAAATGTTAATTTAATAAACTAAATTTGTTATGAAATAAATAGATATAATATAATTTGAAGACTAAAACTATAATAGAGTATAATTATTAAGTGTTAATTTAATAAATTAAACTTGTAAAGCGTAATCCCCGTTGTATTGCAAAACTTATATTAGCATTTAATTGAAATAATTTTGTTATTATATTAAGTGAAAATATAGTACAAAAGTAGTTATATATCACTCAATTTCTAGCAATACCTACTAAATCACACACTAATATGTTACATTTATGTATATATAAGACACTCTTATTTTTAGTAGTCACTCATGATTGCTAGTATTTGTCTTTATTTGATGCAATAGAAATCAAAAGTTAATATTTATAACAAAAACAACATGATAAGAATAATTATATAATATTTTATCTATATTTTTTTTTGCATGTTGTGTTATTATCAAATGTATGTATGAATTAAATGAATTATAGTGTCCAAAGGTGAACAAGGCCCTAGCTTCTAGAGTTCGTTGCTTTTCGCAGGCCGGGAAAGGGCTTATACTGCTCGCCTTTGTTTGATATATTCATTCAGTACCAATACAAACTACAACTACACCAAAGTAGAAAGGTCACTATAGAAGCTAAAAGTAGCCTATAGTAGTCGGCCTAACCAAAGCGTCACAACAAGAAAAAATTAGCCTTATGAATGGAATCTTAAGTAGAAGGCTTAGCCCTCCCGCCTACCAATCAAAGAGGTTGAGAGTAAGCATAAGCTCACCCGTAAGCTCTTTGGAGAGAGTAGAGAAGGGAGAAGCCAAGCCAAGCCTAAAAAAAAGATCGACTTGGCGCGGGGGAACAAGCATTCTGAGCTGGAAGGAAGTAAGCGGAGGCATTAC
The DNA here is from genome assembly GCF_019578655.1 of Ricinus communis. Taxonomy (NCBI): domain Eukaryota; kingdom Viridiplantae; phylum Streptophyta; class Magnoliopsida; order Malpighiales; family Euphorbiaceae; genus Ricinus; species Ricinus communis. The sequence continues at coordinate 31,828,781 of NC_063260.1, read as the reverse complement.
GGGCCGACTACAAGGAGCAAAGCTTCGTAGACTCGACAAGTCGCTTATAGAATGCCTACTACTAAGTGAAGACTACTTCATTTAATAAGGGAAGAGGGGAGGTATGTTTCGCTTAGGGAGCTTTATAAGGCCGACCACTACATAAGCTGCTGGCGGAGAAAGCTCGAAGAGCTTCCCTTTATTCAGCTTCACGAGCCAACACATACCGGAAGTCAGAGGGCCCATACTACCTGCCTAACCCTTCGCTCCGAGGGACCGTAGATCGGAAAGCGCCTTCTAAACCACCCCATTCATCTAAAAGAGAAGGGAAAGGGCCTATGTCTTTTCATAACCCTTGCAAATTTTACCCTATATACTCCCGGAGCCAATCTCGTATCGGTCCTGCCATCACGCTGCAGAATGAGAGCTCGTGTGGAACCTTTTATTTCTGGCGTAAAAGCGGTGAAACATAACAAAATATTATGGTTGCGTAACATAAGGGCTGGAAGTACGGTAAACTCTACCAAAATAAGACACCCGAAGGGCCCGCCCCTTCTTCTTCAGTAAAGCCGACCCTTTTTTCGGGTAGATAAGGAAAGCAAAATCCCACCGGGAGGGGGAATAGGGCCTGCCTTTCTTTACTAGCCTAAACTCCTATTTGTCAGCCGTGGGGAACTACTGTATGATATTAGGAAAAAATATAAAAACATCAATTCCTAAAATTTCAACATAAAAAAGATATTTAGTAAGCCATTTATTACTTTAATATTATCCTAATACAAAATAATGCTTTCTCGAACATATAATTTTTGCCAAAAACACTCTTGTTAGCATTTGTCTTGAGCAAGATCATTTATATATATGAATACAATTGGAATGAAATGAAAATTATCTTTTTAGCCAATTCAATCTTAAAATATAATTAACATATAATGAATACACAATAGATAATATAATGTTTATTATATGTTAATTCTCAATAATTTTAATTATAATAATCTACTCCTATTAAAATATTTTCTATATATGATGACACATTTTAATATACAAGATCGAAGTTCATCTACATGGTAAATTTTATAGTTCTATAGAAAAAACACACACAAAGATAAAAATGAATAAATTGTTATGAATAAAATTTTATAAATATTTATATTGATTCAATAATATGATATATGTGAATAAAATATTAATATGAAATGAATAAAATATAATATATAAATTATATTTGGCTAGAACCAATAACAATAAAGAATTTATAAATTTAATGACTAAGAGCTTACCTTGATAACACAATCCTCATTAAGCATCTTAAATGAACACAAATAATGAAATTGAATATAAATCAAAGGTGAATGATTTAGAAGCTACAAAAGAGAATTCAAAATTCTCAAATATATATATTAGCAAATCACATATACCGAAAAGATCTACCTTCATAATTTCTAGGTTTTCCTTTTTGGCTTCCCAAGAAATCTAATGATGTGTCATCCTTTATTATTATTGAGCAAACCAAAAGCAATTGTACATTTTTATTCATTGTTAAAGCAACTATAAGAAAATTTGTATTTATTTTTCTACGTGCCCAATAAATCTTTTATAATGCATATAGTACAAATGACACCTAATAAAGAATTTTAATATATTATAAAAATTTAATGCTAATTAAGAAGAAGAAAAAAAATTAAATGTGTTTTAATTTGTAGGTTATAAATTCTTTTAATATATTAATTATGTCTTTTATAGAAATACTTATTGATCATTTTGTTATATAAAAAACTTATACTCAATCCGGTTTTTCTTTTAAAAATCTAAAAATAAGCTCATTTCATGATTATTGAAGCATTAAAAACTATATTGAATTGAAATAGACTATTAAACTTATTATCATTAAAGGATTTGATATTAAAAACAGTTTACATTGAGAAATATAAAATAATACAACTTTACACAAAATATAATATAATCTCTCATTAGTTGTATTACTAAAATGATAAGTGAGATATAAAGAATAACAAAAAGCAAATCTGCGGCTTGGAATGAGAAGCCAAAAAGAAAAGAATATTGCATCACTTGCTTCCGCATGAGAATAGGCAGCAACAAAACTGGAAAACAAATGACCAATTCATTATCAAACACCAAAACCAATTGTATTAATTTAATTGCTACAGGGAAACTTGCCTTGGATGGAGGAGGGGAAGTAGAAGTCGGGGATGGCTGTTGGGGTATAGTTGGGAATGGGAATGCCGCAGATGCAGCTTGTTTTTCCTCTTTCACTCTGTTGAATATTACTGTAAAACCTTCTCCCGAAGTGGGATCTGCTTCATCCCATGCTCCAAATTTCGGAACTGACGCTGTTCTTTGATGCTGCTGCTAAACGCAACCCGTTCATCCTCAAAAATCATTACAATGTTTTATATCTCTGTTAAAACAATAATAATAATAATAATTCGCATGCAGAACCAACACACTCACTCCTTCATTAGATGGATGGCTTCCTCTTCTCTGTCTCGAATTCTGCGACACAGCCGATGTAGACAATGTATTATTATAGTTAATTTCCTCACCACCAGCCACGCCCTTCTTTCTGTCACGTCTATAAGCAGCCTGCAGCAGCGAGTAATCGGAACTGCTTCTATCACTGCCACATTCTGATGTCATGCTCTTATTATGGCTTGAGCTCTTTTGTTGATCAGATTCAGAAGGCTCCCTCTTAATTCCACCCATCTGATTCTTTTCTTCACAAACTGAATTCAGACGGACCCGACCAAAACTCAATTCCACTTCACTTTCGTGCATGAAGGCCTCTGGATTCTCCTGAGGATCATTTGGGTTTATCATTACACCGCCTTTCTCTTTGCGAGCATTGTCAAAGAAAGCTGTGTAAGGTACGTTATCATTCTCCCAGTTTCCGAATTTGGGAACATGAGAACGTCGCTGTGCCTGTGACCAAGTCATTCGTTCAGCAACATGCATATATTTCCATCTCATAATAATGACTTTGACAACCAGCTCTTGTTTCTAAGGATTCAGAAACCTTCAGCTATAGGCTATAGTTTTACACTTGATCATTAGGTAAAACACTAGGGACCTGTTAATTTTAGAAACCAAACAGTTGCCGGGAATTAAAAGATAGGAACCAGTTACCCTCCCTGCAAGCATTTCCTAGGTTTAGGTATTAATTTGACGCCCATATTAGGTAAGTTAGGCACCGCCTGTTTAACCACAATTTGTTAAGGATTTAGATGATGAGAAATTACTTTCCCAACCCCAAAGTCACTTTTCCGATTTGATGGTTGTCGAAGGGACATTGATTGTTAGCAGCAGAGGCAGTTGCAATTATTAATCTGCTATATTACTTCTAATTTTTGAGTGAAACAAAAATATATATATATATATATGTCTACCTTCCAGCATAGTAAAGAATGCTTGACAAATTTAACAAAAGCTATGATATATAACACAAAAATAAACTTCCAACAAGGCCTTTCCGAAGGCCTATAACATAAAACAACAAGAATCTATGTCACACCATCCTACTCCGGAAGAAAAAAAAAAGAGAAGACACGAATGCCAACTACAAAGAGGAGAAAGGAAAAAAGAAACAGAAGGATTACGGATAAAATTAAGACCACTTACAGCCATTGAGCAGTTGAGTTGCGATGAATGATTTTGTGACCTAAAATGGTTAGCAGAGAAACTATGAAGGAAGAAGGAGAACAAGTATGAGATATGAATTTAGTTTGGACCATTCCAAGGTACCCCCCGGAAATTGCGAGGTTCTAGCTTCGCAAACTGAGACAATGATTCGATGACTACAAAGTTTCAGAAAACCAATGAAGAGTTTGTCCTCATCTTTGCGCCATCTTCCTCTGTGTCTCTTGTATTCCATTCTTGAACTTGCAGCAATCTCAATGCTCTACAGTTTAACTGTGCAACTGAGGCTGCTCTCGTTTCGATGTTGGCTTTTACATAACTAATTGGCATTGAACAGAATTGCCTTCTCCTTTCTCTAACAACAAAGCTAGCATATTGCATTTCTGTCATTAATTAACATAAGAAATGGCTTTTCAGATTGCCATTATCTATATCAACACAATCCTCCCTCTGCAGTACTGGTCATCGAAGAATTCATGTAGCAGTAGCACTTCATTTTAAATGGCGGGCTTTAAACAGTAATTGCAGTCCCTCCTCCTAACAAGGTTCTATTCTACTTCTAATTCCATCCACAACCTGTCGATGAAGTAATGGTTATTCTTGAGACCGACGCATTAGGTAGACAAAACAAGATTCCGATTAAGAATTAAAAGGATATTATTTCAAAGAAATTGGACTTGATTGATTTGGAAGAAAGCAGTCAAGTGAGTTTTCTAATTTAACAGCGTGTGCTTAATAATAATCAATAGCTGTATCTGACTTGCCATGATTCAATAAAGCTACTTAACCAAATGCATGCGATTATAGAAGGCTACAATATGTTTATGTTCTGATTCAAAATCCATATACAATAGCAGTTGGCGTGGTAACAAAATTCAAAAACCAAATAAATAAATAAAAAAAATTCCTCATATTTGCGAGTGCATCCTTCCCTTTATATGCTCTCTCTCTACCAACATTACTCCATTTATACCTTAAGTGAAGTCCAGGCGCTTTCATGTCCAATTCACTGAGGGGAGAGAAACAAAAGAAAACAAAACGAAAAGTCAATAGTTGATATAAGCAGGTATTGATACACGAGCAGAGAAGGCCTACAAAAGATCGACCTATTGTCTTGTTAAGCAACCAGAGGAGCAGAGCCAATTCAATTCCAAATATAGTGTGAAGCCATGTCCTGTCCATCATGGACCCGTAAACAGTCATGCCTGCCCTATTGTTTTCCAAATATGTCACTGCAGCCCGGTGTCTTGATGATTAGTCACACGTATAAATAAGAAACCTTAAACTAATGGATTTACTTTGTTCCCACTAACCTAAAGCCTGCCTCTTTTGGAATGAGATTGTGTGCGCAAAAATTGGCACCAGCTTGGTGCTACTGTCCGGATCATCATCCCCATCGTCATCATCATCATCCAAAACCCAATCAATGTCGATAGGAAACACTTGGCGGATAGAAGCAGACTGGTTTGTTGGCGTCTCACCCTCCATGTCATCGTAAGAGTTGATTGTAGCACAGACATGCCATTTTGCAGCAAGGCTTGTGATAGACTGTGCCTTGTGAGTGATTTTTGTTGCACTTCTTAGACATATGAAGAGCCCTGTCACCAAATTAATGGAGCACAGCTGCTCCCACAATCCAAGTAATTAGTAAGTCTTCTTCTCTTGCGTAGAAAGAAAAAGAAAATCTCAATTGTTGTAGTAATCAGATAATACTGTGACTGGGGATTTAAAAAGACATACTAGGAGTTCTCCGGCCTCGAAGATGTTGTTATTAGCAGTTGAACGAGTGGTCACAAGCAAGGAAATCAACTGACTTGCAGTGACCAAAACCAGAGACAACAAGATGAACCTTCGAAACCGATGGCTTATGACACGAAGATTTCTTCTGATCCGGAGGTGCTCTTTTAGGATTGAACCAACATCGCTTTCCATTTGAAATACTTGAGCGAAGTCCTCAAGTCTAAGTATTTGCAAATAGCAGATCAATCGGTAGATAATGCAGACAAGGATGTAAATCGAAATTCGATAGGCCCAAGAACACAGCTGCAATATGCAAGCAATCGTGTCACTGACATACTTGTTCTCAAAGTAGGGTATTTGGGTGGCTCCTGTGGTGTACCACCATATTCGGTAGGCGGCCTCTGCAGTTAAGCATGGCAGCACAAAAATGCAAAGGAGCTTCATGGATTTCTGCAAGAATTCAACTTTCACATTTTGGCTCAGTCCCCACAAGATGTTCTTCTTTCATGTAGGCTATTTTAGCAATTCAAAACATCCATTTAAGATCTAATTAAGTAGTAGTCTATTGTTGCAATTCTTCAGGGGATCTGATTTCACATAGCATGAGCTCGTTACATCAATACGAATTAAGACCAATTCTGTATGTTAGTGCACATATTTTTTAATTGTGATCGGAAATTAAAAAGAAGTTCCAAATCACCCCAGAAAGTAAAATCCGACTCGCATCTTAATAAAATGAATTGCTCAAAGGAAAAAAATAATACCTGGAGCTGTTCTTTGTATCCCCGGCGAATCCTCTCAGCTTCATCATCTAGTTTGTCCAAGAAGAGGAACTTGCTAAGGCCATACTTGTGAGACCAAGAAGATAGACTCAAGAAAGAAACAATAGCAAATATAGAAAGAGACAACTGAACGACAGCATCATAAGGCCTTTGATGCTTTGAATCACAGTCAGAGCACAGAAGAAAGAAGTGAGAGACAATAGGAATACCGATGGCGAGAAGGAAAAAGAAGGACCATGAAAGACCCGTCTTCCAAATGTTAGACTGATCTAAGCATACCCATTTCAGGCATAGTCTGAAGCTCTTCATTTCGATTCCGTCGTTGAAAAAGTAAGCAAGATTTTCTTTCTTCTGGGACAGGAAAGATACTCCTCCTTCATTTTCCATAGCTTTGGACACTTTGTCAATATCAGAATCTGTGACCAAACAAGGGAATCGGGGAGCATGTATCTGATGAGAAACAAAATCAAATAGTACTAAATCAGTTCAGTTCCTTCTTAGACTTGTATTGCAAGTCTTATATAATATAAAAATTGGTGATCTTTGTGTTTACTTCTGTGCGACCCTACATGTGATGTGAAAAGTACATAATTGCCAATCATTTTTGGCCGCGTCTTACTGAGTCTGCAAAATTGTTAGTTTGATGTATTCTTTGGACATACTTTAGCATCAAAGTTAAGCTGTGGAGTAATATACTAACTGTTTCTTGGCGCTGTATGAATTAAAAGTGATATGTAACGTGAGAAGAAAAAGTTGAGAGTTTTGGGCAAAATTGGGTCAATCATGTGATGACAGGGACAACCTCCCTCTGTTTCTTTCTTAGGTGGTATTGATAGAAAAAGATGCTGAAGGCGATAAAAATCTACCATTCAGCTCTCCATTACACCACCTGCCAATCATAATCATAAATCCACTGCTTGGAATATGGGCTTAACATCTAAAAGGGTTGAGTGGACCTGTTTATGGGCTCGACCACCCACCCAGTTCATTACAATTTTTTCTTGATTTATTTTTTAATCCTTTATTAATTGCGCTTACTTTGGATTTAAGAAAATATATAATAATAATCCCATTGGTTGGGCAGCTGGCCAGGAATATCCGCTCATAGATAGGAAACGCCCGCCACTTTCTGCTGCCTGCCTAACTCGCAATCACGAACGACGACAAATTTTTCTTTCTTTGTTTCAACAATTTCATGTTCAAAGTTTACCACTATTCTCGGATATCCCAATTTCAACCTCCTAGATCCACCTTTCCCCTTGTTCTCTTCACTACCGTTTATTTTTTTCCTTTTCTTTTTCCCAAATAAATGGCAACGATGAGTATCTCGCCTACTACAACTGCTGCTGTTTATGCAATCTCAAATTCTAAAGCCCTTTCTTCTTTCAGCTCCCGTAACGGTTTGTCTTTTATTAGCCTCTCTTCCCCTCGATTTAAAGCTACTGGGTAAGTACTTTCTTGGCGACTTTTCCAATCATTTCTCTCTTCATTCTATTCACTATCTTCCAATTTTCTTAATAAAGTTCCAAATGCTTTTTATAGAAAGTTATGTCGAGTCCAAGCAACAGTTTTGCGGGAAAATGAGGAGAAAGTGGTAATAGACGAAACATTTCAACCCAAATCTTTTACTGATGATGATGACGGCAAAGGAGGACGAACAGGTGGGGACCCACCGGATACTTCTCTGGAGAGATGGGTTATCAAGCTTGAACAATCTGTCAATGTCTTTCTCACGGCAAGTTCTATTATCTTCTCTTCCTTTTTCTTTTCATTTTTTTATTTACTTTTTTTCTTATGTTAAAAGCTCCATGAATTGATCTAGTGCTGCCGGTTTATTTGTCATTGTGCTTATTTGACAAAATGTGAATTGAAAACTTTTAACATTTTCTTTCAGCTGGATGTAACCCATGGTTTAGGATTTCCTCATCTGATTATACTTACACCCTCTTGTTCTTTCCAGGATTCAGTCATAAAGATCCTAGACGCTTTCTACCATGACCGTGATTATGCAAGGTTCTTTGTGCTGGAAACTATTGCAAGGGTTCCATATTTTGGTGTGTGCCAATGTTCCCTTTTACATTCAAAAGTTATCTAATGGCCATTATTAGCAAGTCTTATTGCAAAATTAACTAGCTGGGGATCCTTCAATGTTACCTGTGAAGAGTTTGATGGGTTACCCCATTTATACTGCTGCTATTGGCTAGGGAATGATCTCCAGGACATGTTTGTATACTTGATTATGCTTGCGTATATCATAACATTATCAACAACATGCCAGAAAACGTGATTCATTTGGAATTACACATCACAGGGAATGAAAAGTTATTTCTGTGGTTTTGTCTTATTGAAAATGTGATCTAGGTCACGTTTACGTATTGCTGTCTTTTCTCAAAACCTCTATGATTCTGGCCCAGGTTTCCTTTGAATAGTATATAAAATTGTTTATTTTCCTAGTCGTGACCTCTCATAATCATTTGATTGCTGTAGCAGCTTTTATGTCTGTCTTGCACATGTATGAGAGTTTTGGTTGGTGGAGAAGAGCAGATTATCTTAAAGTACATTTTGCTGAGAGCTGGAATGAAATGCACCATTTGCTTATCATGGAAGTAGGTATTCTTTATATTAATATAATTACACATTTAGATTTTTATAGTTTCTTGTTCATTCATCTTACTTCGTAGTTTTTGGTAGTCGGACAAGTTATGCTGTGTGTTCTTGTTATAATGTTACTTATGATAGGGAGCTTGTTTCTCTGTCAAATCCATCAAATCTTGTTATGTTACTTACGCCAATCTCTTCCTATTTCCATCTATGATATCTTGCATAGTTTCTTTTATTTGAAACAAATAAATTGGAAAAATATAATATTGATGAATGAAATTAGTACCAATACTAATCAGTGAGAAAGTGGAGAAATGCAGAGGGTGTAAGCACACAAATGCATATCTGCCCTCCTGCACTTGCACCTAAATATCTTTTCTCTCTCTCACCTGAATTTGAATTTGGGCTGCCAATTTAATGGAATTATTGTAGTAGTGCTGCATGGTTTATTTGATTCTAACAGCATGGTGATTTGGTTGCAGGAATTGGGGGGTAACTCTTGGTGGTTTGATCGGTTTCTTGCACAACATATAGCAATCATATACTATATTATGACAGTCTTCATGTATGCATTAAGTCCAAGAATGGCTTGTAAGTATACCTACATTTTACTTTTTGATATTGTCTGCCTTGCATCCTGAGATCTCATTCATTGAGTGAGATCCTAAATGGAACCATATAATGGAGCAAGGAAGCAAGCCTTTATGATATATGGAAACATAATCTGTTTCTTGGGTTTCCCTATACTAGTTGTAGACCTGTTGTTTTCTTTTGTTATGGATGATTTTAAGTCAGAAAAGAACACATCATAATATAGAGCTACTTTTCTTTGTTTGACTTTGCAAGCATCTAAATGCTGTTAAATATGATGATTTTGATATGCTTAAATTTGTCATTTCGGCAGATCATTTTTCTGAATGCGTGGAAAGCCATGCATATGCAACTTATGACAAATTCATCAAGGCACAAGGAGGTATATATTTAAGAGTTTGATATGCTGACTGGTAATCCTAGGATTGTTTTTCATGCTCATGTGTCATCTGCGTCACAAAGTTTCAGATGTATTATTAATTCTAGTTGCTTGCTTCTTTGTTTCCTTGTTTATTAGGTTAACTATTTGTTGTCCGACTAACCAATAATACCTACCATGATATAAGTCGAATTAGTTTCACCTATCTCTGGTTGTGAGGAATTTTATGCACCCCCTGAGTGCTATTATATCCACAGTTTAATGATTTAAGAGATCCTTTTGTCTGCAAGTGCAAACAGTTAGATGAATAATCCTCATCCGTTGTTTAACATTATAGATTCGCTATTCTCCATTTACAAGTGCACCAATACTGATATATACTGGTTGTCTGTCTTTATTTATAGAGGAGTTGAAAAAATTGCCTGCACCTGAAGTTGCTGTAAAATACTATACAGAGGGTGACTTGTACCTGTTTGGTAAGTTTGTCTCCTGATGGCCTATCATCGTCTTCTAACATGTGAGCTGAACTGATGCTTTCTCAAATCCTTTCCCAGATGAATTTCAAACTTCCAGAGCTCCCCATTCTCGAAGGCCGAAAATAGGTAACATGCCCTGCCCTGCCCTATATTATTATGAGAAACTTTGATATTTTAAGAGCTTATTTTATTTTTCCTGGTTTTTAATTGAGACAGTGACAGATGCAATGTTTGTTTTTCAACTATTCTCCCTTGCAGATAATTTGTATGATGTATTTTTGAACATCAGAGATGATGAAGCTGAACACTGTAAAACCATGAGGGCTTGTCAGACTCACGGGAACCTTCGGTCTCCCCATTCACATGTAGAGAATGATATTGAGGATGTATCAGGCTGCATCCTTCCGGAAGCAGATTGTGAAGGGATTGTTGATTGTATGAAGAAATCTTTGACGTCAGCTCCATCAAAAGAAGAGATTAGAGGGGGTTAATTTATTTTTGGTACTGTATACAAAAAGAAACAGTGTAGATCCTAAGTATTTGCTTACAAATGAAACATACATACATATATATATATATATATATATATATATATATATATATATATTACATACGAAAAGAGGAAAAAGAAAAGAAGTCATTTTATGTTTTGGTTTGTAAGTGTGGGTATCATCAATTTATTTTCCATATAGAAACAGAGGTTATTATATGAGCTAAAAATGGCAAGTATCTGAGCTAAAAAGGTAAAAATAGGTTTGTTTGGCCCAAATCACAAAAGTTCAGGGGTGAAATTGGCCATTGTTCCTATATAAACATATCACTTTAAATGAGTGTAGCAAGTACCAAACTTTTTGAAGGGCCATAAAACGAATAACAGAAAACCGGGAAAATAAAAGTTCCAAAAGCACATACCAATTAAAGCTTAAGTTAAGTTGCATACAACTGCCCCATAATCTTGTTTTTCTTTTGTCTCTCTTTACAAATTCTCCCTCTAGATTTTACCCACTTTGTTCTTTAGGATTTTCCTTTCCTCTCACATATATATAATTTCCTAGTGCCTCTAAGTAGGCGATGTTCTATGTTTTCAAATGCTTTATGCTTTTGTTGGTTTCATATCAAAGATCTCAAGTTTGCTTCTAAGTGCTCAAGTGGCTTTTGTACCTGTTTCTTCCAAGAGGCACAGAAGCAAGGGATTTACTTTGCATCTAGCAGCATCATTGTTTTCGCCTTTATTAGCGAAGTAGTCAAGTTGTCTACACTCTGATCTCGGGTGAAAATGGCTTCAGAGGTGTTTGCCTTTGGCTTTCGGGGATGATCTTTCCCCCTCCTCCGTTTATATATCAATGCATGATTTAGTTGCTATTTTTCCAAGCCAAAGTGCAAAAGCATAGCAACAACTATTCCCTCTTTGGATTTGCACGTTGGGGTTCTTGAAGCACTAAAGCCGCTGCTCTTCCTTTTATCTGTTAGGATTACAATATTGTTAACTTAGTTTTAATTATATGTAACTTGCCCAACTTCGTTGGGCTTTGCCCATTTCATGCAATGAAGTTTAATTGTTCAAAGAAAAAAAAAACAAAAAGTTGCATACAACTAATTTCTTCCCTTTTTTTTTTTTTCTTTTTTTTTTTTTAAATCTCTCGTCTTTCCAATACAAGGAACTCCTTTTCAAAAAGTAGCTGCTCAGAGTCATTGGGCCAAAAACACTATTAAAAAGGGTCATCTTTTCTTTACTTGTCATGGATCCAAGTAAGGAATAAAAATGGAGTGGGGCATCATATCATATGACTAAAGCTGGTCATTTTAGCTATTTTTCAACATCTATCACTAGTACTCTACCCCCCCTTTTCTTTTCTTTCCATTGTCATTGTCTGAGCTCCATAGCAGCAAAACAGAACCTGCCTGCCTAAAACATACTCCAAACTATGGCACTCAGCAATAATGTTATCGGTGCCATCAACTTCGTTGCAATGCTCCTCTCTATACCGATCATCGGTGCTGGGATCTGGCTGGCAATGGAGCCCGACAACTCTTGCGTGAGGATTCTACAATGGCCAGTCATCATTTTGGGCATACTCATTTTGGTTGTGGCTTTAGCAGGGTTCGTAGGAGGATTTTGGAGAATCCCATGGCTCCTAATATTTTATCTCATTGCAATGCTCATCCTTATAATATTGCTTGCATGTTTGGTGGTTTTCATTTATATGGTCACCCTTAGGGGCTCGGGTCACCTTGCACCAAGTAGAACCTACTTGGAGTATCACCTTGATGATTATTCAGGATGGCTTCGCCAAAGGGTTCAAAGTTCTTATAAGTGGGATCGAATCAGAAGCTGCCTTAGCTCTAGCAGTATGTGTGCTGAGCTGAATCAGAGTTATCGCATGGCTCAAGATTTTTTTAATGCTCGTATTACCCCCTTACAGGTAAACTTTTACTTTTTCTCTTCTTCTTATTTTTAATTTTAGTTGAGCTTCCATGTTTAAATCACATAACTTAAATCTGGAAGAAAATCTCTACTAAGATTAAGAAAAAGAAAAGGAATTAAATCTTCAACGGAAGGAAAAGAGAAAAAAAAATTCTCTGTTTTAGGTCATTACTGTATCTATCCTGTTCATGGTCATTGTAGAAACACATTTTTGTTTATGAGATTTTATCCTCCTAGTTATATGATATTGTTTTTGTCCCGAAACGAAGGAATGCGACCTTCTTGATATTTCACTTTAAAGAGTAATATGGAAAGTAATATAGAAACACTACTTTCTTTGGCACTATAAGAGTAACCCTTTTATTTATTTTTTTCTTTAACAAGAGGGGTCTTGTAAACGTTGAATGATAAAAGCTAAACTCATGTTTTATGTTGTTAATTTTTGTTGCTTTACAGTCAGGATGCTGTAAGCCTCCTACCCAATGTGGGTATACATTTGTGAATCCAACGTACTGGATAAGTCCTATCAACAATGCTGCAGATATGGACTGCCTGAATTGGAACAATGACCAAAATCAACTTTGCTACAGTTGTGATTCGTGCAAGGCTGGATTGTTGGCGAATATTAAGAAAGAATGGAGAAGGGCAGATATCATACTGCTGATTACTCTTGTTGCCTTGATATGTGTGTATTTGTTAGGTTGCTGTGCCTTCAGGAATGCTAAAACAGAAGACATATTTCGAAGATACAAGCAAGGTTATACTTGAACTTGAGTTTAAGTTTAGAATGAATGTTTTCAAGTTGTAAGCTATTTGTTGCTGTTATTTGCTTCTGTTAAATGTATGAATTCCATTTTAGAGTGTAGTGTGCTAGAATGACTTTTATGTTTGCGATTTTTGGGAGTGATTGCGCAATTTGCGGGTGGTGGGGGCACCGAAAGTTGATTGATTATTATAGAAAAACATTTCATCGACACAAAATTGAAAAGGTAGAGGTGGGTGGGTGGGGCCATATTTAATTTAATTGCCTTGTTGAATGTCGAATGTTGAGCCTCACCGCCACAACTTAAGTTTGCTATTGTCAGCCACCCAAACCAATCGAATCGAGTAGTCGGAGAAAAGAAAATGCAAGATTCATCGAAAGAAGGAACACATTTTCTTAGCAAAACAAAAGTGACAGAGTCAATGTCCAATGTTTTACTGTCCAATTCAGATACACCCGCCATTCTCATCAATTTTCTTCTTCTTTTTCTTTTCTCAAAGAAAAAACAGTAATCACCAACAACATCCGTATTGGCATTCAAATAAAAATAAAATGTGGACGAGCAACAATCGAATCGTCAATGGAAGAATGACGACTGAAACGATATCTCGGCCTACCGAAATTGATATACCTCCCTCTGTTCCAGACAAAGAGACATTCCTAATTCCTGTCCCTTCATCTGACTCTTTTACAGAACGGAGGCCTTTCTTTTTTTTTTTTTACATCTCAAAAACCTTTCAAACAATTTGTTTCTTCTTTTCTAAAAAACAGAGAACAGCAGAATCTGAAGAATTTGTTCAAAAGTTTTGATTTTAACAAATATGCTTAAAAAGATTTTGAAAACTTGATTTGAGAATCACAGAATGCAGCGGCGAAGGAGAGTTTAGAGCAGAGGCCTTCCATCTGTTGCTTGGGTTTTTATAAAGGGGTTAACTGAGCTAACCCTAGGCAGCACTCTCTTTTCACGTGTCCAAAATTACAACTTTGTCCCCCCCCACCCCCCTCCTCTCTCCTTTTCCCATAATATTTTATTGAACTCGCTTTGTCAATTATTATAATACTTTCAGCATTATAATTGTATTTATTTCAAAAGTGGATATTATTTAGTAAACCTAATGGATAATTAGAAAGGCTATTTTTTTTTATTTTTTTATAAAAATCAATTGCATATTTACCGCTCTGATTTTGTGGTTACATTGGAGAAGTTTTGCAGACGAATTATTTATTTTGTGCTATCATTTATTTATAAATAATTTTTTCTTTTTAAGAAAAAAAAGAAGAAAAGTTGAGGTGCAAAAACGAAATATATTATTTTGTGCCTATAGTATCCGTCTTAGCCAGCAGAGATTAAATAACCCACGTCGGATGCGCTGATTGTCGAATTAGCCAATACAAGTAGTCTACTCATCCAAGGGTTGGTAATGACCTAACACCAGGGTCCATCTCCTATTTGATTAAATTAATCTGCTGAATGCACCATCTAGGGTTTCCCCTTTCCAAAGCCCACTTCCTCCTCCACTTCTTTACCTCCGCTCAACGCTCAGCAATTCTCTAATTCCCACTATTAACTTTCATCCTAGCTTCAATTTTGATAGTTTACAAGCTACAAAGACTTCAACTTTCTACCTGACCTTGTAAGTACTCTTTGCTTCCCCTCTCTCTCTCTCTCTCTCTCTCTCTCTTTCTTTCTTTTTTTTTTTTTCAATTATTAGAGCTCAACTCTCAATCATAGTTTGATTTAATAAGAGCTTGGATATCTATATACCCGGGTGTTATTGAGTGGGTGAGGTATAAGGGTGAGGCTAATTTTTATGGGGAAATCAGGTGGTAGGAAAAAGAAGGGAAGTGCTGGTTTAAATCAAGTATTATCAACTGGTGATAACGGTAGTAGTTCAAATTCAACAACCACCCCAAATGCTAATGGTGCTGTCGATTTTGACTCTTCAATATTTTTGAAACGAGCTCATGAGCTCAAAGAAGAAGGGAACAAGAGGTTCCAAAACAAGGATTATGTGGGTGCTCTTGAACAGTATGATAATGCTCTTCGATTGACTCCCAAAACCCACCCTGATCGTGCTGTGTTCCACAGCAATAGAGCCGCTTGCTTGATGCAAATGAAACCTATTGACTATGACACTGTCATTGCCGAATGCACTCTGGCCCTTCAGGTTCAGCCACGCTTTGTAAGAGCTCTCCTTAGGAGGGCTCGAGCATTTGAGGCCATTGGCAAGTATGAAATGGCTATGCAGGATATTCAGATATTGTTAGGAGCTGAACCAAACCACCAAGATGCTTTGGAGATTGCCCGGAGATTAAGAACAGCATTAGGTCCTCGCCAGGAGTCTCAGCAGGACCTTCAAAGCCGTCCTTCTCCTGCTGCATTAGGAGCATCTGCAGTTCGTGGTGCACCAATTGCTGGTCTTGGGCCTTGTTTACCAGCCCGTCCCGTATCCAAGAAGGCTGCAACTCCACCTGCGGGATCAGCTATTTTGGCTGGTAACAAGCTGGAAAAGTCACAAGTAAATGTGATTAGTGAAAATGGTCCTGAGAGCAAAACCCAGCTTCCGAAACTTGTGTTGAAGCCTTCAAGTGGCTCTTCAAAACCTACAGCTGTTCTGGCCAAGGATAACCGAGGAGAATCATCACTATCTTCATCAATGTCATTGCCCATTCACGGGCAGGTCTCGGAGGTAGCAGTTCAGTGGAGGCCGCTGAAACTTGTTTATGATCATGACATAAGACTAGCACAGATGCCAATGAACTGTAGTTTTAAAGTGCTAAGGGATATAGTGAGCAAACGTTTTCCATCTTCGAAATCTGTCCTGATCAAATATAAAGATAATGATGGCGATTTGGTGACTATAACATGTGCAGCTGAACTCAGATTGGCAGAGGCCTCTGCAGACAGCCTCTTGCCTAAGGACCCTAATACCGGTAAAACTGATGCAGCTGGGATGTTAAGATTACATATTGTTGAGGTGAGTCCTGAGCAGGAGCCTCCTCTGCTGGAAGAAGAGGAGGAGAAACCTTTTGAGGCTGAAAGGACCAAGGAGGATGAAAGTGGGTCCCATTCATCACTTGGTGAATCAGTGCTGGAAACAGTTGATACTGAAATTGATAAGGCAGAGAAAGAGGCCCCAAAGGAGAAAACAGGGGCTTCTGAAGATCCAGAGAGCAGAGAAGTAGAGATGGATGATTGGTTGTTTGAGTTTGCTCAGCTTTTCAGGACTCATGTTGGTATTGACCCAGATGCTCATATTGACTTGCATGAGCTTGGAATGGAGCTGTGTTCTGAGGCACTTGAGGAGACTGTGACAAGTGCAGAAGCTCAAAGTCTCTTTGACAAAGCTGCCTTAAAGTTCCAGGAGGTAGCTGCTCTGGCTTTCTTCAATTGGGGAAACGTTCACATGTGTGCGGCAAGGAAACGGATTCCCTTAGACGAGTCTGCTGGAAAGGAGGTAAAAGCAGCACAGCTTCAAGCAGCCTATGACTGGGTGAGGGATAAATATTCTTTAGCCAGAGAGAAGTATGAGGAGGCGCTGTTAATCAAGCCGGACTTCTATGAGGGGCTGCTGGCACTGGGACAGCAGCAGTTTGAAATGGCCAAACTTCATTGGTCATTTGCACTTGCTAAGAAAATTGATCTCTCAGGCTGGGACTCTACAGAAACTCTTAAACTTTTTGACAGTGCAGAGGAGAAGATGAAAGCAGCAACTGAGATGTGGGAAAAGCTGGAGGAGCATAGAGCGAATGAGCTAAAAGATCCTAGTGCAAGCAAGAAGGAAGAAGTGTTGAGAAGAAGGAAGAAACAAGGAAGCATTGAAAGTGAATCCTCGGGTAATGGCGGTCAGGGTGAGATTTCACCAGACGAAGCAGCTGAACAAGCAGCAGTGATGAGATCGCAGATACACCTCTTCTGGGGTAACATGCTTTTTGAGAGATCCCAAGTTGAATGCAAATTGGGGATGGATGGTTGGAAAAAAAACCTTGATACTGCAGTTGAACGTTTTAGGCTTGCTGGAGCTTCTGAGGCTGACATTTCAATGGTTTTGAAAAACCATTGCTCCAACAGGGAAGCAGTTGAAGGAGGTGAGAAAAAGGCTGAGAATGCCAACACTGACACTGTTGGCGAAGTAGAAAAGAGCAAGGAGAAGGATAAAGCATGAGAGAAGTAATTAAGTACTCTGATTTTATCTCTGATACTCCATGGTGTCAACGAATTACCTCCATATGTTCTCCCTAATAATGAGCATGAACTGGAACATGGAAATGCTCGTCTTCTCAGCTGAAGGGTTGAATTGTGGATTGTTTTCTCTTTTGGAATTGAGAATTTTTGTCCGAGCATTGAATATCAGCAGTGATGTATTTGAGAGAACTTTCTTTATAAGGCCTCCAATTTCTTCGAGGTGATGTTTCTCTGTTCACATACTAATGATTTTCTCATAAATTAGTTTTTGGTCTAGGACTTTTGACATTAGTGCTTGATCTTAGTGTGGTTTAATAATGAGATCCCTGATTCTTATGTAACATTGCTTGTTTCATTATTTGAACCTATAGATATGTTTTCAGTTTTAAAAATCTGTTCACTTATAATTTTGATTTGTTGAGCTGCTGGGTGTAGCATGCAGAAATTGTTTTTAGTAAATTTATGAGACAGTGACGAAATGGATTCTCTCTTATTTGGAAGTAAAGGGAAAGTCATGTGAAGTGTGAAGTGTGAAGTGTGAAGACATTAAAAAGGCTGTTCGTATGTGTCTATATTCTATTACACTATAGTATTGAAATTTATATTTTGGGTTGTAGGTGGTGAGAAATTGGGAACTGAAAGGGGATTTCTATGAACTTTGCTATATTTTGTTGCTCTTAAATATGATTGTAGACGTTTAAGTGTGTGTTGAAAATACCAAAAAACATGGGTGCGATTATCCTGTCCTGACATGTCTTGCCGCAAAAGGAAGAGATTAACCTCTTCTGTTGGCTTAAATAGTGAATGCCATTCAATTGGCAGTATGTAAATCTAACATCCTTCATCCCTGTGCTATTAATATCAAGTTAAAGCAATGGTCGCTCCTTAGTTCTTTGTTATATGAGCCAGTTCCAATGGTTCTAATTATATATGTATGTATATGCGCAGCGAATTATTGAGAATTTAGTCTTCTGCTGTTCCATTGAAACTGGCAGAGAACAAACTTTTCATTAATGGTTGAAGATTTTTAATTACATATAGTGGGGGGGGGGGGGGGGGGGAGGGACAAGAGCCGATAATATATTCTCAAAGTGGGTGGGACTGTCTATTTTGTTACTTTCTTGAAAAGATATGGCTACTGCAGTTACTTCTAATATGGTTAATAGTCAATAGTTGCCGAATTGTTTTTTTGTAAACCAAACTGTATTAGTGGTGTTTACTAGAATGAGAAGGAAACCTAACAATTTTATGGGCTTATTCATACATAAATTAATTAATTCAGCAATACGAATATGACAGAAATTACCCACGGTTCACTTTTTTGTGTTCTACAACACAAGACTTTTTTACTCTAAAAAGCAGCCACACCATACCATACAAATACAATAATAATATTAATGTAGAAGTTCCCAAGCTTTTCTTCTAGCTAACTAAAACATGGGCTAATTGTATTATTATTCACTTTTCATATCTCATGATTAAGCACTTGCAATTGGATCCATGTTCTCGACGGCCTTCATGGCTTCAAACCTTGGCTCCTTGCCTTCGAACTTGAGACCTACATACAGCTTCATGTAGTCTTCGAACACAAATTTTGGATAGACCTGCCTTTTCTCTGCCTCTTCCTCTACCAATGCTGGAGCCGGGCATATCACCGCATCACTTCCCGGGTTGTAAAATGAAGCTATTGACATCCTGGTTCCATCCGTTTGAGCAATCACCCGGTGCATCACACTCTTGTATTTTCCATTGCTAATTACCTGGATGGAACTATACATTTTAATTTGCAACGACGAGTAGTGGTCAAACCAAAGATCGATGGCGTACCTCAAGTTGGTCACCTAAGTTGATGACAATGGAGTGTTTCATAGGGGGCACATCCACCCATTGGCCATCCTTAAGCAACTGGAGGCCACTCACCTTATCATCTTGAAACAGTAAAATGATGCCACCTGCATCTGTATGGGCCCTCAGCCCTTTGATTAGGTCTGGCTTTGGACACGGAGGGTAGTTGCTTACTTTTGTGCCAAAGGTCGGTCCTTTTGATCCATAGAATGCCTTTTTCAGGTATCCCTGCTCCAGCCCAAGATTCTCACACAGCAAATCCAGTAGTTTCTCTGCTAGTTTCTCCAGTTCCTTTGCAAACTCCTTCATTGTGTTTCTGTTATTTTTATTTACCACAAAAACATATATAGGTAATCAACACCCTTTTCTTTAAAGAAACAAGAATGAATATTGGAACTTTTTACTTGCTGTTATATATAGATCTATCAAGAACCTGTATTCTTCATCAAGATCAGGGATTTCTGCCATGTTTGAGATAGGAAGGTGGCGCAAGAAAAAGGTGCTTTCCCAGTCCAAATCATTGATTTCAGATTGGACAGCCTCAAGACCCTTGCTTGCCACCATTTCCTTGAACCTTTGCTCCATAAACTTCTTGTAGTGTTCCTTTGTCAATCTCTCCACAATATCTAGCAACTCATGGGATATCCCATGGTTCACCAACTATGAACGTACAAGAGGAATAATTAGTTAACTCGGCCTATTTTCTTCAAATACGTACAGCAACAACAAATAATATTTATATACATATATAAGACTTGTTAGAATTGAGTACCTCAAAGAAGCCCCAATTCTCACAAGCATCTTTGATGAGCTCCATGGTCGGTTTTTTCTCTTCACCATTAAGCTTTGACAGGTCAACAACTGGAAAGCACTCCATTTTTTTACCTCGCTCTTAATTAGAATTAGCTAGACTTCTTTAAAACTCTCACTCTTTTGTGTGAAATATGAAGTTGAATAGCTTTTGCAATTTATAGGCATGCAAAGAGAGGTAAAGGAAAGGAATAATCAAAAAAAAAAAAAAAAAAAGAATTGGGCAACTTGGAAAAAAAACAAGGATAGTGTAAGCATCTAGAAAATGGAAAGAATGAAAATCTGAAGAAAATGAAAAAGGCAAAGAGTAAAAACAGGGAATCATGGAGGATGCATGTAGATCACATCAGGATGGAACCCCCCAATCCCCTAAGTTGTATCACTATATATGTATGCAGGGCATTGCTAAAATGATTTTCTTATTATCAATATCATCTCTTTCTTTTTATAATTGTGGCTTTATGTACTTAGCTTTTCTACATGTATACTTAAAGTTTTTAATGGATTATTTGAGACCCCACCCCACCCCCTTTCCATACTTCCTTCACTTTTTTAAGTTTTTCCTTTTTCTTTCTTTGTTTAGACTTGACCAAACCCGATGATGGTGCATGGTTAGCTACTACTGGTGATGAGCCTACTACTACCAGTAGCTTTGTTTTCCATACGCACGCGCCATTTATGGAATTTTCCTTGCTTGAATGCTTCAAATATTTCTAATTTTAAGACGACTGCCGATTCACCAGAAAACGAAAGTATAAAAGGCGAAAGCTAAGAAAGAAATAAGGCAAAGACTATAAGGTATCATGCTGCTACTGGTAAAGATGTGATTCTTGGATTGCCTCCAGCCCCAGGGTCTAGTAACTAATTAATATTTGTAAGGCGTTCTTCTTTAGCTTATGCATATTGTCATATTCTACAAGAATGCCATAAGCATTTGAAATAAGTATCCGATGCAGAAAAGAAAATAAAAAGAAAAAATTGGAAAGGGAATTAAAAGATACACATACATACATCATCATCTTTAATTATATCTTTAGCTTAGGCTAATGATGTAATTAGGAGGCTTAAACAAAAATTGGGCAATGCTAGAAGATCAAACGTTATAACAAAAGTAAAAGAAAGAAAAGGCTTTAGACCAATGTGGGTCCTAATTATGGATTTGGCGGTGTGTGCATATTTTTCAGCTGTGTTAATACGACAATCTAGAATCTAAGACCATTGTTACTTTTCTAAGAACCGAAATCTACTTTCTTTGGAGAATAATTAAAATCCCCCAAATGGGAATTAATTTACTTCTAATTAATTACATGGCCTAGATATATATAATTATTTAGGGTATTTTAGAGTTTTAATAATATATATTTCTATATATAATATATTAAAAATATGTATTTTTATCTCATTTAAGTTTAATTATCTATTTTCACGTAAAATTAATAAAAGAGGACAAATTTGGAGCTAAATACTAAAAAAGAAGCTTAATTGCATATATTTGTGTCAAAGTCCAAAATTAAGACACGTGGACTTGCCATGTATTGTGTTAGCCGAATTATATAAGGCCCAGGGGGGCATTTTAGTCATTTTATATTATTATTAAAATTTATATTAAGAATTATTTATGAGATAATATTTAGTGAAAACAAAAATACTTATAGTCTTATATATATCTCTAGAGAGACTTATTTAGATTAAGATTCTTCTCTATATATATTTATACAAACTTAATTCTAGAAAAAGAGGAGACTTATCTACTTTCTGCATCTGTCCACCATTATTCTCTTTACAATTTTCTAATTTAGTTTTCATTACTTTTTTTAAGATGTAAGGAGCTTTTTAATAAGTGGAGAGTGATGACTAATCATCTCAAGAAGTAGAGAGTGATAACTAATTATCTTCCTACTTGAATAAATTGTAGATCTAAATGGAGTTTTTATTTTATTATTTATGTCTTTCTATTTAATACCACAACCATTGTGTTAAATATGTTGTACTAGTTTTTATAAGTGTTTAGTTTAATTTTTTTTATTTTTGTATGAATTTTGTTATTTATTTATTTAATAAATGGTTTTTTTTACCTTCATATCTTTATTAGTTTCGGTTATTATTGTTAGTTAACTATCATATTAATTTAGCAATAGTAATTATTATAAATATATTTACACCAACTTTGCTTTAATTTATGCAGGGATAAGAAACTTTAGTTGTATTATTAATTTGAGTGGCTTAAAATAAAATAAGAGAATTACTAAGTAAATGACTAGACTAAATATTGTCTAAAACTAAAATAACTTTGGAGTTACTTTGTCCTTGAGCATCCAATATAATCTCATGTCAAATTATAAGTGGTTGGTGAGGAGTCCTACACTCACATGGCATCCCTCTTTAATTAATTTAATCTATGCATCTATGGATGGTCTAAATTTAGAGAGTAACTAATAAGGACATCAAATCAGGCCAGGGAATCATAATGCGTTTTACAATATATACTGAATGTGTGATTGATCAATATATATATAATATAATATATGCCTGCAGCTGGGCTTCATTGGTACCCTTTCGGTATGCGTTGCGAATACTTTCTCGGACGGATAGAGCAGATGGTCCAACTAGTTCATGCGATCGATTCTTGTTTATGGATCTGTCTAGTAATTAAATCTGTGATCTTTGAAAGATTGCTTTCAAATGAGACCTTAAACAGAGGGAATATTAGAATGGAAGAAAACAGACCTGCTATGTCTTGATTTCTTGTGTACTGTTGGATGCCCCCCTTCCTCAGGATGTTAAATAAAATAAGAAAAAGACATTTTATTCTTACATCCACAAACAAACTATAGGATTCTTTTTTGGGCAAGTTTGTTTATATATGTTATTGTTTCCATTTATATCTTCTAGGATCATTTCTTTTTGTAAAACCAGTATACAAATGAAATCCTATTTAATTAGTTCAAGAAAATATGTATATATATGCGTGTGAAGTTTAAAAAGAAGAAAAAAAGGGTGTAATATTTGGAGTTGAGAATCCAAAAGCTAAAAAAGAATAGAAAAACAGTGAAGAGATTGAGACAGCACTGAGGAAAGAAAGGAAGCAGGGGTTGGGTTCGTTTCTTTTTTTGTTTTTGGGTTTGTTGGAAAGCGAAATGTATCGATATCAGAGAGAAAAGAGACTGAGATGGGCAATTAACAGTTCAATGAACATCAGTGCAAAAGCAGAGAAGATTGAAAAGAGGCTTTTACAAGTAGAAAAGAAGAGAAATTCCAAAAACTCAAAAAGCAAGAAAAAAGCAACAGTGACTGAACATTA
Organism: Ricinus communis; assembly: GCF_019578655.1. Taxonomy (NCBI): domain Eukaryota; kingdom Viridiplantae; phylum Streptophyta; class Magnoliopsida; order Malpighiales; family Euphorbiaceae; genus Ricinus; species Ricinus communis. The sequence continues at coordinate 31,805,246 of NC_063260.1, read as the reverse complement.
ATTACAGTATAAATATGCGGTGAAGGGAACAGGAAAGCGTCTCTTTCATGGTTCCTTGGTTAGAGATAGATGAAAAATGCATGCGTATCCTATTCCTATCCTCCACTACTTATCAATAATCAAGTCTACATTTTCATTTTAGACTTGGTCAGACTCATCCCACAAATTTCTATCTAACATATTTGTTGGTTTTTTATATTATTAATGCCTGCCAGTTTAGCAAGGCCTGACAGAACAATACTATTTGTGCTGTTAACTGTTCATTAAAGCCCTAAACATATGTTTGGGCCGAGTTTGTGGGTCAGTCGTCCAAAAAACAAAAAAGAAGCAAGCTTTGCTTTCATTGAAGAAAGGGAGATGCGTACATGTGAAATTAGAAAAGGTCCAGAATCTCGAGGATTGAACGATTACAGAGGGGACAGGACCCTCGATTCAGCCATACCTCTCTCGAACACACTCTACAATACGTATGCCCACATGGGATAAACGCTGCTCCTTTCTTTCTTACCATGCACACGCAGCACACTGTATCATTACCTCCTCCTCCAGATCTGCCGCTCTCCTCCGCTGCTTCCTCCAGCAGCCTCATCAACGATACCCTCAGCGGCGTACCAGGCGCTGTCTCTCCCGTGCTCTCCCGATACTGCCTCTCCGCCGCCAACGCCGCCGCTAAATTCATACTCCTCGGTCTAATCGGACTATGAGGCAAACAACCCGGATCTATTACTACTCGTATTTGAGAAGGACTCTGACCTCCATTTTGTTGTTCTCGATGCTGATGCTGCGGGGGTTGAATGTCGTCTGCGACGCTAATGGCGGTAGACCTGAAACTGGAACCCCAACTGGCCCCACAACAGCCAAATGCTCTTAATCCCAGTCGTTGTTTTATAGTCATCCTGGTGGCTGCGGTCCTGCTTCTCCTGCCGTCCTCCTCCATTTGGTCTCTCAGCAACCCGAGAATCGTTTTGAACTCTCCCGTCGATTCCTGCAATGCAACATCACTAGCCATTTTGATTATGAAGAGAACAAAAAATGATAGTCGAGAAACAGTAGATACCGCAGTATTTATTTGGATGAGAGCGAGAGGTGGTGTTGGGGCATGCAAATCTCGTGAGCACCGCCTCCTCCTATCGTTCGTAATCATGGGGCCAAAGGCAGCAGCAGCGCTTGCGCTAGTAGCATTGCATTGCAATCGAACAGGACCTGAATAACTAAATTAGACTGAAGTTGGTAGCATCGTTATTAATATTATGCACTCATGATGCATACTGAAGCTTATTAATTGCCTTTCTTTGAACCCCTATCGATCTTGTTTATTATTAAAATAAAATAAATAATTATAATAATCGGGTGCTGTCTTAGTGGTTGAGTTCTGATTTAACCAATAACGCCGGCAAGCGAAAAGCCATTGAAGCCGGAGCAGAAGGCCACGAGGTCTTGCCAAGTGGCATTATAATAATTGGTGCTTTTTTTGCGTTTCTTTTTAGTTTTTCTAAAGAAAAACATTAACATTACTTTTTTTTTGTTTCTTCTAAGTGTCCGATAATATTTTTCCTTAAGAAAAGAAAGAATGAAGAAGACATTAAATGGATGAGAATAGAAGTACTGAATTGATATGATTATGATTACATGAAAAAGGATACACTGTGTATGTGTATGTGTATGTGTATTATGATTAGAACAAAAATATATTAGTCGTAGCATTATGATTTGATGGTCGTATAATATAATAGTTTTTAATTTAAAATCCTAACAAGCTGAATTGATTATTGGTTTTATGTTTCGTTTTCTTCTTGTTGTTGTTGCGTTAGTTTTATTTATAGATGAATGATTTGGGGTGTATATATATGGGAATTCCAACTAAGTATTATTAGGAAATAGATGGCATCCCCAACCTACTCACATGATTTGATGATACCCTTTTAACTTCTTTATTATTTGTTCACCAATAATTTGCATTTCCACTCTCCTTACAGTTACAGACAGGCTTTACTGTTTGGAAATAAATGAGGAGCAGCACCTTCCCTCCAAACCAGTTGGTCCTTGTTACGATTCAAACCAACTCTATCATAGTTATGTGTAAGAAAGTTGTTGTCCTGAATTAGGGACACAAGACAACACCCCTGAATTAAAACGACTACAACTTGTACTACCAAACATCATCAGCCAGCAGAAGCCCATATTAAAAAGAGAAAAGAAAGAAACACTTGTCATAGGAAGCTCAGAATCAGAAAGAAAATGAGCCCATTATATACTAATGGACACCCAATTTAGGCCCAGTAACTGGAAATACAGTCCAATTTTAGTTGAAGGTTGACATGTCACACAACAGATTAAGAAGTGGATTGGGCCATTGAATAGTAGAGAGCCCAATTAGATTTGGAGAATAAAATGGTACAGCTGGGAGGGAATAGATGGCGCCCACCAGTCTGTGAATCTCCAATTTTACACCTGAACTTGTTGGCCAGCTTCAACTCATTCTAAAATCAACTTCTTCACCTAATAATGCCAAATGTTTTTCTGTCTATTTGATTTACTCCAAACCAAACACATATCTCTAAAGCAACCGACTCATCAAACTCAGTTCTCTTTATTATAATAATAATAATCGAGATTTTTATTATATTTCATCTTTTTTCAACATTCACTCATTATATGATTTTATTCTTTTATTTCTAATTTTTCACAAGCTACGGTATTAAAGTAATGAACTACATAAGCCTATTAATCACTAAGTTAAGAATTAAGTTTCTAGCATCATGATTTCCTATCCACCTATATTGCCCTTTGATTTTAAATGGAAAAGCTTCAAACTTGACCTGGCTAATAAGTTCAGGGAGCAATAAGATTGCCACCCCACCCCAGTGAGCCTCTTCCCTCTCTCACCAAATCTTTTTCTTTTTCTGAAAAAAAACTCGACATTAAAGCCTAAAGAGATCGATTTTACCCAGTGGGAAAAGACTATGTTACCCTTTCAACTAGAATTCTGACCACTGTTGCCACCAAACTTTAAAACCCTTAACCCTCAATATAAATAAAACTAAAACAGGCTTTCATTGTTCTTTGGGTCACACTTTCCTCCTCAAGTCTCTGCTCCATTGAAAATAAAAGGAAAGGTGTGAGAGTTAGGTCAAGAAACAAAACAAAAGCAAATCCTGACAATGGCGACTCCGAACAGCGGACGGGCAGCATCAGTTTACAGTGAAGTGCAAAGCAGCCGTATCGAGCACGTCCTTCCTCTCCCCTCCGTCCTCAACCATCCTTTCAAAATCGTCCAAGGCCCCCCTAGTTCCGCTGCTGGCAATCCTGGTCTTTTTCTTTTCCTTTTTAGTTACCTGTTCTCTATTTATTTGTGTCACTGAACTCTGCGACCACTTTTCTTCCTTCCCCATTTTCCTTTTTCCCAGATGAGATCGCCAAACTATTCCCCAATCTGTTCGGACAGCCATCTGCAATGTTGGTCCCCGACGTTGCTGATTCACTTGATTCCAATCAGCAGCTTAAGATTGGTCTTGTTTTGTCCGGAGGTCAGGCTCCTGGTGGCCACAATGTCATCTCTGGAATCTTCGGTGAGGGATCTTTTCAGTTCCTTCTCGATCTCTATCAATAGGAATCAGAATGTGATCTTTGGTGGTTTTCGGTTCTAGATTACTTGCAGGATCGTGCTAAAGGAAGCATTTTATACGGCTTTAGAGGTGGTCCTGCTGGCATCATGAAGTGCAATTACGTTCAACTAACTGCTGATTATATTCATCCCTATAGGAATCAGGTATCCCTTTTTTTTCTTGGCTAAAAAAGAGCCTCCTTCGGTAGTGGATACCATCTTATTCACTGTAACATCCGCTCCTACATTCGGAATCTTTAAAAAAATTAATATTTGCTTTCACCTTGTTTTTCGTGGATATGCACTTCTATACTTTTACTTTCTCACTTATCCTCTTTTTATATATTTCATCTTTGGCTCAAAATTTCTATTTTTTTTTTCAGGGTGGTTTTGATATGATCTGCAGTGGGAGAGACAAAATTGAAACACCTGAGCAGGTGAGACTCTTTCTTTACTCCTTCCTACTTTTGTCTTTCCAAATCTAGAAGAGATGCTCAGCTTAATTTGGTCTGTGTTGCAGTTTAAACAAGCTGAAGAGACAGCAGGTAAACTTGATTTGGATGGCCTCGTTGTTATTGGTGGGGATGACTCCAACACCAATGCTTGCCTGCTTGCTGAAAACTTCAGGCATGCCCTCATTTTTATTTCCATTGCTGTTTTCAAATCATCACTGATTACAAGTATTTCTTCATCCACCACCAGTTGTAGCTTACTTTCCTTCAATTGTTCAATCAGGAGTAAAAATTTGAAAACCCGTGTCATTGGCTGCCCAAAGACCATTGATGGTGATCTCAAATGCAAAGAGGTTCCAACCAGTTTTGGATTTGACACTGCATGCAAGGTGATTATAACTATGCATTATTATTATTATTATTATTATTATTATTAGTAGTAGTAGTAGTAGTAGTAGTAGTAGGACAGTTATATCGTCTTCAGTTACATTGAATTTTAGTTTGCTTTGAGTGGAGGAAATTTAATATCTGTTTTCTCTATACATTTTTCTAGTATCGCAGACGATTCTAACTATTCCATTTTACAAAACATTTTGGTCCCTAATGAGTTTGTTACCATTCTGTTATCATTTGAATCAAGATTTAATCCTTTGTTCAACAACTTTTGCCTATTTTTACTATCCTGTATGTGTGGTGCAAAGTAACTATATTAGGTTGGTGCATGCAGATCTATTCAGAAATGATTGGAAATGTCATGATTGATGCCCGATCAACTGGAAAATATTATCACTGTAAGTGTATAGGTCGAATTCAATTTGCAAAGATGTTCTTTCTTTCATTAGATGAATTTGGAACTGAGCTAATGTTGATATTACTCGAACATCATTTTGATAATTACTTCTTTTCGTACATACCTCATCTGGATTGTCAACTACTTTAACTTTGTTACCTGTTCATCCAAGTTCTGTGTAGAAATGGGAGAACTAATCTTTTCTGTTTAAAACTGTGTTATCTTTTTTCATCACCTGAATGCGAGCTGGCCCTAGAAGTTTTAGACTAGCCCATAAATCACTCCATGCCTGATTGACATAAAAATCATGGAAGCCAATTTTCTTAGTCTGTCACCCTTTTTGGTTCTCTAATCTTCAAATTCCTTGGTTTGCTGAATTATCTCTCTTTCTCTCCACATGTTATCATATTTACTCATGCATGTTTATAGATATGATTTGTACTGAACATTGTTTTTAATATGGCTGCCCTGTAGTTGTACGGCTTATGGGGCGTGCTGCTTCACACATCACCTTAGAATGCGCTTTGCAAACTCATCCAAACATTACAATTATTGGAGAAGAGGTACTTCCTTTTATTAGTTTCAAATTATTGACTAGTTCAGTTATTTTTTGTACTGTTAATGTCAGCATAAAACATAACTGCCTATGAAATGTATGCCATATTATGCAACAGTTTTACAAGGGGATACAGTAACTTACTTATCATTTTCCCTTTTTGTTACATGTAACTGGGGTCCATTGACTTGATCTTGGGTATGACTTTTGATAGCTCAACTAAGTAATAAGATCGCCCTATAAATGGGTGTGTGACACATAAGACTGAGTTGGTTTGAAAGATAATTCATTAACAATTTTAGACAATTCATTTCAGATTATGTGGTGCTTAAAGCCTCAATTTTAGGTAGCTGCTCTTGCATATTTTCTCTTTGCAGGTTGCTGCAAAGAAGCTGGCACTGAAAGATGTTACTGACTACATTGTGGATGTAATTTGTAAACGTGCTGATCTGGGTTATAACTATGGTGTTATCCTTATTCCTGAAGGTTTGATTGATTTCATTCCAGAGGTACCAATTCTCAATCTAAACACTTACATCGTTAATATATCACAAATTTTTATATCCATGTCTATAATGTTCATGCGCAGTAGTAGTAAATCCTTTGCTTATTCTCCTGCAATAATACAGAAATAACTTAGCTTGTTAATTGGCATTTTTCTACTATACATTGCAGGTGCAGAATCTCATTGCTGAATTGAATGAAATTTTGGCCCATGATGTTGTAGATGAAGGTGGGCTATGGAAAAAGAAACTTACAAGTCAATCTTTGCAGCTTTTTGAATTTCTACCCGTAGCAATTCAGGAACAATTGATGTTGGAAAGAGATCCACATGGAAATGTCCAGGTATTATCATATATCATTGGTGGCAATGATTTTCAACTACTGGACTTCTGCTAGGCATTCTAGTTTATGTTATCTTTGTTTTACTTTTAGGTTGCCAAAATAGAGACAGAGAAAATGCTTATTCAAATGGTTGAAACTGAGTTAGAGAAGAGGAAGCAACAAGGAACATATAAAGCTCATTTCAAAGGACAGTCTCACTTTTTTGGGTAATTACCCTTCAACTAAATAGCTACCTAAATTTTGGTCATTTTCTTTAGATGTGCATAAGACACTTTCTTTTTTTCTTGGGTACGAGTGGTGTTGTTGATGTGCTCATTGCTGCAGTATAATGTTATTATTAGGAAAAGATGACTATCATTGTTCACATGTTCACATGTTTGATTGCAATATAATTGACTTTCAATGCACGATTTACTTCATGGGGGTTTTACCTGATATTTGATTTCAATTCATCAGTTATGAAGGAAGATGTGGTTTGCCAACAAACTTTGATTCCACATACTGCTATGCTTTGGGCTATGCAGCTGGAGCTCTCCTTCACAGCGGAAAAACTGGGCTGATATCATCTGTGAGTGGCTTTTACCTATTTGTTTCGTTAGATCTCTGTCTTCTGTCTTGATTTCTTTTCTAGAGTGACTACTTACTACTAAGGCTGCCCCATTTTCTTTCTACAAGGGACAGCAATATGGTACTTTATTTACTGAAAAAATGTTGTTGTCCAACTCAGGTTGGGAATTTGGGTGCTCCTGTGGCAGAATGGACAGTTGGTGGCACTGCACTGACTTCTTTAATGGATGTAGAAAGGAGACACGGTGCGGCTTTTCATTCCATCTTATTTTCCATTTTCTTTCTGTCTCTTATGACATCTGTTATTGATGAATTTAATAGTTTATTGCCCTCTTTTAGAAGCATGAATCTGTGGGGGTGTCTTTCATGGACAGTTTACACGAGCGACATGCTTTTGGTGCCTTCATTAATATTCTTATAATTTATGCATGATACATAAGAATGTAAGACTCGAAAGGTGGCCAAAACTTGTATTATATGATACATTGGGGGTGTGTAAACATGCATTTTTCAATTTAAGCGTTATAGCTATTATTTGCTCATCAGTTTTGCATTTGGCAGGTAAGTTCAAGCCTGTGATCAAGAAGGCGATGGTGGAGCTTGAAGGTAAGAATTTGTTGTAATGCAGAATCTTTCCTGTTGGGCAATGCAATTCCATTTTAGATGTTTGTGTGGCATGAAAATCTAAGAATGTATGGTAATTCAGGTGCACCGTTCAAAAAATTTGCATCCCTGCGGGAGGAGTGGGCACTGAAGAATCGTTACGTTAGTCCTGGTAAGAGACTCGGCGTTGATATAGAAATGAGTTTCGATGCAGTAATCTGTGGTCGGCAACTAACTGAGCTTTTTTTTTATTTGATTTAAAAAAAAAAAATCAGGTCCCATCCAATTTATGGGCCCAGGTTCTGATGCAGCCAGTCACACGTTACTGTTGGAATTGGGGTCCGTGGCTTAGACATTATAGGCGTGGAAAATTGTATGTTATCCCGAGTGAAGGAGAGTTTGGGATTTAATGGTAATTTTGCACTCTGATAGAAATGTTTCATCATTCTCCCCACAAAGTTGCATTCACATGCTTGTGCCCTTTCTTTCTATCTTTGGATATTATTATTATTATTTCTAAGTAAAAAGAGTGACACCGTTGGATGATGGATCCCCTGCGGTGCATGAATCATTTTCTTTTATGCAAAAATATTCATGTGACATCAAATACTAAATTGCTCCAAGGTTAATGGATCATATGGCTAATATTCTGCTGTTCACCTCACTCATCAAACATTAATTGAGTTATGAATTCAAGAGTCTACATATGATCTCTTTTAGTTTAACTAAAGTCTCTAATTTTAAATAATAATGTTATAATTTTATTCGACATTGCTCTAAATTAACTTTATATTATACTTTGCTTAGCTATAACTTTTAAAATATTAGATTCAAAAATTTATTGATATGAATTTAAAATTGGTTTAATTATTTAGAGCATATTTAATAAAATATTTAATAAATAATAAAATATTATTATAAAAATTTAAGATAATTAAATTTTAAAAGTTTAAATTTGAGATTTTAATCAATGTCTCATCTTAAATATAAAATTTATTATTTTTATAGCATTGACTAATAGTATCAAAACAGGCCGAGAGCTGCATATTCTCATATACTCATGTTGTAAGCTCGAGGCTGGATAGGATCTCAAACTACGATCAAGACGGCACACCTAGCCTGCGGGTCCTTTGTTCTTTAAATCTCGATGAGTCGAGCTAGCCCTTTTTTATTCGAGAATAAACATATCGTAGCTTAGCTAAGGAACCATTGCCAAAGGATCAGAGAAGAGAGAGAGAGAGAGCTCAGAAAGCCATAAGTATTAGAACACATAGATTTTATTTATCAGAAGAGTGAAGGAAGCTTGCCCTCTTATCACAACCTTGAGGCTCACCCAAGACACTAAGTGACATGGCTTGTACATTACACATTTCAAGGAAGCCTAACTGTTCACACCACGTGATTGGCTTCCAGGATATACTTCCTGAAACGTCACTATAAGACACAAGTACAACGCATAATTACACATTTCAAGGAAGCCTAACTGTTCATACCATGTGATTGGCTTCCAGGACATACTTCCCGAGACATCATTATCAGACATAAATACAATGACAATACATAAAGACTGACAATACATAAAGATTATGACAATGCATAATTTTACCCCAACTTTTGACAGCTGTAACTGAGACACGACAACACTTAATGTATTACATAGAGTGAGAGGGAGAGAGGTTCAGATTCTGCCAGTCTTCATTATTGACATCACCATAAAGATGTATGTACCATGGACCAGTGTTGATGTCGTCTAGCTCTATGGACCAGTGTTAATGTCGTCTAGCTCTTCATTATCTTCCAGTGGCTGAGAATCTTGCATTAGTGCATCTTGCTATTCTTGAGAGAGTGTGGGGTCATCCCGGGGTGTCAGCAATATGGGAGATCGTGGCACAACATCCATCCATTGCTGTGTGCAGATGAGTGGAGTGGAAATGACCATGTCTTCCTGCTGGTTCCTAACTCTGAGTGCAAGATCCAGTTCCGCCATAACCTGAGGTGCTTGATGCAGAGGCCGATCAATGGTTTTCCAATGGTAACGTATATTTTGAGTGGCATATGCTCCTTCAATGACCTAGAAATATGGCTTGTGGATAATAAAAATTACTCGATATTCTGATGCTCGAGCATTGTTATCAGTGAAAAGTTTATTTTCGTGGATTAATTTTAATAGGTCAACCTTCCACTGATATTCAGTTTGAAACCAGGTAAGATACTGCCAAGGCAATATTTCGTTATTGGTGTTAAGATTAAGAAAGTACAGGAGGTCCATAAGAGGAACTTCAACTGCATGATAACAGAGGGTAGAGATGCACCATAAGAACCAAAGTTCTTTTTGTATTTAAGATGTGAGGGGGTGAGGTGATAAACCAATCTCCATAGGTGATCAGTGTAAAAAAAATGTGGACTCATTGGGATTTTGAAAGTTTGTTGAATGACAGAGAGGTAATGGAATATCATATTTCTGGCAAAATTACTGACTTTTTTTGAAGTCAGTCCTAGAGGTAAGGTTGGAGGAGATGGTGGCTGAGTTGGCATGGATGAAGATGATCTTTTGTTTTTGAGTGAGGCCATGAAGATGATTGGAAGATCAAAAGTGGACGTCAGGTGAATCAGTGGTTGGGGACTAGGCTTAGAGAGTCTGGATAAGAAATCCAGAATCACATTCTTGGTCCCTTTTATATGTTGAACTTCAAAGTCATATTTATTGAACCAGGAGTTCAATCTTAGCAACTGTGCTTCAGGAATAGTTTTCTGATTGAATTTAAGAATCTTTGGAAAAGAGGAGTTGTCCATCCTTATAGTGAAATGTTGGCTGATGAGAAAGAATTCAAACTTTTTTATGTCGTATTTGACTGCAAGAATCTCCTTGTACGTTGACTGATAATGTGTTTCTGCTTTAGAAAAGGTTCCTGATTCATATCCACACAACCTTTCCTTTCCGTCAAGATTCTCGAGCAATATTACTCCCTATGCGTAGTCAGATGCATCTGTTTGGAGTATTAATTTTCCTGTTGAGGGTATCGTCGGTCTGAGGCGGATCCGGGCGATTCTTTAATTTCTTGGTATAGTTTGCTCTACAGACCATGGAGGAGGATTCTTCTTTAGCATTTTTGAGAAATGACACATATATTTGGACAAATGAGGCAGGGCATCTCTGACATAGTTAAGAATCCAGAGAAATTGCTGGATCTGCTTTACTGAAAGATTCTCGTCATGAAAATTTTTCAATTCTTCAGTGAGATGGGGACCATAAGTGTATTGTCCATCTTTGAAATGCATGCCAAGAAATTCAATTTCTTTCTGTCCAATAATACTCTTCTTTTCAGAAAGCATGATTCCATATTTTTGGACAATTGCTGGAAAATATTGTAGAAGTTCATGATGAGCATCCTCTATTTCTAAGAATAGTAGTATGTCATCAATATAAATCAAGGCCGAATGTAAAAATGGGTTGAAATACTTGCACCATGGTCTTTTGGAACAGTGATGGGGCTGTTTTGAGCCCAAATGGCAATGATCGTTCACTGATATTGGGCATTCGAAATGCATAATGTTGTTTTATGCCTGTCAGCTAGGTTTATACCCAATTGCCAGAAGCCTGCCTTTAAATCAAACTTTAAATAGTATTGGGCTTTCTGGATATGGACTTTGAGGTTTGAGATCCTTGGAAAAGGAAATTTGTTATCCTGCACAAAATAGTTTAGAGGCTTGTAATCAATAACAAACAGATTTTTTCCTCTAGGTTTCTCTGATCTTTTTTCAACGTAAAATGCCTGGCAAGCCCACTGAGATGTTGTGAGTTCAATGAGACCTTGCTGAAGGAGCCCTAAGCATTCTGACCTAGCAAGTGCTAAATCTGATGGAGACATTCCAGGGTGGGTCGCCTTGGTAGGATTCACATCTTCATTAAGTTTGAAAGGTAGCTCAATGAAAAATTATGGGTTCTTCCAGAGTGGCTGGGGATGCTGAAAATGAGCATGTGATTCAGGACAAAATGATAAGAACTTTTCCCTGTATTCTAGGAAAGGTCCTTCTACATCTGAGATAGCAAACAGATTATTGGTATCTGTATATGGATGGAATTGCCTCTTGAATTTAATACCTGTAGGGAGGAATTTATAACTTTACAGCGTGATGATAAATGTCAAATTCGATCAATAGATCCTTGTTTGGCAATTCTGATCCAATAACATTCGTCCAGATAACACAATTTGGAAAAAACTGTATACCTATCCGTTGTCTTGTAATCAAGGTTGTCCTAAAAATCTCTCCATTAACTGTCTTAAATTTATTCTCTTTGGTACCGCCAACATTCTTGTGAAAGAATAGACGGGTTCATCATGCTTTTTTGTGCCCCAGTGTCAAAGAAAGCAATTATTGTCACTGGCTTTGCATATTTTGAAGGCAAGACCTGAACAGACACATAAAGAATGGGAGGCTCTGGTTGAGCTGCAAATTGGGTAAACTCAGGAGCCAAGCTGGGAGATAATGGATACTGCATTACATCCATTAGGATGTTATCAATACTTTCCACCTGTAAATCCATCATTAGAACTGAAATTTCTTTTGATCCTGAAGAATAATCATCTTCCGATGAACTAGAATCTTGATGTATTTCAACTCCAAAAAGACTATCACTAATCGGGACATTCTGTTCGGAGAGGAGAGACTCAATATCTTCTTTGAAATCTTCTGGCAACGACAATGTCATGCTTACATGCTGGACCATCTTAGCTGCCTTATCTGGGTTTTTAGGATAATTTTTTGCAAAATATCCTTTCTTTTTACAAATGTAGCATCTGGAGGACTTAGTGCTTTTATCTTTCTTTTTCTGAAGTAACAGAACTTCTTAGAATGAGTCTTGTTCCTCTTCTTGCTTTCTTTGTAATGTTTGGAAGAGGATTTGTACTTTTTCGTACTGGAATGCCTTGAACATGTGCAATTTGAAGATTTGCACTTGATTTTTAGATGGTCTCTATTACATGCCTGCTTTGTAAGAGTACCTTGAGACTGCAATGACTTGAAGAATTTTTACAACTCACACAGTCTTTTGAGTGTTGCCAGTGTAAATTGCCATATTTCTCCAAAAGTTATAGCATTTACTGCTCTTTTAGTCGCATTGATGGAGGAATGAATTTCAGGCTGAAATTCTTCTGGAAGGGACGAAATGAAAGAATACTTTAAAGTATCATCACTTTCATTTCTGCTAACCACATAATACAACTTTGACATTGCCATATAATACTTTTTTAGATCCTTTTTCTTCAAAGAACATCACCTTCGATCAAAGTACTCCTGCTTCTGCTGCTTGATAATCAGATCAACATCTCCAAAAAATTGATTGTGAAGTAATGCGATTGCTGTCGCTGCTGAAGGCATAGGTAGTGAACTGCATCTGCACATACTCAGATTGGTTCGAGAACCAATCTCTGAGACTTCCAGTGAACCTGGTGGTAAACTTAGTAAGGACCTTTTTTAGGCTAGCATTTTCGTAGGACATTTGTAAGTCAATCCATGCTAGAAATTCTGACATCCTATCCTTCCATTTGGAAGGTGGAATATCATCCAAAGTGAACCATGGTCCTGACGAGGCACTAGGTTTGGGAGTCGATGTAGGCATAAAAGGAGAATAATCATCAGGAGGATCTTTAACGATAGGTTTAGGTTGTGATTGTTGAGTATTTATTAAGATTTCTGAAATATCAGCCATTTCAAAATCTTCTGAAGTGTCAGAGTCATAAGCTCCAATCATCAACTGTTGTGGTGCTTTGCTCTTATCTGGAGCCTGGGTTTTCTCGGCAGAAGTTTGTGGTCTTGCACTTAGATGGTGGAAAGTTCTAAAAGGTAACTTGGTTACTGGTTCTGATGGTGAAGGTGGGAACAGAGAGAAACCTTGTCAAAAAGGAGGAGTCACAGTTGAGGATGATGAGGCTGCAGATGAAAATATAAAAATTTCTGGAGGCCTTTTCTTTAGATCATACTCAATATGCTCTATCTGACGTTTAAGGTTCATGATCTCTTTTTTCTTTTGTCGGAAGGCTGATAACATCGGCTGAGAAATTCTCAATTCCTAATCTAAAGCCTGGTATCTGTTTTGCAGAGAAGAATACAATTGGAAGACTTCCGTGGAATAACTATCAAGCTTTTGATCTATCTTGTGAGCCAAATGGAGAACTTGATCTAATTTTCGATTAATTTTCTTTAAATAGGAGTTCTGAACTATTGAATTAGAAGTTTGCCAATTCAGTACTTCTTCTGGCAGTGTAAGAGGCTCTATAGTTCCTGATGAAGTAACCTTTGAGGGAGTGATCTCAGATCTTTTATTTTCTAACTTCTCTAGAGGAGGAAAATCTTCAGGCTGGAACATGAAACAGTTTTGAATCATTTGGGGTGCCTGGACTGCTGGCAAATCAGAGTAAATCTCTTGTCTGCAAGTAGTAGAAGGCTTTTGTCCAAAGACAATTCCTTTTTGAGCCAAAAATATCTTCATCTCATCATAGGTAATGTCAAGGATGGTCTTTCCTTTTTTTGCAAGAAGTTCCAAAGCTTCCTTATACATAAGAAGAGGAGATTTATCCTGCTTTTCTTTTTGCTGTTTTTTGTGGATACCAATCTAAGGACCGTTTGGATATCGGTCATCTTGCCTGGGTTTTTTGACTGAACACGGAGTCTCTGGAGACATGGCTCTTGAGGCTTTCCTGGGGTATTGAGAATATGGTTCAGCAAAATCAAGGTCATCTTTGCAGGTGCAGCCTGGTTCACACATTTGTGGGTCAATATCCCAGATGAAATGTTCTTTAATTCTTGCTGTGTAGATATGATGTCTAGAGGATTGGAAAGAATGAATGGGGATCTTCTTCTAGGTCTGGACACAGGTTGAATCATCGAAGCCTGAAAAATAGAGGGAGCAGAAGAAGATTCTTCTGTTTTTGTAAAAATTATTTTCACAGTACCATTTTTTTGTGTGACAAAAAGAGGATCAATAGCCTGAACAAGCTTGGCTTAAGATGCATGGAGTTTCTTGTAATTTGTCACTCATTCAGTTGGAATTAGCTTCTGTAGATCTTCTCTTTCCAGCTGCCTTGGGGCTTGAACTATTGTAGGGACTTGGCCAGAATCTGCCATGATAAATAAGGCATCAGAAGTGGCTTGGAAGCCTGTGATTTGTAAATTGAAGGCATGATCTTGGAGTCTGTAGACAATTTAGCGGTGCAGGGTTGTGGAGAGAGCATCAATCACTTGGTTAGCTCCAGTGATTTGAACTTAGACTTTGAGTGCAGTAGACAAGGAAGGATCATTAGGAGATAAATTAAAATTTGGGAAGAAAGTCAGGATAACACTTTCAGTGTTAAGTGTTGTGACAATAGTCCCGATCACTGCATGTTCGTATTTGAGGTACCTGGTGTCCAAGAGAGACATCTGGGCCGTAACAGGTAAACCCATTCTGCCATGATAAGAGAGTACGAGCCTAGCAGCTCCAAGATGGAGATGAGTGTACCCCTGTTTCTTTCACTGCTCTATAAAGGAAGTGGGGATCTCCAGAGTAACATACTGTTCCTGAGTGGTGGAAGTAAGGGAACATTGTGAAAGTGAGGAAGATTGGACATACTCTTTAACAGACAAGGGTTGCTTGTGGATGATCTGGTTAAAAGTCTTTCGAACAAAGTTTTGCTTCTTGAAAATGTTATATGGATTGATGATAGACACTAGGGTGTTTTCTATTTGGACATTTTCAAGAATATGGAAAATCTCCACAAGGTGGTCTATCTTATTTGATACAGTCTTTCTACAAAAAGGGGGAGTTGTAGAGTAGAAGTATGAATAGTGATTTCTGAAGTCATGATGACCCGGTTCTCTTCTCAATCACCTAAGGCTCTGATACCAAAACATGCCGAGAGCTGCTTATTCCTAGATACTCATGCTGTAAGCTCGAGGCTGGATAGGATCGCAAACTACGACCAAGACGGTACACCTAGCCTGGGGGTCCTTTGTTCTTTAAATCCCGATGAGCCGAGCTAGCCCTTTTGTATTCGAGAATAAACAGATCGTAGCTTAGCTAAGGAACCATTGTCAAAGGATCAGAGAAGAGAGAGAGAGCTCAGAAAGCCATAAATATTAGAACACAGAGATTTTATTTATCAGAAGAGGGAAGGAAGCTTGCTCCCTCATTACAATGAGGACCTCTTTAAATAGGGACTTGTGGCTCACCCAAGACACTAAGTGACAGGGCTTGTACATTACACATTTCAAGGAGGTCTAACTGTTCACACCACGTGATTGGCTTTAGGATATACTTTCTGAGACGTCACTATCAGACACAAATACAACGCATAATTACATATTTCAAGGAAGCCTAACTGTTCACACCACGTGATTGGCTTCCAGAACATACTTCCTGAGACGTCACTATCAGACATAAATACAATAACAATACATAAAGACTATGACAATACATAATTTTATCCCAACTTATAAAGTAGTACTATATAAATATTTAAATAAATTATGTCTATCATATTATTTTTATATAAATTTAATAAAAATAAATCATATCATATTATATAAATATATATAAAATAAATAAAATATTTAAAATTAATTGCTTCAAATGATGTGATGTTTTTATTTTACATCTTTAAAATAGTATCTAAAAATTTAGGTATTAATAGACTACAAAACATTTTATTCCTTTTTTAAAAAAAAAAAGAATTAATTTAAATATTATTCCACATTATTACTGAATTCTCTCCTGGGCCTTTCTTTATTGCGCTGTGGGGTAGACTGCACTAAAACTCTGAGCTTCCTCCACTGGAAACAACAAACTTCCCTCCCCCACACCATCCAAAACAAAAAAAGTAAACCACTCTCTCCCCCCCTTCCCATCCTCAACAATGGATAGCCCAAGAAAAATAGCCAGCAGCCAAGAGCCCCTCTCCCCCTGCACCAGCAGCGGAAGAAGAAGAAGCAGCGACTCCAACTCCCCTGAATTTGAGTTTTGGAGGGTACCAAATCCCTCTTTTCCTGAACCCAATATTCTCTCCGCCGATGAACTCTTTGTTGATGGTGTTCTCCTCCCTCTCCACCTGCTGCACCTCCACAACCACAACCACGACCCTGGCCCTCAACCAGATCCTGAGCCCCCCAACTCCCAATCTGAGAAGCCTGGACCTCAAATATCACACAAGTCCATAGCAGCAGAGTCGGTCGGTACCCCTTTAACTGCCTCAAAAAGATGGAAAGATATATTTAAGAAAGGTGAGAACAAAGCTACATCATCAAAGAACCAACGAGATAAAGATAACGACAGAGAAAAGAAGAAAGAGAAAAAGAATCAAAGCGGAGCCACCTCATCATCCGCTGAGTTGAATATCAATATATGGCCCTTTTCACGCAGTAGATCCGCTGGGAATAGTGGAGCCCGACCCACGATGTTTCCCGGAACTACCCGTAAGGTCAGCAGCGCCCCTTGCTCACGGAGTAATTCAGCTGGAGAGTCCAAGTCCAGGAAGTGGCCTAGTAGTCCGGGTCGGGCTCACTTGGGTCGGAGCAGCCCCGTCTGGCAGGCACGCCGTGGAAGTGGAGGTTCGAGAACGAAGACTAGTAACACAGAGGCGCCAGTGAGTCGGAGCAGTGAGAAGATGGCGAGTAAGAAAAAAGTGAGCGTGAGCGGCGGCGAACACCGTCGCAATAAAACAACAATTGGCGACAATTCAAAGAGAAAAGTAGTGAACTTGAATGTGCCCATGTGTATGGCATACAGACAGCATTTAAGTTGCAGAAGCGATGAAAATAGTGCTACAGGGATTTCTAATACAACTTCTACTAGTATTACCATTACTGCTACTGCTATAGCTGAAGCTACAATAGTTGACAGTAGCAATAGCATCAGTAGCACAGCCTCTAATCTTGCAACTGGTGGTGGTAACCTTTTCAATTTACGCAGCCTCTTCACTAAAAAGGTCTACTAATTAATTAAGTAATTTGCTTCTTAATTAACCCCAGAGGGCTCTGATCGATTATTTATATATATAGATATTTGTGTATTTTGCTGATATTTATTTATTTATTAAGCTTGATTCTGATGCATTTTCTTGTTTTCTAAACACTGGCTTCATTTAGTTTCCTCACGTCACCTGTAATTAACTAAAGAAAAAAACAAACAAACAAACAAGTGAGTTGCTTTTTGCTGAACTCCTAAAGTTGCTTCACTTTTCACTTTCTGTTAGCTTTTTATTGCTTAATTATCCTTGTGGTGGTATTAGCTTGCTTTGGTCTGTAATTTCTTACTGCAATCTGGGCAACATGGCAATGCATATGATTGGTTTCCACCCATAATGAATTTGCTTCTTGGCATGCCCAAGACGGACCTTATAGACTTCCTCCCAGTTGTATTGTAAGCACGTAGCGTATCTCCTCCAATGTCATGTGGTAAATAAGCTAAGAAGGGTTTGTTTTTTGGGTCCTTGTCCTTGGAAGAGATTAATTTAAGATGCAAATGTGGAGGTGAAGTCAGAAATGGTGCAAAAAGGATACTAACATAACATCCAATTCAGGTTTCGAGGACCTCAGCCTCAGCCCATTCTAAGTTGTCAAAGAAAGGAAAACCATCTGCACAACCATCACGACAACAAGTTTAGGCTTATAGCCTTTTCTACTCTCTATAATCAAATTACCAACTGGCGGCGGATCTATTTGAGGGTGACTGGGGCCAAATGCCCCTACTGCCTACTCCCTGCTCTTTTACTCTTAGGATTACTTCTTGTTTTGTTACTTGCCCTCCTCTCCCTCATGCCTACAATTGCATTTGCCACTCGGTTCATTAGCAACATTCACTCTCCCCTAAGTTTAATAATTAACACTGATTATAATATTCTATGATTGTCTCCTTTTGGAGCAACACAATTAATAAGCTAATCAACAGCACTTAGTATATTCATTCAATTAATATTCGGAACTCCCAGATTTGATTCTGTCTCTCAATTTAATACAACCCATTACATATATTTATTTATTTATTTATTTATTTCTTTTTAGAAAAGCCCAGCCTAAGTCCTAACAATTTCTTTTTTCTAATATAAAATCTGGCATGCCCTTAATAAGTTAAGAAGACGCATACTTTTAGCCACAGTCCAGATGCGACGCAGCTTACACAGCGTTAGACCGACGCTAAAAATCACATTATTGTAGACAGATTAGCAATGGCGAGTTTGGGGCGACTATTGAGAAGACGTCCTTCATGGAGCCGATTTTCCTGTCCCAAAACCCTAAAACCGTCTCCGAACCACTTCCTTCGCCCTCTCCATCACCGTAAGCCTCTCTACTGATTGCTGCTTCCCTTGATTCCTTCTCTATGTCTCTGTTTACATACGCCGATGATATAGTTATTGTATTTGCTTTACATTTCAACAATTATCAAGCAGCGTTATGTGAAAATCTATTTTTTGATTCTGAAATGCAGTCCATATTTGTTCCCCTGCATCAGAAATTCAGCTCTCTACTATTGATGGCCCTTACTACTCTATACTTCCAGCTGTTTTTGCCGGTTTCCTTGGACTTGGAATGTTTCAAGTAGCCTATGCTGACTCTGATCAGGTTCATCCTTTTTCCAATTTACAATCAACTAAATGTTGTAAGTTTTAATTGGTGAGTTTGTTAAAAACGAAAAGGAAAAAAAAAAAAACAATAAAATAAAGCATTACAATGTGAAGAGCTAAAGTCTTTGAATTGATTATAACTCAGCTTTCTGCAGGCTGCTGCTAAACCTTCACTGCCTTCAGAATCTCCTTCAAGTTACAAGGATTTAGAGGAGATTGCCACAAAAGAAAGACAGCGAATTGAAGGGTTACTCAAGTTGAGAGGAATAAAAAATGGTTCTTACCCCCGCTTCATGGTTGCTGTCAAGGGTCAAAAGGTTTTGTTGCACTTACTTTTCTAACTATGTTTTTTTCATAATATTATATGTCAAGTTTATCACACTTTCTGAACCTCGTTTCCATAAAGAATCAATTGGTTTGGTTTATCTGACAAATCAGTCTCATTGCACTTTGGTTTTGTCATCAATCATTTTATATCAATTTGCTGAGATATTTCTAACTGGAATGTTCTTTAACGTAATAGGTCACAATCAAATTTCAAATACCTCCTGCATGTGATGCTCTTCACTTGATTGCCAACCTGGTTTCAAATCTTGGATTGAAGGTTGACGAGCGCGCTGGTGGTTCAGATATGCTATTACGTGCTTGGGACAGGTTTAGTTAAATCAACTTTTCATTGTCTTTGAAGTTGTTTTTGAGTGTCTACTGAGTTTTGTATATTTTATCTTCTTGTTGCGCTTGGTATTTATTCATTGCTCAATGGTTCTAATTAATTGTACATTTTCAGTGCAGTTGCCTGGCAACTAACACTTAGTTCTCCAGAAAAGCATAAGGAAGCTGGTGTTGACAAAGGGCAGTTTGTAGATATGAATACAGCTGAGGGAGATCTATGCATTTTCTTGTTTCGTTCACTCATTAGCACAGATAAAGCAGTGAGTACATTTCTGGTAATTGATTGGTCTGTTATGCTAGAATAAGCTTTTTCTAAACACCTTCAGCTTGTTGCAGGAAATTGAGTTTATAAAGGGTGGGAGCTTAAGCACCACAGAACTTGATGCTCTGGTGTCTGTTTTACAATTGGCTGGTGACAGATTAAAGAGCTTGCAAAGAATTCCAGGAGAAGGTGCTGCTCGGATGCCGTCTGCAGACAAATCAGTTGCCACTCTGGAGTCCATGGGAGTAAGAATATATGGACTTAATGAACCACATATAAATTCTTCAAAAGGTGAAATATCTTGGAACAATATTGCTGGGTATGATCAGCAAAAACAGTAAGTAACATGTGTCAATTTCTTACATCCTTTAATGCAAAATTCTCATCATATTAATTTAGCCTTATGTTTGTAAGCACGGTTCTCAAGCTTGGATGAATACACAATGAATTGGCACTTTAAGCTCTATGTTTAAGGAACTGCCAACACACACCAGCAATTATTGTTGATCAAGATTTTGAACTTGAACACTTAAAACATCAACGTAATCATGTTTGAATAGCATTATTTTACACAAGGTTCAAAGTATTGCCATTTTACCTTTGTGTTGTAACCCTTATTTTATGTGGAGCTGAGCCATTTCAATTCAATTCCACAAAAGAATTTCTTGATTATATGACCTTGGAATTTGCAAACACTGGGGCAAACATTTTAGTTCCATAAGGTGCAAAGTTTCTTCATAATCTTAGGGTCTCATAACTGATGTTGGGCTAGGCAGTTGATTAATTTCTGTACAAGGCAGGACTAATAAGTCGAATTTTAATCATTTTTCTTTGTGATATCTGTAGAAGAATGCATATGTGGCCTGTGTAGTAAGGAATTTACAAGCGTGTAAACTGTGTTTGTCACATAATTGACCTTCTGAGGGTATCATGCATAACATAAATGCTTTCTGAGGGTTTAAGCATCATGCAACTGGTCATATGAAAGAAATTACTTATTGATTATTCTCTTTAACGGGCCATTATCTGCTATCTAGAGAAATAGAAGATACAATCTTGTTGGCTCTGCATAGTCCTGAAGTATATGACAATATTGCTCGTGGAACACGGCGGAAGTTCGAGTCAAATAGACCTCGAGCTGTGCTTTTTGAAGGTCCACCAGGTGTGTTTTCTAGTCTGGATCTCAGGAAACATTTTCCTGTAACTGCAAGTTTTATTCAATTATTCATGTGTAAGAATAATTGTTGTGCAGTTCTTACAGACTTTCTCATTGTCAACCTGTCAAAGGGCATTAAACATATATAGGCCCACATTGTGGAGTCTTTATTTTATGGATTTGAGTATAAAAGGTTCCGCCTTAATTTTTTTAATGATTCAAAAATTGCATAAGCAACATCTCTTTATCATTGGGCCTGGTAGAGGGGGTAACATCACATGAATTAGTTCTTTAGGCCATGAGACTAGGAAATGAAATGGTGATGGAAATGGATATCTTATGTTCCAAGATTGCTCACAGCTATCTTGTCTCTATAATCTTTTTGTTTGGTTTGTAAATCTGTAGTGACACTGAGAGTTGTGCATGGTTGATAAATGGACAAGCCTATTTACAATTCATTATCAATTCCAGGCACAGGGAAGACATCTTGTGCTCGTGTTATTGCTACTCAAGCGGTGAGTCACCAGCACTTTAGTAATCCTCCCCTTGCATTTGTCTTGATAATTGCATATAATTGGTCAGAGTAAATTGCAAAGCTTAGTCACCTTTTGATTATGTTTTTTTAAGTTGTACCAATAAGAACTTTGTCAGGACTTTGATCTTTAGGCATCTCATAAGATGTCCTTAACTATGTGGTGGATTTGTACGATTTTATGTGTGTGTGTGCTGCATGCGTGTTTAAGGCATTTGAATTTGATATATAACAGGATTGTTGCTATTTCTATGATAACTTCTCAAAGAAGATGTTTATGCTGTTGAAAGTTTGCTTGACTTTCTGATATGCCAATCTGGTTAAAGTGAAATAATATCTATCTGGGAACATTTTCACATGCATGATATAAGCTTCAGGAAAGTAAACGTATAGCATTTCATGTAAAATCTCGACTCTATGTTGATGCAAGTCAACACAAGATAAAATGTGCATGTGACTTGTGCCTTGGCAGGGTGTACCATTGCTATATGTGCCACTGGAGGTGGTCATGTCCAAGTACTATGGGGAAAGTGAAAAATTGCTAGGAAAAGTTTTTGCTCTTGCTAATGAGCTTCCTAATGGTGCTATCATATTCCTAGATGAGGTAACAGAAGCAAGTAATGCTAACTTGATAGTTGTTTCCTAGGTTTCCATTTTTTTTTGTGTACATATCCCGTAGTTGCATCGCAAGTTACACAACTCATTTAACAGTCTGCTTCTTTTCCTCCTCCTTTCTCTCTGTTGATGTTATAACAGGTTGATTCTTTTGCTGTTGCTCGTGATAATGAAATGCATGAAGCTACACGCAGAATTTTATCAGTTTTACTGCGACAGGTGAAGTCGTTCATCGGGCTGCAAAATATGGGCCTTTTCTTGCCTGTTAATACTTTATTTATGTCATTGAGCATATTGCTATTTGTTACTGTGATCTACAATGTCCTCTTGGAGAAAGAGTATGCATGCTGCAATTAAAACAGTGCTCAATATGCTCTTGTGGTTGTGAAGCCTCTGCCACAGCCCTTGCTAGTTACTCCACTAAATTTTTTATTTTCTATCCTACATTTCTTGTTTGAGTAGCATATCACGTTCTTTTGAACGCTTGTGTCATGAACTATATTTTGAGATCACTGGAAATTGAATTTCTTTTTGACATTGACTAAGCTTGTGGTGGGCTTTGATAATGGATGCAGATTGATGGATTTGAACAGGACAAGAAAGTGGTTGTTATTGCTGCAACAAATAGAAAACAGGACCTTGATCCTGCTTTGATCAGGTATATTGGAGGAAATTCTTCGAGATGGTAATGATAAATAACCTGAATCAATTGGAACCTTTCTAACTTATATGTGACCTGTCTTACCAGCCGGTTTGATTCAATGATTACTTTTGGTCTGCCCGATGAGCAGAACCGCCAGGAAATTGTTGCCCAGTATGCAAAGCATCTTAAGAGATCTGATATAGAGGAATTGGCCAAAGTCACTGACCAGTAAGTTTGACAAATCAAATTCTTCACTCTCTCTAATCATCTGGGCGCGTGCAATATACGTTTGCTCTCCAGCCGGTATAGTTAATATTGGTTATATAACTCTATGAACATGGTTCTGAAAGTACGAATGTAAATGCTCAAACATCATAAAGGCTCCTTAATTTGCCTCGTTATACAACTTGGAAATTAAACGGTTTTAGAGTTTGATTTATGTGCACAGGTAATTTGTTCAGATTGATATTTCTTTTTCCCTAGATCTAATGACATGGATTGGCAACCCCTCTTGTCTTCTTCTATTTCTCTCTTTTATTTTGATTTTGGTGTACCTAGATGTTTATCTGTCTTGCCTATTACTTACATATTGGTGTTTCTGCACTCAGAATGTCAGGAAGGGATATTAAAGATGTGTGTCAGCAAGCAGAACGGTCATGGGCATCAAAGGTAAACTATCTTTCAAAAGATGCTAAATTTTCAATAGGTGTTTGTTTATGACCTTTATTCATGGCCTTGGTAGATAATTCGAGGAAAAGCAGATAGAGATGGAGAACAAGGAAATCTTCCAACTTTGTCAGAATATATTGAGAGTGCTTTGATTCGGCGGCAGGCTCTACTTAGCATTGCAGACCAAAGAAGTGGAGGTTTTAATCCAAGCAGAAGCAGAAGCGGAAGTCGATTAGATTTATGTTAAAAGAGTAGGTGGAGATGCCATGATACAGGATGCACTCAAAATTATACGGATACGTTGCTTTGATCGGAAACCAATTAAGAGTTGATGCTATCTGTGCTCCAAAGTTAAAGTTAAATATTAATCTCTTCTCTTTAAGACTAAATTATAAAAGCCAATACGATGTTCTTATGTCTTTTGTTCCGAATTATATTCTACAGGACAGGCTTTGCTTTTAATAAACTTTTGAAGTTTAATTTTCATAAAATATCTCTCAAGATTATTTTAAAGTTTCTTATTAAACAATTATGATGTAACCATAATTGGGATTATCCACCCGGATTTGTTTACAAAAGAGGACTACCCTTTATATATACATATATATAATGTCCCAAATCAATCAATTGATAAGAGAAGAGAATAGATCCACCCCTTCTCTTTTTTCTATTTTCTTTTTTCTTTTTTATTAGAAATCTAATTAAACAATTACTAAAAGTCTCCCCACCTTACATTCACATCCCTCTTATTTAAAAAAATCATTAAATTATTTGTTATTTTTAGCTTTTACCCTTTAATCACCTATCAAAACAAATGTATATTTTAAACAATATCTTTATATTTTAAAATCGACATGGAAATATAATTTAAGGATTTCTAAATTGATTATTTAATCTTCAAATAAAAGAGGGACGATATTGTAACTATTATCAAAATAAAGGAAATTTTAGTAATTTATTCGTGAAATTTTCTGTGATTAATTGAAGTAGACACGAAGACACCGCTACAAAGACCGCGTCTCTCTTTTGCTTGGCATCCGAAAACAAAAAACAAGGGAAAGAATTCAGAGGAAACCAATAATGGCATCGAAAGACAAGAAACCATCCAAATCATCAAGCAGTCGCGCCGGAGGTATCCGCACTCTCTCCGATCTTAACCGCCATACTGGTCCCGACTCCGACAGCGACGACGACGCTCCTCAAGAGTACTACACTGGTGGCGAAAAGAGGTCCCCACTTATCTATCCTTCTGTCTACACTCTTTGATAATATACATAACATATAAGATGTATTTTTTTACATTTTCACTCTTTAATCTCATATGTAATTGAATACCAACAACTCTACCTTTTCTTTTGGGAGTCTTTTAGGATTTAATCGATGATGTGATCTTTTTTCTTTCTTTTCTTTTTTAAGTGCGTTTTCTTTGACGATGTTGATGTTTGTTTAATTTGTTTCAATTGAGTTCAGTTTTGAAAAGTGGCTATTTTTAGCTATAGGGTGAGGTAGTTGAAGTCGAGTTTCTAGTGCCAGCAAGTTTTGTTCAACTGCTTTTTAGGTATTTATTATGCGATATTCTATTGGATTGTATTGGCTCTTAGTCTCATGTGATGCAAGTGAATGGATACCAAAATTTGTGCGCTTTTAGAACAAGTGGATTAGGAAATTCGGATTTGAGTGGGATAGCCTGTTTTGGAAAAGGTGTTCTAGAGATTTTGGGGTATTATATCTACTCAGTGGCTGCTGCAGGCGCTATATCTCGGTTCTTGAAAATTGAATTTCTTATTGCAACTGTAGGCACTCTTCTTGATCACTGAAAAGCTCTCGCCTCTTGGGTCAGTATTTTGGAAATTCGATTTGCCTCTGTGGTCAGAATTAAGCGTAGCAGACACACGATTCAACACTGCTTTTAGAACGATTTCTCTCAGAAGGGATTACATGACCTTGATGATTTTATTGATAGAGGTAGGATAGGCAGCAAGATTTATATGTAAAGCCCAATTTTGTTCAGAAATTTTTCATACTTGATGCTGCAGGCATAATAAGCTAGACAAGTACATCTATTATTCAAGTCCCAGGACATCAACCCTTTTGTGATTCTAAACTTTATATTATAGCTTTTGCTTAGTGAATTGCAAGCATGATCTTTCTTCTTAAGCTCCCGTATTCATTTTTCCTCATGGTTTTTTGCTTCCATTATTTGTTCATCTTCTTATAGGGTTATTTTTATTACTAGGCCGCTTTTGGCCTTCCTTTCTAATGAGTCAAGGAAGTCTAGTGATTTTTTATTGGTCCTTAACTTGATGTTAGGTGTAATACCATTTGTTTCCAAAACATTTAAAATGTCTGCCTGCTGCATTTGTTGGCTACTCTGGAAAAAGAGGGTTTTTTTGGGCTGTATATAGCTCTTTTGTAGTGCATGAATTCCAGAAGTTGTGAAGTATCAACTGAAAGGATATGATATCTGTTGAGAGCAAACATATTTTTATAAATAACGGAGAGGCCGGTGCTTTTAATATTTACTTCAAATGATTACCATAGTTGTTAAAGGAGTGCCTGAGGTGCAAGGCTCACCAGGCGCATGCCCTTGCGCCTTAGCCAGCCAAACGCGAGCAATGTCACGGAAGCGCACGCCTTGGTGCTCCTTGACTTGCAGGCGAGGCACTCTCAAGGTGCGCCTTTGTAACAAATTGATTATCTTATCTGTATTTGTTTTTTCTTTAAATAAAGTGGTGATATGATAGGTCCTATCACACCAAATTAAACAAGATGTAAAGAAAAAGAAGAAAGAAAAGGAGACTCAGGGTAAAGAAGATAAGTAACGACCAAAAGAAAGAAAGGAAGAAGTGGTGCTCATAGAAGTTGCCATCTCTTTCATAGAAAGTGGTCACAAAGAAGCTGCAGATCTCGTCCAGCCAGTCAGGTTGCTAGAGCTAGTGGAGTTGAAGAGGAGGCGTCTCGTATTGGAGGCTAAAATGTCCTATCCTCTTCATCAAGTGTTAGGCTAAGCTAATGGAAAGACAAAGGCATCTTCTCATCGTGCTTTCCCTCCTTTAGTAATTAGAGATGAGGAAGAAATTGATTTTGAAGAAGATGATGGAGAATATGGAGGAGAAGAGGAAATTGGAAGTGATCAACTGGAATTTAATGATAATGATGACAATAGTGAAGACATTATCAATCTTGATGATGCTGAATTGTGCTTTGACAAATATTACTAGGATTAGGAACCTTATGTGTTTTGAATTTAGAAACCTTTATTATTAAGTTTTATGTGCTTTTTTCACGAAAATGTGTTTTTAGTATTAATTATTTTTTTAATTTTAATTTTAATTTTAATTTTTGTGATGTGTGTCTGTCAGGCACGCCCTTGCGTATTGCATCTAGGCTCTAGGACCCTCTTTGCAGCTTTGTGCGCCTTTAATAACTAAGGATGATTACTACAATGCTGAGTCTCAAATGTGAATCACACAACATATTCTTTATTGTGTTTCTACATGATTGGTGCAATGCTCATGTACTTGTTATTTATGTGCTTTAATGACCTTAACCATTCTTTCATGTGTTAATGACTTACAATTGTAACTGCAGTGGTATGCTTGTTCAAGATCCTTCAAAGGGTAATGGTAATGATGTTGATGCGATCTTCAATCAAGCTAGGCAACTGGGAGCTGTTGAGGGTCCTCTTGATCCGCTTCGCCCATCTTCAAGCTCGAGAAGCTTTACCGGGACTGGTAGGTTACTCTCAGGGGAAACTATACCATCTGCTCCTCAGCAACCTGAGGCTGTCATTCACAATATTGTTTTCTGGACAAATGGTTTCACCGTAAATGACGGTCCTTTGAGGAGGTTGGATGATCCTGAAAATGCACCTTTCTTAGAGGTAATAGCATTTATGTTTCAGTGAATTAAAAATAAACATTTCTAAATTAGATAACATAACAAAAGAAGAACTTGGAGTTGTGTGTTGGAGGTAGGGGGCTTTTGGTCTTGCAACTTTCTGTAACTTGTTAGACAGGTGAGAAAAATATTAATCAAGCACTAAATTAAGTGTTATGGCTTGTTGACAATTCTTTTTGTTTATCTAATTTGTCAATGATCCTGCAATGTTGAAGAAAGAAATTTGCAGATTTAGACTTGCTTTATTTCCGGACTTGTTTATGTGATTGACTAGATAACTCATGGGTTGCTGTTCCTCTATCAGCCGTGCCTTTTCCTTCCTCCGTCTTTTAATGTGTTAATGGTGGTATTGATTTGTTACTCTTGTAATACAGAGCATCAGAAAGTCTGAATGTCCAAAGGAGCTTGCGCCTGCAGATCGAAGGTCTTCAGTCCATGTCAATTTGATAAGAAGGGAGGAACAGTGTCCTGTAAGTCGTTCCCTCTGATATGCAACTTGTTGCTTGTATTGTTATCAAAAGTAAATGTGTGCTACATCAAATAATTTTGGTTGGAGATTTAACAATTTCAGAGAATAAGAAAATGACTCACCAAGTCAATGTTCAAGATGAAAGTTGTGGTTTTGAGATGCATCTGTGAGCTGTTCAACATGTTTGAAAGACATTGCTATTTGAGCAATATTGAAAGTCATTATTTGTTTTTCTTGCAGGAGCCAGAGAAGCAGCGCCACGTTCCATTTCAGGGTGTGGGTAGAACCCTGGGTAGCAGCTGTACTGCAGCAAGTGAACCAACTGCCAATTCAACCCCTGTCAACACTGCTCCAACTTCTTCCATGGGTGTAGTTGTGGATGAATCATTGCCATCGACTTCAATTCAGCTAAGGTTGGCAGATGGAACCCGCATGATTGCCCACTTCAATTACCACCACACTGTGAATGATATTCGAGCTTTCATTGATGCATCAAGACCTGGCGGCGCTCAGAATTATCAGCTGCAGCTGATGGGATTTCCTCCTAAGCTTCTAGGTGATCCAACTCAGACAATAGAGCAAGCTGGGCTTGCCAATTCAGTTGTTATTCAGAAATTCTAGGTTAGGCGGAGGATGGCTGTGCTCTCTTTCTCGCCATTACTCTGCTGCTTATTGTACCTATTCAACCAAATTCTATGAACATATGGACCCCCAATTGCCATTCTTATAGATTAAAAGAGTATTATGGTGGCTAAGTTGCTGGTTATTGGAATGCGAGCTTTTGGACTAGAATGCTTCTTCTACAAATTGTGCTGTTGCATTGTTGATATTTTAATTTTGTGGCGTTGTAGTTTCTTGACTATGGAATAGAGGTTTTCTGTGAAAAGCATTCCTTTTCGGGTTTCCTGCCTAGTTTTAGACTTCTCCTCTGTTGCTCGAAAGTCGAAACTCTCAGATCTGAGCCATAAATCTACATACGATGCCGTGTTATATCTTATAAAAATAATCGTGTCGGCCTAAGCAACCCTAGTTTCAGCTCGAGATATCATATGACCCTTTCAGAGTCTAATTTGTTTCAGTTTTAATTTTTCCATTTAACAATAAAATTGTTTTCAACTTTGAGCTTTCAATGTGGAAGTTTCGAACTTTACAGGAAAAAAAGGAGAGGAGACAGCTTCTATCCAACAAAAATTCATTAATTGGAAAATCCTCCTTTAAAAACAGTCTTTGCAAAAATATGCTATCGTTCTTGAGATTATTATTCATCATAAAAGAATTAACTTTTCCTTGACTGTGGCTCTAATGGGTTTTGCCTCCGGTAATCTCCTCCTCCTTTTATAACTTGCAGAACAAGTTTTATGGCAGTATATTCCAAATTACTCATTACCATTGTAAACAATCAAAATGAATTAGTTAGATTGTATGGAAATGTGTCAGCAATTAACTTTTATTGGACTAGTTTTTTTGTAGATTCACCAGAAAGATTATGATTGTATAACCATTATCTTCTTTTGTCAATTTAGTGTTGAAACTTGATTTCTCAGTGTAAAAGATTACCATAGTAATATATGCATCAAAATCCTGCAACAGTTGAGTCTCTCGCTGATTATAATGAAATGATTTGGCGTGCCATTCTGTAACAGTTCCATCTCTGCTGATAGTGGCATGGATTTGGAGGATGAAAAGCTTCTACTGTGGACCGAAAGAACCATTTTAGGCTGCCATTTCAATATAAAATTTCTGTCAAGGAATTAGGGTTCTTACTGGAGCAGGGGCCCCCTCAAAGCTCTTAAAAGAAAGAAAAGAAAACCATATTATGCGCATGCACAAGCAGCGATGAGACCCCAACCATACATCACATGAAAATCCATATGCAAAAAATCTGTAAAAGATTGATTACAAAATGGAACCAACAAATCCAAATAATAAAGAAAGAGAGAGTATAAAGGAGTCTTGTCAAAGGGGAACAACACTCAAGAGATGAGAGATATATTGTAGCAAATGGGGTAGGCCAGTTTGTGGTTGCCCGTGCCAAAGCAACAATATGTATGTGTGTGTATATATTTCGTGAATCAAAGACCCTTTTGATTTTTTGAGAGAGGCGCATCATTTCAGCTATCTATTGGATCCCATCGATCCGACCTCTTTTGCTTTTCTTTTTTAAGCGCGAGAGATTAATCTCATGAATTAAAATACCCTAAATAAACTGGTCGATTGCAAATCTTAGATGATCATTGGTGGTGCACATTACAGAACCATCTTGAAAGGATTAAACACTAATTAAGACCCGGTCCCACCATTCAAAGTGCCCTTGTTGTTTTTCCAAAATGGGTTGTTTATCTTTAACCTCAATCTAAAAAGTTGACTACGACTTGTATGAATCATAATCATCCTAATTATGGGTTGCATTTTGTTTGCCTATTGCCAACCTGTAGCTAGCAGTTAAAATTATGATATTATTGCTCTCAAAATCATTAGCAATAGCTTTAATGATCATTGCCATGTTTAAGTCCACTAGTGACATTCCCTCGCACGTCAACAGTGCTGCAATACAATTACAAACCCCTTTTTATAAGCTGTCAATATATTACTAAGCAACTCCATTACCTTCACATCCTTTCCTTTAATCAAGTGATCAATGTTGTACCTTAAGCTGAGACCCTTTTATTCTTTTCTTCTTTCTTCTTTTTCTTTTTAATGTGGACACTTGACAAAGAATGACAAGCATATTATAGAATGCATGTGCATGCATGCAGTAGTTACAATTTCAGTATTATTAAACAACTTTTGAATTTCTCAGTTGATGGATTGAAAGATAGACGCAGATGATTTGAGTAGAGTTTCTTAGCCATTAACTTGTTACAATTAACAAAGAAAACATAACCAGCGAATGTAGATATTATATAGAATCAATAAATTAACAGGAAAATAAACACACATGTGCAGATTAAATACAATGGTAGAGACTATTTGTAAGCACTAACAATTAGCAGAAATGATTATTCATTTATGTTGAACTGATAGAAAGAACTTTGGGTTTTGATATGTTAAATGGTTGGTGCTGTATTAGGGCAATTTCTCTGAAAGTTTTATTAGATGATTGAACATTTCAGTAACAAGTCAGTGCGGACAATTTTTGTTAAGCATTCATTACAAATGGAACACTTGCAATTTTAATTGTCCTCTCGCATGGTCTTTTATTTAGGAAATGGAGGGAGGATTAAGAAAGAAAGAAGGTCAGTTGTGATTTGTAATTGGAATCATCTGCTCCAAAATTCAATTCAATCTCAAAAACAAATAAAATAATCAATTATATTCATTTTTATACAAGCAGAATAGAAAACAAAAGAAGCAGAGAAGAAGAAAAATAAAAGAAAAAGAGAAAAAGGAAAAGGAAAAGGAAAAGGCTTTACGTTATATCATGGAGACTGTGGATGGAAAAGACATAAAGCCAAAGAAGAAGAAGACTGAGTGTGTGTGTGTGTGTGTCTTCAATATTCTTACGCTGTCATGGGATTCTCCTCACAAACCCTAATCCCCTCCTCATTTCTCTCCCTACCTAAATTCTTTATTTCTCCATTTTCCCTCTCTCTTTCAAAGTCCATCTGATGTTTCATTTATTAATTTCATAATTCCTTGTAACAGTCGATCAATTAAAAACAATACGTTAGCTTTCTGTACTTAAACCCTCTAATTCAAAGTCCATGATATACCACATTTCTTTACTAGTTTACTTGATTATATTTTAAAATTTACTTTGTGAGGGTTCGAGAAGTTGAAAAGAATTTCTAACATAATTTTATTTTATTTTATTTTTTATATGTCTTTTTTGAAATAAAAAGAATTTCTCAATAAGCATCAATGCGCGGGGGAGAGTTTGTAAAACATCATGTCAAAAGAATAGTTGTTGTAAATGGGGAGGCTCATGAATGAGAAAATGTCTCTGCAGGAATGAGAGGAAAGGTGTGAAGGATTATTATTACCAGTTGTGTAAGGAAATTTAATTGGTGGTACCCAAAACTGAAAAATGAATCATGGCACAGCAACTAGTTCACTTCAGTCTTATGAGGGACTGGTAAGAAGAAGCGTAGAAAGAATTCCGACGCAATAGTACCTTGTATGAATTAAATACACATAAGGTACGGGCTAACATATTCTATTTTTAAATATATATATATATATATATATATATATATATATATATTCTTACCAGTAGCAGCCATTAAAGAGTGGTTAAGGAGGGAAAACTATAGAGGTATAGGGAGACAATGGAGAAGAGACAATTTGCTGAGCTTGACTGGAGCTGTATTATTCTACGATTCTTCACAACTAAATCGTGAAGCTACAGCTGCCCACTTTTATTAATGTGTGTGTCTGAGAGAAAGAAGGAGAAGAAGAAGAGACATTCGGACTGTCTCGCAAGCTTTACAGCTTTCTGAGAAAGCACTTTTTTTGTTTTGTTTTTCAATGGTAAATATTAATCTATCACTTATGGATTAGATGCTATGAGTGTGACTAAGATAATTATGATATTGCAGAGAGTCATTTCAATCTTGGAAAAAGATTTCCGTCAGTGCGTGAATTTTTCACTTCCACCCACACAACCAAAGTTATTATATGCAGCAGCTTGCTATTTTACAAGTTTCTTCTTATTTGGAAAACAGAATAATTAGAAAATAAACACAGCGAAAAAGAAAGGAAATAGGCTGGGTTAATAACTTATAATAACAACAAACAAGGGGAAGAAGAAGGTACAGAAGAAGACAGCAATATTAAATTAAAATGAGTAGACAGATATATATATATATCAAAAGCTCCAATAAGTAGAGAAAGAGTGCAAGTGTAATGGAATAGATATCCGAGCCCCCCAAATAAAATAAAAAAGCCTCCATTTCACAAGTAGACTACTGCTTCTTTTCTTTTTTTTTTTTTTTTTGTTTTGCTTTTGCTTCAGCCTCTTCCTCGATTTGATCGTCCCTTTATTTCTTTCTCTCACTCTACCGTAACTACAACCCTTTCTCTTTCTCCCTCATTTCTTTGCCAGTAATGGCAGTGCATCAGTGGCAGTGCAAGAAAAGAGGGAGAGAGTTTTCATCGGGAAGGTAAAGCTTTACCTCAAACCTTACAACACATCTCATGAACCACCGCCTCTTCTTCTATTTCTGATTACCCCGCGTGCGCAGAGCTCTGCTATTCTCACACTCTTTCTCAATTCTGCTCCTCGCTAAACTGAATCCACAGAGAGAAAAAACCACAAAACAAAAAGAGAAGAAATTTTTGCATCTGTTGTATCTTCTTTATGGAGGGAGAGCTTAAATGCTTTTTAAAACCAGAAAGATAAACACTCATTTCCCAAAGGAAATCTGAGCAGTCTTTTGCAGACCAGCCAAGAGAGTAAAAATCCTACAAACTTAACAAAACTGACTCCACTTCTTACTACCACCTACTATCACTATTTAGGATTTCCTGTAAAAAGGCTGTTTGTTGTAGCATAAATCTCGGGAGAGCACTGCTGATACATTACCAACAATCTTTTTGAGCAAAAAGATTGCGTAGGAGAGAGAAATACGAAATATTTATAAAGATGGGTAATTAAATTTAGTACTTCTACGATATAGCTAAGCACGAGTGAACAACTAGGAAAGGATAAGACAGTAGTGAGTTAGTGAGTGTTGTTGAGAGAGAGAGAGAGAGAGAGAAAAGAGTTGGATAATGGAAGGTGGTTCCAATAGCACTTCTTGTATGATGGCTTTTGGAGACAACAGTAATGGACTATGTCCTATGATGATGATGATGCCTCTCATGACTTCTTCTCATCAGCATCATCATCATCATCATCATCCTAATGCAGACTTATCATCAAACACCCTATTCCTTCCTCTCCCTCCCACCAACAATCAAGACCAGAATCGCAATAGTAGTAGTGGCTCTTCTATGATTCTTGACGATCATAACCCCAACACCAACACCGGCTGTTATTTCATGGACAACAACGATGCCGCCGCTGCTTCTGTCAAGGCTAAAATCATGGCTCATCCTCACTACCATCGTCTCTTGGCTGCCTATATCAACTGCCAAAAGGTGAAGACTCAGCAGAAATTTTTACTGCTCCCCCTATTACCAAGCAAACCAAAACCATAAATTTCCGTCGCTTTCTCACTTTATGGGCGCATATACTTGCACATACCTTTTCCTCTGGCGGAACTAGACAAACTGAGACATTTATACTCATGCTAAGTGCCTGGAGACTATAGTGATAATTTTTAGTTGCTTTTCAAGTTTTTCTTGAAAAATCATGGATCTGTAAAAAGAAACTCTTGAAACCTATAGCTTTTTGAGTTCATTACTTTAAGAATTTGGAAGAGTTCTGTTCAAAGACAGCGAGAAGTCAAAAAACGTTGAAGAGTAATAAATATGATAGAGACGTATTATTATTTTTATTTCAATGGAGAATAATCGTATATATACATATGTAAATCTACAGGTTGGAGCTCCACCAGAAGTAGTAACTAGATTAGAAGAAGCTTGTGCATCTGCAGCAACAATGGGGCAAGCTGGAACGAGCTGTATAGGTGAAGATCCAGCACTTGACCAGTTCATGGAGGCGTACTGCGAGATGCTGACTAAGTATGAGCAAGAGCTTTCTAAGCCCTTCAAAGAAGCCATGCTTTTCCTACAGAGAGTGGAGTGCCAATTCAAAGCCCTGACTGTTGCTTCTCCAAATTCTGGTAGTAATCTCTCGCTCTCTCTTTGTATTTTATGGACATATAGGGTCTTCAGATCTTCAAACCCTGGTTTATTTATTAAGTTTTTCTTTTTCTAATTAAATTAATCAGTCTTGCATGTCTTTGTTTCCAAGGAGAATTAAATAACAATATACAAGAGCTTGTTTCCCGAAGTGGGTACCTTTTTCTTCTTTCTTTCTTTTTCTTTTTTTTTTCTGTTCCTTTCTCCCTTCCCTTTCTCTTTCCTTGACGCCACTGTGTTTGAGGTGCTAGGGTATTCTCGCATACGTGATCATCTTTCTCGCTGTGTGGAGTTGGGGTGTCAAATATTCGTCCCTCTGATTCTTTTCTTGGTGCTTGTGTATTTTAACGTGTTTTCTTGGTTTCTCGTGATTTCCACCTCCTACAATGGTAGGTATAGCTACATCTTATTGCACCTTTTGAGAAAAATAAAGATATATCCTGTCATCGACCATGTATGATCGACGGTGAAGAAGGTCCGGTCTAGTTACAAGTATGTGTTTTGCCGTGCAGTTTTGTACTGTACCCTTGAAAGGTTTGTGGAGGTCGCCAAATGTAATATATGGCAGCTGAGTGTGAAAGATTTGGCCAACGAGAGCGGCAGGGTGTTTCTTGAAATTTAGGGTTTTGTGGAGCTTATACTAATACAGAAGTTCATCTTCCTTCGACTGGGTAATTTTGGGACTTGGGTATACAAGATAATAACAGTATTAATCGGACAAATGTTTCATCACTATAACATCTGTTCCCTTTTGTTCCCATATACATGTACGAGTTCCCAGTGATTACATCCAGATCCAGTAGCTATTTCCAAAGAGAAGTTGAACAGTAGAGTTAGCACGACAAAATTGCCATCGTGATGCCTTCATGTTGCAGAAGAACTCGTATTATTATTACTACCAAAGTAGGAATGTGAGGCACATTATGCATGGAGAGATTTATAAAACCATACTTTCAAATAAACTTTCGATGTGAATCAGCTGATTGTGTTTGTCAACACATTTCTTTTTGAACTTTAGATCCCTAAAATATTTGTAAGTCACATGTTCAATTGCTTACTTGAACGATTGTTTAATGCATCTGGAACATAATTTTCTGTCTTAGTTGGTTCAATTGATACCTGTTGATTTAATATCTGATATATGTATTTCTGTTTCCTTTGCAATAACGATCTTCTTGAAATGTGTTTTAACTAGCATATTTTTCTTCTTCTGATCAATGTAAGAGCGAAGAAGCCTTGTATTCGTGGAGATAAATTAAAGGTTGATTTGTAGGGAAGCTATTTTGTGGTTGAACATGCAATTCCATTTCCTGTCGAGTGTCTGCATTGCTTGATTGTTAGATTAAAGAAGCATCAAGAAGGATTATGATAGCATGAAAAGGAGCCAAAGGTCCTTTTGGAGTCTGACCTTCTTTCTTTCTTTTCAACTAATGGTTATGTTAATTAATTACCTAGAATATTGTTACCTTAGTGAAAGATGTCTCAATCTAAGCAACTTATATTTGCACCTTTTTTAAAGTCCGAGTCCTGGAAAAATGATACATGTGGGTCTAATAAGGGTACCTTATGAGCACCATAAGATAGACTTTAGAGGTCAAAATAACCATCATTCAGTGAAAAAGATAAGTACTATTTAAATGTATTTGGTGTAACAGAAATGTTATGCTTTATATGTTGGTTACTAATTGTTTAAAGTTTGTGTTCCACAGTGCATTCACCTTAATTATTAATTATGATAAGTGAGTTCATGTAATTTTTTCCTACTTCTGAAAATAATTTATGAGCATCAAGGAAATGCACATAAGAAGTAGCTGTATTTCTAGATTTTATAGGAAAAGTGTGTTTAAGTTAATTATAAATCTTAGTGATTGCCCATTTCAACTCTCTGAAATATACTGCTAAATGTTGCTTAAAATGAGAATACTCATAAAGTTCACCTAGCATTGATTCAGATAATGCTTTCTTTTGAAATGTTAATAAAACCACCTCATGGATGGTAGAATAATTCTCCTTTTCTATCCAATATTCAATTTCTTGTGAATTTATGAATTGTTATTATCTCTTGGACATTAGAAGGCCTTTTTATCTTTTTCCTCACATGAGATTCTTTCTAATACGTTTTGCATTGATGGTTCTGTATGCATGCCATTGTTGTATATGTTGTTTAAGTTAACTTAGACCAAAAAGAAAGCAAATAAAATGTTTAATAGTATTAACAAGGCATGCCTAGAAGAATCATGAAGGAGATTTATCTCTATCATGGTCTGATTTTACTAGTGTAAAATTTATTTTGAATGACTTCATTAGGAGGTAAGAATGCTGAAGTGTCTTGTTATATTTATTTGGTTGTGTTTCTTCTTTTTTTTTTTTTTTTTGCTGATTTATGGTTGGTTTTCTACACATTCTGCAGTTAGATTTTGTCATCTAAAATGGGCAGTTTTAATATTATCTTTGCCTTCCTAGAATAGTCAACCTAATAACCAGGTTGGAGCAAAACAAATTTCTGAGAGAAGAGATTTGCTAGTAAGGTGATTGTGCTATCATTGTGTAAAGGACAAGAAGGGGAAGACACAGTAACAGCAAGATACAATAGAGCAAAACTGTTTTCTGGAAAATGAGTCCTTGTAGAGCCTTTACTTTTGTTTTCTTTTTTCAGTGGTGGATTCCTTCCTGAGCGGAGTAACGAATTAGAATAGTTTAAGCTTTTGACATATTGGATGATGTAAAGAATATCTAATTTTAAGCAGCTTGGCAGATTATACTTCCTTTCACTACATTTTAAGTTAAATCAGAAGTCAATCATTTGTGATACTTGTTTCTGAAAGTTGTTCTAAAGATCATGTTTGTGCATTTTTGCGATGCTTGCCATCAGCTCTGGGTGAGGCCAGTGATAGGAATGGATCTTCTGAAGAGGAGGTTGATGTTAACAATAACTTCATAGATCCCCAGGCAGAAGATCAGGAACTGAAAGGTCAGCTACTTCGCAGGTACAGTGGTTATTTAGGCAGTCTCAAGCAGGAGTTTATGAAGAAGAGGAAGAAGGGAAAGCTACCCAAAGAAGCTAGGCAACAGTTGCTGGATTGGTGGAGCAGACATTACAAATGGCCTTATCCATCGGTAAGCATTTCTAATACATATATTTTACAACTATTTTGGGGCTACACACGAAGCTGGGAATTAGTGTATTAATCTAGTGCTAGGTGCATTTCTTTTGCAAAGGATATATAGCAGAATAGAGAAAAAAATTTGAAAGAACGAACAAGATAAACAGGAAAGGAAACCAGATGTTTGTGGAAAATAATTTGCTCGACTGCTGATCATCAATAGCCTTTTATGAACTCATTTGCCATCCTTACAGTGGTAAAGAAAGCGATAAAGATGAATGTATTTTGTCAGTTATCCTACGTTGTGACCATCTGTCTGTCGTGCCCTTTAATGGCGGGGTAGGAGGTATGGGGTTGAGTTGCATTGATTAAATTTCAAGTTTAGGATCTCATTTTAATTGCTTGTTGGGAAGCAGTGGAGAGCTACCTCTTATTTTATCCCCACTGCTTATTAGGTCTAAGGAGCAGTAAATACCAAAGTCTTGACAGATTGACGTGCTGGAAGATTATCATTTTTAACAATCATTGCGCATGAATGCATGGCACCTAAAATTAATGCATCAAGACTAAGATTGGAAGTGTTGAGTCATGATTAGGAGTTTGTGGATTAGCATGAAGAAAATTGTTCAACTTCTTTTGTGATGGAGATTGCGTAATACTTTTTTGGACCAAGTTAAAATTCTTCCTGGGGTTTGTCACTTGTCCTCCCATATGTATGCAAATTAGCGGTGAGAGGGTCATTTTATATGATAAAATTTGGTTTGAACAGGAGTCACAGAAGCTGGCCCTTGCAGAATCTACTGGTTTGGATCAGAAGCAAATAAATAACTGGTTCATTAACCAAAGAAAACGGCATTGGAAACCATCGGAGGATATGCAGTTCGTGGTGATGGATGCTACCCATCCTCACTATTATATGGATAATGTTCTTGGAAATCCTTTCCCAATGGATATCTCTCCCGCACTGCTTTGAGGATGATAGTATATATACATATGTAATGGGATCCTAATTGTGGGAATGCAATTAAAGTGTATTTATAATTTACACTTGTTTGACTTGGTGTTATGCTATGTACTTGTATGTGTCTGAAGATTATCAACTGTAACTGAATTTAAGCTAATGGCTCTCTTATTTAGATATGCATGGGTAAGTTTTTGAAATGATTTCAAATTGAGTTTGATATGAAATAGTTAGTTTGGCAACTAAAGGTCAAACAAGTAAAAGTCTGGAGCTCTGGAGTTCAGTAACTACTACATAACTGGATTTTGGTGGTGAAATAACAAATGTTGATTCAGTCTAAATGTCTGGCCTATTGCTATGCTTTGTGGGAATATTTAGATGCCTAGTGTGGGAGAAATCATAGACATGGTACTGTTTGAAGACTCAAAAAATTTTGGAAAAAACTTGGGATGTCATCATATGTCGAGTGATGGGTGCGAGGCATTGAGACTGTCCATTTGCTCATGGCTCATAAAAGTAGGGTTGAACCCGACAGAGCACTAGTTAGTGAATATTGAAGGTTGGCAGCTCCTTAAATTGCAGGAGTGAGTTTGTTCTTAGAAGTTAAAGCTTTGCCTTTAAAGAGTTGTTGATGACTCTTTGTAGTCGCAGCTCTCAACGGTGGATGATGGATATATAGATGTGTGTTGATTAGTTATTGTTATTAGTTTTGGGGACTTTATTGAATTGTGTTCCCCTAATAGTTTATTCTCAAAAGACATTTGCATTTGCATTTCCATTTGCAGGTGTCAACAGAATAATTACTTGCTCCTGATGTTTCACAGGTGTGTAAATATTTGGTGATGATAGTATTAATTAAGAGTTATAATATAATGCCTATAAAAGCAAAGAACCAAATAAAAAAGCAATCATAATAAGGCATCAAAGAGCCATGAGTATAAAAGGAAATGGCTCAAGGCATAGAAAATTCAAAGCAAGTGTCAGGTTTTATAGGGAGATTAGATTACTTACTGTGCTATTCTGCTCTACGCTACAGAGTTTAGCCGACTCAATTTGCGGCTTCCATTGGTGAAGGCTTGTGATTGCTTGGAAGAGACGGGAGGAGTCGTGTTTCGTCTTTTCTGTAGTTGGTCAATTATGAGCCAAGCCCAATCTTTCCGAAGTGGACCGGGTCATACCTGTCTCTTCCGGTTTACACCGCCTATGTAGTTGTACCTTTTGAAAACCTAACAAAACAAAATTTGGTTCCTTTTCGGTAGCTGACGTGGCCAAACTCAATTATAATTTTTGTGTTTGAGTTTAAAAGTTTAACTCTTTGCCTATTTAAAAAATTAAAATTAAATATTTTGTATTCTGTAACGGTCAAAATCTTTATCATTTTGGATCGAAACGAACGAAATTATACCGGAATTAATAAAATTGGCCGAGAGGAGACAATTTTATAAAAAAAATTATTATCATATCATTAAATTAAGTTAAATAAATCAGTAATAATTAACTATAACTTAATAAAATTTTATCAATAAAAATAAATTAAAATTTAAAATGATGTCATAAAATCATCTTTTTATTTTTATTTATTATTTTATTTTTGTACTCTACCTAAATTTTTTTTTCACTTAATTCTTAAATTTTTTATTATTTAATCAATATTATATAAAAATAATAACTCAAAACTTATGTAATTTGATTTTTAGAGCTTTGTTGCATACAAAATACTATTTTGTACCTTGGTTGGTTGTGTTATAGAAATAAATTTCACTATTGTAATTTTATAATAATGGAAATTGTATCACTATTTACTTGTTGCTTTCTAATTCTATCTAATTATATTATAGATATTAATTTTATAGTGTTGTATTTTGATAGTATATATATATATATATAACGGAACAGTCCAAAACGAGATTTAAAAATACTTTGATACCGAAATATTTCATTCCAATTGGCAAATCCAGAATGACCATCGGAATGGAATTCATAACTTTATTTCAAAATTTACTTATCAATACCCGTTTATTTTAATGGGTAACACATGTATATTTATATCGGACAATTTATAATTTTTTCTTTTGTTCGCAATGCCATTTCAATTTTGACCCTTTTAAATTATATATCATTTTATTGAAAAAAAAAGAAGTAAAAGTCAATTTATTAAGTTTACATCCTTCATTTGTAATGAAAAATACAAAGCCTACAGTGAGAAAAATATTTATAGTATCTAACAAAATAATATTATGTAGTGCTAAATATAACATCCATTCATATTTATAAAACAATTTGCTACTAATAATATATTCTAACTAATTAATAATATTGTATTTTTATTAAAATATGATGGCGTCAGAGTAATGCTATTCTATTCACTATCAAAACGTTAATGGTATAATCTGCTAAAATATAAAATAATGTTACAAAGTTCTTTTGTTATTAAGCAAATTACATATTTATATTGAGAAGGAATTAGAGTATAATCTTTTATTGTTAAAATAATAATAATAATAGAATTACTATTAAACTCAACTACTAACTAATACTTGTGTCTTTTTATGACTTTGCAAATATAAATAAAGTTTTCTATATAATATATGTCTTAATTTTTATTTTATAATCTCATAATTCATGGTTGAATATAAATAAAATTTTAATTTTAAAGTATTTGAAATGTAATAAAAGAAATTAAAAAAATAAGATTTAAATAGATTTTTAGATTCTATGGACGGCTAAATTCTATTTTAGCTCAATTTATATTTTCAATAGTAGAATTTAAAAATTAGTACTTATTAAAAATTATTTTATTATTAATAATTAAGTATTTATTTGTTAAATTTAATTAAGAAATCTTTTGCCGATGAAAAAAAAATTAAAATTATGTAAATTTGAAATTAATTAAAACTACGATGCAAGTAAAAGCTAAAACAAACAAAAAATGACACAACCCTAATTTTATTTTCTATCAAAGAACTGCCCGTCGCTTTCATTGCCCCCTAACTTGTGCCACTCATCTCATCTTCAACCTCTATGAACTTGTCATTGTTGCCGTTGTGATCGCTAATCCTTCTTCTTGTTGTGATAGCCGCTCCCGTTCACCGCTGCCATTTTTGCTCCTGCTCCTGCCACTCTTCTTCTTCTTCTTCTTCTTCTTCTACTCGCCGCTTCCGTTCTTATATCGTCGTTGTTCTTTTTTCCTATTAGTTTGTTAAGAGTATGGCAGTGTCGATATCTCGAAGGATTTTACGCTCTTTTAGGTCCTTACCATCTCTTACTCATCAATCATTTCGAGCTTCTCATGGTAAGAGATATTACTTGGAATTGCTTTATAGAATACTTACTGGCTTCTAAAGTGTTTAGCTTTCTATAATATTGTTGATTCCTGTGACAGAATCTTCTGCGGATTGCTTATTTTCTGCAGAATCTTCCAGCTTTATAAAGGTACTTTCTCGTTGATAAAGTTTTCTTCTGCTGTTTTTTTTTGCAAGGTTAAGATTCATCCATTTCTTGCACTCTAAATGCAAACATAAGCCCATTTTCATAAAATCTTAATTGAATGTAGAATGGGGCGGCTTCCCTAGCTTGCCGGAAGTTATCAACATCTATCTTGACTCCAGGATCTAGTGATGATGCATTTCCCTCAGATTTGTTGTCTACAAAGACTTT
Source organism: Ricinus communis (assembly GCF_019578655.1). Taxonomy (NCBI): domain Eukaryota; kingdom Viridiplantae; phylum Streptophyta; class Magnoliopsida; order Malpighiales; family Euphorbiaceae; genus Ricinus; species Ricinus communis. Next base: position 31,762,847 of record NC_063260.1, on the reverse strand, counting down.
ACTTACACCAGAGCGTGAGATAGGTATTAAGAGAGTTCTTGCTTGCTTGATTTTAGGACCTGCATTGCTTAGCAAAATGTTCTAGCTGTTGAAACTAGTGTCTACTTATGATATTAATTTGGTGAGTTAATTGTTTACCTCGAAATTCAGATACTTGATTGCATTTGTTTTGGCTTTTTTTTTTTTATCATTTGTCACTGTATGTTGTGAGGATCAAATGTTGGAAAGAATTCTTATACGTTGGGCTTGAAAATCTAAGGCTAGTGAAACTCTATAGTAGAGGACTCCTTTGTGTCCACTGTTTAGTGAAACTCTGTTTTTCCAATTGTGCTATTATTTAGTAGGAACTCAGTCTATAGCCACTACCATTTGCTTAAGGGATCTTAACTATTGTTCACAATTGCCACTGTCTGCTATATTCTTATGCTACTAAAGGGCCAACCTAAACCAATTTAAGTTCTCTTTTCCCACAGATTGATGTGGCTTGCCTAAGTAAATTTTAGTGTAGTTCAGATCCAGTAATAATTGCTTTAAAAAGCTGATCTTTGCTTAAGAGTAAGAAAGTTTACATTTTTCTTAATTGGTCTGTGTCCTGTCACATGTCTCATATTCTGTATTAAACTCATTTTAAATATCATTTTAAATCTTCTGTTGTCAATGTGTATTATGTGACAGTTGAATGGGTTTTTTTGATTAATTTTATGATGTTACATAGGACTTCATGAGGACCTGGTAATTCCAGTGACAAATTTTCTTAATGAGGATAAGGGGTTTATGGTTTTGGCTGGTGATGTCTTTGATGTGCCCATTAAGAAGCATATTATTCACCGTGTTGTGCGATGGCAACTTGCAAAACGACAACAGGTGATGGCAACCATTTTTTAGAGCCTCAAAGAATGTAATTTTATGGCATAAATGGTACCATGATTTGTTTGATCCAAATTTGACTTTTAGTGAAGGAATATCTGTGAGTAAACTATAATCTTTGAGAAAAAAGTGAAAGCGGGAAGCATTGAGGGTTGATGAATCTATTCCTTTCCTACTGTTCATATTAAAAGATATTTAGTTGCGTTACTGAGAGGAGCAGTCTGATGGAATATCAATAATGTTAGATATCCTTCTCATATGTATACTTAACTCTACATGTAAAAGTTTTAATATGCTGTTTTGAGTTTTCTGCAGGGTACACATTCAACAAAAACAATTAGTGAGGTTAGCGGGACTGGGAAAAAGCCATATCGTCAGAAGGGTACTGGTCGAGCAAGGCATGGAACACTGCGTGGACCACAGGTATTAAAGCTGTTAAACCTTGTACATCATCAGGTGGTTGATGTTTGAGCTGTTGGGTAGTTATAGCAACTTAGCTGGTCCTTAATGATTGCTACTTGGATAACAGTTTAGGGGTGGTGCTACAATGCATGGCCCTAAGCCACGGAGTCATGCTATTAAATGCAACAAGAAGGTTAGGCGCCTGGGCTTGAAAATTGCTTTGACCGCTCGTGCGGCAGAAGGAAAGGTATGTCACTGCTTCATTGCTTAAGTTGTAACGGCTGTATCTATGAACTGCTCATAAGTTTCTTATGCGCGGCCTGTCTGACGAATGCCCATTGCATTAACGGGTAATGTAGGTTCTAAAATATTTGAGATGCAACCATTCTTTTGCATCATTACACATTCAATACATAAACCATTGTTCTTCGGAAAGATGATTGATCGCTTGTGATTACTATCTTTACTCTCCTCAAGCTTTTGTTCGCTGTCTTCCTGTTGTTAGTCATAATTTATATTCTGCCGGTTTAAATGTCTGTTTTTGACGTATGTTTGTGAGAAAGATGATGGCTCTTTTGTGATTAACATCTTTATTAAATGGCTCTTTGCGTTTATACTGGCTACGAAGTTTATATCCCACTGATTTAAGTTACTGAAATTAGCTCGTGTCTTGTCATGTCACTTCTATGTTTGTAGTTCATATTGAATTCCTTTAATTTTTATGTCTAAAGTTTGTAAATTATGCAGCTCTTGGTTTTTGAGGATTTGGAGATCCCTACGCATAAAACTAAGAATATTGTGAACTATGTCAAGCAAATGGAAGAGACCAAGAAGCTACTGCTGGTTGATGGCGGCCCTATTAATGAAAAGCTGAAGTTGGCTGCACAAAATCTACATTATGTCAATGTGCTGCCTTCAATTGTAAGTTAAGATTTGCCTCTTCATTCTTCCTACACTGTCGTTGGATATGGAATAAAATAAATGTAATCTGGATCTTGAAACGAATAGGCTGCTTTGGAAATACCACTCTGAGTAATGCAACGTCTTATTTGGTGTGGTCATTTAGGGATAAAACCTTAGGATATTGCTCTAGATAACACAAGTGGCGGCACCACTCTTTGAATCTCTCAAATTGTTGTTTAAGATTATTGTAAGTTTATTCCTAAATAATATAGATGATTCTTACTGGCAAGTGAAAATTGCAACTTCCCATGTTATCCATATTCTACTGAAGGCATTATAAAGCCTTCCTTTTACCTGGCCTGACATTTTTAATTTTTCCCCTTCTCTCAAATGGTTACCAGGCAGGAATCACAAAATTGCTGTAGAACACTGTCATCCTTTGCCTGCTTATATTATTTCAAAAATAATATAAATTAAAGCTTTTCACTATTTGAAGATTCACTTGTCATCATCATAGCAACTTATAAACTGGCTTGCGTATTCTGTTAGAGATGATGATTGCATGAGCAATCTGTTTATTGACTTGGGCTTCTCTGTCTCATGAGCTAACCTTTCTTGTATTCTTTACAGGGGTTGAATGTGTATAGCATATTGCTGCATGATACGCTGGTGATGTCTCGTGATGCTGTAAACAGGATTGTTGAGCGGATGCACACTCCAATTAACCGATGAAGTGACAAGCTCATTTTGCGCTCTTTTCTGCCAGTTTTAAGCTGGAAGAGAAAATACAACCAGAATAACGTGTATCATTATTAATATTGTTTCTGTCTTTTAGTCAAAATGTGCAATCAAATGCCCGTTTTCTTGAACTAGTTGTAGGAAGTTCTTGTAGTCAAATTTTGTTGAAAGGTCTAGCATGCCATGACATATTTTGCTATGGTATTGTCAGGGAGAAGAAAACTGCTTTCACTTGGTTATCTCTCTTCTGTTAACGAGTGTTTGTTGCTTTGATCTTCATGTACTGTAAAATGCCTGCTGTAAATGCCATATTTTTTTTTTTTTTTTCTTAAAAAATCAGAGAAACTGCTGCTATAAAAAGAAAGTGCTTCACTTGCTGCCGTTTTGGGTTTGCAGCAGAAATTACAGCTTGACTAAAGCATAAGCTTTATTGATTTCAAATGATCTTTGAGGATATCATTGATAGAAAGTTAGTTTTATATTTCCTTGCTGGTATTTAAGTAAAAATCTCATCTGAGTATGGCTGAAGACTTGAAGAGTCATAGCAAATAAGTCTTTACATTTCTTGATTCCTTTTCCGGTTGATCTGAATTATGCCCTTTTTGGATAATATGATTCTGATGAGATGCCCTATCTTGTCAGGGCAGTTTCGTCTCATTTCCTGATTTAATTTCACGCTTGTTTGGTACTCATTTTCTCACCCGCCCTGCAAACGGTACGGATTCCTGCAAAAGACTGCCTTATGTGGCCAACCCAATGGGATCAGACTTGTCTAATTCTGACTGCATAATATGCTTTGCGTTACACTTTATAAGAGCTTTTTCAGGAGAAAAATGTTGACCGATTGCCCCCTGAACTTTTATGCAAAACTCAACTTACTCCCAAATTAACTTCTTGGACACTTTACCCTAGGCTTTGCATTTACAGTCAAATAGGCTCAATTGTGAGAGAATATGACACACTCTATGTTCTTCTAGAAAAATTAATTATTTTTCCCTCATGTTTTAATTTTCTTTCTTCTCTATATTCTCAATCAAACTATAAACCTTATTCCCCAATCAATTTTCCTTTCTTAGATGATTTTCCTAATCAATATTAATCTTCAAAAAAGATATCTATTTTAAATTCAATTTTAGTCTTCATGAATCCTTATTCACCAATCAATTTTTAATTCCAAAACCCGCTAAGCTTAATTATTAATTTTTAGGATTCTCAAATAAAAAAATATATTAGTAAATATTTATGAATATATATATATATATGAACACGAGCCTTGTATTAAAGTATGTCTGAGTGAGCAAATTGAGTTTGATAATAAGATCATTAGCATTTTCGTCTTCTTTTAATATTTTTATGGTAAACTGGTTATTGTTTTTATATTTTTAAATTTTTGAAGAGGTACCGATGGTTATGGATTTTTTTATACAACTTAATATTTACTAAATTGAAACAAATTGCACTTTAATTATAATAGTGAAAGAGTTGAATTTGCATAAGTTAACTAACTTAAATATTCTACTTTGGTTTTGTTCAATATTACACATTTATGTATACACAATGGTGTTTCGAGGTTTATTGGTTTTAATATTAATTTATTTATTATTTTGGATATTTGCTGCATCTAATTACCACTTGGAAATTGAAGAATTTCTTATTGCTAGATTAGAAAAAAAGATTGCCTAATTTTTGAATATTAGAGTTTTGGAAAAAGAAAAAAATTTGGTGAAAATGTGATTTTAATGCCATTATTATTTTTGAAACTTGAAGTAAAAAGAAAATGAGAAATAAGGATGAATTCTTATTTAATTAAAAGTCTTTGTTGTTGATAATAATAATAATAAGAAGCGCCTAAGTTGGAGGCGTAAATGAGGGGCAAATCAAACCATAAAATGCAAAGATATGGGTTAAAATGTGTAGAAAGTTAAATTTGTGGTAAAGCGAGTTTGACATGAAAGTTAAGGGAGCAAATTGCTAAATAAGTGGAAAAATGTGAAATCAAGAGATTGAGATTGAGATTTCATTGGAACTCTAAGAATAATGATTTGAGTTTTAATATTCCCTTTTAACAATTACAGTCTAATTAAAAAGGGAACACAGAGATTAGTGAAAAGCTTATTAATTTGCATTTCTAAATTTCAAAAGGAGAAGAAAAAAAGAAAAAAGGTGAGCTGCTACAGCTAAGCGCATTTAATTAACAAACTAGACAACGAAGTAACTAAGGTCTCTTCTCCTTCCTCTCCATGAGAAGAAGCTAAAGCTAGGGTTCCTCTCCCTCCAAATTCCTAAAAATCTTCCCCATTTTAACCTTGTTAATTCTCACATTACTTAAAAATCCAATCTTTGTCCATGGCCAAAACTAGACCAGGCCTTGTCTCCAAGCCCAAAGCTCCCAAAAGAGAACTCGACTCCTACACCATTCGCGGCACCAACAAAATCGTCAAAGGTATATCTCCATATGTATGCATGCACATACTTGTATTTATCTCGACTCTGTTGCTAAATCTTTTTTTGCTGGTTTGGCAGTGGGGGATTGCGTGTTGATGAGACCATCGGACACCGGAAAGCCGCCTTACGTTGCTAAAATCGAGGGGATCGAGGCTGACTGCAGAAACAATGTTAAAGTAAGAGTGAGGTGGTACTATCGCCCCGAGGAGGCTCTTGGGGGCCGCAGGCAGTTTCATGGGGCCAAAGAGCTCTTCTTATCTGACCATTTTGATGTCCAGAGTGGTCACACTATTGAAGGCAAGTGTATAGTTCACTCTTTTAAGAACTACACTAAACTTGAGGATGTTGGTGTTGAGGATTATTACTGTAGGTTTGAGTATAAGGCTGCTACTGGTGGCTTTACTCCCGACCGTGTTGCTGTGTGAGTTTTACTTGTTTTTCTTTTGCTTTCTTGTTTCGATATTGTATTATTCATTAGGATTTAAAGTGCTTCTTGCTTCTTGTTTTCTTCAAGGTATTGTAAATGTGAGATGCCATATAACCCGGATGATCTTATGGTGCAATGTGAAGGTTGCAAAGACTGGTAAAGTTCATCCTTTTCCCTTGAACTTGGAAGACTTGAAGATTTTGTTTTGACCCACTTTATCAAGTACCTTAGTGTACATGTATGTAAAGCTTTATGGGATATATACTCCATTAGAGTAAACAAGAAAGGTGAAACTTTGACCACTGTCACATCCAAACTTATAAATTCATTTCCAGAAGCGGGTTCAGAAAATCATGAACTTCAGCATTGAATTCTGCGCAAGTTGTTCATATTGAATAAACAGTAATTGGTTTATGAATTTTGCACAAAACAAGAATCTCAAGGATTAAAAAGGAACAGTCTTTCCAATTTAAGACAAAGTACTAAAATAATTCTGTATACTGTTTATTACAAGTCAATTAGTTGATGTTATTGTTGTCCATTTGTTTGAGAGAATTTGGATTAGTTAATAGATGTTTCTAACCTTGTTCTCCTTTGGCATTCGGACTATAACTTGAGTGCTTGTTCGGTCTAAGTTTCCACTAATTTGCTTGTGTTGATCAAAATTGTTGGTGGTGTGATTCTGTATGGGAAATAGTTTTCTGTTCAAGATCTGCATTAATTTGACAATAAATTAGATTGCTCAATTACATGTTCAAGTTCACTATGTGAGCTTCTAGGGACCTCTCTTTTTAAATGATGCCTCTTGGCTATCTTGCATCTTCTTTGTAGGTATCACCCTGCTTGTATGGGCATGACCATTGAGGATGCAAAGAAGTTAGATCACTTTGTATGTTCTGAATGTGCATTAGATGATGATGTTAAAAGATCACAGAATGGATTTTCTTCATCACCACCAGCTGATAGCAAGGTATGAGATTTCTCGAATACTGCATTTCTAACTTGGTTGTTATATAACAGTATTTCTCAAATACGGCTAGCTGTAGCAGGATAGATATCAAGGTGTTTGATGCAGCAAGCACTAATTTTATCAGAATACTTGTCATTTTCTTGTGATGTTTACTTGAGATGATTTAGTTTAAAAGGTGCCATCTTAAATTTTAGCTGTTGCCTTACATCTTTAACCATCATGCTGTATTTGGACTAATCATACTGTTTTAAACCTTCTAGTTATTTGTAGCTATCCACCATTCATTTGTGTATTGTACTATTTCCTCCATTCTCACTAGTATAAATTTATTAATTAATACGATGAACTTTGCAGGTAGAGGCCAAGCGACGTAAGAGATGAGTGCATTTTTTGACATTTCGTGGCAAGAGCGGCTCATAATGCAGATTTAGGTTGGGGTGTTGTTTTGTGAGATGTACAGTGCAGAAATCAAGGCGCGCTTTGCTCAAACTGTGGGCTGTAGTCTATGTTTCTTGTGATATATTCAAGCGTACTAGGTTTAGAAATTTAAAGATCATTTTGACACCCATCTGTGTAGAAGCCTCTGTATGGAAAAGAGTTGACTGTATTCACTGTGCGGAATCTATTATAGTTCTCATCATTCATCTGGTTAAGAGATATTATCTGATTTTGTTTGCATTGCAGTTGCTCATATGGTGATCATGTTTTTCACCCATGATTATGTGGTGTATGCATTGCCCTTTTCTGCGTCGTGGTATACTTTTATTATGCCACAAGAGTCTAAGGAATATCCGTCCATTAATCTGTGACATCAAGTTTGCGTAAATCACCTGCTATATTATGTTTGAGGTTTATATGAGATCTTAGCAGCAGATTCGATTTATATCTAAAAAAAAGAAAAAAGAAAATGGAAAGAGTTTGTTATTTGAAATACTAATATGGTTCAAGGCAAAATTCAATAGCGGATGGAAATGGCTGACATGTTTAACAGAGAAGTAGCAGAAAATGTAATAAAAAAAGAAACTGATAATTATATGGGTATAGAACCTACAACAATTGTTATTTTGTTGGGCATTCTTCTCTGGCGTAGGATGGCGAGGATTGCATGCTTTCTCCCACGTTTTCTCCCAGATTTGGAAAATAGGTGCTATAACGGTTTTAGGCCAAAGTGGGGGCTGCTTCCATCTATGAACAGCTTTATTCACATTGACCATGTGTACTAACGTTCTCCATTGCATCATTGCATGGGGTTGCTGCTGTATGCATGTATGGGAACTGAGTTTTCTCTCCTTATATTTTTGAATGAAATATAACAGCCTCCTCTCAACTGGAGTTAATCATGGCAACTTCAATATCCACATATTCCTTGCTTCTTGTCTTTGTAATCTCTGTTGCTTGTTCTGCAGAGGAGCGATCAATATACTTGGTCTTAATGGAAGGACAGCCAGTCGCATTTCTTGGAGGCCATGAACCTTATACTACAAGAAAACTTGAACTGAACAGGTTTCATATCACATAATCCACTACTAATACATCTCAATCTAATTGATAACTGAAACTGTAAATTTCTTTTTTTTTTTTTAATGGTTAGTGAAGCCTCCCAGGCTCATGCAAGGCGTTTGGTTGATTCACATGATCAGCTTCTACAGAGCACTTTAGAAATCGGAAGCTACACCAAGCTCTACAGCTTCAAACACATTGTTAATGGCTTTGCTGTCCATGCCACTCACTCTCAGGTTCTCTCTAAAGAAATGAACAATTGCAGAAAATTGTTACTTCTTAGTTATACTTGTATATACTATGAAAATGCAGGCTAAGAAACTGAAAGATGCTCCTGGAGTAAAAGTGGTGGAAAGAGATAGAGGAGCCAAACTGATGACTACATACACGCCTCAATTCCTAGAGTTATCCCAAGGAGTGTGGACACAAGAAGGAGGAGACAGGAATGCGGGGGAAGGGATCGTTATCGGTTTTATTGACACAGGCATTAATCCGTTGCATCCAAGCTTTGCTTATAATCCGCTGAACCCCTTTACATCAAATATCTCTCATTTTTCTGGCGCTTGTGAGACGGGTCCTAGATTCCCTGCCGGTTCTTGCAATGGGAAGATAGTATCAGCTAGGTTCTTCTCAGCTGGAGCTCAAGCGGTTTCCCCTTTGAACACTTCACTCGACTTTCTGTCACCCTATGACGCCGTTGGACATGGCAGGTTTACCTTTTATCTCTAGAAATAATTCAATACATCATTATCCTCAAAGGAAATTGTAATTGACAATAACGACTTGCCTAGTCATGTGGCTTCAACTGCTGCTGGAAATGCCCGGGTACCCGTAGTGGCCAATGGCTTCTACTATGGACGAGCTAGTGGGATGGCGCCACGTGCACGGTATGCTGCCTCTTTTTTCTGACAGAAAATTCCATCAAGATATATAAAATCTTGACGAGCTGATGCTTTATGCGTTGACCTCTTTTGATAACTAACAGAATTGCTGTTTACAAAGCTATCTATCCAACAGTTGGAACCTTAACAGATGTGATTGCAGCAATTGATCAAGTAACTATCCCACTGGATACCATATGGATGCAATTATACAAATTGCACCTTAAATAATGTTCAGAATGATAGAAACTCTGCTTGTCTGATAAATAATAAACTACCCAATGGCACAGGCAACAAAGGACGGAGTGGACATAATAACGCTATCTGTTGGACCAGATGAACCGCCAGAAGACACTATCACATTCTTGAGTGTGTTTGATGTTTTCATGCTATTTGCGCAAAGAGCTGGAGTTTTTGTCGTCCAAGCTGCAGGCAACCATGGGCCAAGTCTTTCAACAGTTGTGTCTTACAGCCCTTGGGCTGTGGGAGTAGCTGCTTCCACCACAGACAGAATCTATCCTGCTTCACTTCTTCTTGGAAACGGTCAGAAAGTTGGCGGTGTAGGTTTATCAGGTAATATCAACTTTAGAATTTAGGCATTTTCCATTTACTTGCCAGATAAGGTATTAGTTTCTGAACCAATTATATAATTCTTGCTCAGGACCAACTTTCGGCTACGGGCTATTTAAATATAAGTTGGTGTTTGCTCAGGATGCAGTAAAGGCAAATGGGACATTCCCAAGGACTCCACAGTACATTGAAGAATGCCAACATCCAGAATCACTGGACCCTAAACTGGTGCGCCGTAGAATTGTTATTTGCACCTTTTCTGCTGGCTTCTATAATGGCACATCCAGTATAACTGCCATAATTGACACATCAAGGACTTTAAGATTTACGGGTTTTGCTCTAGTTGCAAATCCAAGCTATGGTGATTTCATTGCAGAACCTATTCCTTTTGCAGTTCCAGGCATTATGATCCCCAAAGTTGCTGATGCAGAGGTATTTAATTTATGTTACATCAGAAGCAGAAATTAATCTTTTGAAAAGTGATTCAATTTTGCATATGTAGATTATATCGAAGTACTATGAGCAAGAAATCCTCAGGGATGAGAGAGGATTTGTTTCCAAATTCTGTGCACGAGGAGCTATAGGCGAAGGTAGAGTTGCAGCTTTTGAGGGTAGAGCACCTATTGTTAGTAGATTCTCTTCCAGGGGACCAGATTTTCTTGATATTAATAGGATTCCTGCTGATGTACTTAAGCCAGATATTCTAGCCCCAGGGCACCAAATATGGGCAGCCTGGAGCCCTCTTAGCGCCTTGGATCCAATACTAACAGGTATGCAATCATTTGTTACTAGTTTGTAAAAATGGTCATAGAATGAAAGCAGCATGAATATATAAAACGGTACCTCTAACTTTGATAGGAGATAATTTTGCACTATTATCCGGTACAAGTATGGCAACACCTCATATTGTGGGAATAGCAGCACTGATCAAGCAATTCCATCCTTCGTGGACACCATCCATGATTGCTTCAGCCCTCTCCACCACTGCAGGCAACTATGATAACTATGGAGAACTCATACTAGCAGAAGGATTTGATATTAACAGCCTCTATCCCTCCACACATTTTGATTTAGGTGCTGGTTTTGTGAATCCAACTCGTGCCATGGATCCAGGCCTCGTCTTTCCGTCAGGTAATCTTTTTTAATTCAATATTGCTTTGCACTTTAAAGATTAAAAGGAACGAACCTTTCATATTGATTTCATAAATGAATTATGATTGTGAAGCAGAGTTTCAAAATTACATAAGCTTTTTGTGCTCGTTGCCCGGCATTGATCCGGCTATAGTGAAAGCTACCACTGGAGAGCCGTGCAATCAATCACTTAGCTCCCCAGCCAACCTGAACCTCCCCTCAGTTACAATATCAGCACTAAGAGGATCTCAAACAGTGGAGAGGAATGTCAAGAATGTAGGGATCAAGCCTGAGACATACTTAAGCTCAGTGATAGCACCTAATGGGACTACAGTCAACCTGTCTCCAACCTGGTTCATAATAGCTCCACAAGGAACTCAAAATATAGATATAGAGTTTCACGTCACCCATGCAAGGAACGAGTTTAGTTTTGGGCAGATCGTTCTGACAGGAAGCTTAGATCACATAGTTAGAATCCCGTTATCTATTTTGCCCGTTACGGTATCCTGATATTGACAGTAGTTCATGCGGTTGAAGCCAACCAAGGAATTCGAAGGTAACTTCAATTTTAGCAGACAAAACTGAAAAGCAGAGTTGTCATGGAATAGAAGGATCCCATTAAATGCTTGTTCTTATACCTTTATCAAGAATATTGATATGATTCGTGCAAAAATTAGAGGATTCCACTGCTGGCTATCTCAGTGCAAGAGTAGTTTGTCTGAAACCAGTCTGCTTCTGTATTTACTAAAAGAAGACCTTGTTTGACATGGTTTCCTACCCAACTGAACTCATTTCACCAGAATAACTTGCCGCCAAGAAGCCTCTCAAGTGTTTTTAAGAGTATTTGAATCAGAACAGACAGATTGAAGAATAATGAATGTGACAGGCTACTATAAATTATCATGGCTGTTAAAAGAATAATTTTTATTCTGTATAACACATACACTCTTTACACCGTGGAAACCGATAAACACTCCTTGCCACAGGCCTTTCAAAAACATGTTTGGTCTGTCTAACTGCTTTTCTAACTCTCTGCTCAAACACTTTCCATTCAATAGTGTTGTTTTTTGTGAAAATGGCAGCTAGTCTTCGCTTGTTTGGTCGAATTGTTGGCATCTGCCCGCCACCATAATATGTTCGATATCCAGCAACCAAAGATGACAGCTGACTCCCAGAGTCTGTCATGGCAAATGCATCAGCAGCAGTGCAGGCTATGAAGTCCAGTGCAGCTAGCTGCAGAAGGCAAAAAGAAAAAAACTTCATCATGCACCACTGAGATAACACAAAAAAAGCAAAAATGCATTGAGAGAAATAAATCAATCAATGATGTTGCAGAATTCCCAGAGAGACAAGAAGCCCCATTAAATATTGCAGAAAACAAGACCAAAACCAAATAATAAAGTATGATTTGTTACCTGAGATGAAAAATTTAAGAATGGTTGAAGTTCGCTCGGTGAAAGCAGATTCTCTTTAGTGACTAGATTAGGGTACAGGCTGGTTAGAGCAGCTAATCGCGGCTGTCCCCCGTATATATTTGCACCAGCCACAAATATACGTGTCTTCCGGTTGAAACCAAGAGCAGCAAGCATAAGTACTGCTTCTTCAGGTGTTAAAGGACATAGGCCTTCTGACCTAAGCTCTGCAGGGGAAGGTAATCTGCAGCAGAGAAAGCAATTCACTAAGATACCAAAAAAAAAAAATGCACTTCATCCTAAGAGACCAAGCAAACAAGTGGATATGGTCTGCAATAAACTTCAATCACTGCAAGAAAATGATATCACCATAGACTAGCAATTGATAGAAATTGAGGATGCATGTTCTAGGATGGTTTTGCCAAAGCTTAAATTGCTATATGCATAGATGATTCATAGCTGTCAGGTACAAGGGGCACAAAAGAACAGAGTGATAATTATATTAAAAGGATTTGTTTTCTAATGTTAACTGAAATTTTCTCCTAGAGGACTCATAGACTATCATGCAGTTTGAGTTGTATTAAGTTATTTCAGTACAATTTTATGAGAAGATAGTCAGAAATAATAGGCAAATATGCTAAAATGAAAAGAACTGGCTCGGCTTATTTGTTAAATTAATTGATATCATCAACCCTCGCAACACTAACTGCATGTGCATACCGCAAGTTTACTACTCTTAGACACTAAACCTTCAACATGAATACCAAACAAATAAAGTAATACAAAGTCATGCTAATAGATAGAGAATATCATATTCAGACATCAGAAACATAAATAATATGGAAGAATTACAGCCCATTGACAGTAAATATACTAATACATTAAGTTTGTGTTGGAGGTAAGGAAGGATTTACATATGGCCACTAAAAACTTAATGGACTTGAAGTATAAGAGAATAGAAACTCCCAGCCGAATGTTAAATCAGCAATTCTATATACCAAACAGTTAAAACAGAGATGCAACAAACAATGAAAGAAACAGAACTCAAGGCACTTATGTTTTAACATGTTGTACTGAAATGAAACTATATATAGTAAAGGCATCTCTTAATCCAGTTCATCATAAAACATGAATACATGCATGCATACTCTGATCAATTTAGATATATGCATTTGCAATCAACAGTATAGCAAAAAAGACAAGTGCATACTTTTTTTTCTTCTTAAGAAGTGCCAATGCAGGGAAATGAATTTCACGATATGCTTCCAACTGTTTCCTCTCTTCTTCACCGCCACCATATTCACATAAAGAATGTGCCACCATGTCAATTTCAAACCTCAGATGTAGAGCTAGATATTTCGAAGCTTTTCCAGCATGATTCCCTTTTCCTTTCATATTTGATTCTGGTTTGGCATAAGGACGAATAAGATAATGATCCAATGGTCCGGGATTAGCTGCATGTTTGCGCAGCCTGTGGAGGAGTAAAGTGCCAGTTTGTTGTATTCTGGGCAGAAATTGTAGTGCATGGAAGTTACATCTGCATCGAAGCCTCTAGATGAAGTCCCCATATCAGGAAAGAGCAAAGCAGGATGAATAGTAAGGATAACAACAAAAAGATTTTGTAACCTACCATTATTTATAATGGACTAGAGAAAGAAATGCTGAATGTTTACCTGCAACTGAAATGGTACTGGATCAAATGCCAAGCGGTTCCCAAATCCAATGAAATGTACAACTCTGTTTTTCAATAAAATAGGGAGAATGTTTTTCAGATAAAAACTTGGCTTGGCCTCTTTCCTAATATCTGCATCAGTCACCTGGCCACCAATTGAATTATTGCTATTAGAAAACCTTACTGGAACTAAAACCAAATCAATTAAGGAATGCTTAAAACTAATTCAGCTGTGAAACTCACAACACTACCAATTGCCTCCAAATCTAGTGACCTTAGCTCCTCAGGAAGTTCCTTCACTATCCGAACATCAGGAGTCAAGTAATTAATAAAATGCTCCTCCTGATAGATATCGCTGAATTGACTGTGCAATATAACATTTGACATAGTCAATTACCTTTCAATCTAACTCATATAATCATATATAATAATTAGTCACTTTTCCATCTAAATGATGGGCAATAATCAGTGTTGATTAAAAGCAAAAGAAGCAATTTCACTCCTGGGGGCGACAGCCAACTCATTAATGGTCACATGATTGACAATAAAAATTACAAGAAGCAATGCCATCAACATTCTGTGAACCTTTAAAGTTTAAATCAAGGATTAAGAAAACTCTAATAATGCCATTTATTTGGAGTAAGAGCTTTCTTCCGGGGATATTAGGGAAACTAACTTCAATAGTAGCCAGTGGAGAAACCAAGAATTATAGGACCAATAACATAGATGCAAGAATAATAGTTCATCCAAAAATCAAAAGCCTATTACTAAAGTGGAAAAGGTCCGGAGAAAAGAAGAATGGGTGTGAAGAAAAGGGGAATACGTTACCTCACGTCTCTCCATACACTACTGTACATAAATTTAGGAATAACAAGAGTTGAGTTTAGCAACCGTGCAACCACAACAGCATTGCAAACCTGTTTTCGAAAAAAAATAGGAATCAAGTTGAACTAATTGAGAGTCTTAAACAAGAGAATACATATTAACACTTAAGAAGAAAAGGAGAAATCATACTGAATGATGAGATTGAGCAGCATAAGAAAATTCAATGAAGCTGTAATTGGTTGCAAGCATTACTTACAGCTACTCTCTGCTGGTTCATCCCACCATTTGCTGTGACCAAAATGTAACCATTATTGCCCCCTATTTAAGTTACAAGAAAGATTCGTGTTAGAACTGAATTCCACCACCCATATCACTAATTCTTAAAATTCCAGTGACAAATTTTCACTCAACCATGCCATGCAAAAAGGCAAACATCAAATAGCATGCTCACATCTATACACAGCCACACACACACACAAATAGTTCATGCATACAAAGGAGAAGGAGAGAGAGAGTCATTCACCACTAGGTTCCCAGTTACGTTGATCAGCACAAGGCATCCAAGCAGAGGCCTCAATGAATGGTTCCTGCCACAGATCTTTTGGCTCACGTTTATTCTGTCATAATATGGAATGCCGCAAAAGCAAAAAATTAGTACAAAGGAAAAGAAACCTAAAGAATGAAACTAAATAGCTTGCTGAATAGCGTATTAGATATGAGTAAATTTGATATCTAATCACCTCAGCCAGGGCATGTGCAGCAAAAGCCAACATCCTTCCATATGTACCTTTTTGTGGATTTTTTCCTTTGGTAGACTTTTTCCATTGTCTCTGTGCGCATTTCATGAGGTTTAAATGACAAAAGGAAATGGACCCATAGAGAATAACAAAAAGAAAAAATAATATTTTGCACCTTGGATTATTTAAAAGATAATTTCTGGGGCCAGTAGAAAAGATAGTATAGGATTAAGGAGAAGTGCATACTGCATACAGGTTATGAGCTTTCATGTTATCTCTTGAAACCAAGGATTTGAATGCAATGCTTTGCAGTTGTACAGGTAGCATTTTACTCTCATGTTTTGCCCGTTGGTACATTAAGTAACCGGCCATCATCTTTTATGTTAATTATTGAACTATTTTTCATGAAGAGAAGGAATGATCTAGAATTATGTTCGAATAAAGGATTATTCGGCCGCTGCCTTACCACAAGCTTAACAGAGGCAGTGCAGGACCACCTAGTAATCATAGACATCCTTCCTTACTTGCTTAACACGGTGCCTTCTCCAAACAACAGAGAAGCTCAATTTCTCATTTTCCCTCAATTGCTAAAGTTAAATACAGAAACTAAGAAATCTTTTGGCAATTCCTATCAATTATTCACTTCAATAGCCAAAAACATAAATAAATAAGAGGTGAAAACTTCTATAAAAGGGAAAACTTAATTACTGTCATGTATTCATAACTTGTAAGAAAAAGCAAAGTACCAATAAAGCAGAAAGAGTTGTTAAAAACTAAATCGCAGTAATGAAACGACCAAATCAAGCCATTTTCCGTGGAAATGGAAATGTTATACTTGATAAATTATAGGAAATTGGGCAACAGGTAAACAATGGAGAGATACCTTAATGGAAAGCGAAGGAGAAGAAGAAGAAATAGGAGAAGAGAGCATATGGAAGCTAGCGATTCGATGATCTTGAAGCCTTAAAAGCATAAAAGAATTAACCAGCACAAACAAAGCAGCGAATCCAATAAGAGCAACAACTCCCACCACTTTCTTTCTTTGATACCAAACCCTCCCTCCTCCTCCACCACCACCTTTTATCTTCAGCTTGGTTCTATGATTTAATTGCCTCATTTTCTGATCCCATAAATACCCCAAGGAATTCATCCTGTGGTTATCATTCAAAAAGCGCCGGGGTGATTGAGCAGGGGAAGGGTGGAGGGTCATGGAAGTTGCGGAATTAGAGCGGGAGTATAAAGAAAAGCTGGTTTCGAATCGATCTGGAGAAACCAACATTTCAGGGGGGTCGGGGTTAATAAGGTCAGGGGCTGAGCCCATTTTGGGTATTTCGGGGCAAGTCGAAAAGAGAGAGTTGAGTTATTTTTAGGACAAGGTGATACCAAAAGCTACGTCCTTTTTCCGTTTCTAATAAAATCTCAAGGAGCTGTCTGAATTCTAGTTTTTTATTTTCTTTTCCTTTTAAACTGTTCAGCTGGACCCACCAGATCATAACAGTTTTTTTTTTTTTTTTTTTTTTTTTTTTTTTTCAGTCTACAGATATTAGCTGCTCCTATGGACACCAATCCAATTCAACATTATTTTTGGTTTCAATTATTGTTCTTTTAATTTTTATCTAAAACATGGTCCACTTTATTTATTAAGTATGAATTATGTAAATAAAACTTGGGATGCCAAACCTTTTTGAAGGAGCCCCCTGCCTATTTTTGAAATACTATTTCTGCGACAACTGTTTTGACTCTGATATTACCACACAACACAAAATGAGAATGTATTTCTATTTCTATTTTGAGTTGCCCGAAGGTATCACGAGATACAACCTGGTCTTGATGCATTTACCTGTTGTCGTTTCCGCTTCACATTTTCTTCATCCATCCTATCACAAACACGAGGTGGCTGCCTCTTATGGCATTTTCCCTCTAGTCTTTGCTTTTTTCTGGCAGAGTATCACCGGAAAGTAGAAAATATATTTGAGTTTGGAGAAGCTGGAACACTTTTTACCTTATTGCAACTTATTCTGGATTTCTACAACAGTATGATAACTTTTCCTGTCTGGATTTCCACGAAACAGCCAGCCCAAAACAAGGGGTTTTTCTTTAGGGCTGTGTTTCCACTATTTTACATGATGATATCATATACAAGGACTCTCACAAAGCATAGACTTGCTAGAATCAAATGAAAAATCTTATTGCCTCAGTATCTCTTGCATCAAAAGATTCTGGAAAATTTGAGAATACAAATATTGAACCATTTACAAATATCAATGCCTTAAAACGTATATGCAGCTCACAATTTCTCGACGTACTTACATCTCTCTGACCCCATTTTACTTCTTGTTTCACTTCTTTCTCTATTCTGTGCACGCTTTGTTCTTTCAATGACCTCTCTTTTCTTTATGCGTGTGCACCAAGTTGGAACTTACCTCCGATTCAAGAAGGCTGGACACTCAAAATGACATATCAATTGCCTCATGATCTGGGGTTTTATATCCAAATCCTGATTCATCACTTGATCGCCGTTTGACGACACTCGCCCTTTGCACTAATCGCACCAGTGCTTGCACAACTTCAGACATGGGTGGGCGAAACTCAGGTTCCGGCTATAGAGACAACAAAAGTTATATATAAGGTGTTTAATTCTCAATGTTGAGAATGAGTATAAAACTATAAAAATATAGTTAGACAACACCAAGCAAGCGCATATGTATGCTTTTGACATCAGACATACAGCTTTCAAGAGATTCCCAGAACCTTTCCTGCCAAGGCTAGGGAAGGCTCCAGGGATGATGTGCTTTTGCCTTTGGAAGCCAACAGGAAAAGTGTGCGTTGCTGAATGATTGCGAGGTTCAATCATAGATTTTGGTCTTAACTCTTAATATCAATAAAGAAAATTACCTGAACACAGAGGGCAATAATGTCAGCAAACCGTGAAAGAGATTTTGCAGGATACATGCCATTTAAGGCGGGATCAACCATTTTTGCCAACGCATCAATATCATGCAATTGAGGAGTAGCCCATCTAACAAGTGACTGCTCCGATCTCACCCTTGAACTGTAGAAGAAACATAATAATGTCATAATGTAATCAATGCTTTGGAAAATGGCAGGATAAAAATGCTTTTAAGAACAGAAGCACATAGTCACTAAACAAGAGAGGTCTTACCTGTCAAGTGGCTTGCGTCCAGTCAAAAGCTCCAGCATCACAACACCGAAGCTGTAAACATCACTTTTTACAGTGTATACTCCCGACAAGGCAAATTCAGGAGCACTATAACCAAATGATCCAACCATTTGTGTTGAAACCTGTCAGTATGAACAATGTCATTTAGCCCATTTGCATAAAGGTATACTGAGATCACAATCCACAGAGCATAATGATAAAAAAAATTAATTTCCAATGAACATCATCGATATCTTTCTTACCTGCCTCTCTGTGTTTGGTGTGAGAGCAGCTAAACCACAATCTGATAAGTGAGGATTGAGCTCTTCATCAAGTAAAATATTTGCCGACTTGAAATTGCGATGCACAATGGAAGGTAAGCAGACTTCATGCAAGTACCTGATAGACAGGCCACAGCTTAGAAAGGAAGCAAGGCACCAAATATGAGAAAGAGACAGAATCAGAGTGTCATACACATGTAACATACTCTAAAGCCCGAGCTGTGCCAAGTGCTACCCTAACACGAGCATTCCAAGACAGAGTCTTGCTGCCATCTTCAGCAAAGTGCAGCATATCATGCAGACTCCCATTCCCTATATGTTCATACACCAAAAGGCGCTGTCCATGCTCTGCACAGTATCCTGCCAGTGAAACGATGTTAGGGTGCCTCAAGCGAGACATATTTGAAACAGCTTCGAGAAAGTTATCTTCCTCCTGTAATGAAAGTGCTGCATTGTCGATCTTCTTAATAGCCATTATCTACATCAGCAGCACACAAATTGATTACTTCCTTATTGCAAAGTAATTCAGAATTATCCAACTAGAAATGAAGGAAAAAGAAGACTAATTTCACAGCAGCTTTATTACACCATGCTAAGAAGTGCACAATAAGAAGAGAACTAAAGGTATATAATAAAGATAGTAGATGTTAAAGTGTATCCTCCATTTATTCTGTATGTGTAGTGTGAATGTGTGTATTATCAGAAAGAGGGAAAGAGAGGATGTAAAGCATTTGCAACAACTGTCATAGATTTGGTATAGTATAACCTAATAAGCATCATGCATTGCCTCACAAGGCTTGTCTATTTATTATCTAAATAAGAAAATAACGTTCTTTTAACAATTTCAAACGCCCAATGCATATATGAACCTCATGCTTAAAATATACTTGCAAAAATATTCAAGGAAAAAAATACAATCCTTGCACTACTCTGCAGGACTACTTGAGCAGAATTCCCCTGATTGGTATAAGAGTGACAGCCCTGAACTGGAGTATGGAGAACAAGAACGAATATGATCTTATGTTTAATGGTCATGTTACCTTTCCATTAGAAAACTCCCCTCTGTAAACACGACCAAGAGAACCTTCACCAATTATAAATTCTTGACTAAAGCTATTTGTTGCTGTTTGCAAAGAAGCAACAGTATATGAAGTAGCAGTAATAGGTGACTTCATTCTCTTTACGGATCCAGAATGTCCTTGTAATTTGTCAACCACCAATTTTTCAGCAGGTGGGGGCTTCAGGTCTGCAACAGCAGCAATACTCTTCACTCTTTGCTCTTGCATCTCAGTATCTCCTGCAATTACAGAGGAGAATTTAGCACCTGAATGGTATGAATTACAGAACTAGAACTCAAGCATCAAACTGTTAGTGGACAAGTTTTAAGACAGACATGAAGGAGCAGTCCATCATTCCATTGTACACTGTCATGTGAACAGTAAAGAACAAATAGACCAGTGTGCTTAATTTCTTTTAGTTAATCCTATCTGTCGAGTGTCAACCAGAGAACGTGAATGAATTTTAATAGGAGAGAAGAAGAAACAAAAATTCCAGGATCCAGGTGAGCATTGAATTGACTCAATGTTCATAAATTTCAAAAACAATAGTAACTTTAGGAGCATTAAAAAAAAAAAAGGAAGGAAACTTACTATCAGTTGTGCCTGCCGACCGACTTCCCTGAGAAACTATGGCGCCTCCATCCTTCTGCTTTTTCTTTCTAGTGCAAAATAAAACAGCAAGAAGTGCGATGAAGATAAGTAAAACAGAACCAAGGACTATGCCTACAATAGCCCCAACTGACATTCCCTTATCTGACTCGGATGACTGGTCATCAGAAGATGGGGGTGTACGTGTGCCTGATCCTGAATGACTGTGATTGTTTCTAGATCTACCAGGTGGTGGTGGGGTATATGGTGGAGGAGGAGGAGCAGGACCATTGTCAAAGGAATTTCCATCATATCTGATTATTTATTTCAACAGATAAATTAGATATATTGCAGAAGTGAAACATTATAAATTTTAGTTAAAAGAACACAAATCACAGTATAAAAGACTCACATGAAATTTGGAACTGAATTAAGCTCTCGAGGTATCCATCCAGTTAAATGGTTGTTTGCAACATTTCTGTTGAACATATAAGTTAAAATAAGAAAATGCTGGTATGCAATATATTTGAGTTTCAGAAGGAAAAGGAACTTACAAAGTAGTTAAAGGTAAACCAGCAAGAACATCAAGAGAACCAGTCAGTTGATTGTTCTGAATATAGCTGCCACATATTAGAATATTATGAGAAGTTCAATCAAACTGCAACAAATACAGAACCCTTTTCTTTTAACATTGATTTATTATTAATTTGGTTTAGAAAGAAAACAGGACTGAGCTCACAATGTTGAAAGATTGGACAATGAACTGAAGGAGCTTGGAAGATTGCCACTAAAATTGTTGAAAGAGAGATCCCTGCATTCAAAAGCAAAAGGCAGCATTATACAATAACCTACAGGCATTATCTATCAGAAACTGCATTTGGGATTTAAAGGGGATAAAGGACATCTTAGCTTAGCAAAACATTCACACAACCATATAAAATATATACCACATCAGTCTAAAACTCAGTTATATCTTAGGGAATTAACTGTCATTTTTCCCCAGAGTAACTTTCTCAATCAGTTTACTGTCCATAGATCTGTAGTGATTGATCAGAAGGCAGCAACGTGATGATTCCTCACAAAGTTAACTAAGCAAAGTACCATACTGGGGAACAAGGTGCAGAATAACAGTGAAATTCAAAACCATATGTGGCATAAGTTCAACCACAAGCAGCCAACTGAAGAGATTCAAGATGGACATACCAATAGCAATGAGATCACTATGCTGAAATTTTTAGAAGCCAAAATCTCTATGATAAGAACTAATACAGCAGTAATGACATACATGTTTTGAAAGATAGCTTACAGGGTTGTGAGAAGAGCAAGATTAGCAAAAACATCTCCGACTGACTGGGAAATTGAATTATGGCTCATGTTCCTAAAACCAAGGATGTTAAAATCAGGCAAAAGAAACTATTTTGTATTAGTAACAAAATCTCATAGCATTCAAGTATCAAGAGAAGTCACTCACAAATAAGTGAGAGAAACCATAGTAGAAATGGAATAAGGAAGATTTCCACTAAGGTTATTTCTTGCAAGATTTCTGCACAACAATATAGTCAGTCACAAAATCAGAAAATGAAATTGAATAGGTCGTGAAGAACGGAAACAATTGATATGATGGAACATTACAGGCTCGTAAGATTGGGCGGCAATTGATATGGTATTGTATCATGAATATTGTTGTCACTCAGATCGCTGGCAATGAAAACAAAATTGTATAAGAAATTCAACTAACTAAGAAAATAAACAAAGATTTTATGCATTCAATAAATAAAGTAAAGTAACAACACACAATGTTCTTAATGACATAAGCTGGGAAAGCAAGTATCCCATAGTCCCGCCGAGTCCTAGCCCAGAAATCTGACTGTCAAAGCAAAGAAAACCTATCATAAAAGAGAGACATAAAAAAGGAGTAGACTAATTAAAAGCTTTTCTTGTTATATTAGGTCCATACATGGAAACAACAGCCGATCCCTCACAAGTAATCCCTTTCCAAGACTCTGCACAGGGATCACCACTGTCGCTTTTCCAATTGGTTAGCTGGGAAGGGCTATTCAACGAAGTGTACAAAACCTGTAGAGCTTGGACTGTAACAGAAATAATATAACTTAATTCATAAACCAACCAATCAACTACCAAAAGAATATATAAAACCTATTATTTATTAAATAAGAAACAAAAGAAAAAGAAGAAGAAGTTTAAAAATTAGGATATGAAGATACAGCATTTTGATCAATTGAGATTTCCAGTTTAGAATAGCCTATTTAAAATAAGAGTACACTCGGTTTATTTTCCTACATTTTCTCGAGAAATAGACGTATATAAAGGATCAAATTTTCACACAAAAAAAAAAAAAAAAAAAGTAAAAGGAAAAATTAGCAATCGACAAAGCTCAGTTCTTGGAGTACAGCCAGGTCATCGCAAAGAATAGGAAAAGTAAAAAACATTAAGCTCAGCAATGAAGATCACATTAACAGCTCAGACAAATCAATAAAAAACAAGCTCTAAGTTATATATTCTTTACAAAGAGAGAGAGAGAGATACCATCAGAGGCGTCGGTAGTGCATTGAACGAAAAGAGGAAAAGCAAAGATTGAGGAGAGCAAAACGAACAGGAACAGAAACGTAGTGAGTGAAGAACGAGCCAAAAAGAAAGGAAAAGGCATGGGGTCGAAGGCCATTATTAAAAGTAGTATATTGTGCTGTGTCTAGAGGTAAGGTTGGAGCGAGTTAATAAAGCACACGGCATAGTCATGCGGCAAAGAAGAAGAAGAAGAGAAGTTGAGATCGGAGAGAGTGGCAAGAAGATATATCTCCATTAAAGAAAGGGAGAGCAAGTAAATGTGAGAGGGAGAGAGATTCGAAGCTTAACAGTAATTAAGAAAGAGAAATAGAAACACTGTATGGTTTCATGGGTGTCGGCGAAAAAGGAAAATTAGTTCTTAATTATTAAATAAATAAAAGAAAAGAAAAGAAAAGTTGGGCGAGTAACGTATGATCCTTGTTTCATGTAATTCTTCTCGTCTCCTCTTTCTCTTCCTCTGATTTGATTCTCTACATCTCATTCTTTTTTGCCCTTTCTGCACTTTAACTTCCTCTGTTGCCATGTCAGCAAATATCATCAAGTTTCACTGCTGAAAGTCAATTCCTAGTCTTAGCCCCGAAATGACTCGTCCACGTGAACTGTGTTGAACCAAAACAATTATAAAGGACAAGGACATAGCGTTGCATAAATACATATGGATTTTGAATCATTTTATTTCTATTTTCATATGATGATTTTGAATTGAATCGTTCAGAATCAAATTATTTAATATATAGTTGCAGATTTGGTTAATGAAAAGGATTTAGTGTGTGATGCAAGGATATAGATGTTAAGATACATAAACAGAGAGATCTCCAATGCAGAAGATTCACTCTGGCTACTCTTAGAATAAAGGAGTATGAATGGTCAATACTACCCCTATATAATATTTGCATATTGCAATGGCCAATCTCCGTATATGAAAAAGAGGAACTCAGCTGGCGGTGGGCAGACGACAGCATGGGATTGGGAGCAGTTTACAGAATTTTACGAAAATGACTAAAATGTCCTCCTGTGGACTTGGATGATGGCGCTTTTGTTGACTTGGAATTCACTTTCTTTTTTTGGATTGTCTTGTTTTTTATTTTTGTAAGTTACCAAAAAAAATAAAATTTTGTAATTTGGAACTCACATTCTCCTCCAGAATTATGTAATTACTTTATTCTTTTTTAAAACAATTATATATCAACCATTTTCAGTTAATTAATGGTTCATTGCTTGGAAGGGGCAAAGAACCCTTCTCATTCCATTTAAATCTTTTTAATAAGAAACTATGAACAATTAAAAGAAAAAGAAAAGTGTCTCTTTCCTCCATTTACAATCCTTCACTTTAACATTTTTGTTTCCGAAATGCGACTTTTGGGAACTGTGTTTCCTGAATCAAAGATTGCTTGCTATTCTCCAAAATCCTTATTCTTTTCCGGTGCATGGAAAAAAGCCAAAATGTGCTGCCCCCACTGTTCTCTCTTACATTCCTTTAAATCTCAATCCCATCCCTCTCCATTGATTTTTCCTTATAACACCCATGTTTTTATATTTTTATAGCATATACTATTTTTCATGGCACATTATTAGCCTTGAATTGCCCTTTAAGCAATTGCAGACCAATTAGAATTTAGCAGGTTCCGAATTTAAACAATATAAATAAATAATAAAATAATTCTTAAAGAAATAAAATATAACCAATGATATCATTGGAGTAAACGGATTAAAAGTTTTAAAATATTACATGCATTGAGGCGAGGGATTATTTGATAGAGTGCACATAAAAGGCTTCGTTATTACGAAGAAACGTCGAAGGAAATGAGAACAAAAAAAAGGATAAAGCATCTGTCAGAAAGTGATATACAGTCATAGACTATCACTGTATATAATTAATTGTGTGAACATTTTTGGACCTTATATAGTTTTTCTTTTTTGTAATTTTCATAAACCAACACATGTGAGTGTACAGTAAAACAGCAAAAGACAATCAATCAATCAATCAATAATAATAATAGATTCTTCTTATGGCTGTCATATTAAACTATACAAAAAGCACGATGCTAATTCTATTACTAAGGGACCTCCTAAATCTGGCATAACGATACAGTCTTTTCTTTTCAAATACAGAATGGAGGAAGAAGGGATACATTGGCCAGTTGTTGAAAACCCACTTTGTTTTATGTCATTTTCTTGAAAAATGCATTAACATATTAGCTCACACGAGCACCATTACATTGACCTGGCGCCAGACTCTTGTCTATTACGGGATACAGACTGCAATATTTTTATCCCAACACTCTTCCAAACAAATAGACAATTAGAACGAGAAAAGGCAGCTCACTGGAATTCATTGCCTAATAAAATAAGGCCCATCACAGTAATGGGGTTCTTCTTTCTTTAATTGGTAGTTTCTTAGATTAATATAACTTAAAAAATGAACGTTCGTGGCTATACACTAAAAAGTAGTTATTCTCAAGCAGGTAGAAAACATAATGGTCCGGAAATATTAGCTATAATCTTTTAATGTTTATGACTTGCATCCGACCGACAGGCAGATGCTGGTCGCTGATTCTTCTGCGACGGTGATGCAAAATGAGTATGTTTTTAGCGACCTAAATATATTCGTCGCTAACTTATTGAAAAACAGCGTCGACCTCTTTTTCAATGAATGCAATGCAAACAGAAACTTGTGCGGCCCAAATCTTTATGAAACTCACTTCAGCCCCTCAACGTCATCATCTTCTGCTAGTCCAGTCCATCAATCAAAAGCAACTATCTCGCTTCGCAAACGTCGCCGTTTTCGAAACAAAGCTTACAACCCCACACAGATAGAGCCGAGAAAAACTGAAGAGGTATTAGTGCCTGGACGTGGACGAGGACAGGGATGGATTAATAAGTAAGAAAGGAAGAGCGCCAGAAAGAGAGTGATATCATTATCGTGTTTGGGAGGCCCAAGCAAGACATTCTTTAAGCAGTAATGAACAAAAAAGGTTTAGCCATTTTAATGCGAACTAGAATGCGACCTTCCAACGATCCTACCTCACCTCTCAATGTAAGTTAAATTATGTTACTTAGAATTTTTAATTGTCTCTTCATCCTCCTATCTTTTTTTCAATTCTCGAAATATTTTACTCTGAATCGAACAGAACAAGAACAAGGTCGATCAAATGATAACCAATTCCCAAGGTACCCAATTTGGTTCTACTGTTTCTCAACATGCTGCACAGGAAGGAGCTAAAATGGTCAATACTTTTACTTCCAAAGAGAGGTTTTTTTTTTTCTATTTTTTCTTTTTTTACTTCATATTCCTAATTCATTTTTTTTCTTCTTTTGATTGTTTCCTTGTAATTATTTGCATATTCCTTTCTTTTTCACTTTTTAGGGACTTTGATTCTGTCCGTGCTTCTATGCATTCAGCCATTTCATTGAATAAAACTGACGTTCTTGATGCGGTGCTTAATGATTTCGCTGAGGTATCTTACCGTTTAAAAATAATCGCTATAACACTTGACTGATTCAATTTTTACATAATATTCTGATTATGCAGGGTTATCTAAGCTTTTCTCTTGAAAATCGCCGCAAATTATTGTTTATGCTTGCCAAAGTCTATGATCTCAACAGGGCTCAAGTTCATGACCTCATCAAACAATATCTTGGACTTGAACCTCCTTGTTGTAAGATTTGCATATCTATATACATATATTTGTTTACATCTTTCATGAGCTGTTGAAAAGTTTTTAGAATTTTGGGTTTCAGGTGTTGCTGGTGAAACTGAATCCGATAGTGTTGAAGCCGAAGCTACTCTTTCTTCTTTCTATCGCATTGAACGGAATTTGAGACAAGCTCTTAAGCCTACATATGATGTCCTTTTTGAACGTCTCAACAATCATCCTGGGGGATTGAAGTTCTTATCCATTATTCGAGCTGACATTGTCTCTCTTCTCGCGTAAGGTTATTGTCTATGTTTGTTTTTGAATTATTTCATTTTCTTTTCCTTCTGTGTGATTGTTTTCTATTATTTATGTCACTCAAAACAATTATTCTTGAAAAGGTTAAAGAAAGAAAAAGCATATTTTCTGTTTATCCGTTAGGTGGCTATACTTATAACATAGAAAACTGTAAGTACTTGTACTAAGGTGCACCAGTTGCATAGAAGGAAATAGTTTATTATATGAAGTCTATCACTTGATGAACATAGTGATGGAATTAAAATTTTCATTACTCGATTCATTATAACTTTACAGAGAAGAGAATGCTGCATGTTTGCGGGCACTAGATTCCTACTTAAAGGAAAAACTCAGTACTTGGCTTAGTCCTGCTGCATTGGAACTTCACCAGATTACATGGGATGATCCTGCTTCTTTGCTGGAGAAAATTGTGGCTTATGAGGTATGTTGCCATAACCTGTCTTAACATTGCTCATAGATTTAGATGTTGCCTGGTGTAAAAATATATTTTCTGATAATTGTCTTCGTGCAGGCTGTACATCCGATCTGCAATCTCTTAGATCTTAAAAGAAGGTTGGGTGTTGGTCGTCGTTGTTTCGGATATTTACATCCAGCAATACCTGGTTAGCAAATCTTCTCAGTGGTGATGTGGACAATAGTAGTTTATTTGTCAAAGTTTTCGACCAATTTTAAGTACTTGTTCAAGTTTCCTAGTTTCTTTGAAACACAAGACTTCTTATTGGTATGGTGCTGGAGCCTGGATAAATGTAGCACCTAAACCTTAATACAATGTAAAATATCTTTTACTGTGATAAAGTGTTTTAGATCTTGTGTTCATCAATTTGAGTTCATAGCATATAAGTTAACCTTCCCAATGCAGATAGCATTAAGAATGGAGATATCTTGCAAGTTGACAAATGTAATTAGTTAGAAGAGATCTTGAATCTGTTAGAGCAAAATTGTCCAATCATTTAGCCTAGTATTATGTATTTTTGGAGTGATGGTAAATCTAGAAAATTTTTCTTTTCTGCAATTCATTGTTGTCAAGGCAACTGAGTTTAGGTTTGGATTATTATACTGAATTGTAAATTGGTCTCTCTTTTTGGTGTACTTAATTACTTTATGTAATATCATTTTAGATATTCTTTTCTGTAGGTGAGCCCCTTATTTTCATAGAAGTTGCCCTTCTAAAGAATGTGGCTCAGACAATACAGGTTTGTTTTACAAATCCTACAGGTTTTCCTTTTCAGCTGGACACTATTGGTAATGAACTTTTAATCTATAACAGGAAGTTTTATGGGATAATCCTCCTATACCTGAACCTGATGCAACTTGCGCACTATTTTATTCTATATCGTCAACTCAGGTAAACTACCTTTGGCCATTATTTTTTCATGTTGATTTATACGGATACTTTTTTCTTTTTTAGTATAAAAATCCCATTTCTACCATTTGTCATTAGGTTCTTCTTCTGTTAAATGTTTGCTCTCTTTTACTGATGATTGATGAGAAATCATTTGGGCATATTTACACTTGCAAGTCAATAGGTGTCGAAGATCATTTGCAGACTCGGCGATGAATTTTACTATTGCTGTTCTCTGTTATGTGTTTCTGCTTGGACATTAATTTATTTGCATTATATAATTAAAAAACTATGAATAACACTCTGATGAGATGCTTCCATGACCTATATACTTATAGAAATTTGACAGCCTGGCTTGGCAGGGATCAACCTGGGAAAGTTTCTTATCAAACGTGTCATTACGCTGGTGAAAAGAGATATGCCACATATATCTGTAAGTATTTTATGATCTAATTCATATAAAATGGGAAAACCAAAATCCTATTATGCATAAAACATACTTTGAAAATGAGGCATGAAATATTTATTCTGCGCATGGGATACATCATTTTGGGTCTATGCAAATGCATTGCACACTTGATCAAAATACTTTAGAAAGAATGGGTTGCCAAGTTGCTCTTTTGCAGATCTTTAGCTTGTTGCTTGGTTTCATGATTTCCATATATTGCTCCCTGCATTACTTACTTCCTTTTGTTTTTGTATAAAGATATTTGCAACATTAAGCCCGATTCCTGGATTCTTGCGATGGCTGCTATCTAAGTTGGCATCTCAGTCAATCCTTGCTGAAGTGGAGAACATGTCACAATCATCTTCAACTGGATCAGTTTCTGCGTTTAGGGAGAACATCCTTGAGCCAGATGAAGAAAGATCACTTATGAATTGTTGTCAGTAAGTTAAGTGTTGATTTTAAATTGAATAATCTTTGTTTTTCTTTTTTCATATGCTTTATCCTTCTGGCTGGATTTCTACCTGTTTATGTATATGTGGAAGGAAGAAAGAAGGTATGATTGCTTATCATGGAAACTGGGTCTAAGATATGTGGTTATTCTATTCTTTTCCCCAAAATTTTCCTCTTCCTTCTGCTACTGGCTTACTGCTGGGCTTTCCATAACTGTATTTTCCATCAGGTCTTCTTTTTCACCATTGATCTTCCCTGTTTCCCATATAAAATGAATATAAAAGAAACTAAAGACACATTAAGTTGTTTTTTCTACCTACATTTTGTTTACTAGCTTTAGTTCCCTACAGAAAGCACATTTAAGGCAGAATAGTCATATGTTTTATGGTTCAGTACATTATGCTACCCACATCAGGCAGAGATTTTTGTCATTTTGGCAAGAAAATATAGAGCAGTAAAACTGAGAGGATTAAGGCCATTATTGCTATTCAGTCTGTCTTAAAATGGTCCAATACCTGCATACCTGTTTTCTGCGAGAGAGAACCGAAGTCATCCATATGACTGAAGTTATCAGATTATGTTTCCAAATGAGCCGCACCACACATAGTTTTAATGCGGAACTGCTTGAAACCATATAAAAAGGTTGTAAGTTGGATTTCCTGTTGATGAAGCTTGGATGTATAATCCTTGAGATTATTTATTCTATTCAAAACTCTTTTGGAACCTCTACGATATGCCTCTATTTTTGGTATCTGATAAAAAATCCAGCTGTTATTTCTCCATTTTATGGGTTTGACACGACAACATAGATTCATGTGCACTATAATAATTTTACGTGCAGGGAGGCTTTTCCTGGAAAAAATGGCATGGAAGTGATGTTAAAGTTGTTGACATCAACAAAACATGAATGGACCAACTCAGCTGAATTGCTTTCAGCACTGAAGCCCCCTCTGATGCGACTATGTGCCAGGTATGCTGTAAAGTATAATATCAATATCTCAATTCGGTAAATTGAAATCATTAATTATGGTTAACAACATGGGAATATAATTCTGAGATATTGTAGATGATCTTTTATATTTCAGTTTGTTATTGTTGCATAAGCTTGCACTTCTGGCCTTTTAAAAGTTTAGTTTGGAGTGTTTGTTGTATGAATTATGAATGCAGGTACCTTCTACAAGAGAAAAAGAGAGGAAAAGCTCTGGATTCTGTTGCAAATTTTCACTTGCAAAATGGAGCGGTATGTCATACTGCCTCGACTTGTAGAGTAGTAATTGATTTCTTCCTTTCAGTCACATCTATGGGAAGCTCTATAGTTTCTCAATGTACCATTTTGCAATTGGTTGATTTTGATAACCATTTCTATTAAATCCATGGGTTTATTATGTCCTAAGTGATGTGTGTATTTTAAAAATAGATAGGGGCAGCCCAGAAGCTAGCTTCCTGAGTTGAGAAGTTCGATATGTTAATTTCTGATATTTTGATGTGGTACAGATGGTTGAAAGAATAAATTGGATGGCAGACCGCTCGGAGAAAGGCCTTCAGCAAAGTGGAGGTATCATGGTGAACTATGTTTACAGGTAATTCTTGTTATAGAAGCTACTGTTTTCACATCACCAATTAAAAAAAAGCTGAGAGTCCAGCATCCAGCAGATCGTGAATTGGATAAGACTGAAAATTTAATGCTTGTATCTGTTTGAATGATAAGATACACTGAACAATGATTTGCAGGGTTCATAAAATTGAAGAATATTCTGAGTCATATTTCAGTGCAGGGCATATACATGCTTCAAATGGCATCTGCCGATACAATATCGTAATTTCTTGTCCATAATTAGCATTTACTTACACTTTCATGCTTAAGTTTGCAAGTGTTTTTTCTTTTTCCTTGATCCTGCACCTTTGCAATGCACAAAGGGAGGGAAAAGGAAGATAAATACACCATGTGCTTCAGCAATAAATCCTTCCTTTCATTTATAGTTACTGATTTGGCTATGTTTTGCAGCCATGGAAGGAGCCTGAAGTAATAATAGTTTAGGCTTGCGCATGGATCAATCAAGTACATAATTTTGATTCCAATTTAGGCGGACCTTGCGCATTTAATCATTAAGTTGCATATGTACAGAGGGCAGCTGATGTCCTGATTATGCTTTTGTCTAATAAGCCTTTTGCTCAAGAATCAAGATTTGATGAAAGCCATCTTTGCCGGTGCTTTTGGGAGTCGAGTTTCTATAAATTCGTATCTTATATTTTCTCAATTTTTTCTAATAAGGATATCTTTTGTAGGATACGGATTGTACTTTTGCTATGCATTATGGTAAAAGGTCATGAATGTAGAGTAAGTGAGATGGTATGGAATTTTCTACTTGACTTTGTTAGATGACTGATGTTCATCCTATCTTATAATAAGAAAAACAAAGTAACCCATAAAATGCACCTGAGTTGTACCCTTATCTGTTTGCTTTTTTTTTTTTTCTGCTTATATTACATGAGATTACAATATTGCCTTCATATATAAGCCTCCATTTAGACATATATAAAGTACTAAATTGCAAGGTTTGGTCACTTCTCACTTTCTCTATCCACATGAGTGGTTTCCCGAATATAATCTCTCATGAGCCTTGTGTTAGAGTCACCAACCATCTACAAGAATAAAGAGAAAAGAATCAAGATAAATCTCAATTACCAGTGGAGCAAATCTAACAGGAAAGGAAATTGATTTCTGACCTTGTGTGCAAGCCGCTGCAAGTTGTCCCATTCAAAATCATTTTTACAATATGCAGATCGAACCTATGCCAAGATGGGAAATATAAAAAATAAATCATAGATTGATGGTAACATGCTGGTCTCAGAAATAATTAGTGCAGGAAGTGAAACATCTCAAGTAATTATAGGTACTCACCTCCAAGATGCGCAGAGCTGTAATGTGGATTCCATATGAGATAGATTTATTCACAACTCAAGAGTCAGTCACAGTCTCATAATATTTAATCAGTAGGAAAGGAGTTACATGTCAAGTAGCATACCTAAACTTTTATGCCTTGAAGATTCACGCATCAAGTTTGCACAGAACTCGTCACCATCGTTCAAGGAGTGCCTACTCAGAAATCCCATTAACTCTTCATAAGCTTCAGGGTTATAGCTCTGCTCTGGGAAGTAAATGTTAGCAGATTGAATTGTTTAATTATAGCTGATTTGGCGTGTCATGCTCATTCTTGCAAGAAACAGATATAAGTTCAATTACTGTATTCTAGGAATGCTTACACTAGTGGAAATCTCCAGAAATATTATTATCTAATCTTGAAATTAGTTATGGAAGTGTGGATCGCGTTCTTGCAAGAAAGAAAGTATATAAAATAAAGAAGCAGTTCACAAATGCCGAGGGGAGGAGGAACCTGAAGCTGTGCAGTGACAATCCTAACGGCAACATAAGTAAAGAAATTATGCAGATTTTTTGCCGCCTTGGCCTCCGGTGATGCTTCTCCAAACCCTGCATCACAAAGCGTCACTATTACAACTAGAGAAACAGAAATACATACTGTTCAAACATACGACAATAAATAAGGGAAAAGCGTACACACCAGGAACATACATCTTTTGGCAGCGCAACCGTGTTGATTGTGCTGTTCTTAGCTTCTTGCATGGCCAAGAAGGATAAGCTTTGTTCCAGTTGGACTTTGGAGAGCAAACAGAGAGTTGACAGGGTGAAAGAACTGCATAGGATCCCATTTAGCAACTAAGGATTGTTAATCTTTGTGTTCTGGATTTCTTGGTTTTCAGCTGCATAACAAAGAAAATATCTCCAGACTCCCTCCAACTGTGGTTAGTTGAAGCAAGATAACTAAGGCTGCTTCTGTCAACAAATGGTTTTGGGTAATTAGGGCCCATAAATCAATCCATTGACAACACAATATGATATTATGAGGCCCACGGCCTTAAATTCTCTTATTATTCTATTTCTGACTGAAGTGTTGTTAATAAATTCAATTCAACCCACCAAAAGAGGCGAAGCCAACTGGTCTCTCACAAGTCTCCCCTTCTTACATACGACAATGATATTTCATATAACATCACATCCCAACCTCAGCTTTCCAAACTCTCTGCTCGTGAAAATGAACATTGAACCAATCCTACTCTTTCATGCCCTGCTTCTTCTCTTGTCCTTGAGAGCACAAGCCAAGTGCAAAACTGGCTGTGATCTTGCCTTCGCTTCATACAACACAAGCCCAAGAGTAAACCTCACATTTATAAGCACCCTCTTTAGCAAAAGCCTCCCTGAAATCCTCCGTTACAATCCGCATGTCTCAAACCAAGACAGCATCCTCGCGGGTACCAGAATCAACGTACCCTTCTCCTGCGACTGCTTAAATGGCGATTTCTTGGGTCATACCTTCATTTACACGACACAAACTGGTGATACTTACGATAAAATCGCAAATATTGCTTTTGCAAATCTCACAACTGAGGATTGGGTTCATAGAGTAAACATTTATGACACTACCAGGATACCGGACGATGCTCCTATTAATGTCACCCTCAATTGTTCTTGCGGAGATAAGCGCGTGTCGAAGAATTATGGCTTGTTTGCCACGTTCCCACTTCAGCCAGGCGAGAACTCGTCGTCTCTAGCGACGGCGTCTGGTGTATCCGCAGACTTGCTGCAGAGCTATAACCCGGGCGTGAATTTTAGTGCAGGGAGTGGAATTGTTTACGTGCCGGCGAAAGGTCAGTTTTACTACTTTTTAAAAGTTCTTTTTTTTCCTTCATCGCTTCAAAAATATTGACCTTACTTAGAGAGCTAATTTTGAAAGGAGTTAAGCATGATTGACCCTGGATTAGATCAAACACATATACAGATTCACCTCATTCAGCTTCTAAAATAAACTGTACAAACTTGATTAATCACAGATAAAACCAGAAATAATACATCATTAATTATTAACCAAACGCAAAAGTTTAAAATTAAATTAATGAATGCTTTTTATTGTTTGGTAGTCACTGTTATATGCTGTCTCCTGCAGACAAATTGAATTTATTACTTTAATTACAAGTTCAAGCTGGCTTTGTCAATACGCGGTATCAAGTAGTCTGGTCTCCTTTGACAAATTCCATACCTTTTCTTAATTTTGGCATTTCAGTGATCCTTTCGTATTGTTGAAATTTATTAGATATTTAAGCCGATGAAATGATTTCTTATCTATTAATTATATTTAAAGTCCCTGGAATTCTGAAGTTAAACCATATCAAAGAATAATATTCTGTTAGGGACCAAGTGGCATTAGATGCCATTGGTAAACTATTAATTAAAGGTGGGGATACATCCAGAAAATGAAACCATCATAGATTTTTGATGGACGTTTGTCGCTTACTTATCATTGCTTGTTGGAGATTTAACATAATTATTATTTAATTCGTCGTTGTTAACCAACCTAATCATTCATGTGCGGAAGCCTTCTTCACTATATGTTCCCCTATTCAACTTTAGAAAAAAGAGAAAAAGAAAAAACTCGTACAACTTAATTACATTTATATATTAAACTTAATAATTACCCTGCTTTGTTTAAATTTCATAATATCAGTACTGACTAGTAGTGGAAAACAAGTGACGAAAAGAAATCAAATGGCAGATTGACTTGGGTTTAATTAATAAGTCCACATTAATATTCTTGACCTGTACCTGAAAACATAAGAGGTCATTAAACGGCATTCTAAATATACAAACAGTACTCAAGATCTCTTGTAATTGTTCCTGCTAAAATTAGTTCTCAACCTGCAAAATTTACATGCTTATTTTTAAAATTGATTCTCCTGGATCTTATGTTTGTTATCTATTCAGCCATTAAATTTCAATTTTAGACTCATGTTCCTCTTTATTCCTTAAATAAATTACACTACAACTCGAACAATCCCCTGTAAATAGCATCTATGGTATAGCTATACCTGTGACTGTTCTTATTAATTTACTAACTTAAGGCTTTTTTGATCTTTTGTAGATGCAACTGGAAATTACCCTCCATTGAAAATAAGGTAAGATATACCAGCTTAACATGCTTCTCAATCTTTTACACTTCTTTCTCATTGCATATTTTGAGTTATCTAACAATTCTATCCAATTGTCATGTTCCTCCTACTTGTGCAGTGCAGCTGGTAGGGTCTATCTTGAGCATTTCCTCTATTCTTGTTCTCAGTTTTCTCGCATTCTTTAAGTTCAACGTGCAATTTAAAGGCATGGCCTGATGTTGTCCTGTACTTATGTTATGGCATTTCAAGCAGGGATTTCAAGGAAAGTTATTGCTGGCATATCTATTGCAGGAGTTGCAGGAGCTCTACTTCTTATTTCTTGTATATATTTTGGATGTTATAGGAGGCAGAAGATAGAAACGGTTTTAATCCCAGAAACAACTGAAGATCCCTACATTCAACATGGACATGGTAAAATAATTATTTAGTCATCTGATATATTTATTATGTTTGAAACTTGGCATATGTTATTTAATTTGTGGCTATGCTGAGGAGTTCTAGGCTTTGGAAGTAGCTTGGACAAAACTTCAGAAGAAACCACTTTTGTTGCAACTTTGGGGCTTACAGGATTTACAGTGGACAAATCTGTGGAGTTCTCATATGAAGAACTTGCTAATGCTACTAATGACTTCAGCATGGTTAATAAAATTGGGCAAGGAGGCTTTGGATCAGTCTACTATGCTGAACTAAGAGGCGAGGTTTGTAGTGAATAAATGAAAAAGAAAGTAATATGGACGACTTCCACTACAGCGTGTTTTTAATATCGACGGCTTTTCCTAAATTGCCTCTCCTTTTTCATGTTTATCTTGCAGAAGGCTGCAATAAAGAAGATGGACATGCAAGCATCAAAAGAATTTCTAGCTGAGCTCAAGGTTTTAACACATGTTTATCACTTGAACCTGGTATATATGGTACCCTATATAGTTGTTTTGAAAAATATGTATAGTGATAGTATATACTAGTGAAGAGTGCATTAACAAACTTTTGATAATGCAAACAATCATATGCTGTTACTAAATGCGTATGCTAATCCATGCTGAATTAGGCATGATTCATTTGTTTTATGTTTAAAATTTGTGGCAGGTGCGGTTAATAGGATATTGTGTTGAAGGTTCCTTATTTTTGGTTTATGAGTTCATTGAGAATGGAAATTTAAGTCAGCATTTGCGTGGCTCAGGTGAGAAAATGTATGCAACTAACATGAACATGTTAACTTATGTGTTGTCAGTTGATTCTAATGGGTACTTTGATGTCTTTGCCTCTAGAGAGGGATCCATTGCCATGGTTGACTAGGGTGCAAATTGCTCTAGATTCAGCTAGAGGACTTGAATATATCCATGAGCATACCGTTCCTGTATATATCCACCGTGACATAAAATCTGCAAACATTTTAATAGACAAGAATTTCCGTGGAAAGGTTGTTATAGTTCCTGCATTAATGTGAAAGTTCATTTTGTATCATCTTCTCCTAACTGATCCTTTTCATGCATAGGTTGCAGATTTCGGGTTAACAAAGTTAACTGAATATGGAAGTGCTTCATTGCATACTCGTCTTGTGGGTACATTTGGATACATGCCTCCAGAGTAAGTTCTTCACTGAACACTGTAAAAAAATCTTATTTTCAGCAGGAAACGAGATGATATTTGCAAATATGTAAATGCATATCTGAGTCACATAATGGTAAGACTGATTTTGACATTTCTTTTTCAGGTATGCTCGGTACGGTGATGTTTCTCCGAAGATTGATGTATATGCTTTTGGAGTAGTGCTTTATGAACTTATATCTGCCAAGGAAGCTGTTGTGAAGGCGAATGAAATTATCACGGAGTCCAAGGGACTAGTTGCACTGGTTGTTATTCTCACCATTCTCTGTTCACTATTACTATTAGCATAAATATCCTCCTAAACGTTGTTGTTCTGATGCAGTTTGAGGATGTTCTTAGCCAGCCTGATTCAAATGAAGATCTTTGTAAGCTTGTTGATCCTAGGCTTGGAGATAACTATCCGCTCGACTCAGTTCATAAGGTAAAAATATACATATATAAGTAGAGATACGGCATATGCTTGTGGGAATTAATTTGTTATGTCGATAGATGGCTCAGCTTGCTAAAGCTTGCACACAAGAAAATCCACAACTGAGGCCAAGCATGAGGTCTATTGTAGTTGCCCTAATGACACTTTCATCTTCAACTGAAGATTGGGACGTTGGTACCTTGTATGAAAATCAAGCTCTGCTGAATCTAATGTCAGGGAGGTAGTCTTCTTGATTGCAGTTGATGCTTCTTTTGTACAAAATGGGGGAATTCAAGTTTTGAAGGAATATACAGTTACTTTCATATCCATTTTGATATATCTTTTTCTATCTATGGAACGTATAATGCTTTTTGACTTTCACTTCGCAAATCCAAGTCCCAACCAAATTGTAACTTGTATTTTTTACAACATTTATTATATAATCTAATGAGCTTTCTTCTTCTTTTGCTTATTGTTTTTTCTAATTAATAGAAGGATTTCATGTCTAACTGTTTTTCATTAACAGTTAACAATTTATTATTCTTAAAATTGAAATCAAGTATTAACATTTCATATCCATATCCATGCAAGCTAATTCTTTTTTTATTATTAAAATAATATTTCCATTTTTTGCTTCCGAAATTGCCCAATTGTTGATCTTATATTTATATTGACCAAGCAAGTGAACCCTTTTGTAAATTTACAATGCTTGAAAGAATTAAATCAATTAGTTGCAACTTATAATTAACTAATTAATTATTCCCATAATTAATGTAATTTGACTTATTAACTCTTCCTACGTAGAATTAGAATCCACAATCTTTTTAGGTCTAATTACCAATTACCTGCACTTTTTTTAAAATTGAATTACTTAAAAATCTTTTAGCATTTAAAAAGAGTTTCTTTTCTTTTTCTCTTAATTATTACCCGTATCAAATTTTGGAATACCTTTTCAATTTTAAAACCTTGACAGCAGACATTTCACTATTTCAGCCAATAGGAACTCAAATTGATTTGACCTCAAGTAATTAGGTCATTGTTTTTTTTTTTTTTTATATATAAGGTAATTAGGTTAAAATTGAAAGAGGGGAAAAAAAATCCAAACTTGCGGAGCGCTACCTCTCTCTCTCTCTCTCCGTCCCCTTCTCCGTCTTCGTCTCTGGTCTCTATATCTTTAATTGATAACAAAGCTGCAGGTCATTGCAATTGTCTTTCTATTACAACAATTTATTCGCTCTGATTATATAGGTTAGATGTATTGAAGTTAGGGTTTTTTCTATTCTTTTCAGCTAAAGTATGACTAAGACAGTGAAGAAGACGAACCGGAAAAGCGACGAAATGGATAGCAAGGTCCCTGATTGGGACTTCAAACAGATTATGAAAGACATTCAGCTTTTCGGTATTTTCAGTTTATTTTTTCAATCTTCTCCTAGTTTTCTCTACTTCTTTTGCATGATGATTTACTTTCGATTATTTCTTTCTTTTTTCATTAACATTTCGTCACTCGCCGTTCGTGATTTATGTTTGCGCTTAGCTGCTAGTGATTATCTGGGAATGCTTAATAGCTAATCTTGTTGGACTGAAGTGCCATTGTTATGTTCACAATTTCTATACCTATTAAACATCAACGATAAGTCTGTCTATTGCTAACTAGATTCCTACAAAGCTCATGCCCATCTGTTGCCAGAAATTTGGCTGCAGATTTCACATGTTTGATTCGTATGATGAATGCTGGTAACATGGACCGGGTGTTATCAAGTAGTTGGAGGATTGAGGACTGGGAGTAAAAGAGACACATTATATGATTTTCCTCTTGCACCTAATTTAGATTCCTGGATTGCGAAATAACCCAGAAGTTTTGCTGTAATTTATGGACTGATTGGGAAACAAAGGAAGGGCATTTGCATTTTTGCTTGAACATGCTCTATCTTTGTCATTGAAAGTGATAAAAATGTATAATCTATTTAATCCTGATGGTTTATGGTTCTTCAATAGGATGTTTCATAGCTCTATTTGTTTTTTCTTTTTCATTTGCATTTGTTTGTGACCTGTGGGAAATTGTACTTTGGTATTCAGATGCCTCACATAGGACATGGAAAGAGAAAAAGGAGTTCGAGAACAGGAAGGTAGTCTCTCTTGGTGGTAAGGTAAGAACTATATGTGTGCGTGCACACAGCTTTTGGTGGACTATATCGGTTGCATGTGCGATGTTTCTGCCCTGGAAGCTATCTGAACTTTTATCTGTGCTTATCCTCAATACAGCCTCCTAAAAAACAGAGACTGCCTCTAAGCGTAGCACGTGTACAGATGAAGAATCAACAGGAAAGAGAAGAGAAAATACTACAAGAGGTAATAGATTTCTTCTAGCGCCCGTTCAAAATTGCGAATTGCTTCATTTGACTGCACAAGCCTTGTGCATGTTCACTAACTGTTTGACATTATAGAATATGATTCTTGGACGATTTGGAGGCAAGCATAGCGGTGGTGCTAAAAGATCAGTGGACAAGCGCAAAACTGAGTACAGGGGGCTGAAGTCAAGTGAAGGTTATTTTAGGAACGGTGTACTTGATGTGAAGCATATGTTACACGCAGGCCCATCTAGAGAGAATGATTCATCCAGCCAGATGGTCGTTAAAGGGAAGACGAAGATGAAGAAAAAGGGAACTGGAAAGAAACACCGGGGAGGGGGAAAGAAGAAAAGCGGTGGTAGGAAGCGAAACTAAACACATTAAGTTATTAACTGTAGGAAGAGAATGGATAGACTCATGCTTTTGAGATTGAAATTTTCAAGGATGGCAAGAATCCTCCGACTCGTATTGGCATCTGCTCTTTGGATTTGCTCAACTGAGCTTTAGTTCCAAACTATTTAGATAAGTTATGTGGCCTTCCTTGCCTGCCTTATTTGTTATACTGCAATTTGTATCCTTAGGCAACAAGTCAAAAACTCAAATGAGGACGTAGCACTGCTGGCACTGCATTTGTAGAAGTAAAGCTGAATGCTAAAATTCATCCTCAGGTGGCCGTCAGTTGTGGTTAATTGGAATGATAATGTCAAGTAAGGTAATAAAGACAATAAAAATACAGAGAACAAGTTGGTGGTGGCATCTTCGGCTGTCAAAAGCTCTATACATAATGGACAATGGCAATAAACCTGGCCCCTTTTTCTCATTTCGGCCAAGGCAAACAGCCCTGTCCCTTTTGCCTGAAAAGTAAATCATGAATGCATCGGCTTGCAAGTAAATTCTTTGTCGTTTTGTTTATGTTAATTATGATTGTTGTTTTATTTTTATTTTTTTCTCTAAGAAGAATTATGATTATGTATCGGATTCATATCGATCTAATCTTCCGAGTAATATTTTACAACACAAGATGTCCCTTGTTGTTAATGTGATAGAAGAAACTGAGTTGAGGTAGTTGAATCGGGCATTTGTTTGGAACCTACAACACGGCTGTGCCCTTTTGCCAGGGCTTTCATTGCAATAAACGTGACAAATGGAATTTAGAAAATCCGGACACTGTTATTTCTAAACATTCCATTTATCATATAATAAAACCTTTCTTATGTTTGAATAAATGTGGTCACATTTCTTGCAATTAATGATCAAAGACAGTCCAATGCTAAGTCGGCAACATGAATGACCAAGTAAATCAATTTAAAACAAGCAAAAAATATTTATAAAATTACGAGTCCAACTCCAAAACCAGAGGCCTCCATTTGGTTGACTATATCTATATCTCACATGTGAGAATAAATTCTAAATTTAAAAACCAGAAACACATTATTAATATCTCAAATCTCAAATCTCAACAAACCTTTAGTAGGTGAAATGGAGAACACTCGATCAATTATTCATCATTTCAATTTCAATAACCATATCGCCATTTTAGTATTATGAACCTTTTATATATTTACAAAAATACATGGTTGTCATTGTCAATGACCAGCAGTCAAAAACAGTAACCCAAACAGCATTTTTACTACTAATAATATATAATTAAGAATCCCATCGGCGCCGGTAACCTCCAACGAACATTTGCTGTCGCCTAATAGACACACCCACGCAATCTACGCTCTCTCCACGCGACGCGGCGCCACTTTGCTTTCTCTTAAATCCCCATTTATTTTATTTGCTAACTACTCCAATCTCACTGGTTCGTGCATTTCACCTCCCCTTGCACTTGCACACGCATTCTTTGCCCTTTTTGGCGCAAAATTCCAGAAACCGACGTAAAGGAGCCGTTGGTGCTCCCACGTGGATACTTGCCGACATTACTGGTCATACTCATATCCTAACCCTCCTTTTCATTATTATTAAAAAAAATAATTAATAATATAAAAATACAATGAAATCAAATTTGTCGAAAATGTCCTAAAAGACGTTGCCATTGAAGAAGCAAATACTCTCTACTGTTTGCTTATCGAACGATTCCTATTTCTGGATCTTCGTTTTTTTCTTAATTAAATTTCTTCAATTTAACTAAAAATTATATCAGTTGTTTTATTTATCCAAAGTGAAAGGCGTGTTTGTGCCCCTCTGGTAGTAGCGTGCCTGCTACTTATCCTCTCAAAAAGTAGTGACCGAATCATTCGATTGCTTTCCTTGAGCTAAAAAGCAATCCAAACACTGCCTTCTTCAACTTACTTTCTCATTATCTTTTAATCCTGCTGCAAATTTATAACCCATTGCTGTTAGATCACTGTGTTTTTTTTTATCCGCCTGCCGCCAAGTAAGATTTATAATAGCTTGTTTTAGTTTCAAAAGTCGTCTGCCTTTTCATTTAAAGATTATGCTTTTGCCAAATTTAAGCTGCTGTCATACTTATTGGGCGCTGAATTTGGTTTTGCAGGTCTTTGTTGAAGATATATAAATGGCAACTTTAGGGGATATAGGGGTTTCTGCCGCTATCAATCTTCTTACTGCATTTATTTTCCTTTTAGCATTTGCTATTTTGAGGTTGCAGCCCTTTAATGATAGGGTTTACTTCCCAAAATGGTATCTTAAAGGCATAAGAAGTAGTCCTACTCGCTCAGGGGCATTTGTCAGGAGGTTTGTCAATTTGGACTTTAGATCTTACCTCAGATTTCTAAATTGGATGCCTGAAGCTTTGAGAATGCCGGAGCCTGAACTTATTGACCATGCTGGATTGGATTCTGCTGTCTACTTGCGCATTTACTTGTTAGGGTATGCTCAAACTTCATCCTTGTTTAATTGTCTTGTGAGAATACTTTTTCTCCCGTATTATTTCGCATACTTAGGATTTCTTTCTTTTTTTTTTTTTTTTTTTTTTTTTTTTAATGATGCAGACTTAAGATTTTTGTTCCTATTGCATTCCTCGCTTGGGCCATCCTGGTTCCAGTTAATTGGACAAACAGCACCTTGGAGCTAGCACTAGCTAATGTGACTTCCAGCGACATTGACAAGCTTTCAATTTCGAATATCCCTCTTCATTCACAAAGGTATATAAGCATCATCCTTTTGTTTCATAATCTTTTTCACATATTCAGTGAGGTGATCATAATATTCTACCAAGCTTAGGATGTCCAGTTTGGATGTTTATTAGTGACTGATGTATTAGATTTTTACTTAGTAATTCCCTTTTCATACTTGGATTATTGTCTTATTTAAAATGCTAGTTAATACAATATCTTCATTTTGTCTTAATCCC
Organism: Ricinus communis; assembly: GCF_019578655.1. Taxonomy (NCBI): domain Eukaryota; kingdom Viridiplantae; phylum Streptophyta; class Magnoliopsida; order Malpighiales; family Euphorbiaceae; genus Ricinus; species Ricinus communis. The sequence continues at coordinate 31,719,799 of NC_063260.1, read as the reverse complement.
TGGAGTGTCTACTTGTTTTCTTTTCAATCATGCTCTTGTAATGTTTATTCCATAATGTTCTCTTTATTGGTAAATTTTGTATGAAGCTGTGTGGTTCTTTAGCTTTACAAAACTGAATACATTAGTAACCATGGTGACCATCCGATTGCAGATTTTGGGCACACATTGTGATGGCTTATGCCTTTACTTTTTGGACTTGCTATGTGTTAATGAAGGAGTATGAGAAAGTTGCTACAATGCGGCTGCAATTTCTTGCCTCAGAAAAACGTCGTGCAGATCAATTTACAGTAAGAAAATTTACTTGTCCTATCTAAGTTGTTAAAATCTAAAATTGTGTTTTTCTGTACTTAGTTTGTTTTACTGTTTCCAATTTGAAGAAAAAAAAAAACGCAATTTTGAAGTATTTATATAGGATTTGCTCCTATGAAATTTGTTGATATTCATGTTTCACTATAGTTCACTGTTTACAGCACTTTTAAATTTGTTTCACAGGCTACATGACAAACTTATATCCTGCAATTCTCTTCACAGGTTCTTGTTAGAAATGTACCACCAGATCCTGATGAATCTGTCAGTGAGCTTGTGGAGCACTTTTTTCTGGTCAACCATCCAGATCACTATTTAACCCATCAGGTAGATTTCAGCCCAAACTGGAGATACATTCTGGAAGTCACTGCCAGAGAGCTAATGAAGTTGACTGATTAACCAGTTGTGAGGAATCACAAAATATTAAAACATTGTCATTTGTATAATGAATGGTCAGCATCATTTGGCTGGTATCTGTATTTTGTTAAACTGCTTTAAAATTTAGAAATTCTTTTGCAGGTGGTGTACAATGCAAACAAACTATCTAAATTGGTCAAAAAGAAGAAAAGTATGCAGAACTGGCTCGACTACTATCAACTTAAGTATTCTAGGGATAAATCGCTAAGGCCTTTACTGAAGGTACTTATAAATAAATGGAACTACCATGCATGTCTAAATTTACTCAATGTTTGTTCCTAAACCCTCTGGAAAACCTAATTTTTATCTTAACTTAGTTTTAAATGTCTTCACTGGCAGTCTGGTTTTCTTGGGCTTTGGGGAAAAAAGGTGGATGCTATTGATCATTACACATCTGAGATTGAGAAATTATCAAAAGAAGTAAGTCGAACCTTAAGTCTCTTACGACTGTTTCTTTCCTGAGACCAGATCCAGATACGAAGTGATCTTTTTACCTCAATAGGCTAGCAACATTAATCTGCTATCTTATGCTTTGGTGTTGGGATTTGGGCTTTTCATTCTTATGATGAATGATCTACTTTCATATAGTTACTTGCCTGAGTTATCTTAAATATAGTTAGAAGCCTGTGTTATTATGCTAGATATTTTGATCACCACCGAGGCTCTAATTTGTGGTCATGAATGGCCCTCCTATAATTCAGATAGTGGAAGAGCGGGAAAGAGTTGAAAAGGATCCGAAGGCTATCATGCCAGCAGCATTTGTTTCCTTCAAAACTCGATGGGGCGCAGCTGTTTGTGCACAGACTCAGCAATCAAGAAATCCAACTTTGTGGTTAACAGATTGGGCTCCGGAGCCTCGTGATGTATATTGGCATAACCTTGCCATACCATATGTTTCACTTGCAATTAGGAGGTTAATAATGGGTGTTGCGTTCTTTTTCCTTACCTTCTTTTTCATGATCCCAATTGCATTTGTGCAATCTCTTGCAAGCATTGAGGGAATTGAGAAAAGAGCTCCCTTTCTGAAGCCCATTATTGAAATGTTAGTAATCCTCCTATCTTTAGTTGGCAGTTGCATTTCAAAGTTATAACTACTAATTAACTCTTGAATGACAATGCAGAAAATTTATTAAATCAGTGATCCAAGGTTTTCTTCCTGGCATTGCATTGAAGCTTTTTCTGATCTTCCTGCCAACAATATTGATGATCATGTCTAAATTTGAAGGGTTTGCTTCTCTGTCATCTCTGGAAAGGAGATCAGCAACACGATATTACTTTTTCAACATTGTGAATGTATTCCTTGGGAGCATAATCACTGGAACTGCGTTTGAACAGCTGAATTCTTTCATCAAGCAATCAGCTAACGAGTATGTTACACCTACAAATTGATCATCTTTTTGTATTTCAATTTATACATAATACATGATTAATGTGGACTTGTTATGCTATATTTTCAAGAATATGGTGGGCATTGTTAGCATTATGAATTGTGGATAAGTAATAACTCTTCGTCATGTTTGCAGGGAGGATTTTAGGATAAAATTGTAGGGGAAGGGAGAAAATTGTTTAATTTGTGTTTATGACATAGTGCAATCTAATTTGTGTACTGCTGAGTTCCCCTCGCAAAACTTCAACCTGGGACTCTTTATGAGTGTGTGTTTGTGCTTTGTGCATATTAACGGCACATCTGCCCCTTCCTTCTTTTATTCACTCTAGAATTCAGAGACTGTGTTTATGTTACTATCTTCCTTGATTTGAAATCTCTTTATAATTTTCTTTTGGAATTTAATATCTTCCATTTAATCTGTTTATGTTTCATCTGATACTTTTACAATTTCAGTAATGATTTTTATTTATCGTTTTGTCCATTTGTATATTTTGCAGCATTCCTAAAACAATTGGCGTGGCTATTCCAATGAAAGCAACTTTCTTCATAACCTACATAATGGTTGACGGATGGGCTGGAATAGCTGGAGAAGTTTTAATGTTGAAACCACTTATAATCTTCCACCTGAAAAATTTCTTCCTGGTGAAGACTGAAAAAGACAGGGAAGAGGCGATGCATCCTGGAAGCCTTGGTTTCAACACTGGAGAACCTCGTATACAATTCTATTTTCTATTAGGTCTTGTATATGCAACAGTGACGCCAACTCTCCTCCCATTCATAATAGTTTTCTTTGCCTTCGCTTATGTTGTGTTTCGTCATCAGGTAAAGACTCGATCTGAAAATTTCCAATTCCATACAGTCAATAGCTTCCATGAATTAATTGATTACACCTCTGTACTTTAGGGCTGGCCATGGTAGTCTAAGGTTCAGGACACTGGATAATTTGCAGATATCTGATATTTCTTTTAATCATTCATACAGTAAAATAAATGCTGGTAGAATTATGATAGTTTCAGAGGCAGAGACTGCTGTTGAGCTAAAAACATCTTGTGTTAAATTGTTGTCATTAGATGTGGCTTAAGCACTTGACTTATAGTTTTCCATGATATATAAAGCTTGAAGAGGGAGAAAAGCATTAAAAAATTATGTTAAGGTGGTAAACGGAGAAGTTATTGCAAAGAATGCGTCACATCAATAAAATATGATATCTCATGATAGCTCACAGATCAATTTTGTTCCTTCTCTCTATAGATCTCAGTCCTTGCATCAATAGAATATGTAGAATAAAAGATTTGGGGAACTTACAAGACAAGTATGAAGTATCAAGATATAAAACGACACAAATTATGGCGGTCATGGAATTTCCTCATGTTCTGTTGCTTTTGGGTGAATGCAAATGTCGTTGCTCTGATTAGGAGAGAGTTAAACTTTCACAAATAGTATGGCTTATATCTCTCTTTCAGTTGTGTCCTAACCTTTTCTTTGAAACTGCAGATCATAAATGTATATGACCAGGAGTATGAGAGTGGTGCAGCATTCTGGCCTGATGTTCATGGACGTGTTATTACTGCATTGATAATCTCACAGGTGCTTATGATTGGACTGTTGAGTACAAAGCGTGCTGCTCAGTCAACACCATTTCTCATTGTCCTTCCTGTACTCACTATATGGTTCCATAGGTTCTGCAAAGGCCGGTATGAACCTGCATTTGTTAAATATCCACTACAGGTGTGTTATGTCTTCCTATTGCAAAATTGATGCTTTGTTATTGTATGTATTCTTCTTTTTTTTTTTTTTCTTTTTATTGTTACCGTGTGCGTGTACTCTCCTCTTTTCTTAGGCTTATAGTTGATTTGCCTTCATGGAGCTGATAAATGCCTTGGTTCTATCTAATGCTAAGATCCTAAGACTGAGTTTAAAAAATGTTGGCATAATTCAAATAAAGAATTTTGAGTACATGCATATGATTGTCCCCCATTATTTGGGAGTACTTGTTTTAGTTGTATAGTGAATATGTCTTGTACTGGGGAGAATTGTTCTCGCTGTCAAGTAGATCTGCATGGTGATTTTACTCGATAAATAGCTAATGAGTTTTTGTTGTTCGCTTGCAGGAGGCAATGATGAAAGATACCCTGGAACGCGCAAGAGAACCAAACCTGAATTTGAAACCCTTCCTTCAAAATGCATATAGGCATCCAGTTTTTAAAAATGATGATGGTGATGATGATGATGAAAATGATGATATAAGTGAGAAGTTGGAAACTGAGAGTGTCCTAGTGCCTACTAAACGCCAATCACGGAGAAATACACCCGTGCCCAGTAGAATCAGCGGTGCATCATCACCATCTTTGTCTGAGCTTAAGGAAAATTCTGTGCCATGAGTCTCAAATATAGGACTGGGGCATTGTTGTACATTTGCAACGCTAGGGAAAGAGCAGTGACATTGTAAATTAAATGGGTCAAAGAATAGTGTGATTTATTATTATATGAAGGGAAAAAAAGGGGAAGGGGAGGCCAGTTGCAAAAGCATTCAAATAATCCAACCAGAAAATGGGAGCTCTGGATTTTGTGATGGCAACTGTTTGAAATGGTGTGCCTCAAGGATGAATGTATATTATTTGAAGTATATGATTAAAAGTAGATGTTTGTGTGTATTTCTAAGATTGGTTTGTACGGCAGAAGTTATACTGATTTCTCTAATCAGAATCTCAAAAAGAAAATGTATACATAGATATTTTAGTGGATGAACATTTCATGGTTTGGTGCTGTATCCCAGAATCCTTGTTCACTTGACGTTGTGTTGTGTGCGGATACAAGTGCTCTGGCTTATGAAATGGGTGTCGGGTCATGCAATTATTGAGTGGACATCATTGTATAAAACGATAAGGTGTGTCGGGAAATCATTACTATAGCCAATGGCCAAACATTGATGATGTCATTGATTGGCATTTTTCCTATTAATCCTAGTTTATTTTGGATGAATGTAGCAATCTTATCGATTTTTTAAGTTTTATAAGTATGTCGTTAACTTAAATTACTTTATAAGTTTGGTTTTGCCTTTTGATACAAATTCACTATTCAGGGACTAAATTGAGCCTTTGGTGCAAACAAAATTTAGTGTCAGATCAGATGGTGCATATATACGGTTAAGAATCGGGGGATCCAATACCAAAACCGTTGGCCTTGGCGAATCCACGTGGGATTTACCAAATCCAAAGAGGGCAGGGATTGGTGGGCAGTGCACGCGTTCCGAATAAGCGTGGGACATCTAATAATTACTTCCTATTCTAATAACATTTCTCATTGAGTTTGAGCCCAAACCAAATTAGGAAAAAAACGGAGTATTAAACAGACACCCACCGTTTCTTCCCCTAACCAAATTTCACCGATTCACTCTTTGGATCAGATTCTCAATGATACATCAACCCTTCATCCCCCACCAATCACATACAATTTTTCCATCCTTTTATTTTCCTCTTGCGCTCTCAATTTCTGTACCCATTGTTTCCTTTGATCTGTTTCGTCTCTTAATCAATCAGGTATCTTTTTCTCTTCTTTTCTTTCCCTTTTCTTCCTCCCTCTTGCTGCAACTATACTCTTATGTTTTCTCTTCCTAATTAGAATTGTGAATTTCACTGCTGTTAATGTTATTTTTTCCCTTTTTCACTCTCAATTCACTCTTTTTCTTTTTTAATATTATAATTTGATTATTTATTCTTCAATGTAGATACGCTGCTGTTTTTCTCGAATATTTTAGCTCAGTTGACCTCTATCAAGTCAACGGCAGCTGTTAATAGTCATTCTCTTCCATTATCTGTTTCTTTTCTTCTTCTTTTTTTTTCTTTTTCTAAGGACTAATCTGGATTGCACTGTGTAATTTACTTATTTTTAATCTGTGACAGTTCTTTTTATTTTGTTTTGTGTCACAATCATGAATTGTGCATTTTCTCTCATTCTTTTAATATAAAAGAAGCTCAATTTTGATTAATCTCAATTATGGATACTGGTATTTAGCTGCAGTGAGAATGGCTGCTGTAATTGCTAAGGGAGACCGCTTCAGCCGCGGTAATGATCGTCGGCTGGGTTTATTAGGAAGTACCTCTAGTTTTTCATGGTATACATCAAAGAAACAAGTTTCTAATATATTCAAAAAGGAGCAAGGCGATGATGACGAGGAATGGTCGCCTCAGACAAGAACAAAAGCTCCTTCTAAGAAAGCCAAGTTAGCTCCAAATGTTGAATTTTCAGAGGCCGATGGAATTCCAAAGAAGCATAGGATTTCCTTAAATAAGAAAAGCAGTTCTCAAGATAAAGATTCAAAGGATGATTCAGAAGATGGAATCTCAGAAGAATTGTGTCTTATAAAGATGAGAGAGCGCAAAACAGCTAGAAATTCATGTAGGGAGATAAAAAGAAGCAATCATCACACTGATCCTAGACGGGAAAATGTAGATGTTGCCAGTCCTTCTCCCTGTACTTTAAATGATGGTTCAGAAGATGAGATGTTTATTATGAGCTGGAAAGAGTGCAGAAGGGCTAGAAATTCAGGTAGTGAGATGAACAGAATAAATGACAAGGATACAGGAGGAAGAAGTGTAGATGTAGCGAATGCATCTCTTTGCACTTTAAATGATGATTCAGAAGATGACGACTCAGAAGGGTTGTGTACTGTGAACATGAGAGAGTGTAAAAGAGCTAGAAAATTAAGAAGAGGGTTAAAAAGGAGCCGTCACAAGGACGCAAGAGGGAAACGTGTAGAATTTGTGAATGCTTCTGTTTGTACTTTAAAGGATGATTCAGAGGATGAAGTCTTAGAAGAATCAGCAATTATAAACATGAGGGAGCGTGAAAGAGCTAGAAATTCAAGAACTCAGATAAACAGAAGACGTCACAAGGACACAAGAAAGAGAAGTGTAGATTTTGTGAATGCTTCTGTTTTCACTTTAGAGGATGATTTGGAGGATAAAATCTTGGAAGAACCGGCTGTTATAAACATGATGATGGAGCACAGACGAGCTGTAAATTCGAGTAGTGAGAGAGACAGAAGAAATCACACGGATGCAAGAAGGAAAAATATAGCTTTAGTGAATTCTTCTCTCGGTGCTGCATCTTCTTCATCCACATCTACTAGCTCATCAGCTTCAGCCGTCAAGAGTGATGGCAGTAGCAACAGTACATGTGCAACAAGAAATGTGAAGGTTATTTATCTCTAAACATTGTTTACCTACCACATTGGAGATGTATTCTTTATTCCTTTCCGTTGAAGGGAAGATATCCTTTTTTGTTCAATTTTCTGATCCAAGCATGTCATTTTTTTCTTGCTAGAAGCAGGCTAAGACAGAAGCACGCCCAAAGTGTCACCAATGCATGAAATATGAAAGGAAAATTGTGGTTCCTTGTAGAAAGTGTAAATGCAAAATGTTTTGTGTCCAATGCATCAAGCGATGGTACATTTTCTGGCCAGTCTTTGACATTCTTTATCATCAATACCTCAGAAACTGTCTTGGTATCCACATATTCTGTTATGTTATATGTAGGTATCCTGAGATGACAGAAGAAGAAATTGCGGAAGAGTGTCCCTTCTGTCGCAGGAATTGCAACTGCAATATTTGTCTGCATTCCAGTGGGTTGATTAAGGTTTGTTTTTATTCTTTTTCTCACTCTCCCATATATGGTAGTTACTCTGTCTACTAATTGAAAGAAAAGAAACAAGTCTCCGCAGTTTGCCATTTGAGTATTAAGACCCTAAGCCTTCTCATGACTATGAAATCTGAAAAGTCTTGCCCTACTTGTAGATTATCTGTTTCATTAGATGTTCTCTACTTTTCAAGTCCATCCCAGCTTATCAAATGAAGTCTTACAGATTCAGGTATATTTGAGACAAAATTAGGAAAGAGAAGGTAGTTTGAAAATCTGTAAAACAGTCCTGTGGTTGAGATTTTGTTGCAACTTTTTCAGCCTGCTATGTTAATCTTGCTGGAATAGCAAAATCTTTTTGTTTGCCTGTTGAAACTATAAATGCATAATATGCATCCTAAGATTGGCAATTGGAGTATCATTTTTTAGCACCAATTTTGCTATTAGAAATTTTTCTTCTAATTAGAGCATAATATCTTTCGCCTTCAGACATCAAAAAGGGACATCACTGACAGGGAGAAGGTTCAGCATCTACAATATTTGATTAAGTCAATGCTTCCCTTTCTGGAACAAATCTGTGAAGAACAAACTTGTGAGATGCAAATTGAGGCTAGCATTCAAGGTACCTTTTTTTTCTTTTTTTTAATTTTAAGACTTTTTGAGTCAGTGTTCAATTCTCTTTACAAAAGTTCTCATCGTATCAGGTTCCTCCCCTGAGATAGCAGAGAACTTCTGTAACAACGATGAGCGTGTCTATTGGTGAGACTCTTTGTTCACAAAATTGAATATTATATGATATTATTTGATTTAACTTAAAGCTTATTGACTGCAATTATATGGGTCTGGAGCAGCAACCATTGTGCAACTTCTATAGTTGACTTCCATCGGAGCTGTCCAAAATGTGCTTATGAGCTGTGTCTTGGTTGTTGTAAAGAGATTCGTGAAGGTAGCTTGTCAAGTCATGCCGAAATAGAGTTGCACTATGTAAATCGGGGCTATGATTATATGCATGGTGGAGATCCACTACCTTGTGATTCCAAAAATCTTGATGATCAAATTGAACCATTGGTCACGTTGTGGAATGCCAATAATGATGGGAGCATTTCTTGTGCTCCGAAAGAGATGGGTGGTTGTGGTGATAATTTATTGGAGCTTAAGCGTATCCTTCCAATGGGATGGATTTCAGAGTTGATTTGGAAGGGAAGAGAACTGTTGAAGCTTTTTGACAACGAAAAGACAAGTTTGATGTGTAACTACTCTGAACCAGGGAGTGACACATTAAGAAAAGCAGCATCCAGAGAAGGATCCGAGGATAATTACTTGTTTTGTCCTGCTCTCAATGGCATTCAAGCAGATCAAGAACTTCTTCGATTTCAAAAGCATTGGCTTAAAGGTGAACCTGTTATTGTTCGTGATACTCTTGAGGTAACAACTCACTTGAGCTGGGAGCCCATGGTAATGTGGCGTGCATTATGCGAAAATGTAGACTTGGAGACAAATGCTAAAATGTCTGAAGTGAAGGCCATTGATTGTCTGGCTTCTTGTCAGGTTAAGCACCATTATTTTGCCTGGCATTTATCTTTAGCCAAAAACATTTCACATGATCAGGAGAATCACATAATTTAGCTTTTTTTAGCTCTGGCAAGAAAGGAGAAAAGTTTTGTTTAACACAAATGTACTTTTGAAATTACATTTGTTGTGAGTTTCTTTTATTTAATATTACTCATCATTGCTGATTTTTTTCAAAATATTCAGGTGGAAATTAATACCCGCCAATTCTTCAAGGGCTATACGGGAGGGAGAACATATGAAAACTTTTGGCCAGAGATGCTGAAGTTGAAGGATTGGCCCCCATCTGATAAATTTGAAGACCTTTTGCCTCGCCACTGTGATGAGTTCATCAGTGCATTGCCTTTTCAAGAATATAGTGACCCCAAGGCTGGTATCCTCAACATTGCTGTGAAATTTCCACCAGGCCTACTCAAACCAGACTTGGGTCCAAAAACTTACATTGCTTATGGCACGAAAGAAGAGCTTGGAAGAGGGGACTCTGTAACCAAACTTCACTGTGATATGTCAGATGCGGTACATGCCTAAAATCTCAGTCATGTTATTTATTATGCTGCGCACTTTGTTTGCTGACATATGGCTGCTTAAGTAAGGAGCCATGGGTGCAATCCCAAAATTACAATCGTCTCTAGTCAAACATTGTCAAGAGTCTTTTTGGTCTTTTAAGAGTTACATTCAAGTATGCAGTGGATTATATCTGAGCGCCTATAATGTGAACTTTGAGCTCTGGAGATACCTTCATTTCATGTCGAGCAGACTGGAATATGTAATTGTTATAACAGTCTTAGGAGTGTTTGAACATGTTTTAAATTTCCTATCTGCTGGTTTGGAGGGTAAACAATGCATCCAAAGTCCATACCTTTATGTTGTGTGATTATGTCTTTATTAAATTTTAAAGAAAATTGTCATGTAATGTAGGTAAATATTTTAACACATGCTGTGGAGGTAGCTTTAAGTGAAGAACAGAGCACTTGCATAGAGCAGCTTAAAATGAAACACAGTGCACAAGATGAGAAAGAATATCTAGAGCGAGACAAAGTCAACAGCCATCTCATTGAACAACTTGATGAGTGCATCGACAGTTTGAGCGAAGATATGGATTTATTAAAAATTAGAGAGACAGAAAAGCACTCCTCTGCACTTGAGACCGACAATGAGCTAAGAGGAGACACACCCACTGATGAGAGTACTGGAGCAGCAACAGCGGGGTCATCTGGTGCATTATGGGACATTTTTAGGAGGGAGGATGTCCCCAAGCTAGAAGAATATCTTAGGAAGTACCATATGGAATTCAGGCACACTTACTGCTCTCCTGTAGAAAAGGTAACTATGCCGACTCTGAATCTTATTGTTCAACCTTGCCATTTGTGATATACCGAATGCTAACCTGGTTCTAAATAGGTCGTCCATCCAATTCATGACCAATGTTTTTATTTAACTCTCGAGCATAAAAGGAAGTTGAAGGAGGAATATGGTTAGTAGATTAAGAAGGCTGCTGCATCTATTTTCAGTGTCTTGTGTTATCTTCCATTGCTCATTTCCTTCTATTGTTTCACACTTCTAGGGGTTGAACCTTGGACATTTGAACAAAGAGTAGGAGAGGCCATCTTTATTCCTGCTGGTTGTCCACACCAAGTTAGAAATCTCAAGGTAATTCCTCCTTTTATCACCTAATATATGACATGAGAATGAACGTCAGAAACGGCAATAAATAGATAATACTACTTTTATTACTTAAAACTGATTCTCCTATCCTGGTTTACATTTAAATATAAGTAATCTCGCATGGTATTGTTGGGTACTAAAGCTAAGAAGTTTTTTTTTCCTCCTTCCCACCTGCCCAAGCAGTCATGTACAAAAGTTGCTGTGGATTTTGTCTCCCCTGAAAATATCCATGAATGCCTCCTCTTAACAGAGGAGTTCCGGCAGCTTCCGAAAAACCACAGAGCAAGAGAGGACAAACTTGAGGTAACTTATTTCTGCTAATGATTTACTTGTCGTCAGTGAATTTGATAACATCATTTCTGTATCTTAGGCTACTTTTCCTCCTTGTTTTATGTAACAGATCAAGAAGATGATCGTCTATGCAGTTGAACAAGCCATTAAAGATTTACAAAAGGTAATATGCTCCAAGAGAAGACTGTAGAACACACCAGCTAACTTTAGCTCCTTTTTCCCAATTTTTTTAATTAACGATGCCATTCCTCGCCCTTGTCACCGTCCAAGGATAATGGCGACATGTAACAGGCAGAATTTTTGAAGAGTAGGCTGATTTAAGAGTATGAATTAATACAAGGCATACAAGTGAAAAAAATAAATAAATAGAAAAATTTGAGTCGAAGTTGCAGCAACTTCCCATGTTTCTGAAAGTTAGTTTACGTGAAATGTATTGCCTTAAAATCCTTTGGCAGAAGACAATAATCCCATTGGCCCATCTGTTTGCCAAAAGATAGAGGCAAGATCTACATTTTCAGATGCCTCCTTTATTTTGGAACGGCAGATTGTCAGAATAAGACGCCAAAACAAAGCTTGCATAGCGGGCACAACTGAAAATTTTCATTTTTCATTGTTCTTGATTATTGTATGTGATGGTGATTTCCTTTTGATGAGATATTGTCTGCCTGTTGTACAACGAGTTCTTTAAACCAATGCACTTAAGACCAAGGAACTAAAAGCTAACAGCCAAAACAGAAAAGAATCAAGTTTATCGTTTGCTCGATTTCAAACAGATGATACATTTCAATAGGTCTCTACTCCTGAATACCTTGAGGAAATGAAAGACTTGCAAAAAGAAATAACAAGTTCCATTCAGCATTCTGCTGTACAATATAAAATGATATACAATAGAATCTCTTTATAGTGATTACACTGATACCTATGATTATAAGAAAATTATAACTTAATGGAGGTTTAAGTATTAAATTTTTTTTTTAAAATTAATACTTAATCTGTTTGTGATATACGATAGAAACAAAAAATAAAATATGTTAATATCTTGACATATTATATAAATAAAATAAATGAGACCAAATAATACTATAGCAAGTCAAAATATAGCATAGCATATATTTTTTAAAATTATATATATAAATATTACTATATAGAGAAAAAATTTCTTAAGACGGAACTTAAAAATTTTATAAGTTATTATAATAGAGAGTTGATTTCTATATAATTTCATATTATACAAATAATATTAATGAGACCAAATAATACTTCAGTGAGTCAAAATATAATATAATATATATTCTTTAAAATTGTATATACAAATATTACTATATAGAGAAAAAATTTCTTAAAACGGAACTTAAAAATTTTATAAGTTAATATATAGAGAGTTGATTTCTATATAATTTCATATCATACAAATAAGATTAATGAGACCAAATAATACAACATTAAGTCAAAATATAATATAATATATATTTTTTAAAATTGTATAGATAAATATTATTATATAAAAAAATATTTTCTCATGACATAATTTAAAAAACTTATAAGTTATTATAATAGAGAGTTTATTTCTATTTAAAATATATCAAATTGAAATTAAATTTTTTTATCATTATATATAAATTATTTCTATATAGAATATCACTGTAAGAGTTCTAATAGAATAACATTAATAAAAAGATAAGTACATTTTATGCTTTTGAGAAAAGTTTTCAAGTGCTAAGATCCAATTGAAATCATTGTTTACTAATGAATAGTGTCTTTTTCTTAAGTTTACTATTTTCTTATTTATTAATAGGACTACTATAGAGTTTGAACTCAAAATTGAAATAAAACTAATATAAGAATTAGCCAAATAATATTTGTTGTCCCTATATGATAAAATTTATTTTCATCATGCATTATTTCAAGTATATGATGAAATTTATAAAGGTTTAACATCTATTTGTTATTAGATGTTTTAATTATACAAGCTCAAAAGGTTTTAGCATTAGTGAGGAAAATTTTGTTTATACACTATGCTAAAAGTATTGTGGATAATATAATATAAATAGTCATTCTCTTTACATATTTTAAATTATAAAAATAATATTTATTTAAAAAAAACACGCTCATGATTTTATATATTTTTAATTGAATTAACTTGTTTAAGAATATTAATATTAGTAATTGAATGTCAAACTTTAATTAAATAAAGAAATGTAAATACTTATAAGTTATATATTAATATTTTTATGTTAAGGCTGGTTCTGAACACCGCATGACATCATCTTCAACCAACATCCACATAAGCAATAAAAGTTTATGGCTAAAGTATCACATGAAAACTAATTTCTTATGTGATTTACCCTTTAAACCACTAATTGATATTTGTTAGACTTTTAATCTTAACAAGGCATTGGTATGTAAAGTGAATAACTTGATAGATTGCTAAAGAAGAAGTCAATTGTTCATGAAAGCCTTTGAAATAATCAAATTATCTATTGAGATATAGTACTCACCTTGATACTTGCCTTTGCATGGTATCCCTCCCCTCCACACTTGCATTAGAGTATATATCCTAAATCCATCCTTAATAGGGGATGCCTCCTTTACAAACTCACAACCCAAAATTTGCTTGTCAAACAAGCCTTTCATAGTTTTGTTTCTCACACAAATAATTGTGGTGCAAGTTCTCCTTTTATAGGCCATTTGAACACAAATTAGGGCACCATTCTTGTCACTTAAAATGACAATTTTGCCCCTCTTTTTAAGATAAATCCTATTTTTGAGGGTGACAATTAAGTGGGCTTTTTGACTTTAAATAGGGCATTAAGCGATCAAATTCTCTTCTCTAGCTATGAAGTCTTTCGTCTCCTCATCTCTCTCTCTCAATGTATAGGATCCATTCTCTCCCTCTTTTTATGGATCCTACGAACCACACTCCTCCTATCATGAAATCGGATTGAAGAATTTTGGTTTAAGGTTTGGCTATGATTTCTTTTCTGTGATTAACTGCGCATTGTATATAAGTTTTCTCTATTCTAATGTTTCAATTTGTTTTTTTATTTTAAAATTAAATTGATATTTTTTACATGAAGTTCTATATAATGATTATATAGCTCACATAAATGTAATTAATTTCTACCCAGAGAATCAAACTTCGATGCCAGGCGACAATTAATAGCATTGATACTTCTACTGGTTGGTGTTGCAAAATATTTCTTAAAAAAATCAACCAATTTACTGGTAAATTTAATTCGATTGAAATTTTTCATGTTTTAGATAATATAATAGATCATGTTGGTGCAATTTTAATCATTAATTCAATAGTTGCAATTTTATTATTAATAAATAATCACTCACTACATAAATTTTATATTAATTTTCTGATAGAATCTCAACCATTTAATTGAAATTTAATCCTGAATAACAATATAAGTCATAATCCAACATGAACATGAGAGGATCCTAATCCAATTTAATTAACCATTATTTTTCTATCTGATTTAATAGGATTAAGATCCTCTCATTTTATTCTTAATAAGAGGTCATAACATTTCCAAGGCACTTAAATTTCTATTATTTATGGATGATTTGATTTCTTGGACACCGTTCTTTCTAACTTTTAATGAATTTTAAAGAACAAATATTCTTTATCAGTCTCTGACTTAGATAAATTTATGAATTTAATTCAATTATTTGTTTATAATCTTAATAATCTTATAAACAATGAATTTTTTTTTATGACTCACAAATCAATTAGATAAAATAATAAGTGATCCTTTCTCCTTGTTAGTAGATCCTTTATCGATCTAAATTGTATATATTTTAGAGCGTTAAATGATTTGTTTCTATATATAATATGGTATAAAGATGTATTTTAACTCACTTTAGTTTTTCTTGTTTAAATTCAGGAAATAATGCAAAAAATGAGAATTTGAGCTTAAAACGCACTAATGAGCGTAATTGGACTGCGATTATTAAAGGCTCGAGAATCAGACACGTGGGCTATTAATAGTTTAGGCCTAGCTTAATTCATTAAGGCTCAAAAAGGAGAGTTTAACTAATTATTATGTAATTAGTGGATAATTATCATTTGAGTTGTTTAGTTTGTTTAAGATAATAAGGGATAAACTATAGGAGTTGTGTGTGGAGAAAAGAACTCTAGAGAAGAGAAAGGAATCTCTACAAGGAGTAGAGGTGAATTAGAATATGTGTGCTTCGGCTACTGAATCTCTGGAGAAAAAGGGTCCTATTATTCTCTGCAGAAAAATCCGGAGTTCATCATCTTTGACATCTTACTAGCTTGTGTTGCATTATTCTTTGAAGAATCAGAGAAGCTTTTCGAAGACATGGAGAAAGGGGACCAATCTTCTTCATTCCTTGAAAAGCCTTTGAACTTTGAGGGAGTTTTAGTTTTCTATTTTATGAATCTTAAGTCTTTCTATTTAATTACAATGATCATTGGATTAAGTATGTTAGGCTAAGTCCCATAAGTATTTAGTTTGGCTTTTTACTTATATATGAACCTTATATATTTTGAGTTTAATGAATGATTTCTTTTTCTTCATCTGTTCATTAGTTTCATCTATTATTATTGATTGACTATCATATCAATTTAGTAGTAATATGTGTTAAGAAAATCTTTAGGTTAAAAGTATTAGAGACATCATTTTTACTTTAATCTATGTTGGTATAAGAAACTTAAGTTGCATCATTAGCTTTAGTGACTTAGGGAAAAGGCGCATCATCATCTCATTTGTTAAATTAGGGCTTAAGGGAATTACTAAGTAAAAGCTAGGCTAAATGCTATTTTATTATATAGTTCATATTAATTATTCTATTTGCATATTTACTTTATGGTTATTTAATTTCTTTTATTAAACTAAAATCATTCTCAAAACATCGGCTTAGAGTGTTTATATTTACTTTCAGTAATTTGTGTGATAGTTCGTCTTTATAATATATGCTCTACAATTCCTTGTGAGATCGACCTCGTGGTGAGCTTACCCGAACTACCATTCGGTTCGTACACTTGCGATTACTAATTTAGACACATCAATCCTCGTACTTATTCTCTCATTCTATAAAATTAATCTTATTCTTAGATCTTCTCCATGGGATTTTTAAGAATTAATATTTTTATGTGTCCTTTTGATTTCTATATGCATTAAACTGTTACATTATCCTATATTTCATTTTTTCTTTCCAACTTTCTTATATTTAGATAATTTTAACTATTGAATTTATAATCAGTAATTAAGATTTGTTCTTTAAAAATAACTATTCATTTTGAAATTTTTTAATTTAAATTGAAATAATAGGATTTCAATCTGTATTAATAAAGTTAATCTTTAGGTATAAATTATATGCATCGTTGGTATTATGTTGATTTTTGGTAGCCTATTTAAGGTTGTAAACGAACTGAACCGAGCTGAATTTTTTAATAAGTTTGAGCTTGGTTTATTACTACATTACACGAACTCGAACCGAGTTTCAACTCAATAATTATGAACTCGAGTCGGATTTAAATTTATTTCGAGCTTGACTCATTAAAAATTATTTAGAACTTATTTATTAATTTTAACTTAATTTTTTAATTTTATTGATTTATTTAATAATATAGTTTATTGCATTATGTTGAATCGATTGATTTTAAATATTAAATATTTAAAAAAAATTAATTATACTATATATATATATATATATATATATATATATATAGGGAGAGAGAGAGAGAGAATAAGATATTAAAATAAATGTACATCTTTTACCAACTTAAGCACAAGTCTATTAATGAGTTAGCTTTCGAATATGCTCAAAAGTCTAAAACGAGCTAGCTTGCAAGCTAATGAGTCAAGTATTGACAAGTTTGAACTTAGTTTGTTAATATTAACGAATCTCTATTAACGAGCTTGGACAAGCTTTTATTGAATCGAACTCCGAGTAGTTCGCGAGATGCTTAATTTGTTTATAGCCCTACCGGCAAGTAACTAGGCTCAAAGCAAATGTTGTAAAAACGAAATTCACATGATAAATAAGAAACAACTCGAATTAAAGACCTTTTTATTTTGAATGGCAAATACTTTTTTTCTTTTGAGTTAAATTTCAAGTGTAGATTATAATATTTATTATAGACTACTACCATTATGCATTTTAATTTTATACCTTTTTTTTCTTAAATGCAGGACTCATGATCCAAATATATAACTACAAGTAAATGCAATAAATACTACCTATATTTATAAGGTTTCTTTTTCCTTAAATTCGATAACTAACAAATTATGTTACCATTTTAATATCACAGGCATAATACTGTGTGCATACCTACGCCAAAAGGATACGGGGATGTGTTTTCGGAACCTTTGTCCATATTTTAAGACATTTATTAAATTAGTATTTGAGTTGATAAATACTGTGATCTTATATTATTCTTGCAGGTGGTAAGATAAGTTTTAACATAATTTTATATTCAATATTTAAATTTAAAATTTTATTTAATTTATTTTTTACTATTTTTTATATATTTTTTAATTATTTTATTTTATTTATTTATAATTATGTATTAAAGTATGCATATGTAATAAAAATAAATTACTGCTCGCTAATTTTAGCTTATTTTTATTTGATTTCTAATTAAACAATTAACTTAATAGTATTAAATTATTGGTTTCTTTTTATTTCTAATAATTACTATATATTTTTTATTACGACTCGAACTGTGGGCCCGTGACCGGCATTAGGGAATAGGTAGGCGTAAGACCACCGAATCCCGTAGTAAGCCTGACACTCATTAACTTAATTAGATCTCATATGATATTACTGATGTCAAAATATATCTTAACCATTAAATTCTATATAATTAATTAGGTATGCCCGAAGAATTAAGCAAGGCCCGAAGCTGAAATAATTTACAACTAACAAGTCTATTATTTCTACTGCAGAGAATCTAAGATTTTACAAGTTAACATAGCAAACCAATTCCATCACCCGATGATGAAAGAGTCGGGTTGCTAGGTAAGAGCCGCGAGAAACCTAACAATCACAGATATGAAAAACAGTAAAATTGAGACTGTCAGTCTCGAGAGTGAGTTAAAATCATATATCCAAGGAAAAACAGTTACAAACACTTCAATAACACATTTATTTAATTTGAAATAAATACTAAGTCATGCAAAAATAAACGTGTCATGCCATGCTTAATTAAAATAATTTTCACATACTACGGGACAGAGTACCTCAGCAGAATCCTAATCCCAACACTAAACATCTCGACTCTCTCTCATTCTAACAGAACTGGCGCCCAGAGAGTAAGGCTCGACCAAGGTTCTTAAATCCACTTCAGACACTTAATTATCACTAACACTCCTAGCCTTTCGGCTCTTTTACTCCGATAAGACTGGCGCCCAGAGAGCGAAGCTCGACCGGGGTCCTTAACTCTAGTCTGGTCATTTAGGTTTCCAAGTAAGGCGGTACCCAAAGAGTAATGCTCGACTAGGTACCTTTACTCCGGCAAACACACTCTACTAAGCCTAGAGAGCAATGCTCGACCAGGGCAAGTCCTAAATTTACCCCTTTTAAATTTACCATTTTATCCCTTTTTCTATCACTCTTGGATTTATACCGGTGCACTCATCAAAATAGTATATTCTACTATCGTCCCATCTCAAGTTATCAGACAATAATAAATTCAGTGATGAAGAACATGATATATATGAATAGTAATTAAATGAATAATTTAAACTTGTAATTAATTAATCACAATAGTTATTTAAAATTTGTGCATGACACGTGCATAACAGATATATGACTTTAACTCACAGTTTTGACGACCTCCTAGCTCTGCTTCGATGCCTCGGTTAGAGCGAGCCGAATTGATGAATTATTTAATCACGGAAAACAACTAATCAATAACGTTAAAACATTTGACAATTAATCCTAGGTCTAGACTCTTAGGACCGACTGTCTAAAAATCTCGTCTCGGGTAAATTCTATCAAAAATTTGGCAGAACTTCTCCTACAATACAAACATTTACCCCCCGTAAAACGGGCCCAGGACCTGCCAGAAAATACTTCAAATATTTAATAACTCATTTTAACGGGAGTCGAGTCCCCAAGACTTCACTATTTTCCCGACTCCACCACACATCACAAAACACGACCTAAGGCAGACAGTCCGACAAACAATTATTTTGACTCATATTCAACACAATTCAATAAGCATATAATTTACCAAAGAATTCTAAAATCAAAGGGCTAGAGAAAATTACCGAGACGCTTGATCGCTCGGTCGACTCGCCTCCAACTGCCGGACTCCGATCGACGATCCAAATGCACCAACGGACTCGAAATGACGCGCTGATGACGATCCCCACTTTCGATTTTCCGATCCGACCCCCAATCATCCGGAGAGATTTACGGACGATCTCGGCCGTCGATTTTCAAACGGGGTCCGATCGCTACGAAATCGGTGCCATTGTGAAGCTTGAGCTGAGGAGAGTCCGAATATGCCCTCTGATCATCCACCCCTGGCCGAAGCTCGCCGGAAAAGCCAGAAAATGCGGCTGCCACCCACTTTCTCTCTCCACAGTGAACTTCCAATTCCAGCCACCATTCCCGTCGCCGCTTCCCCGAAAACAAAGCCAAGACCGAGGGGAGTCGATCGCCATAAAAAACAGTGGCTACTGACACTGGAAACGCCATGAACGACACCGGACAACCACTACATCATCTCTCTCCTTATTTTTTCTCTCTTCGCGGCGGCCGCCGCCAGTTGGAGCTGCTGCCGTCAGTGCTAGCTCTTCCGCCAACTACCACCACCACGCCCCGAGCCGACGGATGACAACGCCCTCTCTCCCTCCTTCTTCTTCTCCCTCCGACGCCAACTCCCTCTTCCTTCTTTTCCCTTCTTTCCTTATCAACATTTAGCCCCTGAACTTTTCTTCTTTACCATTTAGTCCATCAACTTTTTAATTACTAACAATTTCTTCCTGCAGAAATTCCAATTAACCCTTAAACTTTTATGCAGCTTTTCAATTAAATCCCTAACTATTTAATTTGGGCCAAATTAGAATTATTAAAAATACACAATTACATATTTACCCTTGCTTTTAAATGTAAAATTACCAAAAAGCCCTTGCCGACATATTTAATTACAAAAATACCAAACATACAAATTTTCATTAAAACTCCATATTAATAAAATTATACTTTTAATCCTTATTTCAAATTAACTTTCCAATTTAATTCTAACATACAATTAATTTAATTAATCAATTTGCTAAATATTTTTCAATTAAAATTTAATACCATTAGCTAATTAAAATATCATTTTCTCCAAAAATTATTTTATAAAATATCCTTTACAAATTCTTCCATAAGTCTCAAATATAGAATTTTATTTATATATATTCATTTGGGAGAAAAATTTGAATAACCAAAAATATGATTTATTTTGAGGAATTTACTTAATTAATTTTTTAAAAATCAAACTAACTGGATATAGAAAATAACTCTTTTATTTGTCTAGCATTAAAATTTTCATTTAAATCATTCTAATTTAAACCTAATAAAAATAAAGTAAAATTATTTTAAATAAAAATTTATTTATTAATTACTATTAACATTATCATTATTAAAGAAAAATTCTGGTATTACATATTTATTGACATTTTATTTTTCATCAAACTTAACTCATTATGATAAAGGTCATATACCTATTTTGGAAGCAAATTATAACGCGCTGATAATTACATGTAATTAAATGAAACCGATTAATTTATTAAAAATAAATATAATTAAATTGAGTCAAACTAATTTCAAGTTGGAGCTCAATTTATTTATTAAATTCATATTTTACAATTTAAATTAAATTAAGATTTTAAAATTTAAATTTGATTAGATGAAATATTAAGAAAAAATTGTAGCTCAATCATATTTCATAAAATGTTTTAAAAATTTTAAATTTAACTCGATTTTGTGAAGAAGTTCAAATCTAACTCAATTATTTAATTATTTAATCAAATTATAAATATATTTATAAAAATTCGATGAAATACAAATAGGTAAGCCTAAATTTTCATAAGAACAATATTTAGTTTAAAAGAAATAGAAATAGCTAAAGCGCACATTCAATAAAATAAAAAACGGAATAGAATCAAATAGGGAGCGATGTACATCGCATCATAGCTTTGTAAGGTCGATTGGACCCACTTGACGAAGCAAAAGAATGCAATAGCCATAAGAGCTAAGCGCGAAGCATTATCATCAATAAACTCACCCTCTCTTCCTCCGCTCTTTCTATTATTCGAAATGAGCTCTCCCACTTACATGCTTACACAATTTTTACCTTCGTCTCCTTTTCATCATCGCCAGTTTCATTTCACTAAGACAACCCTCTCTTTTAAGCCCGCAAAAAACTCAGTCTTCAATTTAAATTATGGCGGATTTGAGTTTAAAAGTAGTAGAGTTAGGAGCTCAGTGAATGAAGAACAAGAGCAGAAGCAGCCAATGGTGAAAAAGGCTTATCCTTTTCATGAAATAGAGCCCAAATGGCAGCGTTATTGGGAGGACAATCACACTTTTCGAACCCCGGATGAAATTGACACTTCTAAGCCTAAATTCTATGTCCTTGACATGTTCCCTTATCCCAGGTTACTCTCTCTTTGTCTTTTATCACTCTACTTTCTTTTGGTTTTAGCAATACATAATCTAATTTCTGAGACCGAATTTCATAAAGTTCTAAGCTTTCTTGACTTTTAGCAACTGGGTGGATATGGGATTGGGTGCAAACGAAGTTTATATGGATTGTTGTTTGCAAATTCGTAAGGTTTAGCGCTGCTGCGTTTTTCAATTTATCATTCATTATTAATTCAAATGGAAGGAGAAAACAATCTTGATTAATCAATTGGGTTACGGAAAATTATCTTTTCATTTTGTTGATGGGATGTTGCAGTGGCTCGGGATTACATGTTGGTCATCCACTTGGATATACTGCCACAGATATTCTTGCTAGGTTCAGACGTATGCAGGGTTACAATGTTTTGCACCCAATGGGATGGGATGCATTTGGTTTACCTGCTGAGCAATATGCAATCGAGGTAACCTCTGTTGTGGTGATGAACAGTCTACGCAATTATCACTTATCATTCTTATTAATGATGGTTATATTTTGTGTCTGACAGACAGGAACCCATCCGAAAATTACAACTTTGAGGAACATTAACCGTTTCCGGTCCCAGGTTATATAATCTCCTCACTATTCTTTTGAACAGGAGAAGTAATATTTGTTTGAAGTATACACAAAGTACTAGTTACAGTGAAATGTAATATTTTCTATGTTGAATAGTTGTGACCATCTTCTCCTCCAAGTATTCTTGCTTTTGCACTTTCAGGCTAGAGAAAATATGATACTGCTAGCCCACATAAAGGAGCTTGCTTAGATTAGTCTATATCATGAAAGGAACCTAAGATAAACTTGCTCTCTGAGCATCATATAACCTAATTTTCTATAATAAATTATGTGGCCCAATGCTTTTTACATGTTGAGTATGGTTCTTTTTAATGTATTGACATCTAATTCCTTTGCAGCTTAAATCTTTGGGATTCTCATATGACTGGGATCGTGAAATTTCTACTATAGAACCAGAATATTATAAATGGACCCAGTGGATCTTTCTTCAGTTATTGAAGAGAGGATTGGCATACCAGGTCCAGGATTATCTCTAGTCCACCATCATATACTACTATTTCTCCTTAAAAACTGGATCTGATGGCAGCTACTTACACATTCAGGCTGAGGTACCAGTCAATTGGTGCCCTGCTCTTGGCACAGTTTTGGCCAATGAAGAGGTGGTGGATGGATTGAGCGAGCGTGGTGGTCATCCAGTTATAAGAAAGGTGTGGCATGGTGTGATTTTATATGTTGAAACATCTTTTCAATTCACATTATTTCTTTGTGTTAAATGGTTTTAAAATTTTACAGTGTCGTTGTTTATTACCGAGCAGCCAATGAGACAATGGATGCTCAGAATTACTGCCTATGCTGACCGCCTTCTTGAAGACTTGGATGACCTTGACTGGCCTGAAAGTGTAAAAGATATGCAAAGGAACTGGATAGGGAGGTCTGAAGGGGCTGAGATGGAATTTCATGTTCTTGATGATGATGGAAAGGAAAGAGACATAAACTTAACTGTTTACACTACCAGGCCTGACACCATCTTTGGAGCAACGTATTTCTCTTATCCTGTGTTTTTCTTGATGGTTATTTGATAATTTTGTGGAGCTTACATACCTGCTGAATAAACTTTTTTAGATCATCGTGCCTGGAATATTGATTATTTATTTTCTTTTGTTTGATGCAGATATTTAGTTGTGGCACCAGAACATTCTTTACTTCCGTCACTAGTGTCTCTCTCTCAGAGCAAAAATGTATTGTTCATTTTCTTCCTTACCATTGTTATTCATTTTTCATGGGCAATTGGAAGGTGACAGTCTAGGTCACAGGTGGAAGAATACAAAGACCTTGCCTCACGAAAAAGTGACCTTGAGAGGACTGAGCTTCAGAAGGAAAAAACTGGGGTCTTCAGTGGTTGCTACGCAAGAAACCCAGCTAATGGGGAAGCAATCCCAATATGGGTTGCAGATTATGTTTTGGGGAGGTGAATTTGGCCTTTTTATGGTTTATCTATTGACTGGTGCATTATTGTTTAGATTACTACTTTCTTCTGTGTATGCTGTCTGGAGTGTGAATAGTGAAATGAATTTGTCTTCGTTAGCAAATTATTTAAATCACATCATGGGACTTCAATTTAAAGCATTTAAGTATTCAATTTTCGGGGTGCAGTTATGGGACTGGAGCAATTATGGCTGTGCCAGCACATGACACTCGTGACTATGAATTTGCCACTGCATATGACATTCCGATTCGTTGGGTTGTAAAGGCAGATGATGAAGGTTGTAGTGATTCAGGAATGGCTTATGCTGGTGAAGGCACTATTCTGAATTCATCAAATTTGACACTAGGTCTTGATATCAATGGCTTGTCTAGCAAAGCGGCAGCTTCCAAAGTCATTGAATGGGCTGAAAAAACTGGGAATGGGAAGAAAAAGGTGCTTTATGCTTTAAATCAGCATACAGTTATATGGTAAAAATGATATGGAGGTAGGTTATTATGATTTCTAAAACATGCTTGGACCTTTTTCAGGTGAATTTCAAGTTGAGGGATTGGCTTTTTGCTCGGCAGCGATATTGGGGAGAACCTATCCCTGTTGTTTTTGTAGAGGATACTGGTGAGGGTGTTCCACTTCTTGAAACTGATTTGCCGCTGAGATTACCCGAATTGGATGATTTTACTCCTACAGGGACAGGAGAACCACCTCTAACTAAAGCTGTTTCCTGGGTATTTTTCCCTCCTGTTTCTTAAAAAATAGTTAAAAGCATTTAAGCAAATCAAGTGGGAGGTGTTGCTTATGCACAAGGAGGCTCAAATTGTTATACTTTCTGGCTGTCATTACAATTCTGTAGAGACTGTCTATTAGTTTTGAGTTTGAGAACATGACTTCAATTATGCTTCTTTAATGCTTCCCAGCTTGCTAATTGACTCCTATACCAGACACCTTTCTTGAAATTTTTTGATAAATTAGTAATTTAAAATTATGTGCTGCATACTTCTTTATATACTTCTAAGTGGTTTCCTCAATCTCTTTCTGGTTTCCTCCTTTCTCCCAGCAATATGTATATGTATTTATTTATTAATTTTCCAAGTCCTGTTGAATATTGATGCTCGATGGCTTACTATCAGGTTAAAACTACAGATCCTTCATCTGGAAAACCTGCTAAAAGAGAAACAAACACTATGCCTCAGTGGGCTGGTTCTTGCTGGTAACTGAGTTGGTTTGTATTTATTGCACCTTAAAAAGGTTGCATTTATTACAGATGGTACTGGCTGCATGAATAATACTAATAAGCTAAATGTTTCTTTGAGTGTTTTTGAGATTTATGTCTTAAACTCCTTAGCTTATTGATATATGCTCAGGTACTATTTGAGATATATGGACCCAAAGAACTCGAACGAATTAGTTAATAAGACAAAAGAAAGGTAAGTGCTGCATTTACTTGTGTACAGAATTGTTTTTGTTCTTTAAATCACTAAAGTAATTGCTCTTTTAAAAATCGTTTCACCTATAGGTATTGGAGTCCAGTTGATGTCTATGTTGGTGGTGCTGAACACGCTGTTCTCCACTTACTTTATTCGAGATTCTGGCACAAGGTTTGTGATCTCAATCTTGTTTCATATAAAAATCAGGATATGTCTGAAGAATTTGATAGTTTTGTTTTTACATATAGAACCAGTTTATGCATCTATGTTATGAACCTTCATCGTTGTTATGGTTCATCTTCTTTTCAAGGATAAAAGCCATTTTTCAATTGCAAGAGGAAGAAGCACTTGAGTGTTACCTTTGCCTTTGCTTTTGCAACACATAGGTTAATTTTAATTCTAATAAAGTAAGTCAAAATATCATTATAACTTTCTTTGTAGCTTATCAATCCCCCGCTGAATTAGATTGTATCAGCTTCCTAGAGATATTCATTCTCCTAAAGATATCCATTGCAGTAGGATGGCTCTTAAAACTGGCGTAGCTACTAAACCAGATATTTCAGTTTTATTCTTTGTTGCTTAAGGCATACATATTTCTGACCAGGGGTATTTATTCAGGTTCTTTATGACATTGGCGTTGTATCAACCAAAGAGCCCTTCAAGTGTGTCATAAACCAAGGAATCATCCTTGGGGAAGTAAGCAACAGTTTGTTTATGCACAGTGAAGTAATACGCCAAGGTGCTGTTCTAATGGTGTGTGTGGCAGGTTCAATATATGGCCTTCAAGGACACAGATGGAAATTATGTGTCTGCTGACACTGCTGATATGTCAGGTGTACTTCATCACGAAATAATTCCAGAGGAAAAGGTATTCTTACATGAATCAATATACTTACACTTTTTTGTCTTTTTTAAGCTCCAGTATTGAAAAAATAGTACACTTGCTTCTAGCTTTTCATCATGTGAAATTCTGACAAAATCCCATTTCTCTTTATACAGGTGATAAAATCTGGGGATTCATTTGTGCTAAAAGATGATTGTAACATTCGTTTGATTGCCCGTGCTCATAAGATGAGTAAAAGTAGGGGAAATGTAGTCAATCCTGATGATGTTGTTTCTGAGTATGGTGCAGACTCTCTTAGATTGTATGAAATGTTCATGGGACCCTTTAGGTATGTGCTTTATTTTCTGTATTTTAAGAATGAGGATGGAGCATATGAAAATATTATTTTCACAAGATTTTGCTCATAAATTGTGTTTTTAGGGATTCAAAAACATGGAGTACTACTGGTATTGAAGGTGTGTATCGATTCTTGGGAAGAACTTGGAGGCTGATTGTAGGTTCACCTTTATCTAACGGTGCTTTTAGAGATGGAACGGTGGCAATAAATGAGGAGCCATCTTTTGAACAGCTGCGTGCTCTACATAAATGCATAGCCAAGGTGATGATGCATGCTGCTCGCAGACGAATTTTGTTAAGAACAACAGCTGCTGATGATGCATACCATTCTCAAACGAATTTTGACGAATGATTTGGCTTTGCAGGTAGCAGAGGAAATTGAAGGGACACGATTCAACACTGGAATTTCTGCAATGATGGAGTTCATCAATGCAGCATACAAGGTTTTTCCAGTGATATTATTTTCTTGCTCTAATTTCCAAGTAGTTAGTTACCTTGGAACTGGATCCTTTGTGCAGTGTCTTTTATTTGCACTCTTCTTCTTTTCTTCTCTATTGTTTTATGATTGTTATTTTCTCATCAATTGTATCAACTTTCCTTGTCATTTCTTTCTCCAGTGGGATAAACTTCCAAGGTCCGTCATTGAAGCGTACGTTTTATTGCTGTCGCCATATGCGCCTCACATAGCTGAGGAGCTTTGGTTTCGGTTAGGGCACTCAAACTCATTGGCATATGAACCCTTTCCTAAGGTAACATGTCGAACCTGGCAGTATATGTTATCTGCTATCGTGTTTTTATTTTTCATTTTTTCACTGTGGATCATTGTTTTCATATAAAATTGGGAGCTTGGATCTGTTGAAAATATCCCAGAGTAATCATGACAAATTAAATGGACTTAAATATATAAATAAAATTTAATTTGTTCTTTTTTTTTTTGTCAGGCAAATCCTGCTTACCTGAAGGATACCCGTATAGTCCTACCAGTTCAGATTAATGGCAAGACACGGGGAACAGTAGAGGTTGAAGAAGGATGTTCAGAGGAGGATGCTTTCAGATTAGCTTCCCAGGATGAGAAACTCTCCAAGTATCTGGATGGGAAAATTGTAAAGACAAAAATCTTTGTTCCAGGAAAGATTCTAAATGTTATTTTGGGACCTCAAAATGTGAAGGCGGGTGTACGATAGTCCATTTACATCCAACCGTGTCAGAACATTTTTAAATTAGAATAATCCACGATTTAGAAAAAAGAAAAAGTGTTACTACTTATGATATCTGATGAGAAAATGGAATTGAAATCTGGTGGAGAAGCTTCCAATTCCAATCCTGAATTCTTTTAGATTTGAAAAATATAATATAATATATATATTTCTTCGTATTGATGGTTGAAACACATGCCTATTATTATTTTATTGTAAATTTACATAGTTATTATAAAAAGGAAAATTAAAATTCCAGTCGACTTTAAAAAATGTTTTAATCATCTTTGCTTACGGTACCATTAAATCAATGCATGTCTGTTTATCAAAACAATTAATTTGTAACAATCGATTAATTATAAAAATAATATATTATTTTATTCAATTACAATATATTAGTTTATTTTTTAAAATAAAATAAAAACTAATTAGCTGCTATTTTTATATAACTAATGTAGCATCTTTTTCTATTTTATTATTATGTTAGAATATATGTAATATATTTTAATAATATTTATAAATCAAGTAAAATACTAAAAAAAATTTAATTAGTATAAAATAGAGTGAGTATCATTTTTGTATATTTAACAGAATATCAATTTTTCATTTTTATTATGAAAAAGTATAATAAATTTAGAAATACCTATAGAATAATAATTTAGTATTTTCCTATTAATTAAGTTCCTTAGGTGCTTTTTAAATCCAAGTCAATTAGTATGTGATGGAATACTTTATAAAATGGGTCATTAAATTCCCAAATTCCTAGTTTCCATCAACACATAGAAATCAAACATAAAACATTAATTAGGTTGACCACACACCAAACCCCTCCTTTCCTTTTAGGCCACTCATCTACCCAAACGCCGTCGTTTTCGACAATTTTCTCCTTTTTTCCGTTTTTGTTCTTTCAACAAGAAAAGCTTCCACAAAACAATTTAGAATAAGAAGTAAGAACGGCAACACCAACACTAACACGCGTTACGTGAACAGCTCTCTCTGTTTCTGTCTCTTTTCCATGTCGGTCTTATAATCATCCATGTATGTGCACTCTTAACAGTTTCTCTTCTTTTTTCTTTTTTAATTTTTTTTATTAATTTCACTATAAGAATGATAATGTCAATTGCAGGAGGAGGAGGAGGAAGAACGATGACGAAGAAGGCTCCACCGGTACCCCCGCGCCACGTCATCTGGTTGGGATGGAAGCTCGTCATCATCCTTTCTGTTTCCCTCTGTGTCTTCGCTCTTCTTAGGCTTCATTTCCAATCTGATCACTATTCCTCTCCTTCTTCTTCTTCTTCTTCTTCTTCTTCTTCTTCTTTTTATCGTCCGAGATCTCGACTTTCTCGCGCTAACTTGGAGTTCCATGGACCTCCTAAGCTTGCTTTCCTTTTTCTCGTCCGCCAAGACCTTCCTCTAGATTTTCTCTGGGGCAGCTTCTTCGAGGTCTAATTCTTTTCTTTTTTATGTTCTTTCATTAGAAAAGAGAAAAGAAAAGTGATTTTGGAATTTGTATGGAAAAATGAGGGATTTTGCAGAATGCTGATGTGGCCAGTTTTTCGATTTTTATTCACTCCTCGCCGGGTTTTGAGTTCGACGAGTCAACTACTCGGTCTCATTTCTTTTACGGTCGCCAATTGAAGAATAGTATACAGGTAGTTACGATGATGCCAGACACTAGATTTTTTTGTTTCTGTTTTTCTTTTTGTTTAATAAAATAAAATCTACTTTAATTTCTTATAAATGCAGGTAATGAAACGAGTATGTGTATATTGTTTTAGTTTTTGTCAGTCTTCAGTTAAGGTTTTTCTTTTCTGTTTTTTTTTTTTTCCTACTTATAATTCAAAGGAACAAACTAATTAATTGTTTTTGTGAAATTTGGTGGATAGGTAGCATGGGGAGAGTCGAGTATGATTGAAGCAGAGAGGCTGTTACTTTCAGCTGCCTTAGAGGATCCTGCTAATCAGAGATTTGTTCTCCTCTCTGACAGGTTTGTTTGTGGGTTGCTTTTTGCTTTCCTTGTCATTTTAACCAATCAATTTCATACATTCATGCGCCATTTTTATTTCTTTATGCTACAGCTGTGTTCCCCTGTACAATTTTAGCTACATATACAGCTATGTGATGGCTTCTCCTAGGAGTTTTGTGGACAGGTAGATGGAGGGCTTTTTGACTCTTGAGGTGCCTAGCACACGATTTTATTTTTTTTAACTTTCTGCATTTTCTCTTAAAATTCAATGATATTATCCCCTAGCTATAAGGCTAATGCATTGATTTTGTTTTGTAGCTTTCTTGATACTAAAGAAGATCGCTACAACCAGAAAATGTCGCCCATCATACAAAAGCATAAATGGCGAAAAGGATCCCAGGTTACATGCTCTGCTTCCATTTACATCATATTTAGAGCGTCACTGAATAAGTTGCACAAGAAGTTGAAGCAGGATGAGGTCTCTTTAGTTAAATCCATTGTCTGTCTATTAATTGTTCAAAATGGCCTTACTGTACCTTGCTACTATTATACTTGGGAAGATGGATCAATTGAAATGGCCTTATCATTCGAGAATTGCCTTCTAAAATCCCCTCCTCAATTGCAATAACAATTTCTTGTTTTGATGGTTCATTTTATTTGTTGTCCCTTTCACTTGTATACCTAATCAATCCTCTATTTTGATTTTTTACTTTCGTGATTTCAGTGGATCACCTTGATCCGAAGCCACGCAGAAGTGATTGTAGATGATGAGGTTATCTTTCCCGAGTTTCAGAAATATTGCAAGGTACTTGGTTGAGTTGTCACATATAAAGGTGCAATCTTAATTTTAGTATAATCAAGTGATACTCCAATTTTTAGTCCCCATATAAGACAAAAAATTTCCTAAACCAAACATATCTTTTTTGGTTAGGCAGCAACTTGAATGTTATTTCTTGAATTGTGCTTTTCTTAGAACTTCCAATTATGGCATTGCTTTATGATTTAAATGAATATTTCACTGCATAGAACCCTTAAAAATTTACTTCCTGATATGTTTTCTTCATGTTTAGTTTGATTTTTTTGGTAATAGGATGTAATGGCCTGCATCCTGTTTAATTTTGCTTGAATTACATGTGTATTACTTTCCATCTCTAAAATATCAATTCTTAAAATACCTTTTTAATCGGCTGGAAGCTCATTTGTTTTTTTTTTTTTATACTCTGCAGAGGCGACTACCTCTAGATGCCAGTAAAGGGAAGCTCAATGCTGTAAGTTTCATGTGAAAATTGATGTGTCATCTTAAAGAATCTCTTATGACCTTCAGTTTTTAAATGAGTTTGCACTTTAGTTTATAGGTCTGTCTGCTTAGAATTTTGGGGTTGTTGAGGTTGTTTTTACTGCAACGAAACTCTCTGGTTGCAAGTATTCACTTGTACAAGCTCATACTTCTTGCAACTCAAAATAAAACAGTTTCTACCCCTTTTGTCTGCACTCGCACAATCTAAAGGTTGCTTTTTTTCTTTTTTCGGAGTTTGTCTATCATCTATTTTACTTAATATGCTATTTTTTAATGATATTCTGGATATATGATTCATTATATATTATTTCCTTTTCAAAAAATTATTGTTCTTCTGATTTGAAACCTGATTACTAAATGCAGAAACTTCAAAAGCAGAATAACTGCATACCTGATGAACACTACGTGCAGACATTGCTTTCGGTAAGCAATATTGTCTCTCTAGTTACCATCCTAATTTCTGTTGTCGAAGTGTGGCTCACTTTTCTATGATCTTGTTATTCTCTAAATTCATCCAAATCTCAATTTTACTTGTCAGATGGCTGAGCTGGAAGGTGAACTTGAAAGAAGAACTTTGACCTATACTGTGTGGAATTTGTCTGTGACAAGAATGGAAAGTAAAGGTTGGCATCCTATGACATTCACTTATGGAAATGCAGGCCCTCAAAAGATTAGGGAAATAAAGGTATCGCTGTGCTCTGTTTCTACTGTTAGTTTATTGGCATTGCAATAAACTTATATTTATGCGTGCACTGGTCTTATTCTTCTCTTTCCTAAGCTGGTCTTCTGCATGCTGCATTTGTGTCTTGGATTGCTTCATACTGCAGTTAAAAAGAAGAATGCTTGTTTTGTCAATCTACAAGTTCTATCTGTTTGATGTCTTAAAATTATATTGTTTTAGCTGGTGGCCAGATGTAGTTTTCCATGATCTCTTGTTTCATTTGTTTGCACCAGCAACAACTCAGCACTCTTCTAATTATTTTGCTTCTTTGGCTGCTTAATCAACAGGCCATCAATCATGTATACTATGAGACCGAGTACAGGACAGAGTGGTGCCATACTAACTCGACATCTGTTCCCTGTTTTCTATTTGCAAGGAAGTTCTCCCGGGGAGCTGCCATGCGGCTTTTGAGTGAGGGGGTGGTTAGTCCCTTCGATGCCTCAGCATTATTAGCTACGAATTCTTAACTGTCAACTAACTCGCTCCAAAATATAGAGAGAGGGCTGCTAGTGAATTGCCCAGAGTCATTACACGATTGTATACAAAGAAGAGTAGAGTAGATATGGATACGTAATTATAAAACTGAGAGAGTTGGAACATCAGCAAGTCTTCCTCGTCATTATTGCATCCAGTGAGAGTTTTTCTGAAGCAGCTGTCTGTAGTTTTTTGGTTTATATAGTCCGATCGTCATATCATCTTGTATGCTGGGAAAATCTCTCTACATTGAGATATTGGGAAAATACCCCTGTTCAGTGACTACTAGTGAAGAAATTTCTTCTTCCAGGTTTATCAATTTTGTAATGTTGATGTTGCTAATGAATGGTTGCAGTGAGTTTGTTTATTATTTTTAAATTAGTTCCATTGTGAAGGAAGTCAAATTTGGCTGAAATAAAATGAGGATTGGTAAATTAAACCCCCTATACTGCTAGGACTGTAGAGCAAAATTTAGAAAATCAGATTTAGCACATAACTTGAAGAATAGATTGAGTGGGGCCTCAAGATAATGAGGAACAGAAGAAGGGTCAATTCAAAAACTGTTACATGATTTCTTGCATGTGCCGTAGCCGTTCAAGACTAGAGATTCCTGAAAAAGTTGGATTATATAGGCTGACGATGGAAATCTGTCATTTAAGAAGCAGAGATCTAGCCATGCTCTCTTTCCATCCTCTCTGACGAGCTCTGAGTTCCCACATTGCACTAAGTCTCAAATGTGCTTCTAATGTGGATTCAGCACTTTCCCTTGCCTCCTCGCAAGTCCCCATCCCTGCATTGCACTTATCTGCATCCTTTTGATACTGGGATGCCATTTTCTTAGCCTCCAACAGCGCCACATCTGCACGCTGTTGGTCTCTTAACGCTTCAGCTTCCTTCAGCCCCACTTCCTCTGACAACAGACCTTTAAAGCTTTTCTCCATCTCCTCGCTCACCTCTGGGTCATTCTTCATACAGTCTGTAAAGAAGTTGGAAACACTGTAAGAAAATGCTACAATCAACGAAATAGGATAACACAGTGAAGAATGAACCCGTTCCCTTCGTTGGCCCCTTTAATGAACAGGTGCGAGCGTGCTAGATTATTCTGAGTTTCTCGAGTCTGCTGCTTCAGTTTTTCAAACTCTACTGAGATGCTTAATTAAATTTATCCAAAGGAATTTGCAACAAAAACTAGAGATTTTCATTGAACTGAAACCCGAAAATGCCGAGGAATTTTTATTTAAGAAAGGAAATTAAAAAACCTGGAAGCTAATCAACCGCACAGAAAGAGAGAATCAAAATTTGATCATTTTACATAGAACTATCCAATCGCTTATGGGTAGAGATTTCAACCTCAACAAAAGCTCCGAATGATGATGTTTGGTAATTACATTTATGTCCATCGTGTTTGTAAAAACTGTGGGGAAAGGAAACTGACCTGTAAAAGAGTTGTTGTTCAATCCTGCGAGAAAACACACGCACCACATTAGATTAGCTTCCCCAGGATACAGAAAGCTTGGGAGTTACTTCAGTGCACAATCTGCTCACATGGATCATAGCAAACTAAACAAAAAAGGAATCGTTCGTAATGCCCTACAATTGGAATATGATCTTTCCCTCTCACATAAATTTTCTAGACGCTTGTAGGCTCAACGTCTGTATGAGAGGACAAAATCAAATGACGCAGAGATGTTGAAGCAAATTCTTAAAAAAGGTTAAATGCTAAAGCTTTTGTTCCTAAACAGTACATAAAAATGACGCATGTAGGAATAAGATGAGAATACCGCGAGGGAGAGAGAGGAGGGGCAGAGAAGAGCAATCGCAGTGGCATGTAGCGCAATACGAAGATGAGGAAAGAGTGACCGCTAAAGTATCGGAGAGGTGCCAGTGGAGAGGAGGGCCTAATATGTAACCCACAGTACATATCCCCATCAGCCACAGTATCACCTTCAATCCCTTTTGCTTTCCCCTACCTTTCATTTCATTCCTTCTTTGAGTTCAGGTCTTCTGATTGATATGTTTCTAGCAAACTGCACTCCTTTTCATCAGCCCTTCGTTCCTTGATCTCACTTTGCGCTATTGCTGCCACATCAGCTTAAATTCTGGACACATGTTTTTATTTCTTTTACTTGCATGCTTAGCAATTTTGGTAGTCAATCTATCAATTTGTTCAATTCTCGTGTCACTAATAAATTACAATATCACATTGCAAACACAATTTTCTTTTTCTTAATTATAAATGATAGGAGAGGAAATCAAACTTGAGATTAAAAGCTAAATGCTTTGTCCAGACAAGCACTCTTCGCCAGCCCCAAAATCACTGGATCTGCACGAAATGAATTCCTTTTCTTTTTTTCTTTTTTTTTTGTGTATGGTTTTGATACTTAAAAATTCCACAACATGATATGATATCAGCAAACACGAACTTCAAAATGATCATTCGCCATGGAGATTACTCAATGTGCAATATACTAAAATTGTGGATAGAGAATATTATTTCGCTGTTCATATTACAAATAAAACAGCTATCAAATAGCATAAAGCCAGCCCAGTGTGCTTTTCCCTGAAAGATCAATGAAAGATGGTCGGGATCTCAAGCTCAAGACAGTAGAAAGGACGCAAACAACCTTCTTTCATTTCTTCTTGGGATATTCTCTAGGCCCAAAAATAGTAGATCCAATTCTCACATTGGTACTCCCCATTTCAATCTGCAAAACAACCTCATTCATTAGCTGCATAATCTCCTTAAAAGGCTATGCACTGCAGTAAATTATGCTATAAGCCCTTACAGCTTGCTCAAAGTCATTAGACATTCCCATTGAGAGCTCACACTGTTCTTCTGGTATACCGAGGGTCTTGCAAACCTCACTTCTGCAGTTTGCTAATGTCTGGCAATATCATATAGTTTTATAATCAGAAAACTAGAGCACCAACAATGCCAAGAGAATGAAAAGGAGATGCATAGTCAGATTCATATAGCAGAGGATAATACAAGAGAAAGAAGATAACAATGAAAAAAATGTCAAGCTATTACCTTGAAGTTTTCAGGGGTTGATGAATAGTCAAGCATCCCTATTGTCATTAGGCCGCAAAATTCAAGGTTTGGGCAACTCTGAGTAACATGTTTTGCAAGTTCCACACACCCTGCAGGCTCAACACCATATTTTGCTGCAAAAATGCGACAAAGATCAACACAATGACCAGATTATGTACTAAATACAGCTGATGAGATTGGTAGTTCAACAGAAATCCATATGGAAATAATTTAAATGGGGAAACACTATACTGAAAAGAACAATGGAGGCTCCACCACAACTAGCACTGATAAGGTGATGAGATTGTTTGACAGCTAAACTCAGGAATACGATGGAGGTGGTAAATAATTAAATAGTAAGAAAGCTGCAGAGAATTTGCATTCTATATGCATTTGTTACATGCTAGAAATCCTTTGAATATATATTTCTAGCATAATGGTATAAAAAGCAACATTAAGAGTTAAACCATAGCAAACCACAAAACTATAGATCGGAGTAGAACAAAAACCAAATAGAAAAGGAACACCTCAAATGATAAAGGGAACCCAAGATGCAAAAACATTTCATCAAGCATATAACTTTAGTGAATTACCGATGTAAGGCCATAAACTTAGAAGTAAACAAAATCAGTGAAACACATGTTCTGATACAACTAAACTTTTGGTGGGATTGATAACCGGCAAACAGTATCAGTCAACAAGAACCACTAAAACATTGACAAACCGTCTCAAATCACCTCTTGAAACCATTTATTTGTTATTCACTCATGATTCCTAAAGGATAAGTGATGCTAAGCATAACCTAAAAATAACTGTTTTATTACTATAGTCACAAATTCTGCCTAAAGCAATTGGGTGACAGTTCCATCTTCCATCACAATGTAAACTTCCAGGAAGGAAATGGTACTTTGGAAGCGATGTCCGTTGCTTGAAGCTTGAAACTTGAAGATGTGAACAATTAAAAGAGTTTACTACTAACATAGTTAGAGTTACTTACATTCTTCACCACTGGTATTTACTTGGACCAAGACCTTCAAAGGTTTCCTCCCCAAATTTCCAACTGCACGATCAAGATGATTGGCAATCTGCAAAGAAGATTGATAAAACTAAGGCCCTAGAACAAGATGATGAAGTAGCAGTCTGAATACAAGAGAGAATCTCATTTGCAGTGTTCGGAAGCTGTAAAAATGCAAGAATTGAATTTTATTTAGTCGATTGCCGTGTTTGAAAACATTAAAGGGGCTCGAATTTCGGTCTTTCCACTTAAAACAAAGAAAAGAAAAGACAGCTTTTTGAAATGAAATCATGCCACAGGTGACATGGTTTTGCAAGAATTCAACTGGACTGAATTTATTTCAAACAATCATTATGATTTAAAAAAGAATCCTAAAGTAACATTCACTATGATTAGAAAATCAGATAATTCTTACACAATTAAAGTCAGGTTATGATCTGTTATTCTCAAAATGAAAGTTTTGTTAAGAAAAGTCGACACCTTTTGATCATCAACACTCTCTACCACAGCAAGATTTGGTACAGCAGCTACGCAAACACAAAATACAAGTATTAAACTCATTGGAACAGTGACAACCACCAGAATTACGTAATCAACAGAGAGAATGAAGCATACCCAATAAAGGTTTGACCTTATTACTCTGTAAATTCCCAATAAAATGCCACTCTATGTCCTCAGGAAGCTGAAATTAGCATCCAATACTATTAACTTGATTTGTGTAATCAAGAAATTGAAACATGGAAAAAGGAGATGATAGAGGTCAAAATGAGAAGCAACAACCTGAGGAGCTTTTTCAACGAGCTCCTGAACATAGTTTTCCCCGAAACACCGATGACCGGCATCATACACTTGGTGGATTAAAGACACCGGTTTCGTCTTGCTAACTGCCACCACTCTAATCTGCTGGGCCCCGCGACCAGATCGCTCCGCTGCCTGCTGAACCCGCTGAAGCACTGACCGGAGAGCCGCCGCTGCCACTCCGTTCATCGCGGCTGCCATGTCAGATTGTGGCTCCACCACCACCACTTGTTCTTGTTTTGCTGTTGGATTAACTTTCTTGGTTTGTTCCTCTAGATTGTCCATCTCCGACCGTTAATTCACAACATCTTTCTTCACCCGTCGGCTTTAGATCTTATTAAACGTTGCGTTTTAGAGCCCAACTACTAATTTTATACATCATTTTAAACATAAGAGTTTAATTTTTTAATAATATTTACTATTTTTATATTATTGATATTATTTTAGGAATTATATTTTGGTATTGATACCTTTCTTTTTAAAAAAAAAAATACTGGAAATGTGTAACATGCTAAAGAAGAAGTGGACTTGAATATGCATAGTGCCAGTGGTAAAAGCAATATAAAAGAATAATATAACAAAAAGAATTTTCATGAAATGAAATATCAATTTGCAAAAAGAATATATAGTTCAGAACTAGTCCATCTCAACAAATATAGAAGTGCAGTGCTATTTTTATTTTGCTGGATGGATTGTTCCTGTCTGTGGAAATTGGTCCAAATAAAACTTCCGAAGAACATATTAATGGAAATTCATGTGCAAGTGTAGGTGTTGTTGATTTCAAATGGCATCTGCTGGTGCTTAATTCTTGGCTTCACCCATCTGAAAATTTCCAATGCTAGGGAAACACCACCTAAAATTACAAGTATCCCCACATATATCCACTTCCACTTCTCAGGATGAGCTTGATTATGAACTCCTTGAAATATGTTGGCGATTATTATAGCAATCAGTGCATACCCAAGAATTTGATGGTATATTTCCCAGTACCTGCGGTAATCGTCATCTTTCTTTGGCTGCAAGCAAAGGGCA
Organism: Ricinus communis; assembly: GCF_019578655.1. NCBI lineage: Eukaryota > Viridiplantae > Streptophyta > Magnoliopsida > Malpighiales > Euphorbiaceae > Ricinus > Ricinus communis. The sequence continues at coordinate 31,681,740 of NC_063260.1, read as the reverse complement.
AGCATCTGCAATTGCATTATATGCAGATGCAGTAGAAAAACAAATAAAAAAAAAAAAAAAAAAAAGATATTTCAGATGTATTAAAAATAAGGCAGGAAAGGATTAGCTAATCTAAAGCTTGCTTGCTTGCTTACTTACCTGTACAGTTGCAGATGTGAATATAATGATACCAAGAATCCTGTGTGTTTTTAGCGTGTGCTGCTTGGAAGAATTTCCAAGCCACAAACCAACACCCCATCCGACAGCTCCAACGATGTATCCTGATGTTTGACAGAGCGTGTGCAGATTGTACCATTCCTCGCATTTCAGAGGAACTTTCTTGAAGTATCTTGCAACAATCACTCCAGTGGGCAATAAAGCTCCCCAGCCTATTATATTCAGAATCCCATGAGCCTGTTCATTTCATTCATTTTAGTAATTAATAATCCAAGAAACCTCACTTTTAACATTTCTAAAATATCTTTTTCTTATATCTTACATTCCTGAAGTGATGCCTATGATGCGAGCCACTTTTCCCCTTCCACGATCCAAGATTAGTTGTTCCCGCTCCATTCTCAGTCCCATGAGGAAATGAATCATTCATCTGAGACTTGGTGCTTTCCACACTGGAGCCAATTTCCCTCTCATGATTTCTTCCAAGAATTTTGACAGCAGAAACTCCATCATTGCATGTAGAGGCTTGCGCACTGATAGAGGTTAGAGGAAAGATCAGAGTAAGCATTACAAGGCAATGAGAACTCATCATCCAAATGCATAATTAAGGGATTCCAAGTCCATGATGCAACAGCGTATAAAACTGTGTAAAAGTTAAAGATGGAAGAGAGCCTTATGATCAAACTTGTCTCGGCACGTACTACTATATTACTATTTAGAATATGTGCTTTTCTTATCAATTTAGAGAATCATGTCTAGCTAGCTTGTTTCCGTAGCTATAGACATATAAGATATTGTTCTGATTTGTTGTCCTGGTTTTCTTTTTAAATTCCTACCAAATCAGAAGCTGGAAAAAGCTAAACTGATTACTGTGGAATGAAAGAGTTACAGAAAGTAGCACCAAAATCTTATGAGACGGCAAGGCAAAAACCTTAACATGCATAACTTCTCTCTTCTAAACCCAGTTCAGTCAAATAAGCAAAAGATCCTTTTCTCTTCTATACATTTTTTCTACAAATGCAAGTACACTGCAACATGCTGCAAAGGGCAATGCTTCATTTGATACGAGAAATTGCTGTGGATACAACAATAAGTGCAAGAAAGGGCAGTTTTGCGCATATGGGTTATGCTTTGATTACTCACAAATTACAACAGGAGTGAAATATTAGTCATATTGAAAGCACGAATTATTCAAAATTTCTCCATCAGTGAATTTCGTCTGATAAGCCTCAAACTTGCTATTTAATTTTAGATTAATTATATTATTCTTAATGACTGTAAATATATGTTAGCATTGATAAATTATAAAATTTAAAATTTAAAATTAAATTACTCTAATTATAAATTTTAACATTAAAAAGAATCCAAAACTAAATCGAATCAACAAACAATAAAATATAGTGTGTAATTTTATCATTATAATAAAATTAAACATTTTAGTAACTAACAGTCTAAGATTTCATTTTTAATAAGGAGTATAATTTTTTTATACAAAGTCTAATAAAAAAATGGCTAACACAATAAAGATAGTCATTCCATTATACTGTCATTAAAACATATATTATATAATACAACATATAATTTATTGAATTATTATAATAATATTTAATTTAATATTAGTCATCCATATTTTTTTTAAATTGGTCTAATTTAAATTTTAAAAATTTAAAATACATATATATAATTAAAATAACATTATACATATTTTGTTGAAAGAGAGTAACAAAAAGAAGCGATTTTACTTTAAAGGGGAAGCAAATAAAGTTGTTGCCAAGTCAATTTTGCTACCGACGGATTTCCAAAAAGTTGTTCTGTATTAATTTGACCGCTTAAAATTAATTAATGGTGTCGTTAGACAATGATGATGATTATAATTACCCCAACGTGCATGTTAATTAAGCACAGTAAGAGATTAATTGTTGTATTGAGTTAATACAGTTAGTGCTTCATTGCAGACTGGCCAAACCTAGAACAAATCATTTGACTTTAGTCTATAATTTGGTTAGCAGCTCCAAGAATTGGACACAAAGTCCAAACATACTAAGAAATTGCACAAGTGCTTCCATAACTAATTTTTCCAATAATATAAAACACTGCAGAATAGTTTGAACTTCTGGCTGCTTGCTTCATTAATATATCCTTAATTACCCATCTTCTTACTAATGTCTAAGATTTTGAACTTCTTAGCCCCAACCTTGAGAGCTAAAACCCATAAACTCCATTACAATCCTTAGTTTAATTAGAGATGCATTGTCGTATCAACTTAATCCCAAAATTAATGACTACCATATTTTAAAATCTTTTTGCGTGTTTTAATATTTCTGTCTAATCTTTTAAATTTTGACAAGTTTAGTCATGGTGAATACTATCGGCCTAATATTTCAAAAAGTCTAAACTATTGCATGTTTTTAACAATTTTAATCAATCTCTTTGGTTTTAGCAACTATAATTTTATCAAATTAAGTTATATATATATATATAAAAAACTAAATGTACAAATCAAAAGACTAACAGGCCAAAATCAAATAATAAAAATTTATAAACTCAAATTACATTAATACCTTTACTTTCTACCAAATCAACCACCGCCGCCACCACTATCCACTAGTCTCTTTTATTTTTCTGTTATTCAAATAAATATAAAAGTCAAAATCAAATTTAAGAAAAAAAATTGAACAAAGAAAAAGGAATCGACAGGTGATGCAGTACGAGTGGCAGCGACGGTTAGTGATGCACATCAGAGGCATCAAAAAAATAATGAGGTGCAGCGAAAGCAACGGTAACGAATTCATTCTACTAATTTCAGTTTATCCAAGCTCATGAATTCTAATAATTTCCTTAACATAAGTATGCACCCATTAGCCAAATGCGGTAATTCCTGAGAACTTTCATGTCCACATTTATGCATTTCAATCACCTTTTCGTATCAAAGCAAATTTTCTTTTTCTTGGGTACTTCTCCTCTTACCAAGATATGTTGTCAATCTCAAGCCTAACCTCAAATTAGTTGATTTAGAATTGTAGTTATAGAAAACGACAACCATTATCGGGGAAAAGGAAGAAAGATCTTCACGTACTCTCCATTTGGCTTCTATAAATACGCTGGCAGCTTCCTCTCCTTCCTCATCCCACAGCACAAGCATACAACAATCTCTCTTTTCTAACCCATACACCCTTGCGACGTATATCCATGGCCATGGAGTCATCAAGAATTTTATTCACCTTGCTAGTGCTTGTAACCACAGGCATCAACATTCTATCGGCAACAACAACCAACGAAAAGCTACAAGCTAAAAACGAAAATAATGACACCAATGGTGAACTCCCCTTGCCCAGAAGCGATCAAGAAGCATCATATCCCCTTAGACATAGCCGCTTCCTAGCCTCTAACCCACGCCCAGCAGCAATGACATGTGACAGGTACCCATCAGTTTGTGGTGCCAAGGGAAGTGCAGGACCCTACTGTTGCAGAAAACAGTGTGTTAATGTAATGACGGATGAATCGAACTGTGGGAAGTGCGGGAAGAAGTGCAAGTATTCAGAAACGTGCTGTCAAGGGAAGTGCGTGAACGTATCAAATGACGAGAAGAACTGTGGTAAGTGTAACAACAGGTGCAAGAAGGGAAGCTCATGTGCGTATGGCTTGTGTAGCTATGCTTAGAGAGCCAGTCTTTAATTTATTAAACAATAGGCATCGTGAGGTTAGGAAAAAGATATTATTGGAGATTCATGGTAAAATTAAGTTGTATTTCATGGTGTGAAGAAAATAAATTGTCACCAAATAATGTGAAGCCGTCACTCTATTGGCTTTTGGGAGGATATACTCTCTTTATTTAATTATTACATTATTTTCTATATGATTATACACGTATATTCTGTATTCAATAAACCTTTTTTTATTAAATAATGTGGAAAAAAAAAAGATATTTCTTCTTCTATTTAAACTAAAAAATAAATAAATAATCAGTATTTGTGTTCTAGAAACTGAAAAGTTGGCAGCACCCCTATTTTATCATTCATTAAGAAGAAAACGTAATAATCTCTTCTCAATAGTATATATCATGTCATTGAACAATAAAAAAAAGCTATCAAAAAAGTTTGATTCCAGCTATTAGCAATCAATTCGGAACTCAATTTCGAACCTTTTTTTAGTCCTGTGAGAAAAATCCATCAAATCACGTTAGGAACTGTAATTTCTAAAGCAAAAATGGTTGATGCGGTTAAAGCCGGTATCAACAAGAATCTAAAACAGCTACTAGAAAATAATTCGGAATTAACTATAAAAATTAGTTTGGATTATAGTTTTGCTCGTCATCTTATTATATCAGTGTTGAATATTTAGAAATAATTTTTAATTAAAAAAAAAAGAACTTTTAATAAAAACAAATGGAAGAAAACTATTCAGAACTATTGCTGCATGTCATTTTATTTTTATTTAGTTTGGCAATTTCTGGAATAAACTGCTTTACATGGGTCTAGTGTAATTAGAAGTACTCTCTAAATGTATTGATTAACAAGAAATAAAGATACTCTCTGTTAGCAACAGCTTATCCTTTGTTAAAATGAAAAGTTGTCATCATTGCTTTCGTAATATGAAAAGTAGAATTGCTCTGCAAGGAGCATATAGAAAGGCCACAATTGTAGTTAATAAGAACATGAAATGGATGGGATCACAACCGTTAAAAACGATATGAATAAGAAATGATGCCAGACTCGTCTGCCCAATTAAATACCAATATAGAAAAGCACAAAACAAAGACGCAATCTGAGCTATTTCGCCTAATTAGGACTATAAATATAATATTTTCTAGGAAAGCCTAACTTTGGTTTACTTAGGCCGTTGAATTAGACCACTCCACTACCAGCACACAATATTTTATTTAAGTTATTATTTCCCATGCAATATTGCAAATTCCCCAGCCTCCCAATCCAACTTGTTTACCAAGTTCACAACAACGCACCCTCTATAAATACCCGCCATTTACCTCTCCATCAATCCCCAATTCACTACCTTCCATCTCCTCCTTCTTAATCTGTTTCTCTCTATTATATATCCGCCAATATATAACATGAAGTCTTCTTTTAAGTTCTTTCTTTTACTGGCCATGCTCATGGCTTTTGCTGCCTCTGTATTGTCATCCACCGCACCAACTGAGGAAGAAACTTTCCTCGAGAACGATGACGGTAGCACTGATGATGATACTCCTTGGCTAAATCAGGACCGAGAAACAACTTTAACATCTTCTTTGCGAGGAGCAAACCGCTTTCTTGCACAGAAAACTAGCCAAGCAGTGATGACTTGCGACAAATACCCTAGGGTTTGCCGTGCCAAGGGGAGCCCAGGGCCAGACTGCTGCAAGAAGAAATGTGTGAACGTAATGACAGACGGACTTAACTGCGGCAACTGTGGGAAGAAGTGCAAGTACCCTGAGATTTGCTGCAAAGGTGGGTGTGTGAATCCAATGTCCAACAACAAGCATTGTGGTGGTTGCAACAATAAGTGCAAGAAAGGGAACAAATGTGTTTATGGGATGTGCAGTTATGCATAGAATTTACGATACAGAAATCAAGCATTTGGATCAAAAACAATTGAATTCTTGATTAATTATGTGTACCTTCATACCAGTTAGTGTCGTACCTCTCAAAAAATAGTATAAATGTGTGTATAATTTGTGAGTTTGCGTAACGAATAAGTGCGAACCCTCACCAGATTATAGGGTTTGCTGGGTTTTATTTATTTTTTTCTGTACACATGTAAGTGAAACATTGATATATACAAATTCATAGTTCTTGGTTTACTTTGCTCTTTTGGTTTATACTTATATTTAACTTCTGATGCAGGATATGAAATCTAATCTTAATGACTAATTCTCCTACCACAATTCAAACTGAAGCATATTCTATTTCCATAGCAGATATTGACGGTAGAAGAGAGCTTTAAGAAAAGAAGAAAACCCTCCTTACATATTTCCTTAGTTAGAAACCCAAGTCCAACTGTTTCAGCACTTGGACGTCTCTAATTAAGCTCGACGATTCTTTTTTTTTTTTCTTTTTTCTGTTATTTCTGTTTCTTCATTTCATTAATATTCTATAGGTTTTTCCTTTTTCTTCAATTAACGAAACAGTCAAAATATTTTGGTGTTTGATATGCTATTTAATAAATATAAAATCTATTTCAAAAGAAATGAGTTATATATTTAGTTTAAGATTGTGATACTGTGTGTCTAGTTGAAATTTATTTTATAAAATTTTATGAGATTTATTTATAAATTTAAAATTTTATATAGAATTAAATTTAAAAGAATAGATAAATATCAAATTAAATTTGATATTAATAAGCTAACTAATTAATATATAAGAGCAGCACACTCTTTTTAATATTTTATTACGTGTGGATTTTCTGGCCCTCGACCATTGAATAGTTTAAGTTTTTAATTGAGCAGAAAGTGTATTTTAACTTAAATTAATTGTAATAGGTTAATAAATAAGTTAATAAAATTAATTCTGACCTCTGACAGTAGGGGTGTCTAACTAATCATCTTGTGCTAAACTATAAATGTTAATGTTAGATAAAGTCTCTAATATCGAAATTGACCAATTAAATATATAGAAATGACCATCCAATTCAATTTGTAGTTTTGGATGTTACAAGCAGATCATAGTATCTGTAATTGCGTGCATATAAAACATTAGACGAGAAAAGCATTTGAATGTATTATCGTTGTGCAACCACGTTTTATATATCATCAAATCCTACCAAATTTAAACTCACAGCTGATTAACCTCTCCCTACATCGTGCACACCCACCACCTTCTTAAGTTCTTATCTTCTATATCTATCCATCCATATATGTAACTTTCCATTTGTGGCATCCCACACAGTCGTACTCTATGGCGCCACCAGAATTTTTCTTTTTCTTTTCTTCTCTAATTGCAATGTTTGCTCTGAACTTGCGAGCTCATGCAGATTTTTACAAGCCCAGACCCTTATCAAGCTATCTTCCTACCAACACCGAGACTGTCTTCAACACCATAGATTCATGCTGGCGTACCGAGTCGAATTGGGCGAGCAATCGCCAAGCCTTGGCTGATTGTGCGGTGGGGTTCGGCAAAGCTACGTTGGGTGGGAAAGATGGGGACATCTACGTAGTCACCACCCCTGATGATGATCCTGTAGATCCTAAACCGGGCACACTTCGGTATGGTGTTATACAGACAGAGCCTCTTTGGATAATCTTCGATCAGGATATGGTTATTACACTCGAGAATGAGCTTATGGTGAATAGTTTTAAGACCATAGATGGGAGAGGGTCTAAAATAGAGATTGCAGACGGACCGTGCATGACAATTGAAGGTGTTAGCCATGTGATTATACATGGGATAAGCATTCATGATTGTAAGCCATCGAAGCGTGGCCTCGTTAGAAGTAGTGCTTCACATGTTGGGGAACGTCGAGGCTCTGATGGAGATGGGATTGTTGTTTTTGCATCTTCTAATATTTGGATTGACCACTGCTATCTTGCTAGATGCACTGATGGCCTCCTTGATGTGATTCATGCTTCAACTGCAGTCACCATATCTAACAACTACTTCTCCCAGCATGACAAGGTAGGCCGAGATTAGTGCTTTAGTTACTCTTTGCTTATTGCATCAACAAAAGGTAAAAGTACGATCATTTTCTTGTTGGGTACTGACAGGTGATGCTGCTAGGGCACAATGATGAATACAGTGCAGATGAAGTAATGAAAGTTACAGTTGTCTTAAACCATTTTGGCCCTGGACTAGTCCAAAGAATGCCAAGGTATATGTACATTTATGATTAATTTCCAAGAACTAAATGGAATGGAATTGCATCGAACATACCAAAAACTGTGGTGCTTATGATATTGCAGGGTGAGGTATGGCTATGCCCATGTTGCCAACAATCGGTATGAAGAATGGGAAATGTATGCGATCGGTGGCAGCGCTAATCCTACTATTTTTAGCGAATGCAACTACTTTATGGCTCCAAACGATCCCAATATCAAACAAGTCACCAAGCGGGAGGTACCCGGAGGCTGGAAGAATTGGAAATGGAGGTCGTCTAGGGATATATTTATGAATGGTGCTTACTTCGTTCAATCTGGTTATGGGAGTTGTGCACCACGTTATTCTCGAGATCAATCGTTTACAGTTGCTCCAGGAACTTTGGTTCCTGCTTTAACATCAGATGCGGGTCCTCTAACCTGCAGTGTAGGAAAAGCTTGCTGAGGATAAAATTGGTCTGATAATTTATTCCAGAGAATTGAATTAATTGGGTTGATTGTAAACCTATATATTCCCTGTTTCAGTTTCTTATAAAGATGAAATGGGGGGATAAGCAGGTAAAATATGAGGACACCTCTCGCAATTTGAAACTCTATATAAGCCAATGCTGCAATCATTTCAAAGGAAGTATACATTAATGACAAGTTTTACCCTCTAAGAAACGCTGCATAAATGGAAAAACTTCTTTACCCGTATTTTTCAGATTTCAGAAGACTTTTAGTTTCGAAACTGAAATTAAGTCTCAACTCTTCAGAGTTACTGCATTGCTGATTGCAGCACTCCTTTTTTAGCTACCACGGCTCGGACTCATCTTCCTATATCGTTATTGTCTACGCAACCCATTTAATCTAATCATTCATCGATGGTGAAAAATTAGAGCATTTCTAATTTCTAATTTATAATATATATAATACTATATAAATTTATAAAATATTAAAATTAATTTTTAAATTTTAATAATTTAATAATATAATTAAATATTAAATTAGTCAATTTAGTTATTAATTAAATATATTATTTTTATTTATTAAAAGAATTTATTTATTTTTAAAATTAAATCAATAGTATTTACAATTATGAAATTCACTTATGTAATTTTAATTTAGATAAATTATTAAAATATATATATATATTATTTAAATAAATAAAAAGACATATAAGTAGTAAATTATTTAAAAGAATAGTAGAGTGTCATAATATTATCAAAATCCAAAAAATTATAAATAGGTTTACTTTTCTTTGCAATTCTTTTCCTTGTAATTTCAAGAATAGCATTTTTTTTTTTTTATCATAGTATGTCTTTATACTGTTCAATAATAAATAATTCCTCTGTTAGTTAATTGCTACTTAAAATTGATTAAAGATCGAAGTGTATTATTGGCCAATGACTAAAGAATTTACAATATGTTTTCTCAACAAAAAAAAAAAAAAAAAGAAGAAGATTTTACAATATGAAATGTTAGGACCAATATTGTATCTTTTGTTTTTATTAATTCACATTTCATTGATGACAATTTGGACGAGAGACAAAAATTTGGTGCTATATTCTAAAAATATAAAGATAAATGTTTAGACTTATTCCTAAAACTTGCGAATTATTCAAGTATAAACTCCTGAAAATATGATGTCAAAAAGAAAAAAATGTACTGAAAATATATTTGTCACTGCATTCAGAGTATGGAAGTGACTCCCAAACAAAAGTATTTTATGATTTCAGGACTTAGAATTAGCAAGTCGACTTGCAAAAACAATCATGTACTGATTACTTCAGTCCGTAGACTTGACATAAAACAATATGAATGTTTATTGTAAGCTCGTGCACTCACGTTGCTTCAGGCACCAAAAGAATCCTACCAAACAACTCTTAAATACAACACTGAGATCGTGTGTCCCACCTTCTCATACATGTTCTATATATTTTGCTTCTTTTCTCCAACTTTTTCTTGTATAATCCCAAACGAAAACATATGGCCTCACCAGCCCCATTCCGTTGCCTTTCATGTCTTTTACTTTACCTTGCTTTAACCTCTCAAGCTCACGCAGCTGACTACAAGCCCTTGTCAAGTTATCTACCCAAAAACTCTAAGAAGCTCTTCAACACAGTAGACTCCTGCTGGCGCACCAACCCCAATTGGGCAACCAACCGCCACTCCTTGGCTGATTGCGCTGTGGGTTTTGGCAAAGCCGCCATTGGAGGGAAATTCGGGGCTATATACGTCGTGACCACTCCATTTGATGATCCAGCCAACCCCAAGCCAGGCACACTTAGATATGGTGTCATCCAAACAAAGCCTTTATGGATCATTTTTGCCAAGGACATGGTTATTACCCTTAAAAATGAGCTTATAGTGAACAGTTTTAAGACTATAGATGGACGAGGGGCTAAAGTAGAGATATCGAATGGACCCTGCATAACAATTCAAGGTGTTAGCCATGTCATTATACATGGAATAAGTATTCACGACTGCAAGCCAGGGAAATCAGGCATGGTTAGGAGCAGTCCTACACATGTTGGACAACGTAGCGGCTCTGATGGGGATGCCATTGTTATATTTGCTTCTTCCAATGTTTGGATTGACCATTGCTACATTGCTCACGGTACTGATGGTCTAATCGATGTGATCCATGCTTCAACTGGAGTTACCATCTCTAACAATTACTTTGCTGACCATGATAAGGTTATGTACTTAAATTTCCTTACTCCTGAAAGTAAAATTTGTACTGCTATTGCTTACTAAACAAGTATTATATATTGCGCAAATGAACAGGTAATGCTGCTCGGGCACAATGACGGGTATTCTGCAGATAAGATTATGAAAGTAACAATAGCCTTCAACCACTTCGGCAGTGGACTTATTGAGAGGATGCCAAGGTAGGCAGGGAAAACAATTTGATAGTGGTTTTCTCATAGTTCTAACATAACTAAATCGGATATATAAAGTTTGGTGCATCATTTCAGGGTCAGATTTGGCTATGCCCACGTTGCCAACAACAGATATGATGAATGGAAAATGTATGCAATTGGTGGTAGTGCTGACCCAACCATCTTTAGTGAAGGGAACTACTTTATAGCTCCTGATGTTTATTCTTCAAAGCAGGTATATATGGGAAATTAGCAGCAAATTTATATGATTATTATTTGAATTAGGGAGGCTTACTAATGATGTGATTGGTTGTCGCACGACAGGTTACAAAGAGAGAAGCGAAAAGTGGTTGGAAGAATTGGAAATGGAGGTCTTCTAAAGATGTATTTATGAATGGTGCTTATTTTCTGCAATCCGGATACGGAAGTATAATTCCGCCTTATTCAAGAACTCAATCATTTCCTGTTGCTCCTGGATTATTGGTTCCTGCTTTAACATCTGACGCAGGTCCATTACGTTGCGTAACTGGTAAATCATGTGGATATCAGTAAACATTTTGCCAAGCCTCTTGTAATTTTTCTTATTTCCTTTTTCCTGCAAAGTGCTTTTCAGGGAAGCACATATTATAAAGTAATTAACCAGAATTTGTACATTGTATGGTACATTTTTAAGAGACTGTTATAAAATATGTGAAACAAGCTGATATTAACCATCAAAAGTTGCACCCTAGTTTTCCAATTAATGAAATATAAATTACATCTCAGAATTAGCATTGGGCTTTTCGTTGAGCATTATATTGATTATAAACCCAATAGCTGAACAAATCGTATAGCCATAGAAGCATAAATCAAGGAGGGCATGTCCAAAAGCAATTCAATAAATATGAAAAGGAAAAGGGCTAAAAATAAAGCTTATGGTGTTTGCTTTAATTGGCGGGTTTCATCAGAAAAGCCTATTCTCGTTGCTTTGGACCCCACATGTAACTGGTGCTTTAGCTCTTACTTTCTTCCAGTACCACATGCCAGCACCAATTCCTAAGGCCCCAGCAGCTGAAACTCCAGTTAACGTTCCTGTATTTACCCCCATAAGAAAACATCAACTTAAATAAGCTTAATTATTTTTATATTTTCAATCCGTTATCATCCAAATATGCAAGATTAAAGAAAAACATGGGAATTATAATTCAAACTTCAGTGTTATTTCACCTGCAATGACTCCAGCCCTGCTGTGTTGCCTAGAAGTTCCATGATCTGCAAGTAGTTCTCAAGTTGTTAGGAAAGATAGAAGCCGTGTAGATAATTCTGGGTTTTGAGACATTTCCAGAAGCCTTAATTAAAGGACATACCTTTACAGTAAGTGGTGACATTTCTTTCGTTACACAAACACAAGAAATTCTGTGACTGCGTGTCAAATCCACAAGTTCCACCTCCTTTGGTCATGTCTTGACATTCGAGGCAATGAGTAGTGACAGGAATATCAAAATCGATCCTGATCCCATATTCAGGAACCTGATCATAAGGAGAATTAGCACCATTATTTCTCCAATAAATGCTTGTATAACTAGCACAGTATTTGAGCATAAGCCTTAAAGATTCGGTTGCTTTCGGGTAGTAAGAGCAGCATGAACTTCCACCCAATGCAGTAGCACATCCTGGCAGGTGCCTGCAAAGATAACTTGCACTATCGCATGTGGAATCACACTGATCAGGGAACCTTTCACAAAAAATAGGCTTAGGCTCAACGATCACATTCTCTTCACTACAGTTGAAGAAAAGGTAGTCATTTTGAGAGGAGAGCGTAAAATGTGTACTTGTATCAAGGCTAAAAGGCCTAGTTGCCCTGAAGTGACTGCCATCTTGGCAATTCCACATGAATGGATCAGCGACTATGATGTGGGGATCGGAGTAGCTGATGCTGTGAACTTGGTATCTACCGGAAGGCGTTCGAAACTCGAGATTGCCTGAATCAGAGCAAACGAGCATGTGCCTGTAATAAGGACTGCCACAGCCATCGTCAATACCAAAAGGATAGTTTATTGGAATAGTGCCGCAAAAGGTTCTGCAATGGCTGGCTTGAGCTGTTGTAAGGCTAAAAGATGGAAGAGTATTAAGCATAATAAATAGGGAAACTAAAGAGTTAAAAGTAGAAGAAAATGGCATGAGTTTGCAGGAGATGAAGAAATCTACATAAGCCATTAGAGATTTGATGGAAGTTTCTTTGTGAAGAAGTCCTGCTTCTTATGTTAGGGTGGTGATTGGTTTAATTAAGGATAGTATTGAAATGAATAAAGTGGATTCTTAATAATGAGTGAGGCATAAAAAATTTGATAAGTTAGTCTCTCTCACTCTCTCCACTTTCATTTTTCTCTCTTCTTTTTCTTTTTCTTTTGTTGCCTTCTATATATGACTGCTTTTGCTTTATGGTATTTGAAGGTTATAGAAAACAGAATATTGAGCAACATGATGATTTTTGAGCATGTGAGTTCAATTAAGCCATCCATCAAACTAAACGAAGCATATTATTAAGAGATAATTTTAAAATTTTAAAATAACTTTTGTGAAGATAGACGAACTTGCTCTCTCTATATATATATTACTTTATGCTATTTTTATTATTATTATTAAGACATATTTACAAATATATGTGTATAAAATAGTAGCGTTCTAAAAAACTACTTAAATAGATTAGTGATTGAACCAATTAAGGATTTGGTCAGTGATTGAACTGATCGAATCCATTAAATTTTAGTTTGATTGAATTTAAAAAAATATATCAATTCTTGTTTTCTTTATTAAACCAGTCTAATATCTCAATAAAATCGATTAAATTTGATGGACCGACTAGTTTAATTAAAGGAGCTTATATATGTTTTACAAATTTACCTTTTAAGTATAAATAGACAAAGCTCGTTAGTAATGGTTATACTATTTTAATTTCACATCATTAAAGTAATGATTGAAGATGAGTACCGTTAAACAAAGGGACCAGCTGAATGTGACTGTTCTTTTCTAATTGCAAGAAGGTAACTTTGCAGTCTGCTAACACTCATAGTTTCAGGTCTGCAATCATAAGAAGGATGGCATCTACAACAAAGATATGTGATGATTAATTGAATTCTTGGTCTGATTTCTTGATTTCTTCTTGAAGATTTTTATGAACTCTCTCAGCTTTCTACTTCTTACTTAGATTCGTCTGCCAAAAACGGTTGAAGAATCCATACAAGTAGTGCCATCTAACATGTTAGCTCAAGTGCTGTCATTCAACTCGACAAGGAGCATGTTAGCTTACATGTTGTCAATTACATCTAAAGGGTGTTCCAGTTTTTGGTTCTGGAGCTGGAGGATTCCATTATGATGGTGATTAGGGTACAAACTCTGTAGATTAGGCTACAGGATTTGAGAATAAGTTCCTGTGCATATCCACTGTGATGTCAAATCTGCAAACATTGCAATAGACAAAATTTTGTTATTCATCTTATTTAGCCCAGTATGTTCGTGTTGTGTCGCTTGTGAAGTCTACAATTGAATTGAAGTTACTGGAAGTCTCGAAAACGCCACAGAGCACAAGTTTTTGCTTTTTGATCATGTCATTTAGCTACTTGTTTCTGCATATTTATTAGTTATATTAGTCAAGACGAGAAACTCCAAGTTTCTTCTTGGTTATTAAAAAGAAAAAAATAATAACAATATCCTTATATAATGGTTTTGAATGTTTTGATTAGCTGTATGTGTATTGAGTATGAGAGTGTGTGATTAACCGGGAATAGAAAGTTGGAGTCTTTGAATTCTTCATTGTTGATTCCATGAACAAAGACCCTAGAGCAAATTATGTGTGAGAATAGAAAGTTGCAGGTTCTTCAGCAAAAATAAAATAAAAGGACCTCAGGTTAAAGCCCAGTATCTCATTCAGAATTAAGCATTCACAACTGATGGCCCAACTTCGGATCTGTAATAACGAGAGGGTTGTCTTTCATGCTTCCTCGGCCTAAAAGAAGTAAGCATGTGGGCTTCCACCTGAACCCAAAACACTTGCCTTAGCCTAGATTACAAATTCAACTTTCTTATGAAAAATAACCATAATGACAATTTTTACGGAAAAATAAATAATAAAGAAAATAATACATTTCTATTCTAAATACCTCTGACTATGAAGACAAAGAAATTAAAGTTAAGCGAAAAGGTGGCCATCGAGTGAAGGATTCTAAATTAGAGTCATGTCAATGAGACAGCTAAAGATAATATAAGCTCTAGTCTTATTCTACTTGAATATTTCCTAGGATACTGCACGAAATTTACAAAAGCAAAAAGGTCCTTAAATAATTCCAATCTGAACTCTCCTAAACATTTGTTAGCATTTGTCAGTAGTTGAACCCTGACCAGGAAATAATATAAGAAACAATAGACAAGTTTTCAATGGATGACCATAACAATAGTGGTTCCCTGTTTTTTCCCTTATCCTCTTGAAAGCAGTCATCACAGAGATATGAATCGTCATTGCTTATCCAATAGTAGTTCACAGCTAGCTAGGGCTGCAGCGAGCGAAGAAAATTAAAAGAAACAAGTTCAAAAGGGTTGCACCTCCTCCTTTACGCTGTGCGTGAACTTGGGAAGGGAAATCTAACCTATAAATGCACGACTTTGAAAAAGCATTTCGTCTGGTCATATAAATAAAAAAGATTCACATTCAAAACGAAAATAGAATATATACTATACTCCATGCCCATTTGTCTAGTGCATGACCATAACTCCCAACTACATACTTTTCAACTTTATTAAATGCCTCTATATATATAATACACTTTCTCTTCCAAACCCTTCAAAAAAGAAAAAGAAAAAGAACCAACTCTTGAAATTTCTTTTTCAAAGGAAGTACGTAGAGGGATTGAATAAACAGACACATGCATGATTAATAAACACGAACGTGGGTCATGATCATGAGTGTGCTGTCTGCCAGTCAGGTTGACAAAGAGTAATGGGTGTGTTATTACCATTACATTGTTATACCAAATTAGAATAGCTATCTAGCTGTAATTGTTTACTTCAGCTGCAACTGGGTTAGAAAAGGTCTGCAGAATATTAGGACTAAGAATCAGAAAAACATGACCAAACAATTATTATATGTCTTTTTATTCGTTGTAAATTTTGTTTTTCTTGGATTTGGAGATGGTCGGTCCTAGATTTCGGACCATGATAATAATTTTAAAGAAAAAAAACTGAGAAAATTGGATTGATCTGGTTTTGTCTATAAAAGGTCTTAATTTTGACTGTCCAAATAAATTTCCCATTGATTTGTTTTGGTTAATCTGCAGATGGCCGAAGAAAAGAGCAACATGCTGCACTCACATTGAGTTGATTGATTAGAAACTCCCTAGGAGCGCATCCACTGTACTCCAATTTTAGCATAGTTATTAAAAAGCAAAATGGATTTCTTTAATAGAAAGTCATTACTTAGACACAGGCATGCACCAAGTCTATCTTCCGTATGAGAATACTAAAAGAAAAAAGAAAAAGGGTATCCATTTCCAACCATAATTAATACCAACATGTTTGCTTACAAGTATATATTATCATGTTCCGAGTCAAGAAGTCATTTGAAAAAATATAAATCATATTTCGGTGGCTTACATCACATGGTTAATTTTAATTGAGAAACCAACTAACCTTACGGACCATTTTTTAGCCACTGCCAACTATTCATTTAAAGAAAACCCATACTTCAACACAGCTATAAAAATCAAGTTGCAGTGCGTCAGCAGATCATTAAAAGCATGGAGCATCAAAAGAGGTGGCTACTGCGTACGTACGTACTGGTTTCAAGTTCGTTTTTGCTTGTTTTTATAATGCTAGGGAAAAGCACTGCCAAAACTCCACTGTACCCAGGAATTTTGGTTTACTGTTTCTTTGACAATGAGTGAGTGGTGCGGTGGACTCACTTTCTAATTTTGATTTTATAGAAAAAGGTTGTCAATCTTGGAATTATTTGTTATGTTTTTGCATATACGTTTTTATCATAATGTTCCATTCTGTCGGACTGGAAAGGATTTGAAAATGCAAAAGAGATAAAAGGAAAATAGGGGAGAAGGAATGGAAGAACACGCAAACATGTTGTCCGAATGCCGTTTTCGTGATGGCTGCTTTTGAAATGTTAGAATGACATATTTCCATGGTTCCAAGCTGTCAAAACCTAACCTCGCACCAATATTTCTACGTCATGCGAGTAAGCCACGTGGTGGTGGTATCAAATGGTCAATCGATATCTTAGTCAACTCTGTCTTTTTCTTTCTTCTGTATTACTAATATATGTATGTGGATCCTCTTTTTCTTTTCTCTTTTGAAATTCTTCATTTGTTTAATCAACCGAATCATCGGCTATTCAACGTTTCTTCTTTTTTCTTTTTTCTCTTTTTCAAAACTCCATATTTATCTGCAAATTGGTGTGTGAATATATAATATAATACCCATTTTTTATTATAAAATTATAAATGCATGTGATAATGCCGTTGGGAATTTAAGCATTCAAACAATATATAATCTTACTCTAAAATTTATAATATAAAAAAATTTAATTTCTAATAATAAAAATAAAAATTTTAATATATAAATTTATATATTTTACGAATGGCTAAATCATGTTAATTTTTAGAATGCATGAATGCAAGCTTATTAAGCAATTTCAACAAAATATTTATGATTACTCTCTTCATCAAACCACGATGTGATTCTTTTGTCAAAATTAAAATATATTATTTATTTATATATAGATCTAAACTTTCAATAATACATTTTCAATTCAAACCATTTAAATATTTGAGAAATTTTTGTATGCATAATTTAAATAATGAGTTATGTTGCAACACTCCTACAGAAACCCGATTTCAACTTTTTTTTTTGTTTTAATTTATTATAATTTGATTTCTATAGTTTAAATTCTAAAAAAGCTCATTGGTTCTTGAACCTGGTAATTAACATCGAGCTCTTAACTAATAATGATTTAATCATTAAGATGAAGCGTGCAATTTGGATAAGTTACTTGGAAAGAGGCATTGGTTTTAATTAAAGAGTAAAGCGTTTCAATTTTCAAATCCCAAAATCAGGATAAATCTTTCATTAATTAATGCTCATCTCATCTCATCTCGATCCTTAATTGCATTTCTACTTTAAATAATTATTTTTCTATCTTTAATTAATTAAAAAAAAAAAAGAGCAGAACGTGCATGTAACATATCAATTTGGGAAAACGGAAAGTAAATTATTATTTAGAGATCAGAGGCTGTGCACAAATTTGAAATTAAAAATTAAGTTCTATGATCTCAAATTTTTATTGGTAATTCGTTCTTTTTATTTTTGCCATAAAATTATAGCCCATTTTCTAATTGTTAATTTAATAGTTAAATATCAAAAACTATAATTAATTAATTAATTATTACAAACTGCTAATATAAAGTGAGTCAGTTATAACTCGTCTAACAAAAATTAATACCATCAATAAATATAAAAAAATTAGATTGGTTAATTGATGTATAAATTGAAAGAAATATATCAAAATAGAATGATGGAAGTAATCTAGAATACCAAACTTTTAGCTTCACAATGACCGTGCTTAGTTAATTTCCCTTAAGACTATTATTACACTAATTAAATTAATTTAAACCCCTTATGATATTAATTTTAGTTTAAAGCGCTTCTTTGAAAGAAAGAGAGAAGAGAAAATTCCAAGTTCAACAAATAAGAATTCAACTCAAGATTAAGTCTCGCAAAACCCTAAAACAAACGCTGTAAACAAACAAATTCATAAAAATTAATATTATATTAAAAATACAGACACTGTTAAAAAGTTTTTATTAGATCATATACATATTAATCTTTTCTTATTTATTTATATATATTAAAATATTTATTTTTTTATATATAATGTCCATTAGATGTAACATTATATGATAGTTGATTTTTTTTTTATATTGAAATATTCATTATCTGTGAACTTAATATTCATTATAATTAATGTTCATGTTCATTTTCTTTGATTTATTATTCGTCAATGTTTATTATTTGGTATTGCAATATTCATTATATATATTAATATTCTCAAATAAAAATATTAATTATTTATAAAAGCTTTTATTGTTTTTGTGATGCATGTTGAAATTTTTTTATGATTGATATAAACATTCATTATTTACAGGCATAATATTCATTAGTTTATCAATAGATATTTGTCATTAATGAAAATTATACTACTAATTCATTCAAATGAACATTTATTAACATAAAATGTCTTTATACAGTTGATAAACAAAAAACATCAAGCTAAAGTTATACTACAAATATTTATATTTACACATATCTTTTTAACAAAATTAAGTTAATAAATAATATAAAATCAATAAATATAAATTATTTAAAAAAAAAGACACTAACATATATTTCTTTACCAATTAAATGGCACCGAATAGATGTTGAGTCCATAAAGCAATATGAACCGAAATCCATCTGCTCTATTTGAATTGAAATATTTATAAGAATAATTAAAAGCTTCAAGTTTAATACGCTTGACTAATTACTCCAAGTTTGGACGTCGGTAATTTAGCATTTTCTTTTATGCATTGGCAATAGAATGGGCACATTTTTAATGTGCATGGAAAGAGGGAAGACAAATAGAGAGAGAACCATTTTCTTATGATCCTTGAAAATGGGATCGAGTAGTTCAAATTAAATCAATTTGCCTTTTAAATTCAATGGTCCGCGCGCCGTATGTTTGAATGGAAAGAAACCTTAACTTTTCTAAAATAGATAATTTCACACCATTTCCTTACATTCTCACTCTAATCCATCCGGAGGCACTAGAAAGATAATCACCATGCCTATTTAATCAAACCTTTTCTTTTCTTCTTTTTCCTTTATTATTAAGTTTATATTTCACAAAGAGATGCTTAATGAAATCGTCGGATATAAATAAAAGAGATGCATATGTATAGAATCAATGCAGGCAATGGCATATAAAGTACAGTTACTGATAAATTGATATAATAATTGAATTAGGATAAAAAAACCCAAAGGGTAAAGTTAAAAATGTGGAATTGATTGAGATGAAAGAGTGAAAAGATAGCCGGTGCAATTCTCGGAAACCAAGCGAGGAATGATGTTGAAGTTTCTTAAAGACAAAACTCTGGCTAGTCAAAGTAAAGAAAGGAAGCTGCATGAGAATACAAAATGCAAGCTAGGCATCACCTTTTCAAATGGAGACCTTCGATTAAAAAGGAAAGTAAAGAGTAAAGTCGTCATTAGATGTTGAAAATCCGTGCAATACGAATAATCAGATTAATGGAGATGTATGTATTTATTTCCTCCATTCAAAGCTGCACATCTTATCCGTTAATGTTATAAATCAAACGCTGTTTCAAAGTATAAATAATGAATTATTAAAGTAATAATTAAAAGAAAAGTAGAATATGATTAGGGACAATAAAGCTGATAGTTACTTACTGGAACAGTTGAAAGGGCAAGTAATCCATGCCCACCAAATTGTCATGTTTTCTTTCACATATTAAAATTTTCAACTACTCTTTTGGCCTTTTTTCTAAGTCACATGTTTGCTTGTCTTTTTTTGGCTTTTGGATTGTATGGCTGCTTTCAAAGTTTGAGTTTTAATGCCGCACACCATCCAAATTATATGAACTAATACACACCAATATTAAGTTTTAACACTTTTTTCTATTTGAAATGTATAAAAAGAAAAATAAGGGTAAGTAAGCTAATAGGTAAAATGCCAATATTTTTAAAAATTAAACTTATTCTTTAATAAGAAATCTTTTTATTAATTAATAAATTATATATATTTATATAAGTTACATACTAAATAAATAATAAATATCAACATTACACATAAATATAATAATCACACATATATTATATCAATTTTTTTTTTTTAATTTCAAACCAAAGTTTTTGGTTGGTTGATTTTTTTATCACCTTTATTAAACCTAAGTTAAGGAAAAGACGAAAAGGAGATGCTAAAAGGTCAAGGCAAGCGACTTGGTCCCACGGGTAAACAGTCAACATGGTTACCGGAGAAAGCAGATCCGAAACGTCATGTCTTAATAAAATAAAAATTGGTATATTATTATATTATAATACCAGGCAAGGGGGGCCAAGGCCACTACCCCACCCGGTCTCCGGTCATGCTCCTCCCTTCCTGGCCGTCAAATTCGTTGACTTGGCCAACCCCTTTCTCCTTTATTTAATTACTTTGTAATTCAATTTTCTATTTCCTCACGTGTAACGCGGCGCTGTATTCGGGGCGGTGGATTTTATTTCTTCCTTTAATTTGGTTGGGTTTGGGGGATATATGTAAATGGAGGAGTCAAACTCATTCTTGACCAATTCCCTGGTTTCAATTGTTCACTCTTTTGTGATTGCATTACCTTAACCTTAACCTATTCTAAGTTGAATACTGATATTGTGGGATTTTTGGGTGAAAATTAAACTTCAATCCAAACTTCACAAATCAAAATTTAAAGTTTAATTGCTAAATTAATTCTTTATATGATCTTTAATTCTAATAATATATAGTAGTTTTAACTTATGACAAATGTATCAGTAAAAGTGACTATAATTTTGAGAATAATAAAGAAAACCAAGACAATATTAAAATTATTAATTTATTCGATATTTTTTAAATATTTTATTTATTTTTACTATGATTGAAAATTTAGTAATATATTTTTTTTAATAATAATTAAAA
Source organism: Ricinus communis (assembly GCF_019578655.1). Lineage (NCBI taxonomy): Eukaryota > Viridiplantae > Streptophyta > Magnoliopsida > Malpighiales > Euphorbiaceae > Ricinus > Ricinus communis. The sequence continues at coordinate 31,660,178 of NC_063260.1, read as the reverse complement.
TAACTCTAAACTTCAAATTTATGTTATATGTTCTTCGAAATTATAGTAATATAGGTAAATTTATGTTGATAACTTTTAAAAGGTTAAAATATGTTAATAATATTAAAAATTATAGTCTATTTAATATTTAAGTATTTTTTATATTATGCTCTTTTCACTATAAAAAACCAAAATTAACATAAAAATGCAGGCAATTAGAATTTGATTAGACTAATACTGGAGAGATTTGAATTTGAAGACTCTTGCTCCATAGTTTATTTTATTTTCTTACAATGAGATAAAATAAGTGTGCATTTGAGAACCGGTTTCATTTGAGTAGAAGAAATACAGAAAGGTAGGACCCAGTGGGCAGCTGGCAAACTGACGCAGGATCTGACGCAACTCCCCCGTGAAAATCCCAAAGATTTCTCAAAATCCAAATCTAACATTTCTTTTACTTTTTGGTCTCCGTCCAACCCTTTTAATAGGCGACCCAGTTGCACCGGTGAAAGACTTCACAGACTTCTCACACATAACACCCGACATTTCTTTTTCTTCTTCTTCTTCTTTCTGCTCTTCCTCCTCCTCTCCATCTTTTCTTTTTCTATATATCTATTACAACCCTAACACTCTCTCTTCTTGTTTTTATGGACAAAGGATGGGGTCTTACCCTTGATTCTGATCATCCTGTTTTCTCTTTCTTCCCTAACTCCGCCACCGCCAATAAGCCTGCAGACTCTTTTCTCAAGATTAACAAAAGAAACAGCTTTGACGCCAGTGACCCCGTTAGGATGTTTCCCTTCTCTGTCAACCTTCCTTCTCCTGCTGATGACAATCGATTGATCGTTGGTGAAGTCGACTTCTTTTCTGAAAAGAAGAATAACGTTGTTTCTGATAATCATCATAGTGATGATTCTAAAACTACAACTATCTCTGTCAAAAAAGAGAATTCTTATGCTGATATCGCTCCAAAGTCCAACGATGTAAATGTAAGAACGATATATGCTTATTTATCTTTTTTCTTAATATTACAGTCTTTTCTTCATACATCTGATCTCTATAAATACTCAATTTTTGTTTTCTTTTCTGGGCTTTTAGACTGGATTGCACCTTCTTACTGCTAACACTGGAAGTGATCAATCAACGGTTGATGATGGGGCATCATCGGAAGTTGATGACAAACGATCTAAGTTTGAGGTGAGAATATATATATATATATATATATATATATATATATATATATATATGAACAGCCACCCAGAAAAGTTACATACTTTTAAATATTATATAGGCACTTATTTTGGGATTGATTTGACTTGCTGCAGCTAGCGCAGTTGCAAATTGATCTGCAAAGGATGAATAATGAAAACCAAAGGTTGAGAGACATGCTTACTCAAGTAACCAACAATTACAATGCTTTACAGATGCATCTTGTAGCCTTAATGCAGCAGCAACAGCAGCAAAACCATGGACCTGAGGCTACTCATGAACATGAGGTAGACTATTTAATTTAAGGAAATTTCTAATGTAAAAATAAAAAGTAAAGATTTAAATTAAATAGCTTATATTAAGTTTTGTTTGATTATTATAATCAGGTTGTACAAGGCAAGTCCGAGGAAAAGAAACATGAGGTGGTGCCGAGACAATTCTTGGATCTCGGTCCATCAGCCGAGACAGATGAGATATCTCATTCATCATCTGACGATGAGAGGACACGTTCTGGCACACCTCAAACCAATACGGAAACAGCATCCGTCAAAAACAATGGCAAGATTGAGATGTCTACATTTGATCAAGAGAATTCTAGCTTTAGAGATGGCAAAGGAATTGGCCGAGAAGAGAGTCCTGAGTCAGAAACACAAGGTTGGAATCCTAACAAAGTTCAAAAATTGAATCCTGCTAGTAAGGGTATTGACCAAAACGCAGAGGCCACCATGAGAAAAGCACGAGTCTCTGTTCGAGCCCGATCAGAAGCTCCCATGGTGTGTAAAACAATTTATCCAATAGTTTAGTAGTTGTTCAAATATTGTTGTGTTACAGTGAAACTAATTATTTGTTTTGGTAATGATTAATCAGATCACTGATGGGTGCCAATGGAGAAAATATGGACAAAAGATGGCTAAAGGAAATCCATGTCCTAGAGCCTACTATAGGTGCACCATGGCAGTTGGTTGTCCAGTTCGTAAGCAAGTATGTTTCCATTTCTGTTTCTATTTTCTAATTCTTGTTTTGCTTTTGAAATAGTTTTATTAAAATTATAGCTTAAACTAATGTGACTGTTGTTGGTTACAGGTTCAACGCTGTGCAGAGGACACATCAATCTTGATAACAACTTACGAAGGAAATCACAACCACCCTCTGCCTCCAGCTGCAATGGCAATGGCATCGACGACAACAGCAGCTGCAAGCATGTTACTTTCAGGGTCAATGTCAAGTGCAGATGGAATAATGAATCCAAACTTGCTAGCAAGAGCAATTCTACCATGCTCATCAAGTATGGCTACAATTTCAGCTTCAGCTCCTTTCCCAACTGTAACATTAGACCTTACTCACAGCCCAAATCCTCTGCAAGTACAAAGACCCCCAACACATTTCCAAGTCCCTTTCCCGGGCCAACCCCAAAACTTTGCTTCAGTCACGCCCCAACAATTGCCTCAGGTTTTTGGTCAGGCCCTTTATAACCAATCAAAATTCTCTGGCCTCCAGTTATCTCAGGAATTACCTCAATCCCAACAATTGCACCCATCACAGCAGCATTCACTAGTTGATTCAGTCAGTGCTGCCACGGCTGCCATCACCGCAGATCCTAACTTCACAGCAGCACTGGCAGCTGCCATCACCTCTATTATTGGCGGTGGTAATGGCAACACCTCGACAACCCACAATAACAGTAATGGCAATAACACAAGCAGCAGAAACTAGGACGGGTCTCATTTAACTTTTTCTTGGTTCTTGATTTTCAGTTCTTTTATCTCTCTCTTTTTTCATTTCTTGGGGGGTAAACATGAGATCACATGTTCATATTTTTTGTTCTTGTTGGGGAAGGAGGGATAGACACAAAAAATATTTCATTCTTTTCGTTTTGAATAATTACTTTGTTTGTTATTGTTTAGTGATACATGAATGATAAAGCAAAGCTAGCATACAGGTTATTATAAATCTTTGTTGATTAATTACAAAAAGTTCAGTTCAATTCAATGTTCATGTATCACTGCTGGCTAGTTTATATTGTTTTTATGGGCATTGTTCAGAAACCTTCTCTTCTTCCCATTTGTCTCCGTACGTAGGAAGCGGTGACGAAACTACGAAGAACGTACATTAACAGGAAAAGTAAAGAAAAGCTCGCAAGAAAAGAAAACGAACATGATGAGCTTAGCAGCAGTCAAGAAATACGGCTATCACTATTTGACACGTAAAAATGGCTGGAGTGCTATGAAAGGCAACGCCAAACTGTGGGAAAATTTTAAAGAAAAAGAAAAAAAGAAAACCACTCTCTTGTTCGAGATACACTGCACCAGAGTTTTATTTTGGTCTCAATTTATTATTTAAATTAAATTAAAAAATTTCAATAACTTTTGACTTTTAAGAAACAAGTTTACATTTCCATTCTTGTTATTTCAGAAACAAGTAATCCAGTTTTTTAAATTCAAAAATATATGATTCTATTTTTATGGATAACTGCATATTTAAAATTTGATAAAAAAAAAAAATTAAATTAAAAAGATTTTTACCGTCTCACTTGAGCTCCTAAATAATAATGAAAAAGACTTTAAGGGCAACAACATCAGGTCAGATGCAGTGTGGCGTAGAGTGATAATTGAATAACAAAGGGTCAAATCAGGTTTGATTTAAAATAAAAGCGTAGTTCGGTGAGTTTGTTTATTGGACGAAAGAGGGGATAAAATTGTTGACTTTTCCGTATGAAATTTATGATTGGGACAATCACGTCATCCACATTTAATCATGTGGCTGGGATTCTTATGTTTTTCTATTTCTGAAATTACCCAACGTGTAACTTTGTGGGTCGCACCGTACTTTTAGATTATTTCCCCCTTTTTCTTACTTATCTCGTACGTTACTTTTCTTCTCACAGCTTATTCAGAAATTAGTTATTCTAAATTAAATTATTAATATATTTTCATCAATTATTGTTAGACTAAAATTGTATTCTTATATTTTATTTATCCTATGCTTTCTTTTAATATAATTTCATAAGTTAAGTGAACAATATATATTATAAAATGGCTAAGATTTTTGGTAAGCAAATCGTGAGGTTTATGGATGTTGTTTTTGATAATTAATCAAGTTCCTTTTGGATAATTTTAATATATACTCTATATATATTAAGCCTTGCCTAGATACGACTTGGAGAAATAATTTTTCAAAATTGTGGATTCATAAAATCAGAAAACTCGTATAGCCGAACACACAAAAATAGCAAGGAACAGTTATGTTAGTTAATCTAAATAACAAAAGGAAGTAGGCTTCCAAGTCCAACCCAGTGGAATGGATATGCCCCAGTTGGTGCTTACAGAATTGGGTTAGTTGGGTGGGTGAAGTTCTTGGGCCTACTTGCTCAAGTCCACAACGGATTTAATAAAAAGAAAAAACAAAACAAACTCACCCAATTTGTCAAGCTACCGCTAGCATTTCTCCATTTGCACACTTTCATTTTCATAATAAAACAGGGCATTTTCCATTTGCTAAAAATACTATACTGCAATGGTTTATGAGGCTTAACATAAGCTTATTTGCTAGGAAATTAAATTGCGTGAAAATGCCAACAAAAACCCAACATATTTCTTGTACTCAACAGGGAGCTGTCTTGTCATCATCCATCATTATTTCTTCAACTTGCTTGCAGGCAACAAACTATACTTACTAAACCACATACAACCATAATAATTAATTATATACTTTCTGGCTACCCTTTCCATATAATTTAAAAATCAAGAAAATAAAAGCACCAATCCGATGAAATCCATCACAGCCTTTGGATCTCTTCAACACTGGCGTTGCTATTTTAATCCAACGGCACAATCTATAGTCTAATGCACCACCCCGGCCATTGCAACTTTTACGTCACTAGAGAGTCAGAAAACTTCAAAGGCGAGTCAAGGTGTCGCGTGCACAACCAAATACAAACTGCATGCTTTACGGACACGTCAGCCTTAGACAGAATCACGAAACCCATGTTTCATACTCTACTTTAATCACGACATCCGACGGCTCTAAATCCCTCAACCTCACTACCCGCACCCTTAATGGGGTCATAGGATGGCAACTCCCTATTTTTAGAATGCCAAAAAAGGAAAAATATAAAATCCAAAAACGAGAACGTCATGATCGACGATTGAGATTAGACGGTTAAGCAGATTGAAAGGTGGATATTATTTAACAAAAAATAAAAAACGGTAGCTGAGCTGGAGTGGATGGGGTCTAACAAGGTGACAGGTTCCTCTCTGAGATTATATAATGTCCGAGTGCGATCGTCATTTTCCTCGTCGGAGAATTCTCTCAAAGTCTTTCGATAATTAATCAGTCAGTAATGCTTCTCCTTAATCTCTTATTTACATATATTATCTGTGTTGGTTCTCATTAACACCATTTTCATAACTGAGTGTGATCATCATCATCTCTTCGTTTGAATTCATTGTTTTGTTTCTGCGGATGATTTCATTTTCATATAAAGTAACCGTATGCTTTGAGACAGTAATAATCTTTTGGTTGTCTCTGAACAATGGAATCAGTTTCTCTCTCTCTTTTTTTTTTTTTTTTTCTTTTAATGGATGAAATGCTCCTCTGTAACTATATAGACAGAGATATGCAGTGTGTGATCTTGACATGATAATAGTTTATATTCAGTGAGATATTGCAATTTCATCTTTTGTCCTTAACTAAAGATGTCATATTCTTGCCATTCTATGGTACACCATGCCATTTTGTTCTAAGCTAGTTAGTCTTGGCGTTTTCAATATTTATGTAATTGCCCTTTTTTTTTCTCCTTTAGAAAAAGATTTAACAGTTCTTCGTATCAAAAGACAGTTTTCTTTTTCCCGCAAAAATTCATATTCGTAGCAGAGTATTAAGACGAGTCTATTTTAACTTATTTTGAAATCTTTGTACACTGCATCTCTCGTAAAATAACAAAAACTAGTTGTCATTTTGTAAAGAATATTAGTTTGACTTTCTTACATGATTCTGCAATCACAATGGATTTTTTGACGATTCCTACGTGATTCTTCCATTTCTGCTGTGTACTTGCTCAAATTGGATTCCAATTTATAGGTTAACATGGGGACCAACTTCAAACCACTAGTACTGTTTCTGTTTCTTTCCTCACTGCTGTCTTCTTTGGTATCCTCTGCACCCAATGATGGGCTGGTTAGACTTGGATTGAAAAAGATGAAATTAGACGAAAACAGCCGACTTGCTGCTCGGCTTGAGTCTAAAAATGCTGAGGCTTTGAGAGCTTCTGTGAGAAAATATGGTCTCCGTGGAGACTCTAAGGATACTGATATTGTGGCACTAAAGAACTATTTGGACGCTCAGTACTATGGCGAGATTGGCATTGGTACTCCTCCTCAGAAATTCACTGTAGTTTTTGATACTGGTAGCTCCAATTTGTGGGTGCCGTCATCCAAGTGCATCTTCTCAGTGAGTTCTTACGTTTTTATGATTCTTTGTGATGGTGAATTATTAATGAAGCTTCCCGGCTGCAGACGAGATTTATTTGTTGTTTTTTCATTACTGTGTAGGTTGCTTGTTTCTTCCATTCCAGGTACAAATCAGGCCAATCAAGTACCTACAAGAAGAATGGTCTGTTTTCACTTTCAATCAGTAACAATTTCTTTTTTTTCTTCTTCCTATTATTTATATCATCTGCAGACATTTAGGCTTGTGGATTTCAAATCTATTTTCTAAGCTCACCATGTTGTTCATTCATGCTTATATAAAAGTAGTTCTAGTTTCTCTTGCTCATTTAAAATTAGTTTGATGTTCACCATAAATTTTATTGTTCATTTGTGAACAGCACCTACTTTTGTAGAATGATTGGCTACTATAGGAAGGTTGCATAATGATCCATGGATAATCTTAAGCCATACTATTTCTTGTGTGATTTTTTAGTCAAATCTGCTTTATTCTATACTTGGATGAGAGGTGTGGCTGAACAATTTCAATTCTGAATTTTTTCTTCATATCATTAATTATGCAGGGAAATCTGCTGAAATTCATTATGGTAGTGGAGCTATTTCTGGTTTCTTTAGTTCTGACAATGTTGTTGTTGGTAACCTGGTTGTCAAAGATCAGGTATTCTTTTGCTAATACCTTTTATTTGCTTTGACCTTTTCAGTTTTAATTTTATAGCCGGAACGAACTATGCAGGAATTTATTGAGGCAACCAAGGAGCCTGGTGTCACATTTGTTGCGGCCAAGTTTGATGGTATCCTAGGGCTTGGGTTTCAAGAAATTTCAGTTGGAAATGCTGTGCCAGTCTGGTATTTGTTTTATATCCGCATTTTAATTCATCATCTAAAATTTTTCTTGATATTTGTGTTTTGAGTTGTCAGACTTGCATGTCTTACAGGTACAATATGATTAAACAGGGCCTTATCAAGGAACCTGTGTTTTCTTTTTGGCTTAACCGAAACACACAGGGAGAAGAAGGAGGTGAAATTGTTTTCGGCAGCGTTGATCTGAATCATTACAAAGGCAAGCACACATATGTTCCTGTGACACAGAAAGGTTATTGGCAGGTGGGCTGGTTTGTTTTTCTTTAGTCAGAGTAATTACTTGCTATCATTTGTACTTTATAGTTATTTTATCATTGTACTTGTTATGCTTTCTTTTGATAGTTTGAGATGGGCGATGTTCTTATCGGTCATAAACCAACTGGTATGTCCTTTCTATACCTACAATTATAGTTTCATATATATACATACATACATATATATACGTATATACATACATACATATATGTCTTTTCGTCATCTATCCATCTGGTTCTAACAGCTTGAATTTACTGCTACACAGAATATTGTGCTGGAGGTTGCTCAGCAATTGCAGATTCTGGAACTTCCTTGTTGGCCGGCCCAACGGTATTAACAAATTTTTCAAACTTTATTCGATGTACTAATGGTTAGATTTATCATTTAGGTACCCTACTAGATATCTGCCTAATTTTGATCCTAATCAAAATCAGAACATGGCATTAGGATGCTCCAAAACCAGAATAAGTATGAAAAAAACAGTTTATTATGATTTTTTTTAAACAGTTTATTATGATTTTTTTTTCTCTATTCGTATAAGTTCCAAGTAATGTGCTCATTTCTCTTGTGTTTTTGGCTCCCTTCAAACGTAAATGAAAATGAAAGGATTCTTATGCAGGCGCAAATATGATATATAAGTAAATGGGCTATTCGAAAATAAATCGAAACTTTGGCGGATGCCTGAAAGAAATGCAAAGCAAAGCTGATATTTTTATATATGTGCAGATAGGGGATCCTATAATGGGGGGCTGAGCTCTCTTTTTTTTTTTTTTCTAATCTAGCGAATTCAATGAATTCCTCTTAAAGATTCACACTTAGAATAATGCGAGTTGATGAAAGTTACTTTGGAAACAAACAAAAAAAAAAACAAGAAAGTCAAATTCATTTGGGCTAGTCTCCCGCTTCAAATAAAAACACTTCTATTGGAATTGCATATGTGGATTGTGATTATAAATGGTAGAAAATTGTACATGTTATTTTGAGTTCTGTCTTATAATAACCTTTTTACTCTTTCTGGCTTCTAGTCTGTGTCTACCTTTGATATTCAGCTCTCAGTCTAATTTCGTACTAGACTTAACATGGCATATAGACTTTGAAATTTTAAATTTTGTTTCTCAAACCATCTTGAACTTTTGATTGGTGTAGGTTCATTGCTCTTTTACCAATTATGTTTACTGTTTTCTTGACACACTTCATTTCGCAGACCGTGGTTACCTTGATAAATGAAGCCATTGGAGCCACCGGAGTAGCTAGCCAGGAGTGCAAAACCGTTATTGCCCAATATGGAGAAACCATCATGGATTTGCTCATTGCCGAGGTGAAAATTATGCTTATATCTTATATGTAATCTTTATAATCCTCGACTCCCTGTTCCCCAACACACACACACACACACACACACCCCAACCCATACCCTTAACCGAAGATAACAAGAAAAAGATCAAGTCAGGGAGTGCTTTGGGTTATCTTACAGTACTGCTCATACTGACAGGCTCAACCAAAGAAAATCTGCTCACAGATAGGATTGTGCACATTTGATGGGACTCGTGGAGTTAGGTCAGTCTCTATGAATGTTGTCTTGGTATACTTAGCTCTTTCATAATGCTCCTAGGGGACCTTAATAATGTTGTTGGCTGCAAAATGTAAATCATGTATATCACCTCTTGTACTGGAAGAATTTTAGTTAGTAATTAACACGTTTGTTCTTAATTGTATTTAATAGCATGGGCATTCAGAGTGTGGTGGATGACAACAATGATAAGTCATCTGGTATTGTTCGGGATGCTATGTGCTCTGCTTGTGAGATGACAGTTGTTTGGATGCAGAACCAGCTGAGGGAGAATCAGACACAAGATCGCATATTGAACTATGTCAATGAGGTGAAATTAACACATAAACTAACAACTAAATACTATGCCAATGAGCTCAATATTTCATTTACTAATAACTTGGGATATGCTTATGTTGCTGATGGCTATACGTACTATTCTTCTGCAGCTCTGTGATCGAATCCCAAACCCACTGGGAGAATCAATTGTTGACTGTGGAAGTATCTCCTCAATGCCTGTCGTTTCCTTCACTATAGGAGGAAAAGTTTTCGATCTTTCCCCACAGGAGGTCTGTTAACTTTGCTGTTGTTTATATTTCTTGGGATTTGAAGAAATTCTAACACGAGTTATATGATAGGTAGGAAATAATATTATTTGCCAAAATTACAGTAAAGAAAAGAATTAAAGCTTTTATTGCTGTTTCTTCTTTCTCGAAACTATTTGTATGGGTGCACAAATACGCATGTTGGTTTCACTAGTAACCTCTGAAAGATAAGGTGGTGTCGATTGCTTGACTACCAACCAGAGTTTGGGGGACACTTTTTAGAGCGGGTCTTTAGGTTTGCTTTTGGATGGGTAGCAGGCACAATTCTTATTGTATATCTAGTGAGCCTGTTAATTGGTTTTTCACTCATGGAATTTTTTGAAATGGCGAGCAGTACATACTTAAGGTGGGTGAGGGCGCACAAGCTCAGTGCATCAGTGGCTTTATGGCTTTGGATGTGCCGCCTCCTCGTGGACCTCTTTGGTAACTTACTCATCCTTGTCAATCATCCAGAAGTTATATATTAATCTGTATTCTGTGGTGATCCGGTCCATGGTTGGTTCCTTTAACTAACTGATATCATGGAATCAGGATCTTGGGAGATATTTTCATGGGACGGTACCACACAGTTTTTGACTATGGAAATCTGAGAGTTGGGTTCGCGGAGGCAGCATAAGGGATCTTCTCTTGCAGGGCCTCCCTCTTTAAAATGTTCCATCAATGTCTACTACAAATATTATGTGATATGTATCTTCCGACAGTGGTGGAAATATTGTTGAATTATAGTGATTTTCCTAGCTTAAAAGTTAAAACCAATAATTTGCTTGTAAATTTTTGGGTTTTCCTCCCTTTTGTTAAATTCAGTGGTAACAGTAGAAAGAAGCTTGTGTTGTGCTTTACAGAAACGAAGTGAATCTTGAATGTGTTCTTGATAGCTAATATGAAATTCTGTATCCATTTGTCCAGTCTTGAACCGAAGTAATTCTTACCAAATTTATTTCGCGAATGACCATTTCACTAAACAAGTGTCAGAATTGCATGACAAGTGAATTAAATCATTTTCCAAATAGATAACGTCTTCTTATCTTGTTTGCAAAGTCATTTATGAGATGCCAATCCTTTTCTTTTCTTTCTTTTAACTGTAGCTGTGTTGCTGTATCTTTGTGTTGATGCGTTGGCATATGCATTCTTTTATCTTATCAGAAAGCTTTTCATCTTATTGTGAAGTGGAATTAAGATGTCATTATTTAAAATACGACAAATATTTTACATGTGAAAGATGTTGTGCCACACAGCTCCTGAACTGTGTTGATGATTAAACTACATCGGGCCAGCTCTCATTCTTATAATCACGATTCTATTTATTTTTTTCCTTATCCGAGAAGGAAAGCAAGCAAAGATCTAACTTCAATTATTTAGCTAAGGTTGCAATGAGATTCCAAGTATTTAGCAGAGATAGTCCAAAAATGTCATGATCCTGATGAAAAATTCTGTATATTGGTGATCCTTTGAGGTATTAGCTTACAACTCTAATCTACTAACTTTATATCATAAATATGTATGACCTTTTTAGCCGTCTTTATGCCAAAGCCTTGATATGGGTCCTCAATACATCAAAATTTTATCCTTAATCCTCTGTACTGATCTTTGGCACAAGAAATGGAAAAAATAGTGAAAATCCTTAATGTGGGTCCTAAAAAGCTTTATGCCGAAAGCCAAAATATAAGAGAAGAAAGGAGGAGAAGCCAAGAAATAGGTGGTTGGCACATGAAGAAAGCAATTAGAATGATTGTGGGCTTTGTGCTGTGTTGCTTGAAAGGGACGTATCGTAGATACCACCACAAAAGCTAATTGTCAAAGGAGGTCTAACCTGAGCTCAAAAGGCCATAACCAACTAATAAGGTGCGAATATAAAGAAGGGTGGAGTTGAGAATGTGAGTTGGAAAATTTTGGCTAGCTGGTTGGTGGGTGGTGTCAGGTGTGGCGTTTCCTTTGTACAACCAATTGGATTTATTCCATTGGATTGTTGTCTTTCTTGGAGTTAGTTGCAACTTACAATGCACAATGTCATCTTCTCTTTACCATCTGCTTTTATCCATTTTGAATACTTTACCTGTAATCCTAGTCCTAGAAAAGTAAGGACTATTTACCTTGTTTAATGTGTTTGGCATTTTTTAATCAATGGCACTGAAAACTAAGGCTTTGCAGCTGCTAAGGTCAGTAATTAAAACAAGAGAAATCAATTCTATGGAATCCCTTGCCAAACTCAACTTGATCCAACGAGGTTGAGGGTAATTAGTGGATCCTCAAATGGGTACTATACCCAAATTGTTAGGTTCAAGGTACCACATCATTAGTGGAGATTTGCATCCATAAGTTAAACATTATCCAACAAGACTTCCAAAAGTCAAGTAATGTAAATTAGCATATAAAACTGAACTTACTCCTAACCCACAAACCTAAAGTTTGGAATATTCCTTGAAAATGATTCCATCCATTGTATTCCATGCTCATCAATAAAGATGATACCGCACACTACGGCACATTCTCACGTGGTGGCACGTGGACAGTATAATTTCATAGCTAAGCTAAGCAATAGGATTAAGCAACCGCCTCCCCAAGTCGGGCCAAAAGCCTTTGTAGCCACCCTCCTTCTGCCACTTGTAACCCTCAGGTTTTGGAAGATTAAAAACGAAATGGCGGCCGCCCATTGGCTAAAAACAGAAAGTTTGAAAAAGCCACTATTTCTTGCATTAACGCCAAACAGGTACATACCAAACTTCACCAACAAAAATAACTGTTTGTTTGTATATATATATATATATATATATATATATATATTTCTGTACCTACCATAACAGGCTAACATTTCTAACCGGAGCTTTCTTTAAACTTTTCACCTTCTTCCCATCCCTCCGAATATGGAGCACTGGACCAGAGGCCAAATTCTTGGTCAGGGTTCCCAAGCCACCGTCTCAATCGCAACAGTCCAGCAGTCCGGTCTAGCTTTTGCTGTTAAGTCAGCTGAGCTCTCACAATCAGAGTTATTACAGAAGGAGCAAAGGATTCTTTCTACATTAAGTTGTCCTCAAATTATAGCATACGAGGGATATGATGTTACACGAGAAGATGGTAAGCTCTTGTTTAATATTTTCTTGGAATACGCACCAGGCGGCACTCTTATTGATACAATTCGGAAGCATGGAGGTTTCCTCGACGAGGGCATGATCAGATCATATGCTAGGGATATTTTGTTGGGCCTTCACCACCTTCATTCTAATGGGATAGTACATTGTGATATTAAGGGTCATAACATTTTGGTCACTAGCGATGGGGCAAAAATTGCTGACTTGGGTTGTGCTAGGAAGGTCAATCAAGTGTCAAAGACTCCAATTGCCGGCACTCCTGTCTACATGGCACCCGAGGTGGCGCGTGGTGAGCACCAGGGTTTCCCTGCTGATGTGTGGGCTCTTGGGTGTACCATTATAGAGATGGCTACTGGGAGGCCCCCATGGACGACTATTTCGGATCCTGTATCTGCCCTTTACCAAATTGGGTATTCAGGTATGGTGCCAGAAATTCCAAGCTTTATGTCAAAGCAAGCGATAGATTTTGTAAGCAAGTGCTTGAAGAGAGACCCAGTGGAGAGGTGGTCAGCCAGTGAATTACTAAGACACGCTTTCGTTACAGAGGAGGCATGCTCTGTTTTGAAGGGTAATACTAGTTCCAACGTGGAAACTCCAACAAGTGTATTGGACCAAGGTTTATGGGAGTCAAGAGAGGAGTTAGAGGCAACATGGAAATCAACCCATAAAAATTGTTCCCGTTCTCCAACAGAAAGAATCCGGCAATTAGCCCAAGGCACCGCCAGAGTGCCTAATTGGGCATGGGATGATTCTTGGGTTACTGTAAGAAGCAAAGATTCTTCAAGCTTCGAGGATTTTGCCTTGGTATATGCAAATGAGGCTACAGAAAACAGTGGGACGGGCATAGTTTGGTTTAGTGGGGAGTATAGTTTGATTAATATTAGTTGTAATGAGCCCACAGACATTGGTGGGTTAAGAACATTACTGTACACTAGCAATAGCAGCAGCTGTAGCGATATTTCGGTGATGCCTTGTAGATGTGTACAAGATGATTTATGTGGAGGCAGCAATTTTGATAAGAAAATCATTGTTCTGCGTTGCATAATTCACCTATTTTTAACTACGATCTTGCATGAACATGTTTTGATGGCTAAAAGAAAGGCTGCCTTCGATTTCATAGCCAGATTTTTACAAATTTTTTCTGTTTCCAAAGAAGCCAGATATTTAGAAGTTAGAACCCACGAGGCCATCTCCACTAGTTATATGTATCGAAATCATGTGTAATAAATAGCTATTCACGTCAAAAATTATATTTATCGAAAAAATTTTATATGAACTGGTTTTTATCGAATTTACTTTTATAAAGACCATCAATTCATTTAATTATTTTAGAAGAAATTTTTCAAAACTTAAAAAGCAAGATTTTAAATAGTTTGAGAAAAACAGCCCTACAGGCAAAAGCATTTCCCAAATTCATTTTGGTGCTTAGGGTCCCACTTGGCAAAAGTGACCTCTCTTATAAGCAATCGTTACCATACTAATCCTCAGGCCCAGGCCCAAGTGACTGTCATATCCAAGAAAAACTGGAAAGGTAGGCTTTGAGCAAATATGCACTTAAAATGTTACAAGATGAAATGTGTATATCCACAAAGTCAGGTTAGAAAAGCAATCTCTCAGGAATAAAGTTGATTCATTCTATTTCAGCAATAGTCTACTTCAATTTAACAAGAAAATGGAAACCTATTATCTTTTCCTCTTCTCTTTTGTATTTGTCTTTTTTCTCCACACTTACAGCAATGCATACATCAGAATAAACCATAATCATCAAAACCCACTTTGACACAGTCAAAATAAATAGTATGAAACAAAAAGGAACTTGGAAAGAACTATTTAATGAGGGTGCTTGATTGATATTTGGTTCTCTAAGTATTCTTCTTGCTACCTGAACGCGATAATCTCAAGTCCAAAGATTGCAATTGGTTCCGTAGGTTTTGGTTTTCCTCAAGCAAGCGATCATACTCGAGAAGAAATCCCTCAGATTGCTTCCTCAGAGCAACTGCATTGGTTTCTGAAGCATGTGCCTCTTTTGTCTTCACTTCCAGTTCAGATTCTAGTTGCTTAAGTCTTGCTCGCAGTGTGGTCATTTCTTCTCCCAGGGCTTTGTTCTCCTCAGCTTTTCCATCCTCAGCAACTCGACTTTGTTTCTTCACAGCCTCCATGCTCTTCCTCCGCATACGAAGTTCTCTAATATAATGGTGTAGTCTGTCTATCATTAGTGCAAGGAAAAGCATGGCTCCTGCAAGCAGTATATTCTATAATTACACAGATCCATGGGCCAATAGAATCAAATAGGAAACAGGGAGCTCAAATTACAAACAAGAATAGGATAGACAGGAAGAATTTCAACATATCAGGACTCTCACACCCCATGATGATACAGAACACCGTTAAATATGGTGTTCTTAATGCAGGAGATTAACTCAAGAATGAGAACCAGAGGTGTTACAATCTAATGTAAGGGATTAAATATTTTTCCAAGACCAATTGAATAAGGGACAAAATATATTTTCAGTAAAATGTAACCTATCGTCAAAGAGATTTTTTTTCCTTCATCCTTATTTTCACCACAAGAACTAATGAGGAAGGGGAAGAAAACAAAAACAGAACGTACATATTCACAGATAGTGTTCCCACAGAAAACTAAAACTATAACAGCATATAAAAGCAGACTTGTTAAGCTAAAAATTTAAACACAGTGTTGCATGACCTACTAATCATCCAACCCTGCCTTACTTCTCTTTGATCTTTGCTTTGTTTGACGGTCTTATACAAGGAGAACTAATAGTATTTAATTCTCCAATTTCAAAAGTTCCTTATTAATACAAATATGCTTTTGATCACACCAGATACCAATCCACATATATCAAGATACAGAATTCAAACAATTAAAATGGAGGATCAGGATATGCGATGACAATTCAATAAATTTACTACATAATTGTTTTATGTTAACCTCAATTACTTAGAATTGAACCTAAAGGAAAACTCAAACAGGTAGCTCATATTTTCTTCAAATATTAATTAAAGTGGTTATGTCCTCCTTTGAACATTAAGACTCTATTTGCTTCAGGTCTATTAGTCTAAAGTTGGAGCCATGGAATTTAACCTACTACTCTATTCAAACACCAAAAGCTTGATAAATTCTGATGTAAAATTTCATTGTATTCCAAGACGATGGATGACACAGTAAAGTATCATTTTTTAAACTTCCAAAAAGCTTTAAGAAAACACCTCATTTATCATATACAATTGGAAGAAGACTTCAATAAAAAGACAGGCTAACATCACACTTCAAAACAATAGTATAGACTTTTGAGTAACAGCTTCCAATCCCAATAACATGCAATCATATTGTCATAAGAACAAAATACACGTTAGAAGACGGATCTACAACATGTTCAATCATACACAGAATTCTAAAACTATTATAATCTCATGAATGAAACAGTGATATTATCAGTAACCAACTTGACCATTTTATAAATCAATTATTTAGAACCCAATTCAAATCGCACCTACAAGTGCAAGAATCTAATAAATTTCCAATAAACACTCTACACAATAACAAAATTAACAAACTTTAAAGAAACAATAACGTAGAACATAAAAAAACCAAGAATTACCCATAAGAGTAGCCTCAAGAAGATGCTTAGCCATGAGAACCTGGTCAGTTGGATTGACAAAACCCTCATCGATCCCACGTTTCTGGATCTTCATCATACTATAAACACTTGATATCAACACCACAAGAATCGTTCCTGCCACAGTCTTTACAATGATTGGACCGCTACCTCTCTTTACCCGATCCAAACCCATCAAAACCAACTTCCTGAAAGGAGTCTTGAAAACAAGAATCAATATCAATGCCATCTCTGAGAAAATCCCTGTAAACAAAAGCTGAATCATTTTTATCTTTCTTTTATGTTCTTTTTCTACTCAGAGAGAGAGAGAAAGTGTGTCAAAGATTTCAAAGAATAAATGTAAATGTTGGAGTGAGTCAGCTATAGATGGATCAAAAGAATGATAATGGTGACTAGAAAATTGAAGAGATCAAAGAAATGCAGAGGTTTTTGAAAGAAAAACGAAAGAGTGGGCTTCCATTTCTTGGTACTAATGTGACTCCCTGTGCTCTTTCAAAGTTTTTGTTGATTTCTTAAAGTAATCCTCCTTTTCTTAATAATTTTCAATTAAGGGCTTCTGGTTCTCAATATTTAATGAGTCTGCCCGCCCACCAGACGAAAAGTATTATCCAGCTCCAGCAGACAGTATAGACTGCTGCAATAATTTTCTTTTTAGTAATCTAGAAATAACGGATTTATTATGAATTGATTAAATAAAATAATCTACTAAATATCAAATAGAAAAATAGGTCAAAAAAGAATTCAAGAAATGCATGTAGAACCCAATTCAATTTGAAGTTATAGTCTCATTTGGTACTTAGTGATACTTTATGAATTGATTTTCTTTTTGCCTCTTATGACTAAATTCATAATTATGCACTTGAATTTTCACTCGCTGATAATCTAAATATATTATTTTTTTATTAGCTAGAAATCTGGCAAAGAATTAAATCCACTTTAGCACCATGGCAAATTGAATTAACAAACAAAAACAAAATCATAGGGGTGTAATTCCATTAAATTAGCAAAACAAATAGCTAGGTTGAATAAAAAGGGTGCAACTTTTTCTTACAAATTGCAGAAGAAAGATTAAGGTTAGGACAAATTAGTTTAAAAAGATAGTGTAAACAAATATGAAGAAGAAAAATAGCTAATTAACCAATACTTTTACACTGGCCATAAGCCATGTGATTGTGATTGTATCCACAATAAGTGTTTAAATAGATTAAAAGTAAAAGTTTAAGTGTTTTAACAGATTAAAATAAAAATTGAAATGTGCATGTGATATTGGGTAAAACTCTAGGAGCATAAACTATGCATTTCTTTGTTCTTGCAAATGCTAAATAAGCTGAAATTGAAAGTGAACAAGACATGAAGTCTGCTGCCACATATGGAAGAAAGTAAAAAATCAAAAGTTATAATAGATACCTGTGTCGATTGAAGTTGGAATTATACTTCTGGTTGTTTTGGAATTCTAACTTGGATAAAAGTATAATACATAGTCTTTCTATTTTGTATTAATTAACTCTAGTCTAGAACAAGTAAATGAAACTTAATATTAATACTATCTAAAGAAGGGAAAAAAAGAGACATTTTTTTCTTTTTTAGCATACCCTTGTGATTTGCATTGTTAAAATGGACAGTGGCCATTTGCATTAGGCGCAATCACTGGTAAATTAGTGGCTGGTGTCATGTCAGAGACAATTATTACCAATGATCAAAGGGTTTGCTTCTTGAAGACATAAGCATAACTAAGCAAGCAGATAAGTAATTATAGACTGCTAGTGTTAGTAGGAAATGAAGCTTCAAAAGCCGTATAAAAATTTCCATATATGTATGCACAATAATGAAGCCTTGAATTGTCAGAATTAAAACAAGGTCATATTTCCAATTTAACTTATGAAAAGGTCTAAGCTTCCCCTTAAAAAGATGATACGAAAAGCAACACCAACCCAACCACCTTTATAATTGTCACTCGTCTATCACCTTTCAGGTCCACTTCATCTATTCTAGCCCCCCGATTCATAATAGCAGTTGCACAAAATTACAGCCAGCTAGCTTATAAAATAATATCACACAGTCAATACGAAACCTAATCACAACAAACTGCATCACAAACTGCATCTCTTGTTACATAAATAATCTCAGTCACCTGCTAAAGCAATGCTTACTCTACAGAAGGATAAATCAAAAGCTAAAATATTATTACCAACAGTTTGGTTGGTTCAGGAATCAAGGTAGATGAACTAACCAGGCAAGTTCCTCTTTTGGAAGCATTTTCTTTCATAACTAGATCCATCATCAGCGGCTATTACCAAGGGCAAGCTCCGAGAAAAGCTAGCTACCTTTTAGGCCATGTTACTTATGTATTTCCTAAGGATTATGTAAAGGAAGGGAAAAAGATGGTGGCAGAATCATCTATCCCTTTCAGCCGGGGAAATTATTCAAAGGTGGTGGGGGTGACATGCTGTCCTCACATGATCAGTATATATATGTACACTCTGTAACTAATTATTCCTAAAAAGAAATTACAATCGCATAACACCCTTTTTAGAGTACATTGTTTTTTATGCTTAAGTTACCTTAAATGTGCCAACTGAATTACCCTCAATTTGGAAGTAAAGAAAAACTAAACAGCTCCATTGGTAAGTTCTTGTGATGTTTAGAGTGATCTTGGTACATGATAAATTGTGAAAGTAAATAAACTACTCTTAGGAAGACATTGATAAATAAGCAGTGACCTAACACCAGCTCTTCCATTAGGATAACGCTAAATCCCATTTTGGCGTTACTAATATCTTAATATCAGCGAATACCAGGCTACGTTTTATGGATAGGAATTCACATTTATTTATTTTATCTGGGTGTTCATTTGCACCTATTCTTTTTCTAGTCTTATATTATAATCTAAATTTCACCACAGATCAAGTGTTGACACTATTTCTCAGCATTATGATTCTGATTATCTTTTCTTTTGCCTTAATATTACTTGTGAGTTGACATGGTTTGAAACAAATATTCATATATTGCTAGGGGAAGTTGCAAGTTGTTGCTGGGTAGCCATTTTCTATATTAAAGAAGTCCTAGGTAATTACATCACAACATTATACATATTCTCTTTGTAAAGTCAGTCAATCAACAATAAGGTCGTCTTTGTTACTTTCTTTTGTCGTTGATCACCCCAATCGGCCAAGTCCACCTATAAAAGAAAATACTAGATTATATTATCATTATAGTGCAACTCAATTCCCAAGTCAAAAGATGTTTCGAATTCCTACATTGGTGCTTTCCACTTTTATCTGTCTAATTATATTTCCAATGTCAAATTCGGTGGAGGAAAACGTGAGGCAGTCCCTAGTGCAGTTTATGCAGCAACTTTCATCAGGAAATCGCCAAAATGACCAGAACTGGGGTTGGAACATGACTTCAGACCCCTGCAATGACAATTGGGTGGGTGTAGCATGCGACTCGCAGTTGCAAACTGTACAAAAGATAGTTCTTCATGAGTTCAATTTCAGTGGAAGTCTTGATGCCAGTTCTTTATGCATGGTAAATTCTCTTGTTGTATTGAGCTTGAGAAAGAATAATATTGTCAACATCATACCTGAAGCGATAGGAAAATGCAAAAGCCTAACTCACTTAAATTTAAGGGAAAACAGATTATCAGGTTTCATTCCTGAGGGTCTTTCTCAGTTGCGTAGCTTGACAAGGCTTGATATATCCAACAATCAACTTAGTGGGAAGATACCGGAATTTAACTTCACCAAGCTTCAGGAATTTAATGTCTCAAACAACAATTTGACCGGTCCAATTCCTGATCAAGGCATGTTCCCTGCTGACAGCTTTTATGGTAATCCTCAATTATGCGGCAAGCCACTAAATGCATGCCCACTATCAATTGCTCCAGCACCATCACCAGTAGCAGAAGCTCCAGAATCATATAAAAGTAAAATCTTAATGGCTCTTTTTGCTTTGTCCATCTTAATAATTATCTGAGTCTTGATTCGCAATGAAATAAAAGCCCTTTTTTCCTTTTTCTTTTTTAAGATGAAGAGTCTATTTAGCTTCAGCAGAGACAATGGGCTGGCGCAGCTATCATTGTTATATTAATTAACTATAAACAAGATCAACATATGATAAATTCTATACAGTGCAACTTAGAAGAGCTCGCTTGCAAACTCCTCTGTATCTACACCATTTCTTGAGGGAGAAGATTCTGCTAAATGCTTGAGCTCTGATAAACTTCTTCCTAGCTGTAGAGCAACCTTAATTTCCAGCAATTCTCCATTTTCTCTTCCCTCTACCATTCTTTCCCTTACATTAGACTCAATAGTCTCTTCCATAAGTTTAAAAAAACCAGCATTGCTTCGATACATCTCAAACACCATCCCTATTTGTCCGCCATGCTCAATTGAGTTTATAATGCTTGCCAAAGCACCAGAGATAACTCCAACTATGACAGACAATGGATTAGTACCCACAAAAGCAGATCCTAGAGCTCCGACGCCAGTCAATACAGGACCAGTAATTGCCAGGATCTTGTTAACTTTCAAGGCCTGTTTACCCAATTTTAAGTAATCTGCCTTATCCCTCCCCTTCAAAATCTGAACAATCTTTCTTAATTCATCTTCCAATTCTCCATTCCAACCGTTGCCGTGGGTCATCCTAGCAAGCCCTATAGCTTGTTTTTGCTTTGGTTGTAGCCACCAAACTGCAGGCTCCACACTTGACGGGAATTTTTCAAGCATAGCACCTAGCAAAGGAAGTGGATATGCTCTATCTATAGCCAAAATTTTCTCCACTGCTTCATTTACATCATTAATGTTAAAATTGCCAATGGTCAGCATCTCGCGAATATGATGATGAAGTTGTTTACATAACCTG
Source organism: Ricinus communis (assembly GCF_019578655.1). Lineage (NCBI taxonomy): Eukaryota > Viridiplantae > Streptophyta > Magnoliopsida > Malpighiales > Euphorbiaceae > Ricinus > Ricinus communis. The sequence goes on along the minus strand of NC_063260.1, from coordinate 31,638,686 downwards.
GTTGCATTTCTTTGCTCTTCAGCAAGTTGAGATGGCTGGATGCTGTTCATCATAGCCAACAAACCAGTGGCTGCAAGATAAAGTATTGTTGAAGAGACCTTCATGAAAGGGCTTGTGGCTGCAAGTCCTGACATGGTAGCAGCTGTGAGAATGATAGCATTAGTGGAGGTTAAAAGAAGGCGATTCCAATTATCGCGTTGCTCTCCAATGTTTTTGTGCATCTCTACTCTATCTGCCACAATCTCCATAATTGCATAGAGCTTGGATATCACCATGGGATCAGAATTACTTGAAGAATTATTAAAATTTAGACCAGAAATGGGATCCTTTTCCATTGGTGTAGTAGTTGGAATTCTGCAATCTTTGAGGCTTAATTCTTCCATCAAACCTAGATTAGAGAGCTTTGGGGAAAACAGAGGACCAATTCTAATTTTGGGTACATTTGTAGCAGCTCTGGCAGTTCTTCTGCAACAACACGGTGAAGATGATATACCAGCTAGTAGCGTACTTGAAGTTTGAAGGGTTGTCATGACTTCCTACAATCTACTTCCAAATAGTGAAGCCGTGGGCGGTGATGTGAAATTGGCTTAATTGGGGAACTGACCGAATGGTTTGAGGCTTTAGAGAGAGTTCTTTTTTATTTTTTTTGTTTCTTTTTTCTGTGTGTTTGAAGTATTGTGTGATAATAGTATTTATATAAGGTCAAGATGCTGAAGATTAAGAGGAAGAAAGGGTCTAACAATTGAGACATTGATATTTGAATTCAGACATTAGACTATTTCCTCCTCTGAAGTTGGTGAAATAAATAATAATAATAAATAAACCCTTCAATTTGGCTTTAAAATTTGGACTGCTTCTTGTCCTCAAAGCTGGTGATGCAACACTTGACTGTTTTGTCTTCCTTTCCCTTTACTGAGGTTCCTTAGTTTGACTTTCAACACAACAACAGGTGATTAAATCTTCAATCAGTGACAAGCCAACCACCCAACACTGTTTGTCTTGACTCATTCTGCAGTATATGCCATTAATTTTAGTCAAATTTCAATATCAAGACCAAATTTTATAATGAAAATTTTATACTGTTGTAAACAAGGACTAAAAAAAAAGGTAACGAAGGTAGTTCAGGTTGGGGGAAGTCTGTTCTGGGGTTCCCAAAGGAAATGATTGGGAGGTTTCGCCTTGGATATTGGGGTTTGTTTGTCTTTAGAAGCAGAGATTTGGGGGATGGTTAAAGTTGTCAGTTTAGCTCAGACACAGAGGTTTCAAAAAGTTAATCCATCCTCGAGGTGGACTCTAAATTCCAATGCCTTTTTCGTTTTGAATACATTTCGAACATATATTTATTATTTTTCATATTTTTTTTTGAAATTTTGTTTAAAATTCTTTTCATTTAATTAGATTTTTTACTTTATTTTTAAATTTATTTTACTTTCTATTTATAAATAATTCTTAATCTTTTTTTCTTTTATTATATTCATATTTTTAATTCTTGGTTGTTCTACATTTAAAAATTCTATACATATGTTTTTTTTTTTAGTCTATATTAATTATATAATTACCATCATGATGATTAATTATATTAATTGTATTACTTCTATTTAATGTGTTCCCGAGTCGTATTCTTCCGCATTCGTTTTCGTTTCTTTGCCATCTAGATAATAATGAGCTGGAAAGTATGCAACATGGGTCCATGCATGCTCGTCGAAGAATGCTTGGAATGCAGAAAGGGAACTGAAAGTGTGCCACGTATTTGTGTAGGCTAAGCCAATGCAGCTTTGAGCCATGAAAGAGGGATTCAAGAAGAGGGGCTGTTGGAGCGTTTATGTGAGGATTGGATTAGCAAATGGACATGGTTTCCAAGAATGGCTGTTAGTTAGGTATTGTTTTCTTTCCGGGTTTCATTTCTAATCATCTAGCAAAAGAAAAGGAAAAGATAGACTTGAGTCATTACCAGACTCGAGAACTAAATTTGGCTTTGAAATAGCAAGATTTGAAATGTTAAACCTCGATAATGTTTTAGTAACTGATTCTTCAAACTAATAAAACATTAACAAATAAATAGTTTAATGAATTTATGTCTGTGAAGAAACTACAATTGCGTTATAAAATGTGAAAACAAATAATCTACTCTGAATAAGGATCGATGAACAAGCAAAGTTTATTTCTGGACGCAGTGTGAAACAAATTTTCATAAACTATAAGGGAGGTTTTCTGTTGGCATTGTACGTTTGTATCTTGTCAGAGTCCAAGATACGGATGCTGGACTTTGACATATTATTAACCCAACTAACCAAATGTATATCTTTCCTGCATTCATTACCCGCTACAAGTTGTTGCCTTGTGGCCTAAACTGGAGAAGTTGTAAGCAATTACATCCACAACGTTACAAAAGATATCCTCCTTGTAAATTCAGTCCATCAACAATAAGGTCAGTTTTTGTTATTTTCTTTTGTTGTTTATAACTTCAATCGGCCAAGTCCACTTATAAAAGAAAATCAAGAATAAAACTAGAATACAGCGAGTGCCATTGTAGCACAGTTCAACTTGTAAATCAAAAGATGGTTCGAATTCCTTTATTGGTGCTACCCATTTTTGTCTTGCTGATTTCCTTTCCAGTATCAAATTCAATAGAGGTAAGCGTGAGGCAGTCACTAGTGCAGTTCATGCAGAAACTTTCATCGGGAAATAGGCAAAATGACCAGAATTGGGGTTGGAACATGACTTCAGACCCCTGCAATGACAATTGGGTGGGTGTTTCCTGTGACTCACAGTTTCAAACAGTAACAAAGATAGTTCTCGATGATTTCAATTTTACTGGATATTTTGATGCCAGTTCTCTATGCATGCTAAACTCTCTTGTCGTCTTGAGTCTGACAAGGAACAACGTTGGTGGTTCGGTACCTGCAGAGATAGGAAACTGCGAAGGTCTAACTCACTTGTATCTAAGGCATAATCGATTCTCCGGTCCTATTCCTGAGACTCTTTCACAGTTGAGTAACTTGAAAAGGCTTGATATCTCCAACAATTATTTCTCTGGTGAGATTTCTGGTCTCTCTCGAATTTCAGGGTTGGTATCTTTGCTTGCTCAAGAAAATCAACTTAGTGGGGTAATACCGGATCTCGACTTCTCCAACCTTCAGGAATTCAACATCTCACACAACAATTTTACAGGTCGAATTCCTGATATCCCGCGCAGGTTTTCTGCAGACAACTTCATTGGTAATCCAGGACTATGCGGAAAACCACTAAATGAATGTCCGGCTTTAGCTGCTCCAGCGCCGTCACCAGTAGCAGAAGCTCCAGAATCATTTAAAAATAAAATCAAGCTTATTATATTTGCCTTCGCTATCATAGCAATTAGCTAATCTTAACATGATTTGAAATATTGCAACCATTTGCAGAGATAGCTTTTGTTCTTATTTTCTTTTAAGAATAAGTGTCCTAATACCTATACTGATACGGCTAAATGCTTGAGCCTTTGATAGGCATTCTTCCAAGCTATATGTCTTGTAATGTTATATTTTCCATTTCTTGTGGAGAAAGAATTACACTATTTCTTTGCTAAATTGAATTATGCTCAATTTCATATATATATACAGATTTCGCCAAACTCTCTTCGTTAGTTGGCGATGCAAATTTTTTGAGCAACACATCAAATCAAAAAATAAAATAAAATAAAAAAATGAAGAGGAGATACGATGGTTGTCCATTATTTTATCTTCTTGGGCAAGTGTGTAATTAAAATGCATAGCCACGTGATAAATGCAGCATCGAGATTCTTATATGATACTCATTGAAAGCGTCTCCGATCATATACTATATAATCAATTTCTCTTGTCTTTGTCTTCATTGGATTTTAGATGATCCACATGAGAAAACTTTTTATGTTATTATTGATAAAATTCTTTTGCATTAATCTATGATGCCTTATTCAATTAAAGAGAAAGAGAAATAAATATAATAATTATGACATTATTCTCGTTTAATATTTAGAAAAGAAAAAAGATAAACTCCTGTCGAAAAAAATAAGAATATATCACAAATATATATTTTTATAATTAAAGTGTATTTATAAGCTATTTATAATTATCCATATTCATAACACTTAATAATCTAACATAACTATAAATTCTTATAGTACATGTAATCATTATTGACTTTTAAAATGAAAATAGTAAATACTTAATAATTTAAGTTAAACAAGAACAAAGAGAGAACTCAAAAGATTATACAAACTGAATCAATTTAACCATGATCTGCAGTTATGTACATAAATCAACTTATGTTATATGATCACATCAAGTTAAGAAGAATAGTCAAGGCTAAGCTCTACTAATTAATAATTAAAAAAGCTTGCTACCAAATTCTTCAGCAGTCTCCTCATTTCTTGGCGAAGTAGATGCAGCAAGATTCCTTAGCTCTGAAAGGCTCCTACCTAACTGAAGAGCGACCTTCATTTCAAGCATTTCTCCATTTTCTCTCCTCCTAACATCTCTTTCATTAATATTTGATTCTATAGTCTCTTCCATAAGCTTGAAGAAACCAACATTGCCCCTATACATCTCAAATACCATACCGACTTGGCCTCCATGCTCAATTGCATTTACAATGCTTGCTAAAGCCCCACAACCCACTCCTACTATGGCTGCCCACGGATTACTACCCGCAAAAGCTGAGCCTATTGCTGCAAGGCTGGTTAATAAAGGACCAGAAATAGCCATTATCTTGTTAATTTTTAGGGCGACTTCTCCTAATCTCGAGTAATCTGCCTTGTCTTTTCTCTTCAAAACCCCAACAATCTCCCTCATTTCATCTTCCAATTCTTTATTCCATCCATTTCCATCTCTATGTTTCTTGGGCTGTCTTTGCTCTTGTCGTGGCCACCAAACTGCTGGCTTGACAGTCGATGGGAATTTTTCAAGCATAGCACCTAGTAATGGAAGTGGGAATGCCCTATCTAGAGCTAAAACATTCTCCATTGCTTGTTTCACATCATTCATAGTAGGATTCCCAATGGACAGCGTTGTATGAATTTGACCAGCTAGCTGCTTAAACAACCTGGACGCGTTTCTTTGTTCTTCAGCTAGTTGGGATGGTTGGATAGCGTTCATTATAGTCAACATGCCAGCAGCTGCAAGATAGAGAATCGTTGAGGAAATCTTGAAGGCTGATTGAGGTGCGCCACTCGCAAGTCCACACATGGTAGCAGCAGTGAGAGTAATAGTATTGATGGAAGTTAAAAGAAGATGGTTCCAGTTATCTCTTTGCTTTCCGATATTTTCATGCATCTCCACCCGGTCCGCCACCGCCTCCATTATTGCATAAAGCTTGGCTATCACCATAGGATCAGAAGGTTCGCTACTTTTTAATGTAGAAATATTAGTATTGATCCAGGATCTGGAATCTTTTTCCATTGGGCTTCCCATTTCACGGTAACCATTTCTTCTTTCTAGTTCCTCCATCAAGCCTCTGGTAGAAAGCTTAGGGAGATGATGAAGAGGAGCGTTAATCCGAACTTGGGGTACAAATATATTGGATTTAATCATGAATCTACGAGAACATGATGAAGAAGAAGAAGAAGAAGAAAACAACTTGCATGAAGCTTGAATGGTTGCCATGTAAATGCCTACAACTTTTAAGTTATGAATGTTGTAGCGGTGGAATTATTAGGGTAAGAGGAGAAGGAAGTGAATTGGGTTTGAGGTATCAAACTTAACTTGTATTTATATATAAACAAGGTGAAGAGCGTTGAATATAAGAGGTCCAATCCAAGGATTTGAAAACTCGCAATTCAATATATATTCGATTATGGATGCCCATTTCAGACTGTTTCTTGGGAAATATATTGTGGTGATCCCTGCTTTGACTTTGGAACAGCTAAAACGAGTTCAGAGCCGTATTGAAAAATGGAAACAGCTGCGCAGGTTATATTTATATCGTGTCCATGTGCTATTATAATTTCAAATAAGCTGAAAGAATTTATGCACATTTATTTAACACTCTATCTCTTCACGTGGACTCTTTTTTAATTGTTTTTAATTATTCTCATCAAATAAACTCTGTTGATGCTGCACAAACTATACCATTTTAAAATTACCAACAAATCCTGACACACAATCTCCATCAAGATCAAAAATTATTTACATATTTATCATTTTATATTTAAAAAACTACATTATAGCCGTCTTGTAATCCGAGATTTTTAGTTAAATGAGATTTTCTAAGATTTATAATTTCATTTCCCTCGCCCTAATATATTAGTTTTTTTTTTAATTACTCCAATGTTCTACTATTAAATGAGTGAGTGAATAATCCTTGTGATCTATCATAAAATATTTCTATTCATATCACATTCGTAGCTTTTTCCATATCCCTTTATTAGAAAGATATTTCTTGGTTTCATCTATTTTTTTATTATTTAAATATAAAATCTCAGCTCACCCATTTAAATCTTTAGGTATACAATTACTGTACATATCAAGGTAAATTTTAAATAACTTCATATTGTTAATAATTTCCAATTTCCAACTTCCAACGACCCTACCAGCGTTTTATTGGTTTCTGGCCATGGATGACGCGCAGTTTTATATTTAAAAAACTACATTATAGCCGTCTTGTAATCCGAGATTTTTAGTTAAATGAGATTTTCTAAGATTTATAATTTCATTTCCCTCGCCCTAATATATTAGTTTTTTTTTTAATTACTCCAATGTTCTACTATTAAATGAGTGAGTGAATAATCCTTGTGATCTATCATAAAATATTTCTATTCATATCACATTCGTAGCTTTTTCCATATCCCTTTATTAGAAAGATATTTCTTGGTTTCATCTATTTTTTTATTATTTAAATATAAAATCTCAGCTCACCCATTTAAATCTTTAGGTATACAATTACTGTACATATCAAGGTAAATTTTAAATAACTTCATATTGTTAATAATTTCCAATTTCCAACTTCCAACGACCCTACCAGCGTTTTATTGGTTTCTGGCCATGGATGACGCGCAGTTTTATATTTAAAAAACTACATTATAGCCGTCTTGTAATCCGAGATTTTTAGTTAAATGAGATTTTCTAAGATTTATAATTTCATTTCCCTCGCCCTAATATATTAGTTTTTTTTTTAATTACTCCAATGTTCTACTATTAAATGAGTGAGTGAATAATCCTTGTGATCTATCATAAAATATTTCTATTCATATCACATTCGTAGCTTTTTCCATATCCCTTTATTAGAAAGATATTTCTTGGTTTCATCTATTTTTTTATTATTTAAATATAAAATCTCAGCTCACCCATTTAAATCTTTAGGTATACAATTACTGTACATATCAAGGTAAATTTTAAATAACTTCATATTGTTAATAATTTCCAATTTCCAACTTCCAACGACCCTACCAGCGTTTTATTGGTTTCTGGCCATGGATGACGCGCAGTTAGCTAGCGTCGGTCAAAATGTGAAATTCAGTTTTCAAACTCCAATATGCAGAGGCAGGCAGGCATAAAATCAAGACGCCTTTTATATTCCAAGTCTCTCCGGGATTTTTGGTCTGGATGGTGTAGCTGCAACATATACAAAGAACTAACGATTCACGCGTCCCCTGCCTCGGACATGGATTGTGTTTTTCAACATCCGGGCATGATACAGCTTTGCAGAAAAAGAATCATCTTTCAATAAATCTATTTGACAGTCCCATCTCTAGTGTAGCATATACAATCTCTCATGAATCATTAAATCACACACTATCACAAGTTCATGGTTTCTCAACGCGTACATCCTTTAAGGCTTGAGCCAGTTGTAACACAACGTTCATGGAATAGGGGGCTTTTATCATTTGAGACACTCAGCTCAACCTTTGGCCAATGCCATAGACCTCGCTCGCAAATTCAGAAATATTCCCCTGACAGAGCAAATAAAGAACATCGAACATTTCTTTTCTAGTTAGATTCACTTCACAAAATGAAATTCTGTGCATACATATGAGAAAATAGAATTAACAGAGGGAGATGTTTATACCAGAAACATGCGACCACCATGTGGAAAATGACACGGAGCTGCAGCGGTACATACTGGTGATTTATCCAACCCACTACCGGCCAGAACTGCAAATTTTTCATTTATTAAGGTTTTTGTGCCACCAAATTTTTTTTACCTTTTCATGCATGGGAAATGAGCATACCGTCCATGATGTCAATTGCACTTTTGGGTATTCCTTTTTTATTCTAGCTTTCACGTGCATCCAGGGCCTTCCTGCAATTCACATCCTCTTAAGATGGTAAACAGCAGTAACAATCTTTCTTTCACAAAAGTACAAATGTCCATACCTAGGCTGTCTCTCCAAGCTGACTTTGAAAATTTGATAGTTCTTGGATTTTTTCAAATCATAGAAATTCATACAAAACTCACATCAGGATCAGGCTTAAACAGTTCAGCAGGGAACCAATTTAGATCTGCTTAAGGACTTCTTTCTTTCTAGGGCTCTTCACTGAAAACACAGACCCCTAGAATGGTAGAACTCACCCACGCTGTTTAATAAATGTTTTCCATCCTTAACAGACATTGGGTCAAGCTGGTATAAACTAAACTCTAAATGTTTCTCCATCTCTATAGATATAAATCACGAATCACCAAATCCTATTAGATATAATTGTGAATTTGAGTCAAGCTGGTATAAACTTACTTTCAACAATCACGCCATAGTATATCATGAAAAGCATATTGTTCCAAGGAGATGACGTCAACTGCTCCACCACCACCTGAAAAGTTTAATTCAGCATTTTAGATTAATTACAGCTCATCATGGCAGAAAATTGATATGATTGAGTGGTCAAATGTCAGTACTTCAATTTGTACAATAGATTTGAGGTTTAGCACATTTGACAGAAAAACTTGGTATTTGATAGAGAGCCAAGCAGATTACTAATCCCTGCAGTTGCGAACATGGAATAGGAGAACTGAGAATGTGGAGTCACAAGGGTATTAGCATACCTTCTTGGCAACTGTTTTTGTGTCCTTCTTCCCTTTGAATATTTTATCCAATATTATGTGTAGAAAATGCCCAAATGGTCCGAGATATGCGGACCCGAAAAGCTGCATTAGCACATTAAAATAGATTTGTAAAAAAGAATGTAAGAGTAATCACATGCACGCAAATCAGCAGCTGATATGTAAACAACTCGGGTTGATTCCATGTTGAACAGCCACAACCAGAAAAGTCTCACTAATTCAAGAATTCCTGAGGCAAGTTCAGTATAAATGTAAAATAATAGCCTTAGTTTCCACATCATTATGTACATATGTTTACATTCAAATGGTATAGGAGATGACGATGAATTGATGGCATTTAGAAAGAGTGAAAATTCACTGTTGGCATTCATTTATGACATTGCATCAGTCTACACTCTGCAGCTAAGTAACTATTCTAACATAGAGCATCTATTCAAACTTCCCATTAAATCTTAAATTTCCAATTTAAGTTTCTAACTGAGAATCGTTCTGCCCTATTAGTAAATTATAAGACGTAGCATGACTAGGATAGATTCTGGTTCTGCCCACCTAAAAGTGAGAGATTGCTAATGTCCCAGTTCTAAAAAATTGAATGGTGAAATACATGAAGCAGTACAATACTTGGATAATGATAGCTCACCAGAAAGAAATTCATAATTTTCCAAGGAGTATTAGATGGGAAAGAAGCTATTATTACCACTTTGAGGAGAAGCCGTCTAAGTTGAAGTTTCTGTATGCCCGAGATTTTCTGTGCAATAATATCACTAACAGCTGACAGGAACCCTGCTGTAATTGCCTGCATTGTAACCGGATTTGTTACAAATTGAATAAATCATAGCCATAAACATCCTGAATAAGTAACCAATTATCATGGATATCAAGAAGTAAGAAACTTTATTACTTCCACGCCTCAACCAAGACTACCCATTTAAAAATAGAGCGGAGAGAGACCTTAGTTCTCAAGGGATGATGCTGAAGCTGTAAAAGATAGAGTTGCAGTCCCTTCTTAGCCACCGAACCCATATTGGTTTTGGTTCTGATTTTGCTGTACTGCCTCTCTCTCCAGCTTCAATCAAGCAGTCTAATTCTCTTCATTTGCTCTTAAAATATCTCTTGAAAAAGATATAGAAATCATTAGGGCGGACTAGTCGATGGATAAGCAAGAGGAGTAACTGGTAATAATAAAGTGGGATATTCTTTTGGGTAAATTGATACCACCTGGCTTTATGTGAAATACATAATATATTTTTTATTTTTCAATAATATATTAATATCCTTTCTAAACTTTTTAGGTTAATATACTTTTTTATCTTTTCATCAAAATTTTAAAATTTTTTTGGAAATGTCATTAATTCTCCAATCAGTTATAATATAATACATACCTTTTAAAGTTTTATAAATAGTGATTAATATAGTTAAATTTAGAAATTATAATTAAAATGTCATAATTATAATTTGAATGTATAAATTCTATAAAGTTTAATTTGAATATATAAATTTTTTAAAATTTATTTCTTACAGTTTTATGAAATTTGATATATATAGTAATTCTAATATGATGAAAAAGTCATAATAATTTTAATAAGGTATAGGGGTCATAATAATGCATCCTATAAAATTTAATAATATTTTAAGAATAAATTTATAAATAATATATTTTATTAATAGATTATTTTAATGAAAAAGGTATAAGGAAGAAAGGACAAAAGATAGGTCAATCTCCAGCAGTAATACAAGCAACAATAATGGAGAGGTAGAGGAGCTTAGTTTTACGGATTGCAATTTTAGTTTTAGGGATTTTATTTTCTAAAGTGAGGTATAAAGTTTTTTTTTGAAATGGGTTAGGTTAGTTTATTTGAGTTAAATAAGGTTAAAAATATACATGATTAGAATAATAATTAAGAAAGAGAAATTAAAACGTGTCAATTGATAATAAGTTTATTAAAATATTTTAATATTTTATTTAATTAAACCACACTATTTTGCTATGAAATTGTAAGGTTAATGACCAAAACTAATAAGAATGCAAAGTTAAATCAGTCAACAACTTGTTCTTTACAATGAGCGACATATGCTACTCAGTCAAATGGTAAAATCTTTAATTGGCATGTAGTAGAACATTTGGAAAAATAAGAAAAAGACAATTGGACATTTGCGAAGAACATAAACAGATATAACTTATATTTACTTTTTAAGTCTAAATTGAGCTGTATTGTTTGTTTGTTATTAAATTCTGATGCAACATCTCTGTAAAAAAGAATGGGTATGAAACCATACGAGGCATTGCCAAGTAATATTATCATCACAAGTGTTTTCCTAGATCTTTCTTGTTCTTCTTCACTTTTAGGGGAGACATATATATGATGGGTGATGGGATAATATTAATTTTGAATAAGAATTTGTCAAATGAGGGAGAATGTATATTCACATGAATCAGATAAAATTATAGAGACTAAAGAAATGCGCCCAAGTTCAAGAAAATTCAAAAGGGTACAAAAATGAACAAATCATAGTTAGCTTTTGGCCTAGACCGGGAATTCAAAGTTCCAATTGATCCCCCCATGCCGTAAGACCATCTCAACTTATTATTACTAATAACACATGCACTCCCTAAATATCAATCCCCAATTCATCCATGAAACTTTCACAGCTTACATATTTTTTAAATTCATAACATTATTTTTTATTATATTTATAAATGTATATTTTAGGATTTAAAATGTATTAGGATAAGAATTTACAATTAAAGATTATCATTTTCATTTATAATTAATTATTAGTATAATGGGTATTTTGCTTTGTGGTGATACATATTATAAATTATAGATCAAGTTATTTAAGAAAAGAGGAGGATATTTTCCCTTTTGAAATTTATATTATGAATCGAAAATAGAATGAGTCCAGTCAAATAAAAGCCTAGTCAACTCCATCGGGCAGTCTAAATTTCATTATCTACGACCCTTCTCTTCTGTTATAAATACTTCGGTTCGGTTGTACATCTCCACCTCCATTGTCAACTTCCCCTCTTTCCTGCCTACGGATCAAAAGAAATAAAGCAAACAAAAAAACCTCAAGAAATATCCACCATATACATGGCTTCCTTACAAACTTCAGGTCTTCTATTCTCTTCTTCTTCCACAAGGGTTTCTTCAAAAAGAATAAATGCTGCCATTTCTGTTCCTAAACTTCCAAAAATTCGTTTCCCAGTTCCAAAAGCACCGTCTAGAAGCTTTGTTGAGGAACTGATTTTAAGTGATGCATTTACAAACACCGTTCCTGTAGAAAAGTTCGTCACCACTACAACAACAATAGATGAACCTTTCATCGATTCTGCTACTAATTCTAAGACAACAGCCGAGCTTTATGCCATCTTAGAGGCTGTTGCTGATAGAGTTGAGATGCACAAAAACATCGGAGAGCAACGTGATAATTGGAATAAACTTCTTTTGAACTCCATTAATATGATTACTCTCACTGCTACGACCATGGGTGGGGTTGCGGCAGCTGGTGGTGCAGGTGTTCCTCTTTTGGCTTTGAAGCTATCATCAGCTCTTTTGTTCACTGCTGCTACTGGGATGTTACTTGTAATGAACAAAATCCAGCCTTCACAGCTCGCAGAAGAGCAACGTAATGCCACAAGATTGTTTAAACAGCTATACAGCAAGATACAAACTACACTTGCTCTTCATGACCCCACTGAGATAGATGTGAAAGATGCAATGCACAAGGTTTTGGCTCTTGACAAGGCTTACCCACTTCCTTTGCTAGGGAAAATGATTGAGAAGTTTCCTGAAAGATTTGAACCTGCAGTTTGGTGGACAAAAACTAAGGATTTCCAAAGAAAAAGCACAAAAAAAGGAAAGAATAACGGATGGAGCCAAGACCTTGAAATAGAGATGCGAGAGGTTATTGAAGTGATAAAAAGAAAAGATAGTGAAGATTATATGAAAATAGGAAACTTGGCATTAAAGATAAACAAGATTTTAGCCATCTCAGGTCCACTGCTCACTGGCATTGCAGCTGCTGGATCTGCATTTGCAGGCAATGGATCTTGGGCTGCAATAGTGGCAGTGACTGCAGGGGCATTAGGTAGCACGATTAATACATTCCAGCACGCTGGTCAAGTTGGTATGGTGGTTGAAATGTACAGACAGTGTGCTGGATTCTTCTCACTTTTGGAGGAATCAATTGAGTCTACCCTGGAAGAAACTGATTTGGAGAGAAGAGAAGATGGAGAAATGCTTGAACTGAAGGTGGCTTTACAGCTAGGAAGAAGCTTGTCAGAGCTTAGAGATCTTGCCAACAAATCTTCTTCTTCTCGTACGGAAGGAATCGACATAGATGAATTCGCTAGCAAACTCTTTTGATTATAAGTCCATAACTAATCCTTATTTGTTCATTCTTTTTCATGACATTTGTAAATCATATGATATATAATATATAGGAAATGTTTATACTCAAAATTTTCTGTTTCTTCTCAACCTGTATTACCAAAAAGAAAAGACATAGAGGTTTTCTTTTTCTTTTTAGGTTTCGTAGCTAGTTATAATAAATTTAAACAGATACGGGACAAATTCAATTGGATTGGATGAAATGTATATTACTTATAATGAATGGAGCTTCACTTGTGCATAATATAACATAAAGATATCTTTTATGAATTCTTAATAGCCAGCCATTGATGTAAATGGATGATATAAAATGTTTTCTTTTCTTTCATTGCTTTAAAAGTGATGAAGTAAATTTAATCAATGATGTGTGAGAATCTCAATCTGTAATTATTATAAAAAGGTAACTGGTACAAATAATTAGCAAATTCAGAAGTTTAGCAAGCGAACCCAGAAACCAAGTTGTATCATAAGATATAGGCAGGTTCACTGGTCCCTTCACTAAAATACTTAATGTGAAGAGGAGAGGTAGGTCTGCGGATTTCTTGCCCTCTCGACTGCCGTTTTTGAATTGAATTATTCTTCTCACAACATCTACTACATTATTAAAAAATACTTTCATCCAATCAAATGATACATTTCATTTTATTAGAATGTAATATATTTTTCCCTTTCTATTGAAAAAAAATAAAAGAAAAAATAAAAACTTAATTACCTATTTCCATCTGTCTTTATGTATCACTATTTAAAAGCTTGAAAGATTCTTACTTAGATTTGGTTTATGTACTCATTTATATACCACACTAGACTATTAGATGCTTGAGACATATTCATTAATTTTAAACTACATAATATATGCCAATCATCAATTACTAAAGTGCCAAAATACTTATAATACTTGTCACTCTCTTTATTTGTTATGGTGTATATATCAAGCTCAAGTAAATCTTTTTAAAATAATCTATAAGTATCTTGTTCCATATGCTCTAAATTAATGAAACAAACTCTAAATACTAAATTAGAAAAGAGATGGATCTAATTGTATGCATCAGATTAGATTTCATATATTAATTATATTAAAATATAAAGCACTATATATCCCTAATATAATTAGAAAAATGTGTCCAAGTAAGAGTATTAATTGATAATGCATAAAGCTAGTATTCTAATATATTTCGTGTTGGTGAAAGAAAATTGTCGATATCATAGCATTAATTTTTGGTTTCACATTTAATACGTAGTAGCATAAGCATAATAAAGAGTAAAGAAGAATGTGTCAAAATGTGACAAAGTCTTACAGTTTCTTGATGAAGAAAATCAAAGGTGATGAGGAGCTAATCATTGCCCTAGGAAATCAAATTTTCAATATTCTACAATTTTAAATGGCTGCTCTAATCCGCCAATGAGTTGGGAGATATAGAATATATTCTAATGTCAAAGGCAAGAAAATCTAACTCCAGCACTAAATTAATTAATTGATGATTGCATATATGCATATTAAATTAGCATACTTAATGGATAAATAATTAAGTTCTACAATGTCATCCCGAGCTAATTGGAGGAAATTTGAAGTTAGAAAATTAAGAAGAGGGAATGGGTCCAGTCAAATAGGAGCGGTCAAAACTCGAGCAGGCAGTCAGTCCATATGTTCAACTGCCATGACTCCTTCTCAAATAGCCACAATCCCCTCATATAAATACCGAACCATGGCCTCCCTCAATTTCCAATCCATCAGTCACCTTCTCTTTTACGTACCCAAACCAAAATATTAGAAAAGAAAAGAAAATATCATACCAAAACTCGAAAGTACTGATCTGCAATGTCTTCTTTACAACATTCAGGTCTTGTGTTCTCTTCTTCTACATTCTCCTCCTCCAGAATTAGTGCTGCCATTTCTGTCCCTAAACTCCCAAGAATCCGTTTCCCGGTTCCAAAGGCACCGTCAAGAAACTTGGTCGAGGAATTCAGCTTCACGCACACAATCCCAACAGAGAAAACTTTCACCACCCCGAGAATTATAGATGAACCTTCTACTAGTTCAGCTAATTCTTCGAAGGCAACAGCCCAGCTTTATGCTATCTTAGAGGCTGTTGCTGATAGAGTTGAGATGCACAAGAACATCGGCGAGCAACGTGACAATTGGAACAATCTTCTTTTGAACTCCATTAACATGATCACTCTCACAGCTGCAACCATGACTGGAGTTGCAGCAACTGGTGGAGCAGGAGTTCCTCTTCTGGCTTTGAAGCTTTCTTCAACTCTTTTATTCTCTGCGGCTACTGGGATTTCACTTATAATGAACAAAATCCAGCCCTCACAGCTTGCAGAAGAGCAACGCAATGCTACTAGATTGTTTAGGCAGCTTTATAGCCAATTACAAACTACACTGGCTCTTCATGATCCTACTGAGATGGATGTAAGGAATGCAATGGAAAACGTTTTGGCTCTCGACAAAGCTTACCCACTTCCTTTGCTAGGGAAAATGATTGAAAAATTTCCTGCAAAATTTGAGCCCGCTGTATGGTGGCCCAAATCAAAACTCTTGGGGAGAAAAAGCACAAGACATCGAAAGACTGGTTGGAGCGAGGAGCTGGAAGTGGAAATGAGAGAGGTTATTGAATTGATAAAAGGTAAAGATAGAGAAGACTACATGAGATTAGGCAACTTGGCGTTAAAGATAAACAAGATTTTAGCGATATCAGGTCCATTGCTAACAGGCATAGCAGCTGCTGGATCTGCCTTTGTTGGAAACAATTCTTGGGCGGCAATAGTTGCAGTCGCTGCAGGTGCATTAGCTAGCACAGTCAATACATTTGAGCACGCAGGCCAAGTTGGTATGGTGGTTGAAATGTATAGAAACTGTGCTGGATCCTTCTCACTTTTGGAGGAATCAATACAATCTGCACTGGAAGAAAAGGATTTAGAAAGTAGAGAAGATGGAGAGATATTTGAAATGAGAGTGGCTTTAAAGCTTGGAAGAAGCTTGTCGGAGCTTAGAGATGTTGCCAAGAAATCCTCTTCCTCTCGTATAGATGGAGCTGACATAGATGAATTTGCTAGCAAACTCATGTAAATTGATGACTAGGAATTTTTGTTGTCCATAACTAAGCTAAGCCTAATTGGTTGATTCTTTTACTTAGACAAATTCTTTTTTTATATCATGTGACATTAGATAAAACTGTAAATGAAAGTGAATTTTGTTCATTCTTCTAACGGAATGGTCATAATTAATTTATGAAAGTTATTTAATCAAGTTGTTGAATTTTTTAAATGAAAAGCAAGATTACCACAATTAAAAAGGTCCATGTTGAATAGACTGAGTTGGGTTTTGTTTACAGATTTAATTATGTTTTGGATATGAAAGATTACTACCTATGATTATGACTAAGAAAGTTCTGATAAAGTAGCAGCTAATTGAAAATTTCATGCCAAGGAGAAATACAAGTCTGCATTGGGTTTCCGGGAGACATCGACTTCCCTTAAATGCGAACCATTCAACTTGGAAATTGGAATTGGTCCGTCCTGTCCTAATGTTGAGGTTATGGATTGGGCCATTAGCCCATTAACCTAATAAAGCCATACTCTTGGAAATTGGAACTGTATTTTGGAGGCCTATTTCTGTTAGGTATCTGCCTCTTTTAACACTTTCCTTCTTAAACCCACACCCACCTGTCTCTTCTCCGATCAGACAGTGCCTCTCTCTCTGTGCGCTAAAACTCCTAAAGGCTAACACTTTTCCTTCTGAATCAGGTTTTTTTTTTTTCTTTTCCTTCTTACGCATTTAGCTCCATCTTCTCTATTTTTTATTTTAAACTTTTTTTTTTATTTATCAATTTTTTTTTTATCATTCTTTCACAATCCGTCTCTTCTAAATCAATTTTTTTAACATTTTGCTTTTCAATTTGAAATATTCCAATTCATCCCTACTGTATTTGACCTTATTAATCATTTTCAACTTCTGGGTTTTTCTTTAGCTTCCAGGAGACGATGTGGGCAAGTGCAAGGCGAAAAGTTCTCTCTGGCAGCATCTCTGCTTCTTTGGTTTGTTGTTGTTGTTTTATTTTCTATTTTAAATTTCATATCTAGTTTCAATGAATTCGAGTTTAATTATCTGTGCTTGCTTTGGGATAGGTGTTTAAGCAATCATTGCTCGCTACTCGTTCTAATTTTGAACCATTTTCACAACCTTATTCTATGGCAATAAAAGAGGTTAGCTTGACTTTTTGTTTTCTGTTTAAAATTAATTTTCATATAATGTGGTTTATGATCTGAGCAATTTGCTGAAAGTAATTAATATGGTTGCGGTTTGTTTTGAGTATGTTTGTAGTGGTACATTTGACATTTAATTATCTGATATTTTATTACTTTTAATATTAACTGTTTAGACATCTCTTTTTGGAAGAGGATCAAGTAACTCGCAGAGTTTTGATTGTCATGGTTCTCAAGGTAATTTTGTTGTGTGCATCATATTTTGCATGTCGCCTGTTTTAATGAAGGATTTTTTAGGCATGCGCTCATACCCTTCTTTCTTTCATGTGTTTACAGGGTTTTCAGTTGCTTCAAAACCTGTAAGGTCAGCTTTATTTCCCCATTTCTTTTCTTCATTTTTGCATTTTATAAACGCACAAGGCTTAGCTCTTTCTCCATTCGTTCTTTATTATTATAAAGAAATTCTAGGTAGAAATGTGCATTCCTTCTTGGTCGACGCATTTCCTTCTCTTCAACAAATTTAGGAAAATTAATTGGTAATGACGATAACATACCTTGGAAAACAACGGTCTATTGTATTTAATGCAGTGAACCTTCATTAACATATACTATTCTACAGGGAATGTATGTCATTTCTCCGAATGGATTCCCCTATTTCTACTCTAAGGAGGCCATTTTCTTCAGATGGATCTAGTGAAGGGGAAAGAAGAGTAAGTACCATAAAGTAGTTTCTCTGAAGGTTTCTATGCTTTCAGAGTTTAAAAATCTTCCCCTTCTCTTTGCCTTCCTCTAATGTTGCTTTATAATTGCAACATATGTATTGCAGGTAAAGAAGAATGTTGTAACAAGACTTCCTTTTGTTGATGCATTCCTGTTGAAAATTAAGAAGCACAAAGATCTTCTTGCTAACAGGAAAATATGGTCACGTAGATCTGTTATTTTACCAGAATTTGTTGGTTACACTGTACGAATCTACAATGGAAGAACATTTGTTCGATCTAAGATCACTGAAGCAAAGGTTGGTCATAAATTTGGGGAGTTTGCTTGCACACGGAAGCGTAGACATCTCAGAACAAGTACTGCAGCGGCAAAAAAGAAGGGAAAAAAGTAGATAAGGACAAAAGAAAGTCCATGTTTGGTAGATTTGATCTGAATTGCTGATTTAATTCAAGCCAATTTGCTCGTATGTGAAAGTCACTAGTCTTCTATTTTCATTGTTATTCATCTCCTCGGGGTTAACACTAGAAACCGTAAACTCACGGCCCTTGTTTTTCATTATCTGGAAAGTTGGTTGTTATTCTTGAGCCAGCTTTTTGGGATTGTAATCTTAATAATATTTAAACTATTTATAGTCAGAGTAACAAGGATGTAAATTTTAACCATTGGCAGTTCATTTTATATGGCTTACATTCTGCTGCTTTGTAATTAAATGATGAATGCTATAACGGCTTGGTGTTCTGCTACTTCATGTGGCATGTTACACGATTAAATTTGGTCATTGTTCGATTCTGTTTGCCTTCATTAGATGCTCTAGAAGTATGTATACGTGCTTTTCAAATCTCCAAATGGATGTTTGAGACTGATGTAAGATGGCCTTGGGATTTGAGAATCAGACCCGTCAGAAAAACTGCCATCCAGTCCAAATTTTAACAAATCTTTCTGCTGCTGAGAATAATTTGAGGGAAAAAGTTAGCAGTACTATGAACAGTGATCATAAGATTTGTGCAAAAGATGCGTTGCCGGCGATTTGTGCAAAAAGACAACTTTAGAGCAGTAAACCTCATTGTGATTTTCATTTTATTGTCATGAAACTGAATTTATTTTCCTCCATCTGAAGCATCTAACTCTATTATTCAAGTCTGCTAACGATAAACATATAACAATGAATTACACGAACGTCTAGCAGACAGAAAACGGGAGAGTTATCATTGAAAGTAATCGTGTTTAACAAGAACAAGTCAAAACAGGAACTTATCAGAAAGTCCAGGAGCCGAAGGACCAAAGATGAATTAGGATGGCTTGTAATATTTAGTTGGTACAAATGGCATTTTTGTGACAACTCCATCATAGGCCTTCCCTCGCACAAGTATTTTAACATTGGTGCCTGCCTTGTGTAATCCAGATTTCACATACCCCATAGCAATGTTCTTCTTGAGGCATGGACTAAATCCTCCACTGGTGATTTCTCCAATATTTTCCCCTTTATCATTCTGAATCTCACTGTGGGATCTAGGTGGTGGACCAGAAGAGGTAAATCCTACACGCCTGATTTTGGGACCCTCTGCTAGTTGTTTGAGTATTACCTCAGCACCAAGAAAGCCACCTTCAGACTTTCGCCTTTTCCCTATGGCCCATGTCAATCCTGCCTCTACAGGTGTTATGTGTTGTTCCATGTCATTACCATATAAACACAACCCAGCTTCAAGTCGGAGGCTGTCACGTGCACCCAGCCCTGTCAATCTTATTTTTCCTTCAGATTTTTCTAAGATTGCCTTGGCAAGATCCACAGCATGCTCCGAAGCAACAGAGATTTCAAATCCATCTTCACCAGTATACCTGAAGCATCAACAAAGAGGTAGAAATAATCCACTTTCACCAGTCAAAAACTATGCAATATAACAAATGCAGGGAAGAAGTGTAAACTAAGTAACCAGTAGGTATAAGCTAAATATTCAATCATTAAGAAAATCACAAAATCGAGCTCAGGAGCATGCCTCCACAAAAGAGCTACTCTTTATATATACAGACAGTAGTCATAGCTTTAGGTTGCAAAAAACAAGTTAATGCCTCAGTCAGAGTCATATAAGGTAATTCTACTAAGTTTGAGATGTATAAAAAGGAAATATATGAAGAATAAACGAAAAGATCATACCCAGTCCTAGTGAGAAAGCAGTGTGATCCATTGATGTCAATCATATGAAATTCCCCAAAGTATATCTTGCTCAGATCCTCTTTTGTCAGGTGTTGAAGAACTGGGGCAGCAAGAGGTCCCTGCACCAGAAAAATGACAAGAAAATCCTTTACTAATACCACTAACAAGAGATATCTAAATAATTAAGCTAACAGTTGTATCTCAAGATCATCAGAAGTGACATAATCGGTGTCTTACCTAAAAGGATGACATGACGAGCAATAAAGTTACAACAGAAGACATGATGGTGCAAAGCATAAGGCTATTGTTATACACCCAATGTCTCCAACAAGATGATAGAAATGTTTAATTTTATCTTATGGTCACAAGATTGACAAAGAGAATCAGAATAAAACCTTAAAATTGCACATTAAAGTTCCACAGCAGAAACTGAAACAACTTGGTGAATGTTAAAATTCACCTGAAGTGCAAGAAGAGATCTCTCGTCATGAATGTGCCATGAGACATCACCACCCTTTGTCTTGAATGCCTTCATGTGCTCCTCAATGTGAGCCAAATCCTTGTCCCTACACCCCGCATTCACAACTATGTATAAGAGATCATCCTTAACTTTGGTGATCACAGAATCATCAATTGCTCCTCCTTTCTCATTTGTAAAGACAGTTAGAGTGCCAGTTCCATGTGCAAGCCCAGCAACATCAGCAATAACAAGCTTCTCAAGGAAAGGGACGCAATCCTTTCCCTTGAGACTCAGTCCACACATATGGGAGACATCAAATAGGCTGCCGTTCTGCCTACAGTTCACAGTAGAGTCCATGATAGAATCCTTGTACTGAATGGGCATGCTCCACCCAGCAAATGGCACCATCTTCCCACCATGAGCCACATGAAAGTCATATAGTACAGTCTTTTTGAGATCAGCTTCAGAGGCGAAGTATCGACGGGCCACAGCCTTCTTATCAGCTTGAGAAAGACGACGGGTGATTGATTGACCAAGTTGCCATAGACCTCCTCTCATTCTCTAAGATGAATGTCTGACCATAACAATGTCAAGCAAACTGTCAGATACAACTAGCATCAGCAGATGCAAAGTCCAGAATAGCAATTGGATTTTGATTAATAGATGTTAATGACATAGGCAAGCCAAAAAGAGATGAAAAGTTAAATACATAAGCAGAAACAAAAAAAGAAACAGGTTTACAGATATGTCAAACGTGAGGGAAAGGGTCAAATGTGAGGGAAAGGGTGAAGTATGCAGAAAGTGTAGACAAGTCCAAGTTAATTATGTGCCAATGGCATTGTCCAGAGTTATATAACTCCACATAACAATACCATTTATAAAAAGGGTTGATACACTAACAAGCAATAGCCTTTTCTAGTAGTCCAATGAAAGAGATAATTTGGGTACTGGATTCTTTTAAATGCCTGCAATAACATCCTTTACGGTTCACAATATAAAATGATTTGGTGCAATTGCGCCTCCAGGTTCGAAATCTGCTTCTAAGTAATACTTATGATCTCAAAGAACCAGTAGTTACTCACCCACTAAGAACATAAGGATCTCATAAAAGATGTACGACGTCATTGAACAATTCACATAAAAGAAAAAGATGAATATTAGCAACAACAAACAGAGTGTTTGATAATAGATCTCATTTGCATTTTCAGCATCCAAGAAGGCATAATCACCAGCACCTTACTGTAAAAGAATCGAGTATTGAGAACAGCAAAAGATAGAAACTTTGAAGCACAATTTTGCAGTAATGAATAGACCCATAAAAGAAAAGAAGACGAGAAGGGGAGGCTTACAGTAGTTGGTGGTGGTGATGGATATTGTTCAAAACAAAGCAAATCTGAGGAGAAACCAGCGGAGCATCGACGCACTACACTCAATATATGGTGATAAAATAAGGACACTTTTTTAAAAATATAATATTTATATATATATAATGTATTTTTTTCTAGTATTTTTAATATAATAGAAAATAGAGTTAGATGTTTGGTGGGTAACGCAGTGGGTGAAGGATAAAACCCCATCTGTAGCGAGTGGTGTTCAGGGCTAAGTGCAAACCCAATCAATTCTGTCTTTTATGCAAGTGCTACTCTTTTTAACATTTGACTGTTGTCCCAATAAACAATCTGCACTAAATAATCTTTGCCGTTGATTCGATGATGTGGGTACTCAAGATGGAATGGTGAAGATAAAGAGCCTATGGTTTGCGACACAGGAAGTGAGAGCATTGAATCAGAGTCAGCTGACATGTTACCTTCCCTTAATGTGTTTTTGAGTTAAAATAAAGGAAAAGCAAAGTTGGTGAGATTTGACAAGGATGCCACCCTTGTTGGGAAAACGCTGTTGCCTATTGGCTCTTGGTAGGAAGGCTTGTTCTTAGGATTTGTAATTAGGGGAATTAGTGGCTATGAAATTAACCACAAAATTTAGAGATTCTTCTCAATTTATCAGTTCAGGTTGGGTTGGTGACTAGTACTCTAATATGATTCTTGGTTACATTAGAACTACACAAAGCAAAGAATAATAATATATGTATAAAATTCATAGGTCTGTCTAACTAAAAAAAAAAATGCAAGTAAAATGAAGCTCTTAATCATGATGATGGACTTGGGCCTCACTCATATCTTCCTTTAAATGGCTTTTTTAGAGTAAATTCTACAATGACAAAATTAGGGCCTGATTCAGTCTTTCAGAAGATTTAGTTCTTAGTCATGATGATGGATTGGGCCTGCACTGGACCAAGCTTCTGGTTCATGGATTTAGCGACGGCAACGGCGACGTCTCTTGTAACAGAAATGCGACAAGGCTGTTTTTGGAGGCGCGCGGAAATCAAAGAAGTGGGAGTAAACGACACTGCCACGCAGAATAAGGAAAAAAAATGACAAAGCTTTCAGAATCTAATAAATCAACCCCACAGCCCAATTTCTCACGAAAGAAATAAGGATTCTCATGACAGCCATAGAAAAAGGAAAAGAAAATATATATTCATTTGATTCAAAATCACCAGTCTTTCTTTCTTTCTTCCTTTCGAATCTCTGGTTACCATTTTCTTTAAAATTCGTGGCTTCAGATACTTTTGCTTCCACTCTCTCTCATCCACTTGATGCATTTCTGCTTCAAAATCTATTCCCAGATGATGATCTTGAGTTCTTCTTAATCCATATCAGGTAATTCTGTTTCTTCTTCTCTTTTTAGCTTTTGCTTTCATTCTCTTGAATATTTCAAATATGTATATGAGCAATTCGAAATTTAAAAGAATACCAATGTGTATTAGTTATTAATTAGAGTTAGCAATCAAGATTCAAGATTATGTTTTGTGCTTGTGGGTAGTGGCTATCTTTCTCTAGATAGTATACAAACACATGATTAGCAAATACCAACATCCCCCTTTCAGTTGCTCTTTTTTTGCTAGGAGTAGTAACCAGGTCGATAGCTCAGAAAATTGATTTTGTTATTATTTGTTCTATTCTTAGCATAATATTTTCTTTTCTTTTTGATAAGGTAATGATCATGGTTCAACCATGGTAATAGTCTATCTATCTGGAGTAATTACCAAGTGGCATCCTTATCCGGGAATCAGCAGACTCCATGAGACTTCTCTATGCAACACCACGCATCTCAATTCTATGACAAGTCCTGCAGTCTCTCCTAGCCTATTATGTGTTCCATGTAATAATTTAGTTTACAGTTCTTCCGTTTCTTGGAATGGACGTAGCCAGCGTAGGACTCCTCACTTGTCACAACGAGTTGCTTCAAACAGATGGCTGGTGGGTTATAGAGTAACTTCAGGACTAATATGCTTCTTTTCTTCTTCTTTTTTTTTGTGGTTGATTAAACACTTCATTGCTTAATTTTGATTCTTACAGTGTCGGTCACATGATTCTATTTCACCTGATGATGAGTACCGTTCGTCTCGGAATATAGCAATCAGTTTGTTTAGGCGATACAGGAATGTCATCGACCGTGGAGGAAGTGACAACCTAAAAGTATATTCAGTAATTTGCTCATCTCTGTTAATTTGTGGGGCTACTATGCTTCAATTGCTGAATGATGGATTTTAGTTATGTATATCAGGAGTTCATCAGTGCTGGGGTGAACGCATATGCTTTGGGCTGCACTGATGAAGGATTGCGCAAGGAACTTATTGCTATGAAGGAATCTGGTGCTGAAATTGAAGCAATGCAGAATTATGGGGGAAGCACCAGTGTGAAATCCAAGATATTTGCAAAGGAGGTTAGCCACTCCTGCCTAGTTTAATGCATTACTCTCTTAAGCTTTGAAAATCAGAAACAACAACTAGGTGATTAAAGGTCTTGTACTGAATCAATGCTCCTAACCTTCAAAAGGTCATCCTTAATCATATCCGCTTTTCTGTATCATCATTGTCCTAATGCTTGAGCCTTTGTTTGACTCTGAAAGAGCTTCAGAGGGAAGCACATTTCTCAACTAGGCTTATCAGGAATGGTTCTGTCTTTCTTTCTTTTCGTTCTTGTTAGTTTCTAAATGCATGTCAAGTTCTTTTCTGGATCTCTTTCTAATATTATGATGTGTTCCTTATACATTTGTATTTCTTTATGAAAAGGGTGATTTTTGGCTATTAACTGGAAATTTCTTTTTTCATGAACAATTAACATCAATGATCAGTATAAGTTATTGCAGAAACTGATAAAATTCTTGGATTAGAACCTTACTCTTTCTAATCTAAGGTGCAGGTAGATGAGTGTATTCTGTGGTTGAGCATTATATTCATCACCATCTTGTGTACTCCACAACCAACTATAGTTAGATGGTCATCTACCCCTCCTGTGTCGGATGAAATACTGCTTAAGTGGAAAGGTTTTTGTGCCCTCATAGCAAATGCATATTATGTGAAGGGAATGGCATGGTGAGGTTCTTTCAGTTGCTTTTGCTTTTTGGCAGTTATATTGGGATGGATAAAGTTTTATATGAAAAGATGTATGACTGAACCAAGCATTGACATCTCATGAATTTGGTTAGAAAGTCGAGAATGATTGAAATATTTTGAATCAGTAATACTGCAAATTATGGAAACATTTTTCCGGTTAGATTGTGGCTGACATAATCTGTCTTGTTTGACGAAGGCTTCCTGTGAAGACTCTTCAGCTAGAGCAAATGGCGGTTGTGGGATATTCTGAGGAACCATCAGTTGTTGCCAGCCGAATGCGATTAGTGTTTAGCACACTTGAGGTTGTAAGTCCACAGTGGCCAAGAGTCTAGCCGCGCTCTTCAATGTCAGCAAAGGCCAGTTTCTCTAGGATCATTTGGGCTTCTATATGAAATTTGTAAATTAGTGCACCTTTATATTCAGCAATCATTTATGACTTTTAAAAAAATTAAAATGTCCATCTACTTTTTTAACTGGTAATCTGAAGTCTGGAGAAGCCTGACATCTGCCAGTATTGTTTTGTAATGAAACTGGTACCTGGAAATAGCTTGCAGGCAGTTAGTTGCCTCAGAAATTTACGACTGCCTCAAGATAACTAAATGCAGCTTATCTTGAATTTCTATACCACTTGAAATTTCAAACGACCAGAGAGATTTGTTAAATCTGAAAATAACTAAATCTTTTGTCAATTACACAAATAACTCAAGATATCAATCAAGGCCAAAACTGATAAAGTTTATTGTACATAAGAAATATTATAAAAAATCTGGAGAAGTAATAAGTGACGCAGAGTTTTTGAGCGTCTTCCTTGCACGCCAATACACCGCATTTGCTGTTTCTGATGTTCCCAGCTGTACAAGTGGAAAGTTAGTATATACTGAAACTATTGATAACTATTGATATGATGCACCAGATAATAGGACATCACTTTGAACATGGACATTGATGAGCAAGTCGTATAAAATAATTTCAGGTCATAATCTGGCTAGTTTAATTAAAAAAAATCCATCTCATATTCTCATTTTAAGCTGATATTAGTATAGGCTACACAGTTTCTGGAAAGTCAATGAAGTGTTGTGATAGAAGTATGCATTCTGTTAGGGACATGGGAAGGGTAGTGTGGAAAAGAATGTTATTTACGAAGAAGGTAAAGCAAAATTCACCTTAATCTCCATGGCATGGTAATCTCGCCACAATCTCACATTTTGGTCATGAGTTGCAAGTGCCGATTCATATAATTTTCGGGCATTTCCAAGACACTCTTTATCATGAATTGATGCAAGATTCTCTTCCAACTCAATGCAAGTTCTGAGTAAAGCAAGACCTGGACGGGGCAGGGCAAGAAAACTGCAATGGAAACAAAGAGGGTTATGATGCCTTTAGCTAACAAAAGAAAATAATTTAAAAGTTTCGTTATAAAGTCACGCGTTTGATGTTTTTGCATATAGTGTATTACAGAGTTTCACAAAGTCAACAATGCCCTTCATATACAGTGAAAAAAGGCCACTTTATGTAAATATTATTCCCCAACTAGAAATGCTCCATACATAGTAGCATATCACAACCATTAAGCAGTGAATACTGACTTTCCAGTTACTAACATACCGCTTGTACGTCTCCCTTGCAAATTGAATTCCATTTTTCTGGAGAACACAATTTACAATGGCAGAAGGAAGAGAGAAACCATGGTCGCCGCCACCATCTTTAGCTACTGAAATGAATGACATCTCAACCAGCTGCTCAAAATAATGTTTTTCTACAGCAAATAACTTGATTGCCTGCAGTATGAGATTATATTAAAACTTGGGTTGAATTTTCAAACTTCATTATTTAGTTATTTTCCAGCACTTGTCTGTCATTGAAACTAATAAGTACAATAATCATCTCATGGAATTAGGAAGATGCAGCTTAATTAAGCCACATGGTATCTGCAAATAGACTAAATGCATAATATTATTGAGTATATAAGAAAGTAACTTTAAAGAATTGCTACGCATTGTCTGCCAATCAGGCACCAAAGGAGGAGAGTGATAACTCTAAAATCAGAAACCCTAAAAATAGTCACCTTAGATATTTTATTCATTAGAGAAATACTTTCAAAATAATAAGGCATGTCTCAGTCTTAATAGATATTTCTGATAGGTAAATCATTGATTATAGTACCAAAGAAATAGAGCTAGAAAGGGCAGGCAAAACTGAACCCAGATGTGTTTAGTCAGATAATGTAAACTTTGACATTACAAACGGCAAAGGAATAAAATCATACCATCACCCACAACTCCTCAGCTTGTGATATCGACACTTTAGTCAATGCATTTTTAAGGAGCCCAAAGATGGATTGCAGATCAATGTCACTTGGTCGAGGAATATTATTTGTAAAAATTCTAATTTCTATTGAGGCCCTTAAAAGCAATAATTTTACTGAATCTGAAAGTTTTCCACTGCAAAAATTTTCTGCTAGCTTCCTGGCTTCATCTAGCCTTCCTAGTTGCAAGTAAAATGAAACATATTCACAAGCAAAATCCTCACTAATGCATCCTGATATCTCCGCTTTCTTGAATATTGTTAAAAGATGAGAAAGTTGGTGTTTAGTATGACTGGCTGGTCCAGAAAGTTGGTTATCTTCTCTTTTAGGGGCAATAACATCCATAAGAAACTTCGCATATAGGCTAAACATAGTCGGAGAGGACACAAATTGCAAAGCCTCCTCATAAACCTACAAAGTTCACAGAATCAAGGAATTCAATTAGATAACAGTGAGCAAGAAAAGAACTCAGATCATATGGATATCTATATTTCAACTTCTGTAATAAAAGAATTGCACTACAATTCTTATCAGATATCAAGACTCGAGAATGCAGGAAAATTACATCACAAGAAAAGCAATAAGCAACAACTGTTTAATTTCAATGGTGTCACATGTTCTTTTAGGATTGTACCTGAACTGCCTTTTGTAGTTGTGGTGGCATGCTACCTTCAGTCATCTCCTGCATACTTATAGAATCAGTCAGTTCAAGTCTAGCAAGCCAGTCCCAGTATTCAGAATCGCTAGAAAAGTCTCTTTTCATATCATTCAAGAGCTGGTTGCGCATATCTTCTGAATGAGCCAATTCTGTAGCTTCAAATATCTCAAACAATCGCTTTCTCAAGCCAAAACTAGAAGGAAGGGCTTCAATTGCACCACTATATATCGTCTGAAGAATATTCAAACCCTGTTCCCGAAACAAATCCGCTTTATCCTCAACACTAACATTTATCCCATTGTTATTTCCTCTTTCTTCATCAAGTGACATAAACATACCATTATTTTCATCTCTCCAATGTTGCTCGTCAGCATCTCTATGATCACGAAGTAGAGTGCCTGTATCCTCTCCGAGAGCAACCTTCCGAGCTTTTAACTTGTTAAGGTATGTAAGTTCCATTCGAAGATACTCTATCCAAAGGTCTTCTGAATTAGGGCATACTCTCAAACCGCTCTGCATAAGAGCACGTGCAGCTGCTACATTCAAGTTATGATCAAATTCCCAAGCTGCAGCATATATCCAAACTCCTGGAACTTTTGGATGAAACCTAATTAATTGAGCCAGTACCTAAATAATGAAGAGAAACAATAAACAATGAATAAAACCCCTTCTCTAAGAAATAAATACAATTAGCTACATGAACAAAATAAACTCTTAACACCTAAGGTCTGTTAACATCTAGAAACTTCAGTCCTTGCTGATAAAAGTATAAAATGTTAAATTTAATTATATTTTAGTTAGTCCCTGAATTTTTATGTTATAGAGCAATTTAGGCTTCAAAATCAAAATGGATAAAATAAAGGAGATGATTGAACAGCAGCTGTTCAGGCTCCATTTCGGCAATCAGATGCTGATTAAAAGAGTTCACCAAACACTTAAAATAGAGCTGATTGACACAAAATAAGCTATCAGCTCCTCACATCAGCTGAACCAAACGCCCCGAGAAACAGCTCAATCAACAGTTCAATCATAAATTGATTTAACACAGAAAACAATATCTTCCAAATCTGATTTTTTTTTTTCTTTCTAAAAGGTTTTTACCTTCTTCATTCTGCCATTCCTGCGAGCTCTACAGAATTCCAAATACCGAAACCAAAGATCAATATCTCCTTTATATCTCGTGACAGCGAGACGATAAATATCAACAATTCTCGAAACACCGGCAAAATCGGAAACTGACATCTTCATTTTCTTGTTTCCCTTTTCTTTTAGGTCACGCGCCACTGATTTCTTTCTTAGGCGGCGAAGTGTGTCTAGCTGAGTTTCATATTCTATGTATGCTAAGTAATCTTGCTTTAATGGACTAGGTCGTTTCAGTCTATACTCGAATTTTCGTCTTTGTTTCACAATTTCAGCTATCTCCTGATGCGTGAAAAACCCGCGCCTTTCTAAATCGTCGAGCTCGTCGACCATGCGCTCCAGGCGGTATTGTACGGTGTCCGCCATTCTTTTTGCGTTAGGTTTGGATTGAGGATGGTACTGTAAAGATTTTAGAGAGATAGAGGCAGTGAAATTTGAAAATTTGTTATGGTTTAGGGTTTTAGGAAAGGATTATTGATTTGAGGAAGAAGATGGGAAAGGTAGTTGGGCTTGGGCTTGTTAGGCCCATATATAGAACTACATTGGTTACCGTTTTAGGTCAAAGCGGTGTCGTTCGGTGCTTAATTTGAACTGATAATGGGCTATGCAACCTTTGTAAAGCCTAAAAGACCAGCATAATATTGATGGGTTATTTTACAATTTTTTTAATGAATTGATTAAGAATGATTATATTTATTAATTAAATAAATATTAATATATATAATAATTTTACGCTATTGCGATTTATAAATTTAAATAAAATTAACTCAACTTTAAACTCGTAGTTTTAGAAGCGATTTATAATTAATTTATGTTATTTATTTTTTTACAAAAGAGTTGATAAGGAAAAGAATGCATTGTGAATCAAAATTATTAAGAGTCTGATGATTAAGAAAAGAAACTAACTTTGCTAAATATTCAAAAGATTAATTTGGACATAGAAAAATTAGATGTAATGGAGAAAGCTGAAAATGCGAGCTTAGTAATATATGATGGCAAAAAGAAAAACATTAATTTTATTAGGGAAACAAAATTCAGGAACACATAGTGAGAGTGATGTATGGAACTCTTAATTTAAATGTCTGCAAAGAATTTGATGGCTTTGTTAAATTTGGTTTAATTCTTAGGGATCATCACCCTTACCATTTCCTATCCCAAAACCAAAGCCAATTCCCATTCCAAATCCTATGCCCATTCCACTGTGACCCCTCCCAGCTCCTTGTCCTGTGCCTACTCCTTTGCCGCCACTCCCTCCTCCAAAACCAAAACCTTCACCTTCACCCCGTCCATATCCTTCACCGTTGCTTCTATCACCACCTCCACTGACACCTCCTATGCCAATGCCTCCGCCATAACCACTACCATGACCTGACCCTCCACCAAAGCCACTTCCACTTCCACCTCCACCTCCACCTCCACCTCCACCTCCTCCTCCTCCATTACCACCGAAACCACCACCTGCACCAAAACCACTACCATGGCCATACCCTCCACTAGAACCTTTTCCACCACCGCCCTCACCTCCACCACCTCCACCCCCTCCACCGTTTCCTACACCAATACCAGCGCCAAAACCACTACCATGACCAGACCCTTCACCAGAACCTCCATTCTCATTTCCACCCCCTTCTCCACCTCCACCCCCTCCTCCTCCTCCTCCACCACCACCACCACCACCACCAGCATTATCTCCACCTCCAGCTCCATATCCACTGCCATGACCATACCCTCCACCAATCCCTCCTCCACTACCCCCACCTTCTCCTCCACCACCACCACCACCACCACTGCTCCCTATACCAGCTCCAGCTCCAGCTCCATGGCCTTCGCCATGTCCTGACCCACCATCTGCATCTCCACCTGCTCCTCCACCACCACCACCACCACCACCACCACCTCCTCCTCCAGCAACAGCACCACCATCACTGTTACCTCCTCCAGCCCCATGGCCCTCCCCGTGCCCACTTCCTCCAACATTTCCACCATCCCCTCCTCCTCTTCCACCTCCACCTCCACCTCCACCTCCGCCTCCAGTCCCAAATCCACCAGCATAACCACCTTTACCTTGCATACCAATATCTCTGCCACCATTTGCAAAGAAACTTCCGCAACTCCGCCAATTTCTATAACATTCATCTTCATTATAGTGGTCATCATCAAAGTTCCATCCACTTGGACCACCATATTTGTTCTCATCTTCTACTTCATGACGTTCATAACCAACACTACTCGAAGCCCTAACAATGTTAAAAACAAGAAAAGCCACGTAAAATACTTTGCTAATCATTATAGAACAAGCAAGACTCAAGAAGACAAGTTAACTTGCGTGCTTGGCCCCTCCTCTCTTGTGTCTCGTATTTATAGGAGTGACCATTCTCTCTTACTTGTTCATTATAGTTCATCGCTATATTTTACTGGGACAAGAATTTCAAGCCATTCTATTTTTTATTTTATTTTTCTCCCAACTAACAAACAGTAATGGACCATGTTCATTTGCTGTGTTTCAAAGGGACTCGAATTGGCGGGAGCACTAAACAATGTATCCAAGTCAACACATTAAGGTCTAGATAGTGTGTTGTGTGGTCAACTTTAACAGACAAAATATTATAAGCCAACTTACTGAAAAGAAATCCAATACCCAAATGATTTTACGTATAATTATGCGTGCATGATTTGTCAACATTAGTATAAAATAATAAGCTAGAAAGTAGTGGAGTAGTAGGTATAATATTGTACCCTCCTGAAGTATCCTAAGCGATTGGCATCCTAATCCTTTCTATGTGAAATGTCATTCTTCGGATCTCTATGAAGTCCTACCTGGCATTCCATTCTTTACGAGTATAATTAGAGCTCGATGACAACCAATCTCTCAGGTAGGATATAAAATTCAAAATATTCTCATATACCCTTTGTATGTCTTTCTAATTTCTATGTTGTGTGAGAAATATGTATATGCTTATCTTTTTCTTTCTCTTCTGCTTGCGTATGTAGTTGGTACAGTGGGCATGCGAGTGGAAGTGGATATACATATTGAACACTTGAAGTGTAAGCCTAGAAAAGTATACTAGCTAGAGGCACTTGCCTCCAGCATGCAATGATTAGCAACATTTTGGTAGTGATTTACAGTAGACTTTTCTGTCTTCCTGAAGAATATTTTGTAGCTATAGAGAGAATGAAATGCACCAATTAAGATATGCAGAAAAGATAAAATTAATACAAAATCATTTTAAAGATCTTTCCTTGTACAAACCCATTTTAACAATCTTCATTAGTTCTTCTAATTAATGGGAATCTAACTACTCCAACTTTAGCAACAACTCCTTCAGTATTTTATGCTGACTATAGTATTTAAAACTGGGAGGGGGGCTTCAGTGCCTAGTACATGCATCCAAATCTTTTCGATGTTTATTTATATACGGAATTCCCTTCAGATTACAAAATTAAAGTCCATTCATCAATAAAGTTAACAATTACTATTATAATTATGCAATTAGACAAGAACATAGCGGCAGCCGCTGAGTGTGCACAAGTGTAAGCAAACAGGGTAGCCACGTAATAGATAATGTGAAAAATGTGATCAGTAGAAAAGCAAGGAAGTATTAAAAGATTTAAAAGAGAAATAATAAAATATGAAGTTCTAGAATAATGAATATAAATGGAGCTAGCATCCACTGAGAAGCAAAATTTCAAAAGAGAAAAACAAAAAACAATAATTAGAAAAAGCAGAAGTTGAAGACAACAGGTCTATATATAAACACTTTATGGTTACTTGTATAAAAAATATATAGAATTGTGGCAGGCAATTAAGGAAGTGTATGATAGACAGCAGGTGAAGAGGCCAGCTGAATCCCAACATCTTTAGATATGGCAATATTATCTTTTCGGAACCTCAGATTTTGATCTGGAATGTGCTTTTAATATTCATCATTTTTATATATTTGTAATATAATGTAATGTAACCCAATCGCAGATTACTGATGGTGTTTCACGAAAGCTGGGATCATCTTTTTTCTTTTTCTCAACATTTACATTTGATCAAACAAGTAAAATTAATTTTCGAAATGATGAATTTTTTAATAGATGAATTTGTGAAATCTCTCGAAAGATAAATTCTTTTATTTTTTAAATTTTTTCAAAAAAAATCTTTCAAAATTTAACGATCTGATAGGCTTAAAATTAAATAAAAAGAAAGAAAATATTATTATTGGCTTAAAGTTCAACGTATATATTTTTTTTGAAGATTATTTTACTTTATTTTCTACCACTTTAAACTGTTTTCAGAGTTCTAAATCTCTTAATTGAATTATCAAACAATGTTAGAATAACATAAATTAAAAGATTTACACTTCAGGAGATAAAATAAAGTTTAAAATTTTAAAACTTAAAATATGAAATGTTTAAACTGTTACAAATCCAATGTTAAATTTTTTTTTTAAATGGATTTGGTTTACTATGTTATCTATAAATTAAATTAATTATTTAATAATTATTACTTTATTTATTAAATATTATATTTAAATTAATTGATTTGTTTATTATTAATAATTACTATAATTAAATATTAACTAATATAATATAATAAATAATAAATAATAACTGGTTTCTTTAACACATGAATAATATGAAAAATTGAGTAACGTTAATAGAACTTTTAAAAAAATATATATATGTTATGAAGTGTGTAACAAACTAATTGTAAGTAAGCAATTTAAGATCATAACTATTTTAGATAAATATTATTATTATTATTATTATTATCATTAGGTAGTAGCTGCCCACACTATTATTTCTTATACAGGTTACAGGCCATGATTAAGTTCAGTATCTAATTAATATGGAACAATAGGATAACGCATAATTTGATTAAGGCTGCCACCCTCCCATCCCTCCTCCAACTCCTGAACCTCCACCATACCCACCGCCTCCCCCATTCTTTCCCCCCACCACCACCGCCACCACCTCCTCCACCCCCGCCCCCGATCCCACCACCTCCAAACCCAAAACCTCCTCCAAACCCACCTCCAAAGCCAGAGCCCTCGCCTCCGCTGCCTCCACCACCACCACCTCCCAACCCTCCATTTCCATACCCGTACCCGCCTCCAGCTCCACCACCAAAGCCAGACCCCCCCTTTTGTCCCCTACCGCCACCAAGTTGTGCACCATCAAAACCAGGAAAGGGGAAGAAGAAGGTCTTGTTATCAGCATTTGCAGCTTTTTTGCTCTCAGATAGCTTTCTAGCACCAGTAGGAAAAACGAGTAGCAACGCACCAAGAATAAACACCATAAAACGTCTACTAGCCATTTTCAATTATTTAAGAAGAGAACGTATAGGTTTTTTACGTGATAACAGTAGCATCAAAACGAGGATTATATACACGTACCCATCTTTGAATTGAACAAGGTGGGTTATATATTTACACCTCTTGTCCTAGAAAAATTAATAGAGCCACCTGCCCAGAGACCCGCAAACTAACCGCCCTTCTCTTTTGTTTGCGTTTCTTTTTTATTTTTCCTTCTCTCTTGATCAATAACTAAGTGACCACCCTTTGTCGATAATAATTTGACCTAGCTAGCTGGTTTTGTGTCTCTTCACATTTGAACAACCATTTTTGTAGGCTGAGTCATCCTGCATTTACTTCTTGCTATCATCACATCATCTAATTTTTCTAACTATTGTCATACAGGCAGGTCATCACGACTCAGATTTCATGAGTTTTACAGAACAAAATTAAAATTTTAACTGATATATAAAATAATCTATAAATATTATTATATTTATATCACCCTTAATTAAGGGATTCAAATATTATTCTTGAGTTATAAATGAAGGGAGAAAAACTGAACGTAATATATGCACTTATAATTAAGTTAAGTTTGTAAGTGCAAGGATGGTAATATAATTGGACATTCAAAGCGTAACTCATTATATACTTAATTATGATACTAAATAACTTCTAATTTTTGCAAAATCAATTGATTAAATAATTTATCTCACAATTTTTTATTTTTTTTTCAGTTTATGGTGACATTTCGATTTAATTTGATTTTTACAAAGTTATATTAATTTGAATATGACTTATATTTTTAAGTTGAAAATATTTGATTCTAAAAGTTCTATATATTTTTTTTAAAAGTATGAGAATTGATTAAACAATTTTTTATAGACTTTGCAGAGAGATAACTATAAGTAATGGCGAAATTGGGAGTTAATAGGTGGTCCTTCATTCAAAGAGAGAGAGAGAGGAAAAAGAAAAACTTGTGGACGATGAATTTCATTGGTTAAACAAATAATTAAGTGCATTTAATTGATTTATGAAGAGGGATGTGCAAAATCTGATTTGAGGAAAACTGGTTTCACATACGACTTTGTAATAACTGACCGATAAAGAAGGTGAGCAGACCTCGTACTGGGTTTTTACATATAAGGACAATGCAGCTGCCGACATTAACATTTTGTTCGAGAATTTCTTTTCCCTTATGGTTTTAATTATTTGGAAAGAATTTTCTTCTTCTTTTTTATCCTCGAATGCAAAATTCCAGTACTTCAAATGTAATATTAGGTAGTTTTTTCCAGTACTACAAACTAGACTCTGAACAGAAATAGCAACAAAATCATGCTGCCACCAAAAATTCAACCCAGCAGGAGGGCTAGCAAAAACATGAAGACAACCAACATAAGAAGCAAGCCAATCTGCGACAAAATTAGCTTCTCTATAAGTATGGACAAGACGAACTTCTCAATTTCGATTGAGCAGCCTACGTATCTCTTCAATGATAGACCCATTAGCATTAGGCAAGCCAAACTCATTTTGAACCGACCGAAGGGCACATTGACTATCCACCTCGACAATGAGCTTTCCAATATCCAACTTCCAACCTAAATGAATACCTTGCAACATGCCCTCATAGCTCTACCCGAGTGATAGAGCAAGAACCAAATATTAGGTAGTTTTATAAATAATGCTGATACAAATTAAGTGTTTGCGCCAATAATATGTTAATTAAACTTAAAAGGATGGCGAATTTCTTAAAAGGTTATTAGAATTATAGAACCTCAAACCAATATTCTTCCAATTCTCATTAATTTACCAACGGTCATGTCATGAATTATGAGATCTTAAATTGCTCACTAAACCTATTGATTATCCACTTCCTGCTGAGTATTTGACGACAGCAGAAATATATCAGATCAAGGAAATGCACAAGAATTTGGTTCCATATCTTATAAGAATTCAGTAGCTTCCAAGGTTCGTCAGGATAAAGCCAAAAAGTAACAAGAGTATTCCTTATCTTTTTGAGGAATAGGACTCTTTTGTCTATATAAAGATGCTCCCTAGGGTAAGTCAGACCATCACTATTTAACACTAAGATCTTATATTGCATTCATTTTATTCCTTTGGAGCTAAAACTAACTTTATTATTAATAGGTTCATATTATGTTTATATAATTAAGGTATTTTAGTCATTTATTGGTAATATTTTATATACATAATATATATAAATACGTGTTTATTATCTCACTTTAGCTTTTTTGTCTAATTTCATGTGATAATAGCTAAAAAGAGAGAATATGAGTTAAAATATATAAATATACTTTAATTGGACCGTGACTGTAAAAGACTTGAAATACATACATGTGGACTATCAAAATTGTAAGCTTGATCAAATTTATCAAGATGCATAAATGTAACGCCTGCATTTTCTCATCATCCATGTTATGTGCATTTACATTTAATCATTGGGCATATGATGGTATATCAATGATATTTTTATTTTATGAGAACAGATATATATTAATTATAAGTAGAGAATAAGAAGCATGATATTAGATTATTAATTTAGATAAGTTGATTAAGTACGTGGGTTATGTGTATTAAGCCTTAAGACTTAATTGAACCAATAGTTGAAGGTTGGGTAAATAGATTAGACTTAAAAGATACAATTAAAAGTTAGTACCTATATATGGTTAGTAAGAATTAATTTAGGGTGATAAAAATAGTTTAGTAGGTGGTGGCATTAAGAGAGGAATATTGGAAATTGGAACTATGAGTAAGCTCATTTTACCTCTTCATTTCTCTAAAATTCGTACATGGCCAAAAACACAAAATTTGGAATAAGAGAGAGGAGTGGAATACCTAGAAAAACTTAAGATTAAGATAGGATTTTGCCAACTATTGAAGGAGCCAAGCTAAAGCTAAATGATTTAAGCATATTAGCAACCCAAAAGCTGAAATTGGTAAGTTGTTACTTGAGTGTTATTAATTTGTCATTAGGGTTCTTGATTACAAATTGGAAAAACTTCATTTGATGCTCTCATTGATTAATTAAAGGTCTGATTATCATGAATTAGTAGAGTATTAAATGATTGCATAAAGATTAAGCTTGATTTAAGTTTAAGTATGTTAAGATAGAAAACTGTCAAAATTCCAGCAACCTTGATGTTCTGTATTTTAGGCATAACATGGGTTATATAAGTCCAAATTAAGCTTAATTGGTGTCTATGGAAAGTTTAAAGAGTCCTCTATAACTTTGTAGTTTTGTGATTTTAGTATTTTTACCGTTTTGGTTGCTTAAATTGAGCAAACAGATTGCTGTTCGGGTACAACTAGCTGTATGACCCTTGCTCAGTAATTTGAAAATAATTAAATCTATAGAAGTCGGAATTGAGTAATTCTTCTTGGAGATGAAACTAGACGCATAAATGGATATGTCTATTTAATATGAGATTTTTGTATTAAGCCAATTTTGCCCAGCAATAAATATACCTTGGTACTAAATTCTGTCTAGAAAACAGAAATGTTGGAGATTAGTTTTATGCAATTTATTGATGTTAATTTGAGTTAAATTGGTATTTAACTAGATGGAAAATGTTTATAGGATATTAAAACAGTAATTGAGAGTCTTAGAGGAAGAGTTAAACCTATGAATTAGAGAATGGATGATCTTGTAATGCATTAGAACTTGCATTTACATGAATATTTGTAATATGCATGAAATGTGAATTGATCAATGTGTTGACAGGTACTCAAAGGCCTGGAAAGGAAGTTGTGGAGAAAGGAGGTTCTTATATGCTAAAGGAATAAGCATATTTTGAGTAAGTAAATAGTTAATATTTGCTATGTTCATATATTTAATCAAATGTTCCGCAAATGGTTGCGTTTGCTTAATATTGTTTATGTTTGAATGACTGAGATGGAAATGATTGGTGTTGAGTGGAACAATTGTTATTGCTGAAATATGATATAAGTGAAATGATTGAATTGTGATGTTAAGTGCATATGTGCATGTGAATGGTGGATTCCCCTATGAAAAAAAAAGATATATATATAAAGCCTTGGGAGGCTAAAGCCTAGAGAGGCTATAAAAGTGTATAATGTGAGATGAGGCGGAGCAGCTTACGTGTGTGATATGTGAGGATGAGGCGGAGCAGCACATTAAAGGGGATCCACAAGCCGTGAGAACTAACCATAATTGTTGAATTGTATTTCTTCTATGATGGTTGTAATGAATTGAGTAGAATGGTATAACTTTATACCTAAACTATGAATATCATGGAAAGTTATGTGATTGGGTGGAAATTGTATTAAGTGTATGTGATATAGATTATGTTGATTATTTATTTACTGAGCTGGAGGCTCACCCCTCTCCAAAATTTTTCTTTTCAGGTTTGTAAATAGTAGTGCATCCGTTGGTTGTATGCGAA
Organism: Ricinus communis; assembly: GCF_019578655.1. Classification (NCBI taxonomy): domain Eukaryota; kingdom Viridiplantae; phylum Streptophyta; class Magnoliopsida; order Malpighiales; family Euphorbiaceae; genus Ricinus; species Ricinus communis. The sequence goes on along the minus strand of NC_063260.1, from coordinate 31,599,483 downwards.
GTCTAGCTTTTAGCCAGTTAAGTATCCTCCGATGCATTTTTGTATGCAGTTATGTGATATATATGGAAGTATGCCTTATAAGGCATAAAAAGATGTTTGTAATACTTATTAAATGATGTTTAAGTATAATCATATGTTTATATGTTAATAACCTTGTGTCTGGATTCTTAACAACCTACATATTGACCTATCTACTGTAGTATATATTCTATGACGCTTGTATGCTTCCTGGCTAATGTTTATTGGTTAGCATGTGATGGAGGTGTTACAATAAAAGCAAAATTAACTAGTTATGATGTAATTAAAAATAATTATCTTTTAAATTATTTATTTTATTTAGAACAGTGAAAAGAATAATTATAACAATATTATACTTAGAGAAAAATTCTGAAAAAGGAATCTCAACAAGAAGTAGAAATCAGTTAAACAAAGAAAGTGTCGTTCTACTATTCTTCTAATAGCTGGTCTTTATAATATATGCTCTATAATTTCTTATGAGATGGACGTCGTTATAAACTTTTCCATACTATCATTCGGTTCGTGCACCTGCAAGTATTAAGTTTGGGACATCAATGATCACAGCAAATATTAGACACAAAGTGATGTTCTCTTTTAATTCTTTTATTTGTGTAAAAAAAAAAAAAGAATGAGGAAAATATGTATTCATTAATTTTTTCTAAACAAGTCAACAATGTTCAATTTCAATCATACTACAAATGAGAAAATTCACAAATATGTTACATTTGGACTTTAATCTAACTTACTTAAAACTTAAAACTCAAAACTTTTAAGTGGAAGTATTTATATAAAGCTCATTTAACCTTTTATATATAAACTAATACTGAATTTATTATTATTTTAATACGATACCTTGACACGTGCTCAGTCTGACTAATACGTGGCATGATAGCTTGATTAGTATGCAAAGATTGAAGTAGATTGTGGATCAGAACCCTACAATAAATAAGAAAGCATTTAAATGGTTATAATTAATAGCAGAATGGAGAGTTAATATTATCAAAGTGCAATATGTATTCTTAAGTTTATAAATTTTATTTTTTATTTTTAATTTATTAAATCCTTAGATTTTTATTTTTGTTAAGGATTTAATAATTCTTAACAAAAAAAATATAAATATAACAGTTCAAAATAAAATAAATATTAATTATATAAAAAAAGAAGGAATGAGATTTACCATCTTAATGAAAAATTTAGAAAGAAAATACCTATTAGGAGTAGCTTTTGGGAAACAGTTCAGATATTACTCTACTTTGCAGAAATTCCTCCCTTATCTTATTATCATTATCATTGACATACACGTGTCTTCTTTTCTTTTTCTTTTTTTAAGACAAAGGAAATTACAACAGTTTGAGTTCAAAATGCCCACTTGTTTATCAGAAATCAATAATAAATAACCTAAAAATCTAATACTGCCTATTTAGAAAATTATAACTACTATTTTCTATAAAAAAATTAGATCAATTTCCGTTGAATTTAAAAAAGCTTACTGATTAACATTTAATATATAATTACATTAAAATTTTATGATTTATCGCTTTTAAATATTTTATTCAACAATATATCATAACAAAAAAATTGAATTCTTATAACGAATTAGAATAGGAATCACGACGGCTTAACCGCCTAATACAAGGCATCTCAATTTCAAGCCATCTAAAATAATTTTAAATATATGATTAACACTAACTGTATATTACTCCAATCAATTTAAATCTAATTTTTATAAATTTATTTTTAAATATTTAATATTGCATTCATTAAAAATTTATTCATAAAAATAAATTTAAGTAACAAAATAAATATCCATTCAATAAACTCATTTAATATAATAAATATAATAAAGTTTAAACATAAAATTAAATTAATAAACCAAAATACTAATTATATAAGAGAAAACATTAATAAATATAAATCGATTAATCAGAAATTATAAATATAAATGAAATATAATGAATATAAAACCTAAATCCATCCTACATATTTTTCAAACCCGTCCTATTGATTCAATAGGATCTGGTACCCAAATCATTAGCATCCTTTTTTTTTTTTTTTTTTGAACTGAAACCATTAGGATCCTTAGATAAATCAAAGCTTGGTTATATCATAACTCTCACGCGCTGCCCTTTTGTCAGAAGTGTCGGAATGAATTGTATAGCAGTGTTAGAGTTGCTTCAATGGCGGGTGGGCAATGTCTTTGTACGAAAACTTAAAGAAAGCAACATATAACAAAATGATCAAAGCCAAGATATATTCTTTCACAAAAAGTCCGAACTGTCTCCAAATTCATATATTTATATATATAATATAGTTTGCTAACCAAGAGTAAGCTCGAGAGAAACATCATTCAAATAAATACTATCAGCTTTCCTCAGCTTCAGTAATGACCACTCCGAAGAAGCTTTGGATTTTAGTGATAAAGAAACTTTGTCACCTTCTACTAAACTCTTATCATTTCTATTCCTACCAACACCATCTACCCTCCACACCTTTTCTTGCTCGTGGGTCTCCTGAAAACATCAAATGTATATATTTGTAACTATATATATATATATATATTTGGAGCTATACTCGAACTTTTGTATGTATGAGAGGAAGAGAGAGTTTATATAAATATACTTGGGCTGTGCTGCTGCTTTTTAGTAGATCCTTGAAGATGATAGACGGATCAGGCTTCTGCTCCCATTCCTGACTCGTTACTTCTTCATGTGAGAATGACTCATCACTCACTTTTTTTCCAATATTCCAAATCTCTTGCTTTTCTATCCTGCAAAAATATTTCATGTACATTGTGCGTGAGAGCATTATATATAGTACTGAATATACTCATTTTCGGTTGATTCTTATTCCGAATCCTGAAAGTAAAACCTATCTAGGCTGATATGAATAGAAAAGATGGATGTGGACAGGTACTTTAACTTGATGGTAAAGTAGGACTATTCAAACAGTAATTATCAAGATCTAGATTAAAATAGACCATTTTATGTATTCTCCATATATTCGAGCTCTTGGAAAATGAATTATTGTCAAAAGCAAGGCGAATGCTCAGGGGGAAAAAAAGTTGGTAAAAATTTATGAACCTTTGAGTTGACATGCTAGTATTTTCAGAAGCCAGCTTGTAAATAGGGTTATCAGCTCTACAGCCTTGATTGAGCAGTGCATTATTGCTATCGTCTTCGGTTTTAAACTGATGGCAACGCATTGAATTCAGGTGTGAGAAAAAGTTTGGCTGGTGAATTCCAAGTGCTTTATCATTCTTCTTTTTAGCTGCCATAGCCGCTTCTGCACAGGGGAATGTCATATACATATATAAATTAAATGAAGCTGTTAATTGTAAAGGTGAGAAGTAAAAGTGATGCTATCGACACAAAATTGATACCATAATACATTGCATCCTATCCTACAAAGACAAGATTTCCTTGATACTCTATTGTATGTATAAGTCACTTTGATGTGATTCTTCTTTTCAATGATAACTTTCTGACATATTCACGAAGAAATTTTTACATCAGAATTTTTTTAAAAAAATAAGTACAAAACAATAAATAGATGAAAAAGGAAAAATACACATGACGACAGTTTCTTGGTTGTGTCAGTGTTATATTTTTCAACCAGTTTCAGTACTTACACCACCGTAGTCCATATATGGTTAATTCCTTTCCTTGTCTTTATATCTAACCATATAAATATGGTAGTGAATGGCTAAATAACAAATGTAAATTCCAATACAAGCAACTTTTTTCTGTTCATTAGCAAAGATATTAATGTAAATGACCTAACTCATTAAAATGCATATGCATATCCTTATGTTTTCTTTATTTCTTTTCTTTATCCTCTGATAAACAGAAAAATTGCTTTATATAATATATATTACCTTGTATCATTTGCTCGTGCTTCATGCTACGATACATCTGTCCGTAGCATACCAAAGAAAACGTTACAGAAACACTTGAAACAGGCTCAAAGCATAATATACAAAAGCAACTGGTAAACGTTTGTTTGTGCTCTGATTAAGTTGAGAGTTGATTAGAACCTGAAGATGGCTCTTTACGTGAGATATGGTGAGGCCCTTCACATTCATTATCTGCAAAACCATCTTTGGAGTAGCTCCTACAATTCAAATTAAAACACATAAATACAGATTCTTAATTTTCCCAAAGTAAAACTTCACACACTAGCTAGAGCTAAACTTATCATTTTAGTTATAATGGGATTCATTCACACCAAAAATGAAAGTGAAAAGAATTGGAAGAAAAATAGCTTAGCAAGGGAAGCTCAGTGCATTCAAGATCAGGAAAGAAAAAAAAAATTGATATATATAATACAAAGAAAGCTTACGATCTTCTCCACCAAGCCTTTCGACTGCATGAACAAAGCATTGGTGAAGATCAGGTGTCCATCGAAGCCGAGGCAATTTTGATCGAACATAAGGCCTAACCATGGGAGATTTCAAGGTTAACTCAGGAGACAATTTATGATCAAGTCGCCTCCTAATAACTCTTATATGATCGTCACAAGATTGTAAAGCATAGTCAAGATTTTCAAGAGGAGAGGAAGGAGACCCTTTGAGAGAGCTCTCAACAACAGCATCAACTCCTACTCTCTTCATTGTCTCTGCTGAGGGAGAAAAGTGAAAGGAGTTGGGTCTTTTATTTTTCATTTTATATTCTTTTTCTGGTTAAAAAAAAGGGGGTTTGGTCTTTGATGATACAAAAAAGAATAAATACTAGAGAGACTCTGTTGCAAAGATTTGTCTTTACGTGCAGCTTTTTCTCAACTCCCTAGCTATTAAGGTCAGTTTAGTCCTTTGGAGTTTCGATTAGAAAAAGGAAAATTTGGACACGGAATTTCAGACTTTGGGTTCGGTTCAGAAATGCCTTCATGATTGGGTGAAAATGAAAGGTAAAAAAGGAAAATAGTCAAGAGTTGATGATAATTTTCATTTCTTCTGTGTAAGAAACTGTTTGGGCCATCTATCTGTACACAATATTCTTGAGAGTTACTAAAATATAGTAAGAGGGAATATTATTACATCTTGGTCTTATCTTTAAGTGACTCTTGTGTTTTTACTCTTGTTATAATAATTTCTTATTGATATTACATTGGTAAAAGAACAAAAAGAAAGAAAACTCTTGAAGGGTCTTTGTTTTTCTTTTTGCTTTGTTTTTATCCTCAAAATTCTATAATTCCTGGTGTTTGTTTTTTTGGTGCATATCACATATTCTTTGTTGAGGTCATCCTTGTCAAGCAAGACAAAAAGTGGCCCTCTCAAAATAGCAAAAAAGAGTATAAAAGCAACAATAATTCCCAGATCAAATTCCCCAGGCCAATTACCTAAATCAAAAATTAATAACCAAAAACAAAACAAATGAAAGAAATTCATACGTTCAAAAGTTTGGCTGAAAGTGAAAAAGAAGAAAACAGGGGCATGCGCATGAGCTAATGGTTTGCATTACCTAAAGGAAACATACTAACAAAACCTCTTCTCCCTCCCCACATACATATCATATGAAACCGCCCGCATCATTTTTCTTTTTTCTTTTTTTTTTTTTTCTTTTACGGCCTTGTTTTCTTCGGCTATTTATATTCCCAAAATCTTAATTAAATTTTTATCAAACTGATTATATTTATCAATTATTTCAACTATCAACTATTGGATGTTTAATCACATATTTAAATTCTTAGTATTCTGAATTCATATAATTAAATTTAAAGGTAAATAAAATTATAAAATAGAAGAAAATGGACTCTTAACATATATAGAATGTAATATGAGCGAAGAATATGAACTGTAATGAAAAAATTAAATTAAAAATATCGTTTGACCGTTTGATTTTTTGCAAACTAAATCGTACCAAATTTTTTAGTATAGTTCTAGATCTTATTATTGTCTCGAATCGAAGAACCGAAACTATAACTGAATTTTTCTTAATTAATTATTTATTTATATATAAATAAATTTACAATAAATAATTTCAAATATTAAGCATATACTTAAACCAAATAACCTTTACAAAGTACAAATTTAATTCTATTTTAATATAATATAAGTCAATTGACCTACAAGTAAAATAGAAATACTAAATGTTTTTTTTTATGCGTAGATTTGTAATTTGGTGACTCATATTATAACTAGGAAGGCTCATTTGTAATGCAATTTGTAGATTTTTGGAGCACTTTTGTTAATACAACTTCTTCGGTGTTTATGCAGCTGTATTTTTTAATGTCTTATAGTATTTTATTTTTAGATTATAAAAGAGATTTAATATTTTGTTATGTTATTATTATATTTAGATTTTAATTATTTCAATGATATTCTTGTTCTAATTATTTTAGTTGATTTTGTAAGATTTGAAGTTTTAATTATTAAAATTGAAAAATTAGTTTTATAATCATTTAGATATAATAAAATTTTTAAATTTATGTTATTTCGTAAAATACCATATCGAATTGTTTTATTAAACACTGAATTATTCTGAAAAATTGGTATAGTTTGAGATAGAAATTTTATGTTACGATCCAATTTTAAAATTCTCGACATTTGATATAATTTTAAAAAATTTTAAATTTTTGAATTATCTCGAACCGAACTCTCCGATTTAGAATCAGACTCTCTACTATACTGCATGCCTTAACTAATCTTATTCATGGAAAAGCATCGATCCAGTGAATTAATTAATTAATTAATTAACGTAGATGCTTATTAACCCGATCAAAAAGAATGTGACGTGAATGGGGAATATCAATTCCATCTTCTAATTCGTCTTATTGTTTATAGTATTTTGTTTGGGTCATTTGGGGCCAAAAAGGGTGAAACAAGTTGTGTATGTTGTTATTTGAGATGGCTGACAAGAGGTTGCACAATGCAGTAGGCGGTTTCAATTTGGGGAATATTCTTTGGATACATTTGCAAGAACCATGGACACGTGTTCTCTGATATTGTAACCAAACACGCAAATTACTTTGCCATACTTAAATTAAACCTTTGGTCCACTCACTTATAATTGCGTATCTTAATTTTTATTAAACATTTTCTAATAATCATATTTTTATGGATAAGAGAGTCATGGAATGGCAGTCTTTTCTTTTTTGTCTGTCTGTTTGACATCTCCCTAAATGATGGTTTATTTTGACTCTCATTAACTACTTTATGTTACAAATTATATATTCTTCCATAATAACATAATTGTACATCATATAATAATAATAATATAAAGTCCAACATCTCACTAAGCACCTGTTTCATTACCAATTATATCACATAACAGAAGCTTAATGAAGATTAATCTTCCCTTTCACCCGCCATGTTAAATTTCATGTTCTGCAATTACCCTTTAAAATAAATAAATTAAAATTACTATTTCAAATACGTCAAATTTAATTTACCCTCTCTTTTTGTCTCAAGAACTTGTGCAGAAAATAATTGGAAAAACTTGTTTGCGATTTTTGAAAAATAGAGATGAAACAATAAGAGAAATGAACAGTGGGAAACGAACTGCAGGAAATTATTTTCCGAAATTGAAATGATCTTCTACAGTTGGGGTTCCAGGAACCTCCTGCCTGCCCTTACAAAGTCATTACTAAAAAACATTTATGTTTTTTTATATCTGAAAGCACAACAACTGTACTCATCAGGGCAGCAAGAGTTTTCCTGCACCTGGACTGCATAAAATCATTTTCCGTGTTTTTTTTCTGGTATAAGAATCATTTTCTAGATTAAAATTAGCCGTATTGGCGACCCAAGGGTTGTATTGTATGCTGGTCACTAAACATCATTGAAATTCAAGTGTCCCTGGTTGCTCTGACACCAGACAGCGAGATGGCATACGAGCATTTTAACAGTTTTCTTCCTTGCCACATCCTGCTATTCAAAAGCTTTAATTGGTTTGTCATCTGAATGCAAAACAACAAGTAACCAACTGACGAGAATGAATAAGGTAACACAAAGAAAGAACAATTAACAGATGGAAAAACAGCTCAAAGCTCAAGTTGAGCTTATGCATTACAACAATTTTCCGCAAGGAAAAAGGAACAGTGGCTCCTTTTATCCTCAAGCAACCATGTCACCCGCTCGTGACAAAAAATATGATGATCTATTCTAAGCTAATTCACAGAGGCCTAGTGTGACGGCCTCTGGCCCGACCGCAGAGAAGAGCATTCCTCGGGATTGGTAACTCGTCTCTCCAAGAATTTGCAGGAGAGTAAACCCTGAGATACAACTGCTGCCCCAAATATTGCCTAGCCCAGTTCTCGGACCGTATGTTCCACATTCCCACATTATCCAGCGCCATGTAAACTGCAGTCCATGACTTGGGATATACCTATAAACAATCAAACAGATTAACCATCTGAGAATTGCATCTGCAACGATGGGTTGATCAGAACCATATCGTATTGATTATACCTGAGTGGTGCAACGGGCAACGGCATCTCTCAAATTATAGCGTGCCCTACTTGCAGTTGTCCACTGCCCTCCATCCATTCTGTTCATGTCACAGATTTGTTAGTAAATGAAATGCCACCAAATGATCTTGAGGCTCTTTATTTTATGCCAAAGTACCAGCTCTTAAAGTATTAGAGCTGATAAGCTTACCCCACAACAAAGAAGGAATGACCATCAATGTGCCATGACTGAACAGAGTCCTCCCAATTTTGGAAAATAATCTCAATGAATTCCCTGAAATTAGCAGACATCACTGAGGTTTGGAGGTAGGCATTTCCCCATGTCGGGTAGCTTGGGATGCTTCCAAGGTTGAAAACTCCTGGAATCTTGAAGTAATCTGCAAGTTTTAATGGGGTGTCTGGAGGAATAAAAGAGACACTGTTGACAGCAAACCTCTGTTTGCGATTAATAAGAGGAGCAGAGTTTGCAAGAGTGATTGTGCGGCTGGTTTTGATCAATCCATAGTGGTAAGAGCCTTGTGGGTTCGGCCTAGGCCCACTTGCTGTCAGATTCCAACTGGTTTAACAACAAATCACGCACCATATGTTGAGATAATTTAGGATTATAGCATGTAATAACTTCGTAAAGAGAAATCAAATAGCAAAATAAATGAAGCAGAAAACCATGCAGGAGGCAGGTAGATACAAGCAGAGGAAGATACAAGTTAGAGTGATCAACTATCTATTTGAACAGATAATATAAGGTAACCAATTACCGTAATGATCTGGCCTGGTTGAGGGACCAATCAATCTGAGTAGTTGGTCCACCTGGAATCGGACCAGAAACTCCATCACGCGAATTGCTATAGTGAAGAATGGCTGTTGTTGTGAGTACACGAGCAGTGAAGCGTGTAGAAACAACAATGTAGTAATCTTTTGCTGGCTGATCAGCTGTGACCAGGACAGAATAGGACTGACCAAGATGTATGTCGAGGGCAGAGTAGGTATTTTGTAGTGTATGCGATCCTTCTACCTCCACTAGTTTCATCTTGTGTCCTTGAATTCTGAAGTTAATAGATGTTGAAAGGCCCACATTTGATATTCTGAACCTATATGTCTTGACTGCAAATAAAATAGTATATACAAATAATTATTCACCAAATAGACATTAAATGTTCAGAGAAAGTGTGACAGACGCATGACAGAAACTGCATGGGAGGTAAACTTTGAATACATCAAGAATGAGGTATACATTAAATAAGAGAGTAAATTCATAATGAATTTATAAATTGACAGCACAAGTATCAGCAAAAAGGACAATGCCAACAACAACTACAAATGATACTCATTAATAGACACCTGGATCAACTGTGAACGTGTATCCATTCCATCCGCGACCATTGATGAGAAGCCCGTCAGGGAATGGAAGATCATGACCAGCATCCAAGATTCGTCTCAATTGCTACAAATAAAAGAGGAATTACCACAAGTACCACAAATAAGATTCTTTTAGATTGCAAAGCAAATGTAATAATATAGGAGAAGTGCTCACATAGTGATTTCTCTTGTACCAGTCCCCAGCTAGTACAGTGAAATCTCCAGAGGGAGGAGGGAAAGGTACAGGAATCCGAGGACGGCTCCATACTCTGATGCCACCAAAACCACCAGCAGCCTTGTGCATTCCAAGTGAGGGAAAGTAGAAATAGCTACCAATTTGGTCCTTAACTTGGAGAATGTAAGTGAAGTTTCTTCCTGGTAAAATCGGACAGTTGGTACCATAGACTCCATCCTGCCATGAGTTCCTTCTCTGTTGTATGCCATTCCTGTTAGAATACATGAGCCATGAGAGTCAAGTTCCAGACCAAATGTGCTTTAACTTCATTGCTTTATCATAGGAATAACATCATAAACATCAATGCACTTCCTCAATAAGGATTCGAATGTAACACACTGCTGACATTTTATGTTAATCCATTCTAGATTTCTTCTTTCCCCTGAGAATAGATAAATAATCCATATGAAGAAGGCTAGTAGAATTCAGAAGATCTACTATTGCAAAGGCTAGTGAGACTTGAATCGCCATGTCTTAATGGACTGAAAAATTTACACAAATAAAATTTTTTGTAATAGAATTAGGCATTGATAAGGCCAGCAAGATTGCTTTCCATGAGCATAGCCAAGAATAAAAACCAGGGTCCAATTCAATCATTAATGAGATAAATTCTGACCAACAGTCTCACAACCATCAATACATTGACTACATTTAAAAAATAAATGCAGGTCTCAAGATCCAGAGATCTAGCATGTGGGTAGTGAAATAAAAGACATATTGCCAGTTATATAACTGGAATATTTTAATAACTTATTCCAGAGCTACTAATCAATAAGTCTCAATTCCTAAGGCAAGTAGTAGTTAATTAAGCTGAGATTTTACCATAAACACAAAATTCTAATTAAACCAAGTGATTGTCCACAAGATGTCAGTTGAAGAAAACCAGACCAACAGAAGTGGCTGAAAAGGCAATGCTTTTCTGCCTCCCCATACTTTCTATCACTTCTGTAAAAGGGAACCTCTTTATTTAGTGACTACTGACTATCCCTGTACTCATCCCTTGTTTGTTGCATCAATGAATGCTAACAGATAGGGGCATGAGCCTCCGACTTTCCCCTTGTCTATCAATAAACTGAAAATTTTAACTCTGCATTTGATAGTTAGGTAAAGGATCTCATTTTGCTAAAATGGGTCAATCTTGATTCTTGATGGGTATTGATAATACAAATACTAAAGAGCGTTTGTTATTAAATAGTGGATTAAGGAGGGAAAACAGCAATCCTAAATTTATGCTAATGTAAAGTATTTAGGCATTTAGCTGTAGATCTGGTACATTAAAACAAAAACCAAAATTGTCTCTAGTAACGACTAGTTCCAGAAGCAGGAAGATCCATGCAATAATAATAATAAAAGCGTTGCTTGGTTTGTTGATGAGAAAATTCAGGAAATAAAAGAAAAGAAAAGAAGAGAAAAGGAAATGCACGTGATTTAAGAGCTCAAGATACTGCAGAACTCGTAGAATTTGATAGATAGAAAAACAAAGCAGGAACCAGGCATAATAACTAAACATCAAGGACTCAAAATCTTGACTTTATGTTCTTCCATTTTCCTACATTGTCTATCTCGCCACGGAGGAATTAAAGACTACTACTAAGTGAGTATATAAAGTACGTAGTTATAATTACCAAGAGATGAGGAATGGCTCTCTTAAGTAATTAAAAACATTGATAATGAGATTATCATTTGTAACAACATCAATTTGTGGCCCTGGAAACTGCCCATTAATCAAGATTCCCTGCAACAACAAAAGAAAACCATCAATAAACCCATTTAAGCAAAAAGACAGATTCTTTTGTTTCCATATTGAAGAAAAGCAAAGAGAGAGCATAAACGTAATATAATGTAGTACCTACCTGTTGCTTAACACCCAGAGGGTAAATGTCACCATAAGTGACTTTCCACGTGAAGAATCTATAAGGGTTCTCTCCATTAACGCTTTGAATAAGAAACAATAAGAAAAGAAGAGCAGAAAGAGAATAAAGAGCTCTCATTTCTTGCCAAAGCTTGCTCCTTTTTGTTTGTTTTCTTTTTTAGCTTGTGTCTCTCTGTAATGTACTATTCAATTTTGATCTGATATACAAACAGAGACTTCTCAAAACTGCATTATAAAGGGACTAATGGGCCTCCATTTCTCATTACTGTCTTCCTTGTATTATGTTTATCTCTGAGAGGTGCATTATCTTTTTCTTACATATTTGTTTGGGAGCAAAGTTCTGTTCTGTTTTGTAATGTAACTAAGCGGAGAAAGATGGCGTATTAGCTGGCTGTCAACTGGGTTTCCATCAGATGATTAGAATCTAGTGTACTTTATATGGGTATTGTGAAATCAAGAACCGTAGATTTGAAGTGGGTCAGCATCAAAAGTTGGGATCAAGTTATGATGGCGGTATATGATTAAAAGTATTGGATCAGATGGGGTAAAGAAACAAGTGCATGTGATAGATTTAGAAAGTAAATCTCAGTAGTAAATAAGAGTTACTCTCTTACACATTCACGTGCAGCTGCAAATCGCAGAGCGCACGACACAATGGACTGTGGTAGTGGAGATGCCACACCCAATTATATAAAGGATTGCTCCTTGTTATTCCAAGAAAACTCAGCTTCAATTTCACCACTATAATTTAACGCGAAAATCATACAAATCAATTAAAACCAACCACTATAATCACATAATCAACGGCCAAATTATTAATGTCTTTTAGTATTTTGGGGTTTAAGTCCATAAGTCATAAAATCAATGTACATAGTCAAGGCACAGCTAATGCACCTAAGAAACTTGGTCCGCATGTACTTTGTTGACATTAACTAGAAACTCCATCCATATTATAAAACAGGACGAGCTATAGTGTTCTATATTTACTGGGCAGATAAAGAGCAATTTCTACCTTCACGTATGGATCATCGTAGGGACAGACAGAGAAATAGATACAATACTATTATTGCGAAGAAGAAAGTGTTGCGTTTGATCACTGGGGGTCCATATGTGAGTCTATAGCTCCATCGACCTTTCCTTTTTTGATCCATAAATGCACTAACTTGGTGGTGTTTAGTGTAGGTCATACTGAATAATGAACCCTAGACAATCTTTTACATCTCAAGTCAGAGGGTATAACCTTCAAACTATTACACTATTTTTATGCTTTTCTTTAATTATATGGCATGTAATCTCTGAATTCCCTATGCAGATATTGGGATGTTAACTGGAGCTTGCAAGGAGGGCAGGGAAGATATCAATTATATGCATGCTGATATCCCCTGCAGAAACTATAGCTTTTGTGTTATATATATATACTTACATTGAACTCAATCCTATTTCATTATGCAGATTATATAGGGATGTTTATACAGTTGTTGAGAGGAGTAATGGCCGTTTGGAGGTTTCATTTAAGAATACTTATAATCCTTCAGTTGGAGAAACCAGGCTGCCACTCACTATTGACATAAGGTCATTTATTATAGAATTTTTTTTCTTTTCATCTCGTTTTGCTTGAACTAGATTGTTTTGTTTTGATGTTTTCTTTTGTTATTCAGCTACATATTGAGGAGTGGTGTTTCAGGATTCAACTGCTTTGCCGTGTACGAGCGTCCTGCTTTTGATCTTGCACAGACGAGGATGGTTTTTAAGCTGAGAAGAGAAGTAAATTTGATCCTCCGAAGTTTGCAGGTTTAAATAGAAGTTAACATTGTCCTTGATCATTTCCTGACATGGAAAAACTGGAGCAGGTTCCATTACATGGAAGTTTCAGATGAGAAGCAAAGGATAATGCCAATGCCAGAGGATTTACTTCCAGGTAGAGACAAACAGCTGATTGTGCCCGAGTCATTTTTGTTGGTAAATCCCATCAATCCTGATATCGGAGGAGAGGTAAATGTCATATCAATTCCTTTCGATTGTTCATTCGCAAAGATAATATGTGAATTCAAGCTGTCAAGAATTGGTTATCTGCAGGTTGATGATAAGTACCAGTACTCGGTGGACAATAAAGATGGTGGAATTCATGGATGGATTAGTTCTGACCCCATTGTTGGGTTCTGGATTATCTTTCCTAGTCATGAAGATAGAAATGGAGGTCCTACAAAGCAAAATCTCACAGCCCATACAGGTCCATATTGCCTGGCTGTAAGTTCTTTCACCTGATTCATAGTTTCCATACCTGAAGCAAAGTATGTGCGCTGTTCCAAATGAAGAGCCGAGTATTTTGGTGCAACAGAGATGAGGAGGAGATAAACATAATAAACACAACACAAGGAAAATTTCTTGAAAAGAGAGATATATCACAAATATATATTTCTATAATCAAAGCACACAAAACATACTCTATCTCTTACTAGAGATAGCTTCTCCACTCTACCAAACTACTAACATTATAAGCTATCTATATAACTCTTCACTTACAAACTTAATTACTCATATTTATGACACTTAATAATCTAACTTTTTATATATTTAGACCTTTCACATAACTTTTTTTATATTTAAGTTTACCATTTTCAGCGGTTTCATGGAACTCACTACATTGGACACGACATAATAGCACATTTTCAAGAGGGAGAGGAATGGAGGAAGGTATTTGGCCCCCTTCTTTGTCTACCTTAATTCTACCTCAAATATATCAAATGCATACAGCTTATGGGAAGATGCTAAAAAACAGGTATATGTCTCATGATTACCAATTGAATTCAGTATCAACAATTATAGGATTACTATAACTTCTAGTCTTGAGGAACTTCTGCCACATCTGCAGGTAGGTTCATATATGTATGTGTGTGTGTGTGTGTGTGTGTGTGTGTGTGTGTGTGTGTGTGTGTGTGTGTTAGCAGAAAAAAGAAATTGTATTTATATCAAGAAACAGTCTCACATATTAAAAAAAGCAGTGAAATTCCTCATGTTCAGAAGCGCAAGTAGGAAATTTGATATATGTTCCTTTGAGAGATGGTCCAACTGTGTGGGAGATTGGCTTCCCTGACCATGCCGCAATTGGCTATTATATTCCTGTTGTGAATCCTGCATTTGTCAACAAGCTTTTTATCAACAGCCCTGGGAAGTATGCAACTTAATTGACTAAAATTTATTAGGACTTCTCCATGAGTTACAAGTAATTGACATTAATTCTTAAACTCTCAACTCTTTTTTTACTTATTGTACTCAATATAATAGGTACAGGCAATATGGCTTGTGGGACAGATACACAGATATACATCTGAATCTGATCACACTTTCATAATAGGAATCAGTGATCCGAAAAAGGATTGGTTCTTCACTCAGGTAGACAGGTTTCCTTCTTCTGTTGAATATTATTCAGCGGTTAACCGATCATCAATCCTGTAACCGACAATTGTATTTTCTAATGTATTTCAACCTTGACAGAAGAGGCGCAGATAAGTATCTTCCGATAAAATGGATAATAAAATTTAAGCTCGATTCAGTAGCCACTGGAACTTACAAATTACGATTGGCCATTGCATCAGCAACCCATTCTAATCTTGAGGTGAAGATAGCAGAAAAGAGTCTGAATATAAATATATATATATATATACATCTTGATTTTTCATTTACTAGTATCTTTGTTTACCCAACTATATTCTCTTGCAGGTATATGTCAATGATATGGATGTACAGCACATGGTCTTCCGAGTGATGAACTTGGGGACCGATAATACAGTTCACAGACATGGAATTCATGAACTGTATAACCTATTTAGCATTGACATTTCCTCTTCAATGTTGACAGAGGGAGATAGCTCCATGTTCCTTGCAAAAGCTAGGGGCACTTTGCGGACTTCTGTATGATTACATAAGGCTAGAGGCTCCAGCACCTCCTGGAAACTCTGGTCGGTCACAAGAAGCATTTGACCTGGATGCAAAACTCATTTAACTCCATTATAAGCAAGTGTTTGGTTATTGGTTCTTTCATGGCAGAATTTGAGAAGGTTCCTATAAGATTGTACAACATATTTGCAAAGAGTTTATATTAGATTGCTAACAAACAAAATATAGCATTTGCTTCATAGAAAGAGTGTAACTTTCAATCATCCTATTGCTACCTAGTTTAGCTGACTTGTGTGGTTTGGACATTTAAACACAGTGAAACATAGAGACTAAACATTTGAACAATTCAGGAATTTCTGGATAACCCATATTGATCACAGGAAGGACAAGACAAACTTGATTCAAGTTATTAAGAGAGCTCACACTCGCTCCTTCCAAAAAGCTTTGTGCAAAATCGAAAGCAACAAGCTTCCAAAATGCTCTCAAGTCTCAAGCCTTTACATCATTTTCATTTGTTGTCTATACAAAATGCTCCCAAAGATCGCAGAGAGGCAAATGCAAAAATGAACACCTAGTTCATTAATCTTTTCTTGAGAACTTGCTCCGTTGCTCGAACCTACCAACATCATCGAGCGGAAATTGTTAAGAGCAAGCCATAATGGTCACTTGGCAGAACAGGGAGCTCCAACATCTTTACCTCTTTTCTCACTTTCTTCTCCTTAATATGTGATAAACCTGGTATTGCTTCCTTACCTATCGTGTCAATTTTACTTATTTTGAAATCACGCAGACTGCACACAAATCGATCAAGTCTCTTTTGCAATGTACGGTTACCCGACAACATCTTATTGCACTTGGTATCGTATGTCCATCCATTTTCACCCGGTCTTAACTCTGCCCAGGCATCAACCCATCCACCAGGTAAAGGAAACTGACCATCTAACTTGTCATCCCAGTTCATGTCACCGCCAAAAATCACATTTGGATTCTTGCTGAGAGCATTGGTGGCCTCTTTCGCCTGATCTACACGCTCCTTACTAAACATCTGATCCCATGTTGGAGGTGCAGGGCAGGGACTCTCAAGATGGCTTGTGGCAACAACTAATGGCTTGCTATGAGGAACTTCAAGCTCCGCAATGCAAAGTTCTCTCCCCATTACAGAGTTGTTAAATGGCCTACAGCTGAAAGATCTTACTTGAAGTTTGCTTAACTGCATGCAAGATTAGCAATAATAGACAAGTGAATGCTGATATATAATATTTGAGGTGGATCAGTATATGATTCTAAAGCACATCGAGTGACACCATTCAGTACCTTCAGTAGTAAGCATATCAAAATAATGATTGACAATAGAAAAAAAAAAAAAAAAAAAAGACACCCACTAGAAAAAACAAAGACAAAAAATAATAATAAAGCGATATATCATATGAATATGCCTAGGTGAATATGGCAAGGGTTGCTGACACAATTGTCATGTTGATGCCAATACAATAGCCATGGATTACAGTGTTGAATGCAAATGCCCAACAAGGGAGAAGAGTTCATAAATTCATAGCTGAGATTGAAACAGTGGTTAAAACTAATATCAAAAGAAGCCATATATGTACATACGATAGACAAGGCGGCAGCACAGGGCCTTAGTAATCCATCAAACTACCCTGAAAAATTATGTTTTGTGATGATAAAGCTCTTCTTACAGTAGAGATACAAGTTTACCTGCATGCAGAAGTATGGTCTTGAACCTGCAGTCTCGTTTGAAACAGAGCAGTGATATACTTTCCACCAGCCGGATTGCCTAAATATGTCATATATGTTTGGAGTAACTTCCTGAAAAGCGAAGTGGCAGTACGTAAGAGGGAAATCAATGATAGAAATAATGGAGTGCTTATGGAAGGGAATTTGAGGACAAAGAAAAACCTGAAAGCAAATCACATCAGGAGAATGCAGTTGAATAATGTCACCAAGAGCTTTCATCCTCTTATGCACCTCTAGAGCTTCTCGAAACCAAACATTATAGCTCAAAATCTTGAATGAACTCGAAGCTATCGGTGGATTGATTTCCTCTGCCACACATTTCAATGATATCAAATTGTGTGCTCAGCAGGCCATGGCATTCAGTAAGGATAAACCTTCTCTCTTCTTTTCAATTCTTTTTCTAATAAAAACAATTAACTATGGCACCATTATGGAAGCATAGACTTCCAACATTTTATAAAGACATAGAAAAAGGAACATCTCAAAACCAGCTCTGCGATTACGAAATGACTTGCACCTAAATATGTTTTCATAGCTCATTTGGGCCACACAATCCTTTATCATTTCTTCATACTGACTGCACGTCTGCATCTATCCATTCCTCTTAGCAAATGTTTATCATTTCTTTAAGATACAGATAACATGAGTACTTGTGTGATCTTATTCATAATTGCAAGAACCGCAAGAACAAGAGCATACACTTCCATCCAGAAATTGAAAATTTTAAGGGATCTTTTTCCAAAAATAATGGAGGGAATAATGGAATTAACTTTTTAAATGAAGGTAATTGAGATTTGTCAACTTTCAATAAAAGAACCATTAAATTTTGACTCACCCTTGACAACAGTGACTGCCTTGTTGGATGCCCCAAACCCTTGAAAACCACCCAATTTCAGAAAATCTTCATCACTCCTATCTGCATAAATTAACACCAGTCAACACCTAGATAAGAAAATACCCGCATAAAAAGGATAATCGAAATACTAACCCTCAACATTATAAACAGCCTTATTAGAGGCCTTAACTCCACGAGAGCTATCCGATTGAACAGAATCCTTATCAACAACATCAGTTGAATCAGTGATCTTTCTCTTGCAAATCCTCAAGGGCAAGAAAACAGAACCAACAGAAGAATCCAAGTCACCATCAAGACCAATATCATTCAAATCACCAAAACTGGAAAGAGAAGAAAGAGATGCCCTAGTACCGCATATTTCACATGAAGTATTCTTGTATACGTTCAAGAAAGTGCAGGCCTTGCATGACCATTTTGGGGTTTCTTGATGAGGAGGAGGAGAAGAAGAAGAAGGAAGAGGAGAAGGAGGTGACAGACAGATTTGGCAAGTGGATTTTGGAGATGGAGAGTTTATGAAAGTGCATTTCTTGCAGGTCCAAGACATCTTCTGTCGGAGAGAGGAGCATGCGATTGCTTTGCACAAAATCAAGGCAGACATTCGCTTCCTCCCAAACTTCTTTTAACTTCAAACTGGTTGCCGCTATTGCCATCTGGGGCTCTCTTCTTGTTATCGTTTAGGCTGTTGTTTTAGGCCCGGTAACATTTTCTGTACATCTCTCTCCCTTTTCTTTTTTAGTTATCTCACATCCGTAGTTGGGCCCTCAGTTATGAATGATTGATTAATTCTGAATCGGGCATTGGGCTTTAAACTGACGTCTTTTTATTTTTGATGAAGAACCTGCAGCTTTCTACTCATGCACATAATTTGGACCACTGGTAGAACTCAAGAGATTCCAACTTTAGAGTCAATTAATAATAGAGCAAAAACAGACAATTTGAAATAACTTTTTATTCCCAGTTTAATTACACTCAATTATGATCACTAAACAAGTAGCTAGTCAAAACATTCAAATATAAGGAATATTTATTTTTATCCCTTTGCATTCGGAAGATTTTATCGCAAGCTTTTACAATGTTAAGATGAACTGAGAACAGTAAACCATGTGATTTCCTAAAGTCTTTTTCCAAGGGATTTCCCCCACCCATTACGAGCAAGTGATGTTGCATTGTTATCCACCAATTTAGTCCTGTAAGATGATAATAAGGGAGCAGAAATCAACTGCAAAGCAATTGATTTTCTAGATAGGTGGTCCAAATTATTTTATGTGATTATACGAGGGAAAGTAAGCATTCATTGGGGATTAAGCTTAAGTTCATTCAGTTATCATTTGATTTGTGTTGATATATGATTAAGCATTACAGATGCTGTAACTGTGATACTTTTATGTTCCAGCTTGATAGATACTTCAAAAGTATTTGTTTCCAAAAAGTCTTCTCCATTATAAGTTAGTAACATTAGTTCAAAGAGCTGCAAGGTTTCTACTTAAGCTATGAATAATCCAAGACTCTATGCCATGAATGATCACAATGACATAAAAGCAACGAGAACTGAAGTAAACCTGGGCAAAATTCTTCTGAAAACAAGGACGATGAAGAAAGGTTGAAAGAAAAAAAAAATGTTTGCTCATATAATAAGCCGTTAAAAATAAATGAAACAGAGAACATACAATATCTTTTAAAAAGGTAATTCGTATATATTTGAAAGAAGAAAAAAAAAACGAATATAAATAATATTATATTATATTAAAAAACAGTATTTTATTATGTAATCCCTTTAAAAAAACAACAAAAATTACAGAGAGTCCAAATTAACCACATCAGGGGAGTGCTTATACTTTTGGCCAATATCAAATGTGGCTATTTTTTTGAGTTAAAAGCTGAAAGGTTTATCAGACGGGAAAAGAACAGTCCATTCTAAAGCCCAAAAAAGAAAGTCCTTGCCATGAGATACAGCCGCCTGTTCCTACTAATTGATCAGCTTTGTCTCAAGTCTCTCAATCATACTCTCGTTTCTTCACTCTAACCCAATTCATATTGTTGACAAGCTAATAGACGGAATGCACAATTAACATAAAGAGCACACAGCTACGAATCTATGTAAGAGAGAAGCAATCTTAATCTATGATTTCTCCCTCTTCTCCTTCAGTTCTGTTGTCAATTTGATCAAGAGTAAACTTTGCCTTGGCATAACTCGTTCCTTGTCCCACTCGAACCCCATGCTTATCACCATCATCATCAGCACTGTCATCATCTTCATCACCATCGCCAACATGACCAGAATTTTCGACTGCTGTTTTGTTGCTAACTTCAGAAATACCCTTCCCAGTAATAGATGTTTTTTCTGCTACCACCTCATCTTCCTTGACTACTACTGAAGGAAATTTCAAAGGCTTCTCCGGTCCATCGTCAAAGAAAGAGTTCATCACCATGAACCTAAAAACCTGCAACAAGTGGTGTTTATCTTTTCTTACTTCTGCGCTCAGAAGCTTTTGCAAAAGTGTTGGCTTCGTTCTGCTGAATGAAGACCCATTAGATGAATCCTTTTTTGCTAATGTATTCTGCTGGGTCAACCCATCCTTTTTGTTATATCGTCCTCTTCTATCATGCTTGTGCCGGGATCTCCCCTTCTTAGGAGCAGACCTTCTACTATCTTTCTTTACCTTTACTTGTTTCTCTGAATCTGACAGGTAGTGTGATGGTATTTCTGCAACTTCAACTCCCAACTCAGCCTGCTTTGCTAATATCTCCTTGAGCCGCTGCACAAGAGGTTTCAACAAATTATCAAAAGTTGTAATATAATTTACAGTTGAATAAAGAACTTCCAGTTGATCACATCACTCAATACAGATATTAGCAGCTTGCCCATGTCCAGTGACATTCTTTCAATCAACTTGCATCCAAATTATCCAAAACCATAATGTCCCTTACATTGAACAGAAGCATTGAGCATTGAGCATTTCAAAATTTTGCCAAAACATTGGTCATTTCGGAGATGGAACACTGTTAATGGGAGTATTAAAATTACCATTGCTCCAAACTACTCTGATCTAACTCTTCATATTACTTTTAACACCATATATTGCAGAATGCTCATTTTTGCACCCAAAAAACAAGGTGACTACATGAAGAACACAGGTTAACACAGTAGGATTCATGTAAGCTTTTAAATTAGACATACCAAACCAAATAAAATAATAAATTTACCAAACCAGAAGAGGATAAAAATAAAATATCCAGGAAAGTTCATTGAGGAAAAAATTTATATGTGGAACAGAAGGCTAAAAACTATATAACTGGATGTTAGTGTTTCACTAATAAATGATAAGTACATAGCGGAAGTAAGAGAAATCCATTTCATACCTCTTACCTAGAGCTATACTATGCTTGAAAGTGCAAAAACATTCAAATAGGCTCTTGTTCAAAGGGCAACATTGTTGAGAGCACAAAAAGTCTTGCCCTTAAAAATACACGATGATCACCTTTAAAATATTAATCAAGGAATTATATGCATGCATATGAAGAGTACCTCTCGACGTAGTTTGGCTTCCTTATCAATGCCACCAGAGTTCGTTACCCTTTCACTGCACATCTGCAGGAGGTAAAATCAACCGTCAGAATCACCATTTGAATAATAATATGGCATGCAGGTATAATCGGAATCAAACCTTCTCTATGTTAGCTTTTGACGGGAAGTTTTTCCTACGCTCTTCACGCCATAGTTTGATTTCTTGTTCTGTGTAGATCAAAGCCGGAGACCTATCTTGTTTAAGGAAAAAAATTAAAAAAGAAAGTTTGATTGGAAAGAATGATGCAGGACACAAATATAAGTTTGACGGGAAAGAATGATGCAGGACAAGAATATGCATCACACCCACTATGCGATTTCAGACATAAACTGATATATGTAAAACCAAATGCAGAATTAATGTATCCTTGAAGGTGAATACAAGAACATGAGAGGCACAACAACCTTTTACTTTCCCTTTGAGCAACTGGCATAATTATTTTGGCTTCTTAACTTTTTGTTTTCTCATTTCTTTTTCTTTTTTCTTATAAGGAATAAAAACTTAACATATGTCTCTTTGGCACTAAGGCTTTCAATATAGGTACAGGCCTATAAAAAACTAGAAATCGAAGGATGATATCATATTCAATTAATTTGAAGACGAGCAATTCCATGAATGTGTACTGGAGATTCAAGCCCAAAGACTGCCTCTCAGGTTAGGCCTCTGGAATTCAGATTAGCTTATAAACCTGACTGCTTGCACGATTACTTCAACAATACATAATTGAAACTGTAATTGTTTTTGAAAGAAAGATTACGAAAGAACAAATAATCCCAATATCTATGTCTGGACTCACCTAAAATCTATGCAAATTTCAAAACAAGCAGCTTTTCTTTCTCATCCTATCCATAATCATTCAAATAAGAGCACATATTTTCCAGCCAACAAACAAACCTTTTTGTTTCCCTAGCTTGCCCAGTAGGAACAGTGCGACCAGCTTTTGTGGCCCTCTCATAGCCATTCCCTATTAATTTTTAAGGAAAAATGTAAGAATCAAAACACAATAATCACCAGCCATGCTAGTCATGAGATATAAATGTGCTTAAATTGCATTCCCTATCCTAATACAGCCAGAGAAATGTAGATGCACATGCAGATACTAAATGATAAAAAGGAGAAAGAAACAAACAGGGGGTGGGGGGTGTGGTTTGGGGGGTGGGAGGAGGAGACAGGCATATAAATAAACATAAAAGCATAAAAGCTTTTATGCTTTTATGACATTTGTGACAGATTTCAAGGGGTTTACAGCAAAGACATAAAAGCTTTTGATTTTTCCTCAGCTCTCTAAGTTTCTTTGTCCTTCTAATGCATAAGAAAAGAAAGATACAAAAGCAAAAGGAGTCAGCAGCTCTAGTATATTAGAATAATCCTCTAGCTCAATGGGTGAGATCAAACATTCTTCTTTAATTTTCCCAGAAGGCTCCCTTTGAGAAGAGGTAATAACAGCAATCCTGGATAGAACTTTAGTGAATTGGATAAGCTGACCAATTTGTAAATTTGACACCTACTTCAGGTCCAGAAACCATGTTAGGTTTCACTATGAATCAACATGCAGTGGCCAGCAACACCGGAGAAACTCAAAAGTCACAGAACCAGGACCATAATGAACCTCAATTACATTCTGCATCGACTCTATACTTCTCTTTTCATGTTTATGAGGAATGATAAAACAAAAATAAATGGTGGAGGGGAGCATGTTTAAATACGGCTATTCTTATGGATACTATCACAAACTCCCTCAGCGTGCCACATTTCTTATAAACTTACTACTAAGATGTTACTTGTTGTAAGACACAAACCTTTACCATTGTGTTCACCAAACTTCCTCTTTCCATTATTCATATGATGGAATTGAGACTTCTGATACCTGCCGAGATTTGAGTTTAACATTAATATAACACAAAGGCACAATCTATTAGTAGAATAGATCTCAAAAGCAGGATTAAAACTATGCACCCCAATTTTGACGACTCTTGCTTTGGATTCTTTTTGAAGTCTTTGTTTGGAAATCTTTTCCACTTGAAACTTGAACTACTATTCTGGCCATTATTAATAGGATTACCCTGCAACAAGGGTAGGAGATGTATTGAACAATAGTTGCAATGAATAAGTAATGCACTAGAAATAATGGGCAAGAAAGCAAGCAAAGCAAAGCAAAGGGTTGGAAGAAACAGCCAAACAATTAAAGATCCCTAAATACCATGGACAACAAAACAGTTATTATTGAATCTTACATATCTATGTGATGGCTAAATTACTAAAATACTGTTGGAAATGCAAGAAGCATTTTCTAATCATAAGATTACAAAAACAAATGTAGTATTATTTTAGCAAGATGTAGTAAAATGAGTGTGCTTATAATAGCACATAAATTGAAGGATAACACAAACATCCAATATGGTTGACTTGTTAATAAAAGTTTCACATTAAGAACCAAAAAATAGAGATACAGAAAATGCAAATATGAATTTATAGAACTACTATGATATAAGAACAAACTATCCTTTATTCCATAGACATGAAGTGACATAGCACCACAAGTATTCTCTACTTGTAGCATAGTCATATCGATGGACCTAAAACTCCACTAAAAACATTAAAATGTAGTTACCTGCTGCTTAAATGAAGGAAAGTGTGGTGAGTTCTGAATTTGCGGCATTGAGCATGTGCTTCCCTTTGCTTGCTGAGTTGTGTTAGGTTGGTGCCCAATAGGAAAAAGGTTGGGATTGTGAGGGGCAACAGGTTGAGAAAGATTTGGCATTTGAATAGGCAGTGGAGGATTCATATTTTGGAGATTGGGGAAACCCATATTATGATTGAGCTGTTGAGGGAAATTAAAGGGGAATTGTTGGGGTTGAAGTTGGGATGGGTTGAATTGATTGACAAACATGGGAACAGTATTCAGATGGTTTAAATGATTCAGTGGAGAAAAACCCAGTTGAGGTAAACCAAATTGATTTTGAGTGATGAAAGGTGAGACACTGGAATTATTGTTGAAAGGAAATTGAATTTGAGGATTCATAATAATACCAAGTTGAGGTTGTTGCTGCATTTGCATTTGCATAGGCATAGAATTCTGCAGCATGTTGCATAAATTTGCTAGAGAAGCCTAAAAATGGAACAGTTGAAGATACAATTAAAAAAAAAAACAGCTAACTTAATCATATAAAATCGCAGATATGAATGTAAAATACCTGCGGATTAACAGGAGCAGTAGTATTGCTGTTGTTGATGGGTTGAATTTGACTGGGAAGTTGAGACGGAGGATAAGAATTGAAACGAGGTTGCTGCATTATTTACAAATTGCTAGAAGTTGGTTTGGTTTACAAAATTTAGCAAAAATCAGACTAGGGTTTAAGCTTTCACTTAAAACCCACCTTGGTATCTAACCACCACCTCAATCACAATTTACAAAATAACCAAAATACCATAACACGAAGTTGGATTTTACAGTTAGAGAATTACAGTTTCCAGGTCCATATTTAAAACCCAATTCCATGTCCTAGATTTCTCAAAATCTACTGTCTCTATCAATCTCAGTTATCTATTACCCAAATATTTATAGGAAAAAAAAAAAAAAAAAAAAAAAACCTCCAAAACATTTTAGCTATAAGAAAAGGACGGTACGGATTTTGATAACGGTAACTATGGTAGCTCCGCTCCTCCACCTCGTGCTGATGATCACAGCGATTCCAAATCTCAGGTAATGTAATTCAATAAGAAATTCTTTAAAAATGCTTTTGGCTTAACATGTGCGTTTTTGTGGGTTCTAGGGTTTTGTAGAGTTCTATAAACAGTGTTTTTAATTGGGGTAATTATATATATTATGTTTATCACTTTCTAATATTTAAAAAATATGTTTTTTTATATTTTTATTTTATAATTTTATATTACAATTTTTTTCCGTAAGAATTTCTTAATAAGGATAGTGTAATAAGACTTTCTACTTGAATTTTTCGTTCATCAAACCTTTATTTATTAAAGCTTTATTCTAGCTATAATTTACATTAAGTTTTAATTTTTTAACATTTTTTCTTTTATATGATTGTCATATTTTTTTCATTTGATATATATTTTTATAAAATTAGATATTATTATCGTTATAAAAATCTGTATATTATCGACTACAATATAAAATTATAATGAGACAAATTAATTCAATAATACCAATTTTAGATAATGATACTATAAAAGTATTATATATTTTTAAGTTTATTTTTCAGTTTTGTTCTAATTTCATTTTTATATTTTTATTAAATATTTAAAATTTTGAATAGAAAATTAATATGCAAAGTTGATAATTTATTTCAAATTTATCATATCAATTATAAATATAATTAATTAATAGATTCACATGTTGATACCAATAAATTTTAAGAATTAGTTGAATTATTATAATAAATAAAATATTAAATTAATTTTTTATTATAATTAAATTCTACTTTTTTTATTTTAATAATTAAATTTTTTATCAATTTATAATAAAAAATAAATTTATTCAAATATATTCGAAAAGAGTGTTTAACTTCTTAATTACAAGTGAGAAGATCAAAATTGAAAAACAACTTAACACAATTAAAATTTAAATTTGATTACATTCTTCTAACTATAGTCAAAGCAAAACAAATTATTCTCAATTAATGTCATAGTCAATACATCGTAAAAACTGATTTAATAGTTATTTAAAATATATTATTCGAGAATAACAATGTTAAACTATTTGCAACACTAGCTTAGTATTTATTAAAATAAGTACTAATTATTCTAAAACATATAAATCATATACATAATGGACCAGTTGTAATATTTTTTTATATATTTTTAGAAAATAGTAATTGACAATTCTTAAGCACTCTATTTTAACATGTCATATGCATTAAATGAAAAAAGTCCATTCCAGCAATGTCTATTGCAGGACATTGGTTTTATATACTCTTTAAGTAAATGCATTATATAATTAAAACAAAATGAAAAAAGTATGACTAAACTTTATGCATCCTTAATCTCAATGAGTAGAAAATACTTATGCATAGAGCCCATAGATTATTGTAGATATTGCCAAAACTTGCATTTCCTTTTCAATATTGGTTTAAATAATTGTAATTTTAATTTATGTTTTAATTTAATAATAAGATAAAGACAATTTTACTAATTTAATAAATAAATAAAAATACTTATATATTATGATTAATCTTTTAATATTAATTTAAAAATGCAGTCTTATGCTTTCATAAATCATCATTTAAATATTAATCATCAAAGTTGTTTTGAACTGGTAACTGTTGTATTTGGATATACAAAACTTCAAGCTCAATTCATATATTATATGGATACATGTCACTAGAACCCATCATCCTGGAGACACCATACATAAATATTAATTAGTTGAGTCATTAAGAAGAGATCATTAGAAGAAATTCATACTTCATTATGACATTATATAAGAAAATCTTAATCTAATGTAATTGTTATATATTATAATATAAATTTTATTTTTATTTTTTTAATTATAATTAATTAATCCCGCTTTCACTACTAAAATAAAGTATTAGTAAATATATATTGTGTTAATGTTTAGAAATATAAGATAAATTTTTATATTTGATATACTATAATATTAGAACTCAATGTTTATATACAAGTAGAAGTGTTATATATAAATTTTAAAAAATATTTACTAAATAAATAAAAATAAAAATATTTATATATAAATAAATAAATAAAAAACTATGAATACGCAGTTTTGATCTACGAAATGAAAAGAAAATAACACAAACGAATCCCAATTTCCATTTTTATCTCTACACCCTCACGATCCCTCTTTGCTGCCGTCACCTCCGCCGTTGCTGCGGTCGCTCTTGCTGCAGTCGCCTCTCCCCTCTCGCCGGTTAGGTATTGTTGTTATTATAATTTGACTTTGCTGATTTTAGGTATGCCATATGCAAGCTTATGGTCTGTGAACAAGTTTGACCTTAACTCCTTATAAATACATATGTATTCGTGTGCGTGGGTGTGAAATGTAAATTTATTTGACGGTTCATTTCACATAGTTTAGTGAGTATTATTTGCTGAGCTAGAAATATGTCTATATTTCTGCATCTGTTACTTGGCTCATAAAGAATAGCTCTTCAACTGGCCTTTTTTTTTTTTTTTTTCTCTTTTCAATCTTGGTAATTACATGTTTGAACTGTAGTGTTGGATTTGCATACAAGGAAGCTGTTGTTGAGTTTTGTGACCAAGTCCATCCACTTGCTAAGGTTGATAAACCTTGTTGCAAACTTTTTACATCTTTGGAATTTGTCATCTTGAACTAAGAAGTATCAATCTAGGTAAGCCAAGAAAATCTCAGTCTAGTAGTGCAGGAATTAGTTTATATTCTGTTATATTTTTTGTTTTCATTAATTTTTGTTAATATATTTTAGAATTGAATTATTGTAAATGGTTCTGTAAACGGCTACTCATTTAATTATCCAAATGTTCATATAAACAAATATATAACAGGTACGGTATCCGCTACCCATTTAAATATTGATAAATTATATTTAATAGCTATTTAATTTAAATATCCTTTAATCGGGTTAGGGTAGTATAATGGTATTTCTATTCGGATTTGGGATGGGTTCGTGTAATAAAGGTAATTTATTAAACGGATTTAAGACAGGTTCGGGGACGTGTCTCTTAATCAGGTTCAGGTTCGGATATGCTTAAATAGGCGGGTATCCTACCAGTTGCCATCCCTAAGTGTAAGTGTAACTACGAAATAAAAAAGAATAATTTTCCAAATAGTTGAACTACTTTTTGATTTTGTCTAAAATGAAAAAGAATAAAGTCGAAGTTGAATGCAACCACTAACTCAACTATTTAGTATTTGCTTTACCAGATGTACAAAGCCCAACAACAACAATATCAAGAAGAACGAGAAGCCAAAGTGAGAATCACATATAGAAGAAACCTCTAGTAATTGAACGAGATTTTTTTTCTTTTTGAGTGTTGATATTAGGCGATTGGAAATGAAAGAGGAGAAGTTGCAAATCGATGTTTCTTCTAAAAATATTTAATAGATGGTAAAAAATCTAAAGAAAAAGGAGCATGCATTTATGAAATTGCATATAATCTTGATTTTATTCACTTTGCTGAATTAGTATGCTTTCGGTAGTAGCCAATTATTCATATGATCTGTTTTGGAGCTGTGACTGCTATGTATTTCGATTAACTTGTTCAAGATTTTATATAGTTTTAGCTTCATGTCTTAATAAGTTTCTGAAACTTGCTACTAAAAAAATTCTCAATAAAATTTGTAAAATACCCATGTGTGAATCCACTTTCTTTCTTCAAAATGCAAGCTTATTTCCATCAATTCTCTCAAACTCTAGAGCCCACTAGTTTCCACATGGTTTTTATATCTATTTGAGGTTGTGTTCTTATTTTTCAAATGGAAGTGCTGCTTTTTGTCATAGAAGCTGTCAACTCTTCTAGTGATATGTTCCATTGTACTTGTTAATCAGCACTGGAATAATATTTCAATGTGTCAATAGATTAAATCTCATTGTAGAGAAAAAAGGTTGAATACAAAGCTAAATGGCTGGCAACAACAATTTCTTTCCTTCAGCATCCCTCACCAGCAGTGGTCGCCCAGTTCTCCTTCCTAATGAAGTGGAATGCCAACTGCTTTCTGCCGTGGATCTTGAAGATGAGGATGTCAATGCCAACTTCTCTCCCTTAAAATCAGGTGTGCTTATCCTCACCACCCATCGCCTCCTCTGGCTCCCTTCCAATTCCATCTCCAATTCCACTGCAACTGCTATCCCTCTCTCCTTCATCACCTGCATCTTCTCATCCAAAAAATCCATCAAATCAATTTTCCACTCTCCGCGCATTCGGTTCCAAGTTTCCGTGCATTCCAAAAGTCTGGTGGTCACATTGGTGCTCAGAGGAAAGGGTGATTCTGATGGGTTTTTAGCCAAGTTCTTGGAGAGTTGGAATGGAAGGGCTTGGGAGACTGATACAGGGGGTTCCAGTTCTGGTGATTCTGCCCCGACTTTGGTTTCTGGTGCAAGTTCTAATTCTGGTGGGTTTTATTCGAGTGATGGGTCTGTGAGAATGGTTGGAGTAGCAGGAATACTGAGGAAGGAGCAGCAGATGTGGGAAAGTACAGACAAGAGCTTGCAGGAGGCTTTCCAAGACTTGAATGCACTCATGGTAATAATTTTTGTATGTTATTTTCTTCTTTGATTATAGTCATTATTGGTTATATCTTTGGTTTAGCTGCCTTATATTCTAGAAATGTGATTAATTTCAGAGCAAAGCTAAAGAGATGATGACGCTCGCTGAGAAAATGAGGCAAAAGCTCTTGTCTGGGTCAAATTCTCATAGTGCTGATACTAATGAGGAAATGGGTTCTAAAGAGGAGATGCAAGATTGGTTGCTGAGTGTTGGTATCATATCTCCAGTGACAAAAGAGTCTGCAGGTGCCCTATATCACCAACAATTGTCGAGACAGGTTCCTTTCATTATTTGATGCTTATAAAACTACTTTTGTTAGCTTCTCTTAGTGGCAGCACACCATTATGAAGTTGTTCACAGAATTTTATTGTTGATGCTTTCTAAGCTAAATTGTGCTCAATGTTCTTTTGTCTTTCAATTGCATCTGAATGTGGTTGATGGTTTTGGTGACTGTGTCATGATGCCCCTTAAAAATGCTACCAGCTCTCCTCCTGCTTGCAAGTTTTGCATTTAATATGCCAACTATGCATAAATTTGGGTAATATAATTAACAGTCACACTATCTATTGGCTCATTACAAATGGTCATATTATTTTAATTTATTACAATTCGATTATTTAGTTTTAATTTTATTTCGCTGGTGGTCGCTTCAGGCCTAAAATTGGGGAATTGTTAATGTCGCGATTAGAAGGACCACTTTTGAAATCAAATTAAAATTAAGTGACTCAAT
Source organism: Ricinus communis (assembly GCF_019578655.1). Taxonomy (NCBI): domain Eukaryota; kingdom Viridiplantae; phylum Streptophyta; class Magnoliopsida; order Malpighiales; family Euphorbiaceae; genus Ricinus; species Ricinus communis. Next base: position 31,568,571 of record NC_063260.1, on the reverse strand, counting down.
TGCAATAAATTAAAATAGTGCTACCATTTGTAATTATTGAGAAATTGTGAGACCATTTATGAAATTGACATAAACAATGCTACTTGTAGTTTAAATACTCTTAGCGATTGAGGTTCATTGATTAATTAACTTGCCAGTCTTGCTCTAATTAATATAAAATCCTTTTGTTATTTTCATATAAAGTAAAACCTATATTTACTAATTAATAATATTTTTCTATCATTGTATATGATTCATAACTTATAAGAAATATATTTTGAAGTTAAAGAGTAGAAGCTGAAATAGATATGCTGTAGTATAATTATACATGTCAGGTAAGTCATAATTACTTTCTTAATTCTTAAAAGTATAAAATAAACATATTGACAAGATGTGAGAAAATCAATTATAAATTAAATTATTTCATTATAGTATTGCTAAACGTATTGGTAATTTGCTAAACACTTGTTAGCTTATTAGATAATATTTTGACATATATTATATGAAGCATGTCTGATAAGATATAACAAAAAAGTACAAAAAGAAATGATTAATAATTTAAATACATAGATCTGGTTATATTTATATTTATATAAATATCAAATGATTCAAATCTGTATCTCAATATATGTTGAATTTAAAGAAGATAATTTTTTTTAAAATTTTTTTTTTCCTTAAATTCTAACCTATGCTTATCATATTGTTATCTTTATAAAATTTCAATTAATTTCCAATCTATAAAACAAGCTAAAATTTTTATTTAAAACAATTGAATTTTATTATATATTTATGAAAAGATTTTAAAACAATTTGTTTCAGACATGGGCACTTGCCCCTCAATCTTTTCCAGCACAAGCACTTTCTCCTATCTTTCTTTTAATTTTAACTCACATATGAGTTGACATATTTATTTATTCAGTACCACATACGCTATTGTGCATATAGATTAATACTTGCATGAGCTAGTAGATACAAAGCTAGGAGTTTATGTCTTGCATTTTAGAATGTGGAGTTGATTAAGTAAAATTGAATACCAGTAATTAAGGCATTTCTCTATGTTACATGTATTTGAATTATAGCTGATTGTTTTCATCTTTTCCCTTTTCCCATTTTTTCGTTATAGTGTTATTATTCATCCTACAGTATGCCAGAATGGTATCAACTTCATGAGCGCTAAACTGCAAAATCATTTTCTAGGAAAAATATTTTGGTTCTTCTATTTGCTGGGTTAGTATCTCTTGGTGTGGGCTGCCAAGTATAGATCATAATTTGCTATCCTCGAATACTGGAACCTCTATAGTAATCTTGTTGGTTATGGGTCCCAATTGCAGCCTTGTTTATAGATGTTATATGTCACTTCTTCTCATTAATTTGATAAATGTCTCATACTAAAATAGGATTTCTTCTGATTTACTTTTCTTCTCTAGAAAAACTAATTTGATTAATTTACTCTCGTTGTCAATCAGTTGGCAGATTTTGTCAAGATTCCTTTAGAGAGAGCCGGAGGGATGATCAATCTTATAGATATCTATTGTCTCTTTAATCGTGCTCGGGGCACAGGTGTTGCTTTAAGCCATGACTTTCCTTGTTTTGCTGAACTTAGTTTTAATTTGTGGGTATTTTCTTGGTGGTATTTGTGAGCTGGAAAAAGTTTCATTTTCTGTTTATGCACTCACAGAATTGATCTCACCAGAGGATTTGTTGCAAGCATGTACTCTTTGGGAGAAATTTGATGTGTATGTATGATACAATCTTCAACTTTTGTGGGATTATGGTTGTTTATTTAATGTTCAAAACATTGAGACATTAGTTTCAATATATGAGGAGTTTATCTGGAAGTGATTCTAGTCATTTATAAGATTGTCATTTGTTTGACAGACCAGTCATGCTTCGTAAATTCGATAGTGGAGTCATGGTCATCCAGAATAAGTCCCACAGTGATGAGGAGGTGATGTCTTTGCCTCTTTTTTTGTTGTTGTTGTAGAAATCATAATATAACTATACTTGGAAATAGTTTACCTCTTCTATGTTGAGAGTAGTTCTTTCCTTCACTACTTGCTTCTTCTACATGGTGTTTCAAATTAGTCTTCAAATTAAGAAAAATCTTAAAAATTAACTTTTGTGAAGCTCACTATGACATTGGACTATCTGATGGCAGGGATTCTAGATACTCTGTGAGGAGTAAAAAAGCCATCGCTTGAAAGATTGTAAAATCAGATTGGCAAAAGAGGAAACAAATAACATATTCCTATTTTGAGACAGTAAAACTAAAGATATTGAAACATGCCTTTCAATTTTGAGACTAGAGTGACTATATACCTGTAGACAAGCACGTCTTATCTAATAAATCTAAAAAGCCTAAGAGTTGCATCATATCACTTTTTCCTTTTCAATACAATAAGAACAATAGGTGATTGGGGTCAGCACCTTGCGTTTTCTTTTCTTCATAATGAGGAAATAAACCTTGTATTTGTTTCTTTGTTTTTGAGTTGACTAAGGTTCTGAATGAGGGTAATTATGTATTGTAGCTGCTGTTATGCATCAAATATTTTTCCTTTACATATTGGTTTTCTGGCCTACTATTACTTCCCAGGAGTTTTTGTGATAGCTATTTAAGAATGACATGTAAATAAGTGTGTTGCATCCGTTAGACCTTGTTACAAGCTGTTACGTGGTCAGTACAGCCATTATGCTGTATATACCATCTTTCTTCTAGAGCTATGATATTTAAATTTCTGAAAACTCAAGATAGCACTGGCTATAACTTTTGTGCTCCGTCTTTAGATTTTTGCTCGAATCAAAGCCCTTATCACAAGGCCTGATGCCCTCCAAGCTGGTATAACTGCCACTGATGCTGCAATGACTTTGGGTATTGCTCCAGCTATGGCTAAAGAGCACCTTCTAACTGCTGAAAGCAAAGGTATATTTCTATACAGCTCTTTCTTGAAGCTTTAGCAGCATAGCATGGCTAAGGTTTAACTTTTATTGATGAAAATTATTTGCAGGTTTGCTATGCAGGGATATAAGCCCTGATGGGTTTTGCTTTTACGTTAACCTCTTTTCTGAAATCGATTCTGATGATGTATTCTTGTAAGTAAAGAGTTCTTGATTGCTTTTGGTTATTCACTATCTTCTATGTATGTGATAGTTTTATCTGTGTATTTCCATTTTGTTTGGGGTTTGTTCTTTATCTGTTTGTAATTCCAGTTCTTATTTACTTTGTAGTTTATTTTTTGTCCAAGTCCCTGGGGTTTATTATAGAGGATAGATCTTATCCTCTGCTAATTTTCCTTCCCTCAGTCTTTGGTGATGATTTGATCTTGGGCCTCTTTAACAACTCTTGTTACCCTGGAAATTTATTTTCGGATGAGAAAACAAGATGGCAATCATTTGTTTGCATAACTAAATATGTATTCTGCAGTTTTTGAAGGAGTTGGTTCAAATTTTTGCAGGGAAGCAAGATGTATTCTTTTTGGGGTTCCTATGTTCTCAAACGGTACTCTTTATTAGGTTTGAGATTTTAATTGACCCCATTCAATCACCCTTTGGGCAAATCTTTTGTTGGTAAAGCTACTATAGTTTTCTTGAAGTTTGACAAAATAAATTAGGCAGTCCTGCTCTTTTGAGACTGAACTATGTGATTAGGTTTTAGTTTTATTTACTCAATAATCCTAAAAATGCTAATCCAGCAGTGACTATGTATTTCTTGGCGTGCGTGATACATTAAGGTACCCCGTATTGACCACTCTGTTACGCACATTTATGTTCTCTAGGGTTCTTTATTTCAAGCTCATCTGTTGCTTTGATTGTTAGTTGAGCATACTTATTGTTCTTTTCTTTTTCAGTTTAGTTTCAACCAGTTCATTATGACTATTGGATTGTTGCTGAATTTAGTCACTGGTTATTGATATTTATGTCTTCTGTGTATATGTTTTTCTCATGTGCAGGGTGAAAGATCATGGTGTCTATTCTTTGTGGGTTCGAGCTGTATCTGCTTTGTAGAGAAGCTTATAATTTTTTGGCTGGAAGGTGAGAGATGGTTTCTCTGTTGGTTTCTGCTCTATCATGCTATGGAATTAACGACGAGAAATGATGATCACTTGATGCAATGAATGGTTTCTGCAGTTTATTTCAGAGCCCATTTAGGTTGGAAACTTGGAATAACTCTCCAGGCTTGAGTTCTTCATTGCATGCTTGGTGTTCAATGAAGAAGGATTTCGCAGACACTAATCTATTTATAAATCCATTGAGGCCCAAAACATACATATACACATATTCAATATTATTGATTCATTCTATTTAATTGAAAGACAATCATAACTTAAAATGAGAAAGTTGTCTCATTTTTCAAACAGGGAATATCTTTTGAAGATCCCCACTAAAGTCTGCCAATGATCATTGTGGGGTTTCCAATGATACCTTAAATTGATTGGAAAATTTGGTTTCCATTAATACCAAATTCTGCCTAAATAGAAAGTTACAAAATTTAAAATTTATATAGAAAAATCTTTAAAAAATTAAAAGTTAAATTTGCTAAAATGAAAAAGAAAATTACAAATACGCAAGTAAGACTTTAGAACTTTTGAAAAATAAAGTTGTGAGAGAAGGCAACGTGAAACGATTATCTGCTTCTAAGCTGACGAATGAATAGTTGAAGTAAAATACTACACAGCAAATAATGAGTTGAACACTTGGAAATAATAATAATAATAATAATAATAATAACAACAACAACAATATACCTCAAAAAAATTGTTTTTATTTTGGCACCTCAACACTAGTAGTTTACAAAAGGAATGTATAACAAAATAGAGAATATTACAGCCAAGAAATTGCTTAAACCCTTATCAATTATGATTGTCCTACTGCTTCTGAAGATGATTAGTCTTGAACTATCTGTTGCGCCACTTGATATGGTTGTGTTCATTACTGTCCTTGTTTTATTGCTTATTTTCTTACTGCACCCAGAAATTAAGACCATAATGTTTAGTAGAAACAAAAAAAAAAATGCAAGTTCTGCAGCCCTACTTTAAGTAATGCTTTGCTTTGACAACTATGCAGACAAAAAGGAACATGAAGAAACCAAAAAGAAAAGAAAAGAAAGAAGGGTTAATTGTCATGCATTAGTCAAACAATTGGGCTACCGGAACCAAAAGTATAGAAAAAATATATATATATATTGCAGAATCTCTTACCTTCCTGGAAATATACAGCTACTGTGACCTGCATACATTATCAACAAGGAGATAGAGGTGCATTAGATTTTGCAAAATAATCTTAAACTTAATAGAGGGTGAAATAAAAGATAAAACAGAAGGACCCCATTTTGCCCAAGGGAACTTTCAGTGGATACAAGGCAATAATTGAAGCTGCCTGCAACAATTTATGATAAGGTCATTTCTAAGGAGATTTTACACATGAACATGAAGTGACGGCATTGTCTTGGCTTAATGGGCCTCCCCTTAATATCAGTGTCAAAATGGAGTCATCTTGTTTTTTCTACTTCAACCAGAGATGTTTATTCCATGCCCTTGCTACACTCCAATGGCTCAAGCAAACCATGTGCCTATGTCAGGTAGGAATTACACTTCTTTGTCCTCATGAGTAAGCACTGAGGACCATGATTGGAGGATGCCATTATTCCCTTTAGTGGTGTAGGATTAGGAAAGCTAAACTTTTAACCTTATCACCCTCAAGGCATCTTCCACGATTTAAGAGCCTCAAGGCACTTGATAGATGCATAATTACAATAATTAAAAAATATATGTATTTCCTTTACCACTCATGTCCTGCTTTTGAACTTGGCCAAAATGCATTATGGATGTGAAACTAGCACCCATAACGTAAGCCAGAACAGTCATCTCAAAATTCTTCCCTTTTATTTTTCTTAACTCGCTACTAAATCCTCAATTTCATTGAAACCCAGTGTAAGATAAACACCTTACTTATCAATCAAAAAGCTAAAGAAACAAATAAATAAAAGCAAATGAATAAAATAACTTACTTGGGTCAGTGGTGGTGATCATGGCCACACCCTTGAAATCACAAGATCCAGGAGCCTTCCCTTCCTTCTGGTAATAGCTATCAAATGCATAAGAAGCATGGTTCTTCACATTGTTAGGCTGGTAACAACCCTCCCCTGGCTGAATCTCACTGCAATTAGCCCTTCCTGGTCCACATGCCCAGTCCAATGCTGCCTGCAATGTTCTCGAATCAACACCATCCATTGCAATACAATATGTTTGGTTTGTTGTATCATTAGCCAAAAAGGTCCCACTTCCATAAACATGAAGCAAATAAACTGGTGTTGAATTTCCATAGAACAATCCCCAATTTGCTTCTGATACTGGCGGTGACCTCAAGTCCTCATTGAACAATTCGTATATATATACACTGGAAGTGATTTCTGGATGAAAAGGAGTCCCACTACGATCAAGAACATGCTTAATCAGATTAGAATTGTACGTGTCTGCATTGTCAATAGTAGCATAAGGCTCTTTTGAGTCACCCTTTGAAGGCCACCCAGTCTCAGTAACAAGAACCACAACATCAGTAACATTCAAATTCTTCATAGAAAAATAAGCAGCATCAATCATAGCATCAAGCACGTTAGTGTAATGCAACAAAGTATTAGGATCAACCATTTCTTTAGATGGTGTCAAGGGCTTAAACAAAGAATTATCAAGAGGCACCACTCCTTTGTTTTGCATAAACACATAATATGGATAAAGATTCATCATCAATGGGGACCCGGTTTTTGATAAAAATTGAAGCAGAGGAAGCATTACTGAACTCCAACTCTGATTAAAGAAAGACTGAGAAGGTGGAAATGGATCGAGAATTATAGAAGCAGCATGTGGAGTAGAAATCTTGATTTGGGTATGCAAATTTGCAGCAACTAAAGCACTATAAAGTGACTCAATAGCAGGCATAAGCAAAGGAGCTGAAGAGGGTACAGTTGTTAACACCTCATCACCAACAGCAATTGAAGTAATTAAAGTCTCTGGATAGTATGCAGCAACATTTCGATCAATCCAAGAGGCTGCTGTGGTATTGGAGGAGCCAATAGCAAGAAGCTGATTATTAGGGACACTAATCATGATCCGGATCTTGGTTTTAGCCAATGCTTTGAGTATATCAGGATTAGCATCATATAGGCGAATGTGAGTGATCTTTTGAACTAGCAGAAAAGAAACAAGTGATGTTGCTGACAAGAGATCGGACACATCGGTGCCTATGTTAAGACCCACAAATGGCTCACTGTCCTGGTCTTGCTTTTGCTGCTTAATTTGTGCCAATGCTAGTCCTGATGATTTAGCTGCAAATTTGTAGAAAACATGTCAGAATGAGAGCTTTTGGTTTCTTGATATAGTTAGTTCAAAAAGTTCACTAATTTCCATGAATATACCTTGTGATAACTTGAAAACTGCAACGGACAGGACAAAGATAATGTTGAAGATGAGAACACTGAACTTAGAGTTTGCCATAATTGAAGAGGAACTCGAGCTTTACTTCTTCATCCTCCGGTTCTGGTTCAGCTACAGATTCTTGCATTATCTTCTGGGGTTAGTTTTTCAATTTTTTAAAATTCTTTACCAGAATTTCTTGGTGGGTTTGATTTGGGCTTTTCTTGTTGATTGGAGAGATCTAACACTCTACAGTGTCAAGAACAAAGAAGACATCAATGAATCGATCCAAAAGAACCAGTTGGTTTGGTAGTAGAGTGTGGCTCGTTCATGGTTTCTAAAAAGCCCTTTCCTTCACAATGATGTATCTAGCTACCGCCAGACATGTAAATTGTCAAAACTGACCTTGTGGACCGACAGTTACTTTTTTGTATGCTGTTCTATTCCATGTGGCCTTTGGAAACAAAAGGGTTGTAAACTAGAGAACTTTATGGTAACTTCACCTACATTGACTTGGCTTTTTCTGCACCTTTGATGATCAAGAGGTTCTTCGAGTCACAATCTCACAGCCTGGCAATGCATTTCCGGACAGAGAGAGACGTTAACTATTGCATTTTTCAAATAAGTTTTCCCCATCATTCCCGTTTTGGACATCTGAGAATTAGCAAGCTAAAATTCTTTACATTTCAACTTCCTCTCCCTATCAGTTTGGTTGTAATTTCTTTAGAATTCATTTGGGTTTATGATTGTTTTTCCATCAAGCTTTGTTTCTTTTTTAATAACCGGTTAGGGAGATTTATTAGTGGGTCTGAGCAATCTTAAGTTTTCAACTTGAGGTCAAAATATTACCACGTCTTCTAGATAGAGCTTCAATAAGTTTTTAGGTACTAATTTTAACAGAAAATGGAAACATTTTTTGAAAAAGAAAAAAAAATGGGAGGCAGAATAAAAGCACCAGTCACAAGTTACAATTACAGCACTGTTTGCTCCAGTGTATCAGCCAAAAAGAGACAGGCAGAGTAGCCCCAGGCCAGCGCCATAATCAGCAGACTTGGTCACGAGCAAAACAGAAAACAACAACAACAACAACTGCATCCCATTCACGTGTGGGTCACCATCCTTTTCTTATATGTTTGTTTTTTCCTGCTTTATTTATTGACCCATTTGGAACCTTGACATTCTTCGTTGATCGCTGATTATTCCCCAAAACTTAACCTAAAAAATAAAATCCATCAAGGCTTTTTAGCTGACTATCCTTCCATGCGAATATTTCATTGCTGTAATAGCCATTAGGCTTCTATGACGATTCTAATTAGTTGTAGCCTAATAATGATGATTATTGCTTACAAAGTTCATGTCAACCAGAAAAGAGAATAAAAGAAATAAGATGGGTAATGATCTGCTTATTTGTAAAAGGTCTCAACTTTCATTAAAGCAAAAGATATAAAAAGTTGAGAACTTTTTATATACTTTTTTTCAAGTAGAATTTAAAATGTTGTTTAACCACCAAAGGAGTTGTTGATGAACTAGAAAATGTACAAAGAAATTCGATTAAACAATAAATAGAGAGAGTGTGAATATATGCATAATGATACATGCCCTGTTCATGGACAAACGGCCATGAAAGTAGCTGTTTTGATTGCTTAAGACAATTAAAAAAAAAGATGCTTTTCAGAACCCATAAAGAAACATTAGATTCCCAAAAATTTGCGAAACAGGAATCCTAGGAAAGCTCAGTTTCCTTGGCTGTGCGTAATATGTAAAATAGCAGTAGTCTTTTTAACTTTTACCCACACCTTGGGGCCTTGCCATACGGGATCAAGATTCTTTTTAAACTCGCATTGCCAACATGAAGGCACATATCATCTGTTTCTTAATCCATGTTGATTGTCAAAACATACAAGGCTAAACAGGGAAGGGAGAGATAAATAAAACGTGATAAAATTAATATATATATATATATATATATATATATACGAAAGAAACTCTACTTTAAGAACTAGAAATGCTGTTCAACAATCTGGTACGGTTGCTCAACTGTCTGAAAGAAATCCAAAGTTTGCCAGATTTGTAAGGGGACGCAAGAGGCATAATATATGCCCATTCTGATTCAAGCAGAGTCATTATTAGTCTATTTTTTTAGAAGAAGAGAAATGGTGTTAGACACCATGTGTAGTGTAAAAGGTTGTTGGTTGAATCCTAACAACGTGTTAGTGTTAGTCCTACAAATACGAAATTAGAATCCGAGGAGAGAGTTCAGCTCCTTTCTTTTGATAAAAAAGCGAAAGAAAGATTAATGAATTCTTTATTTAGAACTTGAGTGATAGAATACAATGGAACGAAGAAAGAGCCCATGGGCTCCAAAAGAGGCAGTGGGTTCCTTTAAATACTTATCATATTATTCTATTCCATGCCAATGCCATGGTAATTGTTGCCAGTCTGCCATTGTCTTTCACATTTCAGTTCATCCCAACTATACCTCTAACGTTTCCATGTGCCCCAACTCTGTCAACGGAGAAGCGGTCCCCCGCTAATAATTTTCACCTCGCACGTTAATAATACTAAAAACCCTGAAGTTGGAAGAGGCCAAACTATAGAAATTGAATCAATAACTGTCCTGTGATTTCTGATTTTGAATTTGATTGTTAAGCTCAACTTCTCATATACCAATTTTGAAACTTCGATTTTTACGTTCAAGAGGATAATGTTTTTTTTTTTTTTCACTTCATTGAATTTTATTATTTTTCTATTAAAATTTGAATGCGATTTTTTCAAAATCAATAGACTTGAACTTATTAGTTTATTGAAGCTTAAGTAACGCGTTCAACATCCGTTAATTTTATAGAAATTTACTTAATAACACCTGATCGTGTTGGGATGCTTACGAGTTTTAATTTAATCGTTAAGCTCGATTCAAGTTGAGTTTTGTGCTCACAAGTCTAATCGCCTCAATTTGATTATTTATCTGTTAAAATTTGAATGTCATTCTTCAAAATCAATAGACACGAAGTCATTCCCCTAATCAAGCTTAAATAATCTTTAAATAACACGTTAACATCTGTTAATTCTATAGCATTTAAATTATTTAGTTTTTACATTTACATTAATTAAATAATTTGTTAACTGTCATTCTGCACATAGAGTCATATTATGACATTATATAATGAGAGAATAATTTTGGAAAACATAAATGTAATTATACAGATTCAGATAATGTAAAAAGTTAAATTTGAGTTAATTAATTATTTGAATAGCCGAGATCGACTCGACTAATCTCAACTTATTGTTCTAATCAATCTCAAAGTAAATATGAGCAATGAGAAAGGATATGAAAAAATTCACGGCTGAAAGCTAAGATGACGACCGTATTGGTTCATAATTGGGACAACAATGTTCAATAACAACTCTACTTCTCATTTCCACATACAGATCACTCTAAGAACCAAAATCAAAATTCTAGCCTGAAGAAGACAAAAACGACTCTTACAACTTGGAACATACAAAAAAAAAAAAAAAAAAAAAGGGAGAAGTATGTACCGACACTATACAAGAAGACCGAGGTAGATTATATTTCCATGGCTGGAAGTAGCAAACAATGAAGTTATGCTTGAGGTCGAGACTTTTGCTGCCTCCTCCATTATTTCCCTTGTCCTAGTGAGGTCACCCTGGACCTCATGAATCTTCCGACTTCTGTGTTCAAGTAAATTCAACCGCCTATAACTCGATTAATGTTTTGGTTTCCATCACCTTAGAGCATTGACGAAAGTCATCAATGAATCTACATCCCTTTTCTCAGAGGGGTACTTGATAGGTTTAGAGGAGTGCCTAGGGAATAATAGTATTGTAGGAAAGCTTCCTAGCTGCAATTCTTTCTTGGCAAACTCCTTTTCATCACCATCTGCCCTGAATTTCCCCACCTTCACTCCGCTTCCTGCCAACTTATCAGCCAATTCAAGATAGGATTCTTCCATTCCCTTGCAGAATTGGCACCATGGAGCATATAGAACAACTATCCACGGCTCCTTCCTGTTCTCTAATTTCAACAAGTTCTCAATTCCAGTCCTGCTCAACTTTACCAAACTTTGGGAGTTGAAAATATCAGCAACTGCAGCAGATCCATTTGAATGGGCAGCTCCATTTCCGTTGCCATTATGTTGGGCAACATCATCCTGTTTTAAATTTCCTTTGTGAAGGCCGCATTCCTTAGCTCTAGCATCCTCCCACCACCATCTTCCCTCTCTCTCATGTTGGCCTGGAAGAACAGGCTTTGTGCAAGGCTCGCAGCCAATAGAGATGTACCCTTGAGCATGCAATGAATTCACAGGCACCTCCATGGCTCGAAGGAACTTCCATACATCCTCGCCATCAACATTTGCCATTGGATTCCACTTGATCAGACTGCCAGCCCCGCCGTCCAATCCTTCAAAAACTGGGTCAACCTGGACAACAGGAATTTCAGACCTAGTGCCCGGGGACTGATCTTTCCTTTGGCCAGTGATCCAGGCACGTAGACCCTTAAGAGCTCTCCTCAAAGGTCTCACCTTCCTCACACGGCAGCACTCCTGGTGCCCATCCTCGTAGAAAGAGAATAGCCCCTTGCTCCTTACCAATGCTTGAACTTCAACAGCATCAGGAAACATGTACTCAATTCGGATGCCATAGTGCTTCTCAACTGTGTCAAAGAACCTATATGTTTCAGGGTTCAACCTCCCAGTGTCCAGACTGAACACCCTAAAGGGTCTACCAGTCAGCTTTGCATACTCGATCAAAGCAATATCCTCAGCACCACTGCCAAGAGATCAATACTTGTTATTAAGATTTGAACATTTCAACTAAATATCTTGCACAAGCGTAGAATTCTAGAACACATGACGGACCATCCAATTTCAGTAATACCTCGTATCATAATATGGAAGCCACATGTACATCACTTCTAATGATTTTATTCTCATTCTACCATCTATTTGTCTGCTAGCTAAGTAATTTCTTCTAGTTTTACTTATGGCCTGCAAATAAAATCCCTTTTTCCAAATATTGCTAAACGAAACCACTACAGTTTAATAAAGGGACATTCTTTACAATGCAATGGCACAATTTAAAATTATTCTTCTATAAGTGAATATCAGGAATATTCACCGCAATAGTTGGAAATTCTATAATTTGAGATAAAAAGACAGCCACAAACAAATTAAAAAGAAAAATAAACCATTATTACCTGAAAGCAATAGCGATATCATTGCCAAATTTCTCCAGTGCTTTATCCATAATCTCCAAAGGAGAAGACTTTTCAAGTTCCTTAGCCAACTGCTCAAAATCCTCCACCTCTATTTTCTCCGCCAACTCTGCAAAAGTTAATAACAATTAATTAAATTAAATAAATGAAACGCTGCGTTTGACTTTTTAATTCAAACATTTTTAAGGAAAAAAAAAAACGAAACTCACCAGGCTCAGCAATAGTTGCAGCCAGAGGTACAATTGAGTCATTCCTCTTAGACTCCGCGCTTACTGGCTTCACTGGCGACCGCCGTGTAGACAAATTAACCGCCACCGCCACCGCCGACGAGCGATCCAACGACCGAAAAGAACCGAATTGTGGAGCTGAAAACCAAAAACCCATTACTAAAAAAAGCTTTAAAGTTTTGAAATCAAAAACAAAACTTTCATTCTAAATTTGAAGAAAAAAAGAAAAGAAAAGAAAAGGTCTTACCTTTGAACTCGGAGGAAGAAGTTGAACGAGAAAAATTGGTAGCAGAAATCGTAGATGCAGAAGAAGAAGATGTAACACTGAAAGCCATTGTTGAGATTAGGTTTTGATTTCTCCTTCAAAGGGAACCCAAGATTTGGTTGTTTTTTTTTTTTTTTTTTCCTTTTCTGTTATAATTCAAGTCGATTGAGAAAAGCGATTAAAGGAGTGTGTTAAATAAGGACCGAAGAACTCGCGCTCTATTTGGTTCAATGAACCTGGACGATATTTGGTATAGTGTGGGTTCCATACGCTATATCTGACGTGGATGGTGGTGATTGGGTAAGCGTTTTATGGACTCATTGCTTTCGTCACGTGCAGAGAGGAAGCCTATTTCCTCGCGCAGTCCAATTTCTCTATTTCTTACGAGGCGCGCCGTCTCCTTTATAATTTCTAAAGCATTCAATTTTATTTTTTAAATTAAGTTAACTCTTTAAATGGAAAATGGGTGTTATAATTTATTTTAAAAAAGTCTAGTTTATATAATTTTTTATCATGAAAAGAAATAGTGTTTGGTTGACGTTGCAAATAGTCAAGGAAGTCAATCAATTCTATCCGAGTATGAATTAAGATAAACTTAAACTGAAAATTTAAAATCTAGAAAATTCCTAGAAAAAAATTAAATTTATCTTTATATATATTTAAATATTAACATTTAAAATTTTTAATGTGAGTGTTTAATTTTTTATATATAAATTTTTTATTTTAATATGTGTATTAATTCTGACACATATAATTTTATAATTTTTTATTAATTTATTAATTAATAAATTATATTCTTAATTAAATATTTATTCTAATCTTAAAAAATAATATTAATTTTTTAATTAGATAATTACTTATATTTTAAAAATAATATATTCATTATATTTTAATATTATATTAAGTAATAAATTGATTTTTAATTAGATAATAATTCTAATTATAAAAAATAATCTTTAGATATTGTATCAACTAATAAATTAATTTTTAATTCTAAAAAAATTAATATCAATTATATTGGTAGTATTAATTTATATAAATATTTTAGAAATAATTTTCATATTATTGCATTAATAAAACTTAAAAATTTAAAAATATTTAAGTTTGCTATTATTTTTTAAAATATTATAAATTAATATTAAATATATATGTCAAATTGTATCTATAAATTTAATTTTATAATCAAAATAATAATAATGACCATACAACAACGTAGGGCTAAACAACTAGTAATTAATAAAATTTGTGCTTAAATAGGGTATAATTATTATATGTTAATTATGGACTCAAAATGAAAGTGGAGAAAAATAAATTATGCAGTATTTATTAAAAAAAAAAAAAAGATAAAAGATGCGTTAACCAAAACTGGAGATGAAGAAGACATGACTGAAACAGAGATACAGTGGAATTTTAGAATTGAAAGATGGGATGATCTTAGCCAAGCTCCATAGCTAAAAGAAACTCATGTCCAGGAGAAAATAAACTATGTATATATATATAATAGATATTAGAGGTAATGGCTGTAATGAATCAAGTGTTTTAGGCCTTTCATTGTCTGTATGTGGAGGAGCCGTTTGTGAAGGGTAAAATAAGCGATTCATGTGGACCAACAAATAGCAGTTGTAATTGAATCAGAATAATGCCAAAGAACAAGAACATCAAGGTGCGGACCTTCCTGGTAGATTGTGATTTAATTTATTAGGCCTAAGAACTTTCTCGATTCAGGTGGTCAGGAAAAATCTTTCATTTTTATATTCAGCAAAGTGTAATATCAGTTTATTTACGGTGACAAATTGGTATATATTAAAGGATGTGAGTGGGGATTATTCAACCATTTTTTGTGTACCTTTGTTGAAACTACAAAGACTGCTGTGTTGGCTTTCTGATGCTGACAGAGAAAGGTTCATTGTAAGAATCTTAGGCCACTACAAAATCACACCGTAAAATGCAAATACTAGAAAGTCATGGCATTCACAGAAATCGAAGGCAGGGATACCAACCACGGCCATTAGTCAATTTACGATTATCACTTAAATTTATTGATTAATTAAAAATGAGTGTGCGTGCGGTCCTTCTTCGTTAAGTGGCTCGCGTAGCACAAAAGGCAAAAGTAAGGCCACCCCACTCAAATGTCCAAAGAATCTATCGGTATCGTCTCAAAATAAAAATAAATATTCCTCGTCCTTTCATGCTTACAAAACAATATTGCATCTTTTCCTTTTCTATTAATATAATTTGTTATTTTCTCTCCAAACATGAGATGCAAATGCAATTCTTTGTACACGTATTTAGAGTTTGTTCATTAATTTAAACCATCAACATGTAAGGAAATAATTATTTATATTATATATATTTTATAGCTTTTTATAAATAAAAATATATTATAAACAGAATTTTCCAAATAAATAATTAATTATTAAAATTAATTCCTACAACAATTTTTCAGGGAAATTAAAAGAAAAAAAAAAAAAAAAAAAAAAAGCAATGGCTCATCGGAGTTATTATTTTTATAGCGGAGTGCATCGTTTCGAAATGAAATAGGAAAATAAAATAACAAAAAACTCTCTGCCTCTTGGGGTTGGAAAGGGTCAGAGTTTGTTAAAAATAATGAGATCCGGAGGGACCATGATTTTTGAACAGTGCATACAGTCGTCACAAAGTCTTTCCGTTCCCTTTAACCTTTTATTTTTTAGACCTTTTTCTTGCTCTGGCGGATTCGTTAATAGCTTTCTAATCCAAATTGAGTTTTGTCTTGAACTAATGACTCGCATTCACAGACTACGTGACAAGTACATTTATGCGGTTAAGCTTCCTTCTATTTTTTTTTTTTAATTAGTTTATTTTTACAGAAATTAATCATGGCATAAATTTTTAAAATCTAATATAACAAAATCCTTTTTATTATAGTGAGAGCGTAATTATTCAATCTCTTTATTTAGTATTATAAACTCTAAATTATATATAAAAAATACTGTATAATAAATAATTGATTTTGTCTAAAAAATAAGCTTATCAAATGACATATATATATTTGATAATAATTCTGATCATTTAATCAATTTAGATTATAATTTTTAATATAATCTGATAGATATTTAAATTTATTTTTTAATATTTTATAATTTAATATATTTATGTGTATTGCATAAAATATGTAAATATTATTAGAAATTTTTTAAATATATAATAAGACTAAATAAAAATTTAAAATATTTAACTATTAAATATCTATTTAAATTATGTCTATAGGAAGAGAGAGAATTTCGGTGATGAGAGAGTAGCAGCAGTACCAACATGGAGGCGATCGAGCTTACTGGGCCGGCATAAAAAGGGTTAAAGGTTTCAAGAATGAAGTCCCTCTAATGGGCCGACCATTTTTTATGAGAAGGATATTGTGAGTCCATAGCCACCAGATACAGGTAAGGCCGGCCGAAGGAAGACTGAAGACTGAAATCCACAGGAGTCGAGAAAAGTTCTCCACTATTTTCCTTTTTTAAAGTTTTTTCGCACGTGATAAATATTTTTATAGGGTTAGGTTAAGGTACACACCTTCCCAGAAGGAAGGAATCTTCCAAGTGTGTGGCTAATATCCACAACGTTTTTACTACCAAATAATTGCTCCAGGAAATAGATAATAATACAGTAATGGACAATTTTAGAGTTTATATTTTGTATGCCATTATTAATCCTGCATTTTTATTATTATTATTATTATTAGTATTTCTTGGCCTAAAATATAATGACACTGCTTTTTATTCACATCCTGTATATTTTTAAAAGGCAATTTCTTTTCTTAAAAAAAGGAAAAAAAATTCATAATATGCTAACAACAACAGTATAAAAGGGTTTGACTTGCAGACAGACTAACAGAAGGTCAAACAGTCTGCCAAACAGCAACATAATCCAAAGAAAAAGCTATTATTAACAGCTACAATTACATTCCTCTTAACACAGACCAATACAGTTATAGTATTCCTTCCACATTCAAATGACAAAGGTAACAGACAGTGACGTTAGAATCACCTCAAACAAAAGGACATGTAATTGTATCGGTCGAGGCGGTGGCATATATATTTAGATTCAGATTGTACATTTGTTGCAGTCTTTGCTTCCCATTTCACAGTTCACAGTTCACACTGCACAGTACGCACTCTCTTCTGGTAAGTCTCAAAACTTAGGGTTTTTTAATTTATTTCTTTTCAACATCTAGGGTTTTCAATTGAGATTTTAGGTTCTTATTATATTTTTATTTAATTTCTGGTAACAGATAATAATTGAGTACAAATGGCTGCTGAGGCTACTGCTCCTAATGCTGACGTCTTGGAATGGCCTAAGAAAGATAAGCGCAGGCTCCTTCATGCTGTGTATCGCGTTGGCGATCTCGATCGCACCATCAAGTATGATTCTTTATTTTTTTTAATTGTTTCTTCTCGCGATTAGTATCTGAAAGCAATGTTTTTTCTTGCTGGAAATGGGTAGGTTTTATACTGAATGCTTTGGAATGAAACTGTTGAGGAAAAGAGATATTCCAGAGGAGAAATACTCGAATGCCTTTCTTGGCTTTGGTCCTGAAGAAACCAACTTTGTTGTCGAGCTTACTTATAGTACGATACTCTCATCTTTATATATATTTTTTATGGATTATATATTCAGTACTATAATTTTTTGTAAAATAGTTGATGGGGTGTTAATCTATGCAGTTTGTAGCAGAAAGATTAAATTTATTTTCTTGTTTAAAAGCCTACTTGAAATTCATCTCTCCAAACTGTTTCGATGTTTCTATTATAATTACTTTTAAAGGAGGAGAGCTCCAAATCAGCGATTACTTTTTCTGGCTTCACTCTTCTGCATTTCCTGACTCTTTTAACAATCGCTGAGACTATTTATCCTACCATTCAATTGGAAGTAAAACACACACACACACACACACACACATCATGTCAAGTTAGTGTCATGTGTGTGATATGAAATATGAGTAAGAGATGGAGAGTGTGGTCAAATTATGAGAAGAATAGGTCTGTAGCTGGGGAGTGAGGAGATGTTCATACTGACATAGTACATAAGACTTTCACTTTTGAGATGTAAGCTTGAATAGTTAGTTAGAAAGTTGAGGATGGGTAGTGTACTTGGCATTATTGGTGAATCAGCTCAGCCATTTAAAAGAAAGTTGAAAAAGATCTTAAACTTCTTTACCTACATACCATCTGAGAACTTATTTACCAATTTGCAGATTATGGAGTGACCTCATATGATATTGGAACTGGTTTTGGCCATTTTGCAATTGCAACTCAGGATGTGAGTTTCATTTTACTTTTAATATTTTGAAAAGATAGTTTTTTTCTCAGTGCTGAAGTACAACTGTTCATTTTATTGACTAGGTTTACAAATTGGTTGAAGAAGTTCTTGCCAAGGGTGGGGCTGTCACAAGGGAGCCCGGTCCAGTCAAAGGTGGAACCACAGTTATAGCCTTCGTCAAGGATCCTGATGGTTACATCTTTGAGCTTATTCAAAGAGGGCCAACTCCTGAGCCCCTGTGCCAAGTTATGCTTCGCGTTGGTGACTTGGATCGTTCTATCAGGTTCTATGAAAAGGTAGTTTAAATTGAATATTGTGTAAATTTACAGCATTATCTTTGTCTTTTGCAAACTCAATATGAGAATAAACCTGTCAAATTTAACTTTCTTCCAATACTCATAAATTGCATACTGTCTTCATTTTCTTGCTTTGTGGATTTAGGGGTGATAGGTAATTTGCACTTAAACCAAGTGGCTAATACCATATTTGAGCTAGTGGATGGAGGTTTTAAAGCATTCAGCTTTATCAGTTCAAACATGAGTCTTAATCTCAGCAATAACTAGAACTATTGCAAGCCCAGTTCTTAAGAAATTATTTTTCATTAGACTAGAATATTAACGGTCAAACTATGTTCATGGCAGCATAAGACCTTTAATTGTAATCCAACTACAGGCTTCATTTGGCTGCACTTTGTTTTGCTTCTGTAGGCCTTGGGGATGAAGCTATTGAGGAAGGTTGATAAGCCAGAGTACAAGGTGAATGCGCGATGACCCGTTTCATTTGCGCTTTAATTATTTAATTTATAGATTGGCAGTAGGTATGCAAGTTATCAATCGAGATGTTAAGCAATGTTTTCAAGTGTTCTCATTTTATTGAATTCATTTTGTAGTACACCTTGGCAATGATGGGCTATGCAGATGAATATGAGACAACTGTACTTGAGTTGACTTATAATTATGGTGTGACGGAATATACCAAGGGAAATGCCTACGCGCAGGTTAGCTGACTATCTTCCTTTTTCCCTATTTTAATTCCTGTGAGATTTGCTTTTGTTGTACACGCTTTTTTTCTTCACAACTTTTTTACCAATGTGGTACTCATACAGGTTGCTATTAGTACTGATGATGTCTACAAAAGTGCGGAGGTTGTGAACTTGGTTACACAAGAGCTTGGCGGAAAGATAACTCGACAACCTGGACCAATTCCTGGACTCAACACTAAAATTACTTCTTTCTTGGATCCAGATGGCTGGAAAACAGTAAGTCTCATCTCTTTCATACATACTGAGGCAATTGTCGATGTGGTAATTTCATTTGTTTTCCACTTGTGACCTTATAAAATGAAAAATTAGAAGCGAAAGAGACGATGAGTATGGATATTAAACGAGTTATCTGCAAAGGTTAGAAATTGGCAGGATTGTTATAATGCACTCCATCCTGTAGGTGGTAGTGGTAGTTCTTTATTTGTTCATGACCTCATCATAATGGTCTTCTTGGCTAATTGCAGGTCCTGGTTGACAACGAAGACTTTCTCAAGGAACTTCAAAAGGAAGAGTGATTGCAAAGTTAAGTTAAGAAGAGGATTTTGGCTACACTGGCCATCTATGTGCTCTGCTGTAATAAAATGAATAAGCTAATGTTCCTTCGAATCAAAAGCAAGAAAAGTAGTCCTGTTTTAGCATGGCTGTGAACTTTGTTTAACCTGCTACAATTTTATTATGGATGAGAACATGTTTGTATCAATGTGATAGTAGCTATTTATGGCTTTGTTTGTCTATAATTCTCTGCTTGTCCCAGTCATCCATCCTGTTCTTTTTATTTTTTTTTCTTTCTCTCGTCCAGTTGTCCTTTGTCTGTTCCATTAGCATGGGAGTATGATAAATAAGAGAAGTTGGCTTGCGTGCTCTTTGGAAGTACTTAAACTAGCCAAGTTTATGCATTGAAGCCAGTTGGGGGTTTCTTCACTGCCTTAGAAAATTATACTTCTTAAAGGGTGTGGTGGGCATGGATGCTTTGATAGGGATCCACGATTGTGTATTATTACTGTAACAATCTCAATTCGTAAATGTTTTAAAAATGGAAGGGCAGCAGCAGTATATTAAGTTGGATGGATTGCCAGCGGTCGGGGAAGAATAAATTTCATGCAACAATAAATTACTAAAGAAAAGCGGAGGAATTTTCATGCCATTATAAACTTTCCCTCCTGCAATTGTTTGTTATCCCTAAAAGGTTCATGCCCTAATAACATCCCATTTGGGAATTGTGAAAGAGAAATGAAAAATGTTAAACAGTGGGAAGATCACGTTCAAAGGAAGCTGTCAAGCTGCTATCTTTCATCAGCAAACCTTGACTTATATCTTGAATCGCATATAATATTACTTATATACAATAATCCCAGGGATGAATTGTAATTCTTCGTTGCACCAAAATAACCGGGATAACAGATTCAATGCCCAGTTAGCTAAAGATCTGTATCCATTGGGTAGCAACCAAGAACACGAAGAAACCTTGCAAATTCCTGCACAAAAAGTAAGACCTTGCAAATTTTAGCAGAGTACACAACACAGGGAAATGTTTGCCCCTTGAGTTATGCAATAGTTTGACCAACCAGAACTGGTTTGCTTGCACAAGCTAAGCTAACACTTATCTTCTGGTTTTGAAAATAAGGCCACTAATAGTAACCTCCGGAAAAAAGGCAGTCAGTCGATATGCAAAAGACATCAGACATCCTCAAACTATAAAAGGCAATATATAGCTTCTATTTTATCACTTCAAATTATTGCCAGGATCTTATCTTACGAGCCATGAAATATCATAAAGACTAACCTGTAAATGTCCCAAAGCACTTTGAGCACGGGGTTCTGCCATTGAAGCTTCAAAGTCGATGTAAAAGAGATAGTCAAAGTACCTGTCATAAGATATACATCACTTGTCCAGTAAGGGTCTCACAGATTTACTATACTCCAAAATTCAAGAGATGATATTTCCCCCCATTACTACAAGATAGATATCTTATACACACACAAAATAATCCAGTCACAAAGTTGCAGAAACAAAATTAATTTGAATTCTATACTCTCAGATTTTGGTCCTCAGGGATTATAAAGCTCATCACTTCGTCAAACAGTTTTATCCGGCTCATAAAATTTAGGTATGTTCTGTGAAAGGGTGAATTCATCTGTAGGCACAAAGATTATATCCATTACGTGCTTTCTTGCTGTCATTATTACTACTTCCCATCTTCTCTTCTTTTTTTTTTTTTTTCCGGTGAATAGTTCAAGTTACTTTTCAATTCCATCTAGATGAATCTTTCTAAGTTATTCACCTACAACTGCACTGCAACAACTCCAGTAGACAGTATTCCCTCAGAAGGTAGGACAGCTCACATCCAACCTTGCGTACCCAAAATATTATCACTTACCTGGCACTACCCTTGTTAGAATCGTCAACAACCCTTAGAGGCCGATTCTTTTGCGGCCGGCTCTCTATCTGAAAATTGATTGTGATGGGAACTATAGTTAGAGCCTTTGATAAAATGGTCAAATATCAAAAGCAAACTCATAGTTTAAAAAGTTACCTTTGTCAAATTAATGCCCCTCAAAGCAAACACGGCTAATGCTTTGAATAGAATACCAGGACCTTCTTCAAGGGTGAAAACAATGCTTGTCTGGGCACAGAGAAGTTTATGACTGGGTACAAATGGTTAATAAACAATTACAGAAAAGGCCTAGTGACAGAAAAATACCTTGTAGGACCTGTCAGTTCCTGGAATTACAGGTTCCCGTGCAAGTATTAAAAAGCGGGTAATGTTATCGTCATCATCCTGTTCAGTTTAAGCCGAGAAAACAAGTTAAAAATACTGCAAAACTCTACATGTTAAAATCTTTTTCACATTCAAGAACTAAACAAGGTTATTAGCATTGAATACAATTGCTGTACATGCAAAGTATTTACAACCACAAACTAATTCAACGCATGCTTGATCCCTGGCCACATGCATCATAGTTTCAGCCAAACCTACACTAACATATTTGTTGAGCAATAGCCATGCTAACCTAAGGAACTTATGCAAGAATTCGGAGCTTTTGAGTATGCTCAGGTGTGAGCATTTTTTGAGGTTACACCAGGGTTAGCACTTTTTGACTTGGGCGTATTCAAATGTTAGGCTGAAATTCTCCACCAAGACATTTTTTCAGTGAACTCCAACGATAACAACACTTAGTTATCCAAAAACACTTGAATGAAAAGCTTACAACTAATTGTTAGTTGACTCAAATAGCGTGGCTTCAAGTTACACCTCTCAACAGCTTGGCTAAGATGTTGGTAGGTTTCATTCATCCCTCATGCAGAATTTAAATAAATATCAAAGCAAGGCTGCAGGAGAAGCATTGCCTGGAACTTTTCCGCAAGAATTTCAAGGCCATAGATTTCTGCTGCTCGAGCGCTTGCAATGGCACCAGTATCTCTGGTGCCACCTGTAGCTACCATCTGTTATAAATGTTTCAGCATTCAGCATATCAACTGCCCCAAGTATGACCAGAGTTCACAAAAAACAGCCTTAGATGGTTTTGAAAGAATACCTGAGCAGCACCTGCAGTATCATCAGTACTAACCCTCACAACACCTAACTCGCTCAATGTCATCTCACAGTGGGAAAGCGCCTGCAAATCAGAATATTTTACAGAGATCCAAATATTTAAGATCAAAATGAGGAAGCTAAGAGCAGTTACCGTAATTTTATAATAACATTTTCCTACCAAAACTCATATGTTAAAGTGATTATAACGATAGTAAAAGTCCTTCTGACAGCAGGGCGAATCTTGTCTTGAGTTACATGAAAAGGCTAGAGTCAGGACAGCAACTAGATCTCCCTTTGGATAGATTAGTACCAGTTTATAGATTTACTGTTGCGCAAAGCAGTTAAGTTCTACCATAATAAGTTTGCTTAAGCATTTAGATCATAAATCTATGGTGAAGATACCTTGTACATTGTCATACAAACAAAAAATGGAACAGTTCACGACATATAAAAAATGACTGACCTGGGGGTGGCTCAACACTTGTTTCAGCTCCTGCTTTTGCACACCAGGCAATCCTAACAGGCAATGATTGACTGCCATCTGCACCTCTCCTACTATATGGAGCCTATGCCGAAGAAGTAAGTCATAATTACGGTGGATGCTGCCACCCACTGAATTCTCAATTGGGAGAACCGCTTTATCCACTAACCAGAGTTCAACTGCCTGCTCAGTAAAGAACTAGAATTTAAATGGGGCAGCTTTATATTCATCCGTTCAACTAAAATCAGCTGTATATAACAATCAGATGGACCTTGAATACAGCTTCAAAATGTTCACATGGGACAGTTTCACACTTAGGGTATGCTTTTAGTACAGCAGCCTCACTATATGCACCCGCTATCCCCTAGATTGGAACCAAATACAAGATAAGAATAGCAACAGAGACATTAATATTTGGACCAAGAAAAGTGCTTAACTACCTACCTGATAAGCAACTCGTACTTTTGTACCATCATCACGAGAAGAAGAAATATCTGTTGCCGATAAAGGTTCTGCATTTCACAGCATAATGCAAACCACAGTTGTTGAAGTTCCAAAAACTTTCTCCAATATTAGTCATTGCAATTTGAAGCTTACAAATATCACCAATATCTTTAATAGATGTCAAAGAGTACTAATAAATTAAGATCACAAGGCAAAGAGATCCTTGAGAGAAGGCTATTCACTTCTCAATGACTAATGAGAAGACAATAAAACTAATACGCAATTCAGAGGGATGGATCCTTGGTCCAACTGTACAACAAAATCATAACATTTATCACCGTACACGGAGAGCACAGCAATTAAATTAATAACTTCTGTAATGCATGCACATTATAGCTTCCAATTTGAACAGAATCTCATGTGGCATTTCAAAGTTTTGGATAAATTATTCTCCCTAGTAGTTTGCATTCAAGATCATAGTAACAGCTACCCTGCCATAATAATTAGAAACACCCTGCAGAAAATTCATCCCACCTGGAGCTGCAAAGTTCTATGATGCAAAACATAAACATTATAAACCAGCATGAAAAAACAAATCTACATTGCACGATAGCTCATTAGTTTTGGAGTTTAATTTGAAGGAGACTGTATAGTGCAACCAAAGATACACATCTCCAGTTTTATTCAACAATAAAACAGGCTAAATTGCAAAATATTAAAATTCATCACATAACCTTTCGAATTAAAGGTAACAAGAGCTTAATCAGGAAAATTGCAATTGAATAATAAACTCACTAGGAAGAAGGTTCAAATCCTTGTGAAAAGAACTAGACTGAGTGTCCTGAACCTTCTCAATTGCTTGAGAAGACTCCACCTCAGGCGTGCAAGGCTTCTCGTCTTCAACAGGAGTAATGGCTCTCTGAGCTAAAACAGCCAAACAACACCATTCCCCCTTAGAAAATCTATCAGAATCCCAATTGCACCTGAAATCCAAGCCCTTTCCACATCTCCTATTCCCCAAATCTGAACCACCCACATTGGAGCAAGGCCTTATTGGGCTAAACCAGAGGGATCCAGCAGCCCTCAAAGCCATGGAAGACAATAAAAAAGTAATCTTTAGCAATGCAAGAACTGTAAAATGCCAAGACAAACTGCATACAAAATGAGAAGGGTTGCTGGTAAAGGGGTTGTTGAACTTGAAGGTGAGTTTTGGTGAAATCTAATACTACAGCGACATTGTCAAAAGTGGTGGTGGGCACAAATGGACTCAAAGACCCATTGGACCCCACTTGAAAAAATATATATATATAGATACGAGTCCCAGAATTCTATGCTTTTTCTTACGTAACTGTAATGTAAGGAAGGAAAGAGGTCGCCTATTTATGCTTTATTTATTTTAAGACACAATCTGGTTTCTGGTATTGAGAAAGACAGAGGAGTAGGTGAGTACTGAGTAGGAATGTTGGCTACACGTTTTCTCTTTAGCTTCTAGAGGGGAACAGGGAGAGGCTTTTTCCTAAGGAGCACCGGGCGGCGAGGCAAGAAAGATTGTTATTTCTTGGGTTAACTATTGTCATCCTGAGATATCTCAAATTATATTAGTACACATATTTATATTTTTTTATTATAAGAGTAAAGTTTGTATTATAGATAAAAATAATAGCCGATTAAAATTAATAACAAAAAACATAGTATTGTACTAGTCTAATATAACAAAATTTAGGGATGTTAAAATTTTGTAGAGGATTTGTTTCTTTAGCAATTTCCTCTGCCGTTTTATTTGTAACCCATGTCTTTGCACCAGATGGAAGCTGAAGAGTGAAAAACTCAGAGATCAGAGTGTTGAAGACGGAGATGCCCCTGGGAATCGGAGCTAACTAAGAAGTACCTGCTGCCCTGTGTCAGTGTTCCCCTGAATGTCTATTTCTATTGACATAGAAACTTTTCTTGAAGCTTTTATGTATATGTCAAGAGCATGCATTGGCTTTGTGTCCAACAATTCTGAATTTTATTATAAAAAAGTTATAATTTAATAGAGAATTAGATATTAATTTTCTTTTTATATTTAATACTTAATGGTATTGGTGAATAATAGAAACTATATATATAATATATAAATTTTTTATTATATTATATAAATAAAATTGATGAAATAAAATAATATTACAGTAGGATAAATATATAGTATAATATATATTTTTAAAATTTTATATATAAAAATTACTATATAAAAAAATATTTTTTAAGACAATTTTATAAATTTATAATTTATTATAATAGAGAGTTTATTTCTATTTATAACATGCTTAAATTGAAACTGTAATATATATCGTGTTTGCTAAATGGTTTGATATAATGTAAAAAGAGTTACCCATTTAGAAAATTAATACAACGGTTATAACTCATTTTTTATAAATTTTTTTTGAGGAATCAATTGATAAAATAATTTAGTCTTCATTTTATTAATAAAGGTCTAAATTCTACATTTAGATTTTAGGAAAGAATGTATAATAAATTTTAACTTTTGACATTGATAATTCTTTTTCTGGCTGAATTAATAAAATAAATTTAATACATTTAATTTTTTTACACTCGTAAAAGTTAAACCATTTACAATTATTGCTAATTGCAAGGATTATTATCAAAAGGCCAACAAGAAGATATTTTACCCCACCTTTTTCAACATGCAATGGGATTTGCCTCCCTGGATTTTTGATAGTCAACATGCAATCAATAATTTATTCATTTAATGAATATTTTATATCAAATATTTTATTAGATATCTTTCAAAAAATAAATACGGGAGCCTAATTGATAGGTTTATATTATATATATATATATATATAATTAATATATTTTAGTAGTTTATCGATATATTTTACATACATAATTTATATGAATATGTGCTTTTTGCCCTACTTTTAGTTTTCTTGTATAATTTCAAGAAATAATAGTCAAAGAAGAGAATTTGAGCCAAAAATACATAAATTGACTTTAAATGGACTATGGCTGTAAAAGGCTTGGAAATAAAATACGTGGACTACCAATAACACGGGCCTAGCCGAATTTATCAAGGCGTACGAAAAAAAAATTAATTAGTTATAATGTAATTAATTGATAGTTATCTTTTAAGTTGGTTATTTTGTTTAGGATAATAAAAAAATAACTATAGTAATTATATGCTGAGAGAATGACTCTAAAAAAAAGAATCTCTATAAGAAGTATAAATTAATTAAACAAAGGAGGTTTCTACTATTCTCTCTGCAGGAATTCCTACAGTTTATCATCTTCTACATCTAGTTAGTATTTTTTCATTGTTCTTTTAATAATCAAAGAAACTTTTTAAAAACGTGGAGAATGAGAATCAATTTTCTTCATTCTTTCAAGGGCATTTGGATTTTGAGGGAGTCTTAATTTTTTATTTTTTGTATCTTTTGTGTTTCTATTTAATTACAATGACAATTGGATTAAATATATCAGGTTAAGTTCCATAAGTGTTTAGTTTGACTTTTTATTTATATATGAACTTTATATATTATGAGTTTAATATATGATTTATTTATCTTCATATATTATTGTTGGTTACCATTAATTTAATAGTAATATTTGTTATGAAAATATTTAGGTTAAAAGTATAAGAAACATCATCTTTACTTTAATCTATGTTGGTATAAGAAACCTAGATTGCATCATTAGCTTGAGTGACTTAGATAAAAGGCACATGAGCATCTCATTCATTAGATTTAGACTTAAGGAAAATAAAAGGATTATTAAGTATAAGCTAGATTAAATGTTATTTTATCATATAGTTTACATTGTTCATTATAGTTATATATTTATTTTTTAGTTATTTAATTTCTTTTATAAATCTTAAAATCATTATCAAAATATTAGTTTAGAGTGTTTAGATTTATTTTTAATACTTTGTGTGATAGTTGGTTTTTATAATATGTACTATACAATTGGTGGCTGTAATACTGTCTTTTTATTTATTTTTTTTTCTTTTTTTAGTTGGGTTGGTCTATGATTATTACATGGATCTCCTACTAATACTAATACTAATTACAAATAGAAAAAGAAAAGTCTAGTAAACGATTTAGGTATAATTATAGGTATGTCTTGAAAGGGATATCTAATAATATACCTACAAGTCTGCAATAATAAAATAAGCCAAACTTACAGGTTGACATCAAATTGATCGACAGATGATAACTAAATTAGTAATCCTCTTATTCCAGTTGCTAATTAAATTTGATGGCTCACCATACCAAAAATAACATTTACAACAACAAAATTAATGGTACTAAATTTTAATAATAATAAAAATATTGGCACTCTTACGTTTTTCCCTTTTTTATTTTTTTTTATTTTTTGGAAGTTTTAATGGATTGAGATTAAATTCATAAATTTTATAAAATTACACATCTGAAATTCCTTATTATTATTATTATTGGTCTTCGGGTGGTTAGATGGGTGATAGTAAATGGGAAAGAAAACATGTTATTTCTTATATACAACATAACGTCATGGTCTATGGCTGTGGAACCGCAGCAACAGTAATGTCATTCAAAGGTTGAAGCCAACTTTCTGGTAGGTTATTGAATGGCAAGCTATTAAATTGTGGGTGGGCTACAAATTTGTCCTTCCACCTTTTTCTATTTATTTTTTTGGGGTTTTCACTGAAACTAAACTAGGATATGTTACTAGGCCTTTCCCTTACCATAAAAGCATGGGCCTCCATCTCCTTTTTAGTACATATACAATAGCATTTTTAAACCTAGGCTTTGAGTGGATTTGAATTATGAGTTTGAGACCTTTTCTTTTTGATGATTAAGCTTTCATAGTGCTAAGTGCTGCAAGCAGCCACACCGTCTTTTATTGATGATTTCTATGAAGTATGGGCAGTCATCATCATTCCTCAAATAATACCTAATAGACACCGGTTTCATTTTTTAAAAAAGTTAATTGGTAATTTACAAATTAACCCGAATCTTAACTATGAGGAACATAAATGGGCCCAAAAGGAAAGAAATAATGGGCCGAGGATGGCCTTCTAACTTTATAGTGTGAAACATCAAACATGGCTGAGCGGGGAAAAACAAAGGAGTATGGGAAACTGGGGAAAAAGCCAAGAAAATAAATCTAAAAACAAAGAAGTGAAATCCGTTAGGATTTGGTCGTCCTTAACGCAGACATCTGCTTCTGTTCTTACTCGCATTTGGTCACGACAAACTTATGCTTTCACTGCTCCTTCTTCTTTACCTATAATAATAATATGCCCCACTAATCATTTTTAATGCTTCCACTCTCCCTTTTTGGTCAAAATTAACATTTCCCTAATCATCCCAATTCACACAACCCCCAACTTCTCTCTCCCTCTCTTATTGACAAAGTACGATTTTTAATAATTTATTTAAAATTAAAAATGACTTAATTATATATAAAAATAATTAAATAATTTAAAAAATAAACAATTAAAATGGAATAAGAATTGCTAATTTCTTTTTAATAGCCTAAACAAATAGTATTTTACTATGAATGACCAGATTGGGTTTACTTAGTGTTATAAAGTTTTACCATTAAATCACCTATTCAATGCATAATTTAAGTAAGATTTTCAAAAAGAAAACGGACTCTTTTAAAGCTATTGCATCGGTTTACATTATTCCTCTAAATTTGTGTAAATAAATACTTTGGAGAGCATAACTGGGTTAACATAACATCCAATCATTAGGTCAACAACTCCACATTATGAACACACCAAAAGAAATCATGTCCTTAATGTACATCACCATCATCGTACAACAAAACAAGACGTGCCCCAAAAAGAAAGGGCGAAAGAGGGACTGCGACGTGGCTGCTTAAAAGTGATGAACGAAAGATTTAGATATCTATTAAGAAAAATGCTGTAACTTAATAACTATATTTTTATAGAAATATTATTTTTTAGTTTAAAAAATAATAAAAATAAATATAAAAAAAAATAATTTAATATTTTTTATTTTGAAAAGAAAAGTCGCAGTATGTAGTAACTATAAGTAAGTAAATAGAAGAAGAAAATATCCACGGGACTAGCTGCTCTACTGTACCACTGCCACTGCTTCTTCTCCTGAGCAAGTAAGAATCACGAAAAGTCGCGCCAGATTGCCTCTATCTTTGCACTCTCTCCAATAAAAACCAAACCCATACAAAAAACAAAGTCAAACAAAAGCCCTTCAATTTCCTTCGAATTTTCAGATTTACCCCTATGCCTCTCTCTATGATTTCCTTCTTCAGTCTCGTCATCATTCTTTCTACCCAAAGTTAAATTCCACAGGCATATATCCTCTCACTCTAATTTCTGCTGCACCTATTATTCATCTTTCCCATGTCCAAAACATTCTCTTCGTCGGCTCCGGCCACCACTCCGCCTACAATTAAACCTGAACACTACTCCCACAGTCCCGTCCACTACGCTGTCGTTTTAGGCGACCACACTACGCTTTCAAGACTCGTTTCTACGCTCCCTCGCTTATCTGATCCATCTCAGATCCACACAGAATCCGATTCCCTAGCTCAAGAACGAGTTTCCGACCAGATCTCTGCTGTTCTCGACCGCCGCGACGTTCCCTACCGCGAAACACCTCTTCATCTCGCCGTCCGATTGAGCGACACATTTGCTGCGCGTGCTCTTGCTGCTGCTGGTGCTGACGTCTCACTTCAGAACTCTGCCGGTTGGAATCCTCTCCAGGAAGCTCTCTGTCGCCGGAGCTCCGAAATCGCATCTGTTCTCCTACGTCTCCACCACCGCTCCGCGTGGGCTAAATGGCGTCGACGGTTGCCACGTGTCGTGGCGGTGCTTCGCAGAATGAGAGACTTCTACATGGAAATCTCATTCCATTTCGAAAGCTCCGTGATTCCATTCGTTGGAAAAATTGCACCTTCGGACACTTACAGAATCTGGAAACGAGACGGCAATCTACGAGCTGACACATCGTTAGCTGGCTTTGACGGCTTAAAAATCCAGCGAGCCGATCAAAGCTTTCTCTTCCTCGGAGACGGAGACGAACTCCATAGTGTTCCTGCGGGTTCTTTGCTTGTAGTGAACCGCGACGAACATAAAATATTTGACGCATTTGAAAATGCAGGAGGTCCAATGAGCGAGTCCGATATATCGGGATTCTGTGCACAAACGAGTGTGTACCGTCCTGGAATGGACGTTACGAAAGCGGAATTGGTAGGAAGGACAAACTGGAGAAGACAAGAGAAAACAGAATCAATTGGTGAATGGAAAGCTAAAGTTTATGAAGTTCAGAATGTTGTTTTCAGCTTTCGATCACGGAAAGTAACTGCTCATAATGAAAACGACGTTGCTGGAAGTGAACAAGTTTTGCCGTTAGAGTTAGACGAAGATGACGATGGTTTTTTAGTCGCTGAAAATCCGAATTTCGGATTTAATAATAGTAATAGTGATAGGAGAAGGCATAGCAGTTTTGTGAGAGAGGGGAGAGAGTGGGTGAGTGTAGGTAGGAAAAGTGTAGATATAATTCCCTCATCCTCAATCTCAGCTCCTCCGAGAAGATCGGCCGTTACATTAGCTCCAACACCGCAGACCAAGGAGAAGGAGTACGTGAGGAGTTTACGGCCGTCAGTTTGGTTAACGGAGCAATTTCCGCTGAAGACGGACGAGCTATTGCCGTTACTTGATATTTTGGCTAATAAAGTTAAGGCTGTGAGAAGGATGCGAGAGTTGCTCACCACGAAATTCCCGGCGGGGACATTTCCGGTTAAGGTAAAGGATATAATTGATTTTGGGGAAACAAAAACAAAAAAAAAAAAGGTTTTAGTATGCTCTTTATGGTGGGACCATAGTATCGTGAATTAGGAGTGGGGCCTTTTTATGTTTTACGTCTTTTGATGAAGCCTAACCAAAGCAACGAACAAAAGTAGTTTGTGTCTCTCATTTATGATTAGTGAGAAGAAGCTTTTGTGGGGACCACTGTTTTTACGGTCGGTGTCTTTGTCTTTTAATTGCTAGGTCGGTGGGTCCCAAATCTACCCGATGTTTAAGCATGACTTGGGCCTATTCTTTTCAACTCTATGGACATGTTTCCCCATTTCTTGTCTAGAAATTAGAAAATCTGTTTTTTGTGATTAACGTTGGTGATTGGTTTTGTTTTGGGTGTGGACAGTTGGCAATTCCGGTGGTGCCTACGGTGAGAGTGGTGATAACATTCACAAAGTTCGTTGAGCTACATCCAACTGAACAATTCTACACTCCACTTTCAAGTCCTAGACACTTTGCTAATGGAGGAAGAGTAGAGGAGGATAAAAGATCAGATACCGCCTTCTATTCATCCTCTTCTTCTTCTTCATCGTCCATGTCTTCTTTATCGACTGGCTGGCTCAGGAGAAACAACAGCCAGTCGGCGAGCAAGCATCAACAACAACGATGTCCTCCTCCACCAGGGGTACAACAACAACAACAACAAGCAGATCCGTTTGCTATACCTAGTGGATATACATGGGCAAATGCTGATGATAAGTCTAACAAGATAAAGAAATCTAAGTCAGTAAGAAAGTCTAAGTAATTGTTACTTCTGCTTAGGAAAAGGAAATGGGAAATGTTATTTTAACTTCAGTTAATCATGAATTTGTGTTGCATATGTTATTGGCTTGCCAGTATAGTGTAGATATACCATCTTCTTCTTCAATCATGAGGCCTTGCAGTTCGGTTTATCAGATATTTTCTTGGCAATGACTAGAAGGTGACTGGATTGACTTACCAATCTGTTGATTTTTCTTTTCTTAGAAAAAAGAATGTTCTTATAAGTGATTAGATATTTAAATTATACAGTGCTTGCACTGCCACTTCCATTTAAATATTGTGGAATTTAGTTTTAGTGGATTAAACTTTTGATGCATGATATTGACTATGGTCCGCAAGAAAAGTCAAAAACAAAAAGTTCACCTTGAAGTAATTTTGCAATATCTTGGTAATGTAATTTCAGCTTGATGCTAAGATTAGGTGTTTGGTGCAATTAATTTCATTTATGAGGCTGTTTACTTTAAAATCTCAAGACTAAAATAGGTTTACTGAACCAGCAATTTCATTTTCATGCTTGGAAGTCTTGAATGAAGTGTAACTGGCTAGTTGAGGGAAAAAAGAAGTGGTCCTTCAGTATCGAGTTTGTAGTTTTATGCTATTAGTGTTATGTAAAAAGAACAACCTAAAGGACCACCGAGTTTCGTGTTTAGACAGATTATGCAAAGCCCTGCAGGGGGAATATGTATTAATCAAGTGGATGGATCCATTAGAAAGAGCACGTGACAACATTCTATTTCGTATCATCTAGCTATTTTAAGTAATTGTGCAGTACGTAAAATTACTTCTTTCCACTGGACAGAACAGATTCACCAGGGTATTCCCCTGCCCTGCACGACTAGGTGCACTTAGCTCTAATTTAACTCTGATAAGTAAGTTTAATCTATCTCAAGTCTTGCACTAAACAAGTTTCGAAAGGGTATCATCTGCCGTCATTCGTGAGGAACAGACTTGGAAGGTACTGTACCAGGACTTGTGGGAGGAAGCGAAAGAAAAATAACAGAAAAGAAAAATAAAAAACAAAGAGTTAAGCCAGAAGCAAATATGTTATAAAAGTAGAACCGGCATGATATTATTGAGCGACCATGGTCATGCTAGGAAGAGAATTTTAAAAAGAAACAGAGACTGCCAACACAGATTCCCTCAAAGGGCGAGTTGGCAATTTTCCTTTAAAAAAAGGCATAGAATGATATTAAAGGCACACTTTTCTTCTCATCAGCTTATAGGTCTTTGAACAATCAATCTTTTTTCCATCAGCTCTATCAAAGTTTCTCGGGGTTAAGGGAATTTTCTCCTTTTTAATTGGTTGACGGTATAATATCATTTTCCATTATATCACATGAATTCTGGTTTCTAAATTCCAGTCACTGGCTTCCTATATCCCTATAATAGACAGGTTTATCTTGTATAAGTAAATTTCTGATTCTGTTTGATCTCAGATTTGCTCAATACTTAAGGTTGCTGGATATAGTGCTTCTAAACTTTCTTCCGCTAGCCAAAAAAGCGAAAAAGATTTACATGCGTTCCTGATTATCGGTTTCTTCTTTGCCGTCTTGGTTTTTTATTAAACAAAAAGCTCAGCGGCAATGATGGGAGCAGAAAAGATCAAGACTGGAGCATCCAACAACTTCAAATGGGTAAAAAATAAATGCCAGTAAAGAGGCTCCCGTAAACGACCACACAATAACTTCGTCTCAGATCTCTTCCCATTCTACTATGAGAAGCATCGGAAATAAAAAGTTGATGGGGTAGCATCCTTTTAAGATCTATTCATTATTGTCGTCCATCACAGAAACAGAAAGATTTCAGGAATTCATTTGTTATCTTTCAACAGACGAAATACAATCTCAATAAAGATACCGTTGGACAACTTAGAAACTGGCAATGAAAAATTTAGAGCTTAATCCATTTAATCAAAGCATTCAGTTGCATATAAATCAAGTCAATTTCTTCAAGTCATACAACTGCTTAAAACCAAATTAAAATGAGGAAGTCCGAGCATGAGATGCAATAGAATTCTAAGAATTTACATTTTCCAGGTTCATTTGCAAAGATGGACTCCGTTACTCTTGGAGTCCAAAGGTATTCTCTCCACTGTAAGTCATGTAAAGAAAACCATCTTCATCCTTATTTTCCTCATATATTGCAGACAACAATGCAGCTGCAACAACAAGAGAAGAATATTACTAATACAAGTCAAACACAGTGATTTATGACTTCAATGGTACAGAGTGCAACTCACCAGTTGGGGGCAAGGTGTTCTTCACAAACACAAATATAGCCTTCTCAGCACCAAGCTTAATCCTTTTCCGGACAACATACACAAACTGCCCCACAGTCAAATCAGCTGGCACAAGATATCTGCATTCACAGCACAGGAAAATTAAATTCAAGCCAGGATACAGTACAATTGACATAACAATCTAGTTGGCATCGCCATATGAACAACTAGGATGTAATACACGCAAGAGAAGAAACTTCAGAGCTACACCAAAAAATTAAATTCTGAGTCTTCCATTCGGTATCCCTATGCATGGGATAGGTACCAAACCCAACACTCTTTGACACCCTTGAATGAACTTTTAAGAGTTCCATAGAAAAAAAACCACCGCTATATAACACATGTCCATGCCTTAATAATCAGATGAATTTAATCACAAATAATTGATTTCAAAGTGAACCATATCTATCAGGGATGGATGATCTGAACCATATTCCAGATCATTAGCAAATATTGATAAAAGCAGAATCCATATTACCACCACCACATATAAAATAAAATCTAATAGCTTAGGGTGATCTTCCACTGTCCCATGTCTTGCATTGCTAGTAGTGAACCAGTCATGAACCAACTGGCAGCGTGAATCCCACCAAAAAAACAATCACTGCTGCAACAGACTCACCTTAACAAACCAAATAGTGTACTAATACAAATTGTGAGCAATGCCACTAGGCAACATGCTTTCTAAAACTAAAATAAGCAGAGCAAACCATAAACAGTTATAATATATAAATATTGGACACGTTCCTGAAAGGTAAAAATTTCATTATGCAACCTTAATGTGTATGAGAACCAGACAGACTATAAGAGAGACTGATACTAACTTCTTCTTATCAATATCAGGAATATCACTTCTTTCAGCCTTTTCTACAATGACCTGCATCACATGCCCAATCATAAGACAATCACATAGCTTAAAATAAACGCAAGAGGCAGATTCTAGATTGAATTTAGAAATAGAAATCTTACAGGTATTCTATCAGGATACTTCTCTCTGATGCGAGCAGCTTCTGCCTGCCTCCTCTCTGAAAATTGTAAGAAACAAGAAATTAGAGACAAAGTACACAACTACGAGAACAAACAAACAAACAAGAAAAGGTTATGTCTTATCATTTATTTTGGCAGCCCATAAATAAGTAAATTAATACTTCTCATCAATTAAAAGAAGGACAACTTTGCACCGTAACCTGAAGAATCCTAGTTGCTAATTAGGCATAAAAACAAGAATTCAGCGAGTGCCCGAATCAATATTTCACAGAAGCCAAATATCAGAACCTTCCAATCAAAGGAACGGCAAAAATAGGAAAAAGAAAGAAACAAACCCAAAGGATGTTCAAGTTTGAAGGAGCTTTTAGCCATGGTGACAGTGGAGCCTCGATAACACCTTGCTGCGAATTTCGGACAAGGAAACATCACATACCCGCAAAATTCACACTCACCAATTACCAAAACCAAAATTAAGAAAGATAAAATAAAAACAAAAGCAACAATAAGACAAGCAGTAACGGATGCGAAGTTAGAAACTTTTTTAACATACCCAAAGAGAGAAAAATGAAATTTGGGGAAATTCAGGGTTTCAAATAGAATTGATTGATTGATTGATCAACTAGGGTCAATATCAGCGAGCGAATAATTGGGTGTTTCTCAAGAAAGAGAGATTTATTTTAAAATTAGAGGAAAAAAAAAAGAGAGAGAACGGAAACTTATTAGGGTTTTATTCTGATTCCAACACGAAACCTGTTGATAGGAATTTATTTGGTTTAGTTCAAATAAATTTAACTCATTATTTAAAGAAAAAGATTGGAATGGATTTGGATTGCCTCTATTTCAAGCAAATTCCTGTCTCATATCATATGCGTCAGCAATTTGTTTCTGATACGACTTCTTTGTTGATTAAAACGACGTCGGCTAGGTTACACTGTTTTGGTACTTTGGATTGGTTGGGCTGGGCTGGCTTATGTTAGGTTAGGCAGCCCAAAAATATCCATTTTTCTAGTAGTAAGAAACTTATTGCAAATGGAATGGGTGTCTCCTTAAGCTTTCTCACTTAAATTTGAATTAAAATATAGATTACAATAACATTTATGGCAATTCTTAAAAGTCAAAAAGAAAAAGTCAAATTACAGATTACATTTATCTCATAATAATATATATATACATATATTTTTTTATTTATGTTAGTGATCGATTGACCGTCTAATTATTACATGAGAATTAATCGAACAAACTATTCTTCTAAGTGTGATAAGTATATTTTGGAAAAATAAAAATAAATAACTCAGAACAGTGAAGTATTTCTTTTATTATTTTTCTATTTCTGATTTTATTATTCAATTGGTTGATAAAAATTTATCGGTTATAATTTGAATTGTATATAATAAAAGTGGCTTTATTTTTTATTTTATCTTTTTAAGTTCAATAAAAGTTAAATTTTACTGCTCATCTTTTACTCTATGTAAAATTTCGAATGAGAACCACATTGTACGTATAAAAGAAAAATATGCAATTAAAATATGGGTCCTATACTCATTTTTGAGATTATGGATATGTGTAACTTCTAGTAAAGAACTAACAAGATCGATCTTAAAAGAAAATATGGAGAACAAAATAATAGAGGAAATATAGCATAGACTAATATTTTTAAATATAGATTAGTTCAACTAATTTATTTAAAAATTAATGGTTAATTTATTTTAATTTTTTAAATAGTAATCAGAATTACAATTACATCGGACTAAGTCGACTAAAACTATCAACCGGTTAGTTTACTTATATATGTAAAAAATTGAAAATTAACCTTAAGATTTCACGTAATCAATAGATTATCAGATCTGGAATTCATTGGTGTAGACTTTGAAATGTGTCCTTTTGTATTGGGCTAATATAAAAATATCAGTATAAACATATTACAGAGAAGGGCAAATTCTAAAGCGATAAAAGGAGAGAGAAGTATATATATACCATGGCAGGAACAGGTATGAAAGTATTAATTGCAGTAACATCTGCAGCTTCTCCTCATAAAGGCTCAAGAGACCATGTTAGGGGGAGACAGATCAGATACCAAAAACCAGTGGTCCATAATGTCAAACAACATAAGCAGCACCCACTTCACCTACATATAAGATTCTCCTCTCCTTTTCCTTCTCTCTTCTTGATTACTCATCTCTCTCTGTACGAGCATATAATAATACTACTTATATATATGGGTCAGTTTTGTTCTTCTTCATCACCAGCAAAAAAGCAAGTAATAAAGAAGAGAGCTCTCAAGCTTATAAAGAAAAGATATGGGTTATTGTTATGGTTGAGGATAGAAGGTCTAGTTATACTGATTAATGTTATACTACGTACGTATATTATAATTACAGGTACCTTTCAAGAGTACTTCCATGTCAAGATATTAAATCAAAGTGAATTACCAAATGGGGTTTTGCTCATTTAATTATCTATTGTTCGGGTGTTTAAGGTTTGTATATTTATGTATAATCAACTTCAAGTGAAGATATCCAGTAATATATGTGTTGGAGCTTAATCTAAACAAGGCAAGGGTGGTCCAGAATATCATTTAGAAGATCAAGTAACAGAAGGAGATCAACATAATATCTATATATATATATATGAACAGTTCTAGGGCTTGAGTAAATGATGAAAGGAGAAAAGAGAAAGAATGGGAGAGGAGGACAGGGAGATCACGTGAAAACATTGGAGGGAAAGTATTAATGGGTACAAACATTTATACCTATGGCATTGGTTTGGGAGTAATAGGGACTGGCTATACATACTGCTTAGTTGGACATTTTTCTCTTCTCTTGATCTATATCTAACTTCAAAATTTACTTAGTTGATAAATACATGTTCTCTGCAAGATATGAAATTAATCAATATATATGCAAGCCTATATATATTATTAATAATTTTAATTGAGTAGATCCTGTAGTATAATTGTTTTTTAAGAAAAGAGAGTAAAAAGAGTTGCAATTTTGAATTAAATTTGGTTTACTGTGGCAGTGCTGCAGTGGACTGCAGTTACAACTGCAAGGGGGAGCATATTAATTTGAAGCATTGAAATGTATGTTTGTAGAATATGAGTTTTGTCACTATATTTGTTGCTTGAAATAAATGCACATCTAATTAATGTTATAGTTAATGCGGATTGCTGGGTCCAGATACACATGAAGATGGAGACCCTTTCATTCATAACATAACCTTTTTATTTCTTCTTACTTCTTTCTTGATTACATTTTTTTACTAGTATGAAAAATAGGCAAATCAATTTCAACATAATTTCTAATCATTAGTCAGAAACTATGATCTATTCTTTTCTTTGATTCTACTGGGGAGAATCAAATCAACAAGAGTCTGTAAAAGTTATGTAATTGATGAGTAATATGGGGCAGATTGTTTAAGGATATTGGACTAACTGGAAATATAGTGATTATGATGGACCCAACATCCAAGATACCTTATTATGTTGCGGATTTTGCGCATTGTCGACCCATCAAATCTTTTTCTGGTAGGATCTAAAGTTTTGGTTTTGCTAAATGTCGAAGGTTTCTGCTTAAATTAAGCATGACCAAGTTAATTACTTGAGATCCATATATATATATATATATATATCCCAAAAGCACCCACATTACATTTTCTTACACCACAATAAAATTAATGTTAATGTTTGTAAATTATCAATAATCTATAATATATATATATATATATATATATGAAGAAGAAGCAACAAATGAATCTGCTAAGAAGAGTATGTCAAATTCTTACAAAATATTCTTGTAAGATGGTGTTATTTTAATAAAAAATTAACTAGATTTATATAAATTCATTATATCTTTTAAGATAAGTAAAGGTTGTCTAGTTAGAATTAATTTATAATCAAGATATATCTTTTAATAGAAGGTTTCATCTTTAATTTTGAATAAATATTATACTTTTATAGGCAAAAAATATACTATCTTTTAGAATAAATATTATACTTCCCTGAGAAAATAATAATAGGAAATTATTTGAAATTTTCTTTTTAACAATAACAATAATAGTAACCATAAGTTTATCCATAAATTTAAGAATAAAGCGAGCTGATGATTTTGGAGAGGACATACCATATTTTCCTTTTAACTGAAAAGGTCCCAATTGTGAGGCACATCAGTTTGCAAGATTTTAGCAGTTGGAATCAAGCTTTATCACCAAAGTTATAATTTTCTTAGAATATCAGACTCGACCTATAATTCAGTAATACCCACCAAGAAGACTTTGCGTTATTTATTTTTCTCCCTTCCTTTTTTGAAATTCAAATGCAAGTGGCTTGGCCCTTTCTTTAAGCTCATAAATACAAATTGAAAGCTCAAGGGATCTCATCAGTGAGCTTTTTGCATTGTCTCTAAGCTTTAAATTTAATATACCCACCTCTTTTTTGTTGTTGGGTTGGTGGCAAATTCAATGCTAACTTCTTCTAAGCTAAACATATCCCATCACCTTCCCTCTGTATTTCTATCTCTTTCACACTCCCATTAAATAAAATGGTGATTTCACTCACAACGCACTCATCCCATCTTCTCTTCTTTCTTTTTCTGCATTCTTTCGTGCTATTACCTCTCAATGCATTTCTTCGACCTCACTGTTCATCTTAACAATTTCAGGTTATTTGAAATTTTAAAAATCTTACTCTAAAGCGTGTTTCTTAATCTGTAACAACTACTTTTTTACTTCTATATATATATATATATATATATATTCTTGAGTAATCAAAAGAAATGCGTACGAGATATTGGTGCGGTTCAATCAGAGATCATTGCTCTATATATAGAGCTTTTGTTGTTTGATTGAGCCGTGCCAATATCACGTGCATATATATATATAGAAATCAGTCTTCTTTCTTTTTCAGGTTGATAGATTCTGTTTATTCCAATTGACCCATGGCAAAGTTCACGTGACAGCATGCCGAGATGACATTTGTTTGCTTGGAACTGCATCAAGGTATGGTTCTGGTGGTTGAAATGCGCTTCCTTGTCTTTGTATCTATGCCTTTATTTCTAGCATCACAACAACAGATATTAGTGAGTGCTTTTGGATGTAACGGAATGTTAATCATGCTTGCTCGATTACAGATTTGGAAAGCACCCTTTAATATATATGGACAATATATATCAGCTTTTTCTTTCATTTCAGAACTGAGTTTTTTGAGCCTGATCATTTCAAATGATCGTACGTAATGGGTCCTCATTTTCTAACCTATCTTGTTATTTATTGGCATTTTTGTGTGTTAATACTCTATTTAAAACCTTGTTTCATGTCTGCTCCTGTAATTTCTTTTTATCCATATGGAATCTCAAGCTGCCATTGATAATATATACACACACAAATATAGCACAGCAAAGGCATAATGGTTTTGCAGCAATCAGCAAGGTCTGGTCATAGGCTAGATGCAGTATACTTCTCGGAATTATTTGGATAATATACAGCTTTACAAATTA
This sequence comes from Ricinus communis, assembly GCF_019578655.1. NCBI lineage: Eukaryota > Viridiplantae > Streptophyta > Magnoliopsida > Malpighiales > Euphorbiaceae > Ricinus > Ricinus communis. The sequence goes on along the minus strand of NC_063260.1, from coordinate 31,527,322 downwards.
ATTTTCACTGAAGATGTATATTAACTAGTGTCCTTCTTCTTCATCAGATGGTATACATTGAATTTTATTCACATCAAGATATTATGTTAAAGGGTGAGATAAGAAAGTACATTGTTTAAAGAGTTAATTCAAAAAAAAAAAGAAAAAGAAAAGAGGAGGATGAGGATATATCAGTCTGTCCTCTTTCACTTAATATCAAGATCTTTTTTGATAAATTCAAATTCGTAGGGTAAGTGCAATTAAGATTTTCATTTAATATTTTACCTATATTTTGGTTTTGGAAAATAAATAAAGGCTTGACCTGAGGAAGCAAGGCATTGGTGTGAAAGTGTGAGGTGGTTGGTGTGTGGATTAAGAGCAGACATTAAATCTTTCAGAGCAATTGATTGTTCTTTCTGCATAATAAAGGTCGACTACTTTGTTGACAAATTCATATATGAGTAGGTAATAAGATTCCATCTTCCTTTTACTCTCATTATTAAAGCTCCTTTCCTTTCCTTTTCTTTCTTCTGAATCTTATTAAAGTTTTCAGACCAGACCCACCCACAGCTACATCTGCACCTCGCTCTCATTTTATAATCATAATGCAAATATCCTTTCTTGTTTCATGAATCTCTCATTCTTCTTGCTCCTCTCAGTGATTGAATGCATAAATAACAGACTTTCATTAAAAAAAATCTTATACTGATACCTAGATTTATTGATTGGTTACTTACCCCTCCAACAATCAGTTTTTGCTACATGACCTTTTAGAGAAAGCTTCTTTGGTTTCAAAGAAACCTAATTAATCTATTCCCATGCAAATGCGAGCAAGAAACCAGGGTAACTTTTCTTAGCATTTTTTTCTTTTTCATTCAAGTCAAAGCCAAGGCAAATTATTAGTGCTGGGAAGTTCTTAAGAAAGGCCAAAAAGGAATTTGACAAGATGAGAAGATGTTATAGTATTACTCAAACTTTCAGATTCTCTGGTTTGATCGTGGATAAACGGTTAGTCTAGTTGTTTAAAAGCTAATTCCTTATGCTTTAACCAAGATGATGATGCATTATATGCCCACTATCTTGGAATGACACTTGTCCAAGTTCATGACAGGGTTTTGTCTCAACTGTAGCAGTGCGTATCTGGTTAGGAACTCAGCAGAGGGCTGGGCCTTTCTCTGTCTTCAACAAAAAGGAGTCTATCAAATGTAGAACAAAGCTTAGGCATGAAAAGGAAGATACCGATAAATAGTTGAGGAGGTGGTGATGATAAAAAATAAGAAACAAAAGAAAGATTTATGCATTCTATCATCTTTATTTATACAGCATAAGGCAGAAAGGGGCTGCCTACAAAGATATACAACTTTTTTTTTTCCCTCAGTGGGGCATGGTAGAGGACCAAGTATTTACCAACCCTCAAACCGTTTAAAAAATGACTGTTATAGCCTCTCTTCAGTATTTCTTGCTGCATCTGGGGTTGACCTCCTTAACCCAAAATGGAGGAAATCCATAGCGGCGCTGCTGCAAGGCTTTCGAATTTCTTTGTTTCTTTCCTGTTCTTCCTACTATGATTTGGTATTACATACATTTTCTCAGCCCAAGCAGGCATATGTCAAACGAAACGTAATTTGCTAAAACTTTCTCAAGTTGTCTTCCCGAGTTTGGAAGGGTATATAACCGGCAGCTCGTCTCAAAAGGTTGCAGTCCATAAAGCATTCTCATCTTCACCACATCGTTTGTGGACTTCCATTATTCTCTCTACAGACTTGCAAATCCCGCTACATTTCCAATCAAATGAAGCAGCACAGACGTTGCCTAGCTGAGTCTTCCACTCACAATCTGCAGGTACAAATCAACAGTGTTCTTTATTTATTGTCTTGTATCTTCACTATTCTACGGGAAAAAAAGAAAAGAACACATAGAGGTACAGCACGCCACATTAATGGCGCAAATGCTATCACATATTGCTGCTAATTGCCTCCCCTTGAACAGTTTTGTGTTAAGGTGCTCAGGCTTTTGATTGAAAGTTGGATCTCATATCATAATGTGTGTCTTGAGACAAATCTACATAATTACATGTAATGAATAGCTGCTTTATGCATGTATCCTCCTGGTTCTGAAGATTCAGATGGTCTAGTCAATTGGTATGTTTTATGGTCATACCTGAGATTGTAACCTTATCCTACATTGGCAACTCATTCTGCTGTGTAGAGTACTGATCATTCTTTAAGGACTCAAACTTCGTTCCTTCCACTTTCAGTCTCATATCCCACTGATTACTGTGGTGGCTCCCAATAAATTGTGGCTTACATGCCACAATCAACAAGAATGTAATTACATCAACCCTCTAATGAGGGACTGGTTTTTTCAAATGCAGACATCAGCCTATTCAATGTATTTATATTAAATGTAAATCTTTAGTGATTGTTAGAGATTTGAGAATCATGGATACAATTTACCTGGTGGGGTACCACAACAGAGTCTTCTATCATCCACATGGTCCACATCTAAACCAATGAACCAAGATCCCAATGAAACATCTTCGTTTGCATATTTGTGCAACACATGCCTGAGATGATGAGAATGAATAATTATCATGACAAGATCAAAAGACAATCAAATAAGAAACTCTGCACTTTTAACGCTCATCCAATCAATCATAAGAGGCCTAAACATTAATGTCTATTAAAAAAATTCAGACGACTGGACACTTACTGATTTACTGATATGTAGGTTGCCAAATCCTTTGATATGGCATACAGCTGTCCAGTAGCATGACGAAAATACCTGTTTCCCACCTCTCCAAATTTCCAGTACTCTGGTTCATGATATCTCACTCCTCTATTTCATGAAAAGTTAGAAAATTTATCCTATTAATGAAGACGACTAAATATAGATAATTCAGCTTACTTTCTAGCAATTACGGGACCCGATTTCATGCAACCGATGTAAACCCGTGGTTTCATACGATGTCCAGCTAGAGTCATTCCAAGTGTTGCTGTGGTAAATTTCCAGAAGATACTCAGTAAGACATGCTAATTATTATATAAAAGACTTCAAAAGAAATGACATTACTTATCTCTGTTCTCTGTCTCTCTCTCAGAGCAAGGATAGATGTTTCAAAATTCATATTTACCTAGATTCACAATAGATTTATCATTAATTTACTTTACCTAAATTCACATGGACATCATCATCAACTTTGACATAAAACTCTGCATCCCATAAAGCAACAGCAGTAGCAAAATACGCCTTTGTCTTGGCTGATAATTCCAGGTAGCCTTCAACATGTTCCTGCTTACATAGAATGACATAACAAGTGAATTACTATTTAAATCTCTTGCAACATATTTTCACTCCATTCAAAATGTAAAAATAATTGGACTGCTTTTTAGTTATCGAATTTAAAAGCAATAATAGGACAAGAGAAGAACATTACCAGCCTCAAGAAATCTCCATTTGACATTTCCTCTGCTTCAATAGCTTTGTCAAGAATGCCACCAGCTGTTGAACTAAAGATAAATACTTATTAACCAATATTCACTCTCTAAAACACACCCTACAACCATATATCTACAAGCACCAAGTGTAAGTAGCACTAAATTGGAATCAAAGAAGCAAACTGAGACCCTATTTACTTATTTACATAGAGACAGGACTAGCTGGAGATAGAGTCGACAGAAACTCGTGGAAATTTGACAAGAACCTAGTCCCCAACAAAATGTACTTGCTAATGGTTTTACATCATTTAGTTAGATCATTTTGGCCATGGATTTCTTTTGTTAGTTTCCTGTTTCTGTGTTTAGCTGTGGTTTGCAAGATACTCTTATGTAACACAAAATTTGCATCTATTGATAGTAGTTGCGTTCATTGATAAGATTTACTACAATAATATAAAATTAATCCATACTGGCTGCAAATATTTATTGTTGTAGTATAGAAAGAAGAGGATAACAGTGAGCTACTACCTCCTCTAGGGTTTAGGTAGGGTTCCAAATTATATAAATTGCTTCCCTTAGAATCAGAATGTATGAGACGAACTTAACCTAAATACTTATCTGTAAAAGAAGAGGATAACAGTGAGCTACTACCTGCTCTAGGGTTTAGGTAGGCTTCCAAATGGTATAAATTGCTTCCCTTAGAATCATAATGTATGAGAAGAACTTAACCTAAATACTTATTTGTAAAACCCTTATAATTATTTGGCAAACCATTTAGAATCACATTTTTAACCAGTCATTACACAAGCAGCAGGTTTCATCCTAAAGTAAGTTAACTTGAATTCATTACTGCATCACTCTGTGGGCCTATTAACTGTGATTCAGACTTAAGCCACAAAATCTATATGCAGTCCTTGGAGACGAAATGATTGGCCGCAGATAGATTATTCTTAAGAAAACCAAATAAGCACACCCCACCATAACAAAACCAGGGTTTAGGTAGGCTTCCAAATGGTATAAATTGCTTCCCTTAGAATCATAATGTATGAGAAGAACTTAACCTAAATACTTATTTGTAAAACCCTTGTAATTATTTGGCAAACCATTTAGAATCACATTTTTAACCAGTCATTACACAAGCAGCAGGTTTCATCCTAAAGTAAGTTAACTTGAATTCATTACTGCATCACTCTGTGGGCCTATTAACTGTGATTCAGACTTAAGCCACAAAATCTATATGCAGTCCTTGGAGACGAAATCATTGGCAGCAGATAGATTATTCTTAAGAAAACCAAATAAGCACACCCCACCATAACAAAACCAGAAATTCAAGAGGTAGATAAAACCTCACCTGTGACCTATAACAAAGCGAATGATTATACCCTTCTCCTTCTCCAACTTCTTTCTTTTCTCACCTTGTGGCATCCAAGTAGCACGAATTGAATCCCTTCGCTTCCGACTGCTAAAAGCTGTGTTGATTCCTATGACCATAAAGTATTTCCTTTTGGAGTTTCCTGATGGAGGAGAGCCATTTAACAAAAATTGATGCTCTGCCTTAGCAGCTGCCAGTTTCATCTCTAAAGATGAAATCTTGTTATCTAGCGTTCTGCATTCCATACACAAGAATACAGTTCCTGCTTAAATCATTAGCATCTCAAATATGTGACATGTAGTACGACAAATTTCAGCAGAGCTTACTGGACAGCGGGCTGGCCCTTTAAAACTTGCCTTAGACTGTGGTATTGACGATTTGCACCCTTCTGGTGAAAGCAGAGAATCAAGCAAAACATGGTAATTAATACTTCAGTAGAACAAATATAATTAAAAAGGCAAAGCTAAACCTTATGATATGGAATTTAGAAGGGAGCAAAAAAGCTTCATGAAGCCAATAGATTAAAATTTATAATTTCTTTTTTCTAAGACAAAAATAACTATCATAGACAGAGGAAAGATCCATGGGATTGTGAAAACAGAACAACTGTCGATATGAACAAGAAAAGCACAATGGTAAACCTTCATATATTTTGGAGTGACACCTAAAAATGGGTAGATACACTTACAAGCTTCAGATTGCAATCCCGAGACTCCACATTTAATTGTTCTGGCATATTCCACATCCTGATACAATAAATTTTTCATTAATATGACATGTAAAATGGTAAGGCAATTACTTTGACATGCATCAAAAAAAGAAAAATTCCAAGCTGATAAAAGTGCAGTAGTATAAAATAATATATCATAGAAGATTAAATTCTCAGAAAAAGAAACCTTGCTCGGAATTGGGACAAATACTGATGGAATATAGAATGAAATAGCTTAAATGTAACAGGGAAGTAAATGAGAAATTATACCAGCCCTCATGACACATAATATAGTATTGGAGCAAAGAAACTATAGATAGATAGGAGAGAACAAGAAATTTGATGATTGCATAGGTGAAGTATTTCCTTTTCTCACCATTAATTATTGTGCAACCAAAACCAAAAAGAAAAAAGAATGAAGACTATCATTAAAAGAAAGTACTCATCTGACAATATGGACTTCATTTTCACCAAAGACAACAATTTGAACTATCCAGACTATGTTCTAGATTGCAAACAGTAGAATATGCTTCTTTTCCCAAAGTTTGGACAGTGTCGGTGGAGACACAGCAGTCAAGAAAAAGACTCAAATTGCAACCACTTAATTCCAAAATATCCAAATTCAAAAACAGAATAGAAAAAGATTCAATATAATCCTAAAACATTACAATTATGGTAGTTCATGGCATTTGAGATCAAACTGACTGACAATTTATTTCACATTAAAATTAATGAAAATCCATGAGGCAATACCAAATGCCTTTCACCTAACTCACATGCTTTCCCATCAAAAAATAGATAAGAACACAGAACCAAAAAGATCTTCCATTTCTGAAGATCGGTTGGTACCCATTTGACTTAAATTCAACATATAATCTGTGTGCAGCCACTACAGTTCGAGAACTTAAAGAAAACAACAGAAACCCAATTATCAAACTACCTGTTAGTGAAGAACGTTCCAGCAAAAAAGCTACTAATGCAAAGGAGAAGAGCCCAATTCTTTGGCACAAAATTCCTTGAAGCAAGCTCTCCACCACCTACTCCTACTCTACTCTTTATTGACATTTTTGTTCTCCTTTTTTATTCACTCAATAGCTTTCACCAATAAATCAAAGAATAAAAAGGAAAATCAAAACCCAGAAACTATAATCAGTATTATAAACACAAAAGCAATCAAATCTACAATGTGTCTATTTTGAGAGACACACATTCTCTCCCTCTCAGCAAGGAAGCGAGAGAGAGAGGGCACAGTGAAAAGACACACCAACCAACTGCCAATCTTAATGCTGAAAATTACTTAACCGTCCCTTACTTACTTACAGGAAAACTTTCCCTAAATCCCCACCATAAACGTACCAGTTCTGTTTAGGGACTACTTAACCAATAACAGTAATTTTGTCCAAAAACAATAGGAAAAAAACTACCAACAGCAACAGTTTTATTTCATGGATTAGCTGGGAATGGGTCGGTCAACTTTATTTGGGTTCAACACAAATTGTGTAGTGGGTTTTTAAGAGTTCATTTGTGGGTTGGTGGGTATGGGCCAGGATTGATTACCTAATTAAACACAGCAGGAGCATTGAGGTTTTTTTTCTTTTTCCAAAAATTTTGAGTTGACTTGTGCTGTCATGGATTCAAAGGCAATAAATTAAATAAATAAATGAAAGAAAGAAAGATGGAAACTGAAACCCATTGAATCTTTTATGCTAATTATAAGTAACAGTTGAGAAATTCTTGTTTGGGGTTCAGTTTCCTTATAGTTCTTTCAGATTTGTTAGTTAAAATTTCATATTTAATTGTAAAAGAAACCATTAATTAATGAGAATAGCAGTCAGCTATGAACCAAAAAAAAAAAAAAGAGAAGAATAATAATAAAGAAGCCAAGATATATATACAGACGCTGTGCTGGTTTGGGTTGTGATTACAGTCATAATTGAAGGCTCATGGCTGAGAATTAATTGGGTTATCTACAGATAAGCCCTGCTCTTAATTTTATTGGTTTTTTTTTTTTTATAATACCATAATATAATATCTTAAGAAAATAATTAAGTTGTGCTTGTATCTAGGGATGATACCTTCTATGCTATTTATGAATATCCATCCGAACTCTACCTGATTAAATCAACAAAATATTCGAATTGACAATAATAAATAATAGTTAAGATTTTTAAGAAAATATCATATTTTATTAAAAAAAATTAATACTACTAAGTACTTACGGAAATTAAATTTAATTTTTTTTTTTAATTTATGAAAAGTACACATTTAGTCAAATCTAACTACTGGAATAATGGATTGTTTGTATAAATACCCTATCTAAACTAGTACATTTACGCATTTCCAAATTCATATCAATTAATGGGTTAGTTTGATCATATATGTACAAGTTAATATTCTAAAAATTATTTAATCATATATATGCCAAGAACTAAGTTAAATATTTTAATTTTAAATTTTATTATTTATATAATTTTTATAAAATATAATGATTATCACAATTTATAGTTATTAATTTTTATTAAATATTAAGAACGAACTATATAAAATTTATAATTTTGCTTTTTAACTCGATCAAAAAATATTTCTATACATTTGGTATTAGTATAGATTGAATTTTTTTTTTTTTTGTGAGTTAAATCCTTTGATCTGAGTGAATTGACTATTTTTGATAAATTAAGTAAATTGGAAAAAGAAAATTTAAAATCTGGGTAAGATGCCTATTGCCTCCAAATCAAGAGGCCAAATTAATCCTTAGCCCTACTTACCCTCCATTGGCATTTCTATCAATAGATGCAAAAAGTAGGGTGATTCACAGATTCTGCCCCTCCAAAGGTTCTGAGGTGTGATTTTAGTATATTCTATCTCTTTTGTAGGTGTTGGCTTAATTAATTTTCAAGAACTAAATCATATAAAAGAAGAAAAAGAAGACCATTTTAAGTAAATATATATAACATGGAATTGAAGCCAAATATAACATAGGTAAGAAACATTAGCAGATGACAAATGTTGGAATTAGAGAATTGGGTTGGTGCCATCTCATCTGGTCTGCCTCATTTATATATTCTACTTTGCAGTAAGAGATGGGCGGCATGTTATGTTAGAGTTAGAAGCACAGCCAGCCACAAAGGCTGGTAATCCAATTATAATTATGGCAAAGGAAAATGTGAACATGTTGTGATTGTCTCAAGTGCATGGTTAGCTGTAAAAGTGAAACATCATGACTGGCTTTTAACAATGCCTGCTGCAGTCCTATATACATACATATATCACCACAAAGTTGGTGCCTTTTACCTTTTTCATCAAAGTAGCAACAATTTAGGTTAATGGGCAGCTATATATTGTTGTACTTGTATGCAATCGAATCTCCATTTGGACAAAAGCTTCCAACTTCAGACCAGACTTCTCTCTTTTTTATTTTTCTTTTTGGGAGGGCTTAATGTTTCATGTAACTTAGCAGCAGCAAACGACAAATGATCATCAAACACTTTTTAGCAACAGCATATGGGTAGTGCATCCTTTGCCAATATTGTAAAGGCACATATCAATAGTGTCACAGAAGGAGACAAGTAAATAGGTATACTACTGACTAAGCAAATAATGAACTAAAGTGACCAGCTCTCTACAATGGAAGAAAATGGAAACATCACTCATCACTTACCCAACGCCAGCATCACTTTCTTTTGAGTAGTGGTCCTCTTTTAACAAATGGAGGATGCTCCCAATATGCTAAAGTTACAGATGGAGGAAAGGAGTGGGGAATTTTTGCAAAGATTAATGTCATGTTGTTCTTGTCGGCAAAAGTGAGTAATCCAACCATTTGGTGGAGCTGTATGATCTTTTGAACCCTTTGTTTTTTTTTTTTTTTTGAAGCGTTTGTAGATTTAGATACCAATGTGAATAGCCAAGAATCTGTTCAAGGACCAGAAGCAGGACGAATTTTTTTCTTTTTCTTTTTTCTTGAAATTCAATATGTGGTCCATTGTTCTGTATGAAAAAAAAAAAAAAAAAGGTTTGTTGATGGATTTTTGAAGATCCTCTTATCTTGAATTCTATATAGCTTTCAAGAACCTGTTAGGACTTCCACTCACGTGCCAGAGGAAGAACTATTTTGGCCACTTGCAGGTCTTGTATTTTGTACAAGTTAACCAAATACGTTTCAGATTGAGAAAGCATAACCCGAGAAAAGAGCATTTACTTGTACCATTTTTTTATCAGAAACAAGAAATACACACATCCTTGCAGATGTGATTGCAATAAGAGCACAAGATAGTGGCATGCATTGGCCTGAAACTTGGAATGTGAGGATTGGGCAATTTCATGACCAAATATGCAATGTTTTGAGCAGTAAAAACAAGAAGTGACAGACCGAGCGATGCATGTATAGTAAATTTAATCTTAAAATAACTGACCAGTATAAACATATAAATAAGAGCAAATGTGAAACTAGAGTTACAAAGGGAGAAAAAGACAGTAAAGAGAGTGCACAAGACAGGAATAAATTAACTGTTGAAATTAAACACTAGTAAATTAATAAATAATAGAAAAAAAAAAAAAAAGCAAAAGCAGACAAAGGGCAGATAGGAAGATTTTGGAGATTAACTAATCCCTTTTCAACATATCCTGTTACAGGTTCACTACAATTACCCAAAACACATTCTACCAGGCTACCAGACAAAACTTCAGAGGCTGCCAAAGTGATTTCTTTTCTTTTTAAAATTTTTTCCCTCTTCCTAAAAAACTATAACAAAAAAAGGCAGCTCTGACTTCTACTCACCCTAGTACAATACATACCATATTAGCAACAATAATTAATAATAAAAACAAATAAAAAGATTACATGGGACCCTTCTCAGGCAATGATATAAATGATGATGGTGATGAAGATGGGAAGATGAAAGATGAAATCTTGATGATGATGATGATCACAAGAAGTTGGTTTGTGCATGAGATATTAATTACTACTCTAAGAAACCTGTTTTTGCCAAAATAGCATTCCTCACCTTGCTAAGATCTCTTCCTTTGAGTGTTCTTCCAATACCTTCACAAACAGAAAAAGAAGAAATCTGACTTCTTGCAAGTTTCTTAGCTATCCATTCATGCGGAGGCACCATTTCATCTTCTTCATCATCATTTCCATTAACATCAACATTATTATTATTATAATTATAATAATACCCATTGCCATTAACATGGCCGTGATCCTCTCCGTCATCATAAACAATACCATCATCATCATCATCATCATCATCATTATTAGCCCATGACCCCATTCTTGTATTTTTACCATAAATCTTTGACCAATCAGGGATGTTGACAGGAGCTGATGACTGTTGAACAGCTTTAGCTTCATGAGTTGATGTTGCCGGTACTCCAGCTGACGTTGGGCTAACAATATTAGCTCTTGGTATCATTCTTGGTGCACTATGCAAGCGCCATGCAGAAGAAGAAGGAGAGGAAGAACAGTAATTATCTTTAGATTTCCTAATCTTGGGACTTGAGTCTTCCCTTTCTTTAACAACTGACCATATATCTTCTTCTTCAAAATCTTCGTCTCTCATTGACCTCCTACTATAACCACCAACACTGTTATTGCCCATCATACCATGCCAATCTGCCATTACTGTTTGCTACAATGAAAAAGAAAAAGAAAAATAAAAGAATCGAGGGCAGAGGAAGAGAGAAGATTTGTTGAGCAGCAGAGTTACTGCTAAGAATATAAATAGATTGAGTAAGTAAAAGGAAGGCTACTTCACTTCTTAGTTTTCTATTTACACTTGGTTGTTTTGTCATTTATATGTAAAATGGAAAAGAGTGGAGTAAGTGCGAATGGCGCTACATATGATATAATATATAACTGATTTTTCCTTTTCTCTTTCTTTTTCTTTTTCGTTTTTTAAATTGTATTGGGAATCAAAAAGAGAGAAAGAGAGGGGTTTTACTTAAGAGAATAATATCAGGAATCTACCTAGGCTCTGTTCCAACACCCACCAGGAAGCAGAGCTTTTTCAAAAGATATTTTCTTTTTTGGTTACAAAATTCTTTTTAGTCTTTAATGGGTTGCTTAATATTAACCCACCAGCAAAGCAAAGGGAGAAGCTGGAATACCTCCAAAGGAAGTCACAGATTTCAAGGGCCTTAAAATGGTATACTGCAACAACTGAAGAGAAAAAGACAAGAAAAAAAAAATGAAGTTATTAGCTTAAATGGGCTTAATCAAACCAAATCCTGAAATGGAAAAGAAAAACAATGAAAATTTAGAATTGGGTTTTGATTAGAATCTGAGTTACAGCAGACTGCCTTTTTATCCTCTTACCTGGAAATGGGTCACTACGGTATAAGCGGCTTTAGTGCAAATAAAACCAGACGCCCACAGGAAGAAGTTAGGTTTTGGGAGGCAAAAAATGAGAAGCACTTAGCAAACCCAGAAACACAAGTCATGTCAAAGCATATTACTGCCTCTAGAAAAAAGAAATACAACTCAGTATATTGGGTTAAGAGGTTTCTTGATATGGGTTCTATGCAAATAATACAGAGAGTAATGTACAATGCATCTAAAGGAAACAAAAATGTCTTTTATTTACTATTTAAACAATATAAAAATGCATCTATATTTGAGTACTGAAAAGAGTCTGGCATTTTGATTGGGAAAGGTGGTGAAAAGCGATTGGTTAGAGCAGCCTCACATATTTCAGTAACCTTATCCTCAAATTTACTCACTACAACTCATATCTCATTAGGCAGTCACTCGTCGCCACCCACTATCCAGAGAGAAAACACTGAGTGTGAAAGTATTTATGTGGAAGTGTGAAGCAAGCCAAAAGAACAAAACAAGAACCTTTTCTTATTTTAGTTTTAAAAAGAAAAGTAAAAAGGCTAAACTTTTTATTTTTTGGATGGGTTCTGTAACTGTGACTCAACTCCCTATCTATTGAATACTTCCTTCCATTCTTCAATGCTTCCTGGGTTTTGGGGATTACAGCAGATAAAGATCGATAAAAAAAGACAGTATAGTATATGCTAGCAAAGCAGAGGCCAGAGAAAGAGAAAAAGAGGGCTATTATTATTATCTGTTTGTTTTTTTGTTGTTTATGTTATCAATGGATGCAATTATAGTTCAGGTCAGGGACGGAGATGGGGTTGGGTAAGGTGAGAGGTCTTCTCATCTCAAATCAAGATGTGGGACTCTGTTGGATAATGACCTGTGATAAGTTTGTGGGTCAACTCTCTTTTTCTTTCTCTTTTTTTTTTTTTTTTTTCTTCTTCTTTAATTTGGTGTTTCATTATGTACAAACTATGTGGTCATCATCATATATATATATATATATACATTTATCCTTAAAGAGGATAATCCCATAAATTTTCTCAACAAATCCAAAGTCTTGCATCCATTACCTACGTAATAATTTAATCTTTCTTTTTTCTGGAAAGTCTGCCGTTTGAGATCATGAAATGTTCCTTTTCAAGGGAAATCAACAGTCTCCTATAACTCTCTCAATAAATTCATATTAATTCTTGCAATTTAACCTTGTGGTTCTGTTTTGAAAGCTTAACATGTTATACCTGGAGATGAAATATTAGCTAATGTAACATTATTGATGCAGTTTTTGATAGAATATGACATATTTATAAAAGCAGCAGATGATGATGATGATGCAAGAATAGTATTTTCTACGTATAAAAATAATTGGGAGGATGCATATTTAAGTATATTTATTTTAATAATTTAATCACTTTAATATTAAAAAAAGGCCCACGTATGAGAGAGAGAGAGAGAATGAGGAAGAAGAAGTAGAAGGGCAGTTGGGCACATCAACAATATGTGATGCTTTGCTTCTGCTTGTGGTTCATGCTAATGTTATTTTATGGGTTGTCTCTGTCTACAAACATATGTCACTCATCTGTCTACACCTTTGGCTTTCTTCTTATTTTGGAAATTGGAATTCAATCTCAAGTTTCCACAACATTAATTTCCATATCTTACTGCTAAACCTTAAATTTAACTCTCCTTTAATCAAATATTATTAATAATCCAATCCAAAACTGCCAAATAGAAACACGAAACATGTGATGTGAATGGAGCATACGTTAAAATTGTACCACCTACAATAATTATGTTAAGAGCAGTACATTAAATCAGGCTGCTGCAAAGGTACATCCTTATAATAATTAAGATTATCACATAAATGATACGTGGCAATGCTACCCATTTCCTTATATATAATATTTATAACCTTTTTTTTTGTTTTAAATAAAAATAAATTAATAAGAAATTTCAATTTTCAAAAGAAATCAGTTATTCCATTGCAGACAGAAGGAGACCCAATAATTTGAATTAATCCTGATTTTAGATTCAGATGGACCAGCAACAAAACAATAAGTGGGTCGAGAAGAAACCTACTCCTCTTACCCTATGAAAATATTAAGAAAGAAAAAAAAACAAATATATAGCAGAAACACCTGTTGAAGACACAATTTTAGAATTCAACAGTTTAATTTAAAAAAAAAAACATCAAAGTTGAAAAGCTGGAACACCGTGACTGCAATTATTATTATTATTTTCAAAACTCTTGATTTTTCTTAAATTTATAGAATCAAAGAAGAAAGGATAATAAACAATGTCCTTGTCTATATGGTTTGTGGGGTTGACATCCCTAACTCTAAGTATACATCATTACCAATTTCAAATCCCATAACAAATTGGCCCCATACAACTTGCAAGATTTAATTATAAGCAATCATTGGTACCCTTTTTGTTAGAAAAATGTTATAGATGCCAATGAATTTCAACTTAAAACTTAATTTAAATCAAAATATATTATTATTATTACTAGATTGAGTATATTGATACAATCATTAATATATTTATAGTACATAGAAAGTGATTACTTTATCATTTTAAATATTCATTTTGTTTCCAATATGCAATATATATATATATATATATATATATATATATATATATATATATATATGAACAAAAAGTCATAAAAATTTATTTCGACATAGACAGCGATTACATATTTTTTTTAATATATATATGCATGGATATTAAACAATGTTTTTGATATACTTATACAATTAGAAAGAAAAAGGTGAATCTTAAAAAATAAAAAAAGAAGGCTATAAAAAGTAGAGACTGTGGCTGCTGGGATTCGAGCCCAGGTCTTCACGGCCACAACGTGAAATTCTTACCACTAAACTACAGCCACTTATTTGTCTGTTTCCAAGATCTTCCCAATACAAGAACGTTATGTTTTAGATACTTCGTGGTCTTTTCAAAATCGAAGTTACGTGTTGCTTATATATTGCTAACATATTTTTATTCCAAGTTATTATAATATGGAAGACACGATAAAAATCCATAAAATATAGGATCAAATAGTCATCATGAAATGATATATCTGCATGGATTAAGATTTTTGAAGTCAAAATTAGGGCATAATAAATAACACGTTTTTGGATTTTAATGTGGAATCCTAGTAAGAGACTTTAATTAAAAATAAAAGATACCAACTTATCAAGAGCCTCTTTAATCATTACATAGAAGAAGCAATGGCTACCATCCAAGAAGGAAAGAAATCTTCATGCTAAACTTTTGATAAGATAAAATAAGCACACTTTAACATCTTTTCTACTTCCTGTTTTCTTTTTGGGTGATTAGTGGGGTCTTAACAAGTTTGAATTTGCATCTCAAATGTTGCCCCTTGTCAATTTACAAGGCCACAATTAGTCATAAAAACTATCATTTTCTCCAAAAAAAGAGAACAGAAAAAAAGTATTAGTCACTTCAGCACCCAGCAATATTGGTGGCTAATAAGGCAAAGATGTGATTGCCAACTAGGGACGTTTTCACGTATGAAGTCACATAAAATTGCCCAACTCATCCACAATTACAAATCTAAAAAGGCATTTGTTTTTCAAGTGAGAAGTTAAGAGAAGAGAAAAGAAAATGAAGGCTAATAGGCCTTTCTGGCACTTCCTGATATGCCAATTGACCAAAATGTTCTGAACCCACGCCAGGGTTGTGTCAACCCTTGATATAGAGAGAATGGTTTAGTGGTCAAATATGTACCAATTCCTCAATTCAGCCTTGACAAACGAGGCCAAACTGTCCCATGATAATGCTTTGATGACTAAGGTGATGCTAATTTACATTGTAGTGACATGAAAACCAGTTCAGCTTCATATAACAAAATTCAAAATTTTCTCTGCTTTTCTGCAGTAAAACATAAAAATGGATGAGCCATGTCAAGCTCTAAAAGTTGTCACCTCAATTTATTTTCGTTCGACAATTTATGTGCAATGGCTAAGCTGTTTAATGAAAGGAGAAAAAAGAAAGAAGAAGAAGAGGAAGTTAAACTAGGCACTAAACCTGTACAGATAGATTATGGTGCAGGATTGAGCAGCATGTCACTCTTTTTGGGCCTAACTAAATTTCTTCTTTTCACTTGCGTGCCGCATGGTAAAGCTCCATGTAATCAAGAGCAGGTTTATTCCAAGACCAGTCTTGCTGCATCACCGTTTTGCATAATGAGTTAAACCACCCCCGTCCATCATACCATGCAGAAATTGCCCTGAAAATTTAATACATGGAAATTGAAAAACAGAAAACCCATATATTATTATGTGCTCCCTCACAGATGCATGAGAGAGAGAGAGAGAGAGAGAGAAGGGTATTTCAACACGTGGCAAGCAGAAGTAGCCTAAACAAATCATTTCAGCATCTTGGCTTCTTTACCAGATATAGTGCAAAAAATATGCAGAATAAATTTCCAGGGAATAGAACTTGACAGGAAGATTCTAATTGTTTTATTGAGTTTATTGCATACAGTCGGTACTCAAGAGCTCAGAGTCTAAGTCCAGTTAAAGGGAACTAATGATTTCTAGTGTTAAATCACGGTAATAAGGGGAAAATTGAAAAGAACTACTAAACAAAAATGTATTTACCAGTCCAATAATCAAACATCTTATGCTCACCTATTCAAAGCATAATCAGTGCCAGCAGCATCAGCTCCATCAAAACTAAATCCATTAGGTTCAAGACCTTGTGCTTGTGCTCTCTCTTTATCATGATCAACATCAAATACAGTATCATAAAGTCCTATAAGAAAAAAATCAAAATGAAGAGTTAAGTATATTGGAGCTGCTAGGTACTCACCACAGTACTTGTCTGGTATTGCACAGATAGTGTGTTTGCAACGAAAATGGAAATGAAAATATTTTTTGAATGTAAAAGAATTTTGAGAGTGAACATGCACAGGGAAAAACAATGCACATAAAAGAAGAGAAAAAGCATCCAATGCCATAATTTAGAGTTGAAGGAGAACTTATGGAACTTCAGGAATCTTTAAGGTGGTATAGAGATATTAAAAATAGCTCTGAATGAATAGACCTCCAGTTTTTCGAACAACAGGTATTGAACCATATCTCATAGCAGTAAGTTGCGTCAGTCCGCATGGCTCAAAAATTGATGGGACTAGAATGAAATCAGCACCTGCATATATCTAACAAATGACAGACAATAGTCAGAGAGAGAGAGAGAGAGAGAGAGAGAGAGAGAGAGAGAGAGATAGAGAGAAAGAAAAGAAAGAAGTCGAGGCCAAATTGCCAATATGACATGTAAACATGCATCCTGAGAAAACTTGCAAGAGAATATACCAAGTGCGAGAGTGGCTCATCATAAGTCAAACAAAGGCGAGCACGGTCAGCATGAGAAGAATGCAATTGGTTGGCCAAGTTCACAAAATCATTCTGAATCCGAGGATCTGGAGCAGAACCAAGCAATACGACCTGAGAATACAAAATTTCATCAATGTTACGATTTCAATATCCCATATTGCTTATATGGGGAACTTACAGAACTACAATCTCTGCTGCTACCTTTGTATTTAGGATCTGACACCAGATGCAAGTTCATTTTATGGTGTTGAACATGTTGATAAACAGCAAACAACAAGAGAAATGTCAAAGTTAAAAGGGAACATTAACTTGTCCATTGCGATCTAAGGTTCGCCAAATTGCATGCTTGATGAGATGGATTCCTTTCTGATGTGTCAGGCGAGTAATAATCCCAATTAAAGGCAGATCAGCTTTCTTTAAACCAAGCCTTTGCTGCAAAGCCTCCTTTGCAGCTCTTTTCCCTTCGACAACATTCTCAGATGTATAAGCTACC
This sequence comes from Ricinus communis, assembly GCF_019578655.1. NCBI lineage: Eukaryota > Viridiplantae > Streptophyta > Magnoliopsida > Malpighiales > Euphorbiaceae > Ricinus > Ricinus communis. Next base: position 31,509,653 of record NC_063260.1, on the reverse strand, counting down.
TGTATTGACACATGTAACAAATGCATTAAGCTACATTATGCTGACTCTGTCCCTCACTCTCTCTAAACCTCCAAGAAGACGAGAATTTCAAGTTCTAAGTGCAGTCAAAGATGGGGAATCAATGAGAAATTTACAACATGCACGATCATGTAGTTGGCAGACTATTCTTTAATTTCAAAATTAATAATAAATCTGAATGTTAAGAGTTGCAATTAATTCAAGGATTCAGAAAATTTGTTAGAGAAATTCCAAAACAACATTGCAGTCCACTTACAGGAATGAACTTATCGTTATAAGGATCCCATATGTCTGGGTCAATTCCATTCAGTATACCATGGAATTTGTGAAGATGAGGAGCTATTGCAGAATTTCCAGCAACCTCCCTTGAATATGTGGGGGATACCTGCAGGTATAACAAATAACTGAGATACTGCAGCAGCACATGGTTGAATCTGTTAAGATATCACGAAAGACCATGTGCTAACTTCCTCTTTGTTGCAATGGATGCTTAATCCTATCATTCAAGACATTAATAGAGATGGACGATTAAAGTCTATTATGATCCTAGATTTGGATGCAAAAATGCTTCAATCTCCTAAGTCAACATTTTAATTTACTTACTACAAGCATAATCCAAGTATGTAACTAAAATAGCAATTACATTGAGTCCTCTCATGATATTACTAGCACAGTAATGAGATTACTGAGGCATCTTAGTAATTGATAACAAATACTACTTTTCTTTCAATTTAATTGAAATGAAATAAGATAGATAAAAGAACAAGAATAATGAACGCATACTTAAATTAAGTGAACAGGAACAGCAGATCAGGATCAAGAGAATTTTAGATGTAGGTTAGAAATGTTAATGTAACATCTTGGACTAACTGTACGTCCCAAAAAAGCTAATTGCCTTAGCATGAATAAAGGCGATTGCAAATTCATGTAATTAAAACAAAGGAAAATTTAGGAACTCACAGTTGTAGCCATGTCAGAGTATGCCATAGCTCTGCCAATGTTGTTTGCCCCAAATTCAAGGTTATGAATCGTAAAGACAACCCGAGCTTTGCTAAGACCATAGTGCATGTAGTGGTCTTTAAAAAGCCATGCAACTGGAGCACTAGACCAATCGTGACAGTGGATAATGTCCTGCAAGTGTAAATCACCTATTAACACAGATGGAACTATGGGATCAAAGATTCTTATCATTGACATAACTAAATAATTTTAATCATATGCACGAACAAAAAAAAAAGGCAGATCTCATCTGATATATGAACTGGCTGCAGTAACACCAAGGAAGCCAAACAACAGCAAAAGATGATTTGACATTTGGACACATGAAGTAAATTAACGACAGCATTTTCCTACATATAATTAGTTATTTTGCATGTATGACCATGCTTCCATATTTGAATATGAATCTACTTTATACTGGCATACACATGTCAGTATCAGCAGTCTTTGTTGATGCAACAACAGTGTCAACATAACACTAATCCTTAAGAGTGAGAAGTCTAACCAATATCGTTCAACAAATCTTTGTAACGGATAGCATCATAAATACATATGTCTGTTCGCCGAGATTGTTGTTACAAAACTACCAAAAGTCAGATGGTGAAATATATGTAAAGTCATAAAACTTACAGGATGAAATCCACTTTGTTGTAAGAACTCAAGAGCTGCATGACAAAAGAAACCAAATCTCTCCCCATCATTGCGGCAGCCATATATGCAACCAGTCCAAAACATCCTGCAGCGAGAACGTCACCATGAATATTGTTGGACATGACTATTTTAAATTTGTGGGAAGGTAAATGATCAACCGTCAGGACCAGAGATATAGTTAGGAAAATAAATTACTAGGTATATGTTTCTCTTCTTTGAATAATTCAAAACTTGCACGCACAGGTTCTAAGCCTAAATAGTAGGATTAGATACAGCAAAGAGATGTCCCTTGTTTGATTGGTTCATCAAACATAAAGACAAAGATAGTGAAACCCAATGATGAAATCTGGAATATTATGCCCTTCGGCAAAGGGAATCTTTGGAAAAGAAATAAATTCAAGCAGCAATGTTATGATACTCTTTAAAATGTCTAACTGATAATAAAATATACAAAGGCATTTATGAATCCATTTAGCATACAGATAATGCATAATTTCGAAACTTTAATTCATCAAATTTAGCCCCATTGGTGGATGAATTATATTCCAAGTCTTCCAGTTCGGAAGCAGCATTTATTTGCACCCTCTAATCCTAAGAAACAATGTATCCTTTATCTTCAATTTCTTGAATGCAAATAATAGAGCAATTATAGTGTTGACATGCGCTTCGTTCTTGAAAAGTATTAGTACCCAAACAAATTAGATACAGTTGTAAGGAATATTAGAAAATTGAGATAATTCTTATGTCCTACACTGAACTGAAAGCAATTTATACACAAAGTTCTCATCGTTCCCAAAGCATACCCATGCAGGTATGCAGGCATGCACACATCTTCAAGAGGAAAATAAACAAATGTGATATAGTTTTAAGAAAATTAATTCATTTTGAAACTCCATGTGCAGAGAACAGAATATCAAATGTGGTTTACTAACCCATGACATGAATGAATAATACATGTGCGAGAATTAACTATATAAGAGGAGAAAATTTTGAGGGTGACGCAGAGCATAGAAATACCCATTTTGAGGCTCCAGAAAGTAGACAGAAAGACCTTCCACCTTTCCGAACCATACTTTTATTTCTGTACCACCCCAGGAATAGCTTTTCTGATAATGAATGTCCTTCACCTATTTGAAAACATGCACCTTTAATAAATTATAGTCTATTGATAAAACTCAGATCACATTGCAGTGAAGTGTTCGATAAGACTGCTTCGTTCTTCTCCAAAAAGAAAAAGAAAAGAAAAAAGACCGTGATGATTACTATTACTATGTTCCTGTGCAACTGCATAAGAGTTTGATATTATTACAGAATAAGAGGCAGATTAAACAGAACAAGCTTGCATTTTCAATGGAAAGAAAAAACAAAAAGCATATATTGACAAATAAGCATAGTTTGGCATATGCTCATAGGGGATGTTGTAGAAAGGAAACATGTTCTTGAATAGGATTAGAAATTACTATATGCTACAAATTTTGATCACAGATAGAATGAATATTTAATAAGCCAAGAATCTGCAGGACAAGGACCCCAACAGACATTCAAATGAGCAAAATACACGTTACAATCTCTACAAGATGCAAAAAATATTTTAGGAATTCAGACAAATTCTATAAATCCAATAGAAAGAAAAGGAAAGTAGTAATATCTACAGTAGAAGCAGCAACGAAGCTTACATGGGTAAGGTTCATGCAGTCATACTTGGGAAGAATGATGTCCACACTATGATTTAAATCTTGGACAGCACGTGAGAGACTAGTCACAACATCACCAAGTCCTCCAACCTGCAATAGATATTGCATAACATAGACAAGCAAATATAAAAAGGCTTCAGTAAGTTCCAAAAGACAGATGGTAACAATTTATCTAGTAAACACAAAATGTACATGCGTATTCCAACAGTGACTAGTATATCCCTATGATACCATACTCTACAATGGTCACCACACTGACGTAGAATGTTTGGGCCCTTTAAGTAGTAATAAATATCATTTTCCATATAGCTTAAGCTCCAGAATTGAGCGAAAATATGCTGAAGCATCTGATGACGACTTTTTACATCAATATGTTTTGCAGGAATCGAAGGGAATCAAAATATCTAAAAAGATTTTATTTCCAGAAAACCACACTCTAGATAAAGTTAATGAGTAAAAGTTATAAAAAAATCACGCTCTAGATAAGGTTAATGAGTTAAAATTACCTTTGCAATTGGGGCCATTTCAACAGCAACATGCACAATATGCATTGGTGGCTCCTTCGCGATCCCCCCAAACACAGGTACATGGTAGTCCACGCCATCTTTATTGTCAAAAGTTCCACCTTCTTCCTTCTCCGAGAATACAAAATCCATCATGTATGCATCTAATGGAACCTTGACTGGGAGAAAAAGATAAAATAAAACATTTTAGAATATTCTTTTCCTGATCAAATCGATAAAATCATGCATCAAAGTTTGACTCATCTGTAAGGACTTAGGACACAAAAATCAGGGAGACAAGAATATCTGAGCTCAAATTTAGATTAAAAGCAACCAAATAAAATATATTAATCTATGAACTTTATAATAATACTTCCAATGCCCAAGAAGTAAGAACTGTTCATTTTGAACTATCAACAATCCATTTTGAAGTTAATATAAATCAGAAAGTAGTCCTAGAATGACTACATATATGCAAGCACGAGAATAAAGAAAATTGTTGTGCTATTAATGTACCTAGATAAATAATAGAACTGGAAATGAAAATTCCAATAGCTTTGACACAACAATTTCTTTATTGAGGTGCTTTTATACATGTACTCATTCTAGGACTATTTTCTGGTATGTGTGAACTTCAAAATGGAACTGAAAATGTACCCAGATAAATAACAGAACTAAAAATGAAAATTACCAGTAGCTTTGACATGAGAACCATTATCTGCGGATACCATTTTCAGAGGTGGCAATGGACCATTCCGGTGAGTCCAACGATTAAATGAACCTCTGAACCAAACTTCAGATTTACCATTGAGAACTGTGTTAGCAGGATTGTAAAAAACTGTCGCATCTTTTCCTGCCTGAACATCAAGAGGGTCAGTATAAACTATATGCTTCTGAGACAGCAGAAACCTTTTCAAAGTTCTCTCCTTTCTTTCAGCTTTCATATGTGCTGTTTTTTCAGCCTGTAAAAAGAGAACAAGGAAAAGAAATTTAGCATACTTGGTAATGAAAAATAACATTGAACAATGAGATCAAGTTTTGACAAAATTTAGCTTATAGCATTTTAGATATGGGAGAAGCAAACAAAAGGCAACCTACCTTTGACTGTTGTACAAGTCCATAAGCCAGGTCATCAAAGGTTCCATAACAAACTCAGACAGTGGCCATAAATATGGGGTTTGAACATCACTTGCACAAAACTAATTGGCTTATGCTTAGACCAATCTTCTCTTTATATATTACTCTGTTTTCTTATACTTTTCCCATGTGGAACTATATTCTTCAGCAGGAAAAAAATGAATGCAAGGTCTAGACTATAATCTAACTGCCATGAATTTACAAGCTAACTGACCTTGGCGCGTATTGCCTCCTCTCTTAGCCTCCTTTCTTCCTGTAGTTTCCTATATATACGGTGCTCTTCCTCAACCCAAAACAATTCTGTAGGAACGGATTTTGGCACAATTGCATGGAAATCTTGGCGCTGATTGTTATCATACACGATAGCACTCTGAGGTGGACCATCAGCGAAGACCCAATCCAAGATGATGGCTCTATCTGGTACAAGAACTGCAAACACATGGTTGCAGAAAAATATATGATATTGAGTATATGACAATACCAATCATTATATCCAAATAGAAACAGTAAATTCACATATGGCATTCTTTAGGAACTACCATAAAGGTGTAGGGGGAAGACAGAATATTAAAATGAAAATAATCCGTACTAAGAAGAGAAGAATAATTGAGAGATTTTTCTACTTAACCAAACTATTCAAATAAAGAAGATTGATATGTTATTCAAGAGTAAAAACTTGTTTATGCGGCCAAAAGGCCTAGATAAAACCAAGCCCCAAAATTACAAATCAAAACACTAAAAGGACATTATCTGACAACAATTTCCGGATACACATAATCAATCCTTCCCCATTAGCATACGGAAATCTGATTCCATTCCGATAAAGAAAGATAAGGAAAACTGCAAGGAACATTATTTCATTTCAATAACATTTACCATGTTATCACAATCTAAACCTCGTATAGCATTTCTCAATAATCTCAAATGTACAACCTATGTGCTTATGCTTTTGTTTACTCAATGGGGTTTTGAATGTTGTCACAGAAACTAGTGTGATAGGCACTGGAAGTGCTGCCAGATTCACCAAGAGAAGCTACATCAGAAATATTTTCCTTTACATAAGATAAAAGCAAAGAATTACTAAATTTTTTTTTTCTTTTCTAACAAATTAATAGTTTTGTTCAATTTGAAAATTTTAATTCAATTAGATATACTTTTTCTTCAAGTTTGACCAATTACTAGAAAAATGAAGTTAAAGTCTTTTTATTAGGATAAATAAAATTTAGAGTCTTAAAAAAAAAAAAAAAAAAGCGGATTCGCTTTTTTTTTGACAAGAGTATAATTGAGAGACTAAATACATAGATATAATGCAACAGCCCAGCCACAATCAGTTTTAGTTGTTCATGGAACAAGCAGATTGGATTTATGTGTGTTAAACTTCACTCACTAACTGCCAGCACCTTGCTGCATTCATCAGGAGAAGCTTGAACACAATAGAAATCAAGCAAAAGGTTCAATTGAAAAAAGCTCTTAGTGATATGTGAGAATAAGAAGACATAATATGTAAATGTGCAAGTTTTAGGCTGCCAAATTTCGGCACCTTCATATGCAACTCACATATTTATTTTAATTTTCATCTAAAGAATCTTCAGAGGTACACAACTACTGTATTAAAGAAAAACATTCATACATACCCTTAGCATACCACCATTCACCATCCTTTCTCTCAGAGCAAATGAGCTTTTCAACAATTGACAACCCATCACTCCAGTTATTACATCCCCCATGAATCCAGATGTCCTTGGCATGGGCAAGAGGACCTGAACTTTTGTTATAATATAATCGGACCAGGTCCTCACCTTTAAACTCAGTAGGCCTAATATACCACACATTATCAATAGGACTTGAAGCTTTTTTCATCGACTGATGCAATATTTCTCGCCTCTTTTCAATTTCTACCTTTGCATGTGCTTTATCAGCTTCACTTGCAGCCTTCTCCACTTCTCTTTGCCTCTGGTCTTCTGCTTGTCTTTCCCTCTCAGCTTGCTCCTTTGCAAGTTTGTCTAGCTCCCTTCGCTTTTCCTCAAGCAAGAAATCATCAAATGCTAATGCATCCATTCCACCTTCCACAGCTGTGCAGAAGTCCTTTTTGTCATTATTGTCATAGACATTTTTCCCATTGAAAAACACAAAATCCATTTTATATGCTTCTTTCGGAACATGAACCTGGCAAGACCACCAATCCCCTTTTAGATGTGTCTTGTTCAACCTTATTGTAAAAGATTTCCATCTCCAGTCATTGAAGGCTCCCATAATAAAAACGTCTGGTTCATTATTCAGTGTGGATAGACTCCTATTAAGGTATACTTCTATGTCTTGATCAGGTTTCACAACCAGGGGATAAATAAATAATTTGTTACCCCTTGAGAAACTATACTCAGCTAGACCCTCAATTTCTTGTTTCCGTTTTTCTTCCATTTCCAACTTTAATTTTAGAGAAGTGTCTTCAATTTCTTTGTCATCAGTCCCAAAACCTTCCTCTTTTACAAAGCGATCACTCTTTAAATTGTCAAACTGTCTTTCCTCTCTAGCAATTTCATCAGCTGACATATTCACATTCCCAACATTACCAACACTTCCATTTTCCATGGCTTGATTGCTTTTAGCAAGGGACAACGGTACATCTTCTGTTACCTTTTCTTCAATAACCTTCTTATCCACAGTAAGTTCGAATTCTTGTTCTTCATCTATGTGATCTTTAGTTTCAGGTGTTTTCTTGTTGGTACCCACAATCTCACTAGAAGTGAGAGTTACTGAATCCTCTTTATCTCCATTGTTCTGTAAATTTCTCTTCTGGGTGCTTGTTCCTGCAGGAGTTTTCAGTGTGAATCCTTCTGGAGCAGGACCTCTAGACTTTGCCGTTGACATTTTTCTCCGTCTCCTCTTAGAAAAATCTGTAGAGGCCAAATTTAGAAGTCCTTTGAAATGACCTTAAAGAATTACAGTTCCAATAAGAACACCTTTCTTTTTTTATCCTTTAAAAATTTCTTTACAAGAAAAATTGAAAAACAAACCTGCAGCAGCAGCAACAATGAGTGAAACTCCACTTGTTGGGTATTTGTTGCCCCATGAAGTAAGATGAAACTAAACATATTAAATCAGAGTTTCAGAAAAGGGTAAATTTAATATAATGTAATTCTACTAATCTGCTTAGAATCACAGATTCAGATTTTAAATCTTTGTCAGCACAAAGCAAAACACCAATGTTATTTCCATAAAAAAACAACACGAGGCTGGATCAATAAGCAAAAAGCAAATTACGCGCCATCAAAAAATAAATACAATAGCTTCAAAAAAAACACCACCTCATCATAACCAACAGCAAAACACCATTTGAAGATAAACATTGGAAAAAGAGAAGATAAAAAGGAGCACATATTACTCCAGAAAGCCAACAGCCGAATAACAATTCAATCAAAATACACAGATTGATATGAGCAATGGCACTAAAAGAAGCCAATAAATCATTAGCGAACTCAAAACAAAAGAACTTACACATGAAAAGTTGCTAGATTTAACATGAGGAAAAGACCCGAGAAATGGCTTGATATTGAAAAGGGTTCTCTGGTGAAAAACAGCCCGACTACAACTGACGGGTTTCTGTACTGCCAAACCCACTTCCATAGTTTGATAGTCTACACAACCCAAAATAGAAACAACTGAAAGATATCACTTCTTTTATTGACCCATTAATCCAAGAATCAATCTTTCTCTATAACTTCGCGCGTATTAAGAATAAATATCAAGCATCAACTAACGTACTTAGCTGATAAAACTGCAAAAAGAAATAGTCTTTTCTCAAAAAAATATGAAAAAAGAACGTTGCAATTTTAGCCGCTGAATGGGAGTTTTTTTTTTATTTTAATCAATAATCAATGAAGTTTTTTTGATAATCTATCATTCATCAGGATTACTGAACACCATGTGCTGCATATAAGTATTTAAAAATCATTAAAAGATAAATTTCAATTATTTATTAAATTAAATTAAAATTAAAACATTAAAATGACTGAATAACTAAAGTTTAAGTGTTCATACGTTTTGCCTTATTTATGTTTTTAGAAGAATAATATATTGAAATCTCGATATTTGATTCAAAACAAAATGTTGATTAGCCAGAATAATAATTCAAAAACACTGTGGATCAATAATTCAAAATTTGAAAATATATAATGTAAACGATTTTTGGTTTTTGTGTTTATTCTTTTTAAGAGGCTGCTGTTATCTACTGATAGGCTTAGATGAGTTAGAAATTGACACATCAAATAGGAAGTTGGCATGTTGTTGTTATTATATGGTGACTTAACAAAGACCACAGACCATTCAGGGCTTCAGTTGGGCCTGAATATTTTACTGGTAAGCCCCAGCCTGATCCATTATTTGACCTAAAAATTATTGATCATTAGCTTCTTCATACGATTTTCATGCATAAACTTTCAGTATTTTTTTTTTTTTTAAAAGAAAAAATCTCACTTGACAAGCAATCAAACACATTAGGCAGCTTTTCTAGGGAAACAAACACACTAGGAATATAGTGTTTAAGAATGTCCAGGAAAACTGATAAATAAAATCTGACCAGCAGTTGATGAACCGACGGTTCACGGTTTCGTGGCCGTTAGAGCCGGTGGATTAAAGTTAAATAATAATAATAATATTTAATAGCTGCTGTTGGTGTACTTAATTTATTACAGCTTTTTCCTTTATAGGATTTAACATGAAAAGATAAAATAAAAAATTTGCATGATTTTGGAAAAAGGGTAATTCGTTTTGGAGAAGATACAAAAGGCTCCATGCCGCCACTCTTGGCCCATAAAGCTGCTGAGCCTTCCTATCCTATTCGACACTTTCTGACAAAACCAAGTGGCATGAAATAATTGTCTGATATGTGACCAGAAATAGATGTTCACTTAATTCTAGATTTTTGCATTCTTTAATTATTATTATTTTCAAGCCACCACACTTTGTTCACTCTTGAACATAATATTTTTATGTAGATTTTTCATAATATTAAAATAAATCTAAAATATTTGTACAAAAATGATAGAGATTAGAAACAGAAGTTAAACAAGGTAAATAAATAAAAATTAAAGAAGTGTCATACATTAAAATAATAATTGAAAGGGTGTTGGAGGTTGTAAAATTTAGAGGGTGGAACCATGTATTTTGTCTAAAACCAGTGACATACAATGGAAATTCTCCACTAAATCAGTAAGTATGATCCACGAAGATCGACTTTGATTTTTGGGTTTTATCATTAATCCTAATGATGTTACTTGCTACACTTTTCATATTAATGGGAATTATCATAATTCCATTTAGCAATAGATTTTCTCAATCTTGTATTATTGAATTATCATAATTCCATCACAAAGGATTTCTCTGCTCTAAGAAATCTATACATTTAGTTCAACATAGAGCAGTAACATTTAAACACCCTGAAAGTGAAAACTTCAGGCAATATAAGTAGTAGTATGGATACAAGAAAAAAAAGGTCGAGATACAAAGATAAGCAGAATGGTGGCTTGTTCCAAAATACACTGCTTAATGTGCACACAGTCTTATAAGCAATCCCAGAATTCGAATGGATGAAGGGGAAAAAAAAATAAAAATTTCCTATCTCATAATTGTTATTAAATAAGCATATTTTGAATGAATAAGAGGACGCCCATGTAGAAGCAGAAATGACTTAGCCTAAAGCATTAGCACCTGCAACAATCTCCAGTATCTCTCCTGTAATCTTTGCCTGGCGCGCCCTATTGTAAACAATCGAAAGAGTCTTCTTCAATTCTGCTGCATTATCACTTGCATTGCTCATAGCACTCATCCTAGCAGCAAGCTCACTGGCTAGTGATTCCTGCAATGCCTTCAAAATCTGACTGTTCAAGTATAGAGGTAGCAAGGCATCAAGTATCTGAACTGGGTCCTGCTCAAACTGCAAAATTGGTGAGAAATCTACGGTTTGAGTCCTAACCACATCTCTTTCTACGGTTAACTTCCCTTCTTTTGTTGTCAACCTGAAGAACTCATCCTCAGCAGCATCTACACAGTTTCCATTAATATCACAAATCTCTCCCTCTGGTGAGAGTGGAAGCAAGGTGTGAATGACCGGATCGGACTTAACTAGTGACACAAATTTTGTATATAGAAGCTCAACCTTGTCAACTTCTTCACTGACAAAGAGTGAAAATACATCATCTGCAATTGCTTGAGCCTCTTTAGCTGTAGGAAGATTAGTTCCTTCAAGAAATCTATCAACTGGAATGTAAGGCCGCCTTATGAAATAAGAGTTGCCCTTTTTCCCAACGCTAATGATAGTATAATCAACTCCAAGATCTTTCAATTCTGCAATTCTTGATTCAGCTTTCTTGATAATATTATTGTTAAAACCTCCACAAAGACCTCTATCGCCAGTAACAACAACTAAAGCAACTTTCTTGACAGGCCTATTTTTAGTGAGAGGAACATCTATGTCCTCGGTTTGCAGCTGTTCATTTATGTTATAAAGAACTTCTACTAGAGTTTCAGAGAAAGGCCTACCATTGACAACAGCTTCCTGTGCTCTCCTAACTTTAGCTGCAGCAACCAACTTCATGGCCTCGGTGATCTTCTGTGTGTTCTTCACAGAATCTATACGAGTTCGAAGATCGCGGAGATTGCAGTGAATTGGGGTGGCAGAAGAGGATCTTGAAGGGCTGTTGCTGCCTGAGCTGTGAGTAGGAAGCTGAAAAGGGTTGAGAGAAGAGCAAAAAGAGAGTGAAGAAGTGTCAGAAAGGGATGGCTTTGAGGACACCCACATTGTCAAATTTGAGCAAGACATGTTGGCAGCGAATTTCCCGCAGCTCTAGCCAGAGATCAAAAGAGAAGAGAAAAGAGAATTCTGGCTATCTTGTTTTTGGTTTCTGTAGCTATTTTTGTGAATGTCTTATCTTTTTCTTGCTTAGTGGCTTATGGTATGGAGGAAAAGAGAGCGGAAATGAGTGGAGGGAGAGGGAGGGAGTGGATGAGGTTTTGGGATAAGGATTTTGACTGTTAGAGATTGCTTGAGACATGAATTTGATTCAAAACCAAAGGCATACGATCTGATGTGGCAAGATCTGAGTGGGAGAATTGTATATTTTGATCGCTTGATATTTTTCACACTTTCAGAGGTATATGCGGCTGTACAACTAGGATGCTTTCTTCGGGGGCAAAATTATTAAGAGTTTAATGGCAGTGAATGTTAAAATTATACCAGGAATTCTTTCTTTTCTGCATAATAGATAAACAAGCTCATTTTCATACTTGTGAAATTTGCACTCTGCTACCCCTCTAAGCAGATAATTTAGAGGCATTAAATCATAAGAGCAATTTTTATTGTTATTGACTTGGGAAGGCTGACATGAATGCAATAATACCAATCATCGACCATAAAAACAGAAAGCAAATCCATACAGTTTTCATATGAAAACAAAAAAAAAAGTGAAGCCTCATTTAGACTGTTCTCCATCACTCCCTCAGGGTAGAACAAAGAGGCGCTTATATATTCTATGGGCAGCAAAAATACATACCCAATTGGGTTTTTTATAGGCATAAGCACATTCTTTTTTAAGAATACTATAATATGCAACCCAAGCTTCCTTGGGAAAGGTCAGCATGTTAAGATATGAACTAGGGTGCATGAACAGATTTTCCACGAGAAACTGAAAACACCCAGCTTAGACATCAAACTCTACAGGAGTCTGTTTATATACTATCCATAGTCGAATTCCACACTTTCTTCTTGCAGAAGTGGAATAACCATGGTCTGGTATGTCTGTCTATCAGGTACTACTCCCTTGAGGACCATATAGTCATGCAATTCAATCACTTCTTCGGGACTACACTTCTTGCTGAAACTGGTGATAAGAATTGTGTATGTTACATAATCAGGAATCAAACCGCGAAGAACCATCATCTTCATCAGTTCCTTTGCTTGTAGAACATGACCAGCCTTGCACAAAGAGTTTATCAATGTGTTGTAAGTGACATGGCTTGCCAAAATTCCACTGTTTCTCATTTCTGAAAACAAAGCAAATGCCTGATCAATCTTCCCACAGTTGCAATACCCATGTATCAAGGTGTTATAAGTTACGACATCAAATAAACCCATCCTCCTTAATGTATCTATCAAAAGAATTGCAGGATCAAATGATCCTTCCTTGGCAAAGCCATTTATAACAGAATTGTAGATTAACAAGTTGGGCTTTTCCCCTGTCTTTATCATTTTCTCGTAGACCTGAATAGCATTTTCGACTTTGCCATCCTTGCAGTGCCTGTCAATCAAAGTACCAAATGTAACAACATCAGGAACCAAGCCACGAACATACATATTAGCCAGCAGTTGCTTAGCTCCTGCTAGATTATTGCTTCTACACAAGTAATTTATAACAACATTGTGTGAAAATGCATCTCTAACAAGGCTCATCTCAAGAATCATCTGAAGAAATTTAAAAGCTTCATTTAGATATCCATTTCTGCAAAGACCCTCTATGACTATAGAATATGTAAATTGATCAGGGTATATCCGCTTATCAATCATGTCCGATAACAGCAAAGAAGCTCCTTCCATATCTCCTTCCATGGAAAGCCAATGGATGATTGAATTATATATGACAGAATTTGGTAACAATCCCTTTTCCACCAATTCATCGCATAACCTAAAGGCATTCTCCAAACTCCCCACTCGTGTGTAACCATCTACCAAAGTTGCATAGGTCCTCACATTAGGTTCAATTTCTTTCCCCAACATTTCCTTTTTAAATTCTTCTGCCACAGCCAGATTCCCAATTTTGCAAAACCCATTGACAAAACTATTATAAGTTACAGAGTCAGGCTTAACAGAGCATCCTGACATGACTTCCATCTTCCTGACAAGCTTCAAAGCAAGATCCATGGCACCCATCTTGATGGCACCATCTATAATCATGTTAAAAGTAACAACATTAGGCCATATACCAGTCTTCAAGCTTCGATAGATTACCGACACTGCTTCTACTAATCTACCTTCCTTACCAAGAGCATAAATAATCAAATTAAAAGTATTAACATTTTCAATATATCCATAAGAAACCATTTCCTTATACATCTTCCAAAACCTATTAACATCATTCAACTTCAAAAGATGACTCAAGAAGTTGTTCCAAGCATGAACTGTAACCCAAAAACCATCTAACTGCAACTTCGTAATCACTTCATAAGCACCCTCAGTAGCCCCAATTTGAGTACAAGTACGGACCAAAGCATCAAATACAGCCGGACTTGACTTGCATATGTCATAACTACTAATCAATGCATCTAAAACTTCCAAGGGGGAGATACCATTTACATTCATCAAATTCCCCATAATGAACAACGCATCATCGTATCTCTTCGAATTGACCAGCACATGAATTACAACGCAACAAGACTCTATTGAGTGCAAAACACTCTTTTTCTCTAAAACCCAATCGTGAAATTCTAAAGCTAACTGAGGTGAGTTCTGAAACTTGCAAATTACACGACCCACCAAAGAACAAGTCATATTGGGTAACATCTTCTCCAAGAAACTCCATTTCCTTTGTTTTAAATTAACACAAATTGAATTAAGAATAATATCTTCAGTTTTAGGTTTTGAGAAATTACGACCCACGTGAAAACAACGGTTACAGACACTTCTCTTAGACAAGGAGTAGCTTAAAAACATAGAATAATAAGGAAAACCCAATCATCAAATGATCTTAGAACTGCAATAACAATTGAAATGAGGTAAAGTCGTACCACTTTCTTTAGGGCAGGCAATGTTCTGCCAATCTGTTTCTATCTGAAGCGACACCGTGTATCGAGACGTAGTCTTATTTGTACTTCTCAAAACGCTTCGTTTTGTGAAAATGCTAAAGCTTAGAAAACGCCGGAGTCTCATGGAATCAATTTCATTAGCAAGAGTCGGAAATACTAGAAAAATAATAGGACAAAGGATAAAATACTCCAATTCAAATAAATTTAAATTTAATTATTTTAATAAATAGATTCATAATTTTTATTTAAATATTAAAGAAATTCAGATTTTATTTAAAATTAATAATAATAATGTTAATAATAATTTTATAAAATTGACTATAATAGTAAAATAGAGACAATAATTATTAATTTTAATTTTTTCGACAAAATATAAAAAAATTTAATATATAAAATCTGAAAATTTTAAATTTAAATTTTAGTTTGAATATTTAAATTAATATTTATTTAGATTTTATTTTATTTAACTAATTTAAATAATAAATATAATAAACATGTTCATAACTTTTTTTTAAGATCTAGATCTATTTGATTTTTAAATAGAAGTTAAGAGCCTATTTGTTAATATAGTTAAAATTAGACTTATTTATTCATGATTTACAAATTTAGAGAGGTATTTGACCATTATCAGAAAATAATATCCTGAACCTGCCATGGCAGATTAGTATTTTATTTATTTTCTTTTCTTTTACGTATAGTAACATTTCTTAAAGAAGCAATAAGTTATGAGTTTGTTTTATCATGTAAATATGGAGGACATCTCTGGACGCTGCATGATGCTTTTTCTCAATTTCATGCATCTAGTATGGCACATTTTTGTCAACAAAGTTGATCAAATCTTGAAACCCGATCGCGGGTTAACTACAGATGAATCTCAAGACCAATCTGGAAGCCACTTGCAGTGCAGATTACCTGCATCAGTTAAATTACGCATACTCTCCATCAATAGGTTGGACTGTTGCCAACTCCATTTAATGCAGCTTTCTTAGCTTTAGAGATGTAATACAAGCTTTTATCATCTATTCTGAAAGCTATTGACATTACACAATAATATATACAATCTAAAGATTGAGAATTTGGGGTGGTTTACCAATATTTCAAACTCCCATGAATGAATTCCCTACTTCCTTCAAGTCCTTAACAACAGGAATTCAAGGCAAAGGTGAAGCAAAGGGGTTGCCCTCTGGCTAAACTGCATTACATTTCAAAAAAGTATATTTCACATTAAACAACCATTCCTCCCAAATTGGGAATAGAATCTACAAACAAAAACGGTAATCTATACATAATTATATAGCAGTAATAACATATTCACATTAAATGGAGACGGTGAGAAAGAGAGAGGGGAAAAAGAAAAAAAGAATCCCCTCCTACAATCTCCGGTTGGCATACACCATATAAGCCCCACTGCAATGTGTTAGTGAGAAAGAGAAGACAGCCTCGTGACAGCCAAATCTCTCTACCGCTTCAGTACTTGCACTTTGTCTCCACATACTCATTTGCTAATTGGATTGATGACATCCCAGAAAAATAATTATAACTAATTCCTCCAACTATTTAACTAATTCTTCTGATTACTAAAGCTGCAATCAACCAATCTTGTCTTGATCATAACTGGAAGTTTCATTTATCCTTCCTGTGCTCAAGCCTGTATTTGTTCGACTGGCACGCTTCCTGGGTTTCTTCAATGTGGAAACAGCAAGAAGACCAAGGCTGAGTTGTTGTGCCATGTCCACAACATCTTTCTCTGTTGCACCACTTTTTGTGCTTGTTAACTTCTTGCAGGATCTGTTTGAACGACCTGAAGCTAAATTTTTGACGACAGGACAAACACCAAGTATACACTCTTCATGCTTAGCCTTCCTGCTCGGAGGATCAACAGATGCACATGAATCTAAAGTTAACCAAGAGCTATTAGTAGCGTCCCTCCCTAGGCTTTTTAGATTTAACTTTAAGAAAGTACTACCCTTCCTAGGGGTAGAAGTATTGCCTGTAGGATGAACAGGACTACTCCATTCACATTGCTTATTACCATAATCTGCATCAGTTGTAACTTCTTCCATTGCAATACTTGGAAACTCCTATCAATAAATAATTAAATAGAAGGTCAAACGGCTAAATGCAAGTAAAAATGGACTAATGCCTGCCATTATGCTAACCAAAAACCAAAACACTACTGCAAGAAAGATGGTAGCTTAATAACAACAAAATATGGTGGGGAGATGAGAGTAAATATATCTTTAAGCATGCAGCAAAGCTTTGTGAGATACTGAATCAGTATGACATGTGCCAAAAAGTTAATTTTGACTATGAACAGCATTATTAAGTATGAGTGCTTGCCCAGCTGGAAAACTCTATAGTAGCTAAAAGTAAAAGAGAGAGAGCAGTCACCTTATCTTGCACTTCAGCAATTGGTTCACAGCCCAAAACCTCCTCCCCATCAGAATCAGCCATCTCCTCACACTCAAACTCTACATGTTCTTCAGTTTCTTCATCTGAGTCGCTTAGTTCTTCCTGTTCCATCACAATCTCTGGGGGAGCCTGGTCTCCTTTATCCTCCATGTCGCATCTAGCATCATTATTGCTTTGGACAGCTATTGCATCAGCACCTGAAACAAGGTTGCTCGAAACTGCGGGGCGATTTTCGCAACATTGATGGCATGAACTCTTACTCTTGTCCTTGTCAATTGTATTTCCAGAATTTGGTGCACTAGTTGATGGCTCTAATTGATTGCTTGCACCAACATCTCTACTTCCCCTAGTTTTCTCCACCGCGGACATAGAACTTAGATGGATTTCCAAATCCAGTTCATTAGCTTTCTCAATAGAAGAAGGGGGTTTAGAGCCAGTGGTTGATGGGCCACTATTGACTGGTGATTTTGTCTGAACTGCTCCTAAAGGATTCTGAGGTTGAGCAGATTTTCCTCCCAAACAAACATATTGGTGTGCAATGGAGCATGAAGTAGCAAAGTCAATATTTTCTTCTTCTGCTCTTTGCAAAAGGGGATGGAAGTCGATACCACAAGATGCTGAAGTGGATTCCCCTGTCTTCGAAGATTTATTGAAACAATCAACAGTATGGTTTGCTGGGCGTGAACTATGAAAAAGACTAAGATTCAATTGAGGCTGATTTGCTGAAAAGAAAGTAAAAGAACTGGAAGCGCCAGTGCTGCAGCTCAATGGATAATACGATAGACGTCCATCTTCAGGAGACTGGAACAATAAGGGGTGCATCTGAAGATCTGACTCAGTGCCTCTCTCTTCAGCAGCACAGGTATCATGGAGAATTGCAGACTCTTCTGGATGTGAACTTGTAAACTCTTCTGGACATGAAGTTGTGATCTTATCTCCCACCTGATTCCTTTTATCCCTTTTAGTCATTGCCAAACTGGTGCTTCTCAAATTTGCAACAACTGCAGGCTGCGGAACTATATTTTCTTTCCTAGCATCTCCACTAGTACCTCCCAGGGCAGGTACCTTTATAGGCACTGCACACTGGTTGCTTTTGAAAGCTGTCTGAGAAATTACACGAACAGTCGGTGGAAGATTTACAGGGGGCAAGTCTGGTGCTAACTTCACCAAGTGTGCACCATCAGTTCTACGAGTCCAGTATGGCCACAAATAAAATTGAGATTTAGCAGCACCCTGTGATGTATCAGAAACTTGATGGTTCAAATGCACAGAATAGCGGGCATATGGAAACCCATGCATATTATCAATGTGAGATTGGTTCTTTATGCGAGTACCCTCTCTTGGAAGTGCACCGGTAAGAAAATTTTTATCCCTAAGGTTTAAGCAGGGATGTTCAGATGAAATGAGGTTTGAGGCGTCAGGTCTCCAATCTGCTAAGAATGCCTGATGAACATAAGCTTCATTCGGGTTATCTACATAATCATCTCCACTATTGTTTTCTCCACCGGTACTGTCAACCTGATTGTCCTGCAGCAAGTTACAGAACTTAATGAAGTAAAGTAGCCATAACATCCTCAATCACCCATCAACAAGAACAAAACTGAGCTAATTACAGCATTATAGAACAAGCTCAAGACAATGTCTTTGACTTATTGAAACATGCAGTTCGATGGTTAACAAAAGAAATGCCATTATATGGCACAATGTGTTTATCACAGAAAAAAAAAAAATACAAAGAGAAAAGGATGCACCACAAAACATCTTAGTCAATCTTTTACTTTCTACCGGGTTTTGTAAATTGATCTTCTACTAGAAATATCTCAAGATTCTATGCCACATGACCAATTTTCACATTGCATCCATGCCATTAGACTGTAAACCAAAAAATGAGATGAGCCAGTCAAGCCTAAGTCGAGCCAGGCATGGGCCAGCTAGTCCACAATTTAATCCCAAATTTACATGCTTATATAGATATTAAGAGAGTGTGCATTTTGACAGCCATGAGAAAGTAGAAACACAGTTTTCCACAAAAACTCATTAAGATAAGGAAACCAGTGAGCTGGCTACTGTATAACATGTTAAGATGTGAAAATTCTGAATGACAACAAACCTCCTTGTCAGATACCTGTTGCCAGTTTGCCAAATCTGCAGTTTTACATCTTCTTCTATTTGATTCATATATACGTCGTTTTTCCTTTTTAGCAGCATCTAACTTGTATGACCTCTGAGTTCCAAGGGCAATTCGCCACTGTCGAGGTAGTAATGATGGATCCCTATGTGGGACAATGAATCTACAGACCGACATCCAATCATGTTTCAAAACCCTGAGTCCCTGGAGTACAGCATTAAAAATCAGATAGCTAATTCTTCTGACTGGGATATGAGTGGATGGGTGCAAGGAGGAAAAGGGGGAATTGAGAAAGGTCCTGCATGATATTACCTCCTGAATGGATTCTATCTCCTCTGCAGTCAGTGGAGAGGTTTTCATCCTTCGAACTGCCTGCACGAATCAACGAAAAGTTGAATTAACATGAGCAAGAGCCATATTAGAGGTTTCATCACATATAAAAGCTCCACATTAGCGTAATTGATTCAGTTTGATTAAATGTTTTCCTCAAAAAAATCAAAATCAACCATGGATCTGTCTAATCCAAACTTACAAGTAATGTCATTCATAATTCTCACTTCCAAATACCAGAACTTTCTGTCGAAGCATTAAAAATAAAGTAGACTTGAATTGGGCAGTTAAGCAGGCAGATTTCTGATATTGCTGTCAATTATGTTATATTATCTCCAATATGGTACCAAAAAATAAAGAGAGGGAGAGTGAAGGTGGAGGGGAAGTTACACAAACCACAGCATAATATATCAGAAACAGAAAAGAAGATAAATGCATATTTCCAACAGAAAGAAAATACTATGAAATAAACCTTAGTTTTATGTATACCTTGATGGGATTTTCTGGCGCTTTTGAGGAGCAACGATTTTTCTGCCTAACAAAAATCTGCAACACAGGTAGCAAATGTTGCTTGAGTGCCAGAATGCTTCAATTCTTAATCATCAAGGCACATTAAAGGGATACAGTATCCAAAGAACAATTATGTGCACTGTGGCAAAATAAAAAAAATATATATATATACATATTAACATTCATGACCTTTTGTCATAGAACCAAGATTTCTTAGATTACACTAATGCATATCCAATACTTGAAGCAAATAGAGTGAAAGACCAAAAGCTTGAAAGAGAAAAAAAGAAGAAGAAGAAGACTGCACGAACCTGCTATTAGTAACCAAAATATGTGGTCCCTTCATTAATAGAAAGTAAATGATAACAGACACACATATGCACAGGTAAACTTATATTCTAATTCATGTCAAAATTACCTGAAGCTAGTGTATTTGCAATATAGAATCCTCAATTTAAACTACCTGATGCTTAGATTTGCATGGAAGAAAACGCTGTTGAATTGCTTTCCAATCTGTATTATATTCCATCATCCCCAAAGCTAATAATCTGCATGTGAAGTGAAATGATACTGACTAAAGGACAATGTTAATTGACATTATAAATAAACATGGCATGTGCAAGTGATCAACTAATGCATACATTCAGCATAGGAGCCTACTTAAAATCATAACTTAACACCTCTCTGACTGAATGCAATTTTATGCTGGTACTTTTTTTTGGAATGTTATAGGTTACCAAATAGTCTCTTATGCTACCAAATTTTCTGATCTTAGTTGAAAGTAGTCAGCCATCAAATTATGAATGCAATCATTTATCCAAACTCATCCTTACTTCTCAAAAAAGTAACAATATTCTGAAAAATAATGCATCTGAAATGAGAAAAAAATCCAGCAGCCAAAATAAGTTATCAGTAGAGACTACCAGTTCAAGAAAGCATTAAAATAGTACATGATATATAAATGGAGAAAGCATGCCACTCACTCATCCTCTGAATCAGTGAAAAGGATTCTATTTGAAACAGCTGCAGGGGGTGGCTTATGAGGAAATAATGCTGGATTAAATAGTTGAAGAAACCTCTGTGCTAACTTGCTAATATCTTTTGGAACTAAAGCAACTGACTGCTTCTTCACATTTTCAACAATAGAAGCAGCCAATGTTTTCTTAGGCGGTTGTTGACCAGGTGTAGATGGCACTGAACTGACAGCAGGAGGCGTGTTGCCTTTTGAGACTTCACCATTTGCCTCAGCTACTGATGGGAAACGGGGAAGCTGAAAGAGTGGTTCCCTCTCATTCCATGCATCACAACTAGAATCCAGATGCCGCTGCCGATACTCCCGGACAGCTGTCCAAATAGAGAGAATTGATTGGCAAAGCATTTAAAGTCCAAACTGCTGAATAAGCATATGAAAGCAAATGCAAAAAGGCTTGGTTGGTTTTGAAGGACGTACCATTAAAAACATCATCCATATATCTCTCGACCAGATTAAGTGGAGCTACATCAAGAATGGATATTAAAGGACCGCTCATAAAAGGTACCCAAAATGAGCCAGCAGTTTGGGAGGCATTAATCCTCCCACTGGAATCATTATTGTTTCTTCCTGTAGTTGTAGGAATGTCCTGAGTAATCAAAATCTGCATGTTTGGAGCAGAGGATGATTCAATGCACTGTTGTGGGCTTAAGTTGGGGAATTCATCCATCACTGATGGGCACATATACAAAGGGTGAAAGCAGATACCAGGATATGGCACACTTCTGGAGGTTATTACTTCATCGCGTTTATGAAGCATCTCAGAAATCAATCCCTGAACCTGTGAAGCAATCTGTTGCCGAGAAGGATCAAGAACGCAAAGGGAAAACACTTGAATAAGAAGTTGCACATGTTCATATATCAAACAATGCAACTGGCCTATTTGCTGTGGAGTGAATCCATTTATTAACCCATGTTCTGCTGTGGAAAATATATAGCTTGGGGCAGTCTCATGTGTCAAAGCTCTTCCATCAGCAATAGGAACAGAAGCAATTGGTCCATTAGGCAAAATTGGTAAAAGAGGACGCAATGGCCTCTTTGTCTGTTCTAAAAGCTTCTTTTTATATTGAGCAGAGGCTTTTTGGCGTTTATTCTGCCTAGTCTCTGGCCGTCGACCACCTGTGTCATACTCCACTTTTCGATCCACATCCCTTTTACTATCATCAATATCACTCTCAAGCAACTCTTCAAGTTCAATCTCAAAATCAGCATCATTATCCTCATCCTCATCATCAACAGTTTCATTATCTCGAGTAGATTGCCCATCCCCATCTCCACCTTGTAAAACAGCAGCAAGAAACTTCCTATACTCTTCTTCATCATCAACGTTCTGAAGGTCATCCTCGTCATCAGTTTCCTGAAGAAAAGTCTCAAGTTCATCGAGCGTAAAACTAGCAAGAGAATATCTTGCCCTAGTCCGCTTCCAAATAGCATCCTCGTCATCCAAGCAATCATTCTCATCGACATTCTCTCGAATGCTTTCATTTCCCGATTGAGAAACAGAATCAGATTTCCTCTTCTTAGATTTCTTAAGAACTTGAGATTGCTTTTCACTCTCAGCACAAAATGCATGAGCGTTTTGCATCACAACCATTTCACCATGCTCAGAATCACCAACATCATAATTTTGCACCTCAGCAGTAATAGTTTTTGAAGAATTACCATCCAATTCTTCGACTTCAGAGCTCAAGCTAGAAGAAGCTTCTGGTGAAGGTGTTCCCTTTAGAAAAGGATTAAAATCAACATCTTCATCTTCATCTTCTTCATCATCCTCATGTTTTGAACTGCTCTCATCATCAAAACACGAATTCACATTTTGTTGTTGATCACTTGATTGCTCGTTCATCAAATACGACATTTTTATTAACAATTAAACACCCAATTGAACCCTAAACAAATAAAAAACAGCATAAAAGCATTAATTGTTAATAATTGAGAGCAGCAGAAAAACCCTAGCATAGACTGGAAATGCAAAAACAACGAAAACGCAACAAATTTCACAGAATCCAAAAATAGAGATGAAGAAAGAAGAAAAACGTGTACCTTTGAACTGTGACAGGCGATTAAAATTGAAATAATTTTTTGGGTTCCAATTAGAAACCTATTGCTTGTGATCGCAACTGCTGAGTTTGTAACGGGAGAGGTAAACGGCTGGTAGTTTAATGGATGTCAAACGACTAGTAGCGTCAAGGATGTCGGTTGTCGTTTTAAATACACCTGTGCATTTATAAGAGAAGTAAAAACTTTTTAATTATTATGGTAAGGCTTTTCCGAATGAAGGTGAGATTTCGAGGTTTTAAATTCTGAATCTTGTTAGAAAATTAGTTATGATTCTAATGAGTGGGATTTCATTATTTCAAACTTTAAATCCTGAATATAATTATTAATTCGACAAGTTAAAGCATTTATTTTTTTCGTTACTATAAAATATAATATCAAACCTTAATTAAATGGATCGTTTCGTAAATATTTAAATAATTTTTTTAATATGAATTAAAAGTGTTTTATTTAAAATTTACTTATTTAGAAAAAATTTCTTTTCTAAACAATCTTTGTCATAAGAAAAATGTGTTCCATTGTTGATGGAAAGCTCTAATTTTCTAGTGAACAAAATAAATTGTTTTTTAAGGGAAAATTTTATCAGGACGAAAAGTTCTCCTTGAAGGAACCAATTTTCCTCTTAAAAGGAAAGTCCTATATTTGTACAACAATTTTCCCTCGGGAAGTTCTTTTCTTTGATAATAAATAAAAAATAATTTCTCCAAGAAGAACATTAATTTATAGTATAGTTTTTTTGAATGAAAATGTAAAGAAATTTACTTTTCACCTTTATTTTTCTTATTTTGAAATGAATGATTTAAAAAAGAAAGAGGTATAACATAAATAGGTGAAATTCATCTTTTATTTTCCATCATTCATAAAGTCCAAAAAACATTAATAAATTATTTTATTTTTCCTCTCTATATGTTTCCAAATGTAAAGTCAAGAATGAGTTTTGTTCATAAAATGCACCTCTGAACCTATTTCAATACACATTTGAACTCTATAGCCCTAAGTTTGGCAGAAAGGTTAAAAAATGAATTAAGTCATTAAAATACAATAAGTATAAGACAAAAATTAATCTGTTAAATGGCTTTTTTTTTTTTTTTTTTCTTTCTTGAGTGATTGATATAATATAATCAAAACAAACACAAACTATTCGAAATGAAGAATGTGGTGGCAGCCAACGAATAAAATAATATATAATATAATAAATGCTGCAAAGAAATGAAAATAAGACATGCTTCTGTCAGAACATCAGATGCAATAAAGAAAAGGATAATCACAAGCATGGTGGATTATTAATTTCTTTTTCCTGTTTTGGATGATATAATAATCTAAAATGAACACACAAAATGCCAAACCAACAAACTATGCAGCAACTCAACTACTCATCCAAGTTCAGAACTACCAGTCTTATTTTCTCAACCACCCAAGTCATTCGTTTTTTTTTTCTTATGGCCTGGCGCCCATTCGTCACCATATATATAATATTTCTTTGTGCAGGCTTTTCTTTGTAGGATTAGTGCAATGGGAGACTTAGATCACACCTCAAATGATACTGATCAAGATACACAAGGTGACCATTTTCAAACCATGTACATATAACACTTATAGTCACATATACATAAATATCCTTTTTCTTTTTCTGGGCTGTTTTCTTTTTCATTCAGATGAACTATGTTACATCTGGGTTGTTTTTGTTTCAGATGTAAAAGGTGATCAAGATTATTCTAGGCCAGATTTCTCAGAGGACGAGGAGAATCTCATAGCTAGAATGTTTAGCTTGGTTGGAGAGAGGTTTGTTTTTCTGTTTTCTTGCAATCTTTTTCTGTTTCCCTTGTGTGTGTATATATATATATATATATATATATATAGTTTTATTTTTGATATATTTATAACGAGTCCTGCATGGATATGCTTTTATTATTGAAGGTGGTCACTAATTGCTGGAAGAATACCAGGAAGAACAGCAGAAGAGATAGAGAAATACTGGGCTACAAAAGACAGCTCATCCAATGAAGGATAAACAGCATTAGATCCATCTGATGAGAGACATATCCTTGTAATGGTAATGGGTTTCTTCTTGTATATATAGGACAAGTTAAGTACTGTTTTCTTCTTACAGGACAGCTTCGTCCACTACTGTACATGTATTTCGGTTTCTTGTACCAAAAAGATAATGTTATGGAACTCGTTAACATTTTGTGCTGTCTGAAAATTTTGTCTTGGCCGTGCATCTGAATTATTTATGAACAGTACTCCATGCAAATAAGCCCACACAAGCCATCGTCCATATGGGACAATCATTGAACTATTCTAGCCTGTGATACTTACAGGACCCACTTTGAGATGTGAAAGTTAGGGTTGCTGTTTCAGATTTATAAGATTTTTATTGTTGAGCTCTAATTACTTGTCTAATTATCATAATATGTTCTTTTTATTTAGCAGTTAAAAAATATTGAAATTGTTCTGCTTTATACAGTGAGCGGTTTCATATTAAGCTAAGACTAATATTGATATTAGCATGTTTTGCCTCAGAAAAATTACTTGTCTCTGTTTTATTTTATTATGATTTTTTATTTAATTAATCTAAATAATTCAAAATATATCAAACAAGATTTTTACGAGTGATAATATAAATTTTAATTTTTTAAAATTTAATAAATAATCTTATAGCTAAAAAATAGACTACTCAAAATTGAAAGTTTTTAAAAAACAGTTTCCACAAATGAATGATAAATTTAATAATTAAAATCTCATCACCAAAAATATTTTGCATGTGAGAGTAAGAATCTATAATTAAAATATGATTGCTTATTGTCCTTAATTAATTATCATAATCTTTTAACAAGTTTGGCTCAACGAGACTGGATTTTTTTCTTAAATTTGATTTGATTTAATTAGTTATATACTACAATGTCAACAATGAACGGTCCATGAAATTGAACTCCTATTATAAAAGTCAGATGTGATTTTCTGTTTTCTTTATGATATATAAAAAATTAATTTATGAAATGTGCATTTTGATAATTATATTCGGTAAGGTCTCAACTTATTTAATATTGAAAACACTAATATATCATATAATAAGTCTTTTATCGAGGTTTATAGATGTAATGTACTCAACACTCGATATCTAGTTCAAATGGTAAGAGCGTATATTTTTTTAAGTAAAAAGTCTCAAATTATTGTATAATTTATAGCTTATTAGCCCTCTCATAAGAAAAATGTAAAATAAATTTCCACTCCTATATTTTTCCTCTCTCTATTGCCTTCCGGTTTTTTTTTTTTTTTTTTTTCTCCCTTTAAGAGTATAAGCAAATTGTCCAAGGAATTGAAATGAGAAATGCCATCATTGTTTTCTAATTATAATTATATAACTAATTTACTTGTTATGTTGGTCTCAATATGCCAATTTTTTTATAGGACATCGCTTCATTTTATATTTTATATTTAATATATTTAAATAATTATATTTATTTGAAATATATAAAATCTATTTATAAATTTAAAATTTATATATTTTAAATAATATAAAAACTATTTTAAAATGTTACATATATTTGTATAAAATTAATTATAATTAAATTAAAATCTAATAAAATAAATAATTTTTTTAAATTAATTTCAAATTAGTTTTTATAGATATTATAATTATTATTTATGTATTTTATATATTTTTTAAATAAAATAAATTTTTAATAAATTTTAACTAAACATAATAAAAATTTTATATATTTATTTAGAAGAATTAATAAAAATTTATTTTTAATTTTTAAAAAGGGTGAATATTTTGTATAAAAAATAAGAGTAATAGATACATTAAGAATAAATTAGCTACTTTGATTTTTATTAGATAATTTGTGAGTAGTAATTATGATTGGCGAAATAGAGGTAACTTTTTAAAAATTATTAATATGATGGTGATTTAAATATTTAAATATTCAGTTTATCCGTTAATGACTGATCTTATGAAATCCCACTTTTAAGCCCATAGGCTATATCAGAATTAAACCCTTCTTCTCCTTTCTCCTACTCTCTGCATTAGGGTTTTTCATTTTACTCTCTCGGAACAGGGAAAAAGAAAAGGATGGAGTTTCTAAAGAGAAAAGAAGCAACTTTATCTTCATTAAAAACAGACAAATCACCAAAAGGAACAATAGACACACCCATTATCCCACTTCTCAATTCTCTCAATTCCCATCATTCTTACTTCACTACCAGTTCTTGCTCGGGTCGAATCTCAATTCTCGCCCAACCCAAACCCATACCAACCCACCTAACACCCAATAAAAAGAAGGCACGTGGTGGGTCCTGGCTATTTATATCTCATGATCCAGCAAAATCCGACTCCGTTCTCTCTCTCCTTTTCCCTTGTAAGTCAGTGACTGAATCATCTGATTTGGTGTTTCGGTTCGAACCGTTGATTATCGCGGTTGAATGTTTAGACATTGAATCTGCACAGTTTTTAGTTTCTCTAGCTATATCATCTGGGTTTAGAGAATCAGGGATTACTAGTGCCAATAAGAAGAGAGTTATTGTGGGTATTAGGTGTTCCATAAGAATGGAAGTGCCACTTGGTGATACTGATGATGTTCTCGTGTCGCCTGAATATGTTAGATTTCTTGTGGAGATTGCTAATGAGAAAATGGAAGCTAATAGAAATAGAACTCAAGGTTTTTTAAGTGCTTTAGTTGAAAATGGGTTTGTAGGGCCCACCAGGTCGTTTTCGGAGAATGGTGATCTTGATAATGACGGTGATGATGATATTCAAGATGAGGACTTGGTGTTAGAGAGAGCAAATGGGGGTGCCCAAACTGGTAAGTTTGTTGATCATGCAGTTTTTGGATTGTTCTGTGATGAATAAAGAAGGAGAATGATTATTTATGGTGTTGATTGCTTTCACTAGGTTTTGGTTAAGATATTGAACAAAAGCATGTGAGATAACAAACTAATTGTTATTTAGAATTGTAATTCAGGTCATCAATTGGTTCCCTATATTGATAAGGCATGTAAACATGTGATGTTAGTGCTGCTTGGAAATGTTTGAGAATCCTTACTTTTGTCACATTGTGTATGAGCATGGCTAGTCTGCAAGTGCCTATTACAAACTAATATATGTTTGGTTGCAGGAAACCTTTCCTGTTGATGTGACACAAGTTTTAGTCTTTGAATCCTTGACAGGACGAGTAGGAGTATCTGGTTTCACTTTATCTAATGGTCAAATGGTAATTTCTGGTGAACCTTTGGAAAAACTTTTCCTTTGGGGTCACTCTGCTTGCGTATTGGATAATAATAAGAGCAAGAATATTCTTGTATTTGGTGGTTTTGGAGGCATGGGAAGACATGCACGGAGAAATGATACTTTGCTGCTTGATCCCATAAATGGCACGTTAAAGACAATTGATGCAGTGGGTGCACCATCTCCACGATTGGGTCATACAGCTTCTTTGGTTGGTGACTTATTATTTGTTATTGGAGGCAGGTCTGGTCCCTTGGACATTCTGGGTGATGTATGGATTCTAAATACTGCCAGTAAGGAATGGAGGTTAGCAGAGTGCACTGGCAGTTATTTCTCTCCTAGGTAATGCCTTGAGAATAGTCATATGACTCATATCTAGGCGTGAGCAAAATTGCAAAAAACCAAATGAATCTGATCGTCACATGACTTGTAATTCTATTCTGTTCGGTTTCTTTTTTTTATATACATTTGGTCTATTCAGTTTTATGTTCAGAAAAATTTCAGTTAACTGAAATAACAGAAATCTTAATTATTCATTAGTAAAAATATTAAATATATTATAGAATTTTATTTTAATCTTTTAAAATGCATGTAATTTGGTCTTTTGGGTTTAGCCTCTTATTCTGTTCAATGCGGTTCATATTTACATGTAATTTGGTTTATTTGGTAAGAGCAAATGCTCATCCCAACAGTCATATCTCTACTATATATTCAACTTTTGATCTTTTTGTTGTGTCTATTTGAACAAATGACACAGTTATTCTATAAAAAATTTTGAAATTAAAACACCAAACGGCAATTGGAAGCAGAGTGATATCCTTTTTGGTGCCAAAAGCTTTTTCACCGGCATTTCTCATCTCTAAAAATCTTGCTAATGATTCCTTAGATTCTAGTGTCAAGCGTTTTCCCTTGAAAACAGTCTAGTTTAATTTCTTCATTTCCTTTATGGTGTTACATAGGCATCGGCACGCAGCTGCAGTTGTTGGCTCAAGCATATATGTATATGGTGGTCTTGACAATGAGACAAGTTCTTCATCCTTGTATGTTTTGAACACTGAAAGCCTGCAGTGGAAAGAGGTATTGGTTGGTGGGGAACAGCCATGTGCCCGTCATTCTCACTCAATGGTGGCATACGGGTCTAAGTTGTTCATGTTTGGAGGGTACAATGGAGAGAAAGCTCTGGGAGATTTATACAGTTTTGACATTCAAACACATATGTGGAAAAAAGAAAATACATCTGGTGGAAGCCCACATCCAAGATTCTCCCACTCATTGTTTGTCTATAATCATTTTCTCGGACTTATTGGGGGCTGTCCCGTCAGACAAAATTCCCAAGAGTTGTCATTACTCAATCTACAAAACTGTAAATGGAATCATGTGGCAATTGATTATATCGGCAAGGAATTGCTTGTACGCAGTACAGCCAATGTTGTGGGTGATGAACTTGTGATGATTGGCGGTGGGGCAGCTTGCTATGCCTTTGGAACAAAGTTCAGTGAGCCACTAAAAATCAGCTTGCTTCCATTGATGTCTTTAGAAGACAAAACTATGCCATTACAATTTGGAGAAAAACATGGGACTGATCAGTATAACGGAGTAAGTGGAGAAAATAATGATAACATTCGAGGTTCCCAAGTTGGAAATGCTGAACCTGCAACTTATAATTATAGCTTTAATTTGCAGGCTGAGCAGAGTCAGTTGGCTACTTCGCATTGGATACTACAACTTGAAAAGAAGTATGCAAAATTAGGGAAGGACATGCTGAAGAAATTTCATTGGTTAGATCTCACGAGGAAGGTTCATTCTCAAAAGGATGGATTGCATGTTTGTTTCCCTATCACTGAAAAATTCTATGAAGTGTTCTCCAAAAGGCAGCATAAGTGTGGAGATGTAGCTGAAGGGCAGAATAAAAATAGAGGTGAAATGGTTTTATTAAATGAGGTCTCATGCTCAACAACCTTGAATCTCTTGAAGCACTATGGTGCCACTCTGCTGGCAGATGAGATTGTTGAAGCTAGAAGAACCTCTAAATCACCATTGCAGTTGATGAAAGAAGCGGTAGCCTCTTTGATCAAACATAAAGGCCTATCAACAGAATTATTAGAGCAGCTACCAACTAGGTTAGTTTCTTGGAACTTGGCTTTTTTTCTTTTTTTTCTTACTTTTTTGGCAAGCTCCAAATTTTTGACTTGATGATGTGAAATACAATATTCATTCAGCAATATGCTGACTTTCTTTGTGGATGCAATGCCCACATAGTTTGGTGTGTGATTTAAGCTTTTCTATACTGTCAGGTGGGAGCGCCTCGGGAATATTGTTGTACTTCCAGTAACATCGTTCAAGGATCCATCTTGGGACTTAATTGGGGAGGAGCTCTGGCCTGCTATTGCTAGATCCCTTAACTCTCAGCGTCTAGCTCGGAATGTAAGTTATATGCATCAACAATTACTTGTAGGTTGCTTGTTTATTATTTATTTGTATAGCTCTTTTATTTTGTGTACATTTTTAACATTTTGAGCTTGACATTAATAACCCCTAAGGGTTCACTCTTTGTAGTGATTGGATATTATTTTGGATAGGCGTGTGCTTCACTGAATTGCAGATGAAAACATATTACTAGATACCTTGTAGGAAGTATCATGCAGAAATATTCTACCATGTAGGAAGTAGATTGTTGTGTCTATTTCAGTAAGTTTAGATGTTTCTTATCATCTTATTTTCATTTATCTTAAGTTCATTATGGTATGCTATTGGCATCTTGTATCGTGAATAGGTATGTGGTGTACTGGCAGTGTATGTTGTAGAAAGTATCTTGAATTTCAGTTGTGTAAGTGTAAGACTTTATTTTGCTAACAGAAGATCAAATCTATGCTTTCTTAGACATTCACTTATAATATTTGGTGGTATTTCAGGGCCGAGTTGCACCAACTGGAACAAGGGATAGTACTTTAGAGATGCTGGTGGGAGATAATGGCTGGGTTGATCACCGAGAAAATGGGATTCTCTATTCTTTTGATGTTACCAAGTGCATGTTTTCCTGGGGTAATCTTTCTGAGAAGATTCGCATGGCCCATTTGGACTGTAAAGATGAGGTTATAGTGGATTTATTTGCTGGAATTGGATATTTTGTACTGCCATTTCTTGTTAGGTATGTTGTGAGTATTACTTTGTCGGTTCTTCTCCTATATTGCCTAAATCTTCAACAGTTTTAGGACTGGTTATTTTTAAGAACTTGGGGTTGGAGTGGGACGGGGTGGGGGTGTTATCTTTGTTTTTTTTTTTTTTGATAGCGATACCCTTGAAGTTTAACCTAGTGAATGGGAATTTTCATGACATGATACATTGCCCTACAAGTGAATACATTGCTCAATCATTCTCGTTGTTAATTAAACTGTGCATACTTGTATAACTTACTTGTCACTAATTTAACTTTATTTGTGGATTAGGGCCAATGCGAAACTGGTTTATGCTTGTGAATGGAATCCCCATGCTGTTGAGGCTCTCAAACGCAATCTTGAAGCAAATTCTGTTTCTGATCAGTGTGTTGTACTTGAAGGCGATAATCGATTGATTGCTCCTAGAGTATGCATCCTTTAAAATTTTATTTGTTTGTTAACCATTGGTTTTCTCCCTTATTTTATTGATGTTCTAGTTGCTTGTTGCTTGTTTGCCCATCTCCTCTCCTATGCCAAATTCTTTTGTGCACAATGTGACAATAGCGAATAAAGTAGTTCTGGAGAGCCTGCATTCATATTCTACTGATTGTGAGCTGTGACAGAATTGCTTATATATTTGGAAGGGTTTCAGGCTTCATGATTTTCATGAAATTTTTCATTATCTTTCAATTATTTGGATTTGGTCATTTTACAATACTGTTTTTGGAAGTGCTTTTTTCTTAGATATGTCTGCTGCTTTGATATCATGTTCACTTGGTCTGTTTAGTTCATCCCTGATGCCCCTGGGATTTATGTGTTGATGCATGGACCCAATGTCCGGTCTATTGGAGTTTAACAGTTTGATATGCTGACTAATTGACTTCAAAAGTACGATTGACACTTAAATGATGTATTTGATGTAATGTAACTAGATTGCTTTATTACAGGGAGTTGCTGATCGGGTTTGTCTTGGTCTTCTTCCATCAAGTGAGGGCAGTTGGGTAACTGCTGTTAGAGCGTTAAGGTAAGTTGTCGCATTGAAACATATATGAATATTGTAGTATTCTTGGATAGATATAGCTCATCAAATTGACACTTGGAAGTGGAAATCAAACTCGAAAAATAAATGTCACTCCTCAAACATGAATTTATCAGAATTGACTCGTGACATTCTAGATGTCTTTGACATCTATTTGCAATTGTTCTATCGAGATTATTTTGATAATATGCAATGGTTTTCTTATGCAATAGTAACTTTTATTAACTAATAGGTTTTGGAATCAAGATGTATGCCCTATTGCTTGTATTTCTTTTTGGTCCTCTCTATCTCCATCTCTTCTGCTTTCTCTTATTTTAGTTGTG
Organism: Ricinus communis; assembly: GCF_019578655.1. Taxonomy (NCBI): domain Eukaryota; kingdom Viridiplantae; phylum Streptophyta; class Magnoliopsida; order Malpighiales; family Euphorbiaceae; genus Ricinus; species Ricinus communis. Next base: position 31,476,647 of record NC_063260.1, on the reverse strand, counting down.
GTGCTACTCCAGGAGTGAGGGGGGGGTGCTGCATGTGCATGGGAATGTGAAGGACTCAGAGGAGGGCTCATGGACTGAACATGTTATGAGATCAATAGATGAAATTGCAAGATCAGAAGGTATAGTCTATTTGACTTGTGGGTAATATGTAGGCAGACTTCTCTCTCGTTTCAGATGAGGTAATGCTGAGGGTATCTGAGCTTGTGTTGCATTCTTTAGCAGGTCATTGTTGGGAGGTCTCGATAGAACATGTGGAGAGGGTAAAATGGTATGCCCCACATATACGCCACCTTGTAGCAGACGTTAGGTGCAGACAGATTCTAAAAGATAACAGTTGAGACACTGTTTAGTTAAAGGTAGCAGATTATGCGTACCCTTGTTAGTGAAAATATCAAGGATGTGGCAGGACCTTGAGGATGTCTCATGGTAAGCTCCATGCTGATGCACCTTTCTGGTGGCACTTCATTGCAAAATGCTGCAGGTAAAACCCACAATTTCATTCAAGAAATGCTAAAGAGACGGATGGATGAAAATCGGATTGTTGTACCTTCCACATTGATGACACAATTTGAGTTTCTTGCCCGTGTTGGTTTCCGTAGTTGAACTTTACGTGAGGTGTGGTACCCAAATGCTACTTAATACCATCTCCTTAATGCTTATAGGACTAGGTTGGTGGAGCACGCATGCACATCATTACCTGCATTTCTGGAAATGATGTGCGAGTGATGGCCATTGGTCAGTTGAGCTTGGATTAGAGTTGAGCAGTTAAGATAATGCATGAAGGTGCTGTTATAAGAACCAAGGTACCTATCTATATATTTTGGTTCCATTATAAATCACTGCTTAAGAGTTTCGGTTTATAAAATAACAAGTACCCTTTTGAAATCATGCTAGAAAAGTTGTCCAACTACAAATATCAATAATACGGAATATCCTTGCTATAAATCACTTTTCAGTAGGAAATATTGCCCATTCAGATCCAGTTATCCATCCCCATCACTGATCATCTAGGAATATAATCTTAAGTATGAAAAACTTGGGGTTATATAAGTAGAGGGTCCATATTTTACGGGTTGCCAGCATTCTGATGATGTGTAGAAGAGGAACTACTCGAAGTTGTGTCCTCCGTAATTACCAAGTTAACATGTTTATTTATTACTATGTTAAACCCTGCTGGTGGAATGCCGTGACACTGGCGTAACTCAGTGAAACTATTCATGGCTCTGCCAAGTGGTACATTGCATGAGGACTCATAGCATTTGATAAGGACCTGACGGGGTTACATTTCATTTGTTTTAAAGCTTGCCTTCAGTATGAAATGCACCCTCTGTCACATTTTTGTGGATCTCTAGACAATGTTCATGATTCTTGCATACTAGGATCACCATACAAATAAAGAAATACAGAAATCAAAGTCCTCTCCTCTTTAGAGAATCTTTAATAAAGAAGAGAAGGACTGCTGAATATTGACCGTTTCCAGAAGCCAATCTGATTAATTAATATCACCTCATTTTCGAGAATGATGAACTCAGGTTGGTTAAGATGTAACCATGGTGGAGAGGGAGGGCAAAGAGGATAAGGTAGAGCAAATTGAAATCACTGTCAAGCACTCGTGAAGTCACCACCCTTTGTTGCATTGAACTGTCGGTGGCTATTTTGGCTTTAGCCATTTAGCTTGGCTTCAGCTGTTTTCGTTCCCTCTTTATTTAGTTTACATATGGCAAGATGCTCCATTATTCTTTTACACTCGGTACCTGTAAATCACTGAAATCAGTGAAAATAAATCACATATATTTCTTCAAGCCTTCACTTTAGATCTATACCTTGAAATTAGTTTCAATTCTAATAATGATTTAGGATTATCTTCCATGAGCTTTAAATTTTAATACAAAATCAGTGTAGTGTGAGCATTCTATATTTACTGATAGATAAGAAAGCCAATACTTCAACACACAATTACGTCTGTCTCTAAAATTATAGGAACAAGGGTCTTACATGGAAAGTGCAAAGGAGTTGAGCTTCCACAACTCCCAAGCCACACCTCTAGCTCTCCTAAGTTGCTTCTCAGCTTGGCCAAACTTTAATTTCAAATCATTCAATTCAAAAACTCTATTATCTTTTTCTTTTTCTAAAGAATAATAAACAATCATTTTCCTTCCATTACATCATTTTGTTTTTTATACTCTGGATATCATAATTTATACTTAGACTGGGACCCAGAAGGAGCATTCTTTTACTGATATAGGAAATATCCCATTTATGTTGCTGCGTATATCATTATCATATCTACTGCTTCTTCTTTCATTTTTGTTGACAAATAGATTTTGTCACTGTCAAAATTGTGGTCTCTTTCTTCTAAATTCAGAAAATACCCTCAATGATGCCCTCTTTGCTTCTATAATTGGTGAAAGTGTGCTGTCTCCCTTCATCAGCAACTTACCCTAATAATCCCCATCTTAGATTTATTAGTGAATTCTAACTTCTTATGGAAGTTGTAATATATAATATGCAATCAGTGACATTATTAACATTGATATTTATAATGCAGCTTAGAATTCTACTTCTACCCCACTTTGAAAGTGAAAGGTAATTTGACATATTTTGCTTTTGTTAATTTTGTGTTTTCCTGGTGTCCTTTTGCTAGGAGATCAGCATATGAATATCATAAACAAACTCAATTATGCTAACAAAAAATGATCATATTACAAGAATTCAAATCTCTGCTGAAATTTCATTACCTGAATTATCAAAGAATAATATCAATTTAATATAGTTTAATTGGTACTGGATTTGGGAACCGTGGAAAAGAAGAAATAGCAAAAACAGTAGGCATGCAAGTCTCAGTCTCTTATTAGTCTGATTAAATATCAGTTAATTTATCTAAGATGGCTTTATTAATATTATTCATTGCGTACAAATTGGAATCTTGGCATGCATGACATCGAGATCTCAATTCCATCAAATTATTGACAAATTACAAGATAAACAATTGATTGTTTATATTCAGAGACTTAGTCTTAGGTTTTCAATGACCATTGTAAACTAGTTTAAGTAATTGGTAATTACAATTTACGTCGAGGATTTATTCTGTAATTTAAAAATTTAATCACATAAATGAAATCAAACGGTCCGCAACTGCTTTTGGAATTTTCTGCTAAGTTCATTACTCATAAGTTCCAAAATTTCCTAAACAAGAAGATAACATCCATCCTTGCTAAGTGATACATTCAAGTAATTTACATTTAAAAAATTAAAATTGACATATATTGTTTAGATGTTACATAAAATAAAGAGAATAATATTTTTTTTTAAATTGAAGAAAGTACAAAAGAATGTGTAATTTTTCACTTTTTAAATTTAAATGATTTTATGTAAACATATATGTTCTACATTGTTAGTGATTTTTAATATATGTATTAAATTAATTGAGTTATCGATATTTTTTTTCTATTACTCGTCATTTTTAACGAAATTAGCTAATATTATAATGAGTTGAATAAGACCAGTATTATCTGTTGTTGTTGTCAAGTTAGCGCTATATTAGTATAAATTGAATATATACATAATAGAAATTGATAATAGTGTGAATTATATATTATTTATATTAAATCTATATCGTCCCAGTCAGGATCCTTACAGGTCTCAAAATACTTTTTTAAAAGTCTTAACATAATTACATATTTAAAGATATTCTTACCATCTCATCTACATATTTTTTGGTCATATTATTTATATTTAAGAAATATATTCAAAATTACAAAAATTTAGAATAACATATATGCTTTTTGTATTTAATTTCCTTAAATTTTATAATTGTTTTGTATATCAATTATTTACGGATTGAATGTAATACACTTGGATAAAATAAGAAAGAAAAATCTAAAAGGAATCTTGAAATGTGATTAGCAGTAATTGCAGCATGGGTTACCAAGTGTCAAGAAATTAAATTAAAAAAAAAAAAAAAAAAAAAAGCAAGAGAGTCCATCTCCATAAACCAGAACTTTAAGTCTATTCACTACTTGCAATTAATTTATTTTACAACTTATACTTCTTTTCATTATATAAAGAACTATCCAAGAGAGATCCAATACAAGGTCAGTGACCTTTTAGTGAGAGTGCAGAGTGGAAAGAGAAAATGGCTGCCAAAGCTCTCTTCTTCTTTGCTTTGTTGTTCTTCTCAGCTGTGTCTTTTAGGCCAGCTTTTGCAGAGGAAAATGAGGAAGACCCAGGTCTTGTTATGAACTTTTACAAGGACACTTGTCCTCAAGCTGAAGACGTTATAAAGGAACAAGTTAGACTTCTTTACAAGAGACACAAGAACACTGCATTTTCATGGCTGAGAAACATCTTCCATGACTGTGCTGTTGAAGTAAACCTCTCCCTTTTTTCTTTTATCGCTGTTTCTTTCTTTTCCTTTTAAGTCTTCTTCGTTCGTTCCTGATGTATGTTTTGCATGGTACTCTAGTCATGTGATGCTTCACTGCTGCTGGACTCGACGAGGAGGACCTTGTCTGAGAAGGAGACTGACAGGAGCTTTGGTTTAAGGAACTTTAGGTACCTCGACACCATCAAAGAAGCTGTAGAAAGAGAATGTCCCGGAGTTGTTTCCTGTGCGGATATCCTTGTGTTGTCTGCTAGAGAGGGCATTGTCTCGGTACCTTCTTTGCTCTTTAACTTTATCTTAATTCTCTAATGGATTTACTTCTTAATACTAGATCTAGAACTTGCTCACCCCCAACTGTAATTAATTTGTTGTCTCCACTTTCAGTAAGGTTCTGTTTTAGCCTTGTAGGTGTTTCTGACAGAGATTTGTACCGAGTTTGAGACACATCAATTCTGGCAAAATATTTACTCTTCTTTTCAATGAAAAATGACTGGAACTATATGATTTTGACTGTTTTACCATCTTATCTACTGTAATGATGTTGATGTTTGAATATTATCTGCTCTTCAGGCTTGAACATAACCTGAATTTCTTGTTTGCAGCTAGGAGGTCCTTACATCCCTCTAAAAACTGGAAGAAGAGATGGAAGAAAGAGCAGAGCAGATGTTCTTGAGCAATACCTCCCAGACCACAATGAGAGCATCTCTGTCGTTCTTGAGAGGTTTTCTGCCATGGGTATTGACACACCAGGAGTCGTTGCCTTGCTAGGTACAGTTCATAACTTCATATAACCCACTTATTTCACATGCAAATAGACAACAATGAACTAGCTCAATATAAGAGATTAAAAATCTTTTTTGTCTAACAGGAGCTCATAGTGTGGGTAGAACTCACTGTGTGAAGCTGGTGCACCGTCTCTACCCAGAGGTTGATCCAGTTCTAAACCCTAACCATGTTGAGCACATGCTCTACAAGTGCCCTGATGCAATCCCAGACCCTAAAGCAGTGCAATATGTCAGAAATGACCGTGGCACACCCATGATTCTTGACAATAACTACTACAGAAATATATTGGACAACAAGGGCTTGTTGATAGTTGATCACCAACTAGCTACAGACAAGAGGACAAAGCCTTATGTCAAGAAAATGGCCAAGAGCCAGGAGTATTTCTTTAAGGAATTTTCTAGGGCTATCACCATTCTTTCTGAGAACAACCCGCTCACTGGTACTAAAGGTGAGATCAGAAAGCAGTGCAATGTTGCTAACAAGCACCACTAGAAGCTTTAATTACTTGTCTAGCTCTCAACTTCTCTTCCTTCTCCATTTGAAGAAGAAAAAGGGTGAGATTTGAAGAATAATATGCCTTTTCTAGATGGGCTTGCTTTGGAATTGAGCACTTGTTAGTACTAGTGAGTGATGAATGTTTGATTACTTTGCAGTGTTTCTAGCCTAACTAGAATTTGCTTCTCTTGCTTTGATGTTGGCGATGGTAGTGGGAGAGAATGTTGAATTGTATGTATGTATGGTTGTATGCAAGGATGGATGGTGTATGTATGGTGCATGTATTACAACGATGATATGATTCATGCCTTCAAGCTTCTTTCTCATCATGATGTCATCATGATGCCTGCATGTATGATGTTTAAGATAAATGAAAGATATAAGGGCCATATTTAGATAAAAATGTATTTTTAAGCTCTTAATCTTTCAGTTTTATTTCATTTACCTCTTTAATTTTTATTCTATTTTACTAAATTCTTTTATTTAACTTTTTAATACTCCAATAATCCTTAATAAAAATAAAAATAAATATATAAAGAGTTAATAAAAAAAATAAAGATTTTAGATAAAATATGTATAAAAAGTTTTTAATTCAATTAAAGAAAAAAAGTAAAGGCCAAACTTGATAAATTAAGAATTTAAAGATTTAATAGAATAGATCTAAAAAGTTAAAATGGTTAATAATTGATTTTGCCTCTTATATATTGGAAGAAGCTAAATGACAATGATATTTAAACAGGATAAACTAATAAATGAGATGAGACAAGAGCAAGGACAAACATTTAAAGGGCACGTATTTATTTATTAATATAAAATCTTGAGCTATTGGATCAACGCTATCACCAAATTATTACAAGATCTCACGGCTGCTGTGCTCGCAGAAATTGCGGAAAGACAATAGAGAAAGGTGCAAGAAAGGGAAAGTATATAAATATATAAGATTCCCTGAGGTCCAACTATGAAAAATCATATTCATGAAGGTCTATGCTCTAAATTTTATACAGTTTTGGTAGGTCAGAGTGATAAATAATGAAGTTGGGTGAGACAGAGACAGGGAGAATACCTAAGAGCTGTGGGCCTCATGAAGATGCTGAAGTATAGAAATGATGTCCACTACTTTATTTTCTCTTTGTTATTTTATGTGGTCTTGTGTAGTTGTTATGTTAAAGCTAAGAGGCACTAACTGGTCGAGCTTTATCAAGAATCTATCCATTTGCAGAGTTTTGGGGGTACTAAATTGCTCAAGATATGATGAGTCTGAAACTTGTTTTGTTACTAAACTCTCCAAATTGCATCTAATATCCACAATACCACCCAAGATTGTAAATTTGGCAGCAGCTCTGTTACTGCAAAATTTCCTCCAGGACAAAGAGTCTGCAAATTCTGGAAGATATCAGGGCAGCATATACCTTGTGTACGCGGACCAAGTATCCACTCGGGTTTAATTATAAATCCCAAATTGCAACACCTTGCAAAAGGAATTAGATTTGTTTATTTTTGTTAATAACAAAGTAAATGACTTGAACAAAACATGATTATCTAACTTTCATAAGATGCAGATTCATTTTGTGTGTATGGCTCAGAAATGCAATGGCCAAAGAATAACATGCCTCAGGAACCATATTTTTCACTGCATAAACTGACTGAACGTTGCACAGAACTTTAAAATTTGGAAGTAGGTGAGACCTATCTCAGCTAGGATTATTTTTCCAGGGGCGATAATATACATTTAAGACATTGCTGTCGCTACATCATTTGTAGCTTGGTAATGCCTCTTTTGGCTCTGTTCTGCTAGAACTACCATCAGAGTCGCTATCAGCTTCTTCCGAGACAGCGTCATTCTGCCAATTCCTTTCTGTCATTTTGGGAATCAAAGAGCTGCAGGGAGGATGAATGTAATAAAGGTGAGGGTATGTGGAGGTGTAGTTTGCACTGGGCGAAAAAGCTTGGTAACCATATGTAGAGGCATAAGGGTTAGGAGGAAATGCATTCGGCGCAGACCAATATACCATAGGCATGAAAGCATTTGCTGGTTGTGGTGGGAACATATGGTATGGGGTTGGATTATTGTAAGAGACATTGGTAGTAGAACTGTTAATTACTCGGTTAGGTACTTGTAGGATATTCTGTGGAGTTTGAGGTGGTATGGACTGGAATGATGCCGTTGCCTGAGTTTGAATTGATGTGTAGCCCATAAGTCCAAACTGTGCAGGAGGAGATGGGCTTGATGGTAAAGACTGATGAACTGAGGATCTTGGCAGATTGTTAGGCTTACTTATGAAGTTTGCTTGTTTCTTGCCCTTGGATCTTGCTGAAACTGTCTTCCCAGTTAATCCTGGACTGGCCTGCTGAAAAAGCAAGAAAATAGCAAAACAAGTTATTGTTCAGTGCTTAAATGAGACAGACGGCACAGAACAGCTTCCTGATACATTATGCATCAGCATGCGAAGTATTGTTAATGCTTTTTATACTATCATCTGTTATAATGATTTAGTTGTATTTAGTGTGTGCAGAATCAAATTGATTTGTTATTAACCCAGATAACTATTTGACAGCCAAAGTCCAGTTGGAAGGCAATGGATGAAAGAATACTAAAGTTGTGGCCTTACCGTATCACAAGGCACTGGATGGGAAAGAAATAATTTCTCCCCTTCAGCATCTTCATCTGTCCTGCAGTGGTAAAAATTTGTGAGTATAGCAGCACGAGTAAAAACCAAGAGAAAAATAAGAAATAGAAAGATTACTTTTCAAATATTCCCAACAGAGAAAGCTTTTTCTCACTTCCTGTCGGTTTAACAAAACCTTTTCCTACTCTATTCCTGCATTATTTAAGTCTAATTGTCCTTAAATCTTTTAGTTTCATCTACCTGTAATACTTTTGTAGCAAATCCAAGTTCCGGTATTTGGTTTCCCTTTGAACCCAGTCATCAGGAAAACCAGCCATAAACAGAAGTGTGATTCCCAAGGCCTTAAAGAAGAAGCTTCCATTGCGGATGTGGACTAGCATTGCCCTTCGGCACATAACTGGGCCAAAAGATTTTAGCTTGTTTCTTCCCATTCGCTGCCTGACATATCTGGAAAAATTGATCGCATAAATATTTTGTACATTTCAGATTTCATGGTTTTGACAATTAAGGAACAAACAATAACACTTGAAAGGTCATGATTTCATCTTAAGCTTCATTTAGATCAGCATTCAACATGCAGAAGCCAACATAGAACTATTAAAGACAGGGATGGAAAGTTTGTATGGTCTATAAAAAGCATATCTTGGGTTGTTGCAGGTCTAGGTCCCCTTCTCTGTTTTTCTCTTTCTATGCTCGAAAAACTTGCTTTATCAAAACAAAATGACTCTATTGATGCAATCAATATAACATTTTTAGTATAAATGTCGTTTCCGGATATAATATTCTCAACTGAACTTAAGAAAGCACTGTAGCTGTACTTACTCATTTTGGGGAAGATTTCTCGTTCTTCCACCATACTTGATGCACAAAAATAAGCATGATGGACAGCTAGGATCAGATGGACGCATATCCTTCTCTTCTTCAAGTATTTGAACAGGACATAATATTGGGTTCTGCCGATTTGGAAAGAATATTTTCCTCCGGACGCCTGGATTCTCATAGAGTACATGTTCCTGTTGATCATAGATTTATTTGTTTACCATAAAGCAGAAGTTTGATTCATCAGCAAATCAATAAATTTGTTTGGACAAAGGACAGAACCAAGATAAGCACAGCGACACCAGCTCTAGTATATATGGCATTATACATACTGTTATGTATGTATGAGAAGGAAAACTAAAGACGGGTGTAAAAGTAAATTTGCTCACCCCAGGATCTTTCGGAGACACATATGGTTCCCCTTTCTTCAAAATGGTGAAATGATTGAAGTCTAATTCATGCATATCTTCACAGCCATGCCGTATACCAAGAGATGCAAAAACTATAATCTTTCTTATGGTGTGAGACTGGGCGTTTTTCACTAAAAGGGCTTCAGACTCTAATATCCTTTTTACTTCCTTTGGACAGAAAGCCACCTTCGGAGGCTTTCTGGTAGATGATATGTTTACAGGCCCTGTCTGACAAGCCTCCTCCTTAAAAACAGGATGATCAGCTGGTGTCTTTTGATATCCAATGTTCTCAGTTTCTTTATTGTCTTGTTTCTGTAAATCCCTCTTAATACGAGCTTGTTCATTATCAGACAGGATGCAGTAAGCCTCCCTATCTGCACTTGTTGCTTGGTTTATACATGGGAACGCTGGCACATCCTGTCGAACAAAGACATTCCCAAGGCTTGCTGTATGTGTTCCCTCATCAACACCTTTTTGATGCTGATGGATGTCTATTTGATCAACAGTCTCATAAGTTTCTCCATTTTTGTGGTCAAGGTGCGCATCAACTTCTTCACCGTCTTCTTCTTCATCACTATCATCTGTATCATCACAATCCGCAGCTAAATCATCATCTTTCAACTTATCAATATGCGAAAACTGAGTCTCATCCATGCTCATCCAATTAACTAATCGGTCTTCCACGTTAGCATCTTTTGGTGGATTGCATTGAGTACCAAGATTTATCTGAGATGTAAATTCACCGTTGGAAATATTTCTCTCTTCATTTGCGTTCTGAAATGTGCCTACTTTTTGTCTTTTAAACTTCTTGAGGCTTCTTTCTGTTGCATTGACACAACTATCCTGGAATTGGTCAAGCAAGGAATGATAAGTACAACTACAAGTGGTATGTTTTAAATCTCATTATCATTACAATAGTTTAGTTCAAGCTCCCATTTTTGCCAATTTACGAGATAGGTATATGAACTGACACGTAAACAAAACAATATATGGAACAGATCAACAAGGTCAGAAAGTCATTAAATAATTGAAAGCGTCAGCTGGTGGACATGTTTTATAAGTTCAAAGGTTTTACTGAAGGCCAAGTAATCTTTAATCTGAAAGACTAATATGCATAGTTCCAAAAGATTATACACTTTGAACGTGCAAAACAAAATGCTTGCAGAAGTTCTAAGGTATCATCCTGCACTAAAAAAGAATAGCATAATCAGGAGGTGATACCAGAATATACCCGGAAATGAAATGATCAAAGGTTCATGGTGAAATCAACATATCCATCAACAATAATAACTTTTGACATTGAATGGTATCAAAATAAGTAGAGACGAAGCACCAATAACACATAAAATTCAAAAAGGAAGTCAAGAAGCTGAGGGAAAAGCACAAATACGAAATGGGCAGGATCATACTTGACCATTAGCAACAAATGTTTCCTTATCTCTTCCTTGTATTTGAGCCTCAAGAACTGATATCCTCTGCATAAGTTGTGCATTTTTCTCTCTTTCCCTCTGCAACTCTGCTGACATCTCTGCAATGGCATTAATGACAGTACCTTCTCCTTTCACCTCATGCTCTATAGCACACAATGCAGAAGCATTGACCAAACTAGCACAAGGTTGGAGCTCCACCATTGATTAGTACAGCAGAAGTCCTAAACTTCAAATAGACTAGAACCAATAATCAAATAAAGAAAATGGCAGATACCCACTGATCGAAATTATTAAAAAAGAATGAACCTTTGAAATCAAAACTATATGTTGAATTGTTTATCAATGTGGAAAGAGCCTAAATATGTTAAAAGCTAGAGATACTGATTGAACGCATTCATACGTTGAAGCAAATTACATAAAAGAATAAAAGAATGAAAACAAGAGAAATAGTTCATGAGACACCACCAAGAAGAGAATTAAAAGGGAGAGTCTTTTTGGGTTTTCAATTTCAGTTTCAGTTTTGTAAAAGCAAAAGAGAAGGGCGAGGAGTGAGGCATGCAATCCCACGTGCATACAGTCACCTTTAATAGTTATATTTGCTGCTAATAGTTCTTTGCTTTGATCTAACAAAGCAAAAGCAAAAGCAAAACCATTAACATTACCAAAACTTTAATGAGGAATTAATGTAATTACGTACTCTTGAAAAATGGGTAATTGATTTTCATAAATCAAGGAGCTTTAGTGTAGTAGTGTACTGATCAGATGCATCTTGCTCTATCTTGTATATTTTATCTTAAAACCATATCTTAGTAGTAATTTAATTGGAAACTTTGTGTTTTGTGTTTGATGATATAAAAACAATAAGAAGTGGCTTGTTATATAAATGGTGTGACCATACCCCCATTTTTAAGCAAGCTTCAGGAGCATCCGAGGCATTGCTTAATGCTTATATTATTTGATAGTTAAAAATATATCAGTACAACTGGATGTTCGGCCGGATTTATTAATTTTGCTTTTGCTATATTTATACAATCACATTACTTGCTTCCAAATGAGACAAACAAAATTTAGTGGGAGGATATATTTGTGTTTATATATGTATGTATATATATATATATGCATTTTACCCTTATTCGTTTTATTTGTTTAACATCCAACTTTTCACTGTAATTATGATATAATAAGACTTATTTTGTGATATGCTATTTTATACTTGAATAATTCTCAATTACAATTGATCGATAGTAATCTTTTCAATGTCATCATTGTAGTAGAAAGAGAATTATGACAGTACAGTTTTCTTCTAACATTAAGAGTCATTGTTCTTGTCGTCCCAGTAAGAAGGTATTTACTAATTGCACAATACATAATCAACTAAAAGAAATAAATATATCTGTATATCTAACATGGAGCCATTGTCTGCGTTAGTGTCTTGAAATCGAATTTTGTGTCTGTTCCTTGCTTTGTACTATTTGGCTTTACCCAATTCTTTATCACTGGCATATACTAGCTTCCTTGCCCAGCTGTGATCCTGCTCATGATATCAGAAAGCAAAATCAATCAGAAATCATTCTTCAATTCAAAGGGCACAACCATTGTTGAATGACACTAATGACCCTGTTAAAGATAAATTTCTCTTACAATCAACTGAAATTTTGGCAACAAAAAAGCCTGTAAATGATTGAGAGATGTGCTCCAATTATCAAAAGCATAAAATGCAACTGACCCATGAGTTCTCATTAGTATGATCACTGAAAAATGAAGAGATAAATTAATGGAGATTTTTGCTGTCTGTGTCTTGACTAGCGAGTCCATGAACCTTTTCCAAGGCATAAAGAAATTGTGTGCACACGTGCATGTAATATTATTATACACAGAACCAACCTCACGTGGAAAGGTGACCCAAATGGTTGTCTGTATTGCAATTTGTGTCAGGAGAATATGAAGCTAAAACCTTGGATACCAATCTTTCTAATTTTAAATTATGGGCAGTTATAAAATTTATTAGTCCAAAGATTAACAAGCTAATCCTCCCAAGTATCATAGATCAATCAAAATTGAAGGGGCAAATTAGTCTTTTTAACACATGAATTGAAGGCTGCCTAGTTAAGTAACAGCATTAATTTAATCATCTTTAGGGTTCCCCAGAAAAAAAGTACTGTATGGTAAAGCAGTTTGTAATGAGTACACAACGTCTTTTATTTTCTTTTTTTCTAATTGGATTTACATTAAGAGTAGGGCTAGATCTAAATGGAACAAATTGATTATATATGGACCTTTAAGGTGGCTATAGAGTTTGAAAGAGCAAATTCAATATCCAATCCTTGTTTAAATATAGTTTGGCTTCTAAATTCCAATATCACAAGGCGCCAAGCAAACCTTTTTTACATAGTTCAAATGAGAGTTTCGTTGGTCAAGAAAAGAAATTTGACAGTCTGCTCATACAGTTGAGAGAAAATTCTGCAAACAATATCTAGATGTAAGAAATAGCACAAAAAGAAAATCCAGTAAGCCACGAGGAGATCAACTTTAGCTTTGTGGTGTACTTTAATCGTCGTCTCTAGAGCTGTGAGGTTGCGAGTCCAAACTCCTAACCAGAGCTTGATAAACTAAAGAAATATAGTAGCATGCGGAATTACCAGTCAAAACCATTCATCATATATCACAGACGTAACTGATAATATTATTTGATTAGAACTCATAGCAAAGAATCAGGTTAAAAAGGAAAGCTTCAAAGTAGAAGAGACAAGAAGATAGATATGCACAAACAGTAAAAACGCAAGTCTAAAAAATCTAAACCTCCTGCTTAAACTGCCCCTTGCAAATTCAAGGCAGCAGCTTTGTTATAATAGCTTGCTCAGATCCTACACATTCAACAATACCTCAGCTCCTGTTCATATTGACTAAAACAGCTTTTCTGCTTGTTGTATTCCACTTCTCATCATAGCACAGAACTCTTCATAGTTGATTCTCCCATCCTATCCGTTCGAAATGTATTATTGGTACAGAAAGCGACACTATAAAAGAGTTTAAAAAGTTCAAATAACTTGTTCCTTACATTATCTGTGTCCACCTCAGATATTATTTCCTTAATAGTAGCTTCATCTCCCATACCATACTCCTTCATGGCAGACTCTAGTTCATCTCTTGTTATATACCTGTAATGAACATTAAAAAGATGGACTTTCTTGAATTGATTCAACTCCAAGAAAATGCAAAAGGCTGTTAAACACAAGCTTCTAAGGAATTCAAGTTAAAAATATTGCAGCAATAGAGATGTGATGCGAGTGCTAAAAGGGTATCCAAAGGAGTTGGGATGCTTTAGTGCACTTCTGATCTCTACTGTCAATTTTCATTTAAAAAATAAATATTTCTTCAGGCATTTCTACTAATGTTACTATTCGCATTTAAGGACATAATAAGATGGGAATTTTAGAAATATACTATCTCATTTATCAGTTAAAAAATTTCATAAAGCATTAGCAACCAAATACTATTAAGTCCAGAAATACCAGCGGAGGTGGCTACTATGAACATTGGAAAACTGAAAGCTCACCCGCTACTATCTTTATCAAAATGCTGAAATGCTTTGTATAGATGCTCATCTCTTTCCAGTCTATATCTATGCATTGTAGCAGAGATAAATTCGATGTAGTCTATTGTTCCATTCCCATCCACATCAGCCTGAATACATTACATGGATAATAAGGCTATCAGTTAACTATGAGATGCAAGTTGAATGAGGATCTGTCAGGACCCACTAATACTTACAGCTTCCATGAGTTGTTTAACTTCGGTTTCAGAAAGTCTTGACCCAAGTCGAGCCAAGCCTGTCTTCAGTTCTTCATAGGTGATAGTGCCACTCTTGTCAGTGTCCATGTTTCTAAACATCACTTTAAGACCTTTTATTTCTTCTTCAGAGAGACTTTCAGCAATAACCTAGGGAATTTCAAAGGACACAAATATAAGATAAAGAATATGGAAAGAAATGCCATCTACACAAAGTCAATTCAAAAATAATCTAGAGACTTCCAAAGAGCAGTGCTTTACTTGTGGGAATGGTTTTTTAAATCTCTTACATGTAAAATAAAATAGAAAAACCTGAAGGAATAAGCAAGGAAACAAGCTGATTTAAAAGTTTTACCTTTAACGCAAGCTTCTTGAGCTTATTCATTGCCCTGAATTGCTTCATTCTAGAAAGAACAGCACTATCAATTGGCTTGTCTGATGCTGCACCTCCATCTTTAATCCATGGATGGTCTAAATATATAAAGTAACAAATATCAGCCAGAAGCATGTAAACCTAACAAAAATCCTAATGCAATAGCAGAGAAGTCAACAGTGTAAGTATTGATTGATGAATAGCAACTAATAAAGTGAAAAACACCCCAATCGTCCTGCCAGATAAAAGGAACCAACAGCTATTGACACTAAATTTATGTGAATGCAGCATATGTTAAGAAATCCATTAAAGCAACTATACACAAGGAGATGATCCAACAAGTTACATAGAATTCCATAACTAGATAAACAAATGAATAAAAAAAGATCTGTCCAAGTATCAGGAGCGACTTTCAACCAAGTTCAGAAGGAAATTATAGGTAGTTTTATACCAAGAACTTGTGCAGAAGTGATTCGCTTTTTTGGGTCCTGGGTAAGCATCCTCCTGATCAGATCCTTGGCACTGTCAGATATTGACGGCCAAGGTTTACTTTCAAAATCAATATCTCCTTGAAGAATTGCATCAAAAATTCCATTTTCAGTTTCTGCAATGCAAATTAAATTTATCTCAGGAACCTATGCAGCCATTTAGATGTAGAATATGTATATGTATATATATATAGTCACCTTTTTAGCAAAACAATCAAATAAATAAAATGGTCTTTACCAGCCCAAAATGGAGGTACTCCACTAAGTAGAATATATAAAATAACTCCTGCACTCCAAACATCTATTTCCTTTCCATAACTACGGCTTAATACTTCAGGAGCGACATAGTAAGCACTACCTACTTTATCACGGTATGTTTTCCCTGCAACATATTTTGGAGAAGCTCAGTCAACATCTGTATTTATGGTTACATTAACACACAATACAAGATTTCTAGAAGCAAACTCAAATGATGAATTTAGAGAGATTAAGAGAAGCAGCATCTATACAATAGTTCCCATCATTATTTTATACATAATAACTCCTAATATTTCTCTAATTCTTTCCATCCTGCTTTATAACTGTATGATACAAGACATTCTTCTTACTTCTCAGTGTTCCCTTCTATAATAATGTCTTGCTCATCAAAACAGCAAAATAAAGTCCAGAGCAAGTTGTACATGCATAAACAGTTTGCTACAAGCACTGAATATTAGCCAATTTATTCCAATCACATCAAATAGAATATTGAATAGAAGAATCTTTAGGATCTTGGTTATTATCATCCTTCATCAGTTCCTGTATACAGGAATAGACAAACATCCAGGATACGGTGTGTAGCCCCAGAAGCAGACCTGATTCATTAAGGATACTTGAGCCTACAATGTGAGAAGTAGGACCACTTCACAGTTAAAATAAACAGAATGAGCAGCGATTATACCTTCCGGAAATAAATCAACTTGCATATCTGACCTGCAAACTAGCTAAACAGTACTAACAGGAAAAGCAAGAGTATGCAAAAGCTTAGACCAGAAAGTAAATAATTCACCAATTTACACCAAGGCGAACTGTTTGCCCTTTCTGAACCAATCAAAAACAATAATCTAATAACATCAAAATTATGTAAATAATGCACCAATTCTAAAGACTGAACAAAGCACAGCCCTATGCAACATCACAGCTCACGGGTAGAAATCAATCCATCTCAGCAACAGAAGTAGCATATGTCGTATTACCTAATGTAAACAGAAAGAAAATTAAGAAATTGACCTTCCTCAATGAATACAGACAGTCCAAAATCAGTGGCCTTAAGCGTAGCTCCTTCATCCTTGCTAGCCAGCAAGAAATTCTCAGGCTTGAGATCACGGTGGATTACTCCCATAAAATGGCAAGCATGCACTACATTCACTATATCCTTACAAATCCTAGCAGCATCCCTCTCAGAATAATGCCCCTTAGCAATAATCCGATCAAAAAGCTCTCCACCAGCACAAAGCTCCATCACAAGATGCACAGACTGTCTATCCTCATAAGCACCTCTAAACTCCACAATGTTAGGCTGCCCAGACAAGTGCTGCATAATCTGAACCTCTTTCTTGATATCTTCTCTATCACTCTTACTAATTAGTTTTCTCTTTAAAATGGATTTGCAGGCATATGTATGGCCGGTGGAATTCTCTGTGCATAAATATGTAATCCCAAATTGGCCTCTACCTAATTCTTTACCTAGAGTATAGAACTGCCTAATATCATCCAAGGGTTTGCCAAGTATAGTTTCTGGCTTCTGAACAGGCTTTATTATGGGTGCTGGTGCTGGTTTTACTGGAGGAGGGGTTGATGGTTGTGGCTGCGAGGGTTTTGCTTGTGGTTTTTGTGCTTGAATTTGAGGAATGATGAGATTTTGCTGCTGCAAATCCCATTGTTGCGGGTACTGAGGCTGCTGCTGCTGCTGTTGTGGCCTTGAATTGCCAGTATTTGCTGGCCTGTATCCATTATCATTCTTTGGTTTTGAAGGCTTCTCCTTGCTCCCGCAGCAACCCATTTCGTGGTCAAAATATGGGGTTCAAGAAAATAAAGTAGCGAACTGAAAACAGATGTTAAAAGACTGAGACTTTTCAGTTTTGGACACGAAAAGGAAGATATGGGACTCAAGAAAAAAAGAAAGAATTGAATTGCAACAAATATTAAAGATCGAAACTTTTTGTACACAAATGGCAGATAAAGATTGTGGTTTGGAGAATTCAGATAAAATCCCAAGTCAAAAGTTTCGAGCTTTTTCAGAACTGAACAAGAGAGACATAAATTGACACGACAAAATAGATTAGAATCAGATGTTTCTACATTCTATAAACAACCCAGAGTACTAATAAACGTTGCAACACGAAAGGAAATGACTTTTATGTATTTTTAGTAGAAAAGGGAGGCCGTATCTGGTTTCTATAATCTAAAACTGTATGAACACAAAACATTTTCAAACACAAAAACTCAAAAGACTAGTGAAGATTCTTCACTCCCATTACCAAAAATTAAATGCAATTACATGTAAAGCTATTAAACATTAATATCTTCACACGTATTCCCTTAATTATCTGTATTTTTATGTTTTAACAATTTAAGCGCATTTAGAAAAGGATTAGCTGTCTAGATTATTGTCTAAACCTTAAGGGATACATGGCAATCTTACAAATACTTGTCTACTGTCAACTAAGGAAGGCTATGCTTGCATAATTGAGAAATCCATGGCTTAATCTTTGCATTTATATACATTATATGTTTTCTTTTTGCATTTTTTTCAAATATTAATCATATATATAGCTAATTAAAAGGTAAAATTATATCTGGTCGGTATTTTCACTTGACAGAATTAAATATGTAGTTATTTGTGAGTTTTAAAAAGAAATCTAATGATAATTTTCATTTTTATAGAGATTATTGGGTTTTCAGTTTCAAGTGAATAAACAAAAAATAATGATTAATATTAGATTAAAGAAAGTCTGGAATTCTATTCCATGGGGCCAGAGAAAAGAGATATTCCAAACCAAACATCAGGGAAATCAACATTCCAATTAATTTCATCTTTGACAAAATGGTTTTTTTTTTTTTTTTTTTTTGTCTTTTCACTTTTGCTGCAAAGCACTTTGGGGATGTATTATTTGAAAATAAAAAACACAGGGAGAGAACAATTGCACCCTTTTCTTTTTCTTTTTCTTTTTTTTATTATTTTTTTATTTATCAAAAGAGCATATATAGTTTCACATTCATTAATAAATCACATAATTTGTTTCTTTCATAAGAATTTTAGATTAATATGGATAGTGACTCTGAAACACTGAAAAATTCCACCCCATATCTGAGAGTTGTTGATATTATTGATCAACTATATCCATCAATCCCCATCACCAAATTTATTATTTTGTTTTAGTATATAATTAATTAATGCATTAAATTCTTTTACCAATTATTTTATAGGTATTCTCGATCCAATCCAAGCATAATTCAAATTTGAAGTTTGTCAAAAAAAAAAAAAAATTTAAAAGAAAAATACTGTAACGCAAACGAAATTGCTTGCCACCATTATATTCACATTTGTGGACTATAAAGACAGAGCCTGCAAATCATAAATTTCTGTTTGCCAGGCACATCCTTGTGATTCTCGTGATACGACGAAAGCATTGCTCCAGGTCTTAGCTTCTCCGATTTTGGGTCTTTTCTAGATTCCGAATTTTTCTATTTTCTTTTTTTCTTAATAGTGATGGCGACAAAAATGATAACTTTTTATCGATATTGGTATATACTGTGAATTCGAGATTTTTTAAAATTTTTAGGATTTGAAAATACTCCCGGATAGTTAATTTCATTTCCATTAGACTTGAATTAGGTGCAGAAATTATGAAAAGTAGGAAAGGGGGACAGGTTCATGAACCTTGTTACTTTAGGCAATGTATCTTCATATGAATGTGGTCTGAATTTCATAAATTTGGATGAGTTCCTGATACGTGAAATTTAAGCAATGACCCAGAAGTAGACGAAAATATCGGAAATTCACAAGAGGGCTAGAAAAAAAGATGAAATGGGTTAAAATGGGCTTCATTTTTAAGGCCTTGAGAAAGCAGCTGCATATTGGGGGTAGTCTTCCTTAAAAGCCTATGTTATCTCATTGACATAATTTGGATCAAAATGGAGGCCTAAGGAGATTAGCAATAAGTTGAGTTTTTTCTGGTGTTCTCTCATTTGTACTGGCCTACTGGTTGAACAGTTTACTGCTCTACTACTTTTTTTTCTTTTTTGTTTTCTTTCCAATTTTCAGAAATCAGTTCTTTTCTTTTCCATGAAAAGCAATCCTAACTGCTGATAAAGCCACACTGCTGTGGTTTCAGGACTAAACATTGGAAAAATCTTTGATGGGCTTTCTTGCACCAAATCCAAGCTGTTGGCTGAAGCTTATGGCATCTGCCTCGCTCTGAAGCTTGTCTCTGATGCTAACATCTCCAATTTTCTATTTTTGTTTTTCTATTAATTTTGTCATCAATCTTGCTGCTCAGGTTTTCCTTAAAACTGATGTTTATGTTAGCCAGGCAAGAGACAGACTTTCTAGCTGGACTGATGTTAGTGCTGCTGCTGCTGCTGTCCCCAAATGTAAAAATCAAGCTGCTAAGCGGTTAGCTAGATTCTTGTGATTAACCACCCCTCCACCTGAGCTACTTTCTTTGATTTTATGCTGATTGTTCAGGTTAATATATTTTCTTTTTCTGACAGAAAAAGAAAAGAAAAGGGAACCAGTTCATTTTATTAAAATATATTTTTTAAATAAAATGAATGTCAGGTCGTCATAAATTGTAAATGTTAACAGCACTGCTGACAGAGGTACTAAAATTTCAAGAGAAAAATTGCAACCTCATGTTGTCACACAAGAAGGTTTTTCTTTTTTCCTTGAGGAATATTCAGGCCCCGAATTTATCAATAATGACACAGGAGTATCAGAATTAGTAAAAAGGGCTAGTTATTGTAAAGCTTAATAATGCATTATTATATTTTTTGCTTTTCTTTTAAATGAAAACAAAATGGGAATTCCAGTTGCACCATTTAAGTACTTTGAGGTGATGATGAGTTTTTGTCTATCTATTGTTTGAAGTCATGTCAATTGCATGAATCATCAAAAAAGAAAATGGAATCTCAGATTTTGATCATCCTCATCATGTTTAGTGGACCCTTTAAATATCCCAAAATCTTGTACTGCTACTTATAACACAGCACCATACTTTATAATATTATTTATATATTTAAATAAATAAATAATAACAAAAACCAATGGCTGAAAACAGTTGTGAGCTGTGAGCCCAACAAATAGTAGAGTCTCTTTCTTGAAAAAGGTGAGTCGCAATGTATAGACAACTCTAACATTGTTTCATGCCTTTCTTCTCCTTGTCAACTTGTTCTGACTGTGGCTCCATCTATCACCTTCCATTAAAAAGCTTACTTGTCCTTGGCTTCTTCCTCTTCTTCTTCTTCTTCTTCAGTCCAGGTGATATGGCCCCCACTTTTCTCTCCCATTTTTATTTATTCCATGTGTCCTTTAATTTTCATTTTTAACCAATCTTTTATCAAAAACAATATGCCCATATCAGATCCCTTTTGCTGCTTAGCTCAACCTTTTTTTTTTTATTATTTAAAAAATAAAAAGATAAATTCATGGGCTTCATGTTTCTGAGAATTTCGATCTTTCGGCCATGTTGTGAGCCTGCATGCATTTCCCTTGTATTACACATGGAGCAACTTATGTCCAACTCGGAAATAAACTGTCCTAACATCTACAGTAATAAGTAATACATTAGTCATTCTTAGGACAGTTATAATTTAGTACTTGCTAACCTAAGTACCTTCTTAGTAGCCCTCACTAAAAAGTTGCTAAACTTTCTTTTTTTGAAAAAAGAAAAGCCCATTCGTACCCTATAAAAGTCTTATATTTCTTTCCATATTATAGAGAACATTTATAGCCAGTTACAACATCATTTTATGTTAAAGATAGTGATTACAAAGAAGAAAAAAAAAATATACCAAAATCTTGACATGAAATGTTGTTAAAGAACAAAAACAATTATGTTTAAATTTGGAGGCTAGATTACCAGAAATCTAATGGAATAGCACATGGAACAGGAATTCCGAATTCCAATCTTGAGAGAAGAAATATAGGCACCTCGTCAAGCAAGAATCATGCTTGAGCTCACTCGTTGCAGAATTGACTCGGTTTTCGAAATCCGAGTAAACTCGGCCGAATCATTGCCCAAGGAAAAAAATATATATTATATAACCAATCTCAAGAGCAATAAGGGAGAGAGAGAGAGAGAAAAAAGAGCTGGGCTTGCATGTAGATTATCCATCGAAACCAGTTTGGTTCCAGACGGCGTCCCTCACACGCCTCAAGTCGCGGCCTTTAAGTGTCCTTCCTACGCCCTCGAACACGGAAGCATTACCCATTTTTCTACTCCTAGCATACACACGCGCCAAGTACTCGTGTGGGGGAACCATCTCCGAGTCACCCTCGTCAAACCCATCATCCAAATCATGCAGTGACTCAACTGAGTCAACTCGCAAGATCTTGCTCCAATCAGGCACGTTCACAGGTGCTGATGTGGCCATGTGACGAGGAGATGCTGCTGCTGGTGGTGCTGCCACGCTGTCATGATGCCCACGGAACTGATGCACAATTCTCGACGACGCCGTCTTCCCCGAAGAAGAATCTTCAAAAGCCAAAGACAGTCCACCCACGTGGCGGTCATCACCACGTGGGATTCGGCGGCGGCTCCTCATACTCTCAAAATCGGCGCGTGGGCTCCAATCTCCCTGTGAATTATTCATGAGTTGATTGTCATTCCGGTCGCCATCATCGTCCCCGTCATCTACCATCGACCAAACGTCTTCTTCTCCCAGCTCAGACGAGTCCGTGCCGAGCATGTCATGCCCGTGGCCATTACTGTATGTATAGCTACCTAGTAGCCTCTCGCTGCGACTGGCTGTTAGCCTCCTCCCTTTGGCCATATAGCCAAAATAAACCCAATTGATAAAAGAGAATCAAGAAACAGTTTTAGTATAAAAGTTTTTTAATTAAAAAAAAAGTATATATATATATATAAAAAAGAAAAAAGAAAAAAAAAAAGAGTAAATAGTTGTTATGAGTCCATAATCAGTTTGGCTCTTAACATAGAGTGGGTTTGCAGGTGAAGACGTGTATATATAAGCATTGGAGGGCTTCGCTACTTCACTGAATGAATAAAGAGAAAGGTTTCTAGTTTTTTTTCTTTTTCTTCTCTTTTCCCCTCATTTCATGTGAATTTGAGGTTCATTTTGTCTGCATTTCCTCGCTATCATAATAATGGCTTATATTTTTTTTAATGCATATATGGTGACGCCAAGATAGGCACCAAACTGTTAAAATAAAAACAACAACAACAAATACTAGAAAGTGGAGTATTTGATGGCCTTCTCACTTGCTTATGGTGGCGCGTGTTCTCTACTTACCAATTGGTTACAGAAGAGTGTGTTCTCATTTTTGTCTGAGGTGAGTGAGCTTTGCAACATTAGATAAGAAAGTGACTCGCCCAATTTTGGATACGAAGCTATAATTTTTTGTCCTAATTAATCTATTGATTCTTTTTTTAGTCAATCAGGTATTGAATCTCTTAAATTATCTTACATATAAACTCTAATTATTTATATATTCTTAAAATAATTAAATACTAACACGGTCTAGATAGATTTATATGAAGTCTTTCCGACTAAATCTATTACTATTACATATAAAATTTTATATTTATATGGACTCGTAAAATATAGATATCTTTAATGTACTAGCTCTTTCATTTAAATAAAATGATAATAATTTTTTTTATAAATAATAAAATATTATCATAATTATAAATTTAAATTTAAAATTTTAATTAAAAGAGAATAGATTATTACTGCCTCACGGTACGGCTCCTGTACAAATGACTGTTTTCCTTTTAATGTATCACATGCCTCTCAGAAGGTATTACTAGCAAAGAGTGGAGCTGTAAAAATAGAAACAGACACAATTTGGAGCAGTAAAATCCCATGATTATTTAGAGATTAATACATCTTTGATCTAATAATCCAAACAAGTCAAGGGAATTCCATAAAGTCCACGTCAGACTTCATTCTCTTCTTCTAAAATGGACCCCGCTCTAAGAACCTATCTTGTTTGACAATGTCAAATGCATCCAATATGGGACCCGTCCTCCACGTGGGTTACTCTTAAAAATACCTCTTATTCTACAAACCCTCCAATAGCCCAACACGTGTATGCTACTGACACAGGTGGGTCCAGTTTAGCCCATGTCACCATCATGCCACGTGGGCAACCAATAACCTATGATAAGAAACCCAAATAGATAAAATATCAATAGAAAACAATAATTTATAATGTTTAGGGTGTTGGGAGGGCTAATAATGAAAGTGACCGTAGATTTAACCATTGGAATTGCATAATTGATGGTTTAGGATGTAAACTGTTTTTATAGTATAGTTGATTTAATAATAATAATAATAATTCATAATCCACTTTGTCACCTCTGGGTGAAAGTTTATTTTTTCTGATAATTATTTAAAAAAGAAATATCTTAAAAAGGAAATATTGTAAGTTTTGGTGTGTTTGTAGGAGATGATGGGCACATTGGACGGTTGTGAATTGAGAAAAAGAAAAATGGTGGGGTCTGCATGTTTTTTGTTTGTGTGGGTCCTATAGAGGACTTTGTCTTCTTTTTTTTTTCTTTGAAATCTGATGATTGATCGAATTAAGACAAAATAACCAACGCAATATTTATATTTCATCATAAATTTATAATTCAAGTATTTAATGTCATACAAATAACATAAAAAATAATAATAATAAAAAATATTTCATTACATATGAAAATCGATATAAAAAAACTAAATTAATATTGACCCATCCAGTAGAAAAACTAATTAAACAATTAACCGTTGATTGATTAAATTTTTATAATCAAACCGTGCTCACCCATTAACCTTCCATCCAATCGTTCAAACTAATCTCATGGGCCTGGGCTTCTATTTTTCTGATAATGAAATAAATAAAAATGTGATATACCATGGCGAATTGAATGGAAATATATTTTTCAAAATTAAAAATCTAAACTGAGTTTATAATTCAGTTAATCATTAATATGTTCAGTGGTTACAATTTAATCTTATTTATTTACCGTACTTGCTTGACTCAATAATAAGTGAGAGTGTATCTATTTTGGAAGGACTGGGAGGGGTTGTAGCTGTAGGGTAGCAAGAATGCCCTTTATTTGGGATTTGGATAGTATTATTGGGGGACCCCCTCCCTACACTATTGGGGGTGCGGGACCCATTTTTGGTTCTTTGCAGTGACTGGACTCGTATTGGGCCCAGTTCCACTTGTTGGGTATGTCAGGTGTGGACCCTAACCCAATTCCCAGTTGAGCAGCATTGGACCTACAGTTGCAATCAGTATCCTATGTTATTGACTAAGCCCTTTTAATTTATCCAGCAAGTTTCAGTTTTCCCATCAGTAAAAATTGGAAAAACAAAAACAACAAAAATTCAAGGGACGTCATAATGTTGGGTGCCAAAAGTTGTATGTCGTTTCTTTATATGGAATAAGGTTCCTCAACTTATTGCAAAACCTCAATTTGGCCCTTTTATTACCTTTTTCAGCAAATCTGACCCAATTGACTGTATAAAGCACTCGACATATTTTTCTAATAAATAATTCACTTTTCAAATAAACCAAAATAAAAAAAGTTTAATTTAAACATAAATATTGATTCATCATCTTCAAATCAAATACACACTCTATATTTATTTTAGAGGACAATGAATCAATTAATATAGGCTTTGGATAATTTTTTTACAAACATTTGAAGTTTAATGTAATAGAGAGAAAAAGATTAATTCAAAAATATATATTATTCTTAATTTTTTATTTAAAAATATATAAAAAAGGATTAAAATGATAAAAATATAAAAATTTATACTAAATTATTCAAAAAAATATAGCAGGACCAAATTAAACTCTTGAACAAGGAGGGTCAAATTAGACTTTGTTCCTTTTTCTTCATCCATTATGTAATGTCGTAGGTTACTTTGCAGGATTCGGTTGAGACCTTTAAGAAGCTTCAGAGGTTCACCTATATATATATATATGTGGGTTTATGCAACTTGTATAAATGGTTGTGAAATGGAAGAAAAGCAAGTTAGTGCATGAATGATTTGGCAAACCAATGTCTTGTTGTTATTCAATGAATCTTGAAGATCATATATCCTATCCTTTCATACTTTCATATCTTCCAATTATTCTTTTACATTAATTTTTTAAAAGTTTTATAAAATATGAGACTATTAAATTAGGTTAGCACATATAGCAAAACATGGTTGTATGTGTAGGCCTTTTCAAGTTACACAAAAATGGCAAATATAGTCCAACAAACAACATGTGACATCCAATTAAGCCTTGGAGCCCCAATCTTGGATCTATAATAACAAAAGTATCAATTGGCGGCTTTAAAATATTCTTCACATGATATGCAAAGGAAAACCATCCAATATCATTGGAAACCCATGATCATTAATTGATAAAATATTCATTTTAAAAGTTTATTTTTTTCTTAAGAAAAAGAAAAAAAGAAAAAGAAGAAACCATTTCAAGATTGAAGGTAGCCCTCCTAGTCCCTAAACATTGGATGACCCACCACATGTGTCCTTATATACCTCAAAAAACATGACAACCCAAAATACTAGTACAATCATAAGCTAAAGTTATACGTCATGAAACTTGAGTTTTTAACATAAACTAACTAATTTTATTAGGGTTTAGACCAAAAGACAATCATTAAAAAAAAAAAAAAAAGACAAGATCTATATGTCTCAATTTTTTTTGCCAGAATCAGAATCTCACCTGCTATTATGCCTATAGCTTAAGCCATAAATCCAACCACTATTACCCTATAACACAACTAGTGTATTTCATGTGAAATCATGCGTTCCAGATGGATACTAGCTAGCTAATTGTACAATGCTTTGTGTAGGAATATATATATATATATATATATATATATATATTTAACTGCAAGTACCCTCTTTGGCTTTGGATGGCTATTCTTTATTTTGCTAATTAGATCCACTAAATCAAAAGCTTTGGTAATGATTGTACTTGGGTGGATTATAAAGAATTCATCCATTCCTATTTTTTATATGATTAATTATTATTAATTTAAAGCCTAATGATTCAAACATTTACATGTAATTGTAAATTTGGTTCTATCTTTTTAATTTTTGCTTAGATGGCATGATTTAGTTAATTAATTACGATTATAACTAAATTAAAATTTCGATCAAAATAGGATGATGTATCATTATCAATAACTTACACTTCACTGCCATATATATTTAGTAATTACACACGAGTTACCAAAGTCAAGTTATAAATGAACAAGTAAATGATAAATAAAAATTATGAATCAACAAAAATAATGAAAGATTGAAATGTGAAATTATTTTTTTACTCACTTTCATCATGATTTTATGTATTCATTTTAAGAGAAAAACGATATTGGTAATGTAAAAAGAGGTCAGTATATAATTTTGATCGAAATTTTAATTTGACTGTAATTGTAATCAATTAGTCAAATTGGGTCATTTAAATAAAAATTTAAAAAATAAATTAAATTTATAAAAAATATATATATATATTTTAGGACTTAGTTTAATTAAGAAAAAGAGAAAAAGAAAGAATCATATACCAATTAAAATTCTATTTTGGAGGGGGATTGTGGTGGAGAAGTGAAAGTATAAGGTTGTTAGGCCCATCCCCATCCAATGAAATAGGGATTCCTGCACTTGCAAGAGAAAGCTACTCCTCCCATCAAATATTGCAGAGAGAGAGAAAATTATGGGGTCCATTTTTATTTTTTTGTGTTCTTTGATTGTTATGATAAGTTAAAATCTTTATCTTATATATATATATATATATATATATATATATAGTGCGTGTATAGCACACTCTCTTCTCCATTTTGACTTCTAGTGATGATCAAAGTTAGTTTGTTTTTGCATGTCATGAAAGGACATAAAAGATAAACCAGTTGATGCAGGACAAGTAAAAGAAAGAAATATCCTCCTAATTTTCTGTATTTTTAGTTTTAAATATACGTATTATTTTGTGATAAATACATTAAACCGTATGATTTTTTTGATTTTCTCAGGAAAAAAAAAAACTAATGCACTGGAAGATAAATGAAAAGCATAATTTGTCTGCGAAAGTCCCATTAATTTGTATGCTATTCTTCAACAGCACACACTAGGATTCAGCAGAACAGAAGAGTCACAATCAGAGAGATAATGTCAACACAAGAAGAAGAGGTGTCCACCACCACTGACATTGAATTGAAATTCTGGGAACAATTTTAGTGGTGGCAGCTGAGGGGTAAAGTAAGGAGGGATAAATCCTTCCTTTCTGTCTTTTTATCCCTTTGACAGGTTAAACAGTCACTATTTATTTCTATTGATTCCTATCTGGAATTGTTACTTTCAGATTGGGCCATCTTTGTGACATCTCTTTGAAGATTGATAATACCTTGAACACCTTGATTTTAGAACACTTATCTTATGTATATAGTTACAATTAGCATGTAAATATTATTCATCTTTCTGCTATTTATGTACTGTTTTTCAGGTCAGAGTTTCATTTCCGCAAGCCTTTCTGCTCATATCATTCTCTCTTAAAAAAAAATAATTTTCTGAATCTGCTGCCTACTTAAATTATTAATAAGTGGTTGGCAGAAGATTCACTTATATAATTTGAATCTAGATATATACTCTTCAGTCTGGCATTTGCAACTATGTAATCTAACTCTAACCACAACAGCAATCACTGTTATTCATTACATCTTTTTTTTTTTTAATTGTTCAGCAGTTTCTTGTTTATTTCAGAGATTCCTGCTAAGAATTGTATATTCTACAATTATATATCTTGGTCATCATCTCTTTGCAATGATTAAAAGCAACTAGAGGGAATCTTGCCCTTCCAAAACTGAAAGGGGATTAGCATTGCCGCGTCCCTATCAAGTTTTTCTCTACCAGCTAAGCATCCATGGCTCCTGCTTTCTTTGGTCAGGGTAAGGACTTGTTCTAGCCAAAACAGGAAAAAAAGAGATGAAAAACAAGAAAAGGGAAAGAAACGCTTAATTCAACAGAAACCCAATTCTTTCAGGTGAAAATTCTTTTAACTGCAAGAATGTTTTGTTTTATTGGTGAGAGATTACTGCATGAAAAGGACAAGTTTATTTTGTTGGCTACTGGGTCAAAAAAAAGAAAAGAAAGAAAAAAAAAAAAAAAAGCTGATGAAGCAAGTTCTTAGATTAGGTAAAAGGTCAGTGTCAAATTATGTAAGCCAACTAATGGAGTGATGTTAATAAACTGTTTCCCTTGGTTTCAGTTGCAGCGAGTCAGTGACAGTTAACAGAAAGCATGATCTGGAGATTAAATGAGGTTATACATAGTAGCAGAAGTGCTTCTCCCACTCTCATAAAATCATACCCTGAAACTTGTGGTTCCAGTTGTTCTTCAGGCCCATTTCTGAGTCAGGTGGGGTTCTGTTTCAATCATGAATTGGCACTGTATCTATTTATGTATATCTCTAGAGAGAGAATGAAAGATTGATATGTTTGGTATCTTTATAATTTGAATATCAGAAAAACGTCACAAGATCCAATTGCAGTCCAAATCAGAGTCACTTTGAAGCTAAAAGGTTGCGTCATTTTCATGATTTCATATTGGTCATAGCTTCAAAAGATACTTGAGAGCATAGACACGAATCAGAAGTAGATATAACACAATATGCATGATTAAAGGCCTTTGTCCAATTGGGTCATCGTGAAAAATTAATATAGAAGAACTGAGATTTTATTGATTAATAATGGTTTGGAATTCTAAATTACAAAAGAAATGTGTATTCTGTTATATACACTTGTAGACTAACGGTAATTTTCTGTGTAAGGAAAGGTAGAAGCAGCCTTTTTTTCTTAGGGGAGAGGTGTTGCTCCTTTTCCTTAACTAAGCCTGTGATGATCTTGATATCTGAGGCCTTGACCAACAGTCAAAGACTGTTGGTCTTTAATGTCGGTCTTTGCCTGATGAGTTTTGCAGGTATTATATGATTTGGGTACTTCAACACTCCCCCTCAAGGTGGGTTCGAATAAATTGATAGAACCCATCTTGCTAAGAAGTCTTTGGTGGCTTGCTTTGTCTGGGGCCTTGGTGAAGACGTCTGCCAGCTGTTCGTGGCTTCTGACAAACGGGGTTGTGATTTCTCCGGATTGGACTTTTTCTCTTATGAAGTGGCAGTCAACTTCAATATGTTTAGTCCTTTCATTAAAGACTGGGTTTGATGCTATGTGTCTGGCTGCTTGGTTGTTACAGTACATCTCCATTGGATCCTTGCACTTTACTCCCATGGCAGTGAGCACTTGCTTAATCCAAATAAGCTCGCTAGCTGTTGATGCCATGGCTCGGTACTCAGCTTCAGCACTGGATCTTGCTGTTACTGATTGCTTTTTTGCTTTTCCACGTTACTAGATTTCCTCCTACAAAGACACAGAACCCATAGGTTGATTTTCTGTCGCAACTGTCTGCCTAATCTGCATCGGAGAAACCAGCAACGGTGTTAGCATTATTATTATTCTTCATCAAAATACCTTGGCCTGGAGTACCCTTGAGATATCTTAGGATTCTGTCAACCGCATCCAGGTGGGAAGTACGAGGAGCATGCATAAATTGGCTAATCATGCTTACGGCATAGCTAATATCAGGCCTGGTGACAGTTAGGTAGATTAATTTTCCTACCAACCGTTGGTAGTGACCTATGTCACTTAAAGGGTCGCCATCCTCTAGATTGAGACGAGTTTTCGTTTCCATTGGAGTATCTACAGGCTTGGCTCCTATTTTTCCTGTTTCTTGCAGAAGATCCAAGACATACTTTCTTTGAGATAGGAATAGTCCTTTATGAGATTTGGCTATTTCTATTCCGAGAAAGTAAGTTAGTTGACCGAGATCCTTGATATCAAATTCCTTCTTTAGAGCTTGTTTTACTACCTTAATCTCCTCATTACTATTTCCTGTAATAATAATATCATCCACATATACTAAAATAATTATGGTGTGAGTGTGAGTGTATTTAACAAACATAGAAGAGCTAGAGGTACACTTGCTGAAATTAATTTTTAAGAGAAACTGACTAAGCTTGCATACCATGCTCTCAGTGATTGTTTCAGCCCGTAGATTGCCTTTTTTAATTTACATACCAGGGAAGGCTCAGAGGCTAATGTATGGCCTGGTGGAAGTTTCATGTATACCTCTTCGGCTAGAGACCTTTGAAGAAATGCATTCTTGACATCCATCTGAAATAAGCTCCACCCTGAGTTAGTAGCAACAGACAATAAAATACGGACTGTGCTCATTTTAGCTACTGGAGCAAAGGTCTCCTGGTAATCTACACCATAAGTTTGGGTAAAACCCTTTGCTACTAGCCGGGCTTTGTACCTTTCAATGGTACCATCATGCTTGTATTTGATCTTATATACCCATTTACAACCAACTAGTTTTTTATTTGATGGTAGGGTAACAAGATCCCATGTTTCATTTTTCTCCAGAGCCTGGAGTTCCTCTTGCATAGCCTTACACCAATTAGGATTGGTGTTAGCGTCATAGAAGGAGGTGGGCTCTGTGTGTGATGTGAGAGTGTTTAAATAAGCTTTGTAGGAAGGTGATACTAAAGTATAACTGATATAGTGATGAATGGGATATAATACCGAATTGGACACATAGTCCTTTAGCCGAGTAGGAGGTCTGGTAGGTCTAGTGGATCTCTGTAGGGCAAGTTCTTCTGTTAGTGACTCATGATTTCCCCCTGAAGAAGTTGCCATGGGGATGGAAGTATCTCCCCCTGAAGGGTTAGGGTCGATGACAGGCATATGAGTGCGCTCCTGTGCAGAGAGAGTGTCCTGAAGTATGCTGTCAAAAAAGAAAAAATTAGAGGGAAACAAATCGGTTGGGGGTGCTGTGGGAAGAGAGGGATCATTAGGAAAGTAAGGGATGGTTTCGTTAAAGGTCACATATCGGGAAATATATGATTTGTAAGTAGGATCATAACATTTGTAGCCCTTTTTTTCTGAGGAGTATCTAAGGAAGATGGTTTTGACACAATTTTTTTCCAGTTTATGGTGACGTCTAATGTGGACAAAGGCAGTGCAACCAAATACTCGAATATGACCTAGATCGATTTTTCTTTGTTTGAGGAGTTCTAGGGGGCTAAGGTTGTTAAGAA
Organism: Ricinus communis; assembly: GCF_019578655.1. Lineage (NCBI taxonomy): Eukaryota > Viridiplantae > Streptophyta > Magnoliopsida > Malpighiales > Euphorbiaceae > Ricinus > Ricinus communis. Next base: position 31,444,668 of record NC_063260.1, on the reverse strand, counting down.
CGGAGCTAGGAAGCCGATTAATAAGATAGGCTGCAGTGAGGAGGGCATCCGTCCATAAAATGTGGAGAACATTGTTTTGAAAAAGGAGAGTACGAGTAACCTCAATAAGATGTCTATTTTTTCTTTCTGAAACTCCATTCTGTTCAGGGGTATAGATGCAGGTAGTTTGGTGCAGAATACCTTCTTGGGAAGAAAATTTAGAAATTTTTTTGTTGATGTATTCAGTACCATTGTCTAAACGGAAGATTTTAATTTTGGCATTGTACTGATTTTTAATAAAGGTATAAAAATTGAGAAAACATGTAAAAACATCATTTTTCCCTTTTAATAAATAGACCCAAGTAATTCAAGAGTAATCGTCAATAAAAGTGACAAAATAACGGAAGTGATTATAGGAGGTAACGGAAGCGGGTCCCCAAACATCAGAGTGGATTAAATCAAATAATTTTTCTGATTTAGTAGACGATGATGGAAAAGGTAATCTAGTGTGCTTGGAAAATTTATAAACATCACAACAGCTGGAGTCTATTTTAAAATGGAAAAGGTGATTCAAAATTTTGTCTGACGGATGCCCAAACCACCGATGCATCAACAGGCCTTGGTTGGAAAGTTTGGTGGTGGTCAGACACTGACTGGGAGTGGTAAGATAGTATAGGCCATTGTGAAGGTATCCTTCACCAATCGTCTTCCCGGTGATTCGATCCTGAAAAGTCACAGCAGATGGTGAGAAAATAACGTTGCAATTTAAAGTCTGAGTTATTTTACCAACAGATAATAAATTCGATTTAAAATTAGGTAAAAGAAGGATATTTGGTATAGGGTGATTCAAAAGGTTGGAGGAGCCAAAACCAGAAATTTTGGCTCGATCCCCATTGGCAACGATCACATGTTGGGAATTCACAGGAGTAAAATTGTGCAACTGTGTCGAATCCCAAGTCATGTGGTCGGTCGCCCCAGAATCAATAATCCAATCAGAATATGTAGGTAAAAGATTTGTGTAATTGTGAGATACTAAACGTGACCCACGGGATTGCTGAGACTGTAACATGGACTGTAGCTGAGAAATTAGGTGTGAGAGTTGGGAATTGTCAACTGGGCCGGATCCGGGTTGTTGGCTCACCAAGAGGTCTGGTGGTTTGGCTGGATCGCCCAGGCTATTCTTTGGATCACAGGGCTAGGCCAAGACCCCGTCATTGGTCACGGACCGCCTAGGAGCCGCTATTCTTTGGATCGGGGACTAGACTAATGGTCATTCTGGGTTGGGCCGAACGGAGTTGGGTTTTGGCCGGCCAATCTTTGCCATTGGTCCTGGACGTTGGGTCGGATCGGGGCAAACAAATTTGACCCATTAATGAGTCCTCCCGACCCGACAAGTGTGTCATAACCCATAGGGTCAGACACACTTAATCCTACGACGCCACCCACTCTATTCTCCCATCTCCTTTCTTCTTTCTCGCGCCTCCCTCTCCCTCGCTCACCTCGGTGCTGCGCCGGTCGGAGGTTAGGGTGCAGGTGCCAACAACGAGCGGTGGTGTGACCCTGCTTGTTGCAGTGGTGACACTGCTCGAGGTTGATGGGCATCCCCTTGCCTCGGGCTTAGTCTCCCGAGAGTGCAGCAAAGGCTCGGCCTTCATTCTCTTCGGGGTTCGATGCTCCCATTGTAATGTGTCGAGTTTCTTCTTGCTGAACGAGTGCTATGACGGTGTCGAGTGGAGGGAGGCTGCTTGAGAGAAGTATTTGGGACCGGAGAGCTTCGTAGCTCGTATCGAGCCCGCCGAGGTAAGTGTACAATAAGTCTTGTTCCTGTCGCTTGCGTGCTTGATCGAGGTCTATTGTGGGTGGGAGGTAACTCTGTAATTCCTCCCACCGGATTAGTACTTCGGTCGCGTAGCTTGCGCTGGACCTAGTTCCTTGCTTGATGTGTGCTAATTCTTGTTTTAGACTGAAAATGTGTGCGAAGTTGTGCTCTTGTCCATACAGGTTTCTCATCTTCTCCCACACAGCCTGTGATGATGCCAGAAGCATACATAGTCTGGCAATCTGAGGCTCCATCGTGTTGGTAATGAGGGACATGACCAAATGGTCGTTTATCTGCCATTCTTCGATGGTTTCAATCTCCTCTTTTGTTGGTTGGTTCGGATTTTGTATTGTTGGCTTGGTTAGGGTTCCTGTGATGAACCGTAACTTTTTTCTGCCACTCAAGCCAATGTAAACTGCTCTTGACCACTCGAAATAATTCTGATTTCCCTTTAACATAATGTTTGTGAGTTTGGTGAGATCATTTTGTAACATGATGAAAGAAAAAATTTCTGATTGTTGGGTAGATGATGACAGGATCAATCCTGCTCTGATACCATGTGGAAAATTGATTGTAGAAGAACTGAGATTTTATTGATTAATAATGGTTTGGAATTCTGAATTGCAAAAGAAATGTGTATTCTGTTATATACACTTGTAAACTAACGGTAATTTTCTGTGTAGGGAAAGGTAGAAGTAGTCTTTTTCCCTTAGGGGAGAGGTGTTGCTCCTTTTCTTTAACTAGGCCTGTGATGATCTTGATATCTGAGGCCTTGACCAACAGTCAAAGACTGTTGGTCTTTAATGTCGATCTTTGCCTGCTGAGTTTTGCAGGTATTATATGATTTGGGTGCTTCAACAGTTATTAACTCTAATCTGTATTATCCATGAAAATTGTGATTTTTCTTACAAGTTGGACTGACGGGGTTGAAATTACTAACTTTCATAGGGACTGAACCAAGAATCACTGACTGGTAAAATGGCCTTTTACTATTAAGCAGGGTAGTCATGAATTAAAGTGCTGACAGTCTTCCTATCCAAATGTCTCCAACTTATATGGAAAAGATTCTCCTTAATTTGATGTATGTTTTTCCCAACTTTTCTTTCTGATGCATGTGCTGCAATCAACTTGGTGAAAGCTGTGTACGCACTTGCTGCTAGGCTAATTTGCTATGACCTGCCCTCTTTTCTTTTCCGTGATTTGTCAATTCCATTTAAGAGCAAAGCATTTAATAGTACCACTTTCTTTCAAAGGGTTTGATATTCTGTCTCTTTCCTTCATTTTCTTAGCCATGATTATGGCAACTTAATTATTATGGGATAAGCATAACATGTGAATATTTGTAATCCCACATTCTGTAAACAACTGGAGCTAGAGCTCATTGCTATGGAAGGGAGACAATCACAAAACAGTACAGAGTGGAAAGCCCCTTTGGATTCTTGTTTCCAGAACTGTATAGACATGAACAAGCCCTAAACTACTTTTAACACAAATATGGTTCTGGCAAACCTACATACTGATCTATCAGTCCAACACCACCTTTCTCGTCCTTCTTCAAACATGAGCCCAATAATGTACTAGTGTAGTTGGACTTTGCCGAAACTATATGCGGCCTCCAATGATAATATGGCAACTTGTACTCAACGATCTTATAATTGCAGTTAAATTCTAAAAGATTGCTTGATTGGATATCTCAGAGTAAATAATCATGAAAATAATGCACACTTACCATCATCAGTATCTCAAAATCAATACTTCATCACATTTTTTTTTTCATTAGGCTACGAATTGACATATGTAGAACCGTAGTTGCAGAGGTAGAGGGCAATAGAAGTACCCATTTATGTTATTCTTCCTCAACTATCAAGATAATAATCCGTTCTAATGGGTCCAAAAGTCCCAATTAATTGCAACACTTTGTCCTACGAAACTTTAGTCGATGCAAGTGCTTATTAGATAAATACAAATCCAGTTACTTCAAATAAAAAATTGTCCTAAAGGCAAAGGGTACAATACATTTTTACCTTCTTCAGCTGGTGTGATTTCGTTTTCAAGGCTTCATCTCACAATTTAATGCCAAGTTTCATATTAGCTTTCTTGTTTGTGTTGCAAGTGACTGATTTGTTTGGCATCCACTTATTAGACCTAAAAATTTTCTTGCTCGTATTCTGTTGGCCATTTGTCTAAAAGTCTTTTGTCGTCTAGTAACAGTGAAAAAAGACGGAAGAAAAGAGAAAAGGAACTTCCATTTCTCAGGGGCTCTCGATCTTCTTCCTCTCTATCCTTTTTCCCAATTCAAATAGTGTGCAAGGGATGATATGTATTCCACCATCTTTACTTGTCCAGATTATCTATATATATTAACAGATACTTGAGCGACAAATTAGGGTTGGTCATTGAAATTTGTTTATTAACTTCTTATCCGATATCTTAATGGATTATGGATGTTAACCACAACGCCAAAAGCAGCTTAACTTGTAAAAGCATCACCTTCTTTGGTTTTCTTGAGGTTATAAAACATGATATGTTTATGCTTCCAATTGCTCTAATAAGGGGAGGCTTAGATGGATTGTCAAGGGATGTAATAAGGGGAATCAAGTTGGTCATTGCCACTCTTTTTCACTCAGAAGCAACATATTTCTAAGACAACGGTATGCAAAAATACTCATTCCTAAAGAAGGATGTAATTCACTAAATGAATTTTCTTGATTGTTGTATTATGCATCAAATCACTACAAAAGCGTGTTGGAGTTCCTGAGATTTTTGTTTAAGAATCTAATCGAGATTATTCAAATTTTCATGTAATGTTAATCATGTTTCATTGATGTCTCAGCAATATAATTAGTTTTAGGTGAAAAGGAATGGTGATTCTTGTTAGTGTTAGATTATAGCAGGTTTTTGACTAAGGAAAGCTAATCTCTCTCTATAAATGAAGAGGTTGCTGGAACAAGAATGTATATTGGAAAACGTAGAGAAGAAAATGAGTAAGAAAAGAAAGAAAAAAAATGTTTATATTTTTCAGAGTTATAGCTTTTGTTTTTTCGGCAATTTGATTATATTTTCTGCTCCAAATCTTTGTTTAATTTTCTTCTTTTTCTTCCTACCAAATCCAACAAAGGGAAAGTATAATCACTCTCTAATGGATTAAATGGAACTTCAGACAAATACTCCTATGCATTTTCGCATTCGGGATTTATATGTTGACAGGAATTTCAGTAAGTAGTTTGCAGGATCCCTTGCCAGATTCCAGGGCTAGACACGACCTAACAAAGTATAGCAGCTTTATGGTAAAGCGTATTCTGAACAACTCTCGTCTAATCAAACCCTGAATTTTTCTCCACCACCTCCCGCATTTAACAACGCATTCATGGAGTTAACCGCAATTGTTCTGGTCGCGAATGCTGAAAACAATAAACTATAAGAACATATCACTTCGTCTTCTTTTTAAGAGCACTGCGCAATTGAGTTCTCTGGCTTTCTATCCCGTCTTCCAAAATCTTGGCCTTCGAGCTATTCTTTTGGATGCCTTGTGGCCATTTAATGCATCCTTTCAACGTGGATTCACCAATTCCTGAGAACTCCACTACCCCTGCAAGATCCAGGTTTCCAGGCCTACCTTCACATGATTTTCTTTTTCCGATAACTTGTGCTTGGGACAGTAATTTTGCTATTTGAGAGCCTTCCATCACCAGCAGTATCCAATGTTAACTTGCAGCATATGCCATTATTTGCGCCTGATCCCTGAAGCTTACCTATCGAAGACGGCCCCTGCAATGATCGTTCTACCTCTGCTGACCAACCTTACTCATATGAGTGTTCGGAGAATCCTGAACTCTAGTCATCCTACACTCTTTTGCACTCTGCCAAGCAATTTTACTTTGGCTAGGCTCATCAACAGAGGGCTCACTCTCTTCAAGGAAATGACTTGAATCCTGACCCTCAGCGTCATTTGCGGATTCCGAGTCACTTCTGTCGTCATCAAGATGACTGCTGCTATCACTAGAGCCATTTGAGCGACGCAGCAAATTCTGCAGGTCATTATAATGATTTATCATGGAGATAGCGTTCTGTATTTTGGAAATATCACTTGCAGGCCTGTTATCACTGGACGGTTCATTTACCCTCTCTTTAGCTTCAATTTGTCGAAGTTCTTATAAAATAGAGTATATGTTATCTAAGTCGGGAGGCGTATCAGAAAATTCCATCATGTCTTCAATTTTCACTGATTTAGCTGCTCAGCTTTTTGCCTGATTCCATCGCATCCAAGAAAGCACTTCCTGAGCCTAGAAAAGTTTCAAGATCACCTAATAACTTGTTCGTTTGACTATACTTATCTTCCAGAGAAAATGTTTGCATCAATCAGCTCCATCCAGGCGCGTTCTTCACGCCACACCTCAGCAATCTGCAACATTCTCCTCTCTTCTTCTATTTCTTCCTGCATTTTGATTGATGCCATTTTCAGTGCTTCAACTCTCGCTTTATCTTCAGCAATTTTATTTGCTAATTGTTAATTTTTTTGAGAGGAGGAGAAAGAGCAAATGCAAGAGTAAAATGCTTAGAACTCTAGCTTTATATTTAGTGCATATTGCTACATATTGCTCTATATTCTTATTGACAAGATAAGCAAATATATAGTGTTTTTACAATGATTAAACTAAAGCAACTAACACAAGTTAGCCTACTAAATAAAGCAATCTAGTACACTAAACAAGATAGTGTTACACATGCATTGGCTTAACTTAAACATGACATGCTTATCCTTTTCATACTCTTAACCAAAAAATAGATTATTTTCACTAGAATGAGTAATTTTCATGCACCATATGGGACAATGCACATAAACAACAAGAGTAAATTTTTCCATTGTTGTTATGACAACCTAAGTGCCATTTCGCACTTAACAAATTCATTACAAACTTCCTCCATTAGCTCTCTGCCCTTCTTCTCTTCCTCATATTTTTTCTCGAACTTCTTCGCAGATAATTTGGCGTTTGCCAGCTCATTGAGAATTTTCATGCACTGGTGGTTTTTATTTTCCCTGCTTTATTCAGATTTAAAATCCTTTATAACTTCATGGGTGTCCTTTCGTTCTCTCCTCCGTCATAAGGTTCTCTTTTCTCCAAGCTTCCTCAACAAGGATTTGTTTTGCTTCTGAAAGGACCGTACCTCAGCTTCAAGCTCATGCATACGCAATTGGGCTTGCAGTGTTTCAGCTCTAATGCAAGAAGCAACAGAAACAGAAGGGATTTGATCTTCAAGAAGTTTCATGCGGTGATTAAAATAGTAGCCCTCGTTGGATTTCCTTGGATGCGTAGAATAAGGTCCCATTTTGTTGCTCCCTCCTTCGTATGTTCAGAACACGGCGAGCAGAACTGAATCTAAAAACACAAAATGATAAAATGAAAGATTTAAAGCTTGAAATCCAAACAATAACAAGAAATAGTAATTGGGTTTCATGTATCTTCTGATGAAATCCATGCTTCATACTCGAGCTAAATTCAGAAGTCCATAAATAATACTTTCCTGTACCACATTCTCTGGCCAAACAACAAGAAGAAACACGAAATCTATAGACCAAATACCAGGCTGAAGAAAAAGCCTAATTATCATTACATGCTAAGTTGCATGAAAACTTAAAAAAGGAGTTACATTTTTAGTGTCCGATGCATTTTAGATACTGAAACTTTTTTAAAATTTTCTGAATGCGTTTCAAAAACTTAAAAGAACCGTTTCTAATTAATTTTTATATTTCTATTCATATTTTAAAAATTTAAAAAAAAAAATTAAAAATATTTCTATTTAATCGGATTTCCTATTTAGAAAATTTTTTACTGTTTTTTTTTTCTATTTATAAATAATTATTTTTATTATATAATTTTCTTATTATATGAATATATTTAATTCTTAGTTATTTTATATTTAAGAGTTTGTATATAAATGTATGTTTCTTATACATTTTTTTTCTTATTTTATAGTAATTATATAATTGTCAACATAACTAGTTATATTAATTGTATTTAATTTATATCTTTTATGATAATAAAGACAATAATACAGTAAAAAACCTAGAATATATATATATATATATATATATATACTCATTTTCTAATTTTTTTTAAAAATTTGGTATTTTTATATCATGTTGCGTTTTTCATTTGCATGCAATTTAAATTACAGGACAAACACATACAGAATCCACATATCTAAATTCCTTTATTTTAATTTTAATTACTAGTTGTGATTCGAAATGTATAGCAAGAGCTTGTATCATTGAAGAGGCAGTGGGGATGCATAATGATCAATAATTAGACTCGCACTATTGATTAAGAACTTAAATTAAAAAAGAAATTAGCTTCAATAATGGGATACATACATCTAAATGCACCCAAAGAAAAGTTCACGATCACATACTCCAAAATGACAACAAATAGACAATGCATCTTAGCCCATACAACATTTCTATATATCCCTATTTCTCAAATATTTACACGCGTCTCCAATGAGTATAATAAAACATCGCAAAAATAACAAAATTTAAATATAAGCAGAAATGCTCTTGTATATATAATTTTCATGCTTTTACTTTTAATATTATGTTTTAATTAATTAATTAATTTTAGATATATAATTGTTGAAAATATTATTTTAATTTTAATTTTTAATATTAATTTATAAAATATAATTAATTTATTAACTAATATTTAAAAAATACGTCATATTGAAAACTCTATTAAGAAGAATGTTTCTCAAATATAAGATTTGATGTAGGACCATTTATTATATTTATTTAGTTATAATTAATTAGATTTTATACAAGTATTTTAAAGGAAGGAAAATATTTATAACTAAAAAAATAACAACAGTTTATGCGAAAAGTTTATTTTGGGTACTGCTCGTAATTAATATAATTTTTTAAAAAAATTTCTTTCTTTTATAAAAAGAAAAAAAAGAGTTTATTTTCCTGCATGAAATCTAGTAACAAGTTGGAAAAAAATAAAAAGGAAGGGAGCATGGAGTTGGATTTTTCTGGCATCTTGTAATTCAACATCATTTTGGTTTTAATTTCCTATAATGATTGCTGAAATTGGTGTAAGTAGAAGTGATTAACTAAATCATTGGTTGCTTGAACTGTTATTTAATATAATGATTGATATGTGATTTTGAAGTTCAAACTTGTCAGGTAACAAACATTGTTTTTGAAGAAAAGAAAAATAAAATTAACGTATTGTTAGATCATTGTAAGATTTGATCTTTAACATATACATAAATGTGCAGCAGAAAAGAAGTTACAGCAAAGAACAGAATATTCAATTCAAGCCACAATGTTTTTAGTTGATAATTTCACAAAATCAAGCTTCTTCTTCTGCTACTCGGACAAAGTTTCATATAACATTTTCTTGGCATAAATCTGACGAACATTTTCTTTTCTTGTGGCATAGACCGAAAACATTAAATGGAACACAAGAAAAATATGAATTTAAGCATAAAAAGTATTGTGCTTGGACTCAATCATTTTTATAGATCATTAAATCATTAGTGAGTTTCGAAGATTATATCTTGGGCCATGATCGGTCGATTTCTTTCAGGGAAATCAAGGCTCACTTTATAACAAAGATTAGGATTTCCTTTTTTATTAGAACAAAAACTACGTCAATATTTTATGTAAAGATTAAAAAAGACTATGTGATAAAGACTGACTGTGTATTAACATCAAATGATATACATGGACAGCGTATATATATCTAAAGAATCTGGAACCCTCTCTAACCAATGAAAAACAAGAGGTAAACCAAAGAAAGAAACAATATATACAAAAGAGAAAAAAGGAATTGGTTAAATCTACTCTGGAATACTCTGCAAGGCAGGTTTCCAAGACCTGTGATGATGGCACTCCATTTCAAGATTTTTATCAGCTGATGATGAGTTAATCAAACTAGCAAGAACTTCTTCCATTGACAGACCTTGCATGTCAACTCTTGCCATTAATTCTTCAAGCTCTTTCTTCGTAATCTTGATTTTTACTTCCCTAGTTGAAGAAGAACTTGAACTCATAAACCCTCCCATCATATCTAGATCTTCACCAAGCAACCTCTGCCTTTCGGTGATGTCATGATGATGGCTATGATCAGACGACGATATCTTCTCTTGTCCCACCGATCCCCAGTCGTCTCCGGCCCAGACCACCGAAGACGATGAAGATACACGTCTGCAGCAATTTCCCATATATACTTTACGTACGTGTGTAATGAAAGTGAAGAGATTTGGGAGAAGGAGAGGGTGCGCTATATATAGGAGGAGATAGATCGGGAGAGAGAGAGAGATGTACCTAGAAATGAAACCAGGTACACGTAGGATTATTTTGAAGCGGCAACGTACGGAGGATGGCTGTTTGCTGACCAAAACAAGAAGAAGCAAAGTTGCACTACAATGCCGTGTAGGACCCAATATGTCTGAAACCTGGCTTCTACAGCTTAAGCCGGTGGTGACGGTGAGGTGGCAGTCAAAAGCTTGCCCTGGCTTTTGGGTAACAGGACCTGACCTGCCTGGGAGAGAAGGGTCATAGTTTTTTGTGAATAAACAAAAGGTTTGTATTAGTGTGAAATGGATAAGGAGGTGGCATCTTTTGATTAGGTAAGAGTGTGAACTCTTATTTGCATATGGAATCTTATTACAAGACTTAAAAGAAAAAAAAAAACTCTATGCTTGTTCAACTATATATTGAAATATTAATTTTATCAGATTTAAAGTTAATAAATGGAATTTATTATTTAATAAATACTTATTTATTATCAATATTTAAATTTTTTAATAAAATTTGAACCTTTTACTCTAAAAATAAAAATGAAAATATAATAAATTATGTTGAAATTAAATATAAAAGAAATTCAACACATATCAAATAGAGGGTCCTTCTTCCACGAAGCCTATTTCAACCCAACCCCCCACGTGTGGAAATTTGCTTTGCTTACTCCATTAAAATATTGTACGCTAATCACATTCTTTGGTTGTTTATGTTTGTTTCTTACACTAATTAATTCCGTTCTTACTTAGAAAAGTAATTATAAATACGAAATCTACGCTAATTCAATCTTTTTCTTAGCTATCTAATCAATTTTATAGATATATTAACTTATTCACTTTCAATGAATTTAAAATATTATTTTATATTTATATTTAATTCTTAAATACTGTTTTTCTATATTAAAAAAGGAATAGCCCAAGATAACAGGATACCAATTGTAGACGTATGTGTCATAGATAGTCATCTAGTAATGTTTATCTAAACTTGATCCAACATAACTAATAAAATATTATAAGTATTTTATACTTTAATAATAGATTATTAACTCATATTTATTTATTTAAAATTAATAAATATGTATCAATCATCTATCAGTTTGGTGTATATATATATATACGGGGACATACACCGAGTCTAAATATAAATTTTTTAAAATTTAAAAACTATTATCAAATTTTAAATAATAAAGTGAAAACAACATTAATATGATTAGAATAATATGAAAATAGTATCTATAAACTCAATTTGGCAGCAAATGTATATCTTAATTTGAATAAGTGTGAAATTTAAGTCTGGTTTGAATCACTACAAATGCTTGATGATGTAATAATATATCGACTTTGATGTTGGTAGAAAATAATATGCAAACGAGAGCAGTGTCAAGCCCACTGATATGGATAAAATCCATAGAGTACTGATCTGAGAGAGAAACGACGAATTAAGAAACAGAAATCTTATGAAAGGCAGCAAAGACAGAAGGGTTACAGCCATTATCTTTAATGGCGATCGATATAAGAGAAGAGAGTCAAGCTGGTTGTTGAGTACCCATTCTTGCCTATACGTAACAAAGGTTTGAACTTACAAGCCACATCTTCATTATATATCACAATTTTAATTAATTGCCAATATTATTTTCCATTATAGCTGAGCATGAATTTTAATGAGAATCTGAAATTATTAAAATTACAATATAATCGAATTAACAAATAATTTAGCATCATGTTTTATTTTAATTTCAGACCAACACTATATGAGTAATGTATATATAATTATAGTGGCATATAGAGAACAAAATGTATCACTTGCCTGCTAGCAGGCATCATTATAGCATGAAATGATAAATATATTCTTGAATCAGTCAGTGCCGTTTTAAGCTTATATTTTCTAGAAAATAACTTTCAAAAACCAGTCATTTGAATTCCAATTCTATATATCTAATGATGTGAATGAAGAGACACGTGTGAGATTAATTGGTCCAGTCATGCATGTGATGTTCTAGATGCACTTGTAATTTTCTGCTATATAATGTCATCATCATCAGATAATTGAGAAGGTCAAACCCTAATTAAAGAAGCAACTCACTGAATTCGTACTTCCACATCCATGTAATACTTTTAACACTAAATAAAGGCAGTTTGCATATTTTATATGCCCATCTTAATTAATTGTATGTATATCATAGTACAATAACATTATTATATCCATTCATAAATAAAGCAATATTAATATCACTACAATTCTCTTAACATTATTTTCAGCCAAAGTGAAATTCAACCTCTAACTTTTAGATAGCTCAACTGTGTCTGTAAAATTTAAAAAATAGATTATTAGGGCTAACTTATTTTTTTAATTAGTGACGATGGTGTTTATTTTTCTTTATTAAATTGAAGAAACAATATTATTTATGATTTTTACCCATTAAAAATAGTATTAATACTTTCTCGCATATAAAAAATTGAACTGGTATCTTTTAACACCAGAACTAACTAGTCATATGCTGTTGTAATGTGAAATAAACAGAATTAGCTTATTCTATTTTCAAAGTTTAAAAATAAAAGTGAGCTATTTTAGAGTTGAGGAGGGTTTAACTGTGCTTTGACCCTAAATTCAAGGGCTTATTTGGATGTGTTTTTCCAATTTTTTGAATTGTCTTCAAATAATTGCACTCGTATAAAGTCGTGGTCTCTTTTCCAGATCATGGGAAGCATGAGATTCGACCCCATTATTGCGGTTGCTTTCTTTAAAAAAAAAAAAAAAAAAAAAAAAATCAAAAACTGGTTCTTTTTATTATTATTATTATTATTGCGGTTGCTTTAACGATAATATTGGTCAGTAATTTTTATAATTACATAATTTAGGTTGCACCCTATCTGTTGTTTTAAAGATTTTGATCACTTAATTAGGAAGCCACCGTTGATCCCTCAAACTCCCTTTATCTATATTACAATAATAAATTCTTTGTCTCCAGATCAGAGATCTCTCTCTTCCTTTTTAAGTCAAGCTTTCCGCTTAATGAACTAAAAAAAAAAAAAAAGATAAAAAATCTACTTACAAAATCTCACATTAATTTCAGTAAAGATTGCATCATTAAATGGAAACCCAATCACGATTGATCCCATAATCCTACCCCCTGTTTCTTCTCGAGAAAATTTAATTATTTTGAGAGGATTTAATTCCCAATATCCAAATATCTCTTTTTTATATATATTTTATAGAAAATTATTTTTTTATTTTTTTATTATCATGAATAATACTTTTTTAAATTCATTTCAACGGTTATTATAATTTTTCGCGCATTATCATTTTACATATCTATAGTTATAGAAATTGAAATATCAAAAAATTTATTTTAATTTAATTCACTTTTAATCTCCTAAAGGATTTTGTCCGGAGAATTCGATTTCAATTTCACCTGTTTTTACTGATTCAAACTGATTTAGTTCTAGTATTGAACCAGTTTATGCTAAGAGTTAAATGCTAGTAATAGGATTTTGGCACCTTTTTTTTTCTTTTTTCTTTTTGTTTCTTTGTTACTACCTATGATTGAAGTTGACTTTATAGAGCTTTGTGTAGGAATTCAAAGCTAAGGCCAAAATGATGCTTGAACATAGCCTCTCACACCTAAAATCTTAGCAACAACAACATTTGAGCCTGCCTAATTCCTAAATTTGGTGCCCAAAACTCACAACCATAAACAGAACTGAAGCTTGAGTAGTTATAATTCTAAAAAAATCTAATTTAATTGGTAAGTATGTTTTTATTTCCCTGATATATAAAATGTTATAGTAAACGAATTTAATATTTTCTTTTAATAATCTAACCGATAAATTTGTGAACAATTTACAAGTAGCTCCAGTTGTTTATAGGTATAAATGGGAGTCAGAAAAGAAGTGTTATTACCATACATTATAAACAGACAATTAATAAATGAGGAGGAAACAAACACCAGAAAATTTAATTTCATCAACCCACAGTACACCAACCATTCATAAATTAATTTTTTTTTTTACAAACCATCACCCAACTGCCACGTTATCCTTCACACGTGCCAACCCCACCCCACATGAACACGACCCTCACTCTCACGTGCCTCGCGTGCCAAAGCGACCCAGAAATGCCAGGGTAGTGGTGCAAAAGGTCATTGATGGCATTAATGGCACTAGTGCTAATTATATCTCAGTCTTAATGTCTTTGTGTTGTGGGTCCCTTTCTTTCTCTCTCTAAAGAGTTACAGCTGGTCTGGTCTTGCTAGCTACTACTATAACACTTGAACAACAGAAAGGTTTAATTTTTATCCATCTCCTTCTCTTTGTTTCTCCAATCATACCCAATTCCACTTCTGTACTCTGAATTCGAAGCTTACAAACTTTTTTAAACTTGTGCTTTTCTATCATCCATTTCCGGTGTCGTTGTTGCAGTAGTTTTTTTTTTTAATTGTTCTTTTTTTGTTTGGGAGTGATAAAGGTAAAGAGGCATGAATGAAGGAGTGTCTCTCAAGTTGTTCAGTTCAAGTATGGTTCTTATAGAGGTGTTTCTGCTCTTCTTAAGTTAGTATTCACCTCTTATTTACTGTTTCCTTTTCTGTTTTTTTTTTTTTAATTATTTTTTTATGTTAATTTTAGTATGATCTATTAGTTAATTCAGTTGGGTCATTTTCTAAATTGCTCTACTATGGACTATGTCATTGGGGTTTTGGTGAATTTTAGTTCCCTGTTGTGCTTTTATAAATTGGTTTTATGGAATTTGAAAAATTGATTCTTTTGGGAGGGTTATTGAGTTTTATGTTGATTGTTGAGGTGCATTGGCTCTTTAGCTCGTTTCCTACTATTGTCTGGGGCTGTTTTCTGTTCACATGCGACTTATCATCACTGTTTGCATGTAAGTAGTGTATCTTAGGCTTTTCTTTCGCAATGGATATTGTGCTGCTCCTCTTGTTTTACATGTTTAGCATTTACTATTTTAACGAAAATAAGAATAGAAGGCTTTGCAGAGCTCCAGGATAAGGGTTATTTAGTTCAGTCAAACTAGTGATATAAACTTAGACTTTACCGTGAGATTTTCCATTGTTTACTGATTATGTTACTACACTTAGCAATTGCCCAAGGATTTAGTGGCTTGGAAGGAGCACTAAACAATGAAGCATTTCCATTATCGATTTGATACCCTAAGTTGTTTGCTAAGCTACATACGTGCCTCCCTTCATTGAACCTTTGCTCCAGTCCTGCAATACATGGCATACAATTTAATTGTATAGCCAACCTTTGCTCGGGTCCACTCTGTCATATATGCATGCCCAGCAATCCCATTTGTGTATGTGCATTTTCATTCTATGACAGAGTGTCTTCTTGTTTGTTGCATCCTAATCATCTCTTTTGGTAGAACTTTTACCTGGATTGGAATATTGTGGTGCAACAGAATTTGTATGTTATCATTACATATTACCTCTATTAATTTTGCTCATCTTTCTAGGTAAACATGGTTATCTGTGTCTCTTTGAGTGCACTTTTACTTCAACTTACCTCTGAAACTATGGCTATGAAATACATCTGTGGATAATATACATTTCTTTTGGTCAGTAGCATTATAATTTCACTTTTAAGGGTACTCATCATGTTGACCTATTCTTCTGCTATAGGTCTAAATGAATCTTACTTTATGAGAGGCTATGCATTGATCAATAGAAGACTGGATGACTTTCTTCCTGAGATCTCGCCAAATGCAGGTCCTCAGCCATTTCTCCCTATTCTTGCACCTTCTCCATTGCAACCTTTCACAAATGGTTCTATACCAAAATTATCAGGTTCTTCTTTTGCACCATGGTTTCATTAGACTCTCAAGCCATCTGAAATGCCCAATTACACTATAAACTTGGTCCTAACCTCTTTCTTTTAGGACTTTGTACGTTGAACTTCACTGCTGCTGAAAGTTTGATGAGCATGACATCAATTGATTGCTTGGGCGTCTTCGCACCATTGTTGGCTAATGTTATATGTTGTCCACAGTTGGAAGCCACCCTTGCAATTCTTATTGGCCAATCCAGTAAAGAGACTAACGTGCTTGCTTTAAATGGGACTGTTTCCAAGCATTGCCTTTCGGATATTGAACAAATTTTGGTTGGTCAGGGTGCTGCAGATAATGTTAAGAGAATATGCTCAGTCCATCCATCAAATCTCACTGAAGGATCTTGCCCAGTTAAGGATGTGAATGAGTTTGAAAGCACTGTCGATTCATCTAAGCTTCTTGCTGCCTGCATGAAGATTGATCCTGTGAGAGAATGTTGTGACCAAGTATGTCAAAATGCCATATCAGAAGCTGCTACAAGAATTGCATTAAAAGCTTCTGAAATCTTGAGCCTAGGTGGGGCACATGGTTTACCTGAGCATTCAACTAGGATTAATGATTGTAAACATATTGTTCTCCGATGGTTGGCAAGTAAACTTGATCCTTCTCATGCAA
Source organism: Ricinus communis (assembly GCF_019578655.1). NCBI lineage: Eukaryota > Viridiplantae > Streptophyta > Magnoliopsida > Malpighiales > Euphorbiaceae > Ricinus > Ricinus communis. Next base: position 31,428,112 of record NC_063260.1, on the reverse strand, counting down.
AGGAGGTTCTCAGAGGACTATCTAATTGCAATGTTAATAAAGGTAAGTTGGCAAACTATGAATCTAGAACACTAGCTTTATCTTTTATACGATAATCATTGTTGTGCATTGATTCAGTTGCTGAGTCCTGTGCCATTCGGCCATTTTCAGATTTTTAGTTGACTGTTCTGTTAAAGAAATTTCTGAACAGCAAAAACACTTATTTCTCTATTATTCTTTACTGAAATATCAAATAACATCTATGAGCATTCATGTATATCTTAAAAATCCCCACTAGGAAGTCATGTAGGTCATCACTGCCATGCATAAACCAGATTGATGGGACATTTTGGTGTTCAGTTCCTTACAGATAACATCGTCTAAAGCATATTATCTGTACCACTCCATATTTGCATATTGATCCTCTCTGTTTTAATTTAATGTACAATTCAGTTAGCCCCATTGGTTGCTTAATCTGCTCTCAGTTTTTCTCTTCTGATTTCTGCTTCAGTTTGCCCTCTGGTTTTCCCTGACATGAGCCATGTTGCAAAGGGCTGTGGGAATGGAGTAAGTAACACTGCAGGGTGCTGTAGTGCCGTGGACAGCTATGTGTCTCACTTACAGAAACAGACTCTTATTACCAATTTGCAAGCTTTGGATTGTGCTACAACTCTAGGAATGGAGTTACAGAAATCAAATATTACTAGAAATGTTTATAGCCTTTGTCACATAAGCCTCAAGGATTTCTCACTCCAAGGTTAGTGTTCTTATGAAGCGGAAACGTTTTCCTCCTCTTCTCTTTTTCCCTGTTTGCTTTTGGTCTTTTAGTTTACCTTAAAGCAGAAACTAATGCAGATTCTTTTCTCACTTTTGTATGATACTGGTGATCAACAAATGGCATACATCAGTTGCAAAACAAGGTATGAATAAGGTTAACATGCATTGATCTACCTCTCACCCCATTTACCTATTTGCTATTTTACATTATCCTGGGTATAGTTATTGTATACTTAACCAGTGTTCGCATCTGTGATCTAGAGCCATATTATGGACTGGACTAGATTTGCATAAAATATGTTGGATGGCGTTTAGAATTTTGTTTCTACTCGATCTATACTTCATTCTTTGACCTTTTGTTCTGTTCCCCCTCCTTTTCCGGAATAGAATCTGGATGCCTTCTACCAAGCTTGCCTTCTGACGCAACACTGGACAAGTCTTCAGGGATTAGCTTCATCTGTGATCTGAATGACAATATTCCTGCTCCATGGCCCTCTTCATCTCAGTTATCAGCATCATCGTGCAATAAAAGTATATCTCACTAATTAGGGCTATTTAATTGGAGTTACTTTCTGTTGTTTGAAAGGTGTAATTTTTTCTCTTCCATGTTTGTTTTTATATAAACCTGATTTACTGATTTGCAGCTGTGAAAATTCCAGCACTTCCTGCAGCTGCATCTGCTCAAAGTGGTATGATGGTTTTATACTTCATTTTGTAGAAAATGGGTTGAAAATCTGCTTTATGCCTAAGAATTGTGAAAACAAAAACTCTGCTTCACTACTTCTAGGACTGGACACCTGTAGGGCATTTCTTCTCCCGAACTCCCCTGTCTTAATGCAGTGTCTAAACTAGGGCATTTGACACCTGACGAGTGTTCTAGATGAATTTCAGAAATCATTCCAGGCTGTGACATGGGAACTTCCATTTTAAATCCTCAATTCCTCCACTAAATCCCTTGTTCCTGATTTGTTGATTCATAATTGCTTGCATTGAATTTCTCTGCTCCCGGGGGAGGGATTTGCTTCTTAGCTATGCCCCAGATGTCCAAGTTAGCCTAGCTAGTAAAAGAAAATGGGAAAAAGGAAAAAGCAGAAAATTAATCTTGTGTGTTTGTGCCAACTTTGAGTTGCCTCTTCCTGACTCAAATTTCGTGTTTACAGGGCTTTATAATGAAGATGTCGTATTTTATGTGCTATTTGCTGCCTCAGCCACTATGATGATGCTGTCATAGACTTGTAGTGTCTTCTTTATTCGATGGGATCTTGCTTCTTCTCCAAATTGAGAAGGCTCCCATACCTGATACACATTTACTAGTTCTTGTAGATTAAAGTTAATTATCAGATTGAGCTCATGTCAAAAATGATTCACGTGTCTGACCCTTGTTCATCCAAGTGTACCTGGCAGAGTCTGCAAATTTCAACCTGAGGTGAATTTGAGTTTGCCTCTGATTGTAGTAATTCATGATTCTTGCATGCTTGTGTAATAAAACTTTTGTGAAGTACTGGAAGATCAATATCTGTAGAAAAATCACGATATAGTATTGTATGTCCACTATTTGACTACCATGTATATGCGTACTGGAGAGGAATTGATTTCTCTTTTTTTTTTTCTTAGTCAATTCTGGATTAGATTTGTACAGATTAGGATGATCGTGCAGATATATTATAGACATAAATATTTGGTCCCATTTTCTCCGAATGTTCTTTGAATCCTTTGTTTCTCTTGTGTTGCCAACGGAAACCTAACCTAAAATTGGAAGTTAGCAGGCTGCATAATGAGACATCATTATATGGACATAATCCATCACATTATCAATTTAACCAAGAGTATGGGGACATTTTCAACTTATTTTTCCATGTCATCTCATGCATTGTCTTTTGATCAACTTATTAGTAAACTTCAACACAGAGAAATTTTAAATGAGAGCCGAAGAAGGTTGTTAACAGGAGGCCATCGTCAGTTTTTTTTTTCCTCCAGGTAAATTTTTCTGGAAAAGTTTTGGAGGGTGCATTTTATGTGAAGTTCTTTTAAGATTATGTTTGGAAGTTTTTTTTTTTCCTGGATGCACGAAATCATCACTTTAGTTTATTTTAAAGCAGGTTTGGTTATCATGAATTTGTTTCAGCTAACTGTATCAAATCAGAAATAATAAATTTGGGTATTGTTCGTTTTGTTTCTATGTTTAGTTGCCCGGAGTCAACTTTATAATTTCTAAAAGAGGATAGATGGGCTAACATAAAAAAGCAAGTTAAAATTTCTCTGATTCTCCAATATTGTTTACTTCCATTTTTATATAACCCCATCAAGACAAGTTTTAACTTAAGTAAACTATGTAAAAAACCCAAATCACACCGAAAGCAATTAATCTGCAACAGAAAAAGAAGAAAGGGAAGCCATGGCCTTGTGGAGAATACTGGTTTTGGAAGTCTTGCTTCAGTACCCTTCTATCTTTGTCGTACTAGCATCAGCAACAGCAACAGCACCAGCACCAGCACCAGCACCAATACCAGCAGTTTCATTGCCACTTGGATCGAAGTCTACTTGCCAGAGCAGTTGCGGCAACCTTAACATCCCTTTCCCATTTGGCATGGAAGAAGGGTGTTACTTAGACTATAGCTTCCTGGTATTGTGTAATGACACTGGAAATCCAACCTTAGCTAAAAGCATCATTATCCAAGCCAATAGGAACATAAACCTAAAAGTGTTGAATATATCCCTTGATGGTGATCTACGAGTTTGCTCCCAGTTTCTTATGATTGTTATAACAGTTCTTGGAATCAAATAAATTGCCATGATAATCACTTTACATTCATTTTCCCCGTCTCATATACCCGAAACAAGCTTACTGCAGTAGGTTGCGATACTTCTGCATCATTGTATGGTTCGTCCAGCGCTGAAGTTGATGGCTATGCAAGTGAATGCTCCTCCCAGTGTCAAGGATTCTCTGATATTGTTAATGGATCTTGTTTCGGCACCGGATGCCGCCAAATTTACATTCCTAAAGAAATGAAGAATTTCTGGATAACTGCTTCTAGCGATGATGATGAAGTCCATGACAATATTTCTAAATTCAGTCCATGCAATTTTGCTTTTTAGTCGAAGAGGGTAAATATAATTTCTCTTCCTTAGACCTTGTCGATTTACGATATAAGAAAGAGTTTCCTGTGATTATGGATTGGGCAGTGGGGAACACAACGTGCGAAGAAGCTAAAAGGGTTCCTCAGACTTATGCTTGTCGCAGCAATGATAGTTTGTGTAATGACTTTGACAATGGAATTGGTTATCGTTGTAATTGATCTCAGGGATATTATGGGAATCCTAATCTTCCAAGTGGTTGTCAAGGTACACTACTTTATATTATATAATAGTTTTTAACTTCACGTGCGCATTCTGATTATGAATTAATTATTCTGGTCTTAGTCATTCTGTTTTAATTTGTTTATTTATTTAATTTTTTGCAAGTTTTGTGGTTGTATTGGTACTATTTGAGTTTGTATGTCTCTTCACTTTTGGATTGTATAATACCTTGCTGCTGTTTTTTCTGTCCTGTTCTCTCTTTATATGAAATCTGTGGCTTACCAAGAGGGAGAAGGAAAAAAGAAAGGCTGTCTTCAACATTCTGATGTTTGATTGTTCTTTCAGTTTTGGCATGCTGGTTCAGATTCTGCTGTTAACATACTGATACGCGAGTACGCTGCTTTTTGTTGCTAATACTTAAAACTGCTTCTTTCTTGGTTGGCATTTGTATTTTGGCCCTCCTTTAGTATTCTTAGTGGCTGCGTTTTTCTTGTATCTGGTCTGCTCTTTGTTCTTTTGGCTTTCTTTGAGTGTAGCATGTGTTAGTTTCATGCTCTTCTTCCTCTTGCTTAGTGTAAGCGCATTCATTTTAGTATGAAATGTTTGATGAGTTTATGACACATTATTAGCAGAGTAATGGTACTTGATTGCCCATCTCAATCAATTTATTGCACATTGTACTTTTAACTAGCAACCCCTTATTGCCTTTGACCCTTGGTTTTGTTGGTGTCCAGATATCAATGAATGTCCAAACTCAAGCCTCAATCTATGTGTATTATCCGAATTTATGTGTCAACAGAGTGGGAAGTTATGCTTGTTCCTGCCCTCAAGGCCACCATGGAGATGGTAGAAAAGATGGACAAGGTTGTATCTCTGATCAGTGGCCTTGGGCTAAGATTACTATGGTATGTATATAATTGAATTTGCTTAGCAAGTTCTAAATACTTAATCACAGCCAGAATCATTAAATGAAGAAAGAAATGAGAATGTCCTTCTGATTACTTCTAGGTGCGAGTGTGGGCATTCTAGTTGCATTCGTTGCCCTTTCTTATGTGTGCTGCGGAATTAGACAAGTCAGAGAAGGATTTTTTAAAGAAAATGGTGGATTATTGCTTCAAGAAATTCTATCCAAGACAGATCAGTCTAAAAAAAGTAGCCAAGATTTTCACTGAAAAGGAACTCAAGAAAGCAACAAACAATTTCAATAAGAGTGAAATTGTCGGTGAAGGAGGTTAAGGAACATTGCAAGATGGAAGAAGAGTTGCTATAAAAAGGTCAAGAATGATGGATCGAGCTCAAATTATGTTGAAAAGAAAACAAAACAGGGGACATGGTCTCAAAGACTGCACAAGCTGGATTGCTTGTGCAAGCTTCTTATCCCTGACCAAGGGTAAAAGGGAGCAACCTTTCCTGCAAAGCAGGAAAGGTCACTTCTACCTTTCCCTTCCAGAAAGTAGCTGTTAGGACATACTTCAGCATCAGTTCGCATTCAAAAACAATGGCTCACAATGAAACCACCAAAATCACCAATATTGTGCTGCAGGGTAGTCACAACTACTTTGAGTGGTCAAAATCCATTTTCATTGCCCTTAGTGCCAGAAAAAAAATTGGTTTCATCACATGTAGCAAACAAAAGCCAAAACCAGCAATTTCAGAAGCACCAACAAAGGAAGAATTAGAAAAAATAGAAGAGTGGCAATCATCTGACCATTTGGTCATGTCCTTGCTCACCAACACAATGGAAAGTAAAATTGCTCGGCTATATATCCTTATGGAGACATTAAGAGCAATATGGGAAAAAATAAAGACCCTCTACGGCCATCAAAACAACTTCGCACATATATTCAAGCTAAAGCAGGAACTGTCCCAGATCGCTCAAGGGACCAAAAATTCAACAGAATATTCGATAGAAATATTAACCAGGTGGGAGGAGTTACAAAACTACCTCTCACCATCAAATGATCCGGAAGAACTACAGAGGAGAGCGGAGCAAGATTTAATCTATACTTACCTAAGGGGTTTGGATTCAAGCTATGAGGGCTTGCGATCGCAGATCATGCTGGCCCCTTAACTGCCTTCAATCAAAGCCATAATAACTACGATCCAGCGTGAGGAAACAAGAAGGAACTCGATGAACGAGACTCCAGAAACCACCGATAAAGGGGGAGGAGTCAGCGCCATCGAACGATGTGACCACTACAAAAAGCAGGGTCACCATTGTGATGGCTGCTGGCACCTCCACCCTCAGTTGCGACCAACACGGGGGTGGGAAGGCCCGGGAGCATGGAAGAAAGGAGGAAGAAGAGTTGGAGAAAAGAGGGACGAAAACCCTAGGCGAAGGGGTGTGGGTGCTGGGGTGTCATATGCTGAAACGTATATGACGCCCCGACCCGAAACTCGACCCGGTAACATTGGACTCCACCGACCCGAGACATGCTCATGCATCGAAGACTTAGGCATCCCTCCGACCATGTTCTCAACAAATTATTTTGTTTCAACTTGGATTCTAGCCATTGTGATGTATGCAAATTTTCTAAGCACACTCGGCTACCCTTTTCCTTATCTTCAAGCATGTCTGAAAAAGATTTTGAATTAATACATTCCAATGTTTGGGGACCTGCTCCCGTTACCTCTTATAATCATTTTCGATATTTTGTTACCTTTATTGATGATTATTCTCCCACTACATGACTTTATTTGTTAAAAGGCAAAAATGAAGTCTTCTCACGATTTCAAGAATTTTACCACTTTATCAAAAACCAGTATAATGCTCATGTAAAATTTGTTCGCTTCGATAATGGTACGGAGTACATAAATCAAAATCTTTCCACCTTTTTTAAACAACATGGCATTACTCACCAAACCACCTGTGTCAATACTCCCGAGTAAAACGACATCTCTGAGTGAAAGAATCGCCATCTCCTCAATGTCACTCATACTCTCTTATTCCAACATAATGTTCCCTCTATTTTTTGGTCGGATGCCCTCCTAACTGCTACCTATCTTATCAATAGACTACCCTTTGTCACCTTAAATCATATGAGTCCCTTGGAAATCCTCAAAGGTCGGAAGATTGACTTAGGTCACCTACGGGTCTTTGGGTGCGTATGCTATGTGCACGTCACCCGCCAACACAAACTAGACAAGTGCTCGGTTAAAACTCTTTTCCTTGGATATTCTTCCACCCAAAAAGGTTACAAGTGTTATGATCCGTTGACTCACAAAATCTATGTCTCTCCGGATGTCACCTTCCTCGAGATTGAGTCCTACTATACCAACCCTACCGGTGTTGAACTTAATTCTCTTTTTCCGCTTAACTCTAATATTTCTCTTAGCAGCTTTGATCAATGTCCACTCCAGGAACAACCACCTGGCATCTCAAGGCTAATTCCTTCAGGGGGGAGATAACCACTAACAAGAAGCCCCATTTCACGAAGTCACAGAGGAAGCAACTGCCTTGAGACGCTCTAGTCGACAAACTAGATTGCCTGTGAAATTTAGAGACTATGTGTCTCATACGGTGACGTATCCCATTCAGAATTTTATTTCATATAATGTTGTATCTAACCAATATCATAATTATCTATGTCAGATTTCCAATCACTCCGAACCTACAAACTTCTACGAAGCCAATGCCGATCCCAAGTGTTGTAAGGCTATGGAAGAAGAACTCCTAGCTCTTGAAAAGAATGACACATGGAGCATTGTTTCCCTTCCATTAAATAAGAAACCAGTGGGATGCAAATGGGTATACAAGATCAAATACAATAGTGATGGAACTATTGACAGATACAAAGCCAGACTCGTAGCCCGAGGCTTCACCCAAACTTACGGAGTTGATTATCAAGAGACCTTCGCTTCAGTGGCCAAGATGAACACAGTTAAGATCCTACTTTCAGTAGCAATCAATCAAGGCTGGAATCTATTCCAAATGGATGTCAAGAACGCCTTCCTTCAAGAAAATTTAGCAGAAGAGGTTTACATGGCCATTCCCCCTGGATATAAGTCAAACTCAGACTCATCCCTGGTATGTAAGCTCAAGAAAGCAATCTATGACCTGAAACAATCCCCAAGGGCATGGTATGCTAAACTCAGTTTTTTTTATTAAGCATTAACTTTAATAAGTGTGATTCTGATTCTTCCATGTTTGTTAGACACACTCACACCCACACCATTATTCTTTTGGTATATGTTGATGACATCATAATAACCGGGAACGATAATCAAGAGATAGAGAATATCAAACAAAGTCTAAAAAAAGAATTTGACATTAAAGATCTAGATAAGCTATCATACTTCCTAGGCATAGAAATAGCAAAATCCAGCAAAGGTTTATTTCTATCCCAGAGAAAATACACCCTTGATCTATTAAGGGAAACTGGCAAGATAGGAGCCAAACCTGCTCTCACCCCAATGGAAACCAAAATTAAACTCAATATAGAAGACGGAGATCCACTGACCAACATAGGACACTATCAACGTTTAGTCAGAAAATTAATTTATTTAACTGTTACTAGACCTGAAATTTCTTTTGCAGTTAGTGTGATAAGCCAGTTTATGCATGCTTCTCGTACCAGCCATCTAGAAGCCATTGATCGGATCCTCAGATACCTTAAGGGAACATCCGGACAAGGAATCTGGATGAAGAAAAATAACTCTACTAATACAGTTGGCTACTCGGATATGGATTGGGCTGGAAGCTATGATAGAAAGTCAACCACTGGATTCTGTATATTCGTCGGAGGAAACTTGGTGACATGGAAAAGCAAAAAACATAGCGTAATTGCTAGATCAAGCGCCGAAGCAGAGTATCGTGCAATGGCATCCACGGCTAGCGAACTCATTTGGATAAAGCAAGTCCTCAAGGACATGAAAGTAGAAACCATGGAGCTTATGAAAATGTTTTGTGACAATCAAGCTGCTCGACACATAGCATCAAACCCAGTGTTTCATGAAAGGACTAAGCACATCGAAGTCGATTGCCATTTCATCAGAGAAAAGGTTCAAAAAGGGGAAATTGAAACTCCTTACATCAAGAGTCAAGATTAACTGGCGGACATATTTACAAAGGCTCTTGACAAACAGAATTATCGGTCCATTCTCAGCAAGATGGGTTCAATAAACCTATATGAACCCAGCTTGAGGGGGAGTGTTGAAGAAAACAGAATAAGGGACATGGTCTCAGAGACTGCACAAGCTGGATTGCTTGTGCAGGCTTCTCATCCCTGACCAAGGATGAAAGGGAGCAACCTTTCCTGCAAAGCAGGAAATGTCACTTCTACTTTTCCCTTCTAGAAAGTAGCCGTTAGGACATACTTCAGCATCAGTATATATGCACATCACATTTGTAATATGAACTCAGAATTCTCAATCTATGATAAATGTTCGTCACAGTTCATCAATCTAAATTCTACAAATTACACAATTCATAAACGGAGTAATCGTTCTTTCCCAAGTGAATCATCCTAATCTAGTAAAGCTTTTGGGGTGTTGTTTAGAGACACCAGTTCCTTTGCTGGTTTATGAATTTATCACTAACAGTACCCTTTACCATCACTTACATAATGAAGGTAAAGCATCATCGAAATCATGGAAGACGCGTCTAAGAATAGCAACAGAAACTACAGCAGCACTTGCACATATGCATTCTGAGGCTCCCATGCATATTATACATAGAGACATTAAGTCTGCAAATATTTTATTGGATGATAATTTCACTGCTAAAATTTCAGACTATGGGATTTCAAGATTGGTTCCTTTGGATCAAAAACAGTTCTCTACCGCGGTTCAGGGGACTATTGGGTACATAGATCCTCAATACTATGAGACAGGTCTGTTAAATGAAAAGAGTGATTGTTTACAGTTTTGGAGTTATTCTTGCAGAGCTCTTGACAGGGAGGCAGGTTTTCTCTTCACGTCCAACTTCCAGCAAAAACAAAGTTCTAGCTACCCTTTTCACTTCTTCGTTAAAAAATGATGCAGTTCATCAAATTATTGAGGAAAGCGTAAAGAATGAAGGAAAAAAGGAGCAGCTGACTAAAGTTGCTGAGCTTGCAAACAAGTGCTTGAGCAGAAACGAAGATGAAAGGCCAACGATGGAGGATGTTAAGAAGGAGCTTCAGGAGTGATGAAAGTTCTGTTTGACAATTAGTTGAAAGTTCTAGATTTTGTTACAAACAATCAATGCTCTAGATATTATCACTTGAATTAGGTTTTTCATAAGAACATTCTTTTGGTTGTGAGAAATATTATAGCATGAAGTTGATATATGAAATTGTGGTATTATTCTGTATGCTCTATTATATAGCAGATTACCATTCTAACATAGAATTATAATGATTAGGCTTTTCTTTTCTTTCTTTGAATTGCCAAAGGGTTTTTCTTTGGGCCTAAATGAATCGACTCTCATGTAAATAGTTTGACATTCAGCACTTTTGTCTTCTTGCACTTATTTATTTGAGCTTGTAAATATAATTATGTTTATAAATGAATTTCTCTTAAAAAAATTTATAAAATTTATTTGCCAACTCATTTATACTTAATATTTAATTTCTCTTTTTCTTATTTCTTCAACTCTAAATTAGTTTTAAAACAAATTCTATATTATTACATATCACACCACAAACAAAAACAAAAAATCATCTATAAATGAAGTCTGTAAGAAATCTAATTATAAATAAAATGAATTTCTTATAAGGTTTAAACCAAACATGATCTAGAAGGGCATTTGGTGTGCAATTATATTCAATAGCAGTATCCTTCTTTTAGTCAGATTGACGCATGTAACGTCCTCTGTAATAGAATGGATTGAAGTGAGGTGACCTGTTGGATCAACCATGTGATCCTGTGGTATGCAAGTTTTCTTTCCACTTCTTCAGGACAGGTTTTGGGAAATTCGGAAACTTTCCATGATGTATCAGAAAATATCTACTCATCGTCATTTGGTGTCCCGCCTGAGATTGACATTAGATTATAAAGATTTAGTTTAACCTTTACTATTCATATGCACAAACACATACGTAAAAATTCATCAGAAAGAATATATAGAAATTGATGAAATTTGTAGTCAAGAATTGTGGATAATTGTTTATTTCCTAGCTGCCGAATCGTGGACTAAAGAAAAGATTCTTTCTTGCATTTATGAAATCATGGTTCGCAAGCTTCTTCTTCATGTCATGTAATGACTGAGTAGACAAAACACAAAAGTAAAAGTAGTATACATTGGAAGTATGTAATAATTAATGGACAATAAAAGGACGTCTAAGGAATAAATAGAGTGGAGAGAAGATACAAGTTTTGTCTCTTGTAATCTTGGCTGTGCCACTTGCTTTCTTAATGGCATATATATATATATATTGCATTTCATTATCATGCCCAAATAGCAATATCAATCCAAATTCAACAATCCAAAATGTTCTGTTATGATATAGGTAGATGAGGTAAGTGATGAGATATGGATTTCGTGTAGATGTAAATTATTTGGATCAAGCACTTACACCTTTTCCGATATTACCAAACAAATAAAATAGGATCACATATTTATAGACATAAATCCTAAATTAGAAATCTAACTTATTAATCAGTAAATTAATAAAAAATTATACATAAACTTTAATTTTATGTGTCAAAAATAGTACACATGTATCAAATATTAAATACATATATCAAAAGAAATTTAGATCTCATAAAGTAATATATATAGATAGATAGTTGTGGTTACTGCTTTTGATTTTAATAAAATTAGCTCAATTTTCTGTTTTCATTTATATTGGTTAAAATTGAATAATATGGCATTTAACATAGGAATTGAAGTCACATCATTTAATTTTAAACATGAAAAACTGAATTAATTTGACTCAAAAATTACATTTAAATATAAAAGGATGAAAATTTATTAATTAAAATCAGAATAGATAGACTCTCTAGATATACAAGTTAATATATTATTTTATATTAAAAAATAGAAAATCTGTTCTACTGAAATAAGATGAATCTTCACAAGAAGAAAATGCTCAGGGCGAAAGCCAACAATTTTGGTCCCTTAGTTTCTAATTAAACCAAACCGGTCAATATCGTGCAAGTGGCCAGTATTCATTTTCTTCTTTTCAGGATGGAGCTACATTCATATCATAATTACCATTTTTATTTCTTCTTTATAATGCTTATCGTTAATATTTTGCAGAATGTGAACTCTAATATATATATTTTAATTTTTATATAAAAAAATAATTTTTCTTAGTTTTCGTAATAAGTAATAAAATATTCTTTTTTTAAGAAAAGAAAGTGAGAGAATATAATTAGTCAGCATGACATGTAAGAGTTAATATGATTTTTTATTTTTTATATTATTTTATTTAAACTTGAATCATGATGTCTTCTCAATCTTACCCAACCAAAAACAGTGTAGTTTGTTTTTTCTTTGTATTAATTATAGAGATGCAATTGCAAACAAATTGATTTGGACAAAACAGCAAATTGATTACTTGGTTGATAAATAAAACAATTCAGTTGTGTTTTTTCAAGGATGGTTTCTTGAATACTAATCAAATTTTTGTTTTAGTTACGTTTTTAGTCAAGAAAAAACAAACTGGTCCCCTCATTTGCTTAAGAAACAAAAAGAAAAGAACTAATCTCCGCAGCCTAGCATTAATGGAGAGCAGGCCAACCTCATCTGTCGTAGAATAATTGTTTCCAAGGAAAGTTTAGATTCAGATTCTTTTCTAGCGGCTAATTGTTTTATTTATATTCACAATCATAACTTTGTTATAGAAAAAGAACAATTTTAATTTTGAATCGGACGTTATTTGAACAAAAATTAATGGGAAATTTATACTTAATGTAGATAATATATTTTCGATTTTATATATTAAAAAATAAATATATATTATTTTAAATAATTAAATATGTGTGGCCGATTATGCCTGGTGCTGCGTAGTTAAGAAAATTGCGATGATTTGAAAGTTGCAGTAATTGACTATTCCACCGCCAAGAATTGGCAGCTTATGGTTATCGCCAACTTCAGCTTGAACACAAAAATAGAAACGCAGATGCACTTCCTATAAAAACCGAGTTTGCAACAGTCTGATAAAAGGAACAGGAAGAAGCAATACTAGCTATGAGCTCTCAACCCTTGCTAGAAAGCTTCAAATCTGGCCATGAGGATGTGGACTCTGAGCTAGAAGAAATACTATCAGATACCCAATCATCGCCCTTTAAGCGGCTAAAATCAGCATCCTGCGTTGAACTTAGACTGCTATTCAAACTTGCAGCTCCAGCAGTAGTAGTTTACTTGCTCAACAATGTTGTTTCAATGTCAACTCAAATCTTTTGTGGTCATCTTGGAAATCTTGAGCTTGCTGCTGTTTCTCTTGGCAACACTGGTATCCAAATTTTTGCTTATGGCCTATTGGTACGTAATACTTGTACTTTAGTTAATTCTGATATTTATTAAAATTCGATTCTTTCATCTTAAATAAACTTAAATTTTGGAAGAAATAATGTGGTTTTGCTATTTTTGCAATCATTTATTCCAAAACACAAGGCCTAAAAACATGTGTACTGGTCTTCAAATATATGCAGCTTGGAATGGGAAGTGCAGTCGAAACCCTTTGTGGCCAAGCATATGGAGCTCACAAATACGAAATGTTAGGCACATATCTTCAAAGATCAACAGTTCTTCTCATGGCAACAGGGATCCCTCTAACATTGATCTATGCCTTCTCCAAACCCATCTTGATCTTGCTAGGTGAACCAATCGACATAGCATCCGCAGCTGCACTTTTTGTCTACGGGCTCATCCCTCAAATTTTTGCTTATGCTGCTAACTTCCCTATTCAAAAATTTCTGCAAGCACAGAGCATAATCAGCCCTAGTGCATACATTTCACTAGCTGCACTTGCGGTGCACGTCTTGTTCACCTGGCTAGCGGTGTTCAAGTGGAACTGGGGCTTGTTTGGTGCAGCCCTGATACTGAGTTTATCTTGGTGGTTGATTGTGTTGGCCCAGTTTGTGTACATTGTAACAAGCAAGAGGTGTAGGAAAACATGGGCAGGTTTTAGCCTGCAGGCATTTTTTGGCCTTTGGGGTTTCTTTAAATTGTCTGCTGCATCAGCAGTAATGTTGTGCTTGGAGGCTTGGTACTTTCAAATTCTGGTTTTGATTGCTGGGTTGCTGGAAAATCCAGAGATTCAATTGGATTCTCTCTCAGTTTGGTAAGTTATCTACTGATTAAGGAAAGTCTTGGATGGACCTGGAAAACTCATATCAGTTATATTGAGTAGGACTAAAACATGTATGGACCCTCTCATACAGGCACGTTGGGTGAGTCCCACTCGCTTGTGGGAGGATGACTGGCATATATATGTATTCTGTCTTATATAATAACTCCCCTAAAAAAAGAAAAAAATTCCTCTCTCGTAAAAGATAATGTGGTTCTTGTTGCAGCATGACAATATCAGGATGGGTCTTCATGATTTCAGTTGGATTCAATGCTGCTGCGAGGTCCGTTAAATATTGATTCCTATTCTCTATTTTTATATACCAAAATATTGGCTATATTAATGAGTGACCAATTGCATGATGATTGCAGTGTAAGAGTAAGCAATGAGCTAGGAGCAGGACATCCAAAATCAGCAGCATTTTCTGTTATAGTGGTGACCCTATGCTCTTTCATTATAGCTGTAATAGCAGCCATTGTTGTGATGGGATTGCGCGACGTCCTCAGCTATGCTTTCACTGATGGTGAAGTTGTTTCTAAAGCAGTCTCCGAACTCAGCCCTTTCCTGGCTGTTACTCTAATTCTTAATGGAGTTCAGCCTGTCTTGTCTGGTAATACTGTCATATTTCTTCTATCTATCTATATATATATGAATTATGAAATCTAAAAATAGTAAAACTCTTGAAGGGGTGGCTGTGGGATGTGGATGGCAAGCATTTGTGGCATATGTAAATGTTGGATGTTATTACCTGATTGGTGTTCCATTAGGGGTGCTTCTTGGCTTTAAGTTCGACCTAGGTGCCAAGGTAAAAAGATTCATTCTAATTTTTGATTGGCTATTGGTGAAATTCATCCATTTATTATGAGAAGGAATAATTATAAATTTAGTATAAATTTAATAAATTCAAATATTTAATTAAATAAAAGAATAATTTGAATACTAAATTAAAAAAATTAAAACATCAAATTTATAATTTGTTTTTTGATAATGCCTTTTAAAATGGTATAATTTGCAGGGAATATGGTCAGGAATGATCGGGGGCACGTTTCTGCAGACTCTGATTTTAATATGGGTAACTTACCGAACCGACTGGAACAAAGAGGTCAGACTTAATTTGTCTCCTTTTATTGTCTTAGCACTACTCCTCATTTTAATTTTATTGTCTTAAATCACTACAAATAACTTCTTTTAAGGAAATAAAACAAGCCACATGATATATATTCTCAAACAACACCTACCGTTGGATTAAAATATATTTGTGAGAATATTCTCTTTTATCCAACGTCGGTATCAATTTCTTATTACCCTATTCAATTCTTTTAAAGTTTTTTTTTATTTTATATCCTTATATATAAAATATAAAATACTTTTATATTAATATCATTTTATTTATTTATTGTATTATATTAGATTAAATCTAGATTCAATATTTGCTAGGATTTATGGCTATTAGTGATTTAATAGAAAGAACTCACCAGCAAATAGTTTTCAGCCAGTAACTCAGATTTTGCAGGATTTCCCACAAAGATCACTTCATCTATATATATATACCTACTAACCGATCCGTTGATCACAAACAACTCCAGCATTCACATCCCTTGCAGATATCTTTTCCATAAGCTACTATCAGAAATTCTTTTCCCATCAAAAAATTATAAAATGGGTGTTCTTGCTAAGCAAAATTTCCGCCAGTCTGTATTTGTAGCCAGTAAAGCATCTTCAGCTTCTTTGGATGTCTCAAAAGAATTCATAGCAGTTTATGTTGGTGATGCCCAAAAAAAGAGATTTCTAATATTTGTTTTTCTCTTATTTTATTTTTAAATCTTCAGGTGGAGAAAGCAAGACAACGGTTGAATTCATGGGAAGACAAAAAGGAACCACTTTTGGAGAATTAGGTTTTGTTGGGTTGGATAAGAGAAGGTCCAAAGGGATTTGCATAGAATACATTGGACCATTTTTTTCCTTTCATTGCTCTTATAATTTTGGGCCAGCAATAGGAATACAGATTTAAGGCATCCATCTAATCAGAAAACTTTCAGAAAAGGAAAAAAATAAAAAATAAAAATAAAAATAAATAGAAGCAAGCATCTGTTATTCAACTGTGGTTCAAACAAGTAATACAGGAAAGACTTATGTCCTTTGTACACTCTACTGCAAGAATTTGGCAGTGCATATGAAAGCCAAACACAAGTTCCAATATAGAGATTATCGAAGGGAAGAAATGAATGGCTATCGTCTTCTTGGCCATTTCTGGTTAAATATTCATTCAATGCCAAACATTTCAATCGCTACCACTATTTCTTTTGGTACCACTTTTTTCAGCCTACTTTTATATATGGCCATTGATATTTTTAATTAAATTCTCATATCAATAATATCATCTCACTTGGATTTATCTTTAACTCTTTTTAAACTATATATTTAAGAATGGTTATATGTATTTAGCAGCGCTAATGTGGTGAATCAATTAAAAATATTTTATTTTAATAATTAAGCTGAAAAAGTTATAAATACTATAAATTAAAATTAAAATATAAATATTGGTACTAAAAATAAAAAATAAAATATTAATATACTAATTAAATAAAAAAATTAAAAATTTAGTACTAGTAATGGAAAAAATTGTGGAATGCTATCACTTGGCTTTGGAGGCTTTAAAAACATAATGTTTATGAAAATTAGGAAAAAGGAATATAAAGACGTACTTAATCTTTATATACTATTAATAAATTAGTCTCCTGTGTCAATTCTTTAGCTGGAAATTCTATAAGAGTATGCTACTTTTGTGTTATAACAATTAATATGTCAAATTAGTAAATATAAGAAAACTGATAACTCATTTTTATGATACAACATGCACATATGGAGATTTTCTATATCACTTGTGTCTATATGGTATCTCAATTCAATAATCACAAAAAATGATATTTTAAGTCACTATTAATTGAATCAAGCGAAAGTACTTTTATACTTTTCGACCATTTTATGTTGATGCAATAGCTAGATTTTTTTTGTAGTTTACACCGTCGCCACCGGTCTGTACATAATTAATTTTAATAAATCTAAAAATCATAATCCTCTAAATGTAATTGTAAGGTATGAGTTTAAAGTACATGAACTGAAAATATGTTTAATATCTAACTATAATCAGTTATGTCCAAATAAAAAGTGATGCGATAGTTTGTAAAAAAATCTGGCTATCACATTATTATATAATAATTATAAAGTATAATATAATTCATTGTTAGCCGGTTAAATTATTATTTTTTTAATTATTAAGTTGAGATATTAAATAAATATAATAATTATAATTACAGTACCATTTATACATTTTAGCCGAATTTTCGAATTCCGTGAGGAGAAAGCTGGAACAAGAAGAACCACCCTCCAAATCGACTCTAGCAAGTTGATTATGAAAGTTGGTTGTGAAAGATATATGGAATGTTTTTTGTCAGGAGTACGTGTATACATCGGATGATTCACACGTAGTCAATTATTTCGACCAATAATGACAAAGTGAATGCAGTAAAAATAAGGAAAGTTCGTACAAGTGCGGACAGAAAAATAACAAAATTCACAAATTATTCAAGTTCGGGGAAACTTATTTGGTGTACATGTATCTTATTTAAGTAGCTCTTCTATTTGAAGTCGTAGAAGCGAGAGAGCATGGCGGATAATGAGAATTCAATACACAACCTCGAGAACGAGGAACGTCAACCTGAGTTGCTTCGCAAGCAATCTTCGGTGTCGCCAGTGAGCTCTGAACTTGAAGAAATATTATCCAACACAAACTTGTCATGCTTCCAAAGACTCAAAAAAGCTGCCTTGCTAGAGCTAAAAATACTCTTTCGGTTGGCAGGGCCAGCAGTTTTTGTTTACTTGCTCAATAATGTTGTTTCCATGTCTACCCAGATCTTCTGCGGCCATCTTGGCAATCTTCAGCTTGCTGCTGCCTCTCTTGGCAATACAGGAATCCAAGTTTTTGCATATGGCCTTATGGTAATCTCGATAAACATCAAACTAGATCTATATATATGATGAGTTACTAAATTACAAGTTCCAACACAGCTAGCCGGAACCCAGTTAACTTTAAGGAATAATTTGAAATTTTTTTCTTGCAGCTAGGAATGGGTAGTGCAGTGGAAACATTATGTGGCCAAGCATATGGAGCACACAAGTATGAGATGCTGGGAGTGTATCTTCAAAGATCGGCAATCCTTCTTGCGGCAACTGGGATACCACTTACGATCATATACTCCTTCTCCAAACAAATCTTGCTCTTACTAGGTGAATCAAAAGAAATTGCATCAGAAGCTGCAATTTTCGTCTACGGACTTATTCCGCAAATATTTGCCTACGCAGTCAATTTTCCAATTCAGAAGTTCTTACAAGCTCAGAGCATAGTTTTCCCAAGTGCATACATATCTGCTGGAACGCTGGCAGTGCACGTCTTATTAAGTTGGCTTGCTATATACAAACTGGGTTGGGGATTATTAGGTGCCTCACTTGTTTTAAGCTTTTCATGGTGGATTATAGTTGCTGCCCAATTTGTCTACATTGTTAGTAGCCCAAGATGCAAGCGAACTTGGACTGGGTTCACTTGGAATGCCTTTTCAGGATTATGGGATTTCTTAAAATTGTCTACTGCATCTGCTGTAATGCTTTGCCTCGAAATTTGGTACTATCAAATTCTAGTCTTAATTGCTGGACTGTTGAAAAATGCTGAGATTGCCTTGGACTCCCTCTCTATCTGGTAAGAAAATTAAGTTCCATTTATTAACCTTGTATGATTGTAATGAATCTAAGAAGCTAACTATAAGTTTAGCTGACACATTTTGCTGTACGGTTGGTGCTATAACAACCGCTTTTTGATCGACCTACCAGTCATTAAAATTTACGATCTTGTCTGTATATGCGTTTTGACCAAAAAGAGTTAGTTGTATACTTTTGCCTATTAGGAATATATACTTTTCATTTCGGACACTGTCATCCTTTTCTTGTTGTATCGAAAAAGCACATCATGTGTGGAATTCAACTTTGGCATATTATCTAAACCATGGAACATCACATTTCTTAACAAGTTAGTCATAATAGATGTAACCAATCAATTTCTAGCCATTTTCGCTTTTATTATATCAATGTTTGATTATAGTAATTGCACCCGTTTTTTCACTTTAATGATTCACTAAGTATAATACTCATCATTTTTTCACTTGAATGCAGCATGGCTATTGTTGGATGGGTGTACATGGTAGCAGTGGGTTTTAATGCAGCTGCAAGGTTAGTTAGTTTGCATTTTTAACAATTATTTTCTTTCTTCCAAAAAGAATTTAGGGTGACCTTTGCTAATGAGACATGGGTTTCCAACTGTCGTAACAGTGTTCGGGTAAGCAATGAGCTAGGAGCTGGACATCCCAAATCAGCAGCATTTGCTGTTGTGGTCGTGACCTTAAGCTCGTTCCTTATAGCTTTGATATTGGGCATTGTGGCGCTTGTACTTCGCAATTACCTGAGCTATATCTTCACTAGCGGTACAACAGTTGCTAAGGCTGTGGCAGAACTATCTCCTTTTCTTGCACTATCCATCGTACTAAGTGGTATCCAACCTGTTTTATCTGGTAAGATGTTGCTTCACTTTTTACTTTCTAAGTGACTCTGTCTTTAATTTCATAACCTCATGAAAGAGTTTTTGACATGCCACCATCACAAACTATAAAGAGGTCAAGTAATTTGGCTCATGCAAATGCCGTTGGTTGTTATTTTATGAATATTTAATTAGTTGCAACCCCCATTCTTTTCTCCTAATAAAATATTTTGCCAACGAAAAAAGAAATGCACTAACATGAAATAATTAGTTACTGTTGGATCAGTATCTCAACAATAGAATGCCTATTTTAGGCCATGCCAGTTACAACTCTGAGGCACTGACTACTGAGAGAGACAGGCAGTTTCAGACAAAGAAAAAGGCTGTTTGTATTCAAGTTGGATTTCGTATTCTCGAGAAGCAGACAAGAGATTCAGTGATATCACAGTACACATTAGGCTTGCATATATATCCATACTTGACCAGTACTTAATAATGAAATATATATTCATTAAACATATATAATACCAGAAGGCAATGCATCATTTGTTTGAATTATAATTAAAGAGTAAGCAGCACCCATCGGCAATAACTAACAGTCAATTTGTGGCTTTTTGTCTCTGAATTGTAGATATCTGAGCGGTATCCTTATCTCTTACAAGTCTTCTTAATCACATGTATTCTTTGATTGTGACTCAAAATTCTTTTGCTTTGAAGGGGTTGCTGTCGGATGTGGATGGCAAGCTTTTGTTGCATATGTTAATGTCGGATGTTATTATTTTGTTGGTATACCATTGGGTTGTGTTCTTGGTTTTACTTTCGACTTGGGTGATAAGGTATTTAAACTTATCAACACTAATCACCGTAATTTCATTAATTTCCTAATTATATATATTTTAATAATATCCATTTATTTAATATATACAGGGAATTTGGTCCGGAATGTTAGCAGGCACTGTTTTACAGACTCTAATTTTATTATGGTTTACATATCGTACCGACTGGAAAAAAGAGGTAACTAAAATAATCTTTATAGTAAAAAACTAAATGAGGAACTAGCTTATGGGTGAGAAGGGGTCATGGCCTCCAAAATTTGTGAAAACTATCAATATTAGCCTCCTCAAAATTATATTACTTTAGTTGCTCTATTTTTAATTAAGATTTCGTAATTGTTGTATAACATAATTCAACTTTCTCCCTCCAAATAATTAAGTCTGGTTCTGGCCTTGGACGAATCCTCGGTTCTCTCTCCCAGGCCCATGGCTCTGGCAGTGATTAGAACTAACACAAGAAACTGCTTAGTACTAAATTAGTAGATGATGGTGCAATTAATTATAAGTATATTACATTACAATTGACATGATAGAGAAGTTATTGATTAGATATAAAATCAAAATTGATCGATAAGAAAAGATTATGATACTTTTGGGTATGTTGATGGTAGACAAATGTATGCACCTTTCTAAAAGCATAATGATTTTGTTAAACGAAACTTAAAATATTGGGAACTTTTCTGATTATTGTGTTTAAAAACTTTGTTCAGGTTGAGAAAGCACAGAATCGTCTAAAGAGATGGGATAACATTACAGAACCACTTCTGAAGGAATAACAAGAAAAGAAAGTGAGCTGCACTGCACCCTCATTGTGTTCGGGATTTACTTTGCATTGGCATGGCATCAAGAATATCAAGCTACCTGCATGCTGAAGATATCATAAATTTTACCATCTTTCCTTTTCAAGCCCCAACTCAGTAAATCTCACCATTAATTTACTGAAAATGACCTCCTTGGGTTGCTTCTTTTCATCTAACGGTGGAATTTTCAGGGCTTTGCTTCTTCTTTTCTTCTTCTCCTTCTTCTTCCTCTTCTTCATCATCATTATTATTATTATTATTTACCTCTCAGAATATATTTAACAGCATTCTTTACTTTAAATAGTATAATTTCTATAATAAATAATATTTTAAAAAAGTTAAATATAAAAAATAAAATAAATTCAAAAAACTTTTTATAATTTACTTTTAATTTCCACAAACACTAATGGAGTTTAATTTTTTTGTATTCCCTTTTAATTTCAACCAATAGTAAAAATAGAATCAAATATATTAATTAATAAAGTACCAAAGAACTTGTAATGTATTTATAGTAGTCGAGATATAAAATAAAAGTCAAATTAACTTTTTATTTTATATTGTAAGAATAAAAAATTTATTATAGTTTTATTTTATTAGGTAATAATTTTTAAAATAAAAGATTTAACATTAATATATAGTGTTAGAACATAGATGAAGACAATATCTGTCCATCTATCCTGCAAATGTGTTGCTATTATGGCAAATAATTATTGTGCATTCGTTTCTACGCGTACTTGCATACTCGCATCTGAAACTCTCATACTTTCGTTGACTCGCATGATTTATTTTTTCCATTTCATCTAATGGTCAACGGTATTCTCTCCCAAATCAATCAGAATGCTCCATTCTGTGGAACGGGATTGAGTCTCTCCACCACTTTTTATGCCCGGAGAATTATCTGTCGTTGCCATTTTTATGGAGCCGCTATAACTGTTAATGGGACTTAGTATATGTTTAGCCTATTTAAATTTCTTCAGAAATTTTCAGTTTTAAATATGTATTATTCATTTTAGATCTGTCTAGTCTCGAATTCGAAAGAGTATCATTATTATTCAGACAAATATGAAAATATATTTTCTTAAGGTTTATTAATAAATCTAGCTCAATCCAAAATTTATAAATTAAAATTTTTATTTTTATTTATGATGCTCGAACTTGAATCAAACCCATTCCTGCTCGAAATTTAAACAGATCGTCTAATTGTAGATAGAACAGTAATAAAAATTGATTCATTTAAACCTTTTTTATAGAAAACAAGATTATGATTTTTATTATTATTTTCTCTTAGAACTAATACATTTTTATACTGGAAGAATCTTCAGATGAAATAACCTTATATTCATTTCGGCAAAATTAATTCTTATAAAGAAGCAATAGCAAGTTCCAATCTCAATTCCCTGAAAATGAACAATAATAATAAAATAGGAAAACCTGCTGAAGAAAATGGTATTGCTTCTTCAAGATTGGTTTTGCCTGGCATGTTCCATCGATTTGTTGATTTCTCAACCTGAGAAATGTAAGTAGTACTGGTTCAAATTGGTCCTGATAAAGCCAAAGATTATTATTATTTTGGACCAAAAGAATCATTTCCCCTTTCATATATAATGCTTTTCCGTTTTCCATTATTTAGATTCCTATCAAGAAAAGGGGAGATTATGTTCCCATAATAAGAGGGAGACAGAGAGACAAGAAAAGAAAAGATAAAGGAACTAGAAGTCAGGGTCACACCAGCAAAATTAAGTAATTATTAACAAAGCTCTGCGCACCACACGCACAATCTTGAGGCAATTTAAGCTTAAGCATAAATTCTTGAGCAAAGCAGCAATTAGATCTCTGAAAGCACCGAAACTTTCAAATCAAAGCATTACAGTCAAGTCAATCCACAGGGGAACGCCTGTAAAGATAATATTAATATAATATGCATCATCTTCAATGTTTATCTATGGCCTTAATTATTCCATAACTATTTGCGTACAGAATCAGTTTTCCAATCCAAATCACAGTATTACTTTTCCAAGTGCATGTACATCAGCATGCTACGCTAGCTTGTTTACTGTCAAGACTAACCCATGAATTAAACGACAAAATAATGGGAAGTGGAAAGCATGATTCAAACAATTTGATTCTTTTTGGATTTCCAGAGTCTTTTTATACCACATATTGTTGGATCAGTATCTCAACAATAGAATGCCTATTTTAGGCCATGCGAGTTACAACTCTGAGGCACTGACTACTGAGAGAGACAGGCAGTTTCAGACAAAGAAAAAGGCTGTTTGTATTCAAGTTGGATTTCGCATTCTCGAGAAGCAGACAAGAGATTCAGTGATATCACAGTACACATTAGGCTTGCATATATATCCATACTTGACCAGTACTTAATAATGAAATATATATTCATTAAACATATATAATACCAGAAGGCAATGCATCATTTGTTTGAATTATAATTAAAGAGTAAGCAGCACCAAATTAATTGCTGACTGTAATGCTTTGATTTGAAAGTTTCGGTGCTTTCAGAGATCTAATTGCTGCTTTGCTCAAGAATTTATGCTTAAGCTTAAATTGCCTCAAGATTGTGCGTGTGATGCGCAGAGCTTTGTTAATAATTCAAACAAATGATGCATTGCCTTCTGGTATTATATATGTTTAATGAATATATATTTCATTATTAAGTACTGGTCAAGTATGTGGTATAAAAAGACTCTGGAAATCCAAAAAAAAAAAAGTAAATTAATTGAGATACATATAAGACTAACCTAAACATTATTTGGATGTTGATATAAATTTTTTTTTTTTTCTTAAAATTGTTGTGCCTTATAATTATATGAGGCAACTTTGTACTTTATTATCCGATATCGATTCGAATTCAGTGGAGCACAATTTAATAATTAAAAATTAAATAAATAAATAAAAAGATGAATTGGGACCAATGATAAGTCGGTATCTACCTCTATTGCTTCGTTGTGTTTATATGGAAATAGCCCACTGGTAAGGCATACCAGGAATTTTCGTTGCTTCACCCTTCAGAAGGATGAAATCCGCAGAAGAACACATGATTACGTCCTGTGAGAACCCAAAGTATCTTCGTCTTCAGGAACCCCAAATTCAAATAAAAGATTTTATGGTTCCTTTTTTCTTTTAAGTTAATGGGCTCTGACTGGGAGAGATATTTGGGTCCATGTGGTAGCTGTAATTATATAGTTAACCCATAACTCATCAGGATAGTTGCAGGAGTACCACTGCCACACAGCTTGGCACTGCTAGTATACAGTAATAAACCCATAACAATCCTCCTTCAAAAGTTACATCAGTTTATTTTCTAACCCTTTTCTTTTCCCCCAAAGGAGGTCTCTGCACTTCTGGAATAAATTTTGGGTGCATATCACTTGCAATCCCTGACTTTAAAAGTACTAAAACATATCCAAGTTATGATGCCACAACATTTTCAGTGGAATCGAGTTAAAACATTATCAAAATTAAAACTAGAAGAAATCTTTACTATGCAGATTGAAATTTAGATACCAAAAGTAAATTTAGGGATCAAAGGTGAAATTAGGTGAGAATTCTGTCACATTCCAAGAACATTAGAAAAAAGAAATCCATGTCGGCTTTATATATAAATGTATTCAGGAAAATTTTAAGTAATGGGAGGCCCCATGGTTGGACAAACCAATTAGATGAAAGATCAAAAAAGATAAAAGTAATGCATAGCATTACATCTTCCACATAAATGTCCTTGTTTTTTTCATACTATATATAAGTGGGGGCTGTGTGTTTATCTTCTGAGCATAGAAAAAAAAATATGTCATAATAATCATTTATAATATAAAGTATATCTAGTGCGTCTGAAGATCCAAATAAAATATGTCATAATTTATCGTAGGATAGTACATAAATGAAATCATTCTTTATAGTTATTACATAAAAGTATCCATGTAATTTATGTTATTTATTTACTAACAAATATGTATATCTTTTAATTTATTTCGAACAATCCTTTTTATTTTAATAATACCAATATGAATTTATTTGCATTATGAAAAATTATATTATGTGGTTTTACACATAAAATGTTACATCAATTGGCTGCAATTATTATCAAGTATGAAAATTGTCAAAATTAAATTATGAGTTATAATAGTCAAAACACTCAAACGTCTGGCTTATATGATTATTAGGTGAAAAACTTTTAAAGATTCAACACGGCTGCAGATAGATAAACAAATTAAAATAAATTAAAAAGAAAAAGGAATGGCTAAAAAAAATTAAAAAGAACAAGATAATGAAAAGTAGCTGCTTGAAAATATAACAATAATTCCAATTAATTTTAATTTTTTTAATAAATCTGTCTGAAATATTTACAATACCCTACTGATTTAAAAAAAAAAATTGTCTCGGCGTAGTGTATATCTCCATCTATACACTAAATCGATAAATAATAAACATATATTTATTAGTTTTAGATGATAAAATATGTGTTAATCATCTAATACCAAAATATAAAATATTCATACATATGTGTTACTTTTTATTAATTATGGTGTATATACTAACTCTATATAAAAATCACCATTAATTCTTATTTACGAAAAATATGTTTCTAGTACTAATGTTAAAGGGTCTGAAATAATTTAAAAATTTCAAGTTATAACAAAAAGAGAGAAAAAAAAATATATTTACCATAAATATTATTATTTAATCCTCCCTTAACGCTTACTAAACAATGACAAACAGTACTAAAAAGCTATAAAATCTAAACTAAAAGAAAAAGACAAGAAATATATATATATATATTAAATGCAATCAAATCTCAAAATTAAAACACCAAAAACTTAAAAAGCAATGAATTCAATTAAGAGAAAAGAAAGTCCTGATGAGCCATTTCAGATGAGGTCAGTGGACCAATCGATGCTCAGCAAATGTAACTTTCTTTCTTCAAATAGCATATATATATATTATATATATGGTAGCTAGCATAATCAAACCAAGCTGCAACTCAATAATAAAACTTATATATTGATTGTTTTGATATTAATTTTTGTATATTTAGAGCCTCTTTGACTTAGCTGATGGATGATAGCTGATGGTCGATAAATTAAATTATTTGGTAAAATTTTATTAACAGTTGTTAGTATATTAAATGACCATTAAAAATATAACTTATTGTTAAATAAATTATATTATGTTATATTATATTTAATGATACAAATTAATAAAACTAATTTATAATAATTAAAATTTTAATAATTAATTTTTTTAGCTCAATTGTATTTATTATTAAAAATATTTATAAAATTTATTTTAAAAGTAAAAATTTAAATTTAAATTTTATTAGTAAAACCTTTTAATTTTAAATACTATAGTTCTAAATATTATAGTTATTTAATTATTAAAAATTTTAAAATAATAATTATTTATTTTAAAATATAAATATTTAATTATTTAAAATCAATTAAAGTAATTTATTATTGTTAATAAGTTTTAATAAGGATAATAATATCTAAATAAATAAAAAATCAAATCAACTATTAATAATATTAATCACTTGACGTCTCTCTGACGTATAGCTGATAAAAAAAAACTCTAAAATATAGCTAATGTATTCAGAAGCTAATTGAGACTAAATAAGCTATCAACTGCTGTTTTTTAAGTATTTATCAAACGCTTTAATATAACTGCAAGTGAAAAATAACTATCAGCTGTATCCAACCTCTGAACCAAATATTCTTTCAAAAAAAGTATAAAGATGAGAATTAAAAGTTTAATAAAATTATGCTATTTCTTTTCAGGAAAATGAGAGAAAGAGAATTTGAGATTAAAACAAAAGAGTAAGAAAGATAAAATAAATAAATAAAAGAATAAATACTCTCTTTCTTAATATGCATCACTTGCTGGCAAAAGCATGTGCCAATCTTTTAAATCAGGGTGAATCCACCAATTCTGCAAGTATCCAGGGAAAATTGGCCAAGAAAGTTAGTTGGAGTTAATTCGACATCACGTACAAGTTTAGGGGGCAAATTGCTTCTTTAACCTCCAGAACCCTTAATAACGATATTTGTTTCTCCGAGTGATCCATTGAGCAAGCAGGCTGGCGCCAGTTATCTCTATCTTTTCTTACATATGGCGCCTCGAGATGAACTTCAGGAACCCATTTTACCCTCATCTCCTGAACCTGAATTACATGCCCATTGCGAAGTGAACTCCAGGCTTGAAAAGATACTAAATGATACCCAGTTGCCGTACCTGAAGCGCCTCCGATTGGCATCAGTAATTGAATTGAAGCTCCTCTTCCGCCTGGCTGCACCAGCAGTTTTTGTTTACATGATCAACAATTTTATGTCCTTGTCCACTAGAGTTTTCGCCGGTCACCTTGGGAATCTTGAACTTGCTGCTGCTGCTCTTGGAAATAGCGGCATCCAACTCCTTGCCTATGGCTTCATGGTAATTTAGATATAGATATGATTATGTATCACAGATAGAGTTCAGGTGTTTTTCTTATTCAATTTTTCTTTCTTCCTTTCTTAATAGTTGGGAATGGGAAGTGCAGTAGAAACGCTCTGCGGCCAAGCTTATGGCGCACATAGGAATGAAATGCTTGGCATATACCTACAAAGAGCAACAGTTGTGCTAACGATAACTGCCATACCAATGACTGCAATCTACCTTGTATCAAAGCAAATCTTGCTCTTACTCGGGGAACCAACTTCAGTGGCATCAGCAGCTGCAGTCTTTGTTTATGGGTTAATACCTCAAATTTTTGCATATGCTGTGAATTTCCCAATACAAAAATTTCTACAAGCACAAAGTATAGTGAACCCAAGTGCTATGATATCAGCTGCTACACTTGGAGTGCACTTATTGCTAAGTTGGTTAGCTGTATACAAGCTAGGATTGGGGTTGATAGGCGCATCACTGGTGTTGAGCTTGTCGTGGTGGATTATCGTGGGCGCCCAGTTTGTTTACATAGTGAAGAGCAGTCGTTGCAAGCAGACATGGACTGGTTTTACCTGGAATGCCTTTTCAGGGCTTTGGGAGTTTGTAAAGCTGTCCGTAGCATCTGCAGTAATGCTGTGCTTGGAGACCTGGTACTTTCAGATTTTGGTTTTGATAGCAGGGCTACTCGAGAACCCTGAAATTGCCTTGGACTCCCTTGCTGTATGGTAAGAAATGTTTATCTCTTCTTTTTTCTTTTGATAATTTCTTTTAGGGTCATGATAAAGTATATATTATAGCGCTTAAACTGTATTTAAAAGATGAACTCAGTCTTGACAGATTGACTAAGATATTATGTTTTGGCACCAATAGCAAACTGACAAGCATTCAACAAAAAGTTGAAGAGAAAAACTAATATTACAAAGAATTGTAGACTTTTCCTATAATATTTTCTTGTTTTGTTTTCACTTGTGTCAAAGTTCTAACTAACATTCCAGGATATCCATAAATGATTTAGCAGAGAACATTAATTATAACATGAACAAAATGGTTTTTGTTTATCTTTTCTACTCATGTTTTCTTAGCCTTCTCTTCCATAGAGCAATTCAAATCATATCCCAATAATGGGGTATGTCCACACTTAGCTTTTCCTTTCCAAAAGACTTGGCAAATAAAGTTGCTTTTTCTGTTTATTTACTTTTCAGTCTAGATCATATGCATTAAGTTCTCAAAAAGATTCCAGTACAACTTACAATATAATTATATATTATATCACAAATTATGAAGTGAAACAATGCGATCTTAAGTTTTTCTCTGCAAAGCATTTATGTACTAATTGAATTATTAGTTTTGTACAATTTGAGTGTGTACTCCACAATTATTAATGCTTTTTCTTTTCTTTGGGCAGCATGTCTATAATGGCACTGCTGTTTATGGTCTCAGTCGGTTTCAATGCAGCGGCAAGGTTTGATTATAGTATACTTTTTCTTATTCCAATTATTGAAAAATGAATTCTATTCTACAATATAAATAAAAAGTCTAATTAACGAAATGACATCAACTTTTTGTCTTACACTTAATCTTGGAACAGCGTGAGAGTAAGCAATGAATTAGGAGCAGGAAACCCAAAATCAGCAGCATTCTCAGTTGTAATAGTGAATCTGATATCCTTCGTAATCTCAGTGATAGAAGCAGTCATTGTCATTGCCCTACGCAATGTCATCAGCTATGCCTTCACTGAAGGAGAAACTGTTGCCAAAGCCGTATCAGAACTGTGTCCATTATTGGCCGTCTCCCTCGTGCTTAATGGCATTCAACCTGTCTTATCAGGTAATTATTCCTCTACCATCGTCCATTCTTTTTTTTTTTTTTCCTTTTTTTCTTTCTCTATTTTAACTCACTTAAAAAATAATATATCAGTTTATACCAAAATACTAATAGTAATAATATATCAATTGTAGTAATATTATATAGGTAAATATTATTTATTAATGAATAAGATTATTATCTTTCGTAATATCATTTATTTTTTAGTAACTTGTAATACTATAAAATAAATTGTATAATTTATGCAAGAAAATAAAAAAAATTATCATCTTTCGTAATTTAGCAATATATTTCGCGATTACGAAAAATTTAATATTTTTTATAAATTTTTCAATTTTTTGATAAATCATTAAATTTTTTGAAAAGTAATTAATTTTTTATAATATCATTCATTTCTTCTCAACTAGTAACACTTATGAAAAATTAGTATAATTTTTGAAAAAAAATAAAAAGTAATGCCATTTTTCGTAAAATATTAATTGTTTTCACAATTATAAAATTGTAGAGGGTTCAACAGGTTGCGAATCATCTTTACTTATAAAATTTAAAAAATACAACTTAAGCTAATTAAGAGTCAATTGTAATTTACTTTGTTTTAAACTTAGAAAATACTAAATTAATTATATATAATAAATATCTATATTAATTAATCGAATGAATATTCTATAATTAATATGAAATTGATAATTAAGAATAAATATAATTTAAAATGAATAAAAATAAAAGTTATATTTTAAGATATAAAAAGTAACAAGCTTAGATGGAGTTATAATAATAGGTGACGTGTATAATATTGAAGGTGTGGCAGTTGGATGTGGATGGCAAAAGTTTGTTGCGTATGTAAATGTGGGATGCTATTATGTGGTTGGAATCCCAATTGGCTGTCTTCTTGGCTTTAAGTTCCATCTTGGCGCACAGGTCTAATTTCTTCAATTTGAAAATAAATATTTATTATAAAGATAATAGCACGTTTAATATATTTCTGAATTTTCAAATTTTTATTTTTATTTTTTGAAAAGATACAATTATTATTTTATTGACATGCATGAGCGCAGGGAATATGGTCTGGGATGCTCGGAGGTACTACGATGCAGACCATCATCTTACTATGGGTAACATTTCACGCTGACTGGAATGCTGAGGTAATACTTTTATATGTATATATACACACACTTAATTAATTAATTTTGTATATTCTATTAATAGATTTGTTGTATTATGAATATCTTTAATTAAAATAACAAATTAGATTAGATTATAATAAATTGTAAGGAGTTAATGTTGCTAAATATAAAACTACAGGGATTCAATATTAAAAAGAAATATTTAATCCAATCATTCATTCATTGATTAATTGTAACAACATTATTTGAAGATCTTCTTTTTCCTTAATATGATGACATTGACATTTGAGGCTATTGGTAATCTGTCTTGATAAAATATAAGTGCCACTGCACTGCTGACATATATATGTGTTTTGGTATCAGGTGGAAAAGGCAAGGATGCGATTGGACAAATGGGAAGACAGCAAGGAACCACTCTGAAACCTTTTCATTGATGAATTGGGAGGAGCCATTTTATGATATGCCATACCTAATTTACCCCAATTTTTTTTTCCTTTTGTGACATTGACATGCAACTATCTAAAATAAATTTGTTAACAAGGCTTTAATTGGGCGTCTCATTTCAAGTGCCTTTGATAAACTAGCATCCTATTCCTCCAAGCTCTAGTTTTTGAACAATTAAAAGAAGAACTAATATTAAGGGGCCTTCAGACCCAAAACAATAGAAAGCACCCCAGTACAAGCCCAGTCATGTAGAAATCTATTGGACCTAAGGTCCAAACATAACTTAACCTTCAAGGGGTTTAAACTAAAGGGCTTCATGCCTAAAATTACAAAATTACCAGGCTCAAGGCCTGTAGCAAAGTCAGCCCAAAGGCCTACACCACCATCAGCCGGAGGAGAGAGGCAAAAAAATTCACGGTATAGAACAAGGGATTGAAAGCTGGGTTTGAGGGGAGAAGCTTCCAGTTGAAGATTTGGTGGAGAAATAAGTGACATCCATGACACACAGACACACAAAAAGAACATTAATTATTCCAGCTGTTTTTCATTGGTTGGTCTTATTAACAAGCCGACCAATGCCCATTCTGCACACTAGTAGCCAGCAAATCAATTAATGCAAAGAAGAAGAGAAGAGAGGACAGTAGAGTACGGCAAAATGTTATTCAGAATTGGACTCTGGGGAGTGTTTGGGGTGCCACTTACTATCTTTGAAATATTTGCCAATTCCAGCAAGCAAACATCTTTGAACATTGACATATAGTCCATAATTTTCAACATTAAAGTTGCCAAAATTTAGGAAAACCCTAGATGCCACTAAAACCATATATCCTGTTTTTTTTTAACTCTTTTACCACTATATTAAATGTTGATTATTTGCTTAAATTAGTTTCTTGATAATGAAAAGTAACGGTTCAAGCCCATGATGTGCTTTCTGAATCATTGTGCAAAATTAACATTAATTGTTGGATCTTCCTTAGACACCCATACAGTTGATTTCAAATTATGTAAGAACAGAAAAATTTGCACTTACATGAAATTTAACAAGCAAAAATACCATCTTGTAGCATTGATATTTATATCTGTATAGTAGAGGCACACATTCCAAATCCGTTCAAAAACAAAAAGGGAAAGAAAAACTTTGAGAGCTTCATCAAGGTAAAGCTAGCAGGGTAGGAAGAGTGGCAATGGCATCTCCACTGCTAAACAGGCGTTTCAATTGATTGACAATCTGCTTATAGATTCTAATTCTGGCAGCAGAAATGCTCAGCAGCATACTCTTTCTCAGCCTCTTTAATTTCCTTCCAATCTTGACCTTTAACCTGCACATTCTGATCCTCGAGAAAGATGGTTTTCTTCTTGAATCTGCTTGTTTAAGAGCTTTGTAGATCAAAAACTGAGCTCTTCTATGAATTATCTCTTCTGGGTCTTCTTTATCCAACTTGGAGTAGCCATATGATTTCTTCATCATCACGGCAGTACTCATAATTTTCCTTTCTTCCTTTCCTCTCTAAAAAAATTAAAGACTAGTGAAGAAAAAGAGAAAGAGAGAATTATAAGAGGTAATTAATTATAGTAGCTAGAGAAAGGAGGTAATTAGAGTAATGATGATACGAGTTGGGAATGGGATTTGAGTAAGTATTTATAAGGCATTGAAATAGGAAAGAGTTGGTGATGGATGATGGGTGATGTCGCAGTGCATGTGCACTAATGTTCTGGTAAGAAAAATGGTGTGGAAAGAAATGGAGTGTGAGTTGTCCTTACATCTTGAAAACTACAACTACATTAATCATTTTTGTTGCTTAATTTAGGACAAGTACATTGTTTAATTTACTTATTCACAACCAGATTTTCAGAGGACTATATTATTAATCTTAATCATGATGATAATTTTATCCATTTAATATTATATGTATTATATATGGTTAATTATTGATGCAAACTAATATCTATAATTGACAACTTGGCATAAAATATAGAAATGAATGGTACCCAAGTTAAGTTGTGAAGTATGAACATACTTGAAAATGAGACAGCGTTTGCTTTATTATTATTATTGTTTTAAAGTCAAACGAAGAAGCATGCCTTGTATAAAATAAGACCAAATTATCCACCGGCGAGACTGAATCTTTGAAAATGAAAATTAAAAGAAAAATTTAAAATATAAATAATATTAGAGTCAAACATAGAGTGAGTCAGGAGACAAAAATAAAAATAAAATAAAATTATTTTCCTTTTTCTCTTTAATTACTTACCGCATGACACCTTCCTTCTTTCTTCATCAATCCCCTAAATTTCTATTTAAGGCTTAAGAAATAAATAAAATTTTAATTTTTATATTTTATTTTATTTTTACTATTCTCTCTTTTAATTTATAATTCATAAAGGACGGATCACTATTTATTATATTTATTTAACTATTGAAACCATATTTACTTGAAATCAATTCAAATTTCTTTTATTATTATTTTTTAGGA
Source organism: Ricinus communis (assembly GCF_019578655.1). Lineage (NCBI taxonomy): Eukaryota > Viridiplantae > Streptophyta > Magnoliopsida > Malpighiales > Euphorbiaceae > Ricinus > Ricinus communis. The sequence continues at coordinate 31,394,324 of NC_063260.1, read as the reverse complement.
ATTATTATCATTAGTGTTGCCTTTATGTTTCCGCATCCATACTTTTGGAAAGTTGGTTTGCCATGACGTAGTTTAGTCTAAAATTAAGTTTTGGCTCTTCATATTTGATTTGCAACTCCAAAAAGATAAGATTATAAAGGATAAGATGTTGTTTTGAGCTTTGATGAATGGTTCAGGAAGGCTAACACAGAAGTCAACTAAGAAATTTCGAGTAACATTAAAAGGTGGCGTTGAGGTTGAGGCTTGCCATTCATAACCTTACACCACTCCTAACTCCACTTCTCCATTTATGGATGATATTTCTGCAAGAGTATTGTTAGTGCTTGATGCTGCTGGTGAGCCATCAGATTCATACTTTAGTTGCGGGGCCTAAATTGTCTGTGTTCTAGAGGTAGGCCATTTAAAGGAGTTTGAATTCTGTAAGCACTTGAAAATTGGTTAGAACTTGGCCTCACCAGCACAGCATGATTGCGCAATTTGTTCTTAGATAGACCATGCAATTTGATTCGTGAATAAATATAAATAGTTTGTCCAAGTGAAGTGATAAAATAAATATATGTCTGCATGAGAGACGCACTTCAACCATCAGTTCTTATGAATCAATAACACAACTTTTGCTTTTACAAATCAATAGAAGCCTCCACCCAGCGTTGACCGACCGAGAGTGAGGATGATGCTTATCTTTATAATGAAGCGCATTAGTCGCTATCTATAACAAATAAATGATTTAAGAATTAAAACAAACTTGTAAATTGAACAAACAAATAGACAATTTCAGGAGTGTAGAGTTGACGTCAGCTTGAATTAGTATAGAACTTACCTAACACACTTGGAAGTTTCTGACATTGTAAAATTGCGTAGAAGACATGGAGAGCACACCTCATGAAGAAGAAGTTGAATTCCGAATACCAAATTAATGGCTTGTGGGATGATGCATTTGGTTGCTTTCAAAAGGCAATTGCGTTTGCGTTTTGCACGCCCCTTTCTATTTCATCATCATCACATCCAAGTATTTGATTATTATAATTCACCATTCAGCCACTTGACATCAACGTCTTATCATCAACATTAAAAAAATTAGGTAGAAAATTATATCCACATGCTTATTATATGTTTCAGCTTTAAGAAAAACATGTAGATAAGTAATTCCCAGAGATGGGAAAGCCATGCTTGCACCAACTCGAGGCTTGGCTTTGTTTTTTTATTACTATTAGTGTTATTTCAGCTCGTGGAGGACCAAGAGCTTGCCAGATACCTAATGTTAAGGTAAAACAAGAGGAGATGTTGCGAAAGGCGTATTCTGTGGAATCCCTTTCTTCCAAACTTAAGCAGCCCATCGCTACTTTTAACAGAAACAATCATTCATTAACACAACCTTCACTCAACACTCTCAAGCATAATGTCAAATCTCAGTATTAATACCATTTATTGCATTTATTATAAATTTACATAAGATTTCCTAATTTTATTTGTCCCTTTTTTTTTTTTGGCTAGACAAATAGTTGCAGATGGTTCATGAGTTAATACGGAACTACCTAGTATACAACTCTTTACCGTGGTGCATTTACAAATCAAACCTTACAAACCTTTTCTCATCATCAAAAAAAGGTCAGGATTTCCAGCTATGTCTCTCTTGCATCTTAACCCACTGATCCTTCAAGCTTCAGGCTCATCAGCTGGTTCACCTCAGCACCAAATTCATCAGGAAGCTCATTGAATACATCCTGACAGAACCCAGAAATCATGGCAGCCATGGCCTTTTCATAGTCAATTCCCCTCTGCTGAAAGTAAAACAGCTGATCTTCGCCAATTTTGGAAGTGCTGGCTTCATGTTCAACACGAGCTGTGGGATTCTTCACCTGTTAAATAATAAGAGTAAAAACCATCAGGCAAGAACCCATGGGAGTTCCAAAATTCTAAATGTAGTTTGTGAGATGAGCATGTGAGGTGATAACACCGTCACAAAATTACATTCATTTACATTCTATTGCCTCAAGTGTTCACCACAAAGTTAAAAGGACTAGTAATGGAGAGTTGCTATTATCATTGTCATAAAGATTTAAAACTAGGGCAACACGACCTTTAAATGCAGTTTCCAAGTAACTCAATCACCATAATATGTCACTTCTCAGTAGAGCAATTTCTATTTTCATATTCCAATCGACATATGAAAGATGTTAAGGGTCTGTTTATTTGTAGAGAATTTTTTCCATTTTCATTTTCTAGTTTCTTTATAAAAACTTGTAACTTTATAAAAAATATTGTGTTATCTATTTAGGCAATATTCTAAGTATGAAGGGTAAACTTGAAATAAACGAAGTGAAAACTCCTTGTTTCCATTTGAAAACAAGTGACTTCTTATATAAAGAAAAACATAAAAAAACACGTTAAACTTGTTTTCAAAAGTTTTTCAAAGTTTAGTCATAATTTTGAAAACATAAAAGTTGTTTCTATTTACATTTTAGAAAAATAGTTCAAGTAAACACAAAATTCTATTTTCTGTTTTTATTTAAAAAAAATTCTAAAAAAATGACATAATTTTCTATTAAGAAAACAGGTCCTAAGCTTCCAAGCAAGAACAGCATTTTGAATTCTTCAACTCTTTAGCTTCCATTGCATGAGAAGCAACTATCTTGCATTGGTAAACCGCTACTGAGGCTCTTTCTTTGATAGCAAAGGAAAATTTTCAAGCTGGCTGCACCACCATGGAGAGATATGCAAAAGCTGCAGAGGGCCGAGAGGGAACACTAAAGGAATTACAACTCCTCTTTTGGGGTTCTAATGGATCAGTCTAAAAAGGGCTTTATGTTCTACCTCTCTGCCTGACAAATCCACTAAAAGTATCTAATCCAGCATTTGATTGCCATGCAAGGCATATGGGTCAAAATTAGGGCTCATTTGAAGGAGAAGAAACATAGATGAAGATAACTGCAATCATCAAGTATCTTGTAAATTAAAAATTCATCTCCATAACTTTGCTAGCTCACGAACAACCAGGATGTCTTAGATAAGGAACATAGATGACAAAGAACTTAATGAAAGGCTCCTCTACAATTCAGCAATTGCTCTTTGTTTGCAACTGCAGAAATTGCATTCGCGTTAGTGGATTTCTCTATTGACAGAGAAATTTCATGTCTAGCAGTCATATGAGGAGAGCAACAGGGCAACCCATCATTACATTAGACTTTAATCACCTCGACTAGATATAACAATTAACAGCCAAACCAGACTATTAGAACTCGTCGATATCGCCAACAATTGCAAATGGCAGCTTCACCATCCAACCATCCATCATGGTTTTTATCACTTCGCTTTCTACATAAACTAAAATGTCGGAGCCAATTGAGCGCCTTCCTGCATGCAAAACCCTCTCTACTGAAAACGAGAGAGATAGAGAGAGGACGGTAAAGTTTGCACCTTGAACCTCTAGACACAAACACCAGGCCCACCATGAGACTCTCTTGTTTCTTGAACCTCTCATAGTTACTATTTTCCTAAGTTTTCTTGTAGCTTAAAATCAGGCAATAGTGACAGCTGACTTTCTTCCTATACTTTTCTTAAGGAGTAAAACTGTAAAAAAGCAGGAGCAGCTCCACATGGACTGGAATAAGACAACAGGTTCTAGACAAGATAGTCACAATTTAATGTTCATCTAAATTGCATATTAACATGGCAATCATACTCAATATGGCAGATGTTAGATAAACTATGCTGAGCACCACTCAAAACAATCAAATGAAGTAAAACCTACATGAAGATAATATTAAAAAAAAAGCCTTTTACTCTATGTAAGAATATTAGCAATTAAGTACCTGAATATAAGGATAGGTATTGGCAGCTGCAGTATCACCGATAAGCATTGAATCACACTGTGACAAGTTGCGTGCATTCTCTGCCTTTGATTGAATCTGAACAAGTCCCCTATAACAGTTTCTAGAATTTCCAGCTGATATACCCTTTGAAATAATTCGACTCCTTGTATTCTTTCCCTTGTGTATCATCTTTGTCCCTGTATCCGCCTGCTGATAATTATTAGTCAAAGCAACAGAATAGAACTCTCCGACAGTATCATCCCCCTCTAAAACGACACTGGGGTACTTCCAAGTAATTGCAGAACCTGTCTCCACCTGAGTCCAGGATATCTTAGACCTATCCCCAGAGCAAAGTCCTCGCTTTGTAACAAAATTGTAAATCCCGCCCCTTCCTTCCTCGTCACCAGCATACCAGTTCTGCACTGTTGAGTACTTAATCTCAGCACCTTCAGCACAGTACAACTCAACTACGGCTGCATGAAGCTGGTTTGTATCATAAGATGGTGCAGTGCACCCTTCTAAATACTCCACAAAACTCCTATCATCAGCAACAATCAAAGTCCTCTCAAACTGTCCCGTTTCCATAGCATTAATCCTAAAATAAGTAGAAATCTGCATGGGACACTTTGTATCCTTTGGTATATAACAAAAAGACCCATCACTGAAAACAGCAGAATTCAGAGCAGCGTAATAATTATCCTCACTAGGCACAACTCTCCCCAAATACTTCCTCACCAAATCAGGATACTCCTTGATGGCCTCGGATATAGAACAAAAAATAACACCAGCTTTCTCTAAAGTCTGCCTATGAGTAGTAGCTATTGAAACACTATCCAGAACAGCATCAACAGCAACATTAGCCAATCTATTCCTTTCATTCAAAGGAACACCAAGTCTATCAAAATACATAAGTAGTTCAGGGTCAGCTTCATCAAGGCTATTCAAAGTTGGTTTCTTTTTAGGAGCTGAATAATAACAGATATCTTGAAAATCAATTGATGGGTAACGATTATCAGACCATTTGGGCTCTTTCAATTTCAAGAATTTCTCAAAAGCATTTAATCTAAATTCAAGCATCCAATCAGGTTCTTCTTTAAGCGAAGAAATTAACCTAATTGTTTCCTCAGAAAGTCCCTTAGGGATTGAATATGAATCAATATCCATAGTAAAACCAAATTTCTTGTCGTAATCACGATTACGGAGAATTTCACGGATTTTATCATCAGAACTAGTTGTTGAAGTTGAAATATTATTACCTGAATCTGTATTTCGGGTCTTGGAATCAAACCCGACATCAGCTCGGATCTTGACAAAATTAGCCGGTTTTGGGGCTTTGTTAAAGGCAGGTTTAAGAGGAAGCGAAAAGGGTTTGTGTAGTTTAGCTGAATCCGAAATGGGTTGTGGAGAAAAGCGAGAAATACCGTTAGCTAACAGAGAAGCCATGGATGATTCCAGTAGAAGGAAGTGTGTGGTCTTTTTCTTTCAGTTTCGTGTTTTAAGGTAATTATTGATTTTTATTGAATTAATATTTTTTGTTGGCCATATGTTCCAACGGTGGCTCGTGTATCCCACACGTACTCTTGTGCTATTAATGTCGGCTTTTAATTTATTAAACTAAATTATAGAGTTGCCAATTTTGAATATTATATCATAAAATAAAAATATATGAAGACACTCTCTTCCATAAATAAAGGCCAAATGTGCAATCACGCCCTTGAATAACTTCTTAACTTTTATATTCAAATCCCTCTATGTTACCTTTATTTTTAACTTGTTCCATAATGGACATATTCATTATTTTAATTGCTTAAATTGGAAATCTCTTTTTTTTTATACCAGTAACTATTTACAGAGGTTTGGGTTTTAAATAAGAGAAGGGTATATATGTATGTCTCATTTTAAAAGAAAAAAGTTCTTATTAGGAAAAAAGAAAAGAAGAGTCAAAATGATCCAAGGGTCATAATTTGAGGGGCTGCTCATAATTCTGGCCATAAATAAATGAACAATTAAACAGGTAGGTGCTATGCTCTAATGAGAAAGGACAGGTATACGGAGCTCAGTGGAATTCGAACCCCTAGACCACTGCTCTTATGTGACATTTGTTTTATTTTGATTATAAAAATATTTTAAATTATAATATTTAACTTACATTAAATTAAATATATATAATAATAATTTAATAAAAAATATATAATTAATAATATATTATACACGTTGAAATTTTTCTATTAGTTTATGTGAAAATCAATATAAATTGATTCGTTTAAAATACAGAGTTGAATTCCTTAAACATAATAAAACACCCATAAACTAAAAAGAAATTATCACCATTTTATATTTTCTTATTCTTTCTAAGGTACTATCTTTTAAATAAAATTTAAAATTATCTTTGATTAATTTACTTTTATAGATAGTAAATTATTAAATTAAAAATTTTAATCCAGCTTAAAATTTTAATTAAATTAAAAATATTTGTTTTTGTTTGAATTTTAAAATCAAAGTTTTCTTTCTAAATAAAACATGGAAAAAGGAGCTGCTCTCAAATTGATTATGGTTTGGGTTCTTATTGGGTCAGGAAAAATGGATTAGTGTATAGAAGCCCAACAAGATTCAAACCAAAGAGCAGTACTGCGCCTGCTTCCCACTTTCGAGCTTCTTCTGATTTCAGTTATTTTTTCTTTTTCTTTCCTTTCTTTTTACACAAACGATAAACTCCAAAGAAACAAATCAAATCTTAACGCAAATAAATGTAAATTAGAATCAAAGGAACACTTTCGAAGACGTAACCGCGTCACTATTTCGGTACGTGATTCTTTTTCGTTTTTACCTTTTAAATGCTCGTTTCACTATGCTGTGATTCTACGACATTCTCATTGCAATTACCTGGATTTTCTTTTTCTTTGTCTTTTTGTTTTTGTTTTTGTGGGATGTGAACGTGACTGATAACAGTGGATTGTAATTTCCTTTTTCCAGTTTGTCAGAGATTTACTTGGATGATTTTTGTAAAATCTCTCAGATGGGTGTCTTTATTATTTTCTTCTTCTTTCTTTTACTAAATTTTCGTGGTTTGAATCTCGATCTTACATTTTTCTACTTTGGGGATTATATGTCTATCTCTTGTTTTTTATTTTGTGATGGGATTAAACTTGGAGATCTTCCAAACTGAAATGCGGCGAAAATTTAGCATCCTGGACATCTGTGCTATGCGTGCAAAATTAGGAGTGAGATATGGAAACATACTAATGATTAAGTCTCAATAAATGTAGGTGTAGAAGTTGGTATACCTTCATATAAAAATATAGATCCTGATAAGGTGGTTTGCTTTTTCATTTTTATATTTTTTGTCTATCTGTGATGTTTGTTCTTTTATTGCTTTGTCAATTTATGTTTTTGCTTAGACTGGGCAAGATAATGATTTATTTTTTTTTTAATTAGTTCACAGGATAAAAAAGGATCATCCTAGGTAATAGAATTGTGGTTGCAGAAATGATCATTTTATTACATTGTGCTATCAAACTGTTTTAACTATTTCAAGTTCTGCCCATATTTTCTTATTCTTTTGATATTTGTCTTCGTTGATCCTTTATCTTATTCTATACTGGACAGCAGGTCGCCTGTTGTCTATTTGTGAATTTAGATAAAACCTTATGAGGTCTACTTGGAGTTGCCTTTTTACTGTAGTCCTGGTTATTTTCTTGTGGATGAATGAGGAAGTTCATTTGAACTTTAGCCTGCAGCCAGTTTAAATAGCATGTGAGATGTATAGGAAGTGTATGATATCGGATGTGCGTGCGAGGCTAAAATTGTGCTCATATGACTATGTCCATCAAAGGAAGTTAAGATTTAATTTTTCGCACCACAAGTTTTGGAAGTAGTAGCTATATGATGTTCCTTCTAATAGCCATATTACCCAACAGGAAAGTCACCCTAATCCAAGTTTATATCTTTTCTAGTCAGATTCTGATAGCCAATGGATATTTTGTAGCTTAATTTTACACTTGAGTTGGTTGTCCCCTTTTTTTGCCTCAGCCACAGTAAAGCAACTTTTATGACATTAGCAATGAGTTGGACAAGTCTGTTCAATATGGTTTCTGATAAAAAGAATCAGAAAACAGAAAAGAAGAGATTTTCTTTAGCACCCAAGAAATGATGGGACCATGAGCTGATGCATATTTGGAAAAAGGCTTAAAGTAGCAGTTTTATTTAGAGAGTGATATCTATGGTTTTCAGTTGAGGAATCCAGAAAAAAATTCAGAAATAACTGTGTTATATGCCACCTTCTTTGCAATGCTCTACTATTACTATATACCCTTTTAACTGCTTGCTTGGCATAGATAAGGGAAGATAACGATCATCATTTTGCTTGTTGCAGAAAGTCTTTAGATCTGTGTAAAATCTGTTATCTTCTGTCAATTTGCAAGATGAACCCACAGAGTCAAGGAACTAGCTCTTCTTCTCCAGCGGACCCCCCGTTGAAGCGCAAACGTGGACGTCCTCGTAAGGATGAGAGCATGGTACAGGGGGAGAACATGCCTGCAACTGCAACTCCTTCAGCTGACAGTTTGAAGAAAAATAAACAGTCTGTGGGAACGGCTGGTGCTGTTAGTGACGAAATGGTAGGTAAAGTGGTTTCTGGTGTCATTGAGGGCTCATTTGATGCTGGGTATCTTCTTAAAGTTAAGGTAGGAGATACTGAAACTCATCTGAGGGGTGTTGTGTTTCTACCGGGCAGATTTACTCCCATCACAGCCTCAAATGATGTGGCTCCAGAAGCAAAAATGTATAGAAGAACAGAAATGCCAATACCAGTACCAACTAGACCAAGTCAAGTCCCTGGTCCTGTTCCTTCATCAGAAGAAAGAGATAAGCAACCTGTTGAGCTACAACACCTTGCACCAATAAATCAAGTCAAAAGCTTATCATCTGAACTTCAGTCCAGTGTTCCGCTTGCTCAGGAAAACCAACCTTCTTCCAATATGCTTCCTTTGATTGATAACCTGCCACCTATGAGTACCACAAAATCTTCCTTGGGAGGTGGAGTTGCATCACAGCAAATTCTGGAGTCAGTAACTGGAAGCCAATCTGCCTCTGTTATGGCAAATATGGGGCATGAAAAAGTAACTGGGCGAAATGATATGCTGAAAGAATTTGAAGCTTCATTAACAGAACTTCCTAATGTGAATGTGGAGGCAACTGAGCAATCAAAAGCAATGCCACATTCTGCGCCTCCTATTCATAGTTTTCCTGGCAGCGGAACTATTAATCCTGAGCAGGAAATCCAACCTCAAATTGTAAGTAACAACTTCAAGCCAAGTCAGGTTTGTGACGGAGTAAAAATTCCTAATCTTGAGCATAACCATGTTCCTGTAATCACTGAACCCGGAATTATGTCCACTGAACCATTTGGAACAAAAGTGTGGGCAGAGAAACAGGCTTCTCCAAAGAAAGTTGAACCACCAGAGCTTCCTGTGAAAATCTTTAGTGGAACTGACGCAACCCAGTTAAATGGGAGGCCTATAAGTCATGCACCTAAGATTACAAATGCAGAAACAGATTCTGCTCCATCAACCGGCCTTCCAGCAATACTGTTTGAGAGAGAAGCTATTCCATCTGAACCCAAGCTTACCAGTGAAGGATCTTCTCTACAAAGGATGATTGAACCCCAGCTGTGTAATTCTGGTGGCCCGAACATCACGAAGGAAGATTCTGATTCTGCACCAGTGACCGGCTTGCCTGTGATGCTGTTTGAGAGAGAAGCTATTCCATCTGAGTGCAAGCTTGGTATTGATGGACCTGTTCTTCCTAGAATGACCGAGCCTCAGTTGTGCATCTCTCCAGGTGTGAGCAATAGTATGGATTGTAACTTAAAGGATGCAATTCCTCCAACAGAATCTTAGCTTATCTATTGGTATAAAATTTGGCTTCTGTCAAACTAAAAGAAAGAGGAAAAGAAACTGATGGAAGTGGTGTATTACATCGCATTTTTTGGAGAATAAACAGGCAATATTGCCATGGTCCAAAGTATTAGATAGATGCTCAAATATAGACTCAGATTACCATCTGCTCTTATGGTTTTGCAATGTAAACTGCTGCTCTCTACCGTTTATGTTAGAAATGGACTACTGGAGGCAGATTTTGATGACAGTTTCTTTGCATATTCCAGAAGCAACTAAGCTGAAACTTTCAATTCTTTTTTCATAAGTCTTCTGTTAGACTCTCTACATCAAGTTGCTTCCATGACTTTCTTACATGCTTAGTAAGCTTAATGTGTTGAATTTCTATTGCTAGAACATTCATACTAACATTTTATCCTTATTTATCCTTTAAAAAATGTTGTTAATCTTCAGCATTTTTGAATCTTCAAGAGAGTTAGATTGTGAAGAATACAAAATAGATTTTCCATGTCAACTTTACATAAACCCAATTGATGGAGGCTTCTGATTGGGAGTCGACCAACGAAAGCTCTTTGTTCTCCAGGAGAAGAAAAGAAAGAAAGACGATAAAGACAAGCATCTGATATATACGTACCTGCACCGCTCTCTTCCCCTACATGTAAAATGGGATTTGGTTTTAATAATAAGAGAATAAAGGAACTCTTGTAGCTATTTGCAAGATGTGCTATGCACTTAAAAAGTTTTACCAAGACTATTTGTGAGGGTCTAATAAAACTGTGCCAGTGAACCAGGCTGTCAATTACAGTCGCAGTAGCTAAAACACATTCAAAACCGAGTCAAATACATAATACAGAAACAAAATAATAGCAAGTTAAGATAGTAATCAACCAAAATTTGGCAAACTGGAAGTTCCTACAGTGCATAAGCTATTAGCACACAGCCTGAATTGGCTTCAGCCTGAAAGGCACACAGATGGAACTAGCACCAATCCATCCAACTAATAATATAAAATGAAGCACGCTTAGACCAACACTTCTCAGCTATATCCCACTTGCTGTTGTTGTTGTTGTTGCTGCTGCTGCTGCTGCTGCTGCTGATAATTCCCATACCCAGGATAGTTCCCGTAGTACATGTTAGGATCCTGTGGAGCAGGAGCATAGCCATAATTTTCATATCCTTGTGCGTATCCATAATATCCGGCATTCCACTGATTGGCATCTGGTTGAGGCTGTATAAGAAGTACTTATCAGTTTCAACCTTCAAGGACTCAAGAGATAATTTCACTGCAAAAACAAAAGCAGGAATCAGGTGACATAAGCCAAACCTGTTTGTTTGAAGGACTGCGTCCCCATGACAGCCGAATACTTTGTCCACTCAATGAAGTTCCATTTAACAACCGCAATGCTTCCTCTGCACAGCTCCTGAGTCATGCACAAAGAAAAGCTAAGTACTCAAGTTTCTAAAAGATACCACTCCAGTTATTCAAGGCATGTATTTACCTGTCAGCAAACTGAACAAACCCACATCGTTTGCCAGCAGGTATCTTCACATGCAATAATTGTCCATAACGGCCAAAAAGCTCTCTCAGATTGTCATCCGTAACATTGGAATCCAAATTACCAACAAATATCTGTATTGAAATTTGTGAGTTGCAAAAACATTGCAGAGAAATAGATTGTATGTGAAAAAATATGAGGTACTCACAGTTGTATTATTTGGGTCGTTCTCGTTCTCACCCTGAGTTTGAGAATTCTGATAGGAAGCTGCATATGAAAAATAATGTGTAATAAAAACACAGGAAAAAAAAGAATCCAAAGAGATAAACTTCTTGCAGAAAGTTACAAATACACAGGTGAAAAGCCAGTCAGCCATTATGGTCCCTAGAGTAAACAAAACATCAGGTAGTTTTAAGTTTTGAGAAATAGGAGCAAATATAATTGGAATAAAGAAAGATTACAAACAGATCCAAGTATTTTGAATTACAGTTGAGCAAAAGTTTAAAGTATTTTAACCATGAAACTAAATGGAACAAGGAACATCTTACTCTTCTTATATAGAGTATCCACTGTCAGAAGCAAATAGGCCACCACCATAAACTTTTCCTTAACATGACTATTATATGTACGAGCATAAAATAAAAACTCTTTCTGGCACAATGCAGGTAGCAAATCAGTCAAAAGTCATATGCGGGTAAGATTGATTTTTCGATCAAAAGTACTATGTGAAATCTTCGGTTTTTTCCTCTTTCACTATCCCTATCCCATAGGCACAGCATTTGAATCAATAAAGAACCTTTTCTTCTATATCTATGAATCGATATTATTACATTCCGATTCCTTCCTGGCACCTCCCAAGGAAAATCCCGAATTGGATCCCAAATTGACGGGTTAGTATGAACTTATCCATGAGGTTATGCACTCTTCGAATAGGAATCCGTTTTCTGAAAGATCCTAGCTTTCGTGCTTTGGTGGGTCTCTGAAATCCTTTCGATATGTAACAGATTTTGGGGACAATGTCAATGTCTGGCAATTCAGTTGACCTCTATTTCCAGCAAGAAAGCAACAAAAGTACACCAACCATTGATAAACATTATGCCATATCAAAATTGGGACACAAAATCTTGAAAAATTGTTAAAATTCATCATCAGTCTTAATGGAGAAGCTGGTGGGTTAATACCAAGAGCCACTAGTAACAATTAATCTAAACAGAATGAACATTTTTTGGGCGGAAATTATACCAAAATAAAAAGAGGAAGTCAAACAGGAAAACAAGGAGCGGTAACTTCCCAAGACAACTATACTCCAAGAATTATGAAAGTGCAAGATGTGGCAACATTAAATTAAAAACCAATCTATCATGCAGTTTCAAACAATACTGCATCACCATTTATACTCCTCAAAGTATCTTGACATTGACTAAAATCTGGAAATATCCACAGCCATACAAATTTAAAATTATTAATTCCTGTTTGAGAAAAATGACGAAAAATAGGCATATCAATGAAATTCTGGAAAAGTGAAAGAGAAATATAAGTAAGACTAAACCTTCTCTAATAAAAAGAAAGACACGTTGCTAAACTGATAGATATTCAGAAACCCAGAGCAGTAACAAAATGCAACTGGACTGAAAGCTCAACCAACAGAATGGACTGAAAAGATAACTTGAAGAATGTAGCATAATAAATGCCACATAAAAACTTAAATAAACGACATGACAAAAACTAAAAACTGACCTAGAAGAGGCACGCACTAAAGGTAACCAATTCAGCTGAAATCAGTTCCAGGCCCATAGATGATAGAGCCTCTTGACGCCCTGCTTCGAGACAACAGGAGTACTATAAGTTTTTGCAATTTTTAAGATTTTAGTACGAGTCTATGGTGTCCAAATTTCAAAGGAAAGTACAGGAAGGAAAGGCTTGGGAAACTGCTGCCTATCTTCAAAAAGGTGTAACTGAAAGAATGCAAACTTAAACAAAAAGTTCAGCATCTAAGCATATCATAGTATTGGAAAAGCGTATACATAACCATCCATTCAAATTGGCAACCAGTACTAGAGAACAGCCATTCAACTAAAGCAACAACAAGAACTTGCAATAACCATACCTTTAGGGTATTGCTGGCCCGTAACTGCATTCTTGTTAGTAGCGAGTCCAATCCGCATAGGCCTTGTTGAACAAAAAGCACCATTCATATCAGTCATAGCACGTACCTGTTCGCTTTCGTCACCAAACCGAACAAACCCATAACCTTTTGTCCGCCCAGTAAGCCTATCAATAACAACCTTAGCCCCCTTAACTGATGGATAATGAACCCTAAATGTATCTTGCAGTATATAATCAGTAACATCAGCAGCCAAGTCTCCCACAAAAATGGTAAAATCTGGCGTATCATCGCGCTTATCACCCCCACTAAAAGATGCCCAATTCAGCCTAAAATTCTGCTCACCATTGGGCATAGGAGTACCATTATAAGTCTGCAATATTCTCTCCGCAGTCCCATGGCTGCCAAACTCAATAAATCCATACCCTTCTACTTGACCAGTTTGCTTATTACGAATCACTTTTACAGAAGTAACCTTAAGAAAAAAAAAAAAAGAAGCACCTTCAGTAACCGTAGTTTATCCCTATAGAATTAACAGACACACACACCACAAAGCAACGAACATTTTTCCTTTATTTTTTTTAAAGAAACCCTAAATTACTCTTTCCGAGTTAAAACAAAATCCTAAGCTTGCTTTTTCTTTTTTCAAATTATAACAAAAGCCTAAGTTTCCTTTTTCGATAAAGAAAAGCAATAAGGTAAGTTTCTTTCTTCAATAAAGAAAAGCATAAGGTTTATATATATATATAAATCAAAACAGAAACCTAAAGTTTCTTTTTCAATTAAAACAAAACCCTAAACTTTTATTTGTGAATTTTTAAAAGAACACGAAGCTTTACTTTTTCTTTTGAATCTTGGTTTAAAATTTTACCTCGCCAGTGTGAGCGAAGCAGCTATTTATATAATTTTCATCCATCCAATACTGCAAATCTCCGATCCAAAGCGTACGGACTTCATCGGCATTAGTGGGTTGACTGGGTTGCTGTTGTTGCTGTTGTGGAGCCGCCGTGGGAGGCATGGAAGCCTGGTGGTGGCCCCACATACCCGCCGGTGGAGGAGGCTGAGGTTGAGGTAACGGAGGCATCATCATCATGTAAGGTGCTGGTGGAGCCTGCTGGTATTGCTGCGGCGGTGCTGGAGCCATTGATGGCGGTTGTTGTAGGGGTGGGCCGCCCATCTGTGGTGGTGCGCCGGCTCCTGGCTGCTGCATCATTGTGTATGGAGAATATTTCAGAGAGATGAAGAGAGAATTTTAAAAACCAAAACCAAAACGAAACCCTAATTTTGGTTCGGAATACTGAAAGGAAAAGTTGTGTACTCTTTTATTAGCTACGATTTTTTTAATCAATTGCAAGGGGACACGTCACTACAACTAACGAACACGTGGCAGATGCTTATTGAAGTTTTCTTTTGAGGGTTTCTTATATTTTGCGGGCGTGCCTTGAATTTATTTCTTGAATCTTAGTTATTTTGACCGTTCGATTCTTATACCAAAACAATCTTATATTTACCTTAAAATACCCTTGTCCTTGTCTTATAAACAGTCTCCGGATTCCACTAGTGTCTTCTGAACTGAGTTCACTGTCTCTCTCGTTTCAAGTTAGCAAATACAATTCGGTATGGAGCAGTGATCGTTTTCTTTACAAGTCTTTTTAATTAATTATCTTTAGTGTTGCTTCAAGTGAATGTTGCCATGTTGTTAATGCTGTGATTTTGAAGATTTCCTCTGGTTGGATTAGACTTGTGCAATGTCTTTTGCTTAATTATTCCTTCGAGATCAAATTCATCGTCAACTTTCAGTTTTTAGGATATATATATATATATATATATATATATATATATATATATATAATTTTTTTTTAATTTATCGCAACTATAAAGGGTAGTGCTTTATTTTGGACTTACTGTTTTAAGAGGGATTTAGAAGTTTCATAAGAATTTTTTACAGTTAGATCTGCTACAAGAGGTCTTAATGGATTTGCATTTAAAGAGCTTGTTTGGTAGATTCCAGGAGCAATTTGGGTCTGGTCCTGGGCTTGGTCCTGGATCAGGGACTTGCTTGATGAAGGTGGAGGGCATTGCTCCTAATTTCATCAAGTCATTGTATAAAGCTTGTGCTGCTCTTTATAGAACTGATCCTTGGAGAAGATTGCGTCCCCCCCATCTTTTTGGAATTCGGGTGGGAAAGGACTCTGATTGGTCTGGCAAGAAACAACTTTTCCCGTGCATTCAGTTCATAGGAGGTGATGGTGGGGATGTTGGCTTCTATATGTTTCGATCTGTAAATGATGCTAAGAAAATGACAGGGTCTAGAGAGACAATTTTGGTTCCTAATGTGGAGCTTTTGAGGGTTACATATGAATCTGAGTCATTGATGTTTCCTTCTAATAGGAAAATGATCAAGTCTTTGTCATTGGAGGTGTCCGGTACTGATAGATTTCCTGTAATTGATGTTGCACGTTTTATGTCTTCTGGTGCACTTCAGTTTAGGCATCCAACTCTAGAAGAATTAAGATTTGTGTATGCATTCATGAGAGCCATCTCTCTAGTGCATACATTGCTTCAGGAAGATAAAGAAGGCGGTCCAAAGTGGTCCAAGTTGATATATTTTGAACCATTTATTGAGACTGTTGATGTCCAGTGGCCTTCAGAAATGGCTAAGGGCTATGATCTTGTTGCGGTTACAATCTCACACCCACCTGGTCAGGCGTACGAGGAAAAGGCAAGCTCAACCGCTAGCTCAACTCCCACCAAGTATGCAGAAAGACCCAGGGAGGAGATCTTTGTTGATATGAGGATAAGCTCGAATTCTGGCTTGAGGCAGTGCACAATGTGTGATAAAGAAGTTCATGGAGAACAATCTCCCTCTTGTGGGCATTGTCGAGCGGTTATCTACTGTAGTTCTCAATGCCAGAAGCAGCATTGGAAGGAAACACATAAGAGCATGTGTGGTCTTTACAAGGCTATGATGGAAAGGGAAGAAGAGCTGGCAATGAATATATTTATGTTCCCTTGTTCTGCTGAGCAGCCTTGTAAATGGCTGGAGTCGTTGGGTATCCATCAGAAGGGAATGTGGAGGAGAAAGTGCAGTTGCTATTCTCACTGCCCATTTGGTCTCCTCCCCGTTAAAGGTGGTTTGTGGGATTCATGGGGTGGGCTGGACGATGAAGACTATCCTTGTGATTCACCTTTTCACAACCATTTAAGAGATGGAATATCAAGCCCAATCCTTCTTTCTGGTTGGTCAGAGTACTATAATCTCAGGTCATTGCCATTGTCAAGCCCTGTTGCTGACATTCTTTCTCATCCACTTACAGTTTATTACATATTGACTACTCTGAATATCAGTTCAAAGAACCTGTTACTCAAAGGGAAAGAGGTGATTCTTCATTACCTGGGGCCTGAAGGGGAGTTGGATTGGATGCCAGCATTTGCAGAAATTAGCCATTTGCTCAATGGATCAGGTAATATACATATTGTAATGGTGGGACCTGAAGTTCCAACTAATTTGTCTGGCACAACTTCAGGAGTAAGTAGTAGGGTGAGGGTGAATCTTGTGAGGGGCATTTATCAAGAGGAAGCCACCTACTTGCCTTCTCCCCATGTTATAGTTGCATTGAACTGTGGATTAGACAACCATACAAGTTGGGGTGGAGCACTCGAAGTGATAAAATCTGCAAATGTTCCAGCCTTCATCACGGAGCAATCGGAAATTTCATGTGCAAATGCAAAGCAAGTCCTTCGTGGGGCAGGATTGCACATTACACATCCCGTGACACCAAATCCTTTCCGTTCTCCTCTGAAGATTCAAAGCACTTCTAGCAATCTTCCTTCATATAGCAACGGCTTTGTGCTTGGAGTGAATACATGAGTTGGAACCCTAGAGGACTGGACTTGGGAATATTTCTGTCATGTTGTAGTAATCAATAATCACATGTGAAGGAGATGGCAGCATTGCAATTTAGTCCGAGGTAGTATAGTACAACTGTTATTGAGTTTGAGCTTCAAGTTTATATTTGGACCTTTATCAATGGCTATTACCATTGTTATAGGCAGTTAATTTATTTCCATATTAAAAATTCCTGGTAATTTTTTTGGTATTGTAATATTTAGTTTCCTTTACAGTAATGGAAATCTGAGTCAGTGAAGCTGCAAAACTAGTATGAGCAGTCATATAGTAGCAATAACTCGCCCTTTTAGAGGAGATCAAACTAGGGGCTTGGAAAACCTTGTATGTGTTTTTAATTGTTGATACAAAAGTATGAAAATGAATATTTTGAACTAGTCAATCTGAACTGGAGGCTGTGAATACTGAATTGGCTTATAACATTACTATTCTTGAGCTGCTTGATTACATAAGACTTCGGTCATCATCTTTTGATTTGTTCCTGATATCTAATGAAGTTTGTGTTTCCAATGTGCTGCAGTACGGAAAGCAAAAGTAACATGTTTTCTGCTTATCAGCCTAGGAGAACGGGGGAAAGAAAAAACGACAATCATGTAAAAGCATGCTTTTCTTTCCTTTTTTACTTTATTCCCAGATGGAACACTTGAGCTCTTTTCTAAATCTTGAAATAAGCTCAACCAGAAATCAAATATCATCTGCAGGACTGCACAAGTCCATCTTTCTTTATATTCCCAAGAAATAAATGAAATACCTTCTATGAGGAGTAATCTTTTACGACTCGATTATTTTATTTTTATGATGTTCAGGATTGATAGAATAGAAAAGTGAAATTCAACAAATATGAGAGCCTAAAGTTTAACCAAATAATTCATGGGAAGTGATATTGAAGGGTAAATTTGTCATTGCAGAATGAGATATTAAGCCAATCAACTGGACCTTACATTTTGACATTCATCATTTTCCTTGTATAGAAGGAAACCTCTGTAATACTAAAATGGCCAATTAACTTCTCAAAAGAAGAAAAAGAAAAAAGGCCAATAACTTCCATGCCCCGACTCCAAAACCCCAAACTTGCCCACTTGCCCTATAAAAGAACACTCAACTTGTCTCTCTTTTTCCTCTCAACAAAAACCAGAACCAAAGTTCTCTCAATTCCCTGTCCACAAGAAATTATCACAAGGCAATGGAGTTCCCCATGTATCAACAACAAGCTTTCCCTTGGCACTATCTTCTTGCTTATCCCTCCCCTTTCTCCTACTCTCTCAGACCAGAAAACTATGTTCATTGGGTCCAGACCCCTGAATCCCATATTTACTCAGCTGACCTTCCTGGTACTCGTACAATTTGTTTTTGTCCGTAACTTCCCTTTAACATTTTCTTTCATTTCCTTTTCTGCAGTTTGGTTGTATTGACAAAAGTTTCTTTCTTTCTTTCTCTCTTGTTGTTGTTGCTGCAGGTGTGAAGAAAGAGGAGATAAAGGTGGAGGTTGAGGATTCAATATACCTGATAATTAGAACAGAGTCTACTGATGAAGCAACTAGGCCGCCTGCCAAGAGCTTCATGAGGAAATTCAGGCTTCCAGGTTCGGTTGATATCGATGGAATATCAGCTGGATACGAAGACGGTGTATTGACAGTTACTGTACCAAGATCTTATAAGAGGGGACTCCTTATTGACCAATCAGCTTTGCCTGAAAGGCTGGAAGTTACTGCTAGGGCTGCTTGAATCAATAGATTAACATGATACATATATAAATGATTTGATTGATCAGGAACGGAGACTTGGGTCTTGATTAATTGTTTGCATGACTACACTATGCCATGCCATATTTGTAAACTTTGATCATTCTTAGTGATGGAGTTGATGTAACAAAAGATATGTACTTGCATGAATATCTACTTTTGTCCTTTCAGACTAGATTTTCAAGATGATCCATGGTTTTTTTATTTTTATTCTCAACTGCTTTTTACAGTTTTGGGCTGCTTTTTTGGGTATCCAAACAGACAGTTGATTAGTTGATAAAATAATTGTTGAAGGTGGAATCTTATCTGCATCTCATTTCCCAAAAGCAAACGTCACGTGCACCGCAGCCATTGAGGGTAGTCCCACAGTCAACAAGAGCCACAATTAATAATACCTAGAAAAATTTTGTTAAATTAAAAGAAAGAAATTCCAACTTGAGAACTTCATCAGAAAAGAAAAAAAAAAAGTGTCAACAGGAAATATACACCTAATATCAGACTAAACTTATAAATTTAGTCTGATACAATACTATTTTCTTCCAATCCATAAGATTTAAAAAAAAAAAAAAAAGCACAAAATGTGTTATATTTTGTTTCTGCATATTCTTTCTTTCTCCATGTTTTCATATTGTTTCAAATATGCAAAGGCTAACCGAAACTATATGAGAAAAGGATAAGTTTGCCAATTTAATAAAAGAAAGCTTAATTAATTGCAAGTTGCCAAGCACATAAATCTTTAAGCTCCATCAGAAAATATATTTTGTCTGGCAACTTGAAAATTAATGGACAATGAATCCATTATTAGCTTACTGTTATAAAGCACAGATCAAAAAGAGCAACTTGCATGATTTGTAGAAATGGGCATTTTCTTTTTGTAAATAGCAGAATATACTTTGTCCATCAACAGATAATCGTTGACAAGCTCAAATCATTCTGTATATCCTCAATACATTCTATTTTCTCTTCCTTTCGTGTACAGGGTTTACACAAATCATACACAGTAAACAGGAAACGACTATAACAAACAGAATCACTTAATTGTCATCAATTTAAGGATTCCAACAGCCTCTCTCAATCTTTTTTCTGTTTTCTCTCTTGCTGCTACACCCTGAGGATTCCTGCAAAAGAAGAAAGATAATGTGGACTTAATCCTCTGCTATCTATCGTTGTTCTGATATTTCTCTTGCATAAAACGTATAGAAGAAAGACAAAAATTTCCAAACGCCTGTATGTTACCTTTTCTCAATAGTTGATTTCCTTGTTAGTTCTTCCACAAGACTATGTAACCTCTTTATGAGGGCGGGTAACTTGCGCAAGGACTGACCACCTTTCTTATTTGAACATATCTTCTTCAGAATCTCTGAAGCGATAAAATAACCGTCTTCCTTGTTCCTGGAAATAGATTATGAAGAAAAACAGAATTTACTTAGAGATCATAAATGAAATGTCTTCTGAATTCTAGTCTAAAAAGATAAGATGCACACCTGAGAAATTCCCAAAAGATGATTTCTATTGATCCATGGCTGTCAATTAGAACTTCAGTCAAGTGTTGATAGCGGGTAAGATTCCTGATAGTTGAAAGTGCATGCTTTAAAATCTCCTGATCCGGTATGCTTCGACTGACTAACCGAATCAGTTTCAATAAAATCCCTATGGCCCCTGCGGCCACAAGCTCCTCGCAACATTTCTGAGAATGTTGTGTAGTCATATCTGCAATTGAGACGGACATGAGTACAAGCCATCTATAATACGATATTAGGAACATAATGGTTCGTTATTTACAGGCCAAAGGACAATCTCATTATAACTTAATCAGGTCGAAAATTTAGCCAAATTATACAGGAAAAGTAAAACCTCTTACCTAAGGTTGCACAAGTATGAAGAATCCCGCTGATGCTTTTCATACTCAGTAGTTCCGAAAGTGCCACTTTGAGTCTGTTAATTATACGCATGCTGTCATCTATATTTTTAGCGGATTTCTGCACTCTCAAGCGCAAATCCAATAGCTGTCCTCTTGATTCTTTACGCACAAGGTAACCTTTCCAGTGAGACTATCAAATTTATAAAATATGAGATATTAAACAGATGAACCAGTAACATTTCGATTCAAGAAAAGGAAAAAGATATACCCATAATGGAGCAAAATGGTGAATTGTATACAAACTAATGCAGCAACAAATTCTCTGGTAGTTAAAGCCTATAAAACCAATGTAATTGTTTTTTCTTGTTGCTCAAAGAACCAATGTAATTGTTTAAGCCATTCATCATCCAAACACTAAGCTAGAGGCCAGCAACTAGACCAGCAGTTTGACAATTTTCTTTTGCAATGTCCAAAAAAGTAGGTAAGAGTTTCTTCAGCAAGAAATATAAGCGATATTCCATGAGGAATATTCTTTTCTTACTTGGATCATAACAGCATATCGCCTTTCTGTATAAACCTTTTGCCTGCTGACCCAACCTCGAAAATAAGACTGTATAACTATTGCTGATCTTGTTCTTAATTTATGCAACAAAACACATCTCCACCACCTTTGCAGCTTCAATATTGCAGATAGTATTACTTTCAATTCTGGACGAGGAAAGCAGCCAGAAGTTTGGAATTTGCAATAAACAGTGGTGCATATATTAAAATGAGAAGCTCCTGTAACAGCCCAAATAAAAATATGTTTAAGACAACCAAATTATGGGAACAAAGAAAGGCAAAGAAGAGCAAATTAAAGACAGCTTAAAGAACTAAATGTTTTGGACACTTTCATGCAATACCTAAGAGCCTTTTTCGAGCGATCTGTCCCCTGACAAACCGTTGAATTTCAATAGCAGCATTCTTTCTGCAATTAAATGCCTTCTGACAATTTAAGCCCCGAATAACGTTTTGAATCTTTTTTACAGCTTCTATTTGGTGCATAAAGTTCCTCCTTATCAGCCAACCACGGCAGCATCTCTGAACTTTTGTTATGAATTCCTTCTGTTTCAAAAATTTCTTTCTCAACTGCCAACATTGGAAATGATGCTGAATTTTAATTGCAGCTAGATGCTGATTGCGAAGACACCTGCCATCAATATAATTCTTCCAAGATAGCTGGATTCGAATGGCTGCTTCTCTTTCAAGATTACTACGGTGCATTTGGCACATGTGTGGAGCATTCATCATCTGAATGACCTTACACTTAGACCTTGTTATCCGAACACGAAAATATTTTTGAATAATAGTGGCAGCACTGACCAGCTCCATAGTGGACATATCATGATTTCTAATACTTGCAGCCTGGATTCTTTGCATCATCCAAATCCTAGCTGCTTGCTGGATGAACACCACTGATTTTCGTACCTTGACAAAGCTATGTCTGTCAAAAATAAAGTTGACATATCTCCAATCTCTTTCTGACTGCTTCCACCTTTCTGCAAAAGTTAACCAATCCAAAAGGATGAAGAAGCTCATTGATCTTGCAATGGAAATTAAATTTAATGGCATAGAAACATAGATACCATAGATAGAGTCCTGAATCATGTCATCACAGAATCTGTAAGGTGCAGATATCCGCTTCACCATAAACCAAGCCCGAATAACTGTTTGCAAAATTAAAACTGCATTTTTCATCTTCAAAAAATGATAACGTGCAATTGACCTTCTGAAGTGCGATTGTATGAGTGTTGCTGCGTTGTCTGCAATGAGCATCTATAATAAGCAACTAGAAGCGAAAATACTGGAAACAGATAAAAGATGCCAATCAACTCAGATGTAAAAAGAAGGGAAAATGCAAAAGCAAATACACAACTGTTGTAATGATGGTTTCCAGAGACAGAAATTAAGCAGGATGATGTGCTACTTCTAATTGAACCTTCTGAAGGGGAAAAAATAACAGAGTTAAGCTGTAACTAGATCAAACACACAAAAGGCCAACTGTTTAATGGCTCAACACTGACATGGAGAACTCTATGCTCAAAATAAAACCCATATTGAAAATTATTTTGTAAATAAGCAATTCAAACAATAATTGCTTTAGTTAACAAAACAGAGGAATGTCATAAGCATTTTATAGCAACCAAAGACAAGGACTTTTACAACTCATGAGCTAGTTAGAATCTGAAAACTGAAAACCCCTCACTAAAAACAAATAAACAATAAAAGTAAAAGGGACCCATGAGATGACCTTTTTGAAAGTTGATGCTGGATTTCTTAGTTGAGCAGTGCTGCAAAGTAGATATTGCAGGCTTTATAACAAAGCTGTTGTTCCGTTCTGCCATATCTTGCCACCAAGCTTTAATAGCGTTAAATCTTCTAGCAGCATCTGCAATTTAAGAGGAAGCAAAACAAGCAAGAAGACAAAGGATCAGCTTTTAGAACTATTATATTTATTTTATCACCTGGAATTGCAGCTAATACTTTGTACCATTTTCAATAACACTACTCATTTTTCATAAGCCAGACATGTTGTCCTTCTATGTGCTTATCTTTCGTCCAAAAGTAATGCTAGGAAAAAATACTTCTCAAATAGGGAAATCACATCATAATCCCTGTCAAATCCTGAAATATGGACTGATTTCAATAAATTGTAAAAGCTTACAACCTTCTATCACATAATTAAATCCAGATTCAAAGAAGGAAAACTGGATGAATCCTAAACCTCAGCACTTTTTATTGAAGTCTTTACTTATGATACTTAATCCCATATCTTGAAATGAAATTAGAAACAATGGAAAGGAAAAATTAGCTGTGTAATAACAAATTTTGCACTAAAAGAGATTTATATCTAAAAGAAGACAATAACCTTCATTACAGTGTTCATCTATTTCCTCTTGGTCTAGCATTGCATTCAAACTCAAGCCACACTGTTCACTGATTGAATGTCTCCTCTCTGGACTTTGACAATTACAACACAAGAGCTTATGAAAATTCAGCTGATCCTAGAAGACAAACAAACAGTTCATTAGATAATTCCTCAAGTCTCATCCAGTATTTTCAGCTCATAGATTCCAACATTACCATAGATTTCTTTGCAGTCAGCTGCGATGCAAGAAATACCAATAGAATCACCACACTCCTTTCACTAATTGCACCACTATGTTCAAGTATGTCACTGATTTGCAGAATCTGTAGAACAAGTTATACTGTTCTCAGAAAATGTCAAACTGGTCAATTTTTTCAGTTGAGGGCCATGATAAGTCAATATCAAAATTATATGAATTTCAATCATACCCTAATACCAGACACATTCTGATCCCTCCAATAAGATTTTTTATCCAATACAGATAAATTTTACGTGTCCAACCTATTTGACCTTTTCTTTCATGAAATACCTGTCAGTACCTTATCAGCTATCAACCAAGCTCTCTAATACTTACCTCTGGAAAGTTCCCCAACAAGGTTATCAGCTTCTGTGATAATATGAAATTATGCACTGCATCTGTATATTCAGAAGCAGACATAATTGATTCTTCCCCTCTAGTATCAGTAGGGTCCTGTGACAAAAAATAAATGTGAGTGGAACAAAGAAGAGAGAAAAATACAAAAGCTAAAGCAAAATATATAGAGGTTGAAAAATAAATAGCACCTTAAGAGAACGAGAACAGCAAAGTTCTTTGCGGAAGTAATAGTCAAGCAAACACCATACAGCTTTCCCATCAACCAAAGAAGAAATATTGTCAACCTTATAATCATACTTATCACAGACCACCTGCAAACAATGCAATATTTTGTGAAGCACATAAAACCCCCACAAGAAAAAGAATAAAGAGGGCGAGAATAAAGCAATTTACACATCAAAGAATGATATTCCTGCTAGCATAACAAAGAAAGGCAAAATGTAACATGAAAGAGATCAAATAAAGGGGAGGGAAGAATGGAGGAAGAATGAGAGAGGTACAAAACACAAAGGCATGGTAATGCAATTTCTAAAATAGCACTCTACCTGGATCCAGTTCAAAAGCAACTGCAAAGAAGCTGAACTAAGATTAATGTTTTTGGAGGTATCCTGCGAAAAAGCAGGGAATGAATGAACCTTAAATACCACAGAAACTTAACAAAAGATAGAAAGAATCTACAGAAAACACGAATTCAAGAAATCAAATCTAGTTAATTCTTTTAAATCAAAGCTTAGCTGGTGCTAAAAGAACTAGGAAACTTCATGGAATACTAGTCCGCCACAATTTTTTTTCTTGATTTTCTGGATAAATGCAAGATCAACAAAGTCAACCATACCACATTGGTTCCATGAATTTTCAGAATCTCCTCAACTAAGATTTTGCTGTTGATCAGGAGTGGCAGCTGCAGATTTAATGGCAAGACAAGTCATTAATTAAAACATAAAGGACGTCAATAACTCCTAAACCAACAATACAGTTTTAGAACTTTCGCAGTAGGAAAGGAAGCCAACACACCTGTAATTGAATAAACATGCTCCAGAGCAAGCTAATGGTTAGTTCCTTGTCTCCGTTAGCAATATCATCTTCCATAATCATCATGCCGTCATCATCACACAGTCTAACACCAGCATGTTTTAGATATTGCAGAGCAATGCCACAGTTGACCAAGTTTTTCTTGCGAGTATCAGATGGAACTACCATTTTCTGCCAGATAATGAGGCTAATACATTAAATTGGCTCCTCTTGGATTTTCTTTTATAGCCAAGACATTTTAAAGAAAACAGGGAAAAAAGAACACCAACCATAAGAATAGATGAGTCACTTCTCAAGAGCTGAATGGCTCGACAAAGACGTAGTCCATCTTGTAGGTCCTCAAATAAATCCGTCACTCTAAAGTCATACTCAAAAAGAGGACACTGCCAATTTATTTTTTGGTAAATTAGATAATTAAAAAATTGCCATGTTTCTAAAACTGACTTTAATTTTTGCCTTATCACAAGAACATAAGAACCAGAGGTTTTCAAGGTGAAAGATCAAAAACAATCTTAAATTTCACTGCCTTGTTAGCCCTAAACACAGGTATGCATGTGCACAATTAGCTTACTATGACTGGAATAAAACCACATACCTGCTGGTAAGAAACTCTGTAACCTACAATCACTAGATGTGCCAGAAGGTTACCTTCTCCAAGCATTATCTCCGATGATAGAAAATCTAGTTTTATATCAAAGAGATAAAAAGTCAACCTACAATGGATAAAGTACAGTCATAACTCAATCTACATAACAATAAAGTGAAAAGTGATACTAAAATTACCATTAATCATTTGACGACTAGACTTGATACTTGACTGCACCACAAATAAAAGAGGAGAGCCCCCATCAACTCCATCAATACCATACTTTAAAGAAAGAGCGCTACTAGATTTTGCTCTATCAAGTATAAGAACCAGCAGCAGAAATCTCTTCAATATTATATTACCCAAATATTCATAGTAACCTGGCCTGTATAACCCTTCAACCATCTTATTATAAGCATAAGCTTTTGCTAGTCCAGCATGAGAGAAAAACTGCTTTTCAATTACCATCTTCAAAAAGGCAATTTCTTTATCAGATTTAACATCCCCGCTAGGCAACAAGGAATCACCGCCAAAAATAATATGCAATCCAATTCGAATCCAAATTGGGTTATAACACATAAGAATTTGGATCGCCTTCTCTTTCATTCCTACATCTGTTACTATGGGGCAATGTGACTTCATTTTCAACCTGCCTTCATCAATATTCTGAGAAACAATATATTAGAAAAATTTAAAATCCCCAATCAAACTAATCTACTCAACTAAACTTGAAAATTTTCATATTTTTCTTCTTTAAAAACAACAAAAAAATTGAACATCAAAGCAGACCTTAACGACATGAGACATGATATCAAAAATCTCCTTGCAAGTAGCCAAGCTCAAATGAAGCCTCATTCTGTGCTTCAAATCATCCAAACTACACACATCTTTCAACGATTTCCTTAACAATTCATAGTTCTTTGAACTTGAAAACCCGTCAGTTCCATTAATCTCCACAAAATCACCGCCTCTCAGCCTCTTCGGACTCCGCCATTGAGCATTCCTCTGTCTCTTCCCCCCTAACTTCTCTGGAAAGCTTCCATCTTGATCATCAATTACGGTTAAATCACAGCCGCAGGATCTCGGGTTTTGGAGGAGGAAATTAAGCCAAGTAGTGAGAGATTTTGAAAGTGACTTAAGAGACTGTTCTTTTTTAGTTTGGACTTTGCGCGAGGATTGTGATTGTTCTAGCTCAAATGCCTTTAGACGACGGGCTGTCGCGGT
Organism: Ricinus communis; assembly: GCF_019578655.1. Lineage (NCBI taxonomy): Eukaryota > Viridiplantae > Streptophyta > Magnoliopsida > Malpighiales > Euphorbiaceae > Ricinus > Ricinus communis. The sequence goes on along the minus strand of NC_063260.1, from coordinate 31,367,163 downwards.
TTTATGTTTAGGCCGGGAACTGCGGACAGAAGAAGACAGTTTTGGGGTTTGTTTGGAAGCGGTGAAGAACTGAGGATAAGGAGAAGAAGAGGTGAAATTAGGGACACGAGAAGCGCGTTTTGGGGTTTTGAAATTTGAAATGTCTTTGAGAAGAGAAGCAGACGGTGGATATGGCGAGGGAGGTGGCTGATCGTTGCCCTCCATTGCAGGGTGTCTCAGTAGATTCTGAAGAGAGAGCGAGAAGTTTTCTTGGTTCCTGGTCGTTTTTGTAAGGGTTTCGACAGAGAGAGCGGGAGGGGGGTTTTGAATTTGAAATGTGGACAGAACGGTGGCAGTGATGTTATTGATTATGACTTAAGCATAGAAGGAAAGCGGGACGCTGATATTTTCTTTTTTTAATTCAACACTAAAATTTTAATTATTTCGTTGCTACGAAAAGTATTATCAAGGGATTTTATACTAGCCGTCACATTAGGCGACGAGGGCTAAAACTACATAAAATAAAATAAAATTACAGGGGCAGACCAAAGAGAGCTGTCGCCAAAGAATGTGACAATGTTGTCACTCAGTTTAGCAAGGATTTATAAACTATCGCTTTTTCCACTCGCGATTAAGTTTAGAGTTATAAAATTTGATTGAAAATTATTATGCGACCATAAAAATATTTTACTATAAAAAACTAAGATGTACACTTTATAAAATTAGTTTAAAATATAATTAGTAATAAAATATATATCTCAATTAAAAATATGTTTCTTTCTTTCAGTTTAGTTATCCAGCACCGCAGTATTTTATTTTACTGAAATTGTGACGAGCATTGCCGACAACATGAATGATATTTTTAGTGCATTTCATTATCACGTTACCCTCTTCTGCTTTTAACTTTTGTCTTCAGTGTCCTTCTATATTGTTAAGATTGCATATTTATTGGATGCAAATACTTGGATATTCCTTCCATCTTAGTCCAATCCCTAAGGGAAATTGCCCATGTTTCGGTATTTCAAGGTTCTAATCCCTCGTTACTCATGACTGTGACGAAAAATGACAATTTCTCATGCAAAAAATTTTGAGCTGACAAGAAGAACAGACACTCACAAGCTGCTATTTAATGACGATATCATTTAAGGCAAACTCTGTTGCTCCAGTGCTGTCCTTTTTCCATGGACAAGATCCAGGAGCATAGTTCTGATTTTAGCCCTTGCGTTGAGGCTTCTGTTGAAACGTGTAAGAGGCAAATTGATTGGTCTACTAACTAGTTTGCTTAGTCTCTGAGATTAGGACAATGCAGTACTGTTATCTGATGAGGAAATTGTAGATAATGCTACAATTAATATGATTGCAGGACACGACACAACCTCCATCCTCCTTACTTTCTTAATCAGACTTTTAGCAAACGATGATTCTGTTTATGACAAGATTCTTCAAGGTATCCTAATTAATTAATCTGCTCACAATAGAGATGAATATCACACAAACTCTTGGTGACGATCACTAACATTTGAACCTGCAGAACAAGACGAAATAGCTAAGAATAAGGCCCCAGGTGAACTCCTGACATGGGATAAGCAAGAATGCAATATACATGGAGAGTAGCAATGGAGAGTTTAAGGATGTCTCCTCCTGTGTTTTGCTCCTTTAGGAAAGTTCTTAAAGATTTTGAGTATGAAGGATTCCTTATTCCCAAAGGATGGCAGGTCCTTCCATAATGGCTTATAACATTACTTTCAGGAAATGGCATAATCGATCAAAAGCTTGCACTCAAACTTTCATTTTTCAGATAATATGGGCAGCTTGCATGACCCATATGGAAGATTGCATCTTCCCAAACGCGTCCAAGCTTGATCCAACACACTTTGACAAACAGGCACCAGCCTACAGTTTCATGGCATTCGGAGGAGGACCCAGAATTTGTCCGGGAAACGAATTTGCAAGAATTGAAACTCTAGTTACTATACATTACCTAGTGACCCCAGTTCAGGTTGGACCTCTGTTTCTCAGACATGTCATTCTCCAGAGATCCAATGCCAAGTTTCAAGCAGGGACTAGAGATACAAATAGAGCCAAAAATCTCTTCCGAAGTCAACTAAAATGTACAAGTAGGCATACATACTTCAACGAAAGTTGAAAAAAGACATAATTGAATGAAATCATTGTAAATAAAGCTTTCATAATGCACGAAACTGTATGTATTGCATAGAATAAAAACAATGGCTACTGTGTGTTCTTATTTCCACAAGAATTTATGCAGAACAATATGCAGAATACTGCCTGATTTTATTTCACTCTCACAAATTGTGTTTGGTAGCCAACTCTCCTAAAATTTGCTAACAGATAAATTTTCTGCATCATGATTGGTTCATTATTAAATAAAACCTTAAAATATTTGGCTCCAGTAACAGGGATAGAGACTGCATTGGAAATTCCGCCTACCTTAATCCTGCCGTCAAGAAGAATTTGACAATGTAGAAATATTCAAATCCTAATTGCTATTAATTTCTGTTACAAAACATAGAGATATAATAACATGTTTCAGAGTCGACGACTAGAGAAAACAGAAGAATAAGTCGGGACAATAATAAAATCTTAAATCAAGTAGTTCCAATGTTCTTCCCGACCTGACCCAACAATCCGAACTTCAGATTTTGATAATATCCCTCCTGAAATAATAAAAAATGTTACTGATTCCGGAAATTCATGATTCAAAATAAATAATAACAACTGCATCTCTACTTAATTAGAAATTGATCAAAAGTGATAAGATACAATGAAACAAAACTTGAAGAAATCAAATCCAGGTAGTTCTTTTACATCGAAGCCTAGCTGGTGCTAAAAGATTTAGAAAACTTCATGAAATACTTGTCTCCCGCATAATTTTTTTTTTCTTGATTGTCTGGATAAAAGCAAGATCAACAGTACCACATTGTTGATTGTGGCAGCAGCTGCAGAATCTATAGTTTTAGAACTTTGGCAGTAGGAACAAACATGCTCCAAAGAAAGCTAATGGTTAGTTCCTTGTCTCCATTAGCAACACCATCTTCCATAATTATAATGCCATCATCATTCACACAGTCTAACACCAGCATGTTTTAGATATTGCAGTGCAGGGCCACAGTTGACCAAGATTTTCTTGCGAGTATCAGACGGAACTACCATTTTCTACCACATAGTAGTCTAGTTATCTAGTGACCCACTTCATATAGAACCTCCGTTCCTGATGTGATTCTCCAGAGATCCAATCCCAAGTTTCAAGCAGGGAGTAGAGATGCAAATAAAACCAAAGATCTCTTCCAAAGTCAACTAATAAAATGTCCAAGTAGGCAATGCATACTTCAGGGAAACTTGAAATGGGACAAAATAGTATGAAATCATTGTTAACGAGAAATTTAGGCATAAAAAACCCCCTTTGGTAAAAAGAAAAAAGCCTAACCATTCTAATCCTATAATAGAATGATTCTGTTCAGTAGTTAGGGAAGTTTTTATTCTTGTTGTAGACTGTGTATGGATTAAGTGTGAGAGAAGTATTAGGATTTAGATCTAAGATCTTACATTTTAGTTATAACCAATTGCTTTTCCTACCCTAAAACAAGTAGTAAACCAGGAATTTATTTGTTTTTAAAAAATACATTTTATGTTTTTTTTTTAATTTTAAATATATTTTACGCTCTATCTTATTTTTAAAATTATTTAATTCGTAAATACATTTTATGTTCTATCCTATTAGGAGAAAATAATTTTAAAACAAATTATATATTTTTTAATCAATGTTTTTTTTATAGAATATTTTTTTAATTGACTAAAAAGAATTTAGTTTTTTCTAATAGAATTATTCATCTAAAATTTAAAATTTTCATCTCTTCTACGCTTAATCCATATGGAATAAAATTATTGTCATTTTAATGGACAACTAGTGAGTGTAAAACTTAACTAGTAGATTTGAATTTGGATTCAATCATTTTTAAAATGATTAGAACTAATCATTTGATTGAATTTAATTTTTAAATATTATTTATATATTTTTATTCTTTATTGATGTAAGATTTGTAATAATGGAATTTCTATAATTCACGAAGCTGAAGGTCAAAGCGAAATCACACGGAAATTAAAATTTAAAAATATATTTATTTTTAAATTTATTAACTTTTGAAAATAATTTAAAAATTTATAGCTTAAAATATAACAGACAGTGAAATATTATCATTATAAAAATATTTTTATAGTTTAATTCAAAATAATTAAAATTCCTAATTATGTCCCTGCGGATCATATTTATTCTGATTTCCCATATCACTTTCTCTACGGCAGACTTCTCTTTTTTTCCATAACAGTTAAGGATTTTGATCAAATTCTTGGCCTCAGTGGTGGGTGTAAGTCACTCGCTATATCATTCGTGTGGGTTAGTCACAAAAACAAGGGCGCACACTTTTTCTTCTTTTTTTGAACACTATAAAGACCACAGCACGCACTAATTAGATACATATATTAGCTGTCCTGGTAAAATAAAAGTCCCCTTCCTTCCTTTCACTTTTCTTTCTTCGATTATTCCAAAACTCTCCCCTTGTCGATCTTCGATTAAAAAATCCCACTCCAATTTCATCTCAAATCATTACCTTTTCTTTTTAAAATTTTAGCTAAATCGTTTCATTGACGAAGAGACAACAAAAAGGAAAAAATCTATAGTAATATGGCTCAAGCAGTTGAGGAATGGTACAAGCAGATGCCTATTATAACCCGCTCGTATCTCACAGCTGCTATTGTCACCACAATCGGTTGTTCCCTTGAAGTATGTTTATCTCTCTCTATTCCTTGTTATATTTGATGGGTTTTTTTTTTTGTTGATTAGTATTTGTTTTGGAGGGTTAATAAAGTTTTTGTATTGATTGCTTAATGCTTATTGATTCTGTATTTAGGCCAACGGGTAGTCTGGGCTTTAGCTGTTTCTTACTGGGTTAGCGTTAATCTTTTAGATGGTAACCAATTTAAGTTGGGTATTATTAATTGTTGATTTGTTATTTCTGATTAATGACTAGTGCTGGTGAATTTGATTAGTCTATTGGATATCATGTTGGATTTTATTTGTATCTTGTGGAATAATTGTATTTAACAGTGAGATTTCAACTGGATTGCGTGTATTTTTCTTTTTCATGTGATTGGAGTGTTTGAAAAACCTTTAGCAACTAAATCCTTTCCTTATTTTTGTTTTGGCAGATAATATCTCCTCATAATCTTTACTTGCATCCTACGCTGGTGGTTAAGAATTATCAGTTCTGGCGTCTCATCACCAACTTCTTATACTTCCGGAAAATGGGTATCTTTTTGGACTTCCAAGTTATGAATTATGAGTGTAATGGCTTACTGATAGAAATGAGTATGATTGTCCTATAATAGGCAAATGCATTCTTTTTTTCATGTATTTCATATACATCTGTAGTTTTAGTACTAGATAAGTATGACACAAGTGTAGATATGTGTGAATTCAGCTACTCAATTTTGCGTTTTAATAACAAGCATGGTCATGGAATGAAATTCCTACTGAGATCAATGACCACTAAATTTGCTCATTCACTTTTTAACTTTGCTGCATTAAGGTGTGAAACATAGGTTTTGAATCAACTTATGCAGAATTGGCCCTTCTATTTTCTGAAAAGTTTCTCTTTTGGGTTGCAAGAGGGTCTTTGTCGATTGCCGAGGTTCAATAGTTGTTTTTACAAGCGAGGTTTTCACATTATGAATAAACTCCTAAGTCTATCCTTATAAATAATTGTATGCAAGGTCCAAATTGTAAACTTATGTTAAAGCAATTCATTACAACTGTTGCAGCAATATTCCTGGGAGAAGTGTAGAAATGACATATTGTGGTTCTTCCAACATGAGATATATGAATCCCAGAGCAAAGTTTAACATTGAGCCTGTTAGTGTAGCCATTGATGTGAATCTCATCCTTACATCAAGGATGCCTTTATGTTGAAAGTCTTCTCCTTTATCTTCTTGTAATTGCTTAACATTGCAAATGTTGAGCATCTGATTTTAAAATGATGTATATGCATATGTAGAAGTTACCTCTTTGCCACCTACTTCTGTTATTCTTAATGGTGTTCGTCATTATAACAGACCTGGACTTTATGTTCCACATGTTCTTCCTTGCTCGATACTGCAAACTTCTTGAAGAGAACTCTTTCAGGGGAAGAACTGCTGATTTCTTTTACATGCTCTTGTTTGGTGCCACTGTTTTGACTGGCATTGTTCTTATTGGTGGGATGATACCTTATTTGTCAGAATCTTTTGCAAAAATCATATTCCTTAGCAACTCATTGACATTCATGATGGTTCGTAAGTTTGTCTTTCTCCTGCCTAAAACATCATGTTGTTGGTAAGTCCTTTTGAATGAACTCTCACATAACTCTCACCTCTGCATTTTCAACTTTTCAGGTTTATGTCTGGAGCAAGCAAAATCCTTTTATCCACATGAGCTTCCTGGGCCTCTTTACTTTTACAGCAGCTTACCTACCGTGGGTGAGTGGGCTTATGCTATCCTCATTTCATCATATTAGTGCGATCATAAGGAATAAGTCGGAACTATTTTTCAATCCATCTATAACTGCTCTTCTTGATGCAGCTTTCATTGGTTCTAAAATAATGACATCTTCCAATTTCTCATTAGTATAAAATGTTTTGTTCCTCCTTTGGGTTTATGCAGGTTCTTTTGGGATTCTCTGTGCTTGTTGGTGCTAGTGCTTGGGTGGATCTACTGGTGCGTTTTCCTTAGTGCCTTTCATGTCATTGTTTCTATTATATTTTTTAAATATCATAGGGCACATTGAGAAATTCCTAACCATGCACTCCCAAGCCCGGTAATGTTCAAATTACATATTTGTTCTTTTATCATGCGCACCTGCTGAGCAAAATTCTAGATATTGAAGTTTAGAGCATACAGGTGGTAATATTTTAGCCTTTTCTGGGATGGCCAGATGAATGAACTTGGTTACTTCAGTAGTGTATTGTTTTGAAGACGTAGTGCCATTGACAGCTAAAGATTATGAGCAACTTAAATATATACGAGTGAAACTCCTAGTAACTTGTTACCAAGCATTGGCCTGCACACATAATTTCTTGGAATAAATAGGATCTTCTTCCAATATTTTTGGAGTGATCTTCCTCACCTTTTGAGTGTTGCCTAATGTAGAGATAGATTTAAAAATGTCACTAACGGGAATCAATAAGTTCCATCTTCTCTCCATATACCTAATTAGAAGGTCAATATAATTTTTTGTAGTCTATCTGTAGGTTTCTCTCTGCGTGCAAGTCAGGGCTACTTCAGATATAATCTTGTGTAGCATATCAAACATTCTTATCTTTTCATCACGTTATCCGCAAATTGATTCTCACCAGCAAATATCTCATGGTTTCCTTATTCAACAACTTTTTTTGGTTCAGGGAATGATAGCTGGTCATGCCTACTATTTTCTTGAGGATGTATATCCACGAATGACTGGTCGCAGGCCCCTGCGAACCCCATCATTTATCAAATCACTATTTGCTGATGAGACTGTTGTAGTGGCACGTCCAGCAAATGTAAGATTTGCTCCCCCGCCTGCAGAGGAAGTGCACCAAGATTGATGGGATTGGATTTCTGGTGACATAGGCTAGTGAACGGTAGCTTTTGGTTTGAATTTGTGTGCTCTTACTGGAGAGTGAAGAGGGAAGTCGGTACAGCACTTTGATATTGTCTATCCTGACTTGTGGCATCGTTTTAGAGGTTAACTATGTATATGATAATTACTATTACTGGAGCCATGCAAAAGTTGGATACGAGTTTTTGTAATTTAAATCAAGAAAGAAAGCTTCTAGCGGTCTAGATGACATGGCGGCTTTTTTGTGCTTATGTTTCTGTCAATGCAAATATACCAGCTAAGTAGTCATTGATGACTTCTGTTGCCTGGCTAATGGGAGATGTGTTGTATCTTTTTTGCCCATTTGTTAGTAGGATCAATTCAAATTTCGGCTGCATGACAGAATATAACTGTCCTTTCTTTATAACTCCTCTAGAGGACCATTCCTTAGAATAAATTTTCAAGGGAAAGAAAAGGAATAATGGGGCTCAAAGAACAACAAATTCTGAAAACTGCTTTCTGGCTGGATATATCTTTTCTACCTCTAAAGTGTTGTCAACAATAATACAATCGTTACTCCTAAAAAACAATGAAATACCAAGTTACCTTAATAAAATAATAATAGTAACAATATCTATATATTACTTCAATTATGTTGAGCAGGCGATTAACATTAAAGTTGGCCTAAAAACAAACTGAAAGGCAACTAAGCACAAATTACAGAAAATTTTGCTTGCTCCAAATTTTTTGATTAGAGAAGCTACAGATGATTTGTCAAACAACCAATGCCTCAAGCTACATAACACATGAAGAAATCAATTCAAATATCTTCCCTACAGAAAGCTGCAACCAGCTGTGTAATATACATGCAAAAAGAATTGCCGCAATCATGAGCCACACTAGAATATGAAAAATCTGGATTTCTTTATCTGGCCCTGCCCTATCTCCAATATGACCTACTTCGGAAGCATGCAAAATCATTTCTTGGAGGAGAATACACTGCTAGAAAGGATCATTGTGGCTAACGAATTGGGTGGTATTGTGCTGATATTCTCTTGGGAGGCAACTTTCGCAGAATGTAGAGCACCAGAGCTGAGGGTAAAATCTCAACCAGCTGTATTTTCAAGCAACAAAAATTCGACAGAAAATAAAAGTTAAGACATACCATTATGTATTACATGAAGCTTCATTATATGGACAAATATACCCATTTGAATACCATGTAATAGATCAAGTTCAAAACTGGATGATCCAAAACATCAAGTGATGCATCTGAATCAAAAGCCGAAAGTAGAACCTGCAGGTTGAAAATAAAGTTAAAAGTATAATTTAAGCCTATTGTATTTTCGTCTTGAGGCAAACAATGCAATTTTAACTGCTGAAATTCAAGATCTCCATCTTTTGTAAAGGTCTCTCATGCTTAGAAATCGAAAAATCTATTGAAGAACTACCCTTGCCTGTATGCATTTGTGCATTAAGCTAATTTATTCAATCATTTGAGAATTGAATAGTTATTTGCTTTCCCTCAAAAGAAAATAGTGATTTGCTTGATGTTTTACTTATATGATTTAGTAAAATTGAAATTTATTAGAGAAATTATTTAGAATATTGATGTGAAGATAGCATGCTGGAATATCAATTTCTGCTGTCATTGAGGGCTCTTACAGTCATATGGCATGATATGGAAGTGATACATAAATGACCAGCAGTTATTTAAAAGTTTTGCAGCAATTAGTGCATCAAAACATTTCCTCAACATTTAAAAGATAGCTCAATTATTTCAATCTTACCACAAAACATCTTATAAGGAAGCACGTGAAACATATGGCTGTAACTGATCCAACCTGCCATAAAGCAAATATAAAGTCAACCGAACTTAAACTCAGAAATAGCTTTTCCCTTCCTTTTCCTTTTTTCTGTCTGTGCACATGTGTGTGTGTGTGTGTGTGTGTGTGTGAGAGAGAGAGAGAGAGAGAGAGAGGCAATGCATGTGTTTGCAAATTTTACTTATACTTTTATCATAATTTGTAAATACAAGATAATTTGAGTCCCTCTTCAAACTATAGTTAGTACTTTAAAGCTCAAGATAGTTTTTCAGGAAAATCATGTAAACAAATTCGAGTATGGAAATAGATATTCAAATTATATTATCAATGGATGAGCTAATTCAATAGCACGTATTCCCCCAGAGATCACAATTTGCTCCTTCGAATATAGCAAACTTGCAACCAATTATGAATTTCAACTCTACCATCTATACAAACATGAAGGCAGTGATTCCTTGAAAGGTATTATCATAAATAGTTGCTGTCATCTAACAACATTGTAAGTGGCGAAAGAACGGTTGACAAATTTAAGAATATTGACATCAGGGATGCTAGCATTCCCAAAAAAAGCCAAAGTTTGTGATGTTTGGAGAGGCAACAGGTGTTCATTACCGGATCCAACTACTTTATAACAGCAGAGACTTGGGAATATATTGGAAGGGATTTTCTTGTTAATGAAAGCCAAGAGAGGATTGAATGGTCAGGTTCCAGGAGTGGGATCTTTTCTATAGCCAGTACTTCGGAACAGTTGAGAGAATATTTCCCAAAAAGTAGCTGGGCCAGAATTATTTGGAGGAAGAGTCAAGTCCACAGAAAGAGCTTCATTCTGTGTCTAGCACTTAAAAATGGTCAAAACCAGTGATAAGTTGATAAGGTGAGGTATTGTGAATGAGGATAACTGTGTTTTCTGCAATTCTGAAAGCCAAAACATCGACCACTTGTTTTTTCAAGGTAGCTTCACTTCTCAGATTTGGAAACAAGATATGCAAGCCTGTTTAATAAGTAACAAAGAGCTCAAATGAAGAAGAATAGTTAGCCGGTTTTGCAGGAGGCACTGGAGATAAAACGAGATTAGCAGATGTTCACATATCTGCTCTGGCAGCTACAGTTTACTTTGATTGGCGAGTCAGGAATAACAAGATTTTTTATAATAAACAGATTTGAGAAAAAAGAGGATTCTTAGATTAGCATAGATGTTATATTCAAATGCATAGTTACTAATTCTAGTAATATCATTATAAATATTGATTCAAAACATCCAGATACTAGGATTGTAATTAGCGGTCATACAGGGCTTCCCTGAGGTGTACTATTTTCTGGCTTTAGCAATAAAATTGACTCTTTTGGTGAGTGAGCCAAAAAAAAAAAAGCTTGATTTTGTGTGAACTTTCCCTTGATGACTCGCCAGTAAAACAAGAATTTTTAATCTAACATGGAATCCATCATTCCATATTCCAAAATGATAAACATATGTAATTCACCTTCCACGACTTGTTACTATTATAATTTTTAGCCATCAAGAAGGTGTAGAAAGACTAACAACGACAGTGCAAATGTGATAACAATAAAGGTAAAGGAGAGGCATCAAACCTCATGGAGCTTCTTTCTTCTCCCTTTAGACTCAATAGGGAAGCGTCTCAGCATGAAAAATAATCTGAAAACAATGTACATGACAATCTTTTACAGGAAGAAGAGTCAATAACAAGAGAAAAGAAAGAGAGTTTCACATTATTAAACTTACGTGTGACAGTTTCAGATACAATAATTACCAAAACATTTAGCATGATAATACTCACCTCCCTCCATACAACAAGAAACCTAATGCAGCTATAATTGACACCCCTGGGAAAAAGAAAAATTTATTTAATTAAGTATAAACATGTCCAAGAGCTTCAATCTTCAGATATCAAAATCATCAGAATCCATGGGATAGAAAGATTTACCTGCAATAAATATCTTTCCAATGAATTCCACAATGCTGTTGTCATCTATCCAGAGGTATATCCAGATGCAGACCTGATTCAACCCCTCATTTTGATAAGACATTATAGAGAAATATGGCATAAACTATACAAAGTTCCAACAATAAGCCTCACAATGCCTGGTCAGCTGCTTCTGCCAGGAAACCATGAATGGTATCTTTACAAATAAGCTGATATTAAGTCCATGCTAACAAACCTAATCTTTTTCCCAAACCGTTGCATCTCTCCTCCTTCCTATGGTAGGGCAAGAAGGGTTGCACATTTAACCAAAATAATTCAAACTACTGTGGGGTCTGTGAAAATGGAATCCTGCATGTCAAATAGACGGGGGGAACATGTTTGCCCGGACATCAACATAATATATTTGCCAGATTCCCCAAACCCCGTAAAATCTTGAAGTGTTTTTTGTTATACCTTTACCCAAATCATACTGTTTCCACACGCATCCCTCAGCCCATAAACTAAAAATTCACAGAAGCTATACGTACATGGGAGATAAGACTGTATAAGGTGAACACGGCATAATAGCAATGATAATTGCTAATAAAGGTCACAGTAGATGCAGTAAAATAGATGGAAACATTAAGCATACTGCATACCTGTACGAAGTACATTGCAGCATTGACTGAAATGTAAACAATTCTGAGTTTATCTGTTGGCAAACTTCTTGCCTGCTAGTCAAAATAAGGAAAAATCAATTTCCTGAGACTATTTAAAGCCGAAAAGAAGAATCACATGAAGCGAAGACTGTGAGTGAAACGCCTATTGTTCATATAAAACCGAAATCTTGTAGATACTTGCCTGGTGATATATCTCTGCCCAAAATAAGACAAGCAGTGTATATGTAGAAAAGAATAGGAGTCCCGGGAGATCCAGTAATATCAATGTCAGCACCTGATTAGCAATACATTAATATTCAATCCAAAGAGAAAATATTATGCTAAAAGTAAGTAAAATGAACATTGTAAAGCAACTTTTGTTCAAGTAGAAAAACTGATAACAAGGATACCTACTGTATGAAGGTACGTTAAAATAGAGAACTGATGTCTTTCAAAGTTTCATCAACTAACCTTGGGATGCAAAACAAACACTTGCTTGTGGAATCCAAACACAATCGCACGCACTACAAGAATAAGAAATTTTGAAAAGGAAAATTTACAACTCCAATAAAAGTTATTTAAATAAGAATCCAATCCGTCAGAGGGACTCTAAGCATTACCTCCATTAACTATAAAGTTCATCAAGTGGAAAACTTTCTGCGTTGTCCAACCATACTCAGGCACTCTCAATTCAATCCGTATTAATTGTATCTGATAACCAATTAAACACAAAAGACTTCTTACAAACTCATTTGACCAATTTCATGCAGACGAGAACCATAAAGAGTAGAAAGTTCCACAATTAGCACTTGCAAGTGGACTAAAGCTAGGTAAGCAGACTATCAGTTTATTTTACTCGAAATGAACCCTGCGGAGCTCATAAGCACCAACTTAACTATTTCCAAATATTCAGCACAAGAACATCCAATACCATAGTACAGATAAAGAGAAAGAGAAAGCTAACTGACTAGCAAACGGAAGACCTCAATTATTAATTGAAGCTCTGCCAACGTCTGACGTTCTTTTAAAAAAAAAAATGAAGTTATCAGCAATCATTTTCTTCAATTGTAAGCCAATTAAGTACTCCTAACACATCAATAGTTGAAGAAAATTGAAGAATGAATCCAATATTTCAAGCAAACAGAGCTTCTTCTACTTCATTACAATGCCAATACATTCATATCAACTAAAAACACTAGCTTTACTAATCACACTTATAAATCATGATCCATCAAAGCCACTCACTCCATCAAAGACACAAACTTTAGCATAGAACAAACATCATGAGATAAAGAGAAAGAGAAATACCAGAGCAATAGAAGAAACAAGTGCATAAGCAGCGCAAAGAGCATAAAAGATCCCATCTTGCCATTCAGCAGTATCATTAATCTCATCCCACCAATTCCCAACTAGACCAACAATCTCCATAGGACCCAATTCAACTGACATTCTCCTCATTTTCACCATCTCAATAATTTTCCCGAGAAAATGAAAATCCGGGAAATTTTTATTTTTTTTAAAAAAAGAAGTCAAAATCCTTCTTCCCAAACACCCCCCACCACTGCTACTAACAAGTTCAAAAAGAGGAATCCAAAACTCAAAACTGAGAGTTAAGTTCAAAGATTGAGTCTTTTTTGTTTAATTTGCTCGCTTCTCTTCTCTACCAGACGGTCCAAGTAGAGAAGAAAGCACCTAAGCGTCTATTCTAGTGACATATCATCAAATTTGGTGGTTGTGCGTAGTAAAACAATATTTCTTTTTCTTTATTATTATTATTTTTTAAAATAAGTTGTTGATTCAATTATTACTCACACGTGTTACTGTTAATATTTTATAGAGTGAATCTTTTTATATGTAGTAATTTTTATTAAATATCCTCAAAATAAATATTAAACTAATTCCATCAATAAAATTAATATATTTAAAACATTTATAATCATTAACTTAGAAATCTTTTTATTGAGAAAGGTTAAGATTAATATATTTATGTAATATTAATTTTTAAAATTTAATATTTATTTGAAATATATATTTAATTTTTAATATATAAAATGTCTATTTTGATATGTATTTCTAATTTTACATAAAGAATATAAATTTATATTTATTTTTATACTTTTATTAATTTGTTGATTTATAAATTATATTATTAATTTAAAAAATAATTTTAATTTTTGTATTAATTTTAATTATAATATTTAAAATTTAATTTAATTAAAATAGAATAACGGAAAATAATTACTAATTTTTTGTAAATTTATTTTATCTAAAAATAATATATATTAATTATATTTTAATATTATATTTAACTAAATAATAATTTTTTATTAATAATAATAATACTAATTTTATCATAAAAATAATATATTATTTATATTTTAATATTTTATTAATTAATAAATTAATTTTATATTATAATAATTATGATAATTTTAGATTTAAAATAATATTTAAATAATATTTTTAATTATATTTGATGATAAATTAATTTTTAATTATATAATAAATTTTTAATTTTAAAAATATTAATATTAATTATATTGATATATTAATTTATATAATATTAAAATTAATTAATAGATAATTTTTAAAATAATTCTTATATTATCACATTAATAAATCACATCCCGATTCACGTGATGTAGGAGAGAGGATAGATGCTGCCGGAGATTCCTTATTACCTTCGCTTGTGGGCCTACCAAACAGAATATATATAAGAAGTACTAGTTTTAACTGTTTGTGATGCGAAACTTCTCACTGCCTTATGTGGCATTGGGCGGTTGGCCGGTGCTTGTCGTGTTTGATCTGCGAGTGCACTGCCTGGACGTCCCATGTAGCCACGTACACTTTTGCAATAAAACAAGTAAAATATCAATATATATCATTTCATTTATGTAATAAAACCGAAAAAATAAATATATTGACCTTCTTATCACCACTAATTAGAATTTTAGTATTTTTTATTTTTAATTTATATATTGCATAAACTTTTATGTATAAATAAAATCGAATTTAAAGATAAAATTAAGATATATATTTTATAATAAATATATTAATACAATATAATTTTTAATAATAATATATAACAATTAACTGCTATATTCAAAAGATTATACATAATTATAAAAAATAAATAAAATATTTAGTTTTTAATTTAATAAATTAATAAAATATAAGTAACATAATAAAATAATTTTATATTGTCTAGCATAAAAAAAATATTTTTTTTTATTTTTCATATTTCGGTTTTCTTTCACCTCTAACAATTAATAATTATGAAATTTGTTATTAATATTTATTGATTATTGAATGAGATAGCTAATAATCTTTTAAATATGAATGAAGCTATTTTCTTTAGATTTTATCAATTAATAGAAATAATAATTTATTAAATATCATATGAAAGGCTGGCGACGTGTTTAATTATTTAAATTAATGATAAAATGGGGAGAGAAAAGGTAATAGATAAAATAGGGAATTGGTGAGTGGAGGAGGAGTGGCTATAACTAGAAGTACAAGTTTGTAAATGATAGCACGTGTTACTGTACTGTGCATTTGCTTTCAATGGTCTTTGTATGGAAAGGCCGGTGGGGTTAACGATCTTCCTCTTTTATTACAGTGCCAACACTTAAAATCAATTCCTTGTGCAAATTAATTTCAGCACCAATTTTAAATATTTTTATTCTTTATGTTGCCATTTCTATATTTAGAGATGTATCCATATTTCCTTTAAGACTCTTATTCCTAAAATTATTATATTTTTTCTTCTAATAAGATTATAGATCGAATAATTTTAATAAAAATATATGCCGTAGAATATAAATAACATTTTACTTCAAATAGTTTAATAGATAAAAAATATATATATATATATATATATATATTAAATATTATTTATAAAAAAAAAATTCAAAAATAATTAGGGTTTAGGTCACTTGGTTATCTATCCTTATTGATGAGCCCTATTTGCCATATTAATGGATTGGTAGTCTCTCTTTTTCTTTGTGGGATTTTTGTGTTATCTTGTGTCTGAAATATGAAACCAATAAAACACTATTTAACTAAAACTTTTTAGTTTCACCCATTTTTATAACAATGGCAAATTTAGCATTACAAAATATACAATGAGTCTAGCTACATCCACTAATTCACTAAAAATGGAAATTTGGGTTGGCCTAACCAATAATCAATGACAGCTCTAAGCTAGTTTCTAATATTATATAAATAACAACAAAAGAACCGTCAAGGATCCGTGGCGCAATGGTAGCGCGTCTGACTCCAGATCAGAAGGTTGCGTGTTCGATTCACGTCGGGTTCAGTTCCCATAAATTGATCGATTTTTTATTTGTATTCTTTTGCAAATTCTATCAATCACAATCTACAATCACTTGCAGCTAAATTTTACCCTAAACCCTTCTTCTCTAAATCCTTACATCTCCACTCAAAACCCTAACACCTCCATTTATCGACTTAACTACGTTTCTGAAACAAATAAAAAATGGCGCTGTTCTTTCGTCTCAGAATCCATTCTCTAATAAAAGTCCGTCGCGAATTCTCAACAACTCCACTTTCATCCAAAGAAAGAACAAGAGCAGCAATCTCTTTGCTCAAATCAGAAGAAAACCCACAAAAAATCATCGAAATCTGTAACTCCGCTTCTCTAACCCCAGAAGCTCATTTAGACCGTATCGCCTTCTCTGTCGCTATTACCAAGCTCTCCAAATCCAACAATTTCTCTTTCATCCAACAATTCCTCGACGACCTCCGTGTTTCTCGACCGGATCTTCGTACTTCCGAACGATTTGCCGCTCACGCCATCGTTCTATTCGGTCAAGCTGCGATGGTTGATCACGCTGTCCGCACTTTTAAAGAGTATCATACTGATGTCATTGGCTTGGGTAATAATGGGTCTGTTAAAGTTTTCAATGCTCTACTTTTTGCTTGTTATTTGGCTAAGGATTACAGTGAAGTGAAAAGGGTGTTCCTTGAATTTCCTAAAAATTATAATATTGAGCCTAATTTGGATAGCTACAATACTGTTATTAAGTCTTTCTGTGATTCTGAGAGTTCAAGTTCGGGTTTTTCTGTTTTAGCTGAGATGGATAGGAAGCGTCTGAAACCAAATGCGACGACTTTCGGGCATTTGCTTGCTGGGTTTTACAAGGAAGAGAAGTATGAGGATGTTGGAAAAGTATTGGAAATGATGAAGGACAAGTACGGGATTCGGCCGGGTGTTAGTACTTATAATATTAGGATTCAAAGTTTGTGTAAGCTGAAAAAGTCTGCAGAGGCAAAAGCTTTACTTGATGGAATGTTGTCTAGGCAAATGAAGCCGAACTCTGTGACATATGCTCATTTGATTCATGGGTTTTGCAATGAAGGTGATTTGGAGGGAGGAAAGAGACTGTTTAAGGATATGGTTAATAGAGGGTACCAACCAGATTCTGCTTGTTATTTTACGTTGCTGCATTACTTGTGTAAAGGTCAGGATTTTGAGACTGCATTGAGAATTTGTAAGGAAAGTATTGGGAAGGACTGGGTACCAAATATTGCAACTATGAAGTCTCTGGTCAATGGGCTTGCAGGTATTGGGAAGGTGGATGAGGCAAAGGAGCTTATTGCAAAAATAAAGGAGAAGTTTACCAAGAATGTTAGTACGTGGGAAGAGATTGAAGCTGGTTTACCTCGGTAGGGAAGAAAATGTTTTAAGTTTTGTTTGACAAGACCAGGAAGCTAGAAAATCAGGTGAGAGTACTAGAATAGCATATCTGCCAAATTAGAGCAAGTAACAGTTTTACATTTACTTGGTGAATTGTTTCATTTTTGAATGAAAGTGGTATTTAGTTTCAATGTTGCCGGTTTTCATTTTCATAGTCTTGATAACAATAGAGGCATCAAGCTTGTAAAATTATCTGAGAATCTGAGCATTCAAACTTGTTTGCCTGATGGCTGAATATATGCTCTTTCATCACAAGACTTCAATTAATAGCTAGCTGCAATTGAGGTTTCTGTCATTGCAATTAGATGTCTGCTCGATACTTCTTGAGCTTTTGCTCTAGTACTTTATTTGTTCATCTGAATGTTCTATGATAAAACAACTTGATCTATCTTGGTCACCCATTGACTCGTGCACCATGATTCAATATTTGACTGACAAAGAAGCTTTCACTGCCAGTCTCTGATACGAGTGTCTGTCATTGCTTTCAGGTTCTTGTTGGAGCATGCAAATGGAAATTGATTGTTCAGATACTGCCTGCATTTGCTCAAATGTGCACATTTTCTGTTAACAGATTTCCTCAAGAATGATGTTCTGCGTCCACATCTAGCAAGTTTGTAATAATGCTGAACTGAGGTCAAGACAATATGGTCTGCCCTTGAATTCATGGGAATACAATTGTTTCATTTTTGCATGAACTGTCATGGATTAAGCATGAACTTCTAGCAAAAGGCTGAAGCTACTAGAGTGATATTCGGGCAACTTTCGAGTTTCATTTTATAAAATGTCAATCTGCGACAGCGATTGCATCTTCCACTTGTCCCGCGTTTTATTAACAGGTTACTGGTGCAAATGGGATGTAAAAATCCAAAATTCCTCCTAACAGAAAAGGATTAAAAGGAAAAATGAGCGGCCTTTTATAACTAATTGTAAATTGAGTGACGGGAG
Source organism: Ricinus communis (assembly GCF_019578655.1). Classification (NCBI taxonomy): domain Eukaryota; kingdom Viridiplantae; phylum Streptophyta; class Magnoliopsida; order Malpighiales; family Euphorbiaceae; genus Ricinus; species Ricinus communis. The sequence goes on along the minus strand of NC_063260.1, from coordinate 31,348,485 downwards.
AAATAAGCAAAGGGCTTCCTTTTACTAGGCCGCCACAAGGAACAAATCAACACTGGAGATGAAAACGCTGTAACTCAAGCTCATACTGTATTATCAGAAAGAAAATAAAAAAGCCTCAAGCTCATACTGAGGTAAATATGTTAAAAGATTTTGTTACTTTTTATGCTTTGATTTAATACTAAGAAAACCTCCCTTGTTTTTTTTTATTACAAATCTCTATATTAGAAAACATGCTTTACAAGTTAGGTAGCTCAAACTCATACGTTATGCAATTGTTCCAGAATTCCCGTCATCCATTTCTTTTCAGCTCAAAATACAGACAATCCAGTTGCTCCTTTCCTTCCAAAACATAATTTAATGTCATAACCCAACTTGAAAGATTTGAGCTGAAAAACCAGAGCTATGATTTACTGGCAAGCAATGAGTATCTATTCTTCATGTATTGTACTCCGTATCCAGCTGTAGAAGCCACTGTTGTGGTAGCCACCAACCAGCTGCACCACATTGGGGGCAAAAATAGACGTGTGTATCAAATATTTATTCACACGGACTATCAGTAATTACTTAGAAGGAGAAATTAAGAGGTACTTAAGTTACCTCAAGTATGTTATGTATGATTGAGTCTCCTCAGTTCCAAACTCTGGCTGAAGGAGGGCAGCAGCAACTAAAACCAACTGGAAAACTGTATTAACCTGTCAATGTCCTGGCCCTTGTTAGAGAACAGAGAAAAAGGTTTTTAACTGGTATCAATCTCACTGACTGTATTGCCATTTCCCTTTTAAATCAATCACATGCTGATGAATAAGAGAGCTAAAACTTTCTTCTCTTGGCCAGTGATAATATATTAAGCACAAACTACTTTTACTTTTTGTTATAGAACAATAGGAAACCATCCATTAAGCCAATGTTATTAGGATATAACAATTTCCACTATCCCTCATGACGCGTTCTAGCTTTCAAGAGCTGCTTAAATTTTTAAATCATGAAAAAATTTGGCCTATCTCAAGTTCGTAAATTTTTAAAAGGTAACAGTATATTACTCTCCGTAACTTCTCCTTCTATATGCACTCCTATATGAAACAAATGCTGGCTCAAATGAAGGGAGGAAAACTGTACCAGTATTCTGGTTCAACTAACATTGTCTAACGGCTTAAACATTTGATTTCCATAACTAGTAAGGTCAAAATTATATGAAACAAACCTTGCTTATGAAGAGAGGTTCGACTTTCTCAGGGCGGGTTCCGTCAAGATTGAAGAAATCATACCAACTATTCCACTGAAAGAAAAAACTCAACAACGTGAGATATTTTAGCCACATTAAAAGAAAAGAAAAAGGATCATGTTCAAGTTGGTCAACTTCACCTTCCAACCCAAGCTATTAGCTCTGTGATATATTGCACCACCAACAAGTGCAATATCTCGCAACACAACCAGTCCAACAAGTCCAGCTTCACAAGGAAAAGAAATAGACCAGATGGATTACCCTCCATATGACTTTTTGAAAATGCAATGCTGTTACTATGTATGTTGATATATAATATATTCAAACAGCTAATAAAGCTATCCAGTAGTCATGTTATGCCAAATGCCAGCAGCATTGGGTGGGTTCCTAAAATAGTATTAAGCTGCTATAATCTTCATTTATTAGTTCGGTGATTCTATAAATCCAAAGTGGCCCTAATATTATCAGTAAAAGTTTGAGTCTGCGAATGCCAAAGTTGGAAGTTAAGAACAGAATATTAGACACAGACACAGGAAAAATAACATGCTTAACCATAGAGACAACTTACGGTGTAGAAGATCCATATGCACCATTGCCAATGCAACAGAACCAATAAGAACCTGTAATTAAGAAAAATAGAATCCACTACAGAATTAATTAAGAACCTGTCATCAACAAACAAGAATTAAGACTTTAGAGCTCTAAAGTTACCTTGTCAGCAAGCGGATCAAGGTAGGAACCCACTACAGAATTAATTCTCATCTTCCTGGCAATAAAGCCATCAAGCTACAGTATGAAATAATAAGAGAATGAAATCCAGTTCAATACATTCTTAATTCTAATAGCTATCAACATAAAGCGTCAAGTTACGATTACCCAATCAGTAGCCCCAGAGATAGCCAACCCCACAAATGCAGAAGAATACATTTCGTTTGTAATCATCCTGCATACAAGGAAAAAAGGATAAATATTCTCATATAACAGATGATGAAAGCTCTAAATCAGAAAGCAAAAGTAAACCAAAATGTACCATCCAATAACAGGACCAGAGACCAGACGAGTGAAAGAAACAAAATTAGGCAAATTGATGAAACTCTTCCAAAGCCCCTCATCTAAATGAGCCTCCTTTAACTCTTCTTGAACACTATCTACCACTCGTTGATTGATCAAACCCGGACCGACTCGACTCCTAAGCAAATTCAAGGCTTCAACTTTCTTCAAAACGACAACGTTTTTTCCCCTTAGGTAAAGTGGGTTTGTAGATTGCAAGAGCTTCCATGGTGGAAAAGATAGAAAGAGAGGACCTTGACCCTGACATTGAAATTGAGAAACCCATTTAGACACAAAGCGAGAGTAATGTAAAGGACTAGTAGTGTATGGAGATGGGATTATAGAGTTTGCTGTTGCTGCTGCTGCTACTGTTACAAAACTTCTATTTCTATTGTTGCAGTTTTTAGTGATTAGGGTTCTTAGTGATTTGTAGATCACCATTGATGGCGCATGTTAATGTTTTCTTTTGCTTTTCCCGGTCTATCGATACAATTGTAGGTTTTTGCTGGGGTTTAGGTTTAGGACTTAAGAGAGACATGTGTTACGTGCCTCGACTTGACACGTGTATAAAAAGCTTGACTTTTACCTGTGAAAGTTTGAGCGGTCTGCCATGGCCTTATAGCTAAAGAAAGAATTGGTTAGTGATGTCTTCTGTTTTATTAATTTGTTAATTTTTGTTTTTCTTGTAAAGCCTAATTTGTTAATTAATATTTCTAGAATCCATTACTCAGATTTTCTTTTATATATAAACTTAGTTTCTAAGGATTGTATTTATAAGAATATACCCTAAATTTATCTTAAGAAATGAACTAATTGAGATGCCTATAAATTTGATTTTGAACATATAATTTTTAGTTTAAATTAATAGAAAAAGCAACACCATTTGTATTTTTATTATTATTTTACTAACTGAATTAACCTCCACAAATTTTAAATTAAAAATGGTGTATGCATGCTGAAAGTAGGATATATTATATATAGCCGCCATGTTAGCCTTACTTATTTTTACCATGGCCAATTATAGAATTGAGTTGGTGAAAATTAGTTTAACCTAAAGAGTAAAAGAGCAATAGAACTACTGGATAAGAGCAAAGGAAGACTTAACTAAATATACCGAAATTCAATGGCTAAAACAAGAATACGTGTAATGGTCCTTGTCAGTTCTTCAGTTTCTTTTAACACATTTCAATCTCAAGTACCATTGATTTTCCCAGTTATAGCATATGCACATGTTTATATATGTATATATTTTTCATAAGGTTTATTTAGTTTAAGGAAAAGGGTGGCGGACATTAGCAAAAGAAGAGTAATGAGTTGTTTTTCTTGCTGTAGATTCGAAAAGAGTAATTCATTTAATCAGAACATAGCCTACTCCGGTAATGCAACCAGTAAGCATGGAAGCACATTTTCCTTCTTCCTGAATAATATTTCGCGTAAAACAGGTACCCTTTTGTTTTTAATCTGTTCAGAAATTTTTCTTGATGATCAAAACCTATCAAATTCACCTTAGAAGCAAGTTTAACGTAATGGAATGTTATATAATGGCAATGGAACCTTGTATTCTTGATGTCTAGGCAGCGTCAAGCAGAGACTTATTACCGAGGAGATAATGAGAGTTGGGAATGCTAAAGTTTCTGCTAAGGTGTACACATTTCATGAAGTTGCTGCTGCAACCGGTGGCTTTAATTCTAGTTGTGTTTTGGGTGAAGGTGGATTCGGGAGAGTGTACAAAGGATATGTTCAGAACATTCATCAAGTGTGTTTCTAGTTTCTCAATGTGGGTATTAATTATCCTTGCATAATCTTGTAGTGATATGTGTTTGTTTCTTGGTTTTGTAGGAAGTAGCAATTAAGCAACTCGATAGGAATGGATTGCAAGGAACTAGAGAGTTCTTTTCAGAGATTCTTATGTTAAGTCTGGTTGAACATCCGAACCTTGTCAGACTGGTTGGTTATTGCCTAGAAGGAGAGCAGAGAATCTTATTATATGAATATATGTTCCATGGATCATTGGAAAATCACCTCTTTGGTATGTCTAAATCAGTTTTGTTCTGTTTATCCAAACATATGCTGTTCTGTTTATGCAAATCTTTTGATGAACGACTTTTGCATTGTCGTAGCATGCACATTAGGTAGACATAGTTTTGAAAGAAATATTGGTAACTTTTTCAATATTTCAGATTTAGCTCCAGAACAGAAAGCATTGGATTGGAATACGAGGATGAAAATAGCAGCAGGCGCAGCGAGAGGACTAGAATTCCTGCACGAAGCAGACCCGCCAATCATTTATCGTGACTTCAAAGCATCAAACATATTATTAGATGAAGATCTCAACCCAAAGCTCTCAGATTTTGGACTTGCTAGGCTAGGTCCAACAGGAGAGAAAGATCATGTGTCTACAAGGGTCATGGGTACTTACGGCTATTGCGCTCCAGAGTATCAACGGACAGGAAAGCTGACGAAGAAGTCCGACGTGTATAGTTTTGGTGTTGTTTTTCTGGAGCTAATTTCAGGAAGGAGAGTCATTGATATTGAAAGACCAACCGAAGAGCAGAACCTAATTCAATGGGTACGTTGATCCTCTTTACAATCTCTTATTGATTATAATTAGTAACTATGAGGAACCTGATGATTGGTTCTGATTTCCAACTTTTAGGCAGAACCATTATTCAAGAACAAAAGTGAATTTACAGCAATGGCAGATCCATTGCTTGAAGGAAACTATCCTTCTAAGAGTTTATATCAAGCTCTTGCCATTGCAGCAATGTGTCTCCAAGAGGAAGCTGATGTTAGACCCTTGATGGCAGATGTTGTGACTGCACTCGAATTCCTTTCCAGGCCAAAGGTTGAGGAGGAGGGACGTGATTATTATGGTGTATCAAGAAGCGCTACTATTGGGTATTTCAACTCCATCAAAGGAGCAGATTTCAAAGGAGACTTAGAAGCTTAATTAAGACCAACTTCGGACACCAATGAAACCTGCAGTTTCCCTGAACCATTCTTTCAGAATTCATGAATGTGCCGGAAGCCGAATTTACTGATGCATTTGTTATATGTAACCCAAAATAGATTAGCAAGACAAACATTTATTCACCATATCAAAATTAAACTTTTGAGTGGGTGAAATATGAAATAATCCTTTGTATATACACAATCTCTATGGAATTGGAAATTAAACATGCTAACATCAAAGAAACCTGCAATTTTTGGAATTAGATACAAGCTGCTAATAGAACCTGTGGAGATCATTAGCAAGCCTTAAGATCCTGACGACATTCCTTTGAACAAAAAGCCCCAATAGATAAGAAATTTGACTACAGAATCTACTAGCACTGAAATAATGGACCTCAGATGAGAATAGAAGTAGTAGCAAAAGCATGGTCCAATCGATCACACGTACGTATATTTACCAGCTTAAAGAGATTAGGAACCATGTCAGGCTCTTTACAGGATTGCCTAAAAAATCATGTTTTTTGCGTCATCCTTCAAGATTCTGTAACTGAATCCAGGAATCCCATTTGGGCGATTGGAATCTGCAACTTCAACAGCAGTACAGATGCTTGGAAGGAATCCATTACTGCTGCCTCTTCTCTTCTTTCTTTTCCAGCTCAGTTTCAAGGACCAGAAGCTAGGCCTCGAGTGACCACTGCTGGAACCAATATCAAACAGCTGTGCCAGAGGTTTTCTGGAGCTCATACATCTCTCTAACTCAATCTTAGTGAAGTAATCAATTTCTTTCCTCACCAGCGATCCTATAGTGCCTCGTGTGCCAATGGCAACCGGAGCAGTTGCTGCAGCCATTTTCGCAGGCAAATTGGTAGCTATAGAGCTGGGTTTATAGTGCATATTTACAGTTGATTTGAAGTTATGAAAGGTTGGCTTGGGGTTGAAGAAAGTAAGGCCCTACTTCTTTTTCTTTTCTAATTTAAATGAAAGGTTTGCTTTAAGGTTGAAAGGCAACTCATCATCCTCAACTTTGGCGTTTTTAAAGTTTTGATTGAGGAAATGCTTTATTAAAGTGGACAGCATGAGATTTTGCATAATTGGTGGGTTTGATAAAGAATAGTCATACCTCATCATTTTCTCCTTGTGATAGCAATGAAATCCTTTGCAAATTTCCTTTTTAACCAAGATTAATTTGCTTTTAACCCTTTTGACTATGTTAATCGATTGTTGCTTTTTCACTTTTGGAGATAATTAGTTCATAGACTGGATCATACGTACTATAATATGATACATAATATGGAAATGGATTTTTCGGTTTATTCTTTTAGCGACCCGCTTATTTAGTCTTGAGATATGAGAGAGTGACAATATATATATATATGTTTTATATTTTTATATTAAATTATTTACACATATTTCTTAATTAAAAATTAATAAATATATATCAATTATCTATATGGGATCTTTTATTTTATTTTTTACTCTTATTTTATACTATTATAAGCAGTTTATCTCGTCTAGAAATATATATTTTTTATTTTATAATATAAGGAATTTATTTAGTTTATATGTATATCCTATAAATAAACTAATCTATAAAACATTTACATATAGATATTTTTTTTATGTATTCTGGTATATAAAAAAAAAAATCTATTTTTAAATTTAATTAGTGGGGATGCTTGAGCAAAGAATCTCTTTAATGTTCTGTATAAAAACTGAAGGGTCCCACTTAGGATTTGAAGGTCAATTTATTTATTTATTAATTTTTAATCTAGAGTTGTGGGACCATTGAGAGGATAAAGTCCAGCACTTGAAAGTTCCTTGAGATTGAAGGGTTATGGAATGCTTTAGTCAGCTCCTTAATTATTGTTTTTGAAGCTTCTACATATTTTGCTAATCAAAAAGCATTGTTTGCAAATTGAATGCCATAATTAGAGTGGGAAAATTGCTAATGAAAGCATTACTTTGCTGGAAAATTTACATAATGCATGAAGGCAAAATCTAGTGGGACGACAATAGGATAATTACTGATCCTAAACATCCACAAGCGATTAGGTGGTATGTCCTAAGCAATTGGGGGACAAATTGCAATAAAGTCATTGGGTTTTATGATGAGTTTGAATCATATGAAGGGCCTGCATGCATTGCACGATAATTTCTATTTGGCATCGGCATGATTCTGTTCCCTTGTTGTATATTGTGAGAACTTGAAGAAGACAAACTAGACCAGTGATTTCAATGAACTCTTTTGTTTTTCTACTATTATAAAAATGTTACATTTTTCAAGCCAAAACAACCATCCACTATATTTACCCATGAGAAACAATGAAAAACAGGATATGATATAGAAACTTGTAAATAAGACGCATAAGTCTTGGTCTTCTCTTTCTATATGCAGTGGAATGGAAGATTTGATAGGTTCTGTAAATGCTAGTGCTTTTGGGGTGATTGGTTTTACAAATTAGGAATAGAGAGCATTTCTATACTATAATTGTGTCTCTACACGACCTGTTTATATGCCATTAACGCGAATTGTGAGCTCTATACTCACCTCTTTCTAGGCCTCAGATTATCATTACCTTCACCTTTGGTTCCTCTCTTTTATTTTTTGTGCATTCTCGTCTTATATCAAATTAGATTAGATTTCATTCTATGCTATCATTTCTCTTTTCCGCTTTTTAGATTTGAAATATTTCGTTTAAAAATTTACTTTTAGAAATTTCTGTTTTCATATTTAAATTTTTTATTTTAAATCTAGGTCAAGAAAACAATTCCGGTTGTTTAGTCGGTTGGTTTCCTCATAAATTTTAAAAAGAATTATTCATTTTTAAAAAATAAACAAAAAAGAATCATTTTTATGATCTGTTTGAATTTGTTTTACTCTTTTTGTTGTTTTAGAAAATAAATATCTTATTAATAATAATTTGTTCTGAAAACTGGAAAAGAAAAATAAAAATAAAAAGGACCAGGACTTTTCTCTCAAAAATAGTAAAACTATAAAGTCGCAAGTCCAAGACATAAAACATACAAAAGATTTAAGTAACGCCAAAAAGGGGAGAACGTAAAACAAGGCCAAAGAAACAAATGAAAAAACAGGATGTATATCATTGAAAAAATTGTCACTGGTACATGCTATTTACTTGTTCTCTCTACTGAATAACAAATATCAGTACTTCTTTTACACTTGAGCCTCAAAATTGAAAATATTCTCTCCTACTTTCTGTAGTTATTCATAAACTCAGGTATGCTAAACCTAATTATAGTCTTCACTTTATATGAATGGGATTTAAATCATTACTGTATACCCGAAAGATGGCAAGAATACCTCAGCCTCCGATGGGAAGCAAGAGCATTCCGTAGAGCCGCATCCACTTTTGCCCCTTCTTGAAATATGGAATCGTACAAATGGCAGACAAACTGTGATAATTCATCTTCTTCGTCATCCCAAAAACCTGTAGCACGCTCCCCATTCTTCTCAAGGTCACTATCTTCCCAATCACTTCTCGGACTCACAGGCTCTGCCTCTTCATCCTCTGCCTCTTCCTCTCCAATCTCAAACCTCCCATTCTCCAGAACATGGAACTCCTCTGATCCATGGGTTGATGTCAGTGGGATTTCTAGCGCATCTGCAGACGGGCATACAACAGCTTTTGCACCAGAATCCAAAAAGGCCTTGATTAAAGTTGGAATAGGCCCATATGTCCCTGTGCAAATTATGATCCTGTCCCTCCAAGCTCCAACCTGGGGTCATACAAGAGTAAGCAGCCACAAGAATCAGGAGTGCCATGTCCAGGAGATAAAAGACCCACCAAACAAAATTCAGGTGGTAAGTACTAAAAACAGAAGGAAAAGACTTCAAAGTTACTGTCAAATAATTTGCTTGTTTTAAAAATCTACTAAAAATGCACAAAATCTCAAGTACATAACCCAGCAGAAGGCTACTACTCCGTGCTGCATTTATGAGAATAGACCAACACCACCACATGAAAACTAAAAAGCTAGTGAAAGACTTTTATCGTATATCAGACATTTCCTCATCCAGAACTCCATAAAATTTAGATAGAGAAACCCGTAGATCAAATCAAAGCCAACTACATACCATCCAGCGAACATCATCAGGTGTTAGATGCATAGAAGGAACTGTTCTGCGAAACATATATGCGCCAATTTCTTGATCATCCTCCATCACCTTTAGAGTTTTGACAAACATTACAGTGGAGATCAATCGTAATAATAATACAATCATCCAAGCAGAATGGAGGAAGTGATTGACACATACCTGCGTTTGTCGTCCAATATAACGATGGACTACGTTTCCAACTTGGAAGTAAGTTTTATATCGAACCAGATCAGCGACGGTTGAAATATTAGCAAAAAAAGATGGAACTTTCCTGCGGCGACTTCTCATCATTGATAACAAGCTAAATTTAACACTTTGAAGAAACTTATTTGCAAGATCTCCAGGTTCAGCAACAACAAATACATCATTCTGCCAACTAGAGAAATAGGCATAGAGCAAGTTAAGGCCATAAACTAACTCATGAAAATATGACCGGTCAATTGACAAAGCAGTATGCTGACCTTATTATCGAACCGACCGAGTCATTTTGAAGGGCTAAATGTACAATTCCCACTTGTGGAGTATTCTGTAACTTTTCATGCAATGACCGCACAGGTAAAGATAACTGTCTGCGCCCTGAAGGAGACCTAGGTGGTGATGCAGCATTCTTTACTGATTGAACTCCATCCAAGCTTAATGGCGGGACCATGTCAATTCTGCCAATCCTATGTGGGCCAAAATCAGGACTAAAAAGAAGTGGGCTTGATGGGAAGCTTCCAGTAATTAACGGTGAGGTAAATGGTGATGGGAATGTTGTTGCTGGCGCTATCTTTGCAATTCCTGATGCCCCAAGCATAAGAGATAATCTAATTCCATTATTGGTGCAAAATGATTCAAGTGCTCGTGCATGATGCATCACCCTTCCTGAATCAGGACTGTGCAAAGCTTCAACAAGTAGCACATTACGCCTCCAACCGAGGGAGGGACTACTCCCATCTTACACAGCAGCAAAAAGAATTTCAGGTTCATCAAAAGGAGAATTCAGAAAGAGGAAACCTTCTAAAAGTTTATGAGAATATAAGCAATAATACCTGAATTTGCTACCTTTGGCTTGGGGAATTGATGATTTCTTAAATTCTCTGAGAACTTATCATCATGTTGATAAGGCAAGAGTAGTCTCTCACAAACATTCTTAAAGGCATCCGAATTAGTTTGGATATATTCATCAACTGCAGCTTCCAACTTCAACCAGACTGCTGGATCAGTCTCATCCAGCTCCATATCACAACGTTCATCAACTGCATACAATATAGGATGCTGGCTTAGTACTTAAAAGTTCTTTCACTATTAAAAAGACACTAATGAAATGAACTTCCTAGACGGAAAAGAAGAGCATTTAAAATATGAAAAACGAAGAAAAAAAGAATAATTGGAGCACCCTTGAAAGATAATATCTGTTTAAACCATTAATAACTCCAAAATATCAACACTTAGTGTACCTGGATTAAAACGATAGTACTGTATTTCAGGAAGCATGGGTAGCAATGTGCTCAGGGCTTCCTCTACTCGGTCCACTGAGCATGCGCTCTCAATCAACACTTGTCCTGTGTCCAGATAACGCCAACCGCCTCTCCTCACCTACAATGGAAAAGTTCATTAATCTGAATAATGAAATTATATGGCAACTTTGAAGACAAATGGAAAAAGAAAAATGAATGTAACTGTTCTAACTAAACTTTCCTCTCAATTTCTCATCTAATAACTACACACAAAAAAAAAAAGTAATTCTAAACTTTAGAGGCTTCAGATTAAATTCTCAAAATATTTATCACCGATACCGTTAGCATCATTATGGTTGCCTAGAGCACAAATCACTGTCAAGCCAAATGAAAGAAGCATTACAGAGCAGCCCTTGTTTAGAAAGGCAATTTCCAAGATCGCCAACTATCTAAAGGAAAAGTAGCATACAGTAATGATTAGTGAAATAAAAATGATCAATGATTATAATATTAGGTTATTACTTGAGAATCTTCAGATTTAATTTCTGATACACTTAAGTTCTTACAAGTATATAAATTACTTTCAAGTGTCAATGCTATATAATATATTAACCACTTCCTTGCTACTAAATCATAATGTCATCCAAATCTACAAACTGAAACCATCAAAGGTTTGTGTGATTAAAGATTGTTTGTTACTGTACACCATGGTAGTCTGCATATTGGAACATCTATTTCAGCAGAACCAGATAACTGATGAAATACAATGAGAGGAATGAGAATCGCTTAATTCCTTAAAAGCCAAATTTGATTAATAAAACCATTATAAAATGAGAACAAGTGGGAAAAATAATAATAATAAGAGAGAGAGAGAGATTCACTTTTGTTGGGACAGAACCACAGCCAATTGAAACCAAGCAGTCGATTTTTGTGTCAGGCCATAGAAGTTGCGCTTCCCTTACAGCAAAGATAGTAGGATTGTTTGCCACTATAGCACCATCTTGCCAACGGTTCACGTCTGCATAATAAAATAAATTGTCAGCTTATTATACTGTTAGAAATTATGGCCCCTGGGCAAGGGGAATCAAACACAAAAGACATCTTAATAGAGTACCATCAGAGAAGTCATCAAGATAATATGGAGCTGCAGATGATGCTCTTATAGCTTGCCAAACATGATGCTTACAACTCCCAATAAAAGCACTGCGTTTATAGCCAACTTGAGCACCAATAGTAGGTGATCCTAACACAGTGACCCCTGAACTTTCCGAATTTGGCATGGGCACTTCAGGTGTTCCAGCAGGATACTAGCATTGATACAGGAAAAATGGTTAAAAGAAACATGTAAAACTAGCACTATCAACAACCATTAAGTTGATATCATTAATTCATCTTCACAGCAGACAAAAATTCTAAGCTTCAAACCTGATAATTACGAAACACATATGGCTGAGCTGGCATCACACTAACTAAAGTTGACACAACAAAAACTTTGGGAATATTTTTCACTGCTGAATCTATCAATAGGTCTCCATCCTCATCAGCACACATTTCTTTTAACAACCTCTCAAACTGATCTGCACTGTGCTGCAAGACAATACGTTATTGTATTCTATTTTCAACCTACTAGGGAAGAGGCATATAATAGAAATAACTAGATATTATCACACAGCTGATAGCTGAACTGGTAAAATGAAAGAATTAAAAACTTCAAATATTAACTAAAAATGTCAATGCATTTTTCTCTTTGCTAACCGAATAACATATAAAATTAGCAACATCTCTAGACTCTATTGCAAAATATGTCCATACATGATCAATGTTATACACTAACAGAAAAATTAGTCATTGTGCATTCGAGTTATTCTGTTGTAAAAGAAATTAAGGCAATGATGATTTAGGAAGGAAAATTAAGAAAAAAAAACCCATACTTTAGATCCATGTACCACAACTCTAAAACTTTGCGATGAACTTTTATAAAGCTGATCCAACTTCTCTCTCCAGCTGGCAGCTTCATTGTCCTTTGGTGTGGGTTCAGCAAAAACAAGTTTTCCTAAAGGAGCACATTTTTAATAGAATAAATAATTGTACAAGAAAATATTCTTGTGAAAAGAGATCTCTCGAAGAATCACACGCACCAAGATTTTTATATATTTCTTCGCACTGGCTCAAGGTCATCAACTTAATACCGAGGGCAACTGCAAGCATCCCACCCGTTGAGGTGCCACATATAAGGTCAAACAACTCATGTATGCGCTTTCCAGTTCCCTTTTCAATTGCTTTAAGGATCTGCACAGTAGCCAGACCTTTCATTCCACCGCCATCCATTGCAAGTATGCGTAAGCCTTGCTTTGCTACTTGTCTTCCTCGAATGGCACGCCGCAAATTTTCATTTTCTCCTAGAGTGGAACAAAATGGACCAACCCTTGTACATTAATAACGCAAACAATCTCAAGCAAAGCAAAAAGTTCGATCCAAGATACGAACCAAGAATTGCCAAAGCACGAGCTGCTGCTTTATTCACAAGTGGCTCAGATGTAACTGTCAACCGCAACAAAAGATCCCGGAGACTTTCAGAGGTAACCAAAATGCGGCGATTCTCCAAGCAGAAGGCCAAATTCCCAACTGCTAATAAAGCTAACCTTTGCACCTGGTCAAAGACGAATTGAAATGTTAAATGGCTCCAGACTACTAAAAGTAATAAGATCAGTATGCATTGATAAGGATGAGAACTTGCCTCTGGGTTTCTATGGGCACATAACATTTTCAATGATTTCAACATATCCTTGGTCAACATCTTCTGAGCTACAGTATCAGATGCAAAGGCCAAGGTGGCCACAACTTGCAAAACAGAAATTACTTCTTCCTGTGCAACTGATTTCAATACTGATTCAATTGGTTGCATTATATCACATTTCATCAACTGCATCGCTACAGAAACATCTCCAGAAAGTGAGGATAAAGCAGAGCAAGCTTGTTCAACCTGCCAGGAATCAGAATGCTAAGGAAGTGCCCAGAATAAGAGATATACGAGCAAAGGTTTGACTCATGATCCAAAAAATTGCCAACATACCACATGTTGATTGTCACTACTTATCATGCTAATAAGTTGCCGCACTGCATTCTCATCTTTACCAACCACAATGCGGTTTCCTTGGTCTTGAATTATCTTTGCCAGTGCAGATGCCAACAAAGGATGATGACATGAAGAAAAGCGGAAAATAAGAGCGAAGAAGGCACTCAGTTTGTGTCTAGATGCACCAAAATAAGAACTGTTCTCCATCTACAAAAGCCAAATAACAAAATTAATTTAAGAGAGAAAATCTAATAGCTTCTGAAACTGCTATAAGTTGCTGTATGATTACTACCTCTATCTGTACATTCACTGATCTTAAATTTTCATCAGCTACAATCCTAATATTAGCAAGAGACAGGTGGCGAAGTTTGTGGAGCGGTAAAATTTCAGGGAGGAACTCCAGAGGATTACCAAATAGCCTAAGAATTTGTAACTCAGCCATAGCCCTGCCATTCAACTGGAGATAAACAATAGACCCAGAGAAAAATTCTAGTGTTTACAAGCTTTATCAAACCAGAAAAGAATAATAAAGTTGGTCAATTTGTTGATAAAATGACCTGAAATCAAGAAGAGGTCTGACAAGCTTGTTGTGTTCCAGTGACAATTCTACCAGTCCCACACACTGCCTCAGTTCAACTGCTTAAAAGTTCAACCAAGATCATAAAACCGAACAAATTGAAAACACATCATAAATAGCCAATCATTGAGCAGTACTCATTTAACATATGCAATGCAATGCAACTCTTACCAGGAACTGAAACTAATGCATTGTGATCAACACTGAGAACTTTCAAAGCTTTTAATTCACCAAGCTCTGGTGGCAAAACTGAAAGCCTATTATTATCAAGATAAAGCTTCTCGAGCAGTGGCAATCCAATTAATTCAGCTGGCAATACCTGTTAACTTGAGGCAATTAGTCACAATCAGACTACCAATAGGCTCAATATCTTTGAATTTCTAGCATTCTAGTGTAGATCATATCCGAGAAGCATATACTAAACATAGTATAAAAGATGTACAAAATTCACACGTTGGGAGCCTGAGAAATAAAAGAATTCAATTCAATTGAAATCCGCACAGTCAATCTCATGTTTGAAAAGGTTATTAGTAGTTGCTAGAGTTCATAACAAGGCATTTCAAAACCATTCAGTTCGACTGAACTCAAAAGAGTATAAAATCCTCACCGACAAACAGCAACCACAGAGGCTAAGCAAGGTAACGTTACGCCAATGTTCACCACAAGTCGAAACAACACCATCAGTAACCAAATTAGACCTTAACAACCTAGTCAAGATCCCTATGCCATCACTTTGTTGACCAGACCCTCCCTTACTCAATATCATCCCTCGTAATGGCTCTCTCCTCTTAACTACCTTCATTTCCACCCCTACATTTTCTCCCTCCTTAACATTCAAATCCACCGTGACACAATCTTGAGGCAACGGCAGCGCCACCATCAGCTGCGACTGCAACCTCAGAGCCACCTGATCTTCGTCATCACCAACAGTCCAATCTAAATCAATCCGTAATCCGGGATCCTGATCATGCGGTGGAGAGGACAGTGATGTTGGAGATGATGAGGAGAATGATCCTGATGATGATGTCGATGTACGGTTAAGATCGTCTTCTGATTCCTCCGTTCCATAGTTTAGCGTTAAACGGAAAATCTCCGACGGCCGTTTCCAGCCTAATCCCCAAGACATTGTTGATACTGTCGATCTGATCGGACGGTTATGGAACGATGATCATGGTGCGGTATGTGATGGTGATGATTTTAATGAACATTTTTATTCATCTTTTTAGAATTAGAAATGGAAGGTACATTGCAGAGAGATTGATAAGCGTAATTGGTAAGTAAAGCAGAGAAATAAAAATGAGAAATTGAACTAAGGAGAAGTAAGAGCGCTGCCGGTTTTGATGATTTCTTGTTGACAACTTGAAGTAATCTTCTGGATTTCGGTATTATTGTTGCGTTGTACTTGTCGCCGGGTAAGGTGTTGTGTTACGATGTCGTTTTCTAGTAAAATGTTTTTAGATTTTGACGCCATAGTTTTATTCTGAATTTATATAAATGTTGCATTGGGCATGATAATCCTTATTATTTCAATTATAAATATTTAATAGTACTTTTAATATTCTATAATTATTTATTACATTATAAAAATAATAATAATTTAAAATAACTTTAGATGTATGATACCATAATAGATTTTCTTAATTTAGATGAGACTTCAATCTTTTAATTAATTTAAAATACTTCAGTCTTTTTAATTTTTATGGATAGAACAGTAAAAATAATAAATATTAATTAATTAAACACTTAAAAATTTATAATATATTTATTAAATATAGACTAAAGAGTGAAATTTGACTCTCTCTACTTTATATTTAATAAATAAATAATATGTATTGAAATATTATTTTATCACATAACTCTTTAAAATAAAAAGTCTAATATATATTAAAAGTTGCATTAGAGATGCACTATGCAGTCTGCAAAATCAAATAACTTAACCAAAAGGTTTCAAGCCACAAAAAATGAATCTCGAAGCTCTATATAGGCGAAACAATGTTTTTATCTGGAATAGCAATATAGAGGTACGCACGCTGCCTAATCACAAATCTAGCTCATTAGCAGCTGAATTAAAAATCTTTATCAGGTCTTGCTTCACTGTAGCATCAGCAAAAATGTACTCCAGCCCGTTTCGTGCTAGCTGAAACATTTCCATCTTTCCGAGACCTTGGAAACATGGAACATATGGTCAATCCAGATTATCCATTAAATCTAATATGTGCTAAATCAACAATGAACAGCATACTTACTGAACGCAGACGAAGCAAGACTATACTCTTTTGAAACGCTAGTGGAGAAAACGCCAGAATCATCAGTGCATAGGACTATAGGATGGTTTGCATTATACAAATCAACTGCAACAGAAAGAAAACAGACCAAAAGTATCAGTAACAATGAGAGGCAAATGCCCCGTCACTAGAAAAGAGAGATTTTACAGGCTTCATTTCAAGAGTGTACTCAAGTGAAAGTTATCAATTTGTTGATTTAGTTCCAAGTGAATTATAAACTATCGAATGAGAAAAGAAGACTAACCAAAATGATGAATATCTAGGGAAGGAACTGATTGAGTCATGATGTTGGATGTCAAACAAATCTCAACCTGTGAATGTAAGAGCAAAACAATGAAGAAGGAATTAGCCTGAGAAATAAATGCACCGCAAATATCTAAAAACTATTGCACTTAAGACAACTAAACAGCCATCGTATATAAAATCATAAAAGGTAGAGTAGAGCCTCTAATGATTAGTGTAAACGGAAACTGATAGTCAGCAATGAATGAATCTAGAAGGTAATCAAATGGCAATTTCTGAGGCTTTTCAACAAAAGCTAAAGAGTTCCACTATATACAGCAAAAATTCTAACTGAACATTAAAACCATAATTCCTGTAGAAGTTGTGATAAAATGTCTCGATAAAAGTCTAGCTTTCTTCAAATCATCATTCTCTTGGAAATTGTAAGTTTTACTTTATTGGTTTGTACTAGTGAAGGTTATTCTCAGAAAAAAGTAAATGACTGTTAATATCAACCGGGATTTTAGAGGATTTTAGCTTTCTCCACTCTTCCTCTCTGAAGCAGCATGCATGACCAATTCTATGGGGGAGAAAGTCGAGCATCATTTGGATCTCCTCCTTGCGATTTGGAACCTATAAGCACTAGGTTACGAAAACAAACCAGTAAGTGAAATTTCACTGTAAAAATATATATCTTGAAACAGAAGCAAGCACTTATCATATCAGCTCACCTCTCCACAGTGAAGTGTTATATAGAGACCTTGCTCCTGGGCAAATTTTAATGCTGGCAAAAATGTAATCCTGTTCAAATAAAATGAGGCTTTAAGATAAAGAAACCAACATTATTTACTAGCAAAGAACTATTCTCAGTAAGTTAGTACCATTCACCCACAACAGGATTTCCAGAAAGGTCAATGCCAACTACACCTAAATGTCTCATTTCCAGGGCAAGCTTAACCTATAAAAGATGAGTTAAAGAAATTTAGATACATGAACCAGTTCACAACTTATCTGCATAAAAACATCCATACAGTTTCCTTAACATACAGTTTCCATTGCAGCTTCTGTGGTCTCACGGCGGTCAATGCTGAGAAGAAGTCTAACATATATCTTTCTCCTTGTACTTTTGCAACAAGCATCATTCACAGAAATTGAATTCATGGAAGCTCTATTATCCAAACTATTAGGAGAAAAATCCACCTCAACTGCAGTAACAGCCCTTAGACCTTTGATCACTGCCTCCATGTAAGAGCATTTGCTCATTCCTTTAGAATCATTTTTCTGGAGTATATGAAAACCACAAATTCTTATTATCAATAAAAACTATGTGCTACACTAATTCAAAAACAAACACCTCATAAAGTTCATGCAAGTACCTTTGGAGTTGTTCTTAACTCCAAATACACAACATTCTCAGAAGCAAAATCTTCTACTACCTGTTTGTGATTGTTGAAGAATCAGTTCAAACAACCCAATTGCCAATCATTTCAGAGATATAAGGAAAAAATACTGCTAGTTATCATACATACTTCTTTTGTGATCCTTGTAACAGTATCATGATCGGTGGTAAGAATGTGAATCAAGTCAAACAACTTGAACACTTCAACCAAAGAACGGTCATCTGAATGGAAGTAAAAGGAACATTACTATGCAATATCAAGGGAGCAAATGGAAGGTAAGCATAAACTTTAAACCACCAGAGCTAGATGTGGATTGTAAAAATAACTAGACCTTCAAACTATAAGTGTTACAGTTCTTTTCTTTCTTTAATTTTTAGTTTATGAACATTCATATCTTAACTTACTAAAGCCACATAATCATAACTGGCACCAGTAACCAATGATTTAGGTTAACCGGGTAGCTTTCCAATGTGTTATTTATTTCTTCTTTAATCAATTAACCAGAGCAACAAGGAAAAAGGAAGCAAGATCTTACTCTTCAGGATAACATGTTCTACATCTGAGAAAACAACTACGCCCTTGTCACCCAAAACTCTAGCAAGTTCCCTGGAAATAGAAAGAATCAAATCTGACTAACTCAAAGCAGAACACTAAAACCTTAAAATTAAAAACTTCCCCAACTATTCCTTTCTCCTGTATATACTTCAAGCATGAAACATAGCAGATAACTACTAAAGACGTAAGATTTACATCTCTAACACAAACAACAAGGTAACAGATTTTCACTGATTACTAACATTCACAGCGTAGATAACCAAGAAAATGAAAAGAAAAGGGGGCAAAAAAAGAAAAAAAAAAAAAAAGATAAAGAGGAAAATGCACATACAGAAGAGTAGAGTTTCTGATAGAGCCATTGAGGTGGGCATGTAATTCAACCTTTGGCATGGACAACAGCCAATCCATTTCTGGTTTTGTGCTAAGCTCTTCACCGTGCATACCGAAGGGTCAGCAGAAGTCGTCCTTTTTTATTTCATTTTTTTTTTTTCTTTCAATCAATTTTACATTTTAGGAATTAAGCATTTGGATTGCAAAGGTACCACTGTAGCCCAATAAAGATTTGACCCATATTTGAATGAAGCCCACGTACTTCAGTTCAAAAAAGTTGGGGGAAACATGTAAATGCCCAATTAAAACTGTGAGGATTCAAAACTTTGCGGTGAATTCTTTTTTTTAATTTTCACTTTTAGGTAAAATTAGGTGCATGCGCCGGTTCTAACAGGCGCAGAAAAATGAAACATACATGCCAGCTGCATGCGTAGCCATGCAGGCTAGATATGTAGCAGGCGTGCATGGTACAGCCCCTTATGAGTAAGTGTGGCTTTATTGCCTGCCCGACCATTTATCTAATTTAACTATTTAGTAACAATATTATTATTATATTTTTTAAAATAATAATAGATAATGTTGATAAAGTTTATAAGATTAGTAATAGAAAAAGATAATAATAATAAAACTAAAACGCATAGGGAATTTATGATAAATTATTAATACTTCTAATAACAATATCTAATATATTTTTAGATTATTTTATATTCTATTTTACTTGAAATTAACTAAATAATAAGAAAATCATTAAGATATCTTTATATCTTAATATTTATAATAATAATAATAATAATAAGATATCTTTATATTTAATCCTTTTGTTCTCTTCTTGTTTTCTTTTTTTTTAATAGTTATCCTTGTTTTCTTTACGTTTTGCTTACCAAATTTAATTTCGGGGGCCGCGGCCGGAGTGGAGGACACGCAGTTAATGCTCCCATAATAATTTATTTGAAAGGAGGAAAGGAGTCCACTTGCCATTATATATATTAGGGTCTCTCTTTTTCTTATTTCCTCATGTTCTGCCATGTCAGATATGTACTATTGCTGCTGCCACCAACCGCAAATTTATGTAGTCAACCAAAATAACAATACTTAAATAAAAGCTTCTTTAAATTTAAAATTTTTAAATTTTTATTATTGAAATATATTTATTTAATATTTTTATTAATTTCTTACGTGTAAAAATAAGAGTGAGAAAAACTCTTTGGAACAGCTACGTGAAAAGCAATGAGTTAGGTGTAAAATGAATGGCGCATAATATTCTTCTGAAATGAATGTGGGAGTCGGGGATTTGGAACAGCTGTAATATATGATAGTAATGGAAGGCTGAAGTCAAATTTTTGATGCCTCTCAGGGGAGCAAAGTCTTCTTTCTATTTTTGACTTTATGTACTCTCTTGATTCTTGTGCTCAATTATATTTGGACCCTTTTAATGTCTACCCATCCCCACCGGTCGCTCATTACTCTCCTCTCACAGGCTTATCTAAAGACTCAGCTGTAAAGTCTTACACGTCCATCACTTTCAATAACTTCTTCTTCTTCTTCTTCTTCTGTTTTTCTTTTGCTTTTTTCAATTTTTCTCTCTGTAATTTAGAAAGAAAAAGAAAAGAACTGCGGAGATAAATAGATATGACTTTATTTTGAAGTTACTGCAATCTACTTCAACTACAAAGGTTAACCATACTGCCTTTTTTAAACTTTAATCATGTTTTGTTCTTCTTTTTTATTTCGTGAATGTGAAAATATTTAGCACGTGAATGTGTTATATGTGATCAACCTTGGTGTGGAAAGTGCAACCCAACATTAATTTAGCACGTACCAGTTCCGGTAATAAACTTGTATATTCCTCGTCAGGGCAATGTCCAAAAGGCAGCAATTCTGAGGACAAAAGAACTCACTGTGTCAAAGAATTAGTGGTAAATGTAGTAATATCCTTATGACTCTAATTTTTCCATATAACTTCCTTCCTGCTCAGCAGAAGACATTATGCTCTGCATCTAGCCATTCATCCAATACATATTGCTGTTGACATTGCGAGTTGTTCAAAGTAAATACTGTAATTTAATGCATCTCTGCCCGAAACGATAGGACTCCTGACCAATGCAAAACTTGCTGCCACAGTTATAAAATCTTTATGGGACCGTCTTTAATGAAACCCTTTTGCTTATTTTCACCAACAACCTTATTTTGTATTCTTAATGTTTATATATTAATAAACTCAAAAGTAATGTTGTATATTGATTAGCTTATCATATCTGTACCATACAGTGCTCCCCAGACTCAGCATAATTAATGTAAAATATAATCTAAGAAGTGAATACTTTTTTATTAAATAATTAAGATAAGAAAGGAAATAATTAAGTAGACACTTCTTTACTTAATTAAAGCAAGCAATATTGAAGTGAAGGCTTCAATTCACCTAGGCAACATCAAAGCCTTTAAAGGATTCTTCATAACAACAGTGAATGCAAAAGTCTCAGTCGGGTCGGGTGGAGAAGTCGGATCCGGTAACCACTTGAAAGCATGCACCATCCTAGCAAGTAACAAATTGACATGTAGCGTACCAAGACTCCACGCCGGGCAAATACGCCGTCCGGCACCAAAAGGCACCATCTTCACTCCACGAGTGCCAGTCACATCCACATCAACTCCATCGCCATTCAAGAATCTCTCGGGTCGGAACTCATCCGGATCCTTCCATACATCCGGATCCTCAGTTACCCATGCCGTATAAAGCTCCACATTAACACCCGCAGGAATTGTATAGCCACCGAGTTGTGTCTCCTTCGTTGCAGCATGAGATAACAAGAAATGGCTCGGCGGATGTCGTCGGAAAGTTTCTTTGACTATTGCTCCAAGATAAGGCATTTTCTCAACATGTTCTTCTTTAACCAGCCCATCTTTACCTACAAAATCAACAATTTCCTTGTACAAGTTTTCTTGAATCTCTTGGTTTAGCACCAAATGCAGCAGAGCCCATTCAATGGTTGTTGCACTAGTGTCAGTGCCTGCACTGACCACCTCTGAACACAACGTGACAAATTCCTGCTCTCCTAATGGACCTCTCTCTGCTGGTTTTAGCTCAAACAGAGAATCTATATAAGCTGCACCAACTGGACTCACCATTTCTGAGTTGGGATTTTCACCTTTCTCTACAAAGGCTCTTCTATTTCTTATTAATGGAACCAGGCATTCCATTTGCTTCTTTCTCAATTCTTTAGCAACTTTCATTTGCCTGCGAAAGAAAGGAGCAAGAACGGGCATGAAATCGGGTAGCTTTGGTGTTGTCATTAGCATAACATCTTTTGATACAGCTTCTATATTCTTGATCCTTTCTTCAGAGATTCTTGCTCCAAAACAAATACATATTAGAACACTACATATGGTAAGCCTACAGTTACTCATTACCTCCACGGAGCCATTTTCAAGAGCTTCCCTTTTTATTCTTTTCATGTGATTCTCAAATGCCCATTCTCTTATCCAGCGACACTGCTTGATTCTCATCGGACTTGTGACCTCACTGACAAAATTCCGGCGAAGAGTACGCCAGAGAGGGCCGTATTCGGCGGAGTTGATGGCACATTTTCCAACACTGAACACTAATCGAATCGGAGAGTCAGGTGGACGGCTAGCGAAGGTAGGACCTCTTTGGACTAGGGCTTCATGGATGAGGCCAGAACTAGTGACAATAACAAGAGTACGTTGGCCCATTTGCATGGTAAAGATCGGACCATACTTTGCACGTAAATCACGTACAATATAGATAAAAGGTCGGCGTTGGAGGATTACTTGGAACAAGTTGCCTACCAGTGGCCAACCTGGTGGTCCTGGCGGGAGATTCTTTGGTCCACCGCCGGTGACCGACCAGTATCGCCACCATATAGGGAGAAAGATAAGCGTAGAACAAAAGATGAGAAAGTCTATCCAGTCCATTGATGAACTCGGGATGGTGCATTCAGAAGAAATATGGTAGGGATGGTTAAATAGAGCATGGAAACGTAGACATACGGTGCTGGATATCTAAAAGTAAATAAAAATTAAGATAAAAGGAAAAGAATGAGTAAATGAGTTGGGCCTACCAACTGTTTGAAAATTAATTTTATTAGTTAAAGATATAATTACTGTGTGTACGGTTACAGATGAAAATATTTATAGGAACTATAATTGTATCATCGAATCTTACAAATAACATGCATTGCACTTCCGCCAAAAGAAAAGGAAATTATAATATATATACGATATCATAATATATTACCCTTATCCAACAATGTGGATCCCGTTTACTAAAGGAAGGAGGAAAATAAAAATTTCCATGTTTTTTATATAACTTTATTAATTTTAAAGACTCCTAATTTATGTATTTTCACCGTGCAATTTTTATATATTTACAGATTTAATCTGTCTAAAAAATGAATAAAAACTTATATTCCGGTTTTATTAAATATATAAATAGAGAGTGAAAGGCGAGTCAGTGATACAGATAGGGTACTGGCTTAGGACTAGAAGCTAAAGAAAATGACATGTAATATACTTTGATTTAGTTGAAACATGTACCATCAATTAAAATCTAATATATATATATATATATATATATATATATATATATATATATATATATATATATATTGTGGGACTATGTCAATTAATTCATTTCCAAATATTTCTGGTACGACAAAAACTGAATTTGGTGAAAAGCTAATGCTACGCGACCAAACTGATTTTAAACAACTGACACAATCAATTGAAAACAAAAAGGAGTAATATTAGAATAATTATTATATGAATTTAATATATAAACCACCGCTAATAGAAGAAAAAAAATGACATGTATTATGAGTGTTTTATAATTTAGTATTAGACTGTTGATGCGTATTTTAAAATTAATAAATATGTGTTGATTATCTTTTAGTTTAGTGTATAGGGAGTAATATATATTAAATCTATGTAATAAAATTTTATAATATTAGTATGGAAAAGATGCAAAAACACCCCTAACATTAGACGTGAGAAGCACATAAATCCTTAAACAAATTTTTAGTGCAATAAAGCATTATAAGCCTCTAATTAAACAACTTTTTTCATCCCAACAAATGGACATCTTTTCCAAGCGGATGCTCTCTTTCACAAAGTCGGTGTACTCCTTCTCTCTTTCACCTTCTCCTTCTTCTTCTTTCCCATCTATGCAAAACTTATTTTTTCAACTAAGTTCTTTTCCCATCGATAGCTAAGTTCTTTCATTTATACAGATGGACTAACACATATAAAACAAGTAATTTAATCAATATATGGTTTCATTTCTAGTGCGAACAATATATTTTAAATGAATAATTTTCATATTTTTTCTATATATAGTAGTGCATTTACTGGAGGATTTTGAAAATTACTATCAATAGTCTCCAGCCACCACCAACAATTGGAGCCAATCACCAAAATTAATAATTTAAAATATAAAGTATTGATATTTTTATAATTTTATTGTGAAACAACTTTATTAAAGTAATTTGTGGTTAAGGTACTTTTATTTTAGGGTTTATAGTTTTTTTATTTATTTTAGTACTATGTGAATATGACCATTAGTAAAAAATAATTAAATTGCACAATATTATTAATACATTCTAACGTGACACGCGGTAGCTAATATTTTTTCAATGGCCATTCAGCACTTGCTAACAATGTTATGTAATTTAATCGTTATTTACTAACGATTATATTTACAAAGTACTAAAGTAAAAAAAAAAACCACAAATCTAAAAAAAAAGATACGTTAAACTACAGCATAATTTACTGAAATTTTACATTATAGTTTTTGTTGAAAACTATATTTTCAATTCCAAACACCAGAGGGCAATATTATTTTGATATTCATATGCAACCAAATTAAAGAAAATAAACTTTTTTAAGAAATAAAATGAAAATATTTTTCCGCAAAAGAACTTTTCAGAAAAATATTTTTCAGCAACAAATTATTTCCTGCAAACCAATGTCTAATGTGAGAATGGACCTCAATCTTCACCATTAGGCGAATGTCTCGTTGAAAAATCGAAATATGAAATTCAATGCAAAAAAAAAAAAGAAGAAGAAGAAAGAATTATAATCAAATTTACTTACAGAAAAAAAATCAAAATGAGCCTATTTTTTGCCCAATAAAACCCAGGTGATCGAGTTTTTTTATTGTAGATTTATGGGCCTTATTTTGAATGATGTCCACCAAAGCAGCCCACTTTCAATAGTTTCCAGGGCTCAGCTTTAAGCTTGCCCATGAATCCAATTCGATTCACAGCCCATTAGTAAAACCCTTTATAAAACGTTGGGAAGCGAGAAGAAGAATTTAAAAAATACGTTATGAAAAAAATAATCGTTAGCTCCTATTTCCGCCAAAAAAAAAAAGAAAATCATTATTGAGGTTAATGGGTGTATATTAAATCATATGGACGTACACTGATAAGAATATAAATAATTTTTCAGTTTTATATGTATCATTTAATTTCAGTTGATAAATATGGCTGCTTAAAATATTAATTAATTACCATTGGGAGGGATCAATCTTAGAGCTATGAACTTGATGATATTCAGCTTAATATAGGAATACCTAAAAATAAATGGACAAATTATTAGGTTCACTGAGGAAAAAAAAAAGGATTTGGTACTTCACTTGGACTTATTAAATGTCCTTACATTCAAGTTATATGTAAAATACAACAAGGTACAATTAATATAGAAATCATAAGCTAATCAAGCAAACAGTGGTCATGATTTATAAAAACAACCAAAATATTATGGCCCGATTGATACTCATGTTGTTATTGACTTTAATTTTTTTTTTAATTTAATTATCATATTGAAGATGTATATTTCAATTTAAGTAAAATTTTTTATTTATAAAAACTATTAATATATTTAACCATGAAAAAGCAATTGAACATTGTGTGAAGTTGCATCTGTCTATTTATAGCTAAATCTATATTTGGCGGTGATTTGAAAATAGAGTTAATTGGAAAGTGACGGTCAAAATATTTTTCTCTTTTCTCTAAGTATCATTAAGATACTAATGATTTGACATTACTGATTTTTAGTTGATATGAATATTTCATTAGGTAGAGAATGTAGATTTAAGAAAGTGATTAGAGATTGCGATTTCTTTTATAGATCCATAATTTGATCTAAACATATAGAAATTAATCGTCTTGCCATCAGCGATGACAGTTTTAAATTTAGATTTTATTATTTTGAATATATTTAATAATAATAAAAAAAATATTAAATAATATATTTAAAAAATTAATAAAAATATATTTATAGTATAAAAATTATATAAAATAAATATAATGGATATTACCTAAACTCCACCAAGCCCTACTTAAAAAGGTATTTTCTATTTCATTCCTAAGAATGTTTAGGAAAATGATATGTGGAGACGAAGCCTGAAAGACCAATATCAACGGTGCTTTTATTACGACTTCTATTTTATGGTTCCACATTCGAAGAATAAGAGCCACCCTTTCCATTATTTGGTGTGTATTATTAACCGATTAATCAATTTATTGTGTCTTTTTGGCCTGCAAAAGTAGCTTTAGGGAGTAGCTCTGATTCTTCTAGAAGCTGTTTTTGAGAGTTGTAGTTGCCACTTGCAAATAACAATTAGGTTTGAGAATGAGGACTTTTGTCTCCAATGCAATTTTCTTGGGATTTTCTGTGGGTATAATAAAGGACTTCTATGAATAATAACTAAAAATAGTATATTACAATGACCAATTACATATATATAAGATATAAAAATATTAATCAAAATCACAGCCTTCTTTATAGAAAAAAAAAAATCATTACTTGGATAAATTATCACATAACTCTTTATAATAAGTTATTACTCCTATTATTACCATCTTCCATTTTCTCCCTCCTCATGAAGACTTGAGAAGCTATAATTAATTGATTAGGCATGACAACATGATAACAAAGTACCTTTTCCATGGATACAGGGATAGTTACTTATTGAAATAGAAAATTATTGGCTAATTTAAATATATTTCATTGTTTATATATTAAATTGATAAATAATTATATATTTTAATTAATTTACATAACTAAATATATCTCTATCATTAAATTATAAAATTTAAAATCACTTATATATATATATATATATAAGTGATTTTATATTTGTCGGGATGTATATTGCCCCAAACACGTAGTGTAACTAATTGTTGGCCATAACTTCCAACAGTAAGCTTAATTAGTGAGTGAATTTATTCTCTTTTTATATATCAATTACAGTACAAATTGCAATGCTAAATTACAATAAGAGATACTCTAACCAAATCTAAAAGACGGATTTAAGAGTAGCTGGCCCATTATTAACAATTAATGGCATTTATAGCATATGCTGAGTAGAAAAAAGAGGCTTGTTGTATATGTCTATTTATACACCAAACTGATTGATGATTGATATATATTTATTAATTTTAAATAATAAAATATCTGTCAAACATCTAATATTAAAATATAAAATACTCATACATATATTTTATTTTTTTATTAATTACGGTTTATATATTAAAATTAGGAAAGAATCTCCTTCAATCATAAATTAGATGAAGTCTTTTTTGGTAGAACATGTAACAAGTTTTACAGCTACTGAGAATTGATAATCTTAGTGTGAATGTAATAATGGCTTTAAAGAGAACCATTACCATGGAATTCTGACTGATAATACGGGATACAGCTAATCTAGAAGCCTGGAATGTATATTAATGCCTGCAATATTATCGTAACCAGCCATGTCAAGTGCAAATTCCAATCTGTGACCCATTGCTGACTGCATGCCATTCCCATTCAGAATTTAGCCATCCGAAAAGTACTCTGAACCTGTTTCAAGAACTGGATTCTTCTTTCTTTGAGCAGAGAGTGTACAGACAGGCATTTCTTCTTTTCCTTTTTTATCTTTTTCCCCTTACCAGTAGCTTAATTAATTTTGGAGCCAACTTCCATTTGCAATAAATAGCAGATGCGAGTAAAGAACTGCAGCGAACCTCCGTATATCGCACATGGGCAAGGGAAGATAATAAATGCTGGACTTGCCAATATTCAACCCATGAACCAGCTCATTAGCGACATTCCATTAATGCTGATGAGGAGGGCAGTTGCATTAACTTAGGGTGTTGAGATGGTTCATCTTCTTTTCTACTTTAAAAAATTATTTTTGCAAAAAAGCAGTTAAATTGGTTTTTCTTCTAAAAATAATTTTTTTTTAAAATTAAGATATTAAATTAAAAAAATTCTAAATTTGTCTTTTCAATATTCAACGCTAAATATGAACACACCCCTCAATTAATTTTAATATTTTTAAAATAAAATATTTACAAAGATTCATTAATTTAACATCTCTAATTCTAATTCTAGTTCTAGGCAACTATTCTAGCTAACGATAACAAATGGTCATTAATCGAATTTCTAACAATATTCAAATCCTGCCAGAACAAAATGCAATTCAAATTGTCAATTTGAGAACCCATTAAATTGTGCAACGATAACATACTCTTTTAATTCCACTAATAAAGACGCAAGACGTAGAGTAGTACTGTTGATTTGTTAACTTGAAATTTTAGGCATAAACTTAACAATTCCTCTTCTTTTTCTTTTTCATGCACATTATCATTGAATGCTCTCACGGTTATTTTTTGTTTATAAATTTAAGATTTTCAGTTTATAATTTATATACTTTAAATGAAATGAAAATTAATTTAGTTTTATAAATAATTAAATTTATGTAAAATTGATTATAATAAATAAAATGTCTAAATAAATTTCATATTAGTAAGCGACACATTTTATAACATCAAAATATTTCTTTTAATTTTTTTTTCTTAAGTGAAATAAATTCATAAAAGAATTTTAATAAAATATAGCAAACAATTTGTGATTTGTAATTGCTATTTTGATTTCTAATTTGATATATTGCTTTTGTATTGTAAAGTTATTATCTTAATTAGTTTGATAAAAATATTTAAAATTCTTTCTTTTTAGTTAGTTAACACAAAATACTTTTTTCTTTTGCCTAAATCTAGTGTATGTTCTCATCTATATACCAAATTCATAGATTATTGACACATGTTTATTAATTAATATTAAAATATAAAATACTTATACATACATGTCGCTCTTCTATTAGTTGTGGTGTATATACAAAAACTTCTCCCAAAAATATTGAGAAATTCCTATAAGCGAATCACTATATTAGTAATTTAATATTAAATTATAACAGAAATTTTTTTATTTAAATTTGGTGTATATTCCACCTATATAGAAAACTGATAAATATTATTTATCAGTTTTAAATAATAATATATATAAATTAATTATTTAATATTAAAATATAAAACAGTCCTGTATAAGTTTAATTTCTATTAGACGTGCTATATAACAATCGATGTGCATTAGAAATGTATAATTCATATATTCAAAAAGATTTTGAATATTTATTATACACACTTTAAAATTGTAGCATTTATATAGTTTCACATTTCTATGGGCGGTGGGGCCGTAGCTCATTCAATTACTCACCTTCATCCTCCTCTGTATATAACCAACCCCGCAAATATATCATAGTTTCATAGACCTTTCCAATCTCTCCTCAATTATGGAGTTAATAGATCTTTTCATCACCAGTTTATCCTTTATTTTTCTCGGCCTGTGGTGGCGACGCTGTTTCTGTTCCGGCAAGTCCAAGAACTTGCCGCCCGGACCGCCAGGGTGGCCGCTAGTAGGCAACTTGTTCCAGGTTATCCTCCAGCGCCGTCACTTCATATTTGTGATTCGTGATTTACGTAAGAAATATGGTCCAATCTTCACCATGCAAATGGGCCAACGCACTCTTGTTATAGTCACTAGCCCAGAGCTTATCCATGAAGCCCTAGTTCAAAGAGGTCCAGTCTTCGCCAGCCGGCCACCAGACTCGCCGATCCGGTCGGTGTTCAGTGTTGGAAAGTGTGCAGTCAATTCAGCTGAATACGGTCCTCTCTGGCGAACGCTTCGCCGAAATTTTGTCACGGAGTTGATGAATCCAGTAAGGATAAAGCAGTGCAGTTGGATAAGAGAATGGGCTATGGAGAATCACATGAAGAGGTTACAAAATGAGGCGTTTGAAAATGGGTGTGTAGATGTAATGGAGCTGTGCAGATTCACCGTTTGCAGCATTTTGGTTTGCATATGTTTTGGAGCTAGAATACCTGAGGATTGGATCAAAGACATTGACAGTGTAACAAAGGATGTTATGCTTATAACCTCACCCCAACTCCCTGATTTCTTGCCAATTTTCACTCCATTGTTTAGGAGGCAAATGAAAAGAGCAAAAGAGCTAAGGAAGAGACAAATGGAATGCTTAAGTCCTCTTATAAGGAACAGAAGAGCTTACGTAGAGAAAGGCGAAAACCCTGGCTCATCGATGGTTAGTGCAGTTGGTGCAGCCTATGTTGATTCTCTTTTTGGGCTCGAGGCACCAGGGCGTGGTCGTTTAGGAGAAGAAGAACTTGTTACACTCTGCTCAGAGCTTTTTGTTGCTGGTATTGATACTAGTACAAGTGTTCTTCAATGGGTTTTTCTTGAATTAGTACTAAATCAAGATATTCAGGAAAAGCTGTACGAGGAAATTGTTGATGGTGTTGGCAAAAATGGGGCAATCACTGAAGATACTGTAGAGAAAATGCCTTATCTTAACGCTGTGGTTAAGGAAACTTTACGAGTGCATTCTCCGGCGCACTTCACGTTGGCACACGCTGCGACGGAGGAGACTGAGCTTGGCGGGTACAAGATTCCGACTAATGTGAATGTAGAGTTCTACATTGAGTGGATGACTGAGGATCCGCAAATGTGGAAAGATCCTGGTGTGTTCCGACCGGAAAGATTCTTGGAAGGCGATGGAGTTGACGTTGACCTGACCGGCACTAAGGGTACGGTGAAGATGCTGCCGTTTGGGGCTGGGAGGAGGACTTGTCCGGGGCTAGCTCTTGGTTTGTTGCATGTAAACTTGATGCTAGCTAGAATGGTCCAAGCTTTCAAGTGGGTGCCAACACCAAATGGACCACCCGACCCGACTGAGACATTTGCCTTCACAGTTGTAATGAAGAATCCTCTCAAAGCAGTCGTATTGCCAAGGTGAAAAGAAATAAATAAAAAAGGAGGGTTCTTTTTGTATTTTCTGTGTGAAATTTTTTTACTTGCAATAAATACAACTTGTTTTAATTAGTTGAAAGATCTTAACTATGGCAGGCCCTCAAAGAAAAAAAAAAGAAAAAGGAATCCTGTCCAGATTTTTATATTATTTTGCAGGTATTATTTGCCTACTTGTAAAATATATTTTCACCCATATACGATCCAATTAAATGCAATTGACTTAATATCCTCATTGATGTTTTAATAAATAAATTGTTAACTAAGAAATATCGTAATTTATTAATAATGAATGCTTATTTTTATATATAATCTCTTGATATTATTTATATTTCTCTTTTATTTTTGTAAAGTCATTGGTCTACTTTCTTTAAAAAATAATTATACAAATAATATAAATAAATAAATAAAAGAAATTAGTGGAAATAAAAGAATGTTAAAGAAGTGAGTGATAACATAAAAATAAATTAACAAAGATTTAAAGTTTTCAAAATAAATAGATTATAAAGATGGAAGATTCAAAAAATTATTGTTTTTCATATAAATTAAAATTAGTTATAAAATATGACATTTATTTCTTTTATCAAATGAAAATAAAAAAAAAATAAACAAAGAGAGTTACTGTCGAAATTTTTGGATTGGCACAGACCACCTGCGATTCTGCAGCGGACATAAATTTTCTGTCATGGGTCATTAAGAAGGGACAATAATTGACAACCATATTAAAAAGTGTTAATATGATCGATTAATAAACTATGATAAAAAATCATTTAATAACAAATTATTAATTCAGTGGTTAAAATTAAAAAAATCCAATTTCCTATACTCCATTAGGAGTCCATTTTTGTGGCTTACACAGAACATCAGTTTTCTTTTGTTTCTTTTCTCCCTTTCTTCATCCTTGAAGTACAACACATTGGCTTCAGACATCAAGCCATGAATGTTTTAACTTAATTAGTACGTAGGCAAAGCTGCTTTACAAAACAACATCAACTTTTTGTGTCATCATATTTCAACAATCAGTCACCTTCCTAATAATTATTGCATTCCTAATCATGTATGAAAGTTACCGAGCATGGCCCTTTTTGGCACCATTTGAGACTTTACAGTTCAATTAATTGTACGATAAAGACAAGTTAAAACTGTCACTTTACAAGTTTAATACCTTTCCCTTTTCTGTTCTAAAGAAAATGATGATTTTCATATGCAGAATGTAAAGACATTATAATAAATTTAAAATTGTATATAAAACTGGGAACGCTCTGAGTTTAAAAAAGCACAAGTGCGAAGTCTATAAGTATTGTTGACGGGGTGGAGCCATAAGGACACCACAAGGAAATTCAGCCTATTGAGGTGGATATTTATGAGGCAGAGACTGTCACAGATATTATGACTGCCCTTATTAATGCTCGCAAGTAACGTCAGGCTACCCCTTTTTAAGTCTTCACCTGATTTTGTTGCTGGAAAGCCTTAAATCATCAATTCTGATACGAATTTTGCTACAATGCCACCGAAAGTTGATAGGACATGGATCAGCTATTAATAAAAGAGACAATGAGTAAGAGATTTTCATTTTGAATTCTTTTTTTATTAGAAAGTATTTATTTTTATAATAAATATAAAAAATAATTATTTCGTAATTTGTAATATATACGGTCTATGTACAAATAAATTAATTACAAGTAGCAAGAAAAAAGTCCTAAGAAAGTAAATTAACCATTAAGATTAGCAAGTTATGATCAGGTATTTATCAAGCAGTCGAGTGATTAGATCCCGACGTCAAAGTTTCTTATAATGTGAAAAATGTAAGCTGTGCTCGTTGTAGAGATCCTAATGATTTAAATATAGAGTTAATAAATTTATAAAATAATATATTAAGTTAGATTTTAAGAACAATCTAGAGATCGGTTAATCGAACGGGAAACCCAGCCCTTTCGGTAGCAATTGGGCTGCATAGAGAGTTGATATTTGTTAATTTTGAGCTAATCGGGCTGGATAGACCCGATTCCAATAAAACCAGCCCTTTCGGTAGCAAACTTTTGACGTTTATCGTACCCAACAATCTAAACTCGGTGCCTGGGCTGAGTGAGTGGAGATGAGTTCTCTGACGCTAGCTTCAATCTTCACCTGTGTCTGCCAGAGTTATGGCGCGCCAGTTTCTCGCCTGCGCACTTTAACGCCAACCCATTCTTATTTTCTCAATAAGCACCACGCTGACAGTGCTTGGTTTTATTCGAGTTCACATAAGAGAACGTTTTGCTCTCAATACTCCAAACCAGAAGTCGTTTTCACAACTGTCACTTCCTGTGTCAATGGGTATTTCGAATTTCAATGCCTATTAAGATATGTATTTTGCAGCTGTTTTTGGTTATTTTAATTGACTTTGAACACGGTGTTTTACAATGTTAATATTTTTGTATCACTCAAACTTTATATTTAAGTTTTGAATATTTACTTTTCTTATGGTTTTATTTGGTTGTTGGAAGAGTTCAGTTTTCAGAATGCAAATGTTTTTAGAGCTTGACATCCATTACTGTTCTTTATTTAGGCCTTTGATAAGGTAGTAGTTATATTCATCAGCTATGGTGCTGCTTAGTTGAAGATTTTTTTTTTTCCTTCTTGTTGGTCAATCTTAATTAGTATTTGAAGACAGAATGAGTATGTGGTGATGGAAAGACACATTATTCCAAACTCACAGATTATTTTCCTAGTTTAGGAAGTACGGGATATTGAATAATGAAAGATGACTCCAGCCACAGAATTATAAATTTGTTTCGATGCCTCAATATATTTGAGCTAGTCGTTCTCTTTCTTCAATGCGAAATTTATTAGTTGTTTCATCAACAAATTTTATTTTTTCATCTCCTCTGGTTTTCAAATATTGAGAGTTAGTCTTTTATCAGCTATTCAGGCTATGATCGCTTGCTTCCATGCCCCTCACAAAATAGACCGCCAAGAGTTGAGCACTTGGTTGTTTTAGAGGAAGGGCCTGTACTTGACTATATATGCAAAGCTCTGGATCTTCCTCCTCTGTAAGTATTCTTTTCTTTCCCTTTAATTGGGTTGACTGATGCTTTGGCACATACAATTATATAAATATGGTTATTAATCAGGACGGAGTGATGCATAGAATATTTTATTCTTTGAAGGTTTGTTGCGGACCTTATCCATTTTGGAGCTGTACATTATGCCCTTGTATGCCCACAGCCACCTCCGACAGCAACTCCAGAGCAGATTAGGTTATTTGAAGAATTTACAGCCCCGTCAGTTCTGAAGAAGAGAGCTTCCATCAAAGGGAAAACGGTACGAGAAGCACAAAAAACTTTTCGAGTTTCTAGCGTTCACCAGTTTCTTGAAGTTGGAACATATTTGCGGGTTTATGTGCACCCAAGGCGCTTCCCAAGGTAGAACATAGAATATGCAGGTTTACTAACATTTTCCCTCAGTAGGTCTGATACTTGAATCTGGTTCAGGTGCTATGAAATTGATTGGAAATCAAGAATTATAGCTGTGACTGAATCTTATGTTGTTCTGGACAAACCTGCTGGTACATCAGTATGTAATTGATCTATTATTTTCTTAATTATTTTGATTTCATTTTTTAATTGATCTAAGCCACTATCTAGACCTGCTAAAGTAAACTAAAGCAATAACTTTATCAAACAGCTGTTGGGGGCAAAACATAATGACCCCTGGTGTCATGTTTCACAGTATTACTTTCAGAATTCATAAATTTCTTCTTCACTCAGGTAGGAGGAACTACAAACAATATAGAAGAAACTTGCGCTACCTTTGCCACTCGTGCCTTGGGATTAACTATTCCATTGAAGACTACCCATCAGATTGACAATTGTACAGAGGGCTGGTATGGAGTCTTTAGAGTTTTGTTATTATTGTTTCAATTGTCTTTTCATAGTCTTAAATATAGCTTTTACTTCATTTGCAGTGTTGTGTTAGCTAGGACTAATGAGTACTGTCCAGTTTTCCATGGAAAAATCAGAGTAAGTTGACGATGCTTGGTCTTGTTGTACATTTGAACTAGTTAGTCCGACTTGTAAGGATGCTGCACTCCAGCAGTATAGGACCTTCGATTTGGACAAGGAAGGATATTTTGAGCTTGAATGTAACATGGAAGACAATAAATACATTTTGAAGGTCTATATATATATATATATATATATATATTAGTGGGCTGAAAAAGGGTTTTATAGCTGTTATATCTTTGGATGGTGCTTTCTTAAAGACTATTCTAAGGGGATTATCTTAAGTGTAACTAGATAAGATGGGAACAACCAAATTTTTCCTATTGGTTGGGTAGTTGTGTTGGCTGAAATGAAGCTACCTAGAGATAGTTCTTGACTAAATTTCTTTCTGACTTGAAGATTGATAGTAGAATTGCGTGGAACATTGCTGAGGGTACACTTTTTCATATTGTAAACAAGCCATTTTATTCATGAAAATCTGATACAACTTAACCTGCATTCATGTATTGTATAATTTTAAGTTCATCTCAAGGCCCTGAAATCTGATTTTTCTCCTATTTAAATTTCTTCAGGAGAACAAGGTGAAGAAGCTTTATCTTGCTCTTGCCGCATGTCCTGTACCAGTGGGAGTAATTACACATTACATGCGTCCTGGTAATATTCCTCCAAGACTTGTTTCAGAAGGTATAATCTCTATCAAGTATTTCATTGATTATAGAAATGCAGTCAGTTGTGTTAGCTATTAAAGTGGGGGCGTCGTGCAATATTAACAATTTTATTTCAGGATTGTCTTAAAGTTAAATTTCTTGGTAGAAGCTACAATGTGCTTTTGGAGATGTTAACATATCGAAATGAACTCCTTTTTATTGCCTAAGTCCTTACTATTTGTAAGCTTTTCTTAACGATTTGTATGATGGTGTATGCTACTTGATGGAAATTAGCGGAGCTCCTTAACTTCAAATTCCACAGCTTCTGCCAGTTCTCATTTATGAATCTTATTAGCTCATTATCATTCTTATTACATGCCTAAGATGGTGCAACTGTTTTTTTTTCAGGAAAGAAGTCTTTCTGCCAATTTTTTTAGTTGTACAAACTCAAATCGTTACTGTATGCAGAATTTATAGAAGGATGGTACTTGTGTCAACTTGAGGTCTTGGAATGCAGAAAGGTCCCTTGGCCAGATACTGTAACTGAAGAGAAATATTCTGTTGAAGATTGCGGGTGGCCGTCAAAAGATTTTGCTTATGAGTGTAAGATCAATCTTTTGACTGGCCGAACACATCAGGTGATTCAACCATCCTTTTCCCTCTTTTCTTAGCTTGGTTTGAGCTTATTCTCTTCTTGATTATTAATTTTGAATGTTAGCCATCGTAATTTTCCTTTTTGGATTCCCAAATTGGAATGTAAATGATTAGCAGCATACCCTCAAATCCTGCATCTTTAATTGTCATGGGATGGTGGAAAACTGCTCCTTTTAATCTTTTAATACTAATTATTTTGGTAGTCTTGAGTTTCATTATCCATATTTTCTGTTCAAAATGAGAAATGAGAAGCATTATAAAGGAAAATTTAACATCTAGTTTGATATCATAACCAGTTGTATCGTGTGATGCAGATTCGAGCTCAATTAGCTGCCTGTGGCGCACCATTGGTGGGCGACTCAATGTACATGCCAGCTGCAATTGCAGAAATGGCAAATCCTGGAGTTAACCCATTTGGCAAACACAAAAAACAGTATACTGGTGAGAATGATGAATCAATGGGTGTTGCTGAGTGGGTTGAACGACATGGAAAGGAACCAAGTATTGCTATTGGTCTTCAGGCCTGTGAAATTTCATGGGGTGACAGCAAGCACATTTACAAGGCTGGACCTCCCTGGTGGAGATGAATTGCTTAGAATAAGCATTGGAGATTTGTGATGTATTACCAAGTTGAGTATTCTTTCTACAGCAGAAGCTTCAGGTGCATCAATCACGAAATTCATGTGTTCAAAACGTTTCTGAATTTCTGTAGCTGTTGATTTAACTCATTTCGAAAGTGACTGTTCTCCCCTGCACCGTTAATAAAAAGATTTGTGCAGGCAGGATGCAGTTCAATGGACAAGAAATTGAGCAGCTTGTCATATGTTGTAAAAGCAAGCTGAGGAAAATACAATTTTGAAGAGAAGATAGTAACTTTTTAGTGCTGCATGATTAGATAGAGCTTCTAGGAACAGTTTTCATGAATTGTAGAATGTATAACTAGGAGCAGCTACTATCTTTGTCAATACAGCATACCTTATATTGTTTTATGTTCTATGTATTCTGTACATAACTTTGGGATGACAAGATGCACAGTATAGTTTGATGAGAACAAGTGGAAAGTAAAATCCTAGTTTATGGGAATTAGATTACTTCCACATCTTGGATTTGGGTATCTTATGGTCAGCTAACCAAATTTCCCATCTTGGAGTTTTCTTCAGCTTTCATTTCTTTTAAGTGTCGGACGCATCTCCGCACCACTGAGTCAAGCCTACTCGTTGCCTGCTCAGGCCCAATTACCGTTTATATGCATATGCTACATATAATGGGCTTGATATTATTCTCGCTCGAACTGGGCCTGGCCCGTCATATGAATGGGTCATAACCCATCTAAAGTTTTTCCATTTTTTCACTGAACTGAAACCCAACTGATTCAGCATCGAAATTCTATACTCGTAACGCTAACCATCACACCGTTTGTACCAAAGCCTCAGTGCTTGAGTGGAGCGAAAGATGAGTTCATTGAGTTTAGCTTCAATCTTTGCCGGTGGCTACCGGAGTTTTGTTACGCCAGTCACCGTCTTGCGCACTTTAGCATCAACACATGCTTATTCTTTCCATAGGCACCATCCCAAGAATGCTTTAGCTCGGTTTTCTTTGAATTCACATGAGAGAAAGTTTTGCTGTGAATCCTCAAAACCAGAAGTTGCTTACACAACTAATACTTCTTGTGTTAATGGGTACTTCAAATTTCATCTTCGCCTTTCTTATCTTTTACGGGTTGTTTAATACTTTGTTTTTCTTTTTTTCTTTTCCAAAGCTTATTATAGTGTTTTGGACTTTATATCTGTTCATGAGTACTAATTACAAATTTTTCCTTTAGGTGTATGTAATTTGTTAGTTTTATCTGCTTTAAATAAGGTTTATTGAACTGCTTTAGTTTTCACTGGTTGAAAGACTCAAACTTGGTAATCCAGTGAAATATTCACATCAAATCACAAATTATACCACTGAAAATATGATTTGTGCTTTTCATGGTTGTTGGGAGAGTTCATCAGGACAGGCATTCGTGCTTGGAAGTGCAATACTAAATCTAATGTTTTCTATACTTGCGTTTGCTGGTGGAACTGTGGCGTCAAATGGTTCTAAAAGCTTGAAATCCCACTACTTCTATTTATTTAGGCTCTTGATAAGGTAGTAGTTATGTTCCTTAGCGAAGTAGCTGCTTAGTTGAAGAAGGTGGCTTATGATTGGTGGTCAATTGAATAATGGTTGTGGACAAAATGAGTGGTTGGTGACCCATAGACACATTGTTCAAGATCACAAAAATGTTCCTGACTTTGGAAATTGGTATCTTAAGTTAATGAAATACCTCTAGCTGAACTATACAAAATTGTCCTAATGCCTTTGTATATTTTATCTTGAATTCTTGACAGTCACTTGTTTCTTCTTCTTCTTCTTCTTGCTAAAATTTAGTTTTATTCAGCAACTCAGACTATGATCGCTTGCTTCCATGTCCCTCGTACAATAGACCACCAAGAATTGAACACTTAGTTGTCTTAGAGGAAGGGCCTGTACTAGATTATATCTGCAAAGCTCTAGATCTTCCTCCTCTGTAAGCATTCTTTTCTTCTCCTTTACTTTGTCTGTTGAAGGTGGACGGTATGAAACACACAATTACAAGAATATGATCCACTCTTTGTTAATCAGGATCGAATGATGCATAGAAAATTTCATTCTTTGAAGGTTTGTTGCAGACCTCATCGATTTTGGAGCTGTACATTATGCCCTTGTGTGCCCACGGCCACCAACAACAGCAACTCCGGAACAGATTAGGTTATTTGAAAAGTTTACAGCTCCATCAGTTCTGAAGAAGAGATCTTCCATCAAAGGGAAAACTGTACGAGAAGCACAAAAAACCTTTCGGATTACTCATGTTGACCAGTATCTTGAAGCTGGAACATATTTGCGTGTTCATGTACACCCAAAACGCTTCCCAAGGTAGACATAAAATTAGGTGGAGGCTTACAATCATTTTTCATTAGCATGGTACTTCCTGACATTTGAGTTTCTTTCAGGTGCTATGACATTGACTGGAAATCAAGAATTATAGCTGTGACCGACTGTTATGTTGTTTTGGACAAACCTGCTGGTACATCAGTATGTGATTGATCCATTATTTTCTTAATTTTGTTATGTGGCTTAGGCATAGATTTAATTCTCTGTCGTTGCCAGCATCAACTTTATTTAATATAAGCTACTATCTAAATCTGCAAAAGTAAACTAAGGCCTTAACTTTATTAGCCAGCTGATGGTATTTAGTCATGGTATTATTTAATTAATTACTTAGAGAATCCATGAATTCTGACTTCACTCAGGTAGGAGGAACTGCAGATAATATTGAAGAAAGTTGTGCAACCTTTGCCACTCGTGCCCTGGGATTAACAACCCCATTGAAGACTACCCATCAGATTGACAATTGCACAGAGGGTTGGTATGGAGTCTTTATAGGATTTTGTTATTATTCTTTCAGTTGTCTTTTCAGACTGATACTAAACTGTGGCCTTTACTTCATTTGCAGTGTTGTGTTAGCTAGGAGTAAGGAGTACTGCTCAGTTTTCCATGGGAAAATCAGAGTAAGCTGATCATGCTTTGTCTTTATGTACGTTTGATATAGTTCGCTCTGTTTGTAAAGAGGCCATCCAGCAGGATAGTACCTCAGATTTTGTTCTCATGAGGCCACTCCTTTAGATAGTAAAAAAGATATTTATTATTATGATAATTTGATACAGGTTAACCTGAGTTCAAATATTATGAGATGTTAAGTTCATCTCAAGACCCTCAACTCTTTTCCTTTATTTTTCATCATCAGGAGAAAAAGGTGAAGAAGCTTTATCTTGCTCTTGCTGCATCTCCTGTGCCTGTGGGAGTAATTAAAAACTACATGCGCCCTGTTAATATTGCTCCAAGACTTCTTTCAGAAGGTAATAATCTCGATCAATTATTTTATTGATCAGATCAGTCTGGACCTTTAGAGAGTGTGGTAGGTGTTGAAGTAGGGAATTGGATTCTCTCGGCAGTTTTCGTACAGAATTGTCTTGATGTGATTTTATTTGGTGGATGCTACCATGTGCTTGTCATTAACTTTTTGCCTATCTGTTTTGTTGTATAAACTAAAAAACTATTACTGGATGCAGAATTTGTCAACGGATGGCACTTGTGTCAACTTGAGGTCTTGGAATGCAGAAAGGTTCCTTGGCCAGATGCTGCAATTGAGGAGAAATATTCGGTTGAAGATTGTGGATGGCCCTCAAAAGATTTTGCTTACGAGTGTAAGATCAACCTTTTGACTGGCCGAACGCATCAGGTTATTCAGCCATCCTTCCTTTCTTTTTTCTTCCTTCTCCTTTTTCTTGCTTGGCTAATTTTGAGCTGTTTTCTTTACGGTCATTAGTTTTGAGTCTCATGTTTGCAAATCATGGTTTTTTCATGTTGGCTTCTTGTTCTGAACTCTTAAGGTTAGCACGCCTCTGATCTTGCTTCTTTTAATTGTCATAGGGTAGTGAACGCTCAGAAAAAAACTGAAGTCTTGTTGGGTTACTGATACAAATATGTTCCTTTAATACTAATTAATGGTTGTTGCCTTGTTGGCTTCTATATATACTCTTGTTTCATAATCAAATAGGAACATTCAGGAGAATCCTTAACTTATGGTTTGATATCATAAATTTGACAATAACCAGTTGTATCATATGGTGCAGATTCGAGCTCAACTGGCTGCCAGTGGTGCACCATTAGTGGGTGACTCGATGTATATGCCAGCTGCAGTTGCAGAAATGGCAAATCCTGGACTTAACCCATTTGGAAAACATAGAAAACAGTACACTAACGAGAGTGATGAGTCAATGGCTGTTGCCGAGTGGGTTGCACAACACGGGAAGGAGCCAAAAGTTGCTATTGGTCTTCAGGCCTGTGAAATTTCATGGGATGAGGGCAAGCACATTTACAAGGCTGGATCTCCCTGGTGGAGATGCAGAATTGCTTAGAATAAGGATTTTTGGATAATTGCAATGCATCACCAAGTTGAAATTTTTTTTTTTTCTTTTTATCCCGTATAGCAGAAGCATCAGGTCCATCAGTCAGGTAATTCGTGTTCAAAAGGTTCTGAATTTCTGTAGGTTCTGATTTAACTCATCTCCAAAGTGATTCTTTTGCTATGCACATTGATAAAAAAAGAAAGAGAAGAAGATATGATGTGCAGGAATGGATTCAATTCAAAGGAGAAGAAATTGAGTGGCTTGTGACATATATTGTAAAAGCCAGCTGAGGCAAATGTAATTTTGAATTGTATTAGTTAGACATCCATTTGTAAAACTCTGCTAGTCAAATATGCCATCTATGGCAGCATTTATAACAACTAAGGAGCTAACTTCTCGAGCGATTAACTTGGTTCTGTTCATCTCATTAATTTCCAGTCTACTGGCAGCCATAATTTTTAGTGTTAAAGGGGCAGGGAATTCTTTAATTGGGAGCCCACACTTCTTGCCCGGATCTTAACTCCACATGAAGTAGAGAACGGAAGCCTTTACTTCCAAGAATAAGAGCTAGGGGTGAATTGGTTAATAACAAGCCTATAAAATAGAAGCCCCTCTTTCACCAATGCGCCAAGAGAATTTATTTTGTTTGGCTTAATAATTTCTGTGCTATTAGCAGTTCAGACCAGTGAAACTCTTATGTCTAATGGGCATCAAGATCTTATCTCTTAATAAAGATAACACAAAAAACTACCATTTGATTATCATGATTATTCAATTCCAATTATATTCTGGGCCCAAGGTTGAGTACTTAATAATTCATATAAGTGACCTACCACGACCAGATATCGGTGCTATTGGTCCACTGCAATCTCTCCATTGCTTCCCTCAATTATTTTGCCTGCAACAGGAATGTTGTAGACAGAAAAAAAGAGAAATGTCTAGGTTTCTGCTTGATCAAAATCTCGTTTCAGCCTTTAGCACTACTTATAAACGTCTAAAGCTTAATATTTTGAACCAAAGTCTTCTAATTCGATACTTGAGAGAGTTCTTTTCAGCCTTTAAAAAGATTCCAGCAGTTCCTTATGCATACGATCTGTTTTTGCCCCAAACAACTGTTGCGTTTTCCATGCATATGATCGCATTCCCTACAGTTTCAGCATCCAAACAAAGTTGAAGATATCGGGGGTAGGAATTTACAATGAATACGGATATGGAGGTATCTTGAAAAGCAAAGGAATATAGTGCCAAGAAACGAAGAAGCAAAATCTTTATAGATTGATATCATATTATTTGTTAAATTATCATACTGACTGGTCCTCTCCACAACTTTTCAGCAAACAGTGATATATTGCTTTGGAATAAACTATGTACAATTCACTTGCATTTGAACATAATTTTAGAATGCCTATTTGCATAACACTTCAGGAGACAAAATATGACATTGAGGGTTATGCTCAGATGCAGCTATTGTTAGCCCTATGGGTGGATATATAGTCCTTGTACCAAGTTGCTGATAGTTTTTGGGTTCTCTTGAGAGTGGAAAAATCGACATGGTAAAGCCCAAACCTTACTGTATATCCATCTCTCCACTCAAAGTTGTCAAGCAATGACCAGGCAAAGTACCCTCGTATATCTGCTCCTTTCCTGACCACATTCGATATAAGCAATTACTGCGCGCCTCAAGATAATATTTTAAGGAATTCGTGGAACAATAAAAGAAAAAAAAAGAAGTAGAGTAAGAGGCTTAGGTGGCAAGTTATGATTCTACCTCACTGCCGTTTCGAGAGACTCCAAGTAGCTGCTCAGATACTCCACTCTCTTGACATCATTGAGTAAAAAATTCATGCTGGTACTATGATTTTCCTTCTCACCAAATCCTACACCAGACAGCGCAGTTATCACCAAGCTTTAAGGATCGAAACACACAAAGAAAAAAGCATGTGTGTTGTGGTAACATATGGCAAGTTCTGCACTTACCATTTTCTGTGATGAACATTGGTATGTTGTTGTATCTTTCTTTTATGTATGTCACTATATTTTCCATTCCTTTTGGATAAATGTATAGCCAGTCAATTGAGGTCTACATGAGTACAAAGCTTAAGTTATTCATAGAAGAAGGAGAAGGAAAATTGTGGGATGAAGATAAGCTGAGGTTACATACAGGTTCGCCAATGAAGAAACCGTCCTTTTCTGCAGTCCGCAAAGCAAAACCTTCTGCTTTTGTTATTCCTGGACCTTGGTTGCA
This sequence comes from Ricinus communis, assembly GCF_019578655.1. Taxonomy (NCBI): domain Eukaryota; kingdom Viridiplantae; phylum Streptophyta; class Magnoliopsida; order Malpighiales; family Euphorbiaceae; genus Ricinus; species Ricinus communis. The sequence continues at coordinate 31,304,593 of NC_063260.1, read as the reverse complement.
GACAGAAAATATGCAGTCCTTTATGTAAAAACTACTATAATGATTTATGCCGATGAAGTCCAGTGCACTCTTCAGCTTCTCCAGTTCATGGTTTGAAAATGCAGGCAAATCAACTCCTAAAATTTCATGCATTTCTGAAGGATATTTTCCTAGTATAATTGGGTCTAGGAACCTGATGTAGATGTTTGAATAGTGTCAAAGGTAGGATTCACTTGTTTTTAGGAGTTTTACAACCCTCTAGGACTTTAAATGTCATTCTTTCACAGGAATATGAAGGATAGAGATGCTTACCAGTACAAATAGAAAGCTTGAGCTCTCTCAACTGCTAATTTGTCTTCTAAAGAATTGCTGATGGGTTCATACCATATGGCATTCATAACAATTCCTATGCAGCCACCTTGTTCTTTCTGAATATTTGTGCAGTGTCATATTCTAAATAATGTCATATAAAGTTGGGTTCTGTAGATATTGTTATCCTTTATAACACATTAGTGAGTTTCAGTATGCAGAAAGAGAAATCATTCAATCATTCTGGATAAAAGGGAGTCGCAGCTATTTCTGACGTACCTGGTATTTAGTTCTGTAAACATCAACAGCAGCTGCATGTGATAGGATCATGTTATGGGCTGCGATAAAAGGTTCTCTGTCTGAATCTCCACTGCTACAGTTCCCAAATGAGCCGGAGCAATGAGCTGGTGGAAAAATCCCTGATCTATAACCACGAATTACTGCAACATTGGGCTCATTGAAGGTGGTCCAGTATTTAACTCTGTTGCCAAAGGATCTGAAACATACGTCTGCATAATATTTGAAGTCTTCCCTGAGAAGTAAGATTCACATCAATGAAACCCGAGAAGCGGATGCCTAATAATACTGCACAAATACAGCCAGAGTAAGAGAGCACTACTTACAGCACTTCAGGACTTAGCCAAGATCCATATCTATCCGCGAGTTCCTGAGGAATGTCAAAGTGGGTCAACGAAACAAAAGGTTGAATCCCTGAAACCAGAACAAAGAATGTTACGGAGAAAACATGATGGGATCAATCATTACAGGGGGATGAGAGCTACTGATAGAAACAATAATTCTAATAATATGTGTCTCATTTCTATGCTTACTTTTACACTCTTGATAATTCCAGGCTATTCTAGGTGTTTTGATTACTTAATATGAACACTGTATTGACCTTTACGAAGAAGGGCATCGATAAACTTGTTATAATGATGGATTCCAGCCTGGTTTATATGTCCAAATCTCCCCTCTGGTTTCAAGACAAGATTGATAATTACAGATCAATTAGCATTGGTTCAATCAGACTAGTAATTCATTCTCCGATGAAGAAGTTACAACTCACTAGGTAGGACTCTTGCCCATGATATGGAGAAACGATAGCTGTTGACTCCAATATCTTCCATGAGATTCATATCTTCCTGTTTTTTCATGTCATAACGAACCCAAATTGATAAGTTCCCTTTCTACTTAAAATTAGCTAACTGTATGAGGTATTAAGGTGTCCCAGCACTTTAAAGCTAAAAAGTACCAAGGGAAAAAACCAAAAAGAACACTGGTGTGAAGAAAACTTCCACTATATGATGTCTGCATCCAATACTTTAAACTAAATTTTGACATGTTGGCCACCAGATATAAATGACCGCATGTTAAGTGCAAACAAATTGTCAAAAAGTGTAAATGCATATCTCAGGCCCATTCCATAAGTGCTAATAGTATCTCTAGATTACCCCTTCCATGTTCTCACTTTCATATTTGCTGCACTCTTCTTCTTCTCATAGATCAAATCTTATTAGAGACCTGGTTTTCAGATTAAGGCTAACAAAACATGAAAACTAGAAAATAATTTTTTTGATGTCTTTAACTTAACCGAACCTAAAAGATATTTTATGATTAAACTTCTGCAAGAACAATTGAGGAGAAGAAATCAAACTAATGCTGTGGATATCAGATTTCCAAACAAGTTCAATCACTAACGCACACCCCAAAAAGACAAACACGTATCATTTACCAGAAGAATTTAGGAATTATGTTCATATTTATAAATATATATTTATTTATATTTTCCAGATTAAATGGAATGAAAACTCAACAAACTGCTAAGCAGCTTCCTGTACTCCGAGAAACTTAAATTGAAACAAAAGAAAAAGAAGGCGAAACGTGTAAAATGAGCACCAGATATCGGTGATAATGATCCGCAGAGATGTCTCCATTGGTTCCATCTAAGATATTACCTACCAAAACCCAGCATAACTATTATTACAAGAGGAAAGAGATCGCAATAAGATGAAAATTGGAGAGGAATATAAAGCACTTGAACTGTAAACTTTAAGGCATCTAACCAGGCTCGTGAGTGAAATTGTCCCAATTGTTGAGGCCTTTGCCATCACTTAAGTAAGCTCCTTCAAACTGTAAAAGATGATGAATTTATTCATAATGGCATACAGAAAATTTTTAATGTTACTGTGCAAGTATGTGAAGAAGTAAAAGCAACTCAGGCAACAAACCTGGTAAGAAGAAGATGCAGTTCCAAAGAGAAAGCTGCTTGGAAATGGAGAAGCATTCAGAGAGATGGAATGGCATGATATCATAAAAATTGATAGCCAAACCTCAAACAGCAAGAAAATATAATAAACTAACCAAAACTCCATAGCAAAGAACAAGAAGAAAAATATTTGAGGAAAGAGATTCAAAAGCAGAAACACTGTACTTTATACAAGAAATATAAACAGGACACCAGAATCTTGATGTCTTAACCTGCTATATGCTTGTCTGCTTGCCACTAAAGCATGTAGCATTTGGTAACATACATATAACCCATGACAAGAACCAAACATCACAATCTGTTGGTTGTAGTCATGCTAAACCATCATAAAGGCAACCATTTTTTCCTAAAGAAGATCACATATCTAACTTGACATTAATATAAATAAATAAAAAATGAGTAGAAAGAAAGCGATATGGTGTTAACGGTGACAATGAGACATAGACAAGAACCAAAATAAAGGTGAGAAAGAGATAATGAAAAGAAAAGATAGGTTAATTGACAAAAGAGAAAGCTAGGTAATCAAAGTTCTAAGACAATGCAAGGCGGGTTTCATCTTCATTGCTCTTAAAACAATAAACTTCAGCATAGAAATTTCAAATTGGCTTTAGTGACAAATTGGCAAATAATTCAGACATCGCATCAATCATATTCTGTGGACTGTTTAGCAGCGATGTTTCACCAAAGCATAACATCAAATCAAGAACAATCTTTTGATGTTATAGAAGTAGAAAGTTTCCAACCAAGCTAAAGTTACAAGCTTTATAACAGCCCATTAGCTAAAAAGTGCAAAGATTAGGACCTTTCTTCTAAACTTTAGTCATAAATAGTTTTGATGATTAAAGCATGGAACTTTGCTTTTTGATGAAGCTAATAGTTCAATGTACTAGACTTCACAAATCACAAGAACTTAATGAGAGACAATCTTCCCCCCGCCCAGACACTCGGAAATGTCTGAACCCATATGTCTTGTTCTTCCCCGGAAAATGATAGTGGTCGCCGCTTCCGGTGGACGTTAAAGCAATGGGCGGCTGTCTTGTGGGCCACGGTTGATGTGTAGTGAGGCGAACTCAACGGCAGGTCGTTGCGCATCAAAAAAACGAGAAGTTTTATTTTTTTATTTCGAATGGTCTTTTATTGCAAACTAAATGTGATAAAGCCCTAAACAGTCCGCTCTTTAAAGGGTATCTGGTTTTACTGCTAACGGCTCTCTGTTGCCAAGTGCGCGTTTAAACGACAGCTCATCCGGTCGCTGATGTAAAAATGGCATGTCGCAAAAAGTGAACTGCAAAACGACGATAGTGGCTCACTGAAATGTCTTAAAATCAAAAGGGAAAAAAGAAAAAAAAAAAAAGTCTTCCTGTTAATCTTTGTCGATTCTGCCATTTTTTTAAAATTTTGTTTAGTCTATCTCCATAGTGATATTAATGGAGGATCCACAAGGAAACGTCTCTAATTGTATGAAAGATGAGGATACAGTTCCAAAGGGAACAGCTTATTAGCTAAAAGGACTCAAGATTAGCAACTTCTCCTGGAGATTCTATATTTCAACAATCCTGACGAGCAGATTACCAGTTCCATAATTTATAATCCTGGAGGCTATCATTAAACCTTTATTTTGGTGGCGTTTCCTAGTTAGAGATCAATATTGTTTATAGCATCTTCATGTACGGCAAATGATGGCCTGTCAGGAAGCAAAGTATCTGGCGTACATGTAATCAATTCATTGTTCTGCCTCGGTACATCTTTAAGTTTCAGCTTTGCCTCTCGCCTCTTGACTTACTTTCAATTAGGATTTACCATGCCACAAAAACCCATCATATGCAAGTTCATGTTCAGGTAAAATCAAACAAGAGGGAAAATTTATTGGTTCAATTGCTCATTTCTCATAATCCATATATATGACTGCTTATCTGGTTTTCTCACCTTATTGAAGGACTCTTAACTTCCTAAACAAAGGCCAAACAGAAAGAAGTATTGCTGCTTATCAGAGTTTACAACAGAGTGTTGAACTTTAATGCATGCCAAGTATTGTGCCAAGAAGCCCAGGCAAAGATGACACTGTGATTTTCTACTTATATGTATGGAAAAAGTGAAATCCCGCAAAGAGAAAATCCAAAAATCTGAAATCCGTTCTTTTATTGTAACTCTGCATCTATATGTGCTCCAGTCATTTATTTATTGATTGACAGGGCATAATACAGAGGGGAAGGAAACCGAAGCCTACTTATTTAGCCACCAGTAACTATATGATGATGTTAAGCATTATCACTCTGATCTTGACAGAAGAAACTGCCTTGTAACTCTGCGTTAGCTAAGCTACTTCCCTGTGAATTTCCAAAGGCCATCACCAGTGATTGTTTAATGAAAGGCATTGCCAAGTTTCTTTGATCAAAAGCCATCACCAATCATTCAGGCCAAACTTGTATTTTGAATCATCTAAATGTTTACATCAAAACCTTTGGAACTCTGAACTCCTTTACTGCTTTGCCTGCTCAAACATGTATCAAAATAATGTTAGACAACTTCAAACAGTCCAACCTCTTAATAATTCAAAGAACAGGAATAAGAGGAAACCGCCTCCCCCTCCAACAAATAAAGGAGCAAAGAGAAGGATATTAAATCCGACCTTTCTCCTTCTTTGTGCTGGCCCTAAGTAAGATTGAAAGGCCATTTGTCTCCACACAAACAAGTTGCATTAGAAAATGCAAACAGAAAGCAAATTTGCCCATGCATGTTAACACATTTTGGTCCCCCCCCACCCCCCCTCAAAGAGAGAAAGGAATTTTAAGAAAAAAAGAGGAAAAACTCACTCTTCTAACTGTCCGAACTTAATCTTATAGTGGTAAGAATGTACCTGTGAATACAGGAAAGTGCCAAGAATTGCAATGGCAGCTCCAAGGGCATTGACAGGTTGGACAGGGGTGTGGAAGATAATGATGGAGGAAACTATCACTGAAATCCGCTTCATTGTATTTCCTATGCTAAATGTCAATGGAGAGATCTGATCAAGAGACATGTAGGAAACTTGATTATACAAGTGGTAGAAAATACTCTGCGCTGCCACCCACCTGCATCAATTCCAAGCCACAGACATTTTGTTAATAAAATACCAAAAATGCAATAAAAGCTATTTTGGGAAAAAGAAAATCCATAGCACTAAATATTAAAACCCATCACATCAATATCGGCACTTAAACTTTTTAAAACTAAGCAGAAGAGGACATGTAAAAATAGATGACAAGGAGATTTTAAATTTTGAATGACTGATTTAAATCATTATAGAAGATCTTAAATGATATATTTCACAAACTTAGATACTCATCAGTGTCAACAACATGCAAGTGACCATCAGAGACTGAGAAACCAAGTTAGAATTAGCTCAAAACAAGGAATTTCAGTTACCATAATGATAATTTGATCATGTAATGAATCAAACTGTTGATCCCTCATTTAGGCTTAAGTTCTGGGGATAGTAGAGTGTTTATCATCCTGAGTCCTGACATCCCTTATCTATGGTGTTGAAAGTCCTTACTATCAGTTTATTTACTACTTCAAGCTCCTACATAATTCTTTAATCTTATATTCAACGTAACTATGCAATCTCCAACAGTGTGATGAAAGATGGTATAGCAAAGAGAAAACTGAAAAGTTGATGAAAGAAGTAAAGAGTTACCAAACAAAATTGGGTCCAATTTGTGCAACAGCATTCTGCCAGCCGGCAGCCCACATCTGAGGCCCCTCCATAGCGATTGCAAAAGGGGTGAGGATCAACAGAGACAACATAGATAAACAAGCATAGTAGTTCATCCCACTAACAGACTTCCCATTCATCCCCTTCTTCGAGAATATGTTTCGGAAAACAAATGCCAAATTGGATATCATAGCCCCCATAAACCCTGACCCAACAAAAAACAACGTAATCTTTAGATTTCAAACGCTGATACACTACAAAACGCTAATTCTTTTTTCATAATTACATAAAGACAGCAAAGATTTTACTGTGCATTAACAAAAAAGTCACGGCCGAAGCAAAACTTGCTTACCAGTCTTGTTAAAATTGAGCTCAGTGAGAGCTGATAAAGCACAGCCTCCAATAATTGGTAGAAGTGATAGAAAAACTGGCAAAGGGAATGTCTGACCCAAAAGAAACCTTGACACCAAAACACTAAAAGCAGGCTCACCACTCTTAATAATGTGAGTGAAAGAGACTGCAACTTTAGACATACTCACAGTAGCAGCCACATGACCAATTGTATGAGCCACTGCAACCTAGACGAATTCATAAAAAGAAAAAGAACAAAGAACTCCATTAGAACTGCATAAACCCGAATAGTATTTAATCAAAATCTGAAGAAGATTCAAGATTTACTTACAGGAAACAGAGTCTTCCAAAACTCAAAATCAGTTTTGGGTGCATCAGCAACTTTAGTAGCCCAAGAAATGAGCATCATAAGAGACCCACAAGCAAGAGAGAGAGTAGAAGTGAGCCAAGGGTAAGGAAAGGCATTCAACACTTTCTTGTTGTAAATATTGAATACAACATTCAAAGCCCACCAAGTTGCAAAATATACCCCAATCTTGATCTTTTGTGCAGCCTGCTCATCAGGAAGCTCAATGTTAATGTCCAGCGGCCGTGACCGGTCAGCCTCATAGGCATTACAGACGGTTAATGAGTCCCTGCTTTGGTTTTTCTTGGAAAATGTGAAGTTCTCGAGTGAAGAAATGTGAAGTGGCTTATCTGAAGAAAGTGAAGAGTTAAAGATTTGGTTTCTATGGGAATTATGGATAATGGGTAGCGGAGAGAATTGAGGTTTAAGAAGTGAAGTCTTTCTGGGTAGGAAATCAGATGAAATGAAAGTAGTGTGGGTGTAATTTAATGAAGAGATCATGGCGTTCATGTTTCAGTAGTAAAAAAAAGTAATAAATAAAATTGTAAAGAATAAGTTGTATGCTACTTCCAGCAAAAATGTAAAGAATGAGAGAAATATGAAGGGTTTAAGAATCAAGAACTGTGAAGATATGTGGTAAAAGAGGGAACTAATTCTTGATTCCTGGAGAAGAATGGTTTTGGAGGAGAAGGGTTTTTATACAAGGGTTGGAGACTGGAGAAAGGCAAAGCTTAAGAGAGAAGAGGCCGGGATTGACCAGCTGGATTTGCCGTCGTGACCCAAGGAGGCACAGTTGTCATATTTTGACAAAGCACTCGAATATCCTCTTCTTAGATACACTTGTAGTTGCAGCTTGTACTGGTAAAGTAAAGTGTGGTAACTGCCACTAAGAGCCAGCCACCAAAGCTCGTTAATTAATATAACTTCATGCTTAGAGATGATTTCTTACTAAACAATTGTTGTTTGGTTAATATAATAAGGATAACTAAAATTAAAATAAACAGATAATATTGCATGCGTTTGTATATATATATATTAGAGTTAATTTAATTGTGTATATGACGGATGATAAAATATTATTTTAAAAATTTTAATACAATTATATTTTTAAAGTTTGAATTCAAAATTTTAGTTAATTTAAAAAAAATTCTTTTATCATTTTATAAAAATTAGCAAGGAAGGGCGGTAATTTACAAGTTGAATTTTATATTTGTTTTTTAATATATTTGATTGATAAATTGGTAATTACTCAAATTCATTTTATATTTGGATGTTTCTGATATGAGAGATCATAGCAAAATTCAATTGTTATAAATGCTTGTTCATTCAATAAGTTTACTTAATTTTTCACATTTTATAAATGTATTTGTCTCCATGTGTAACCTAGCCGTGCGACTGCAGTAATTGAATTGAACCTGTCAAACTTGGTTTAAATTTCTCTAAAATTTTGGTCAGCTGTTTATTCTTCACCAACTATTACAAATTGATTGATGGAATTGTTGCCAAAGAAATTGCCAATTTCCACAGTGATATTTCCATGCACCTCCACTTCCCCGCAAAAGCATTTCCAACCGTCAATTTTCTGAGCAGAAAAAGACATTTACATTGTTTGAAATGCATATGTATATCTTGGGTCCAACTACCATCAATAATTCAAATAAATACAGATCTCAATATGATTTTCATGATATGAAGCAAAGCCACCCTGGCTAGCAAGGTTTAGATGTCTACAATACAAAAACATTTCATGTCTTTAGCCAATTGTAAATTCTGCACCGCTAATTTGCCTTTGCAGCAATTCCCAAAATTTAAGAATCTGAAAAGGGACAATCATTTTGAGTTCGTTGATTGATTATGGGTTTCAAAATATCCAAGTGACAGAGACATGCACCTGCTCTTGCTTTTGTTAGCAGCCGTTAAACCTTAATATCATGTCCAACTTGGTCTTTAGATGTGATTCCTATTGTTTCCCTTGTCCTTCCAGTTTGTATCCATGAAAATTATTAAGAAAAGAGAAAAAGAGTAAGAAAACCTTCTGAATTTTTTTATGTATCACCCTATACTTGATTGACCATTCCAGATTTAGCTGAAATGGTAAGGACTCTTGTCTTTAGAGGTAGAAGTTTAGGTTAAAAACTTTACTCCATATTCAATGTTATAGTGATATGAAGTGCGAGATGACTGATTTTGTTAGTCATTTGCTAATGATGTTAAAGAGGCCAAATGGGTTAAAGAGGGGCGTGTGACTTTTCAGGCATGGAAGCAAATACTAATTGTCTCTTAGAGATCTTAGGAGGGTGCAGATAATGAGCAACTTCTATGATTGTTTTAGTTTTTCACGACCTGATAAGGTGCTCCATACCTTCTCTTCCCTTCAATGGCCATTTTCTTTTGTTTACTTTTCTTGCTTGCATGAAGGGATACCTCTCATTTTCTAAACCTATTCCCGAAAAGATTCCACATAAACCATTGGTAATTGTATAGCTTATTGGGTTGGAACAATAAAAATTACTTTCAGCTGCGACAAAATGGAGATTTGGTTAATTGATGCAACTTTCTGCTTTCTTTCGGAAGATGAAAATGGAGAAATGGTTGCATCTGCCATGATCTCACAAATAGCAAACTGAACAATAATAACTTATCTTTTTCAGGCAGTAAACCCACACCGATAAAATCATTTAAATTGCTATCTTTTTACAAGAACAAGGTGAACGCAAAATAAGTACGTCATTAACACAATTCTATCAGAGCCGGTTGACATTTGACAATGATTTCACAACTTTGGAACCTTTTGGAATCCCGTGACCTTCTCTCGTAAAGCCCCCGGAATTCTTAGCGCAAAGCCGCAAATAATTGTCATCCTGTCACGGATCAATGCATTCTAAAGAAATGCTTCGTTGCCCATATTCTTTCTTGTTCCCGGAGAAATCGCCGATAAAATTGTCTTGAGATCATTCGAGAGACAAAGAGGCACTGGGTCCAAGATCTCATCATCTTTCTGGGAATCTGACAACATGACTATTCCCTAAATAACCATATCGCTTGCTATACGCTTTAGCAAAAAAAAAAAAAGGTTAACAAGCAACAAAATACTGGATATAATAACAACGTCCATAACATTATCTCAGTGAATACAATAGTTCAGAGTTGATGTGAGCATCGGAGCAAGTACAATATAGCTTCACAATCCCAATTTACCTGCCCAAGTTCCAACTCCAAATGAACTAAACTATGGAGCAGAGTAAATGGGCATGGAGTTTTTCTGCAGCAGAAACAACCCAGAAAAAGACATCAAAACAAGAGTAAAGATTTAGGACTTCGTGACAAAATGATCCAACAAAAACAAATTATAAAAGCATGCTTGACTCAAGAAAATGCAACTTGAAATTGTGAAGGCAGTAGCTAATACACCTGGAATTAGCTTTACAGGCAACCTTTTTCCGATATTTCACCATTGCAACAAACACTTATTCTTGCATTTTCGACTGAGGATGACTTACAAATGCCCTAGCCATTTTCTAGGGCACAGACACCGACACACGTGAAGGACTTGAAATGACTAGTTCCGAAAACTGCAACCTGACAACCATATCTGAACTGCTTGGATTTCCTCGAATTATTGCAGTCTCGTTAATATTCAATTTCTGGAGCATGGGAGACGAGATGCTCAGGCAAGGGAGCTCCGTCTATTTGCATTTAATAAGCCACAACTCCTCCAGGACTGGGGAAACCAGAAAATAGCTTCTGGATTGAGTTATCACGTGAAAAGCTAACATTTTCAAGAACCAAGACTTGAGAGTTGATAAACAGGCTGAAGTACACAGGGTATTTTTAGCCATAACACCGTCAGTGCTGCGGAAGTGCTTAACAGTTCCATATGACAGATATAAGTCTCGAGCATCACCTCCATAATCAGAATTTATGATTTTTTTTTTCCATTAACCACAATTTGACAATTATTCTCATCTTCTGAACTCTCAAATATGTGCAAGGTTTCAAGTGTTGGAATAAAAATGCAAACAGAGTTAAGATTCTCCCACTCGCATTCTTCCATAGTCAACTTTTTCAGAACAGGGCAAGCAGAAATCGCTCAAACATGTCTACTTTGAGCTCAGTTAATGATTCACTTGAAAAGAGGGAAGAAGGCAAAATATACAATAAAGGATCCAAAAGTCGAAGCTTTTAACACTTGATCTTTATGGTCCACTACAGTAGAAATCCAAGTATTGATGTGGGGGGCCTCTACACCTCTTCATGGGCCGGGCCTGGGCAGGCTCGGGCAGGGCCTGATCGGGTCTGATTTGATTTTGGACAAGCCCGAGCCCGCCCAGGCCCAAAATTTTTTGAAAAGCCTGGCCCGGCCAATTGTTAAACTCGTATAAAGAGGTCGGGTCGGACCTGACCCGGTTCTGCAATGTACAATAAGGTTGTTTAGGGTTTGATATTATTAACAACATGGAAATTATAAACAGGAATAATAGGTAGTTAAGTGGTTTATAATACTCAATTATAAGCTGAAGGTCACGGTTTGAGTCCTAGATATGACATTTCTTTTTTTTAACTAAATTAGACCTCGGGCCGGGCTTGGATTTTTATATAAATTCCAAGCCCGGCCCGAGGACTACGGGCTTTTTTCGGGTTCGGACCGGGCCGGGCTTGTACACAAAAATTGTTGTCCAAGACCGGCCCGAGGAGTGCGGGCCTAGGCGGGCCAGGTGGGTACCCTAGGCCCATGAACAGGTCTAGGGGCCTCAAATCCTACCTGACAAGAAATTGACAACTTGCGTAGGTTTGAGGAGTCCCGATGTGAAAGCACTCTATCCACAATGATGTAGATCAAAACTTAAGATTCCGATCTATATACCGATGTTCGAATGGGCTGATTATGGTATGAAACCTGCAAAAATAAAAGCTAGGTGAAGAGTCCTAGGCGTGGCAGCCCGGAAGACGTTAGTATTTAGCCAAAGGTTTGTGGAAAAGTGTTTAAAAGGTGCCAAATTATCTTACCTTGCTAGCGTCTTGCTTCTCGTATTTATAAGGTGGAATGTTGAGATTTTATTGCTTGATGGATAGTGTGTAGTGGTGCTCCAACAGTGGAGAGAGTGAGCTCTTATATTCAAGGAGAAAGTGGCAATCGTGGGTGCGACCAAGTGTGATATGCAGATTTGGTCATTCTGATGTAAGATTCAGAAGGATTGGTCCATATGCCTTCGGGCGAACTTTTTATGCCGAGTTGTATCACATTGAATCCATAAAAGGCTTCCGCTCACCATTATTAGGAAACATGTTTTCATAAAAATGAAGATTTGTGACAGACATCCATAAACGTTTTCATCTTTTGCTAATATGATAGTTTTGACAAGTCTTTTGTTCGAAGAAAGAAAAGGATGTGTACAAGAATTGATTCTGGCAGATCACCTATTTAAGTTCCATTAGGATCAATGTTCCTTTCCCAAATGACTTTCATCATTCCGACAACCCTCTTAATATTCTTTCTTGTGGCTTTACGCCTTGAAGAATTGACTGACTTCATTCTGACTTGCACACAAGACAAATTCACATAGCACAAGCAAACAAGGAAGTTATAATACACCTTAAGAATATCAACAAGGAGACACTGGATCCAACTTCCATTCATCTTGTTCACCAGCCAGGCATGTCCACGGAGATCCCTTATATCGGAAGAAAGGAAAAAGATGTCCATAAGAACTGATTCTGGTGGTAAATCTTCTACTCCAGTTCTTTTCCATGATATCAGATTTACAATGAATCATGGGGAGAGCAGTCGAAAAACTAATCCACATAGCAGAAGCCAAATGGCTAAGAATTGTTACGTTTACTCGTCTCTAATTATAGCTGTAATGGTGATGATCTTTAGCCTTTCATATCCTGATGAAAATTAGCTTATACCGATTCGATCCGAGATCTCTTATTGAATTGCTCATTGAATGAACATTCTCTATATTATGCCTTGATTTTTGTAATTTTTTAATTGTTCCAAAGTTTTATAAGTTGAATTAATCAAATTCAACTTTCTCGTTCTATGTCAGAGTATCCATTTGGAATGGATACACTTGACGATATGAATCATTTAAAAAATAAACGCATTCGTTGTGTAGCGGATCTATTGCAATGTCCAGTCTCAATGTCAACATAAAGTGCTATACAAACTCCGCGCTAAGAAGAAAAGCACGTCAACGCAAACTGACCTTTAACCAAACAACTAGCAAATCAATGCAAAAAAACAAGAAGCCAAAGGTACAATACCCAGAAACAAAACTAAGAATAAAGGTCATGAATTTTGAAGCAAGGAAACAATAAATTTTGTTCACAGTCTGACGTGGTCTCACCATTTAATTTCTTTAACCCAAACAAGAAGGTTCAAGAATCAATCCAGGAACAAGAAATTTAAGCTGATTTTTATCTTTAAGCATAGAATCAAGGACAATATCAAGTATTGCAAAATGTAAAAAAAAAAAAAGATCGAACACCTGCAACAAAAGAAAACTAAGAATATTTAAAAAATATTTGACATATGTGTTTAATTTTTTATATGCATAATTTTTATTTTGACATGTGAATCATTTTTGCCACATATAATTTTTAGAATTTTTTCTATTAATTTATCGATTAATAAGTTACATTTCTAATTAAATACGGACTCTAATCCTAATAAATAATATATTTATTATATTTTAATATTGTGTTAACTAATAAATAGTTTCTTAAATTTATTAAAAAAAATTAATTTTCTAATCAAATAATGATACTAATTCTATTCTAAAAAATAATATATTAATTATATTTTAATATTATATTAACTAATAAATAGTTTTCTAATAAGAATGATACTACTTTTATCATAAAAATAGCATATTAATTATATTTCAATATTATATTAACTATTAAATTAATTATTTAATTAGACAATTATTTTTAATTTTAGAAAATATCATCTTAAATTATTTTTTAATATTATATTTATTTATTATTTTTTAATTATATAATAAAATTTTAATTCTAATAGTAATATCAATTATAGTATTAAGTTATATAATACTAAAATAATTTCTATATTATTACATTAATTTAATTTTAAAATTTTAAAAATTAAGAATATTTAAAAATAATTAGTTTGCTATTATTTTTTAAAGTATTATAAATTAACATTAAATAATTTTTTTATTAAATTATATCTATCAACTTAATTTTATAATTGAAATGATAAAAATTATCATCCAATGCACGAGTAAACGACTAGTATATAAATTTTTTATTATATTAAAATCTTCTTATAAAGTTAACTGCTCTATTTAAAATTAATGTAGTTATATATAATTAATATATTTTATCAAATTAAGATATAATTTTACTTTTAATAGAAGCTAATTTTAAATATCTAATAAAATAATTAATTAACATTTTTTTACTTTATGTAATTCTCTTATATGAATATTTTACAGTAACATTATTAAAAATTAGATAATTTAATTTTAAATTATTATCACAAATTTTAATGAAAATATAATTTTTTTATTTTTTTAATCATGAATTTAAATTAAATTTCATTGAAATTAAAAATTTTATTTGAATTGGATAAAAGATTAGCATTAGACATTAAAATTAATTAATGCTAAAAATAAATAAATTTTATTTGATTTTAATAATAAATTAATCATAATAAATTTTACTAAATCTATATTTTAGAAATTATTGTACATCGTATCAGAACAATGTGCAATAGGAGTGATAAAAGATTTGATCAAATCAAAAAATCAATTCGAAACTAAAAAATCAAATTGATAAAATAGATAACTGAATTTATAGTTTTGGTTTTAATTTTATTTTTTTAGAATAAATTTTGATTTTCAATAATCTATATTATAAAACCAACTGTTCGATTAATTGTCTATATATATATAATTTTTTTAACATACGTGTAATTATTATATTTACTATAATTATTATTTATGTGTAATTTTCATATTTATTATATATTCAGTATTAATTATATAAATATAATTAATATAATAATTAATAAATTACTTTAATGTTAATTTAAATAGACATATTTAATATATTAATTGAAAAATCCTTATAAAAATATAATAAATAATAATAATAATATTATTATTATTTTATTAATTTATTGACTAATTATAAAAGATATATTAAAATATTAAAAAAAATTTAAACAATTTATGAAATATAATATAATAACGGTTCGGCCACCGTTAATTAAATTAATAAATTGTTAAAAATGGCTAACGGTTCACCCATCCTGTGTAGTATTAGGTAGTAACCCCAACATTAAGAGAAAACCTTCTGTCAGATTTTCCCCAAATTTTGTTCTTTTCTGAAGTTAAAGAAAGAATTGGAAGTTAAAAAGCCAGTCCCAGTCACACAGTCAGATTGGTGGACCTTCTTCTTTTGTTTTAAATCATGACCGTAGATTTAACATTCAGGTGTAGACAATGACACTTAAAGAATGATATAAGCGCGTTATATCAATTGCCACGTGGACATGGTGGTTAATCGGAAAACAAAAATCTATACATATCATATCATCCATCTCGATAACAGTCTGAGTCTCACGAGAAAAGTACCCACCGGTTCATAAAACTAAGAGAGGAAAAAAAATAAAAATAAATAAATAATAAAACGATTTGGGTATCGTCTCTCAGATTCGATGGGGGTGACAATTAAAAGCCCTAATTCAGTAATCACCCTCTCATGGTTCTTCTTCAAAACCCTAATTCACACTCATTACTGTTATTTATGTTACTGTTTTCTCTGTGTTTAAATTTAAAATGGATTCGGAGAAAATTCTTCAAAACCCTAGGTTGAATACTAACTCAATCAAGCCTATCATGCCAAGCAATGACCTCTCGCAGAAGCAACCACCGTCATTGCTTGACAGATTCAAGGTTTTATTAAAGCAAAAGGAAGAGCAAGCTAGGGTTTCTATGGAGGATGATGACGTGGCAGGGACATCAACTCTTAGCAGCGAGGAAATAGTGCAGCTTTATGAGCTCGTGCTTGATGAATTGACTTTCAATTCGAAGCCTATTATTACGGATTTGACGATTATCGCTGGCGAGCTCAGAGAGCACGGCGCTGGCATTGCTGACGCTATTTGTGCCCGTATTGTCGAGGTCCGTTGAGGACAAGTTTGCAGTTTTTGTACTCAATTTTAGCGCTTTGTCATTGGGGTTTTTGTATGTATAAAAGAAAAAAAATTGATACTTTAGAAATTCAAAGATTATAATTTTTCTTCTTTATTTTATGTTTGGTTGATAGATACATTCATATATAGTTGGATGTTTTAATTTGTTAACTTTTAACAGGTTCCAGTTGATCAAAAACTGCCTTCACTATATTTATTGGATAGCATTGTAAAGAACATAGGCCGTGATTATGTTAGGCATTTTTCTTCCCGTCTGCCTGAGGTGAGAAAATTAGTACACAATTGGCATTTCAATTTGTGTTATTTTAGTGAAATTGATTGCACTTTTATTCACTTCTGCTAGGTTTTCTGTGCTGCTTACAAACAAGTTCATCCTAACCTGCATACTTCAATGCGCCACCTCTTTAGAACATGGTCTACTGTGTTTCCTCCCTCTGTGCTTAGCAAGATTGAGAGTCAGTTGCAGTTTTCTTCACAAGCTAATAATAATAATCACTCCTCTGGCTTATCTTCCTTGAAGGCATCTGACTCTCCAAGGACAACAAATGTTATTCATGTTAATCCCAAATACGTGCGATTGGAACCTTCACCTTCGGAAAATGTAAGCTTCTCTATGAGATTGCTCTCTTATATGTGGTTTAGACTTAGACCACAAGCTTATGTTAGTGCCCTGCTGGTGAGATTATATGGTTAAATGTTTAGGATCCTTATAATTTTCTATGGGATTTTTGTACATTAATTCACATGCTGCATGTTGTAATTACAAATTTTCTGGACTATTACCACCTGTTTGAGTTTCAGACAACCTTGCTATACTGGAGGTTGTGGATTATTCTGGTGCTATGTGTCAATTTGGCATTTCTGATAACGTTTAAGCCATCCGAGTGGCAGTAGCCTGTCACAGATGCCTGTAAAAGATCTGCATAAACAAATGAAAACCATACTTGTAAAAGCTTACGATGGGCCAAATATCTGGAGTTTCTTTTTGCATATTATATGGACGATCCAATCGGCAAGGACCAAAGGCCTCTAATTCTGCGAATTGCACCAATTCCAATTTTAACTTATTAGCTACTTGTTTCAGAGCTTTAATTTAAGCTGCAGATCTCCGGAAACAGAAATACCCATATTAATAGTGGGCCTGATTTAGCATTGGATAAATTTGTGGATAAGAATATTTTTCTATCTGTAATGGAAATTACATTAGTGAGAATAGGACGATTTGAAATAGCAATACTGTATCCAGTTTCTCCAAAATATCAAGTGTAGTTCTGGTGCCCTCAAATTATAAGTGTACAATGTGATTAAATCCAATTTTTTCTTCTCATATGCTTTCATATCAGAACAGCCAATTCTATAGTTGTATGTAGCTTTTTTGATACATTTGCCTTCCCTGGTTTGGGCAGAAGGTGGGTCTTGGCTCTTGTTTTGTTGATGGATTGCTATATAGAGTAGCAAAGATGCTTAGAAAGATATATTTGACACTAATATGTGCAGTGAGAATGTTTTTAATTGAGTATGCATAAATGGCAGACATCTAAAATGCTAAAATTGATCATTTGCAGAGTGCTCAGCATGTAAGAGGAGCTTCTTCAACTCTAAAAGTGCATGGTCACAAACCTTACATTGGATGTGATGAGTTTGATTCTGATCATGTAGAGGTCACACCCTCAAAGGTTGGAGCCCAAAGATTAAACACAATGGGAAATACTGGTCCTTCATCTTTTGTACACGGGCCTAATAGGCTACATCCACCTTCAAGTTCCAGGCTTACAAGACGCCTGTCACCTTCAAGAATTGGAGCTGAGAGGCCTTTGCCTTCAGAAGTTGATGACTTCATGGCAGGAAATTCTCCTCGAAGGTTTCTTGAGGGGGCTTCTCCATCTCATCCTGTTTTAGATTGTGGACCTCTTAGATCCATGGGCAGAGATGAAGAGACAAATGAATGGAGAAGGAAACACTATTCTGATGATAACCATAAGAAATTTGAAGCCTCTATTGCGTATAATCTTTCTAATGGACATGAACATCAAGGGCCCAGAGCTTTAATAGATGCCTATGGAGAAGACAAAAGGAAAAGAATTCCAAATAGCAAACATTTGCAAATTGAACGCTTAGATGTAGATGGCACAGCCAATAAAGTGGGTCCAAGATCATGGCAAAATACTGAAGAGGAGGAATTCGACTGGGAAGATATGAGTCCTACTTTAATAGATCGCAGCAGGAGCAATGGTTTGTTATTATCTGTTCCACCTTTTGGAGGGGCTGGGGCTAGACCTGGCTTTGGAACAAGAGCTGCTTCCCGATTGGACTCTGATCTTAGGAGCAAACAATCTGGTCAGGCTCAGCTGCCACTGGTAGATGACTCCTCTAATATCACTGATGATACAATGTCACTTCTGGGTGTAAGCTTCCTCAACATGTTTCTGTCACTCTCTCTGATAAGCATTTTATTTGTTGATATTAAATGATGCTATTCTTATAGGCAAAATTGTTGTTAAACTGTTTGGAGGGCTTTCTACTACCATAAGATGGTCATTATTTGTCTAAGCTCAAAGGAAGGGGTAGTAGAAGTCTGATAATACCTTTACTGTGAAAAAACAGTACCTCCCTGATTCATCTACAGCATGGTTCTGTTGTCCATGCTGTTAGAGGATGCATAACTTTGTTTTTCATTTCTCATATGTATAGTTGATCATCATTTCCACTGTAAACCCTTTTTTATTGCCATCTTCTTGGATTAGAAAAGGGTCTTTTATTTCTCAAGTTAGTAGCGTGGTATTTATTTGCTAGATACCAACTTCAACCTTTAGTCTTATACACAAAAGTATTTACTTGTTTGCTGCAGCCTGGTCGTGGATCTGGAGGTAAGTTATCTGGATTCCAAACTGATAGAAATCAGACTATGGGTTCTCGCTATCCTCGAGAAGCTTGGAAGTCGCCACATCACTTTTCTCAGTCAGCAGATCTGATCAATGCCAAAGGAAGAAATAGGGATTTACAGATGCCCTTTTCTGGAAGTGGTATATCCTCTTCAGGAAGTGAGATTTTGGCTTCTCTTGTTGACCAACTTCCAGATGCTGATGCTCAAATTATCAGGCCTCCAACTCTTCCATCAAGAATGAGCTCTAGTACTGCACTATCATCAACAGGAGTATGGCCACTTGTAAATGTGCATAAATCTCACCAACCTCCTTTGCGCCCTATTTTCCCACCACAGATGCAGAGTAGAAGTCTGCTTGATCCTAGAAATGCTAGTAATACTGCTGTAAATCAGGGTTTTCAGAAGTCTTCCTTTTTGTCTGAGCAACAGTTGAATGGTCTTGAAAGCAAAGAACACAGTTTGACAAAGCAGCCACTATTACCAAGTCAACATGCTGCCATGAATCAGCAAAACCAGGGTCAAGTTAATCCTTTTCAGCCACAGCGAGAAAACTTTCCACCATCTGTGGCTTCGTTGCCACCTCACCCGTTGGCACCAACTTTTGATCATAGATATGTTACGCAAGCGCATGGTTCTGCCATGAGTAGGATTCATTCGAATCTTGTGTCTTCTATGCCGTTGCCTTTACCAGTAAACAACATCCCAAACACCATGCATTTACAGGTAGGGGTCCGGCCACCTCTACCTCCAGGTCCTCCTCCTGCTTCGCATATGATACCCATCCCTCAGAATGCTGGTCCAGTTGCCTCTAACCAACCAGCGGGCGGTGCTTTTTCAGGTCTGATTAATTCTCTGGTGGCTCAAGGTTTGATATCATTAAAGCAAACACCTGTACAGGTACTTACTTGAATGGCATCTCTCTCTCTCTCTCTCTCTCTCTCTCTCTCTCACTGTGAATAGATGCATTATAAGTTTGCATCTCAACCATGTGGCACAATTTGTAGGATTCTGTGGGGCTCGAGTTCAATGCTGACCTTCTTAAGGTGCGGCATGAGTCTGCAATTAGCGCCTTGTATGCTGATCTCCCTCGGCAGTGCACAACATGTGGCCTTAGATTTAAGTGTCAAGAAGATCATAGCAGTCACATGGATTGGCATGTTACTAGGAACCGAATGTCTAAGAACCGTAAACAGAAACCTTCTCGCAAGTGGTTTGTTAGTGCAACTATGTGGCTCAGAGGGGCTGAGGCATTGGGAACTGATGCAGTTCCTGGTTTTTTACCTACTGAGGCTGTTGTGGAGAAGAAGGATGATGAAGAGATGGCTGTTCCTGCTGATGAAGAGCAGAATGCATGCGCATTATGTGGAGAGCCTTTTGATGATTTTTACAGTGATGAAACTGAGGAATGGATGTATAAAGGGGCTGTCTATCTGAATGCACCCAGTGGGTCAACAGCGAGCATGGATAGGTCCCAGTTGGGCCCTATAGTACATGCTAAATGCAGGTCAGAGTCTAGTGTGGCTCCACCTGAAGATATTAGATCTAATGAAGGGGTATGCATTTCTGATCAATATCTTTATGCTTTTATTTTAGAGATTTAGTTATGATTTCTTGTCATCTAGATGCAACTGTTTATTTAATCCATACATTAGAAAGCATCTCGATGATTTTTGGCATGTAGAGCAACAGGACATATGAATTCAGATGCACACCCTCACGATGCTCACCTGCATGCCTTGTAGATGCAGACATTTTGCTTGTCAATATAGGTGTTGTTTTTTAGCTTTAGAAAACTCATTAATGAATCTTAAAGCATGCATATGGTTTGTTGCTCGAGATAGGGTTTAGTTGAGTTAGACATGTTTCAATATTATGCGTTCATTTTATAGGTGTGCAGCCATGTTGACATATGCCTAAGTTGAATTTCTACTCGAAGAACTATCTATGTCCACAGTTCTTTGCTTTTCATTTGTGGCTTTTCTGGTACAAACTGAGATATAGTTTCTCTACTTCTGACATATTTTCTACTTGTCTGCAGCCTGACACTGAAGAGGCTAGTCAGAGAAAACGAATGCGGAGTTAAGTATATTAGATCAGCTTCCGAGTCTTCTGTAACTTAGTATGAGTTTAATCATATTGGTTGTATGCTCTGCTTATTTTTATATTAGTGATCAATCTCGCAATACTTTGGCTTTATGCTAGAAACATGTACATGTATAGTTTGCATCTGTACCATGCATTCTTGCAGCAAAGGTTACAAAATTCTCTTCTGTGATACTGCTTTTGCTGTCAAAACATCTCAAGGAATATTCAGGACTTTTTTTCACTTCGAAAACCAGAAGAAAATATTTTTATCAGTAGATATTAGGTTCTTAAATATGAAAAAGGAAAAATAAAAAAAAAAGGAGAAACTTGATATGGTGAACTTAGCTCTGATGCAATATTTACTCCTTGGAGGAGTTTCTGCGATATGTGTTGCTGCCTGTTTTGTGCAGGATTATAATGAGCGGTCTAGCTTCCACAAGCGGATTCTGTTTTGAGGATTCATGCTTCAGTTCTCATCTAAATTGATAATTTTGCGGCAGCAAAAGCGCAATTGAGAACCTTTTCCCTTTTGAACATTTTTGTGGTTTTTCCTTGGCTCAGTGATGTAACAATTTAAGTTTGTTGATGAAGTTTCTTGGATGTGCACAATTATTGTTTTTTATTTAATTCTGAGTAGCTCGACTTGTTAGTCGTAACTCATGTAGTTACTTGTTTCCATGATTGAGTGAGTTCTTTTTACTTTTTTCCTTTCCAGTCCAATTTGACCTTTGACATGCTATAGAGATATGTACTGAACTTTCCTGCATGATATTGAGAGTGCAGTAAATGAAAATTGGTGGTCTTTGGCCCTCCAGACGCTTGTAAGGTTTTTAATTCGATAATGTCTTCTTAACTGCTCCATTTGGTAAATGCCTATGTCAGAGTTAACTGAGGTAGAGATGGTCTTAAAGGTGCTTCTGATTGTAAGGATTCAAACATTCTGTTGAGAATTACGAACAGCCAAAATTCTAATTGACACGAGATAATATGGCATCTTATGTTTTGAATTATTCTTTGTACGCTGACGTCTTACAGGGCAAAGGAATTTCTGCTGTAATCAACAACACCTTTTCCAGACTATGAAAATCTGACTTAACACGTGGTGAAAGTTGAAATGAGAGAATGAGCGCTGGGAAAATCTTGATTGTAAAATTCAGGTTTGATGCCATTATTAGCAGACAAGAAGCTTCAAGTAATATAGAATGAAAAATATAGAGGGATGTACATGCACAATAGGTAGAAGATCACCTGTGGATAGATGGAGATATAGATTTAGAAACTTGATTCATCCATCTAGTTTGATATTTCAACATCTTTGGTTCAGATTCTTTTGTTCTTTAATTTCGATTTGATTTAGAAACTTTAGTGTTTCTGTGTTAATTAATATTATGGATTCTTTCATAAATATCTTTAAAAAGTTAAAAATATCATTTTTACTGAAAAACATTTTCCTTTCATAAATACTGTAACGGTGGTTAATTTAGGATCAAAAATATTTAACACTAAAATATTTTCTTAATCCTTTTTAAGTACGAAATTCTTTTATTAAAAATAAAAGAGTTAATGTTTAATCTCTTATAGTGAATCATTGTTATTTTCCCTTTTATGCTGGCTAAAAATAAAGAATTAGATCACACATAACAGAAGTTTTCCTTTTATGTGAATTTATATGAATTTTTAATGAGGTTATTTAGTGAACAAATAATGTGTGAAACCTATTCATGAAAGAGCTGGGATAATATAAAAAAAAAATATTAATTAGATTAATTATATTATTATTTTAAAATAAAGAACTATTGTTCAATTAGAAAATAAAGTTATTATTTGATCGTTAAAGATAAAGTTAACATTGTGTGTGATTTTTTAATCGTTAAAATAAATCTAAAAAGAAAAAATAGCTTTTCTATGGGTGTATTTGAAATTGACGTTGGGTGTTAAAAAATTGATTTAATTTTTTTTATTTAATATTATTAATTTACTTTAATTTTTTAAATTATTATTTTCAAACCTTCTTTTAGAAAAAAATCTCAGTTCATTTTATTTTTGTAGAATAATTTATAAAATTAAAAAAATAATATAAAACAAAAATTGAGGTTGAAAACATTTTTTCTTTATTTTGGGGTATCTGGAAAAAAGAAATTTCCGACCTTACATCGTATATCTGCTGGCCCACTCGGTCGTACGAGATTAATTAAGCGAGTTTGGCAAGAAATTCTGCTTAGGCAATAAGTGTAGTCCATTTCATATGGTTGATAAAAGGACAATGTTTGTTTCAAGAGATTGTGGCCAAAATTTACTGATTGGATGAAAACGACTGATTCTAAGATAAGAATCTTTCACAAAAAACTACCACATGTCAAACTATGGAGTTTCAGATTCAAATTTTTTTGCGGAAAGTGTTAGAGTAACGCGGAATTCTCCAGAATACTTTGGACTGGTGTAACAAAACTCACGTGACACACAGCTCTGCCGACAAAATGGCTGATTTTAATTTCCATCAAATTTATATAAAAAGACTTAATTTTAAAATTTTAATTAGATTAGAACAGATTTCTATTATATTATTTATACATTATTAAATATTTTAGAATTAATAAATATAAATAAATTATCTATCAGTTTTATACACTTAAATAAGAATTTTCTGAAAAATATATAAATGCAAATATCACATTTGTCACGTTTCTTATTTCCCATGGTGACATGGATAAATATAATGAACATAAGGACAATTTAATCAAATAAAATCAGGCGACAGGATGGACCCAGAAACTTAAAGAGATTCCTTTGGAGTTTATAGTGTATAGTTATCTTCATCCGTACATCCACCTTTCATATCGATGGAAAAATATCTCTTCTGCGTGATTGTTTCAATCATTATGAGCAGATATCATAATTAGCATAAGTAAAATGGGTAAGACATAAAATATAGGCACATCGTCTTAGGCCCAGTTATTTTAATTTCCGCATAATACCAATTATATGTATAAATAAATAATAATAATAATTACTGGGTACGCCTATTTATGAGTCTTGCTTGTAGTTTAAGACTGTGGCAGCATCTTTATCCCCACGACCGCTACAGCTGACAATGACTTTGGTGCCATTGGATAAATTAGGACAAAGTTTCTCCAGAAATGCGAGTGCATGAGAAGCCTCCAAAGCTGGAATTATACCTTCCAATTTACACAGCCTCTGGTATGCTGCAAGCAAGACAAGCCATTTTACATCAGTCTGTATAATTCCTTTTTACAATTGGCATGCATTCATCTTTTCAGTATATACCATTTATAGCTTCTTCGTCGGTAGCAGAATAAAATTCCGCACGTTCTATTTCTTTAAGGAAGCTCAATTCTGGACTAACTCCTGGATATTCCAACCTATAACATGACAATCAGTCAACTAATTAGTAACACTACGATAATAGGAAATAAAAAACTGGTGCCCGGTTGTGAATTCCCTTGGTACAAATACTTACCCCACGCCAATAGAATATGGACCTATAATTTGACCTTCCTCATCTTGCAACAAATAACTCATAGCTCCATGATACACACCCACTTCTCCTTTAGCTAAAGTTGCTGCGTGTTTCCCACTGTTTAAACCAAATCCAGCAGCCTCAACACCTATCAATCTCACATCTTCATCTCCTATGAATTCGTTGAACAACCCTAATGCATTTGACCCACTCCCTACACATGCTACCAGTACATCTGGCTTCCCACCCCATTTCTCCATTGCTTGCCTTCTTGTTTCCTTTCCTATTACAGACTGAAACTCCCGGACCATGCTTGGACTTGGATGAGGACCCACTACAGTCCCTGCCAAGTAGTAGCTCGTCTGTAAATTCCCTACCCATTCTCTTATTGCTTCTGAGCTTGCATCCTTAAAATTTCCTGCCACTGCTTTAACCTAAAAGACAATTAACCAATTAATCAACTATAATGAAAACTGGAAAAGAGTCTTAACCATACTGGAAAAGAAATTGACTTCATTTTGAGAAAATTAAGAAATAAAACCTTTTCTTAATAGCACGAGATTAAAGTATATGAAATCTGAAGTACCCATGAAAGGAATCCATAAAATCTGAAGTAAAGAGATACCTCAGCGCCCAAAAGTTTCATCAGGAGTACGTTTGAGGATTGCCTTTCCATATCCGAAGTACCCATGAAAACAGTACACTGCAAAGAAAGCTTAGCACATGCAGCAGCAGTCGCAACGCCATGTTGACCGGCACCAGTGGCCGCCACAACAGTTTCCATGCCCATACGTTTGGCAATCATCGCCTGAGCAATTGCGTTGTTCAATTTATGAGCTCCTGTATGGTTAAGATCTTCTCTCTTCAAGTAAATTTCAGGTCCTTCTCCTTTTTCATTCTTGTAGTGATTCGTGAGCCTCTCTGCGTAATACAGCGGAGTCTCCCTCCCCACGTAGTCTCTTAGTGCTGTCGCAAGCTCCTCCTACATGCATGCATGCGTTACATAAAACTTTTTATATGGAAGCACTTTAAAGTAAAAGAAATATTTAACCCATGCAAAGTTGAAGATAGCTTTATTATGGTTTATTTAACAAACCTGAAATTCAGGGTCTTTTAAAACAGAATTGAATACAGCTTCAAGATCCCTCAAGCACGTAATGAGAGTCTCAGGCACGAACTTGCCTCCAAACCTCCCAAATTTTCCGGGGCTGGGTAGTGGTAAATTATTTGGAACTAGGATCTTTATCTTTGGCTTTACAACATCCAATTTACTGGAGTTGGGATTTTCACTTGTTAAAGTTTTAGCACAAACTACACGGATATTTGCAGTTCTTCTCTGAGCTGCCACATAACGAACAGCTGACCGTAAATTTTGCAGTTTACCATTAAAGAAAGAGGTTTGGATACTGCAACTTATATCCATAAAGGTACAATTTGTGTGTGTGTATGACTGTATAAACAGATCACAGATAATTAAGAGAAGGTTTATTTGTGTGTATAATGTTATGATAGATCTTGTTGAGACATTGGATGTGCTTTTATATATAGGATTCAAAAGTTAAAGCCCTTCCTGTTTATCAAGTTTCATAGGAAAGTGGAGAAACAATAAGCACGTTTCTTAAAGAAAGTTATCGGACACAGGAATAGTAGTGGTGGCTGATGTATCTGCTTTACTTGCTGCCATTTTGATTAAGAAATTTCATAGAATTTTATAGTACAAAACACATGTTTGTATTACGTGTTATTTTTTTATTGATTGCGGTTGCAATTGCAATTAGCCTGGGTACATCTAATATAATCCCAATTTGTTCTAAGAAAGGTTATTTTATTAGTTATTATTATTATTATTATTATTAAAAATAAAAATAAAAGTATTCGGTGACGTATTGACCACCCTTGTAGAAAGAAAAAAATATATTAAATAAACTTGATTCATATATTACAATCAATAAAAAAATGACACTTATTTATGAGTATTTTATATTTTGATATTAGATATTTTATTATATAAAATTAATTAATATATATTAAGCATTTACCGAGTTTATTATATGGAAGGTAACCTACATTAAATAAAGACAAAAGATTGTGCCCGTGACCGGAACTGTGACTAGAAAACGATATGTGGATTCTAAAAGCTGGAGCATAGTTTGGCCAGCTATGAAGCATAGTTGTGTTGTGTGGAGAAGAATGCATGTGCCCCATTACTGAAGTGGACCAGAGGCTGGCATTACAGTGACATGTTAGGATGACATGGAAATAAAGGGAGGGGATTACCCCTTGTTCGTGATTTTGAATAAAAATAAAATTTTGGATTTATGGGAAATTAAGAATTTTATTAAACCAAGTTAAGTTGAACTTATGGGAAATTGTTAAAAAGGGTTCAGTGAATGATATGATTAAAAGCAGCAATAAAAGGCTTGGTTTTGAAGGTCACTTTTTGGGACGAGTTGCAATTCCTCGTGCCAATTTCTGACTAGGCCTGCATAAGTTTGGTCCGTTTTTTAAAATATATAAACTTTCATTTATATTATTTGCGGGGGGACCAAACTTATTAGACGGTTTCAAATAAATATATAATATTCTTGACAAAAAGATAATTGGGTTTTCTGAAATATAAATTTGGAAGGGTTTAAATGAAAAGTATGTTGTCCTTATGGATAAAGTTGAGGTGGGTGATAAGAGTAATTGAGCTCATAAACCAAAATAAACTCTATTTAAAGCCCACCTGCCTATTAGGGTAAACTCTATTTAATTTTATTTTCTTCTTCTTTTAAAACTGTTGCAAGTAAAGTAATAAATAACTCCTAACCACTGTCTGCTTTTCCTTATAAAAAGGCTCAAGTACATTAACCTAACAAGCTTAAATTCTCACATGAATCCAATGACAAGAAACCAGCTTTTCTGTTTTTATCTTTTTCCCTTTCTTCTTCAACTTTTAGGCAATGCCACAAATGCATGATTGGCTCCATTTCATTGTTAACTTGAATGTGGTACTTACACAGAAACCGAATTGCACTTCTCTCTCTATGTATGCTCCCCAAAAATTCAATGGATACTGAAATACGCATTTTTAATAGTCTACTCAGCAGTCACTTACTCTGCTGTTATGACATCATCTTAATTGTTTCCAAACATCGATCTTTCTTCAATAAGGTAAGCATTGTTTCCTTTCTTTCTCTTTGGATATACAGTTGATTTTTCGTTTTAATCATTTCGCCTTATGAATTATTGATTCTTTGTATGAAGAGAGCTACATATATTTTCTTTGCTATACCTCTTTTATAGTCGTCTATTACTTAGAACCATCACATTTTCTTTTAATTAATTAACAATGAACTGAGAATTACTTAAATGAACGTAATTCTTTTTTAAGTTATCTTCATCTGTTCTTCCACCATTAAATTTTGCAAGAGTTTACGCCATTACTACAGAATTAAACAATGTGGTGCTGGGCAGCAAAGACAATATATAACTGTGGTCCTCCATATCTGGAAATCTAGAATAGTCATTCCAATCCATTGAATTGCATATTATTAATTCATGAAAGCATGACTTTATTGGAGGCTATAATTTCAGTGTGGTAGGATCTTAAGATGGTGAAATAAATTCTGAGCTGCTTTACTCAATCGAGGTAAATGTGGCTTAATTGTTATCAGCTGGTGGCATTATTTTAACATTTTTCCCTTTTAGGCCCCAATTTTTCAGTTTTTATTAGACCTGTTACCTGTACTGTGTTTGAGTAAACAAATGAAATAAACATCTGAGTAGCAGACAATGCAAGCTGTCTATTTTCAGATCCAAAGTGGCTATTAGTACTTTAGATTGTCAGGAGAAACATAGAAAGTAACTAGAACCAAAGATATGGCAGAAGCCAGAAATGTCTCAGGATTCTCAGATATTGGGATGCGGGCAACTCTTTAAGCTTAGATTTTAATCTTGAGATTATTTTTCTTTTCATGAGCATAAATACTGTTCGCAAATTACCAGCCTTTCCCTCCACAATATATATTTCTTGATTGCTCCCGGGGAGGAGTTGAATTGGCCAGAGTCAAGCTAGTTTTGTCAGTTTAAAGAACTTTTGAAGTTTTTAAAATTTAACCTTTAACTATTTCTTTTTTTTTTTTTAGAAATTATTTATTATCCTTTTAATTGAGGTATTTCGAAAATATATGCCTATTCCAATAAATAATAGTATCTCTCATCCTATCCCATATATTAAGTTGACAAAAGTTTTATCCTATTTCCTTTTATGTCATTTTTAGTATTTTGAGATAAGTTACATGTTTAATGTGCATGCATATTACATCTTTAAAAAATAACTTTATTTACAGTTAATTCCTAACTTCCTATTAATTTTCTATTTTCTTATTTTTTTACATTTTTTTTAACCCTTCAACCATAGATAAAATACATTAATATTTCTATTATAAAAATAAAATTAAAAAGATAAAATAATAATACAGCAATATATTAACTATGGTATAATATATATTTTTAAAAATAAATAAAAAATATTATTATATAAGAAAATATTTTTTAGGGTAATCCAAATTGGAAGATTTTATTGCTGTTTATTTACGGGTTAAAGTGAATTTTTGAATTCATTATTATCTTTAGAGTTAGAGAGATTAATTCACAGCACCGCCCTCTCGGAATCACAATCAATGGAAAAAGAATCCGAATTAAATAAAGTAAAACAAGAGCAAAACAATATTTAGAGAAAAAAAAAAAAGCAAGAAAAGGAAAGCTTGTTAATTAGAATGACAAGCAGTCTACTAATGCCTTTGTTTGAAAAGAGAGAGATGAGAGAAGTACAAATTAGATAATTAAGTTGCCTCTAGTCCTACCTCATTAACCCTAACCCTAATCCTAAAACAATACAGAAAACAACCATATTAGAACTGACTCCACTTTCATCTTTGAGAAGCCAAAGTCAATGCCCGAACCTATAACCCTGGCAGGGTGATGAATTGCCTTTCGCCATGTTAAAACACCACGAGGCAAGGATCATGTGAGGTGCGTTCTTGACTTCTTTCATTAAATTTTCTGAATCATCTGGTCTTTTTTTGCATTTTTTCCCTCGTTATATATATATATATATATATATATATATTATCCCTGCAATGACGAAGAAATAGGGTTAATCCTTTTTTTATTTCTTTACTTTTCTTGGGACAAAGAAATAGGGTTAATCATACAACAAATGTTAATGTCAATTTCATTATAACGAAAGGTAGCAGAACTCTACAATTAATGAGAGAAAATTTTCGAATTGGCAAAAACTCCAATTTGTACATAAAAGTCAGTCAAATTATCGAATTGAAACGAAATAAAAACTCAAAGTTAGCGTTAAAACATGAAATTTTGTGACCTTCATAGAATTCATAGTGATTACTGGTATAGTATAACAAAATTTACTCACATTAACCTTCTATCTAGTTATGGTTAAAAAAGAAAACCCTTATATCTTGTAAAAGAAAAGCACAAATTTACTCACCGGAAGATAGGCCTTTCGATCATGCAGTCTCGCATGTAACTGCTGCTTTGATCCTTTCAACTGTGCACTTAATTAGATTGTTCACTGTCGCCACTGATCCAAGAGAGAGTTTTGCAGTTGGAATTGAATCCACCAGGATTTGAAATGCAACAGTGACAAGAGCACCGCCGGACCCAACATCAAGAATTATTCCAGGGCTGAATCCAGGTCCATCAGGAAGTATAGCAAAACCTGAAGGAAGTAGAGCAACATAATCTGGATCCCCACCGCTCAGGACTATATTCATGGCAGCAATATCCACTGGTGCATAGATAACATATGAGCCAGTGGAGTCGGTGCAGCTCTCTTGTAGTGTCAGCATGTTGCTTTGACTTGAATTTGCACTCTACAATACGAAGTTTGATGCGTACAGTATCAGGGATACTAACTAATTTGGAAGCAGATATATGCACAAACACTCATACACATAATTTCTGCAACTTACAATGACACGGAGTAAAGATACACAGTTTCCCGGATCGCGCCCATTAGCAATGTGAGCCATTTCCTCGACTTGACCACCGTTTGAAAGGATATCCCACTGTAAGTGTTTTCAGGACAGCTTAGTGCTTGAGGCTTTCTGGATAGTGCTTGTATAATTTATACTCTTTAACGAACATATTTATAAAATGATTGCACCATTAGCATTAAGACTCAAAGTTTCATTTTCGTTGTATATATTAATTCAAGTCTTTTTGCTACTCTACAAGACAAAAAATGCAAATGTTTAATATACCTCACTTCGATGGTTCTCATCACTTAGGAACTGAAATACTCTCTTCGGAGGAACTGGAAGCCAGAAAGAAGTTGCAGCGCAAAGCACAATACCAGGAGGCCTGCCTGGATCATCCATACTCTTTCTAGTCATGACCCTTACATCATCAGAACCTGTTGCAGATAACGTTGTCCACGCGTGTGCAGTTGAAGCACCAACACCGGAGCAAAAGCTCATTACCATTCTTTCAGCTAGCTTCAACATACTCTTCCTCCCTTCTGGGCTGGTAATCACTGTCCAAGAAAATCAAGAGTCAAGATTCTCTAGTAGAGTAGACCTTCTTGTCTCTGTGCTAAAGAGAAATTAAGATTGATCATAATACCACATAAATCTCCTGCTGGAATATTGATCGCCATGGAACTTGCCAGACGTTCGCATTGTCGATCTAAGATAGCCACCCAACGTTTTGCACCGAAAGCTAAACCCGAATTAATTAGTGGCCTGTATAAACTGTGGACAGATCTATCATCCACTTCGATGTGCTCTATCCATGTCACCTACACGAACATCACCAGATCATAGTTACCAGCCTATTCATCGTAAAAGTGAGCAATCTACTAGTGAAAGTAGTAATTTAGCCTGATTGGAAATCTAATTGCTACCTTTGAGTAACCATTTGGCAAGTCTTGAATCACACAACCTGATAGCCTTCTTCTACTCCTTGCTATTGGACTAGGCCGTAAATTGTCTAAGGAAACATCAACCACTGCCCAAGTTCCATCTACATGCTGCTTACAGTACCTCACAAAGTAATTTTCACGGGTTGGAACCAATGGTGAAGGGACTTGGAATTCTGCTGTCATCTACGATAGAAAATTGACAGATTTGTGTGAATTAAGAAGTTACTGAAATAACTAGAAACATTGTTTTAATTTGATTAGGAGTTAATAGTTCTTCAACTTGTTTAATAAGTACCACTTGTAAGGCTCCATTGTAGTTCCCAGCCACTCCTGTCGATAGGATTTCTAGAGTCATTGCTCTTGATACAATACTACAGAACACAGTAGACCACTGATTCTGGAAACCAAAAATTAAAGCAAGACTCAATAAATAATTCCGATAATTTTTCAAAACTAAGATAATCAACGAGAAAACCCACCACATCCATTAGAATCTCGACAAGATTAACATGATTCATGATAACAACTGCTGATTCCCTTGAAGCTTCCGATCTTAATCCCAAAGGCCTTGGCCCAATTCCTCTAGGGAAAGCTCTTAAATATTCTTCCTCGTTAAGCACCTCAGTAGTACTGTTCTCACCAGGAACCCACAATGGGTCTCCTGCTTGAGCCATTCTCATTAGTTCTTCCATTGCTGCAACAGCAAGTTCAACAATCATTGGCTTCTCTGCTTCAGTAGGCCCAGTGATTGATCTTAGAAAATCAGTAGCTCCATACATTTCTCCTACATAGCCCGATTGCGTTCCGAAATTGCTAACTCCAAGGTCAAGAGATCGTGAAGGTAAATGAGACGAAAGATGGGACAAAGAAGATATGGGTTTGCCAATATATTTGGCTGCAATTCCAGATAACCTATCAATCTGTAATCAATCAAAGACGCAATTCATTATGTGCAATTTTGAAAAGAGACAGATAAAAAAAAATTGAACATGTCATTTCTTGGTAATAACCTCTTCTCTTAAACGAGCATTCTCGATCCTCAAATGTTGCTCATCAAAGGAAATTTCACCAAGGGTTGCTGGTCCACCGCAATTAGGGCATGAGGCATTACTTAAGGCTTCCTTGTACCTATTGTTCTCTGCACGAAGTTTCTCATTTTCAGCCTTCAGAATTGAATTCTCTTGTCGTTCATGTTGAGCCTATAGCGGATAAAGGATGTACAAGAAAAATAATTATATAGAAATGGCTTTTTCAAAAAATAAGGTTGGTTATGATAAGTATCTTACCAAGAAAAAGAGAACTTATATTTAAGTAGCTCTATGTTATTTCCACAAGTAATATGTACATATGTATATGCAAGAAAGAGAAACTTTCCTTTGTTACATTGCAATGTACAAGCAAGGAAAAAAAATGATTCACAGTGGGGCTAAAGTGCAGCAGTTGCGTTACCTTCATTTGTGTGCGCTTGTTCTGAAACCAAAATTTTACTTGCAATGGCTCTAACCCTAATTCACGGCTCAGTTCCTTTCGTTGCTTATCGTCAGGATGAGGGCATTCCTTGAAGAAACTGGTTCAAAAATCCCCAAAAATCAATAACCAAGAAAGAATAAAGCATTTTATATACACATTATTAATCTGAGTTTAAAGAGTAAACAGTGACATCTTACGCTTCCATTTCCTGGATTTGGCGCTGGGTATGGCGGTGGTAACGTTTCTTTTTAGGACGTTGGTTAGGATCTTGATCATCTCCTGAAGGAGCTTCAGTGGTCTCAGTGCCTGATTTGGTTTCATGATCATAATCATCATCTTTAAGATTCCCTAATTCATTTTCAGAGCTCTTGGGCGTCATATCGAACATATGGTGACTCTCAAACAAGGCTGGTTGAAACATTTTGATAAAGCGACAATAAAAATTAGTAGTCTACAAACAGTTTTTTCAATCTGCAATAAGAGGGCAAAGAGTGGGATCACTATATAGAAAAATGAGGCCGTGTAATGTAAAACATGTTAACAGAAATGAGTGAATGAGTTCAGAAGAGACAATGTTATTTAATAATGTTCTGTAAAGAGACAACCAAAATAAAGATGAAATAGGTTGCAGCAAGATGGAGAAAGAAGATAAGTCAGGCTAAATTTTCTCCTAATAAATGTTAGATGAGCTGTGGAAAGCGAGTCATCTGTATGACACTGTCGAAGTAGTTGTACATGTATAAGTACAAGTGAACCTCTCTATCTCTCTCTTTCTCTCTTCGGGATGGAGTACTAGTGTTCATAACCAAAAGGGTGTTTCCTGAAACGTTTCTATTAACCTTGCTTAAAACAATAACTAATCTAAATGACTCTAAATGCATTGTGCATATATGAGATATGAGTTAATAAAAGGATGAGCACATCGAAATAAACCCACATAAAAAAATCCCTCTAAAATGTAATTTCTAAACACCCAAGATGAGGTATAATCTGAAGATAAAAGAAAGGGCAAAACTAAACCTTAACCTGATTACTGATTGCTTAGCTCTGAATTAACTCCTTTTTCCCCTTGAACATCCTTCATGCTTGAAGGGATACCTCACAAACCCTAAACAGTTGCATCCATATCTGTCCCTTTCTCTATTCCTTGAAAGAAAGGCTAAATTATTGGCTATTTAGGGTACGCTACTGTGTGGTTTGGTTTAGGTTTTAAATAGATTCCCTAAGGAAGTCTGAGAAACAGCTAATAAGATTCGAACATGTAGCAAAATAGCAGAAATGACTAATGTTAAGGGCTTTTAAGAAAAGACACAGCCCTTTCTAACCTGACGTGCCAAAAGACTAAAATTAGAAAAAAATAACTTAAGGAGTTGACACTGACTCAACCACCCTTTGACAAACCGATTTCAACACCCACTCACTGTACCAAGTTTATAATGCCTAGTCACAAAGATCTCGCCGAATCCCCATTTCAACTCTGCAAAAATTATAACCGATATCATCTGTAATTTCATGTTAATATGAGATATCATCAGTGAGATAACATGACATCTGGTCATTAAGACTTAAGAAGAGGAAAGAAAAACTGGTCGATATATAAAACTGAGGGTTTTGTAATATAAGTGAGTATGATATGGACTGACCTGCATATATAGAACCTTTGAGTCTAAACCCTCTTATGGTTCCGAGCAGAGCAGCACGCTAAAAGAAGAAGTGGTTTTGGGTCTGTTTCGGGTAGGGTAACCCTAATAAAGGCTTTAAGAGAAATACTGTAATGAAGATGAGAGAGAGAGAAGGAGAAAAACCGAATAGAAAAAAAAATGAAGAGAGATAGGGAGAGGGCTTAGAGGAGGGTGAGAAAAGGGAAAGGAGAAGAAGAGAAGAAGAAGAGGAACAGGTGGAGAAGATGTGGCAAGAAAGGAGTTATTGCAGAGCCTACTGAGAGGTTGCAATAGCATTTATGGAGGGGGAGAAGAGTAAATGCAACATAGAGAAAGATAAACAGAAAGAAAGCTCGATGAAAATTGCGACTTGTATTAAAAATTTTGCATTGCTTCTACAGTGTAAAATCTTTTGCGCAAAATAAAAAAAGATTTTCAATGCTAATTGTTTTAAAAAAGTAATTACATATTTATAAATTAGAAACAGAAATATTTTAGTGGTAATATGTCATACAAAAATTAATTAACTATTATATAATCATTTTTATAATAAATTATTATATCTAATTATAAATATACCGTATAATGGATATAAGGATTGAGCATGTTTAATAAGCAATTATCGTGCATGTTTATATTCCCCTTTATGACTTGCATGCTTGCTTAATTAGCCAAAGCATGAACAAATAGTAGGCAGTACCCTTTTTATTTTGAGGCAAACACTTGCACTAATCAATTGATTATTGACATAGTTCAGGCTGGGTTCCTGTAAATTAGTTTGAAGATACGTTTAATTTTTAAATTATTAAAGAAAATTCATAAAGCATGTGATATTCACTTATTCATTAATATATATATATATATATATATATATATATATATATATATATATATATATATATATATATATATATTCTCCATGTATATAATATATTACCTATATTTCCAACTACTGCTTGAACTAATAGTTATTGCAGCGTGCCAAAGTTAAAATTAAAAATTATAATAGCATGAAATTTTAAATTCAATCATAATTGCCTAGATAATATTCATTGTTCAAAGAGAAATATGATTATATAAAATGTCAAGAATATTTACATTTTTTAAAACCTTACATAATTACATGATTGAATCTTATCTAAAAACTGGAAGTGCATTATAGTGATTAATGTGATGGTTAATGATCTTATTGGAATAATTTCAATGAGTCCAACAATTCAGAATTTGGACAATAACAAGTAGTTGATTAATTGGAGTGCATCTAAAAAGGTCCTGACATTTTTTGTATAAACAATTAAGAGAGAGTGTTTGATTTAAAGATTTGATATAGCTGATAGATGTTTCTCACTTAATAGTTATATTAAAGCATTTTATAAAGACTTAAACAATAATAACCGATAGCTGATTTAGTCCCAATGATTAGTGTTAGTTTTTATTTTTATAAAGAGTTTTTTTTATATATATAAATACACATGAAAAAAGAAAGACAGTCTCTAATCTCAGCTTTAGTGTTCTTTTATTTCTTCTCTCTTTTCAAATTGGTTACTGGTTTTGTGAGACAAGGCAGAAAACTATCGATCTCTTTAAGGATATAATCACGGACATAATCACATAAGGTACTCTATATATATATTAAAATTTTTATTTAAAAAGCTATCTCATAAAATAAAAAAAATGAGCATGCTTTTTATATTCTTCATAAAAGAATTATTATTTTTTATTTTGATAAATGTATTCTAATATTCTATGTATTTTATTAATTAATATTTATCAAATTTATTTTTCTATTGATGAAAAAAAGAAGAAGAAATAAAAATAGAAAATTGTTAAGATTTATAAGAAATAGAAGTAAAATAAAGAGTGACATATTAAAGTCTTTACATTAAAATATTTTTTAATATATAAATGATAATCTTTAAAGTAATAAACATCATTAGGATGCTCTAATATGAACCAGTGATATGCGCTTAAATGGAAACTTGGCACAAAAGAACGCATTAAAATTAGCTGTGGATAGCTTTATTTGGATTATCTTTCCTTTATGTGGGCAAGTTCAATCCCCTTCGGAAACCTAAAAACCAACGGAGTTGGGAATTCATTTTTGGGTGTTCAAATACAAACCTATGGTTGTATTCAGTAATCTTCAAGTTTCTGGGTCCTATTCTCCCAGGAATTTCAAACTTCAATCATCAGTATATTGACTGTTACAGTACTTGGAATAAATTATTTAAGTAAGTATATAACATTTAAATTTAACACTCCATTATACATATTTAATAAAATTAAGTCATAATATTATTACTATTTAAAATGATGGATTTTCAATTAAGCATCTATAATTAAATTTAAATGATAGCTTGATTGTCAATTGATATGAATACATTTAGATTAGATGTGCTGTCTCCGTTACTAGAATCAAACAGAAAAGGAAAAAATATATAAAATATTATTAAAAAGAATGAGATAGAAAATAAAAGTTGCATATAACAAAGGCAGTGGATCCACATCAATAAATTTAGTTTGGTGGGAAGCGATGATGTCACCCCCATAATATTAATATAAACAAAATGGTTCAATTTTTTTGGTCAAGTCATTTAGACTTTGTTTTGGTCGACCCCACTTTTATATCTAACAATTTCAATTTCTTTCAGTTTCCCTTTTTCTTTTTTCTATTTTTTTCCAAGAAAAAAAAAGAATTTTATTTAATGTTATCTTCTTGATCATGGAAAATCATCCATTGAATGAGCATCTGATATCTGCAAACTGTAAATTACTGCAGATTTATTTCTCACTCAATTTGTTCACACTAACTACATAATCTTCAAGGTTTTCTAGAATCTTTTTAAGATTTACAGCCTTCATTAGCAGCTGTTTCCACGTAAATTTTATCTTCTATTTTCTTGAAGAATCTCTTTTTTTATCTTTATAGATTGGATACCTTTATTTATAGAATTTTTTTAATGTTTTTTCTTTGCGTATAGAAAAACCATGCACTCTGAAGCTTTTATATTTAAACAATATAAATTTAGTGAATTATTGATGATTATTATAACTGATAACATGACTCGCAGTTCCGAGAAGAAACAAAAATCTCTTTGAAAATTACTGTTCGAGGTAGCCGCTGTGCTACACATGAATTGGCCTTTATACTGTAAGAACTAATTAAGAGGAAGTTTGTCGTTTAATAATGTTTGTTAGCTCTAAGTGGAACGCAGCAACACTAAAACAACCGACTAATTTTGTAAAGAGAAGAGAAATTTTTAAGTAAATGTTATCCATTACCTCATTCGTAAATATATCAATGAAAATGGTTCACGTCAATTAATAATATCACATGATTTTATATGTTTTTATTACATATAGATCTATTTATAAAACTAATTATTCTAAATAATATAGTATTATTAGTTAATTTAGATCATTTTTATTAAATGGGTCTAAAATGATATGATAAATAATATATATTGGATTAAGCTTTTTAATTAGAAATCATTTTTATTATTGTCATATTCTGCTTCTCAAATCATTATAAGTGCTAAAGCAACGAATCATTTAATTTAGTAGTTTCTTTAACTTTATTAACTTTAGATATAAAAGAATAGTAGTTTAATTTTATAAAGCCATATAAAATATTTTAATATAATAAAAATAAAAATAAATACCATCTGTATATTAGATAAAAAATGAAGAGAAAAATAATAATTATCTCATAAAATTATTCCGAGATATTTATAAAAAAAAAAAAAAAAAAAACTATTGCATTTGTTTGCTTGTTTAGTTTCATAAAGTCTACAGATGTTTTGCTTGCTCGTCATATATTCTAACAAGAGTAAGACATAATCAATAATTCTAGTTACAAATTCTTAAATTCAGAAGCAGAAAACAAATTATTATGTGATGTTTACATATCAACGGGCTGCTCGTGTGGGGAAACAAAATTTATAAATACTGTTAGGCTTAGACATATATATGCATCGGAACAACATTAAATTCCATCGAGAAATCACTTTCAACTGTTAAGTGTTTCACTAACTTATATTTTGAAATTGAAACAAAGGCTCCAAAGTTATTGGTGTAATAAGCATATAGAGATGAAACTGTAGCCAAAAAATTTTCCCCACCTGCAAAATTTTTTGAAGTATCACCATCGTCTGCTATCTATCTTTTTCAACTGAATAACTCGTTTCTATAATTAATCCTACACTTTTTGACCCACAAATGTGTACCCTTTGCTTATAATTTCATCTCAGTTCAATAATTTCAATGCAAATCAATATTGAGGAAGTCCAGGTCCACGGTATTCTCAGCCAGGCCGTTCAAAAGCTGACCTTGGACTTGCAGAAGGATTGAGCATGTTGCGGCACAACAAATAGAGAGATGTCACAAGTGGTGAAAATGGTAGCTTCTACCTTGAACAAATCTAAGAAGCTTGCTTTTCCATGCAACGTTGAAGCTGCAGTAAAGTTCAAGATCCCAACTATAAGAAAGTCGTGCAAGAAATTATCATCTTCGAACAACTTATTAGCAAATATAGTGACAGAAGTACTCGTATCATGCTTCTTTCGAGCTGGAACTGTATCAGCAGGAACTGGAGCTTCACCTATTACATTTCCTCTATAACTGACGTAGGCTGTACTGTTACTATACTTGAATCCTCCATAATTTTTGTTATCAATTATAACTCCAACACCTAATGTAATGTTTAGAAAGAGCTGTGGCCACGCTACCTTGATGTTTTCCAAGGCAACTGATCGAGTGATAACGTTAGGTTCTTTAGGCTTAAAGACTGTGAAGTAGAGGATGACAAGAACTACTGCTATTATGACTGTGAGAATAGCAGTGATACCACAACAGATTTTTAGGCCACGATATGACCTTCTTTTGCCTTCCATGGATTCTTTGTATGATTTTGAGAAATGGGTTGGTTTGAGAATCTGTGTAATCAAAGGGTACTGTATTCATATTTATTAGCTTATGGATATTTCTGTATGTACTTTCTCCAAGTGTGGAGATTTTTCCAA
This sequence comes from Ricinus communis, assembly GCF_019578655.1. Classification (NCBI taxonomy): domain Eukaryota; kingdom Viridiplantae; phylum Streptophyta; class Magnoliopsida; order Malpighiales; family Euphorbiaceae; genus Ricinus; species Ricinus communis. Next base: position 31,264,928 of record NC_063260.1, on the reverse strand, counting down.
TGTGAGTAGCAGGAATGGTTGAAACATGCTGAAACAAATTTTTGTTTGCTTTGACATGGAGATGATAGCAATGTTGTTCAAACAAAAAAGAAAAAAAAAGAAAGCTATGGAAGAAGGACGGTTTGTAAGCATATATGTTTTAAGCATTCTTGTTTTCATGACATTACAATGTATGTTTATGGATTGTCTGCTTCGAACATGTTAGTCGCAGTCGACAGAGACATTTGTGGTTAGTTAGTACACATCTGTAGTAGAACAGCTGTCCTAATTGCTTCCCAACCTAAACACTAAAAAGGGTAAAACCCGATAAATAACCATCTATCTATATTTATCAGTATTAAATAATTCTAATTATTTATAATAAAAAATTTAAACAACACGTTTTGATAGTGTAACTATCATATAATATGAACTTCTTTTCTTTCTTTTTTCTTTTTAAATTTATATTACTATATTATTAGATAATTATATTACAGTTTCTGTACAGTATTCGATTAATAAATAGTACATTTCACATGTGTTTTTTTATTCGGTTAAAGGTATGAATTATTTTATTAATATATAGCAATTTCTACTCATATATTGTAATATATATTATGAATTATTTTAAAATAATTTCTAAAGTTTGCAATTAAATTTCATATCCACAAATTATTTTCAAATAAATAAGTTTAGGAAATTAACATCAAACTCAGATGACTAGTGAACTTTTTATTAATTTAAAGCAATAATTTACATAAAGGCCCATTACGCCATAGAAGCCCACAATTGCCCGAATGGCCAAGTCCAGAAGTCCCCACACTGCAGGAGACTAGCAGTCTGACGCGGTTAAGGCTTGGATAGGACCATGAGTGGATCGGACTGAGTTGGGTTACAGGGTAAATCAACCCAGACCGATTATCTTGTCACCGAGTTATTGAGCTCACTCTCAGCGAAGCTCATCACGATTACGAGTTTCGGCCTGAGTTCTATTTGACTAAATTATTTCAATGAACGTTAATATTTATAATTTTAGTTTTCTAAATGAAATTTATAGACTTTACTTTCTGCATGTATTGACACAAATTGCATTAATTTAAACTGTTTTAAAATGAATTTTACTAATTAACTATAAAGTATATAACTAATTTATAATTGAATCATCTCACAAAAAGTATAAAATAATAATAGAAGATTTGTTTTAAGTAGAGTTAAAAATAGCGTTTAAGGGTTGTAATAGCATTAGTGTTTCATTGGTGTTTTAGATGAATATTTATAGGAATAATGTTATTTATAAATGATACATTTGGGATTAGATCAATAACTGAATGAATTTATTTGAAAATTTTTTAGATATCTGCAGTAAGGTAAGTTGGAGTGTTCAGGTGCAATACTTAAAATATTAGTATTTGAAATAGAGGCTCGGATAAAATGCATAAATGGTTGGAAATGTATTACCTCACAAATGAGACTTGAAGATTGAGTATTTATGGTGCTGTGAAGTCACTAATGAAACGTGGTTTCCAAATGTGACAAAACGGAGCACGTTCAGCTATTTCTTTAGACATCATGGGTCTGCTTGCTGGTGGCTCGAGACGACGATCTGGCTATGATCATGCCTTAGAGCGATCTACATTATTTGAGTTTCCTGTTTCTGATGAGTTCAGTCCCTGAGTCAACGGCGAGATAGTTGTGCCTAGCCTTGAAGATTCCTGTTTATCTCGGTATGTATTAGTATCAATGTTCGAAGTGATCCTAAAAATGAGAAGAGACATAAATTATGATATTTTAGTGGTAGTAAAATTAGTTGGTTGTCTATGCTGAATATGTTGAATGGTATAAGTGAGTTTTTAAGGCAATTTCTTAACTCACTTAGGCATTTGTTTCAATGAACACGGGTCTCCATCAGATTGAATTAGCAAAAGAATTCGATTACCAAATTAAGAATAATCCACATTTCATTGCCTCTGTTACAAATATGGAAATTAAAATTAGAACTAAAAAGAAAATTGCGTCTCACTATGCCAATGTGGCCGATTGAACAATCAATGAATTTGCTTCAGACATTTTCCCACGTACACTTGGTTTCTTTATCTTCCACGATCCATCCATATAATTAATTTACAAAAGTTTTGCTCAAATTTCCTACATATCTAGCTAGGCTCCTGATGCTTGTTGTTCCCATGGAATCCTGAGTACATAACGGGGAACGTCTTACTGGGCACATTTGTGGTCTTTTTCTGACCAATGTTCATATTCTTTTACACCATTTTCTAGACTTGTAAGTTTGATGTGGACTCCAGTTCACGGTATGTAGCTTTAGACTTCATTGCTGCTAGAGAAGATCTTGAAGAGGATGATGATAAGAATGTCGGGGAGGAACTTGACTTCTTTTTCCTTTTAGATTTCTTTGGAATGCTACTTGGAGGATCTGATGATGGTACAATGTTGCTGAACGATTTCGTGGACATTGGTTGACTTCCAATAGACTGATCGAAATCTGTTGCAGAAATATCAAAATAAAACAATTAACTTAGCAGAATTTTATTAGTAAAATTAGTTCTACCCATTGATTTATTATTTACACAAGGCATGAATTCTATGGTAATAAAAATAATGATATCTCTATTCCAAGATCAATAACAAGGAATGACCAGCATCCAAGCCATAATTGGTTGGGATCACATGAGGAAAAAAAAGAAGAATTCTACCAGCTAGCAAAATTGTGTGTATGGTCCACTAGAAATTGTTTTATAGTTATGGCCAAAAACTATAGATTCCCTCGTTACAGAAATGAATTGTCTCGTGACACAAGAGCCAAAGTCTCCATGTTCTTTAAAAAAATAAAATGGAAAAAGGAAAACCCTAAACATCTCCCTGTTTGAAGCAAAGAATCTGATAAACTTTTGCAATACCAAACAAAATTAGCTTCAATAAATTAAAAGAGGCAAATATGTACGTTTTCCCCTAGCATCTGACACATCCCATTCGTTGTCTTCTTATGCAATACTCCACATGGATAATTAAGGGCATTGCTCCCATGGCTTTCAATTACTGGGCAATCTCTCCCGCATAATAATATTTTTATTTTTTTGATTTCATTTAAATAATGAGTTGTTGGTGGTGGGCAAATACATTATCACACTCAAAAGAAATTAAACAGAAATGCAGAATAAAGAATAATAATAATAATACCTTGAGAGGACCATGGGGAGAAGTTAGCAATTGAATCGGAATCTCTTGTATTTGCAAGTGTTGTTGATGAGAAATCAGGAGGTGTCTTGAAATCATTCATCTGCAGTGCCCAATAAAAATTAATATTATGTTTGAAATTAGAATTGTTTAAAGAGACCTTATATTATTTCTAAAAATCCCACCTAACACTTTGAATTGTTAAATGGTATTAAGAAGTTCACCTAATATTTCTTTTTATATTAATTGAGTTCTTCTGAAAATACATTTATTTAGTGAAAAACATGTAGAAGCGTTAATTTGAGAACAACAAAAGAATTTACAGATTACACATACCCAACTGGGTGCACTACCAGAAGGGCCATCCCACCCAATATGTGCCACATGCTTGACATCTGTTGGGTACCCAATTTCCATCTCTCTTTCCTTCACCACTGCAAAATACATAAAACATACAAAAGGACTAATTTTTCATATCATCAAATCATAAGCATGAATACTTATGTGCATAAAATAGTGCTTAGAAAGATTTAAGTTCTGTTTAGTCAATTCAAAATTTCAGAGATTAAGAGAAAGTGGATAGGATTCTTTCAGCTTAAAGGAAATAAATACATTTCCAGAAAAAATAGAATTACCGAAAATTTGGGAGATGAACTTGAAGCTGCCCTTATAGATCCCTTTGATCTTGGTTGCCATGAAGCAAAATTAAAGTAATGAAAGCCAATGCAGCAGCAATGAGAATGAAGGGGAAAAAAAGGGCTGCAAGAAACTTAAGCAACAAATGTACTTATGAGATTGTAAAAATCATTAATATTTTACAGCAGAACGAGTCAAGAACAGATATAAAATGACAAACAAAAAGAAAAGGTACAGCAACTTAGCAGAGAAGAAAATAAACGCATGTGAATGTAAGAACTATTTTCCCTGTGATTGAAGGTTGGAATCTATCCTTTTAGATTAAAATAGTAGAAAAAAAACTGTCTGCAACTTTGCGTTTAATAATTATTCAGAAAGCAGAGAAAGAGAAAGAAAAGTCTGTACCTATAAAGAATGGAAGCAAACAAATGGGAGATTCAAGAAAGAAAGAGTCTCTCCTGGTCCATCTTCTCCGGGAAATATTGTTGCAAGGCACTACCCTTGATGTTTCTGCTATAACAGAAAATCTTGATGATAAAAAGGGTCTTTCAGAACACGGCAAGAATGATCAAGAATTAGAGAATAGATAATAAGAATTAGGAGGCGGCTTTTGTTTTGTTTTCTGGGTTTGGATAATAAGATTAAGAGGTGAGGTGGTGCAAAAATGTGAGAAAATGCTGAATGCTTTATTTGTTGGTGAAGGACAAGGTGAAGGAGTACTGAAAAGCCTGGAAACTCAGGTCCCTTTTATGTCTTATATTAAAGGCTTCTTCTATTAAACAAAGAAAAGTTAAATTAAATTTGAGTAGAGAGCTCTCTTAAAATGAGGAAAAATATTAAAAATTCAGAAGAGAGAGAAGAAGTTATGTTTGTGCAGACTGCAGTGTTTGACTTCTGGAAAGAGTAACTATGCCTCGTTAGTTGGCTCCCTCCCTATACTTAAATCTCTTTTTTCTTTGCTTAATTAACATGCAAAAAAATGTTAAGACATTCTTAAAATGTCTTGAAATTAAGAAAATAGTTTTACAAAAATTTCATGAGTAAAAATTGGAGGAGATAAAGATAGACTGTAGTGCTGTGCTTGAAGTTGAGACCCATTACAAACGAAAATGGGTGTCTATTAGAGATGGCAATTTGTTTCATATCCAACCTAAATGCCATAAAATACTTGTCTCCTATTAGTGATGGGATGGGATGGAATGGAATGGATTTAAGCTTTTCTGTCCCGTAATACATCCTAAACTATGTCCTAAATATTTTTAGTACAACTAATCGATATATGTGATGCATCAAACTATTGGGTGTGATATTGTGTAGAAAAAAATTCCTCTAGAACAAATGTAATGTTATTATATAACTATTTTTATTTTTTGTAAATTATTTGGGTAATTTAAAATGGGTCTTAAAGTTTTACCATATAATAGAAAAAATCATCACTATTTGAAAATAAAATTTAATAAAATTTGAAGTTGTGATCTGAATAGAAACTTGGGATGTTATAGTAGTATATAAGAAGAAGTGTGGTCTTGTTTGGATAATGTCATCTTACTAAACATAGAAAGTGAATGGAATTGAGATAGCAAAGGTGAAATTAATGCTGTCATATCTTTCCTTCCAACTGTTGACTAATAACCATAATTAATACACCTACCTACTTATCACTATTAGATTCTCTGAGTTCTTTAAGTAATTTTTAAATATAATAAATAAATTTAAAAACAGTAACTTTTGTTTTCATTTGATTTTTTTTTTAAAAAAAAAAAATTGATACAGTTTTCTATAAATAAATATGTCAAACTCTCTTTCAATTTTTAACTAAATTTTTACTTTTTTAAACCAACTCAAACGAGTTAAAATAGAGAATAAATCTAAATTAAATTAAAATATTTATATGGTTTTACACCTTTAAATATTATTTATATTGATAAAAACTAAGATAATTCTAAATTATTCTTTTAATATTTATTGTCGATGTTGTAAAACTAACAACAAAAATTAAAAAAAGAAAAGAAAAACTGTCATAACTAATAAGTCAAACAGCAGAACAATATAGAACATCAGTTTTTATAAGCTCGGAAGGAATACCAAAGAAATGGAATTTCATAACTGTCAGATTATTTTTGGTTGATTTTTCGTGCCACCCACATGTATAATAAAATTTTATTTGATTTAGTGTTGTGTTTCTGCTAACTATATTTGTAATATTGGAATCAGATTCGATGTGCTTTCTCATATATAAATATAAGAACATTGTCAAAGTGTATTATAATTACAACCACTTGTTAGATTACAACACACGAACATTGCAATGACATCAGTGAAATGAATGTCTGGCAAATCTTGCAAAAGGGTATTGGTGCTATTGAAGCCACACCAAGTATGGCCAATGGTTGGAGCCACGTTTTTTTGCAGTAGCTGTTTCTTAGAAGGAAACAAAATCTTTAAAATCAAGTTTACATAGTATGAATTTGGACTAGTCACCTTCTTATTAAGACAATGTTTGGTAATGAACTAATATATATATATCTTCACATTTCTTTTATTTTTGTTTTTTCCTCTTTGCCCAGATTTGACATTGGTTTTAAAGTTATGAGATTTGTATGTGGAGATAAATTATTATGTTTTTGCTATTTGTCCCATGATGTCATTGCTTTTGTTATTAATATTTATTGTTCAAATTGGCAATTAGCATTTCTTAAATTAGCAGGAATCATAGAACTAGAGGAAAAAAACTTAAAAGTTTTATGAGATGATTGAACTGAAGCTTTTTCCCCATTTAATAACAAGTCAATGAGGATTGGCTGATATATAGTGAGAAATGAATCAAATGAAGAACTTGAGATACAATTAAGAAAATAGAAAGTATTTAAAACTGTGAGATTGCAAGTTTAAAAATCTGTGAAAGCCCAGTAAACTAGAGAGAATTAAAAAAGAAAAGGAAGCAATATCTTTTTATTTGAAGAGAAACATAAGGCCAAATCCATAAGTTATTCAAAGTCCTTCTGTAAAAGCAACTCCAGTAGACTTCAACCAAGCTCCTCCTTGTATCAGTTCAGCTACTGTAAATTTCTTGGCTTCAGTAGCACTAGTAATCACATGGTAACCTGGCCATTTTACTCTCTTACTAGTACCAGCGCCTGCTCCTTTGTTCATATACTCACCATAATACAATGTCTTCAGTGCAAATTCCCCATCCCAAATTGACCATCCAGCAGGATCAATGTGGTCGCCTATATTGGATTGCATCACCACAGTCCTTGAATACTCCTTCCATGGCCGACCCAAATATGATGGGAACGAGCCCTTAACGGGCTGAAGATCGGAACTTGCTATTACATCACATTTTTGGATTGAAGTTCCTGTATTTTGATTTGGGTCAGTTCGGCCTTGGGCTGTGACCATGTTCTTTTGTCCAGCCATGGGCTTTCTAGCTACTATTTTGCAATTCTGGAACACAGCAGCTGCATTGCCAAATATGAAATCTACTGTGCCTGTGATGAAGCTATCTCTATAGAAATGACGGTCGCTGTGCGCATAAAGAGTGTCTTGATACGCATCAATGCGGCAGCGGTTTATGACCGACTGATCGGAACCGACTCGGAGCGCCACTGCTTGATGCTTTTGTGGGCCGGCGGTGTTCTGGAACCATATGTCTTGGGCAATGAATCCATCACCAACAGCAGCTGCATAGACAGAATATGAGTACCGCTATTTTAGCCGGGAGAGCATTGAGCATATCATATTTGTATTGTTTCGCTTAATCTATAAACCAAAAAAGAAATTAACAAGTAAAAGGAAAAATCTTACCTACGGTTGCAGAGTTAAAAGTTGTTGATCCATCAACAACATTCAAGCTACCAGTTATGATAGTCGAATCCATGCTATCACCAACAAGCATTATATTCTTCTTACTATTTCCAATCTCCACATTCTCTTTATATGTCCCCTTCTTCACATAAATAACATATCTAGTCTTTCCATTATTTGGCGCAGCTGCCACTGCCTCTTTAACAGTCTTGTACTTACCACTCCCATCTTTCGCTACTATTACATCAGCATTAATATTCTTGCCCGAACTTTCCAAAAGTTTTCGATCCTTACTTGTTACCCACGATGGAAAATCTCCGTTCAATGGCGAAATCAGGTCGTTTTTCGCTGGTGATATTGCTACCACCATGGCTAGGGAGGTTCTTGCTCTTGTTATTATGTCCTTGAGACCTGGCTCCATGGTAGACCTGGCAAGACCTTTTAGGCCATCCAGACAAGTGACATGGTTAGTAAGCACAGTACTGAGCCATGAATGAGCATCAGCATGTGAATCAGTTGTCACGTTATCAAGAGCCAATACAGAGTTCTTGATTTTATCTAGAGATAGCTCCATCAAATCTACACAGTCAACTAGAGCAGCTTGATTTACAGGATCATTGATCATGATTCTAACATGGTTGGCTTCAAGGATAGCATTTTGTATATGGGATGTGGATTTTGTTAGCAAAACTTGAAGGAGTTTAACATGGTTCAGTTTCATGGTTGTGTTTGTGGCAATTTCTGAGACCATGGCTTGGCAAGATGCCTCGTCAGTGGCACGATCGCATAGGGTTTGTATTATTTGAGGATGAGAGAGGGTAATATGGTTAAAATGAAGGGTTAGTAATGCAGCTGAGCTTAAGATAGCAGCTATGGAGAGAACTAGATACAGAGTAAGTTTGTGGGGAGAAGCTTTTAGTGAGTCTAGCAGAGGCTGACCGGCAGTTGCCATGGCAGTAGCTAGTTAGTGTTTTATTCCTGTGCTCGCTTGAGCAAGCTTATGGTGTCTTATAGTCCTTAATTAAACAATAAAAAACTTATATTAGTGCATTAATATATCGAGAAGGTAGTATATATGTCATGTATTAAACTCAATGTATAGATCAAAAGATGTCGTTGCCTAAATAAATTAAGGCACCCGCGAATATGCTGTTTCTAAAAATTGTTTCCTAAATAAAAGCCTCATAGTCCGTATTTTTTAATTTGACTTTCTCCCAGATCCCACTTAAGTCTTTCTATAATATTATTTTTTTTTTCATTAACATCATAGTAATCAACCATTAGCTTAGTGGGCAGCACTTTAAAGTGTTCCCCAATTATGAAGTTCATTTTTCATACTTATAGAGTAATTTCCCTCCTCTTATCCCAACGAAAATGACTAATAGTGCCTCGCCACTAGAAAAAAAATGTTACTAATTTTCAAAGATAACTATGATGACCACCAATTGTATTATTCATTGAACTGAATCATGAAATAAATAAGCCAAATGCAAAAATTCTTTTTTCAATAGCATTACTAATGGTGTTTTCTGATCATTTTTCATGGATATTTAGAATCAAATGTTTCCTTTGATCAAGAAAAAAGTTACCTTTTAGGAAAAATGCAATTACTTTGGCTCCATGAACATCTTTCCTAAGTGGAGCAGAAATCGAATGCAGACAGCGCCATTTAGTTGGTGAAAGCCATCATGTGACTCATTTGAAACAATAAAAAAGAAAGTTGGTTTCCTCTTTATACATATGCTTTAAATTCGTAGTTAATACAATTATATGTAGTGGATAATTATACACCATCCTCCATCATGAAGGTTCTTTAACTCTTCTCATTGATTATCACTTTTGTATTTAATTAATCCAGTCTTTCGTTACATATTTTTTAATAGCACAGGGAGGATTATAGATCAGTTTGTCATATGCTTTTTTCTGGCAGTATAATTGTTTCTCGCAGCCAACTGATAAAGTTGTTCCATATTTCTTGATATTTTATAATAATTATGATATTGCTTAAGATGCTTTCATTTTTATGTAATGCAAATTGATTAAAATAATTAATCATAATTTATAGGAAAAAAGAGAGACCTACATTTCATCATTGCTGTGCTGAAACTAGTAGTAAAGACAGATGGGTAAATCAAGAGAGTGGATTCAATTAAAGAAGTTAATGTGCAAGTTTATCAAAATTGTTATTTTTTTAAAGGGTGAGTTTTGAAAGCTTACAAAACATTCATACTGACATTAACTTTTCCAAAACTTAAGTGGGCAATTACCCTCTTCCCTACAATGGGGCTTTGCCACAGGCTGGACCTAAAAGAAGAGAACCCAATGACCCAGCCCCTTGAGATGGCTTGGTATCCAGTCCAAAGAACCTAATCCTTCCTGCTATATTATCTTGCTAGTAAAGTAGCCATTAGTTTGTATAATTATCATGTTAATATGATATAATTCATTACAAGAGGAAACAGACATTTGAATGACCAAATTATTAAACTAAAGCCATAATGGAGTCTTAATGTCACTCCATCATATTAGACATAAATTCCAATAGCATTTCCTGTCATGTTGTAGTCCTGGAATGAATGAATAGAAGGAATACGTGAACAATATTTGTTGTTTTTAACCATGATACAATGGCTGAATAACAAACAGAGGATGAGAAAGCAGAATGTAAAACACAACACAAGAAATTCATTCAAGAGATAATGAAGATTTGATTATTCTGTCTTTCATCACATTGTATCACAACATCAATTTCCTAAAAACGAATTAACCATAATTGAGACGGAAAATGTCATTCTGCACGAAGAGTCCTCCTTGTACAGAGGGAATCAAGTGAAACATCTGCAACATGATAAACGTTCCTGTCAACCACTCATTTTGGCAGTGTCAGTCCTTCTTAATGGCATATTATATATACGTTAGCAAACACATATTTGTTATACATAATATATGATTTGGTTTTTCAAGATTTTGAAACACTCTTAACATAAATATGAAAGATAAGGTTTTAAAAAAAAAAAACTCAAATCCAAACCTGACTAAATCTTAAGGGGTGCTCCTCACCCGCCAATTGGAGGCTGCCACTGACAAAGACAACGATGCCACCAGCAAAAGAGGAGGGCTGTGTATCAATGGTGCTAATAGCATGCTTGCATTGATCAAATGGCAAGTTATTTAGCTTACTCGAGATATCATCAACGCCTAGTATCTTCTGACCTTCAAAAGTGAGCATGGAGCTTGGATGATAAAGAGATGCAAGTGAAGATCGATCATTATCGAAAAGGTTGTAGTAATGGTTCACAAATGCCTTCCCCACCGTTTCAACCTGTTCTTCCATTTCTTTTCTCTCTTCTCTTTTTCCTCTCTCTCTGCGTATTTAGGTTCTCTCCTTCTCTACCACCAAGCCATGCTAATATAATGCTGAAATGAATATGCTATAAAGAAAGTATAGAACATTGGCTTATGGCCGAAAGGAAAAAAGAGTGTTGCATTGTTTCCTTATTTTGCACGACTATGACCATAATATCCTTGCACAGTTTGATTATAGAAGGAAGTGTATCAAAAGGATAAAAGGGCAGAGGGGTAAATGGGGTTGAGAATCAGAACCGCTGTATTCTTACGCAAAGTTGAATGAATGGCGTTAAGAAATATAAAGAAGGAAGGGATCGCTGGTGTCAGACTTGAGGGCATCAACATAGAGCAGTCTTTTGAGCTTTTCGGCCGTCCATGTAAACTTTCTACGTCAGCTTTCTATAAAATGTCGAGTCAGAGCAATCGCAAATGGCAGACATTGGATTTAAGCAGGTTTTTAAAGATGAACACCGCATGAGCGCGAGGAAAATACGAAGCAAAAACTATGGAATATATCCTGAAATTGATGCCATACAGTACTTTTCTTTCCGAAGAGGGCATCTATGGATTCTTCTTATTGTTAATAATCTACAAAATTGGGTTTAAGACACATACATCGATTCAACAATAACCAGTAAGATTAATTGATTACACATAACTTTCCTGTCTCAAAAGTTTTAAGTAGTACCACTACCATGGGAGCATCTGATTGGCCTTTGCTTGCAAGAGGCATTACTTGCTTATACAAATCCCTACTACTGACAGTTTTCTTTTCTTTTTTTTTTCCAAATACTACTGACAGCTTCAACAAAGGAATCACTGGTAGAAAAACTTCAGGTTAGCAAATGAAGCGTCAGCTACGCAAAAATAGTAAAAAGATGATAGCGCCTAAGAGGGTAGTTAAACAAGTATGCTGGACAGACATTAAGCTCTAGTATTGTCCATGATCTGAACTCAGGATTCGATTGCCTATCAGAAGTCTTAACAAAGGCCTTTAATAAGGCCCACAATCCAATAACCCTTTTCCTGTGTTAACAACAAAACATAAAGAAGAGGCAAACACACAAGAACACCTTTAAATTCATCACCTCAGTGCAGTTTATGGAGCTAGAAAATCAACAACTCAACTAAGCCTGATTTCCCATTGAGGTAGTTAAATCCTATCATTTATATCCATGCACCCCATCCAAAAACAACACTGCAGTAAGGGCATATCATAGATGGCCTACTGCGTTCCCCATTCCCAGTAATCATATTGACTTCAGGTGTCTATCATGATCCAATTACCTATAAAATGCAAGTGACTCGACCCAGCTTATCATTGGTCATAATCTTCTCAATTATTAAGTTCATATATAGAGGTCGGGTCTAACAAAAGATCAGAACATCAGTGGAATGAGGAGAGAAGCAAAATCAATCACAAAATAAGAATCTTCTCTAAAAGAACCAGACATGCTGATTCTAGTAAAGGCTTCACTGGGCAACTGACGGAGGGATAACATAATTATTAATTAAACCAATTCTTTTCTAAAAGCCCCGCCGTGATGAAAAACCATATGCAAATACTAGAAAGATACATTTTAAGATTACCATAAATGGACTTTCATCTATTTGAAATCCAATGATGCAGGTGTTAGGAAAAAATTCTTGTGATTTCCAAAACCCAAAACCTAGAATGATGCCAACTTTCTGAATATGATAAAACTCTAAAGCCTTTCAGAAACAAGACAAACCAAAAGATAAGCACAGTTACACAAGTCACCTCCAATGTCCGCATCTAATACACCTTAATTTGGCCAACTGTAAGTCCCAACATCTAAATAAAACTGATTAGCATTTGGTTGATTGCATAAATTCCCTAAGAGTTTGACAAATGAGCCAGCCATGCTTGGGATGATTATTTGCTAATCAACACGCTGATAGAATTAAGACATCTTTACTGCTCTTAATCCAATAGAACCACAATTTTTCTCTCGGTATGTATACCTTAATCTTCATAAATCCGACATGCGTCATACACTAGAAGAATTTTCAGTCTCTAGACCTTGTTATTCCTATAATACAAACAAAAGAAGACCCAAAAATACAAACAAAATTGAGAACATAAGATGCTCCAGTTACCAGGTTGCACTAAAAGTGAGATGGACAAGACAAAATCTTCCGTGCAAACATATGAAATTGACCATTGTCAGCCACTACAACTTAGATATCTCTAGGAGGAACTCAAACAATACTCACAAGAAAATGCCATGAGATTCTCTCCGAGCATAAAGCATTCAGGCCCTACTGGAATAGTCATAAGTTTACAGAAGAAGGATACTAAGCAGGAACTTGTCATGAGGAAATCATTCAAAGAAAGATTAACATAAACAACTTCTTCATGCTATCAATCTCGTAATGTTAGTGTTTACTTCTACCAAATATATCATCAAAGGTAAACTAAACATACTTCAAATCACCAGGTAAAATATCAAATGCATTTAACACATATAACTTTTTGCTAAAAAAGGGGTATCTGTTTGGCAGAAAACATACTAAAGAGTTCAAATGGTGCTATTCTAAGTAAAAGTTATACATTGCAACATCAAATTGTTACACCAACATAATCTCACTAGAAAGCCAAAAAAAAGTCACCTTTTTCACTTCAAGAAGAATCCTCACTTCACTTCACATTACTTCCAACTTGAAGGCCAAAAAGCATGAACTCCATAGCCCGTCTTCCAATTATCCAAGTAAATAACCTTATTGACCGCCCAAAATGAAATCACAAGGGAAACAACCATAACGAATCTCTGAACAGTAACATTCTTAACCATAACAAGGACATGAGTAATAAATGCCAACAATAACCCAACAACTGTATACAGAAACCCAATAGCAAACCCTTCAGCTCCAAGCTGCATACCAGACCCTTGGTAAAAGAAAATCAACTTATTGGGATCGTTGCGGTCAGCCAAAAACATAGGCATTTTACGAATAATATTATGCATAGCACCAGAAACACTAAAGAAATACACAAACACAGCTCCAGACAACCATATTCTCCAATCGTGAAGCAATGTTTGACCAGTTAACAACTTCTTAATCATAAATGGCATCCATATTAACAAACAAACAATCGCAGAAATCATTTGATTTCTAGAAATTGGCGGCGGGCGATGAATAGGACCCACAGAAAGTTTAGTCCGGGACTCGATAAAATCAGACATTGACTCGGCCATTCTTGAAAAATCACCCTGATCCATAGCGTCAGAGTCTTTAGGGTTTTTGACATTAGGGTTAACGAGACGGATATGAGGGAGTGAATTAACGCCAAATAAAGAGAATGTAGACTGCGACTCTTTAAATTCAATGTCACAGAAAAACAGTTTACCGTAAGATGCGGAGGATTGATCGGCGTTGTTGTTGATAAACGAGGAAGCGACAAGAGAGAATTCGTGGTGTAGGTCTTGAAGGTGGAGTTCGGCTTTTTCGTGGAGTTGTTTGGCATCGAAAAATATTAGGAGTGAGTAAGGGCGCGGTGTTTTTGTTGAGGTTAAGAAACGCGAGATTGAGTGGTCGTTTAAGTGGATTACTCCCGTGCTTGATTGAGATTGGAGGCTTAGCAGTTCCGTGACGAGGTCTTGCGGATCAGAAGCGGAGATGGTCACGGAGGTGAAGAGAGAGAGGAATGTTGTTACGAGGAGGAGATGGGTGATTGTTAGTTTTGCAGAGATCGCCATTGTTGGTGGCGTTTAGGCGGAGTGAGGAAAATAATTTTTTGGTTTCTTTTGCCGTTGATTCCTGGGGATGACTCTGTTTCTCCTTTCCTCCCTTTGCATTCGTGTAGTATCCAATGAGAACTTGACATGTAAGCATACGACCCAGCACTTCTTTTACACAGAATACAGGGTGAAACGATGTAGTTTAGCCAATATAAACTACACCTAAGCTCCAAAGTTTCTTGCTTTTAGAAGAAATTTATTCAAAATTTTCTCTAGGAATAACTAATAACATGTGCAGTTACATAACAAGGAAAAAACATTGATTAAAAGCACATTTTACTGCTTGAATTGAATTCCAATATCAATCTTTTGTATGTTGGTTTATCAGGTTTAAGTCCCATATTCAACATTTCATCATGAAGTTTCATTGCTTTCCTAAGTTCCTTTGCACGGCAGAGTCCGCGGATTATAACTGTGAAACTTGCACTATTTGCCAATTTGAGTCCTTTCATATAATCAAATACTTTAATTGATTCTTCAACTCTCCCTTCTTTCACTAACCCACCAAGGAGTAGATTATATGCTGTTATATCCAGGCTTGCTTGCAGTTTCTCCAACGTATTATGCAATGCAAGAGCTTTGTCAGTCTGTTTGCTGGAGCAATAATGCTTGACTAATGAGCAAAAGGATAAAGTATCTGGCAATAACCCCTTCTCTAGAACCATATACAACAGCTCTTCTGCTTCTTTCCATCTGCGTTTCTTGCACAGCAATGTGATATATTTGGACAAACTAGAGGTACAAGGACTGAAACCTCTTCTCATGATGTCCCTCACAATTTCATATCCCTCTGCATACTGATCTTTCTCAGAAAGAAGATCTACAAATGCATCAGAAGCATTATCTTTTATCGTTAAACCCCTTTCCAATATCACTTGGTACAAACCAATAGCTTCCTCTAATATTCCTTCTATAGAAAATGCTCTTAGCATACGCCCATAAGTAGCATCTTGCAACCCAATCCTCTCATCACAAGCTCTCTTGAAAAACAATGTTGCAGCACTCACCTTCCCCAAATCACAGAGCTTTTGGATGATGGAATCATAATCGGATGAAGGACACTTGGAAAGCAATTGTTTTCCAACCATTATTGCCACTACTCTCTCAATCACTTGCAAATTTCTACATTTGCAAGCTCCATCTAGTATGGAGCTATAGGTGCTGAAACCAGGTTCAACTTTTCTATCGTACATCTCATTTAAGCGACAAAATGCAGCTTTAAAATCCCCATTTTTACTATAATAATCAACAACAGCATTATACATAACTGAATTACAAATACCCATATCTAGCAATTTTACAATTCTCTCGAAGTTCCCGTCTTTGCAAAGAATATGAGCAACCAAAGACCAAGTAAACTTATCTGGCAGAACGCCTACTCGAATCATGGCACAATAAAAACACCAAGCTAATCTTATCTCACTTTCTCTTTGCAGAGCATCAAGAAGTACATTACAAGCATGAACAGAAGGAGTACATCCAATAACTCTCATTTTTTTGTACACCTCTAGACCCTCAAGAAACGAACCCTTGTGCGAATAGAATTCAAGAACAAAGTTTAACGTACAAAGGAGAGAACTTTTACCCCTACAAGCTTGAACCATGGTCTCAAGAAACAAATTTGAAGGGTAGGTCTTTATCAGAGAATCCAAGATTTTCTTTGCGGCTCGGGGAAGATCCGACCCAAGAGAAAGTTGGATAACATGGCATTGAGATTTTAGGTCTGGATTGAAATTGAGATTGGTTTTGGCCCAGTTGAAGAAGTTGAGAGAGATTTGAGCATGGGTTTGAGTTTTGTGGAGGATTTGGAAGAAGAGAAAAGGTGTTAGCTTTGAGGAGAGATTGAGGTTTTGGAGAAGGGGGATCCAGTTGTTTCTTTGTAGTAGAATAGTGGAGATTTCAGAAACTAGTTGGTTTTGCTGGATTCGGGTTCTCCAACTGATTTTAGAAGTTGAAGTTGAATATGTTTTGCGAAAAAGAAGCATTTGAGCTCTGGCAGTGACCGGAAAACTGCAGTTAGAACGAGGCAACGAAGACACAAGAAAGGGAATTGTTTGCTCCATGTGAAAACGATGTCGTTTGTCTCATGGCCATAACGGCAAAAACAAAAAACCAAATGACAGCTGTGGGATTTGAACCCACGCCCTTTCGGACCAGAGCCTAAATCTGGCGCCTTAGACCACTCGGCCAAACTGTCGACTGATGGTCCAGGAACTCCTTCAAAATAATAAATATAATAACATGCCTTTCAACCGACATTTGCTCCTGCTCCATGTGACTAATGCTTGCTTGCTTGCATGTGACTGGAATGAATTAATGGTTCATGCATTAAAATAGTCATTTGCACATGATAATACACAACAATGGCCATGGGTATTTTATGGGAATATAACATGCAACAGCTCAATAAAAACTCAACTTGACATTAGCAACTTCACTAAACATTTAATCTTCTTACTAACATTCAGTAGAATGATGCACTTTGGCTTGGATTATGTCAATGTAAAACCTAAAACAATACCCAACTGGAGATGCTCAAGAAGAAGAAGAGATCCCTATATTAGAGCTGGCACTGAAATTGTCTTATCAATCCAAAATATAGGACCCATCTTTGCATATCAAGAAACGCATAGTTGGAAATTGCTTTTTCTCTTACAGCATCAAGTAGTCAATGATAGTAGTATTACGATCGCAATCAGCCCATTTACTAAGCTTCACAATAATGCAAATTGAGTAGGACCCTTTTTCACTCTCATGAATACTTCATAGTTAACTGGCAAATGGAACTGGACCATTAGAAGTCAGTTTCTTCAAGTGCAAACTACTAATCAAACGGCTATTAATTGCTCTTCTTGATAGAAGACTGCCCACATGTACTGCCTATACCTGATCGGTGAAGAGGATAATCTTGTTTATTTCTTGATGATTGTGATTAAGATGCTGGTTTTTGGTTATTACCAAGAAATTCAGTTGGCTCTGTTTCCCAGTAAAAAAGCTCTTATTTCTTCAAGTGTGATTAGCCATATCTTTGCCACTTTAACTCGCAAAAGAGCAGAGCTCGCTAGTAAAAAACATGTAGAGAAAACCATTTAAAAATAACCCTTGCGCCTTGTGTCTCGTGCCTTGTGCCAAAGTGTCTTTTCCTTTTTCTTTTGATTAAGCTAATTTCTAATTTGCAAAGCTGTTTCTTGCTTTTGCTGCCTATGTCGTGAAAGGCTATTAAGCAATTCAACATTAGATATGCTGCATTATTGCGATCTCCAGTTGTACTCTACAAGCCAAGAACTTTCTGATTACTATATGCACAAATCAAAATCAACTCCCTCTTCTCACTCGCAACATGTGGACCCCATCGCCATTTTCATTCCGCTAAGACCCACTGGAATGCAGCCTGGCTTTGCTCATTCCCCTGTTATTTATTTTGTCAAATTCCTAAATTATCCATCTTCACTTCCAAATCTATGATGCTATTTATTTCTATGCTTACTGCAATATGCCTTATATGGGTAAATTTGTACATGTGATGATATCAAGTAATTTAGTTTATATATCAACAACGCAAAATGTCAACTTAGTTTCCTGTTCTACCCTTCTCCATTTTTAAATTGCTGATCATTTACATATTGTAAGAGAAGATCCAGCTGAGAAAAGAAAAAGAAAAGCTCTTTCATACACTGCCTCTGAGAACCTTTCGGAGAAACATGAAGGGAAGGGTTTCCCCCATGGCAGCTCTTCTCTTCACTGCAGCTTTAGTGGCTGCTGTTTATTGCATATCATCTGAAGCAGCTGTTTCCAAAGGATCATTTGAAGACAATTTCAGCATTATGTGGTCAGAGAATCATTTTAAAACATCTGAAGATGGGCAGATCTGGTACCTCTCCTTGGACAAGGAAACAGGTATTTATACACTGACACATGCATTTACGATTCAATCAAAGATATATCTAATGTAAATATTCATAATGTCTTGCTTCATGTTCAAGATTTTATCCTTTCCTTGAACAGGTTGTGGATTTCAAACAAAGCAGAGATACAGATTTGGATGGTTTAGTATGAAGCTGAAATTAGTCGGAGGTGACTCAGCTGGTGTAGTGACAGCTTATTATGTAAGTCTTTCTTGAATCTTGATTTTTCATTGAGCATTCAAGGAAGTTGCCAATCTGTATTATGTATTATTATGGCAATGATGATTTACTTTTGAAATGGAAATATTATTGCAGATGTGCACAGAGAATGGCGCAGGACCAACAAGGGATGAGTTGGATTTTGAGTTCTTGGGAAATAGAACAGGGGAACCCTATTTGATACAGACAAATGTATATAAAAATGGAACTGGTAATCGCGAGATGAGGCACATGCTTTGGTTTGATCCCACTGAGGAGTTTCACACCTATTCCATTCTCTGGAACAACCATCAGATTGTGTAAGTTTTTCAATTTCAGGTTCATTCTACCCATTTGAAAATTCTTAAATTCAGATCTTGGCACTTAATACTGGTAATATGCTAAGACAAATTTAATCCTAAAATTTGATAAGTGCTATAGCCTTACAAGAAAAAAAAAAAGTTTCAGAAGTGGAGTACTTGTCCCATACTACAGGAGATGAAGTTTTTAAAAACCTGAAAAGTCGGGCAATGGGCATGCCATACTGACTCGAATTGGCCATTGAATGACAGGTTTTTTGTAGATAGAGTACCAGTAAGAGTTCACAAGAACAATGGAAAAGAGAACAACTTCTTCCCAAATGAGAAGCCAATGTACCTATTTTCAAGCATTTGGAATGCAGATGAATGGGCAACAAGAGGTGGGCTAGAGAAGACAGACTGGAAAAAAGCGCCATTTGTGTCCTCATATAAGGACTTTAGCGTTGATGGTTGCCAATGGGAAGACCCATACCCTGCATGTGTATCAACAACTACCAAGAATTGGTGGGATCAATATGATGCTTGGCATCTTTCTGATTCACAAAAAATGGACTATGCTTGGGTCCAGAGAAACCTTGTCATCTATGATTATTGCAAAGACACTGAAAGATTCCCAACTTTGCCAGTTGAGTGCTCACTGAGTCCATGGGATTGATAAGCATGAGACAGATTATTAAATATTTTTTGTTTACTGTTTTTATTATTTATTTATTTATCTATCTTGACATGAGTGTATAATTTGTTTTCTTTTGTCCCCATCTTTATATTGCATTAATGGACCTTTATTTCATTTTATTTTTTTAAACTTCTCTTATGTTCACTTCCAAAAAAAATGATGGTTGTTAGTTTTTCTTTTGGAATAATTATAAAAATAATGTATAAATTTGTTAAGATTTGAGAATGAAGTGTTTAAATTTTTAAAAGTTATAATTTAGTGTGTAAAACTGAAAATTATTAATATATAAGTATATAGAACTTGTAATTTATACATAAAAAATTTGATAATTACAAAAATGGTATATAAAATTATTAAAATTTGACAATTAAATATTCAAACTCTTAAAAAATTATAATTTAACATATAAATTTAGTAAATATTTACGACTAAATATATTTAGTAGGTTAATAGTAATTGCGGATTTGTAACTTTAAAATATATATTATGAGCTTAATAGGTTAATAGTAATTGCGGATTTGTAACTTTAAAATATATATTATGAGCTTAAGTAGATTAAAAATAAATAATATGACGAGAGAATCTTTAAAAGATATCTATTCTTAATATATTAATATACCGCTCTTATTATCACCATTATTATATTATTTCATCAATTTTTTTAAAAAAATCTCTATCAAACTTTGAGTAATATATTATTTTTTTCAACCCATCACTACAAACATCTAAAATAAAACTAGTTATTATTGAGGATGATAATCTTGACTATAATGTTAATTATTAATACATATCTTTATGAAATGTGCAGTATTTATTTATATTTTTTTATCTATCTTTGTAATTTTTATTATTTATATTACAAATTTTCCCTCTATATAAATATTATCTTTTATTGTGAAAATATAATAGTATAATTTATCTACTTTAGATTTATATATATATATATAATGATTGATTTCATATACTCAAATATTAATAATTTTTAATTTAACACATAAATTGTTACGTTTTAAAAGTTTAAACACTTGAGTATTAAACTTTAATAAGTTGCCAAACCATTATGAAATTATTTGATATGGATATTTTGTAACATATGGTTGACAATGTTATATACACTCAGATCCTGAATATCTATTAGGTTCATATAATGAATTATAACTTTTAAAAGTTTACACTTAATTGTCAAATATGAACAAGTTCAAACATTTTGTAATTATCCTTTTTTCTTATATACAAAAGAGAGCTATAAATTTAAGAAAAAATAAAACCAGTTGCAACTGATAATTAAATACAAAATACACAATCAGAATAAAACGTGTATCATTCTCCTATTTATTATGGTGTATACACTAAATCTAGTTAAAAATTTGCACTAAGTTCATTCAAGACAATTTTAACATTGTCTTTCAGCATAGGAAAAATTACAAAAAGAAAAGTACTAAAAAGCATCTCCAACTATATTCTCTGTATTTTTTCCTATTATATTATAAATAAATAATTTTTTTATTTTAATTTATCTCAAAATGTGCATGTATTCCAATAATATTTTTCTATTTTACTCCCTACTCAACTTCTTATTAATAAAGTAAAAAGAAAGAGAAATAAATAAGAAATGAGAATAATTTTAGAAAAAAAGAAAAAAACAATATAATAAATTTAAAAGTTAATTTTTCTTTTTTTAAATTTAAAAAGAGAGAATATAACTCTTAAGTCATTTTAAAGAAAGACGATGAATTACAAAGTCTTTTAGAAACATAATTTTTTTATATGCTCTTTATATACATGACTTAATAGCTTATTAAGGATGCTCTAATCATATAAAATACTTCTAGAATAAGAAAAACTTGATTTGTAAGTTAGAATGTTTGATATTTTTTCTTAACGATAATAGACTATCTTACATCATATTAACTTTTTGTACCATAATGTGACATATAATGTTTTATAAGATTACTTTATTAATTAAAAAAATAATATTAAAATATTACAGACAAATTTTATAAATATTACATGTGATATAAGTTAGATAAAAATTGCTATAAATTAAGGTGAGCTACGAAACATTGCTGAATCTTTAAACACATATCCAACTTGTAGAATCTAATTTCTTATATATTTTAATTTAATTAATTCAAATTAATAGCTCCAGTTTTGATAAAGCATTATGAATTTAACTATGAAATTATCCTTTACAGAAAAAGAGAAGGAAAAACGCAAGATTTCAATTAAAAAGAAAAGAATTGCACTGTTTCATCCCAAAACGCAACGTTTAGGATCAGGAAATTATATAGTTGCACGGAGTATATTTTAGTCAGTTAAGTGGGTCAACCGATACCTGAATTTCAATTTTCAATCCCTTGGTCAAAAGAACGCCAATTAGGGTTTTCGATTTCGCCAGGAGAATAACAATCAACATTAACAATGGTGTGCGAGAAGTGTAAGTCTCTTAATTGTTCTATTAAATTCGTTTACACTTTATTTACTTAGCGATGATCTTGAAAGAAACCTTATCTATGTTATGAATTTTTTCTTTTTGGTGGATTAATTGATGGAATATTGGTTTAAATGAATTGTAGGCGAAAAGAAGTTGGCGAAAGTAATAGTACCAGATAAGTGGAAGGAAGGAGCCAGCAACACCACGGAAGGAGGTGGCCGTAAGATCAACGAGAACAAGCTCCTCTCTAAGAAGAAAAGGTTCTTCTTTCGCCCCTTTGATTCCTAAAAAGACTAATTGTTGATTTTTTGATTTAGTTTAGATCGTTTGCTGTTTTGCTTTGCGGGAAGTTTGAGACTTTCTAGGATATTGATTATTGCGCATCTGTTATAATTATGTCGAAGTATTTGCTATTATAAGCTCAATTATCTATTAATGTCGTGTGATTAAAGAGAAAAATCAAATTCATGTTTAAGAAATGTGTTTGAAAGTTGAAACTGCTTCTAAGCAGAGTAATAATGTAGTTCAGGGAAATTTCCTGATTTATTAATAACAGAGAATACGAGCAATTAAGCTAGAAAATCAGAGATGCTTTCAATGTAAAGTTAATCTTTTTGAAGGATAATAAGCAAATAATATGTAGCAATAATAGGTTGTGATTATCGATCTGCAGTAGTTTTGACGTGAATCTGAGTTTAGAAGAGCTATGATTTTTTCAAGTTGCTTATTCCATTTAATTTTGGAATCAGCGTTTGAGGTTCTTTATTCTGTCGTTGTCTTACATCATTGACAGATGTTACTAGTGTTTCCGTAGTGTTTCCATGGTACTAGAGTTTTGCGTTCATGAATCCGATAGTGTTGTCATATCTAATGTATTTGGAGTTTTTCTTACTTTGCAGATGGACTCCTTATGGAAATACTAAGTGCATGATTTGCAAGCAGCAAGTACACCAAGATGCCAAGTACTGTCACACCTGTGCTTATACCAAAGGTACTATAATTGATGTGCTGATTATGGTAGTTTCAACATATTTATTACTTTTGCATCAAATTCTGACACTATTATGCCCTTTTTAGGTGTTTGTGCAATGTGCGGCAAGCAAGTACTTGACACGAAGCTGTACAAACAAAGCAATGTATAATTCTGAGCTAGATGTTATTATTATTTGAGTTGGATGTGATTGCTTATGGACAAACTCTTGACTGCTTGAGTTTAATTATTTAAATATCATGAGCTTGTGAGTATGGAATTGAGGATGTAAAGATCATTAACAGTTATAAAATGTACTAGCAGTTCTTTGCGTTCTTTCTTCCTGATGTAGTAATAACTTTTCTGCGCTCGTTGATTATCCTCGAGGCAAAATGTGCCTTCCCCTTCTGGCACCTGCAGCTGCTTTTTTTTTTTTTTTTAAAAAAAAAAGTTTAATCATTTAATGCTTACTGCATGAAGTAATATCTCTTGAAAAATGTTGCAGAGATTCTAAATTGATTTGCTTGCAAGTGTTAAAGTCCATGTTATTGGTTCTAGAGAATCCGGACAATCTCAACTTTAACTGTGCAACTGATATATTAGGTCTATATCAGGTTTAGAAACTTTACTTGAAGCTACCCATGACAAATTAATAAATATAATATATGGATGTGAGGTGAGAATTATTATGCTCTTAAGATCTATAGAAGCATAATTGAGTAATCGAAAATGCTAATGCAAGAGTCCTTGATTCCATGTTTTTCTTTTTAAAGTTCACACAAATTATGTATTATTATCTTTAAGTGGAGGAGCTGCTGCTGCTGGTCTCGTGAGTAATAAGTATGGTAAGTGGATGGGTGAATTTGCAACTAATGCTGGTGCCTGTGGTGTCCTCGCGGCTGAATGTTGGGGTGTTATCCACGGGTCACGTTTTGGTTTGGAATATGCATGTGCACTTGGAAGTACTTGGCTGATGTAGTGCTTGGCAATACCCTGCCCCCTCAACGGCACTTGTCTCTTTTCCTGGAAATTAAGACTGTGATGGAGAGGGAGTGAGAGGTTTAGATTCAGCACATTTTTCGTGAGACTAATCGCTTTGCCGACTATCTAGCAAATGTAGCTTATCCTTTATCACTTGGGTTGTCATTTTGTTGAAGTGCCATCTTGAGAGCTCCATGACTTGCTTGTGCAATATAGTACTGGGGTCTCAACTCCGACTTTTATGTAATTGGCCCATGTGTTTTTGGCTATTCGGCCTCTCTTGTAAGAACTTCCTTTTATTATTATTATTGATTTTTTTTTAAGAAATATTCGGTCTATCATATCATTCATAAAAAAAATATTAAGTGTATGTTGATGTATTGTGAAATTTATATTTGTTGGTTTTTAACCTGCCCGGATAACCAATCCAAATGCTACACCTAACAAATAATGTTACATATGAATACATAATTGATTTGTTTACAATGATATAATAGATGAAATTTACCTTAGAATAAAAAGTATGATGTTATTTGCCAAGTGCCATTTTTTTTAATTAAGCTAATACAAAGCATACGTTTACATGCGAGGTTATTAAATTTTTAGTATGTTGTAGCATTTTTCAAGTTGCGGCCTAGGTGTGCACGTTGAGTTATACATATATAATTTTCTCAACAAAGAATCCGGCATTTAGTCTCAAGTCTGCTACGTCTTCAATTATTCATGGACGTATTTGTGTCTTTCCTTTTCTTAATCTTACCTTCAAGTTTCTCTTCAATAATGCTCATAAGGATTTGAAAGAAAGTATGTACGTGTGCTTCTGTATTATTGCAGCAAATGGTGCGCTATTTATATACAGTGTCTTGTTGTCCTATTTAGCTGTTCGATCTTCTGTCAGTCTGCACCAGTGCATTTTCTTTCGTACCGTTACCAATGGACAGTGAAAGATCAAAAGTTCATTTTCTTTAATACCGTCGTCAATGGGTGGTGAAAGATCAAGAGTGAAAAGATATTTTTGGTTCTGTTGGTTTTCAGTATGTATTAAAACAGAGCTTTCTTGGCGAAAGTTACTAGGCTCCGGACACAGCCCCAACGCTTGGCAAACCCGAACAAAAAGTCTGAAGTCTGTTCTTTTAACCTTATAGTCCAGTTCTTTCCTTGTTTCTTTTCTCAATAAAGTTAAAAAGGAAAAGAGAAAAAAAAAAAGGAAAGGGAAACACTAGAGTTAAAAAGGAATTTCACTAGCATAGAACAATTTGTTTGATGCGCATCCACATGGGCACTTGGTCCCTAATTGAAAGAGGACAAAGCATGAAATAACTTCGAAATTTAAAGACCAAATTGCAACTAGAAAAGAAGGAAAGAACACTAGAATTTTACAGGAGGAGATTCTGGAATCAACTGGTGCCCTTAAATGAACAGAAGCAGAACATGTTCCTGATAACTCTACAAGTGATACTTGTTCCTGTAGAAGACTTAAATGTCCAGCTTAAGTTCTTGGATTTTCAACTTTCATTCACTAGTTGAGTATCTGGAATTCCAGTACTTCTCGATATCCTCCGCTGTTCTCCCAGGAATCCTCCCAGCAATTAGAGACCACCTAATATAACATTTGTTAGAATTTGAGATAAACTACCATATCGAGTCTAAAGACTAGAAATACTGAAGAAACTGTAAACCAACAAACCTCTCTCCGACCAAATTATACATCCTGATGACAAGTGCTTCCTCATCCTCAGAGAATTCGATTTTCGATTCTTGATTCCTTTCCTCTGCACAAAACAACTCAAAGTTAACGCCACAGGATGGAATCCACCGTTCTTGGAATGGGACAACCACTTTCATTCAAGAACTGCAAAAATCTTGGAAGAAGTTAAGCTAGCCAATAACCAAAATAGAATGTTTGAAACTTGAGTACCTTGGGAATCCATATAAGTCTCATCAGAGGTAGAATGTTCAGAATCAGCCATGTGAGAATGGAGTGCGAGACTGCGGCTAGAACACAGTAGCCAAATAGGAACTGGAACTGTAAGCCAATAATAAGGGGGCAGGCTCGTGAGGGTAATATATATAAATGCTTATTTTATTTTTTTGTTAAATTTTACCCTCAAGAGGTTTAGACTGAAAATAGATTATAATGGATGGGGACTGCCATACAATCATACAATAAATATATATAATAAATGGCGATCCAATATAAACTGACATGTGGAAAATAAATAAATTAATGAAAATTATCTACTAACAGGATACACTTTTTTTTACGGTTTACTTGTTTTACATATTAGTCGTATATCAGATTATCATTTATCTGTTTAAACCTTTAACTGATATCTCTCTTTCTTAACTTTTGTTATTGTTAATACACTCAAATTGAAGAATTTGATTTAGTTCACGAATTTATTACTAAATATCGCATCCAATAAAAATCAATTTTTATAAAAATAGTCCATTTTTATAAAATTAGAATAAACATTTTACTTTATCGTAATTTTATTCTAGGATTTCTAATGAAAATATAATCATTTAGTCTTTCCAACTTATTTTATTCTTTTAGAATAATTTGATTTCTGTATCTACAATTATAATTGACTAATAGTTTGTAAGGATAAGTACAAAAATTCAGTATTTGACAACTCTTATTTGTATGCAATATTTTCTTTTTATATAAAAAGAATATATGATTAAAAATTATGATAAAAATAAATATTTTACTGTTAAAAAATATCAATCGCCAAAGATCTAGTCATCTTCATTTAGATCTTACTGAACGAATGGCTTATCAAACCGTAATTTAATAGTTAATTTATAATAAATAAAGATTTATTCATTTTATTCGGATCTCACCGAATTAATGATTTTTTAGATTACGATTTTAATAGTTAATTAATGAAATTAAAATTTATTAAACTTATCAAACATGTACTTATAGATTTAGAATTTAAATACTTTTTTTTTGTGTTATAAGTTATCACTTTTTGTCCAAAGAAAACCACAAAGATCACATAATGAAAATTGTACAACAGGAAACCACAAAACTTTTGTTTCACTTACCCGTACGTTTAAACTTAAGAAAGTTACTTTTATTAAACATGAGTATATCAGGAATGTGTTATATTTGAATGGATAGTGTTGAATCGCTATCAATCTTAATTACGTTAATCAGCACAGTAATATTTCTTAATGACCTTCCTAAATATAGAAAATAAAACATCTTAAATATATTATGAACATAGATCGATTACAATAATACAAGTGATTATTATGAGTTTTTCATAGATTGATCAAAATAATAGAAATTAAGAACTTTAAACTCACAAACATCTTAAAAATGTTAACGTCGGTAAAAATTGAATGAGTAGACTAATTTACTTGGAGGAAATAGAAATGTAAATTCTACTCAAGTTGAGGCTTGATAATAGATTTACTAAAAAAATATAAATGAGCCAAAGCTGAGAAAGATATGGGTAACCCAAGTAATTAAATATGTTAAAGTAGCAGAATAAAGAATGAAGGTTGCTGGAGAAGTGAAGAATGTTAGTTGTGCAACAGGAAGGATTGCAACCTGACTGGTTTGACCGGTAGTAGAGCTCGGCAACTACTTTCGGAGGATAATCGAGAAACATCCTGTGTTCAAGTAGTTGAATTTCACGATCATCATATCATTTTGGTCCTCAGAATTTGAGGGTATTATCTGAGTTTCACATGGCTTCCGTTCAAATATCTGAACCCTCTTAATTTTAAGGGCAGATGTTAAAGTTGAAATCCATCGAGCTGAAAAAGAAAAATAAACAGCTGTAAACAAGTAGAGGAAAAGAAGAATTCGTGGAGGATAATATATATGTGCCCCACTTCATGTCATTGCAGAGAGGTAATGGACAACTACTTGTTTTATTCTGTGTCGACTGTTTAGTAGCATTAACTGGTTTAATGCCAATCAGTTCCATGGATAATGCAAACAATCAATCTCTTAATTACAATTAGGGAACATTAATCTATTCGGTAAAAGCACATGGAT
This sequence comes from Ricinus communis, assembly GCF_019578655.1. Classification (NCBI taxonomy): domain Eukaryota; kingdom Viridiplantae; phylum Streptophyta; class Magnoliopsida; order Malpighiales; family Euphorbiaceae; genus Ricinus; species Ricinus communis. Next base: position 31,236,700 of record NC_063260.1, on the reverse strand, counting down.
TATAAGAATCAGGATTTGTGCATATCCCTAACTGTAGCAGCATCTTCAGTTTCTTTCTTTCTTTCTTTTGCCCCCCGCCGCCCCGTTTTAGCTTACATTACTGTTTCAAGTTATTGCATTTAATTATGCTTCATTACTGTTTCTCAGCACGCAGTCGAGTTTTGGAAATGAATGAAACATACAGAAAACATCTCTGATGCTACTTGAAAACGACAAACAATGGACTGGTACTTGAAAACGACAAACAATGGACTCGACAGTAGTAGACATCAAATATATCAGGTTGTTATTGCTATGCAGATATCAATATCAAACAAGTTTCTCCTTAGAGCATTGAAAGTTTGTTGCGGCCGTCCACAGACAAAGCATCTCCATCAGTAGTCACTTCTATGGACCCAGTAGGCATGGACTAGGATGCTAGTCCGTATGTTGAGATAACATTTTTCAGAGTATTATTTCGTTTTGTGAGCATGGTAATAATCTTATTTACAAATTTAACAAGCTAGTAATCAATTTTGCCCCCTGCTCAGACTTGAATGCAAACTGAAAGTGATTATAGATTCTTGATACTAGCTCGGACTTCTAAATTCAAACTAATGCAATCAGTTACCAGTTTATAATGTGAAAATTTGATGATCTCAGCTGATAGCCAAAAGCAATGATTCATAATCCAAATTTATAGTGAGACACTTGAATGTCTAACAGTAGAGTATGAAATAGCAGACTTATGATACATGAAGAGTGGGCAGATTCAGTTCATATGTTATGTCACAGAGCTCAACTTTGATGCTGCTGCTGCTTAGAATCCATGAATCTTGACATGCTCTTTCTTTACTATACCGGCCTGTTTGCCATGCAATGTAGTGAATAATACTCAAAAATAGAACTACAGAACACAAACATCACTGAAGTGTAGCCACCAAGGAGGCCAGAACATTCTTCCTTTGATCACCATGGAGTTGTAGAACAATGCACAGCGTTCTAACATGTGAGGCCCAGAAATAGCAGGCATGCGCCATGACAAAAACTAATGCAGCAAAAGAAAAACCTGCCCCAGCTCCGGGTCCTGGACAACAGTTCCATTGCAACAGAAATTTATTTTAAAGGTCCTTGAGAATCATGCTATAGCTGAATTACTTCTTCAAACCTTGGACAGTTGTCAGGCTTTTCTTACCATTACACTGTTGTATGCGAATATGCACATATCCCTTGGTCCCAGCACCTGAATCTGCAGTGAATGGATTTGGCAGAACCATACAAGACAATATATGACCTCCACAAGGAGTACATGCTTATTTTCAGTAACTTGGTGCCAATTCATGACCCATTGACAACTGACTTTATTTTCACTGTAATATAGGGGGGATCTTTTTCAGTATGGGAAGAACATTTGTAAATTTTTACCACTGCTAATACCCATGTTATATTATATTACGCTGGTTACTTTCTTTTTCACTGTTAAAAGTCCCTGTAGCAGCAGCACCAAAGAGCTAGAGTTCCAAATTCTAATTTACAACTAGATAATAGATGAAGAAAAGGCATACCAAAGGCAGTAGGAATTTCGATTTCAAGTTCAGACATGAACCTGGGTTCCATCAGGTGAAGGGAAGTAACAAATATTACTTAGCTCTCAAATAAACACTTACAGCTGCAAAAAGGTGCTATAACAATCAGCCAAGCCCGTGACACGAATGTGTCGAACAATAGATATAGAACCTTACAGAAAAACTAGAAGATAACAAGAAGTGAACATTAGACTGAACACACAACATGATAATGCACATTGATGCTCCACATGATGCTGAATCTTGACGGATGGTAAGGAATCCCTTTTAGCAGATTTGGTGCTCATATAGCTAGTAAGCACTTCCGTTTACCCTTCTAAGTCAAAGTATAATCATGATTAACAACATCCATCATGGCCTTGAGATTTTTCAATTACAGAAATTGTGGACATGGTCTTCAAACATTAGAAGACGGGGGGAAATATTACTCTCTTCTACTCAATTTCTATTCTAGGTCACTGGAATTTCTGCTTTTATTTCTGTATATTTTGTTCATCCGCTTGACATTCATTTCAGAATTAGGGGAAGATACATCTATATGATGTGCAAGGAATTTTATAAAACCAAGTTCGAGAATTAAGAAATGATAAACGCAAGGAAAAATGTCTAACCGCTGACTAAATATCAGAAAGTAGCATTCAAAATGTTTAGACTCCACCCGTTTCACTAAGGATGGCCTCTCTATCGAGCCACGAGAAATAACTACATGGAAAATTATCTGCAACGAAGTACCACCCCATCATTTGTCTAACAATATGGTTCATAAGTACAGCATTCCTTTATTTCCTAAAGAGTGCAGTATTTATTGTAATCCTGAGATGGATAGTAGTTAAAGCAGAAAACATGTGACGGCCATCTGCTTTAAGTAGAGAAATGCACAAAACTCAACTATTTAACATCTCTTGCTTGATAATAATAGTAAAGGAAAAGGAAATCTGGAAATTTTGTTATTAAGATTAATAACCATACAAAAGATCGCTTGAAATGGCTTTATCTTTTATATCCAATATATCTCTCTTACATGACATTGTTTTGAGGCGGGTGTTGCACCATTTGCATAACACAACACAACTGAAGAAACTGTTCTCTAGCAATCAATTCATTTGCATATCAAACATTACAGAACACAATTGAAGAAATTGATTTTGTGATTATCACGAAGATCCAAGTGAAAATTTACACATAAAGCTTCAACCGATTCAATTCAACTACAACAACAATGACGAAGGTATATGAGAATAATAGGAAAATGAGAGGATTGAAAATCAGAAATGTCGAGAACAAAAAATTACCTGATCAAAGAGAGAAGGTCAAAGGCCCTTTGTCTATTTTATATTGCAGAGAGATCCTCTTGGGCACTAATTTAGTCTCCACCTGCCTTTTAGTTTTCATAAATCCAGCTACCTTAGAGTTGACATATATCTCCTGCACAATTCGTTCAATCTTTAAATGAATGGGAATGAAGAACTGAAAATTAGCACAGGTCAAACTCAATTTGCTTAGTTTTGTTCAAATACAAGGAATAAGGGGAAATAATAGAGACGGAGAAAAAACTGCACTTTTTTATTTAATGAACGAAAACTAAAGCATTACATCCAGGATAAACAGAAAGACCAATTAGGCCCTCCAGAAAACAAACACACATAATAGAAACCCCAATCATGGAATTCCAATTCCAATTCCACACTTAAAAACCACCGCGCAGACGCAAGACAAGGTGAAGAGTAGACTCTTTCTGGATATTATAATCAGCCAAGGTCCTTCCATCTTCAAGTTGCTTCCCAGCAAAAATCAATCTCTGCTGATCAGGAGGAATCCCTTCCTTATCCTGAATCTTAGCCTTAACATTATCAATAGTATCGCTACTCTCCACCTCCAAAGTAATAGTCTTTCCAGTCAAAGTCTTAACAAAAATCTGCATCCCTCCACGAAGCCTTAACACAAGGTGAAGTGTTGATTCCTTCTGAATGTTATAATCAGCCAAAGTCCTTCCATCTTCAAGCTGCTTTCCTGCGAAAATCAACCTCTGCTGATCTGGTGGAATCCCTTCTTTGTCTTGAATCTTCGCCTTGACATTATCGATTGTGTCACTGCTTTCTACCTCCAAGGTAATGGTCTTTCCCGTCAAGGTCTTAACAAAAATTTGCATACCTCCACGGAGACGAAGCACAAGGTGAAGTGTTGATTCTTTCTGGATATTATAATCAGCCAAAGTACGCCCATCTTCAAGCTGTTTTCCAGCAAAGATTAGCCTTTGCTGATCTGGGGGAATTCCTTCTTTGTCCTGAATCTTTGCCTTGACATTATCAATAGTGTCGCTGCTCTCAACTTCAAGAGTAATGGTCTTTCCCGTCAAGGTTTTGACGAAGATCTGCATGCCACCGCGGAGACGGAGGACAAGGTGGAGGGTTGATTCTTTTTGAATGTTATAATCGGCTAAGGTGCGGCCGTCTTCGAGCTGTTTTCCTGCGAAGATGAGACGTTGCTGGTCTGGTGGGATTCCTTCCTTGTCTTGGATTTTGGCTTTCACGTTGTCTATTGTGTCGCTGCTCTCCACCTCCAGAGTGATGGTCTTTCCTGTGAGGGTTTTCACGAAAATCTGCATCTGTATTACAATAAAATAACAAACCCTAAATTAGCAATTCAAGAAATTGAGATAGGTCAGTATTAGAAAAGCTAAAAGCAATTAATCAAGAATAAACCAACATCCGATGTTTAATTTATAAAACCCCGAACAACAATAAAGATTGGAACTGAACTCAAAAGTTACCTTGAAGGATTCTTTTTTTTTTTCTTTTTTGAAGCGTTTCAACAAGAAAAGATTGATGATGATAAAAAGGGCGGATTGGATAGGAAGTGAATTTGAGTGTTTAATTTATAGAAGAAGAGGAAGCCGGATTCGTCACGCCAACGCTGGCATCCAGGCAATGGGTTTTGAACACGTCTACGAATGACGTGTCGTGCCCCAGTTGACACGGATAAGGATAGCGTCAAGTAGCCGTTAGGAATCCGCCGTTAACGAGGTTTAGGTGAGCGGCTTGTACGGGACCCATTTCAATTTTTATGGACTGTGTGAGACCATTAACGTCGTTAAGAAAAGCGACGGAAAAGGATTAATGAAAGTTAATTAATTAATAGGAAAATGGGCGATTAATCATTGCTGGTGGGTCACATCACATGGATTGCAATTTGCAAGTTTACCTTTTGTTGTCAAATGGGTTAGTGGGAATCTAATCATTTTCCTTACTTTAGGTTTGGTAGGTTGGGGTTTAAAGTCATGGTCACCATCTATTTTTAAATTTATAATGAACATAAAATAGATTAGACGCTTAAAATATGAAGCAACGGGCCGGGCTTAATTTGGAGCAACTTTTTATGTTTGTATCATTTGATCAAATACGATATTAAGGCTTGGGCCGAGCCGGGTTGTATCACATTCTCCTTTGTCGCTGTGTTCAGATCTTTTAGACGTTGCTGCCAAAACGGATTGCTCATATTATTGGCGACATTGCATCAGCACAAGCGGCTGCCGCATCAGAACAAGCCGATCCACGAATGAAAACAGAGAACTCTGAAGTCGCACCAAGCTTTTATCGAAATATTGCACCTACTTGGTCGTCTTTGCCCCAAGAATTTATGTTTAAACTACAGAAGTTATTTTTGACAGGGTTCTTGAGGAAGCTTATGAAATTAGGCAAAGCCGATGCTGGAGAAACTATAATGGAAAGAAGCGCCACACTAGTGCAGATTCTGATTGAAGGAATAGATAATGAAGAGCTAGGATGGAAGATTTTGGCTGATTCATAGGCAGAATTGATTCTGTTTGTAGCTCCCTCAGATGATGTAGTTGCTCATACAGAGCTTCTAGCCAGGGGTGGAGGGTTTGTGATCTAGCCAGGGATGGAGGGTTTCTTACACACTTGGGCTTTGCTCTCTCATGCTGGCATATGTGCAACAAGTTTTGAACAATGCACGCTTTCTTTGTGCTTGCGCTTGTTCAAAAGATAATGGGTCAATACATTTTGTAAATCTGTAGCCTCCATCTTGTTTACAAGAAGGTTCTGAGACACTAGAGATATTGTCCTATAATAGGCCATGAGATGGTTCTTAAGACAAAAGCTTGACCCAAGATGTGCATTCCATTTATGTTGTATTAGAATGTCTAGGAGACTGCATTATTAAATAAAATTTATATGATATAACTGGTGTTACTGAAATCTCCAATGTATATATAAAACAATGTTAAATATAATTTATCTTCTTGCAGTTCTGTGACCATCCATGAAATTGGTTTTATAAGTTAAATACCAGAAAGAACTACTCATATCCTTAAACTAGATCTTTATTTCATTCTATTTCTTCGCCTCTACTATCCATTTATTCCCCATAGACATAAACTATTCTACTAGTATCAATGGAATGATACTCCAAAGATTGATCTTCATCAAGGAACTCAGCCGAGATATCTGTTGTGAAGTTCAGTTTTGTCTTGTCAAGGCCATATTTTATCTCAAGTTTCTGCTTCACTTCTTTCACTGTCATGGCCTCATGGACTGTTAAGCTGTACTCCTGATATCTTCCATACATCAGCATCTCAAACTTGCAATAAACATTGATAGGATTGTAACCAACATTGTAAGTTTGCATTTTTATTTCATCTGCCATTTCTTTTCCGTAAACCAGCGCTTGGTTCTCTACTGGGATACCAAATTGCTTCTCAACCGCGCTTTTTAGGTTCAGAACAGTTGCCCTGTCAGAAACTTTACATGAGCGAACTTCATAGCCATATACTACCCTGTAAGTCCTAACCTGCCAAACACAAAGGATCAGAAATTATGAATTAGCATAAAATCTAATAATGTCCAACAGTTAAAGCACGGAGAGAGCTTTATGTTTGATAGGTAAAATGAGTTTTAATAGAGCTTGAGGCCTGCAATCCCCAAGAGCAGAGAAAGAAGAAAAAGAAGAAGAAGAACGCTGCGTGTATAAAATTTAGTAGAATGGATGTATTTATAGAGCCAAAATAGTAACAGTTTAATACAACTTTCATTAAATCATTTAAGAGATATCTTCTCCGCTAGATAAACGTTAGAGCAAAAGAATAGGTGATTGAGTTGTTATAAAATACTAAGCCAGCAACAGAATAGGTAATTGAGTTGTTATAAAATACTAAGTCAGTTTTAGGCCCAAGCTCAGAGGAGGGAAATTCACATATTTATACTTGAATTATTACGGGTGCAAGCTCAGCACCCTAGAAAGCCCTGTATAAGTCTAAAAATAAAGTTTGGTTTATAAATTAAAATAAAATCTTTTGTTGAAATATTAAACATATATCCGACAACAGTTTAGAGTTAATTGCTAACTTAATAACTCGCCTTCTGGAGAACCATTGGGCTATCACTATCCATTTGATAATCTTCAACTTTGAAATGATCTTCCAGGCGGTCTCCATCACAGAGAAATTGCTGGTCCTCTTCTGCAATACTTAGCAGGTCCTTAACTGCCACTTTCATGTCATAAACAGTTGCATCTTGCGGAAGAGTCAATTTGTACCACTCACCTTGGTACCCAAATCGGACTTTCATCTGAAAGAGTACAAATAAATATGTAACTGCACAAATCAAAGTTAGCAACTAGCCACATTTTACTTTACATGGAATTCATCTACAATACAATATATTACCTTGACTAGTCTTTCTAAGTAGAGAAGTATCAAATTCGTTGTTTTTTGTTTTTCTTTCCCTTTTCCCAGATTCTAAGCTACTATATAGTATATACAGATGCAAATAACAAAATCTGTTGTTGGGTTTTCTTAAGCTGTGTGGTCATGGATTAAGGATGATTGTTTCAAAATAATTTGAATGTTATGTTTGGTCTGCTGCAAAAGATGTGAAATTCACCACCATCTCATGCACTTTTTCCTTTTGTACTATACACAGCACACCATCAACATGAAAAACTAGTGTGATTGTGTTGTAGGATAATAACTAATATTTATTGAATTTCAATTTATTTTCTTTCAATCATTTAATTTCAATTGTATTTTAATTTGACATGTGAATTTTTCATTGACAAAGTAATTAAATTATTACTAAAATTAAAATTAAATTATTTTTCTTTTGAAAGAAGGCACCAAGAACTTTAATTATTAGATTAAAACAAATTAAAGTCTTATATCATTTATATTAGTTTTCGTGAATTTGATTCCATAAGTAATTGAGTATTCCCTTAAGAAAATGATCTACTGTCTCACTAAAATCATTTTCCCAATTGCATGTTCATTATTTAGCACATAATTTTAGAATGCCATTTGAGTAAAGAGTAGTCACTACAAAGAAACATTAACTATTAGTAGACAAAAATAAAGAAATTTTTACATTATTCTTACACTTATAATACTCATTGCATATATACATATACAAATACACATACATGGTGAGGCGGAATGATTTCAGAGCCTTGTTGAATTCTATAATCATGCAGACTTACTTGATCTAGTAGACTCTCTTCATTGAAATATAGCTCTTGCCAGGCTGTCTAACGCCTAGCAATCCTTCAATGTGATCTTCAAGGTTAAGAATTGTTGGATTTGATTCTGGAATTATTACAAAGAATCTGGCTTCACCACGGACAATGGTCTATATATATATATATATATATATATATATATATATATGGAACAGCAAAAGGGTCAATTAACTATATCAAATGTGAGCTTAAATAAATAATAATAGGAAGAAAGTATGACAGTGAATTCTATATTGCATAATCACCTCAGTTTTACACCCACTTATATTTTGAACTACTGTGTTTTTATAGTTTTTGCCACACCATTTCCTTTATCGGACAGTTCAAAGATGATTGTAATGATTTTCTGTTTCATTCCCTTTCAGAGTTACAAATAAAAGCTACGATATTAGCCTACATTCATATCCTTCCGCTTTAAGGGATGTTTTCTCTTTAGTTTCAATATGGCTGGGCACTCTAACATCACAGATGGATTTTTGTATAGTTCATTCTTTGTATACTAAAAAGACAAGTCGATAAAATCTATGATTTTCTTTTTATCATTTATTGAAATGGTGTGAATTCTAAAAACCTATTTTATCGAATCATTATTTTAATAAATTAAATTTTTTTAAATTTCATATTTCTATATTTCGTACCATAGAATTTAAGTCTCGGCCCAAACAGGCTTAATGTTTTAGTTTAATCTTTATTTTTTTAAAATCATAATGTAACAAAAAAAAAATAATTTATATTTTTGAATATTTTATAATTTTATATTAAATGGTTTATATATTATTAATTATTTGAAACTAGTAAAATCTATGTCAATTCCTATATATACATATATATTAATTAATTATTAATTTATTATATAAATTGGAATATAAAACTTGACTGTTAAATTTTATTTCTTTTGTTAACTTTTGTAAATTATATCACAAAAGATATCATTAACTTTTGTAGGGAATAAGAATTGTATATAAGAATTGAGTAAATTATATTGGCGGTCACTAAATTTTTTTATTTTATAATAAATAAACACTAAATTTTTAATTTATAACTAAATAGTTGTTAAACTTTAATTTTAATAAAATTAATAAATTTTGTAACACATTTAAGGATAAATTATATAGATGGTTATTCAAATTTAGACCTTTTTGATAAAAATATAACATTACTTTTGATTTATTACAAAAAGATACTATTTATTTATCTTTTAAAATAAAAATTTTAATATTTTTTTTATAAAGTGTAAAGTTTGGTGAGCGCATATATAATTTATTCTCAAATTTACTAAAAGAACTCATTGGTATTACTAAAATTATAATTCGATAACCATTTATACTAAAATTATAATTCAATAACCATTTATAAAGTGTATATAAAGTGTATATAAGACAGCATGCTCTAAATATCAGCAGTCCCAAAACACCCAAAGCAAATTGCTAAATAGACTTGAAGGACAAAAATATATTAATTGCTAATGCTGTAATCAAATCAAATTACCCCATGACTGAGTGATATAAGAAAACTAGGATCCTCCAGTAACACTTCCATTAAAGATCTCAATTGTATCCCCTTGGCAAACATGGTGCCATCGAAACGACCTATCGTCATCCATTACATTCTGCTTATATATGAAAAAGTACCCTTCTTGTGGAAGATGAAAATGCAATCTCTGGTGCAACTTCTGCAGCTCTTTTCTTAGCTCCCCAACATTATCTGATGCGTTAACTTCTACTGGTATCTTCTGAGTCCCGCACTTGGTCAACACCATCAGCTTCAGCTTCTTCGTTCCTGCAGTTGGCCCTCCAGACCCTGTACCTAAACCAGTGGGCGATGGCCTTATATTGACACTGATTTCACTGTTATCTAACAACTCAGATTCGCGTAAAGACCGATTATCAAGCAATTCTCCATTGCTTGACTGGAGAACTAACCTGCTGACTGGAACAGATTCTATTTCATGTATCTTCTCTTTTAAACGTAAGATGGTGTCATTGACATCCATTTCTATAGGGACATGCAATTTGGAAGATGGAATCTTGATGCTGAGTTGAATTTTCTTGGAAGGCGGTGATGATTCTTCGGTCTTGATTTGTGGTTTAGTTTCGTCGTTGTCTGGGGCTATAAGGAGCTGAATGTGAGAGTTATGGAGAATCTCACAGTATTCTATATCACGTTCATCTTGAAGAACTTGGCCATTAAAAACTAGGGTTTGTTTGTTGATGGGTATGTCTTGGTACTTTTGTATCTTTTCTTTGATTTCTAGGACTGTATCAAAGTAACCCAATTCAATGGAGAATTGTCTGCCTTTGGGTGTTTCAAAGAAGACATCCATTGAAAGTGGTGACTGAAAAGAATCAGTAGATAAAGAAGGGCTTTTTTGAGTGTAGTTGCAACAGTATCCGATATTGTCTAACTGCAAACCTATTTCAATGGTGAATGATGAACGGTGGTATGTATACATATATATATATATATATATATATATATATATATATATATATATATATATTATATTTATTCCTTCATTAATTTCTGCAGAATTGAACATTTGAAAATGAGATATGAATTTTTGAAAAATGCCATAAAAAAGTGTTCAGATTCTTCTCCTGGCACCAACTAAACTGTGTTACCTTTTGTAATCTGGCTGTCAGATTATCTTTTGTTTTTATTGCAATATATTATTTGATTGGGATATTATTTCCTTTATTTTCCTTTTTCATTTATATCTGGATTTAATGACTGTTATAATTGAAAATTTTTCAAATCACAAAACATGATTTTTTTTTTTCTTGGCGTGTTTAAAATAATTACATAAGAATTCTTCCATAAATACAAAATCTAAAGGGTAAATTTGTCTATAATAAGTATATACATGATATTTAGATTACATATATCTTCCGCAATAAATATAAAAGCAAATATATTCGTTGACTAAATTTGGTAATAAAAACCCACATTACATGCATACACGGCAAAAACTTAAATTGAGATTTTCTTCACATCCTCCTCCCTCGTATTTAAATATTTTATACGTTATAATTAAATAATTAATATATATTAATTTTTTAAATTTAATAAAAATATATATATATTATTTATTTATCAATTTAATATATAAATAAAAATATAAATCTACAAGAGATAAAAAAAAAAAAATTTTAAATTTAAAACATATATCCGAAGTAGAAATTTATTTTAATTTCCCACTAAATAATTATCTGGAGTATAAATTTTTTCTGATTTTCCCAACACTATCATGATCCCATCAAAAGAAATCCTTAATTAATCACATCCTATTTTGTATTGCCGTATTCAAATTTATGATCTTTATTTTTATTTTATTTTATTTTAACTTTTTTCAAATTGGTTTGCTAATCCTTCATCATCTTAAATTGATCAAATTGATGATGTCCGTGCAGTGATTATCGATTTGTCAAGCATACAATCAACAATGGAGAACATTATTGATTAATTTGTTCCTAGCATAATACCTGCCTGTGGAAGCATTTCTCAACTTAATTCCTCCATTTTGAGAAGGAAGACACTACTTAAACGTCGAAAATACAAATAAACAAAAGTCAAAAGTCAAGAATCCAGAGAAGTATAAAGCTGTACAAGCCTAGGCCAAACTTGACCATAAACATCCTTCTTGCTGTATCGCCGGTCCCAAGACCAGGGAACATCTGCAGATAGGATATGAAAGAGTTAGATAAATAATGCAACAATCAATAACGCCACGAGTAATAACAGACCTTCACCTTCGGAAGAGTATGGTTGAGGAGGCAGCTCATAAGGTACAGGCAGTGGAATTACTTGGGATGATGGATCTTTAGGTCCTTGCCACATCAAAGTCACTAGTTCTGTTTTCGGCTCTTCAGAATCTGCTAATAATCCATATTCATCCTGAAATTCAGACGAGTTAGCTATTCTCTTAGCTTCAGTAAATATTAAGTGAAAACACCTGCACATATTTGATAATCCAAAGGCCAAGATGTAGTCACTACCTCTGATCTAGCTCCATGGTCTGTACAAGAAAGCCTACAACCATGATTTTTATAGGAAGATGGTAAGAAGAGCACCCCCAGCTGAGATGAATCATACAAGATGCATAAAGTAAGGCCCCAAGGCTTCCAAGGGCAGAAACTGTAGGATTCCCTCAGACTAAAAATTGTGAGACTAAATAAATAGTAGAATAAAAAGAAAATGGTTCAGCTCCCTGTCTATAATCTCCTGGCTATCGTACATGTAAAACATGCTATTTATAAGATTTATATATTTCATCTTAGTTTTAATGTTCTAGACAATACACTTCTCATACACGTACCTCATAGGAACGAATCATCAACTGAGAATTATTCTTTTGCAAAGCCCCCCAGGCTGCTTTGCTTAGATTTGCTGATGTTAGCAATAACCAACTGTTTGGAGAAGTACAAATAGAGGATCGACAAACAAAGATTAATCAGGCTTCTTGAAGTAATTTTTGCTCTTCTTTTGAGCTAGATAATGCTTCGACAGCAATGCATAAGCATATAAGACTAATAGAATGACATTTGATTCATCTGACAGTAACACTTACGCAAGTTTCTGACCATTATAGCGAGTGAAAGTCTTTATATGTGGCATTGCACGGCTGAAAGGATAAAATTCAGAAAGTAAGTATCTCACCCAGGCACATGAGTTTGCATGTTCACAATTTTTCTTTTTTGCGGGGGGTTGGGGGATCCCATGCAAATGCTAATGTCTTCATTCAGACTTTGCAATGATCAAAGCAAACAAAAGCAGATACTACACTTATCCTTTTCCCTAAGATGATAGAAGTATAGCCATTAATTTCTTCAGTTTAGCTTTACCCCAAAAGAATTTAAGATAAAACAACTGTAATTGACCTCCCATTGACATAACTAAAATGCTGATGGACATCCAATGAAATTGCATGACTCCAATTTGCGTCTTACAATCCAAGAAGTCATGAAAGGATTCCAAAGATGTGTACCAGCGGCCACTGTGTGTAGCCTTCCATTTTGACCAATACTTCTTTAAAATATCTTTCTCCACGTTCTTCAATGGACTTGGGATGGCATTTCCAGCTGCATAACCCTGGATGAGTGTAAAAAGTCAAAACCAGACAACTTCTATTGGCAAGTGAATAAGGTTTGAATGATAAAACTGATACCATTCGTCTCCATTTCATGTTTAATAGAAGATGACATATGAAAGCAAAGAGGACCCTATCAGGTGGAACTTTTCATCCAAACCTCTTTGTTTGGAAAACAACTCAGGTTTTAAGGTGTGAAATTCATTGCCTATTTGTTGTATATGCCATCCATTATATGCATCCCTATGGAACCAAACGTCTAGATAGCATATATTTTGGTTCATCTAAAGCCAACTTTCAAATCTCAAAATTATTTGACACATAATCATAGAAGTTACTTATGGTGAAAAAGGCTCACAGAAAAGACCTGCTTGTTAGTACCTCTAAAGAGCATCTGACATCTTCCACTGTAGGCCATATTATTCTAGGCTCGCCAAGACCAAGAGGTGTTCTATCTTCTGAGAGTCCAGATGACAATGAGGTAGCCAGCTCAGTCATCCACTTTGCATCCAGCGAACCAAGGGAAGAGAACTGCAACAAAGTAAGAATACAGCATAATTTAGCTAAAATATCTTAAAATGGTATTAATATAAGCAGAAAAATCAAGGACGAGGTCCAGAAAAAATCCAATCTAAAATTTTCCACCTTGAAGGATGGGAAGAAGGTATAGACAAAGATGACATATTATTTTATATCAGCACCTGGTCATTACAAACAACTAGCCTTGATGTTCACCTCAATTCAATACCACCATTAACACGGCCAAGGATGAGTCCACCAAATTCATACCTGATATGCAAGAGGAGAATTCTTAAATTCCTTTCTGAAGGTGCATTCCTGGAGAACACTCCGTAATTTCATATGTCCCCACTTTTTCAGGTTGGGCCCAGTATGATACCCAGGAACAGATGCAATTAACCTAACCTGAGAATTAAGAACTCCGTCTATAAGTTACCACTTAAAGGATGGTAGACAGTCTTTGGCATCATAAAGGAAAGAGTACTAAGCATTCAACAGAACATACACCCACTACGAATTAAATGAAAGAGAAAGTGAAAAGATACCGCTGCAGTGCTATAATCAAACTTCTTGAAAAAGGAAGGGTTGATAGTGAAGCTACCAAGGGCTGGTAACTTAACAGTGAATTCTGGCCACTGTAAACATTTAAGTAAAAGCAATAAGTTATCTCAAAAGAAATCCCTATGTAAAATGTTCCTATCTTATTACATATTCAATTTACATATGGTAGTACCTTCAATGTATTAAGATAATCAACCAAGTCATTTTCGAATCCACATCCTTTGGTTTGACTCTTTTCATCCTTCCAGGGAAAATCTTGCATCCATAAGCCTTGGGTTTTGTTGTTCCAGTCGACATATATTAAATTAGCAGTATGTACAATGATTCTCATTCCTCGTGGATAGACAAGAAGCATGGCCTTAGAATGGTGTGTCCCAAACGAAATGGGCAGTGGGGGTTTATGCAGAATCCAATTTGCAGGCTTGGTTCTCTAGAAACAATCAATGCTAACAGAGTCAAAGTCCAGATTCCAATATAAAGTTAAACATGCAAGAATAGAGACTAATACAATCATGAGGATCTAAGGAAAACCTTCATATGTTCAAGTGTACCATCGCCCTCCCCATGAAGAACCAAGACGTTAGGTACTTTTGCAAGTGCTGGACATGCTGCAACAGGTAAAGCAGCAACACAAATATTATTAAAAAAACAAAAAAAAAAAAAAAAAACAAACAATCAATATATGCATTTGATAACAGATATCGCAGAGTTAGAAATACTAACCAGACATCAACCAATCAATATCCACCATGTAATTTGAAAGAACAGCAAAAACAATATCCCCCTACCAAAGAAACCAATTATCATCAGAACCAACTTATCAGAAGAATGCAAATTAAAGAAAGCTCAAAAGGCAAAAAATAAATTTTGCATGACCAATCGGATAATACCTGAATTACATCAGTTATAGAAACGCAAGAAGTATTAGCCCAAGCTGGTAATCCTTTCACTTTCATTAGCCGAAATGTTAATGGCAATTTATCATCATTGACATTAAATTTACCAATTGCCTCCTCACTATTTTTAGCTCCATTACATTCTCCCTCACCCTAGAGAATTAGCGCACACATTATTACAAAAATGTCTCAGTAACAGCTAGCTGTTAATTAAAATAGAGTAAAAGAAAAGTAAGAATTACAATACCTTTGAGCTGCTGCTAGCAACATGACGTGCCTTCTTCCGAGTAGGTTGATCGCTTTCATTGTTAGAATGTCTCTTTGGTGTATTAGGAGAAGATGAGCTAGGATTAATATTGTGATTAGACAAAACCTCGTATTTGAAGAAATGGTGACCAGGTATTAACTCTATAACGTCGCCGCTGTTTATCGACGCTTTCTCTCCAGGACTCAACTTCTTTCTCTGATCACCGGATTTAATGACAACCGGATTGGTACCTTCCTATGAATTTATTTCATTTTCTTTTAAAGTTAAAGTCCGAATGTTTAACCAAAATAAAAAAATAAGTAAAGAGAAAAAGAAATTACGGGAGTTAAAAAGGCAGAGCCATCGACGGACGTGGTTAAAGAGAGGTGGTTGCGGCTGAGTCTTTTATCGGAGACGGACACGTGGCTGCGGCCTATGGCGTTAGGGCCTTCGGAGAGAGATATTTTTGGAATTGAAGTGTCTTCTTCTAAATTGAGTTTAAGAGGAACTAGAAACCCAATCTTCTGAATGTCAAATACAAGATAGAAAGTTTTAGAGGAATGTCGAAGAAGGAAACTTTGCAGAAATTTAAAATTGTAAGAACAAAAACTTACCTGAGAGTAAGACATTTGATTATAGTAGATAGACAGGAGCTTTCCTCTCTGGTCAATAGGAGCTCCGACTTCTCAGTTCTGTTTGTTTCGGAGACCAAGACGAGTTGTCCAGTTGCACTTGCACCTTCCATACGGTGGCATTTATGATCCCGTGAAACAACGTCGTTTTTTAGGGAAAGGATTTTACTTTTCGAGCCATTCTCTTTTTTTGAACTTGAGACCGGAGCTCCATAGAGCTGTTTCACTGAACCAAATACTAAAGTATTTTAGAGCCGTTTTTCTTTTGCTCAAAGACCAAATAAACTCAAATATTTTAGCATTTTTTTAGATTATCTACATTTTCTAATTTTAATAAATTATTTTAATTTAAAAAATTAATAAATTAGCTTATATCTATGATTGATGTATCTACCATTTGAAAAAATAATAATTTTTCTAATTATTTATATTATTTCTGATATGAAAAGTGATAAAAAAAGTTTAAACTTTCTTTTTTATTATTATTAATTTAAAACTCTAAATTTTAGGATGGAAAAAGGAGTTTATAGAGATATCACAAATTGAAAAAAAAATTATAGTAGCTCAAAGCTTCATAAAAAGAGTTTATATTATATGTTTATATTATATACCCTTAAGTAATAATATTATTAAAAATACTTTTTTTTTCTATTTTACAGGCACTTCAATCATACACACGGTTCAAATTCTCAATTTAATTTAGTTAGATACAACTGAAATCAAGTTTTTAATTTATGATGAGATTGTCGAAATTAAGAGATTTGGATAAAATTGAAAAATATGAAAAAAGCTTGGATTCATTTAATAATTAACCTTTTTCTTAATTTCATTTTAAAATTTTGTTTCTTCAAGATTAGAAATAAATACTATTTACTTATTGAATTTGGGTCAATGCATGAGTCGTTTGTATGTTTTTATTTAATAACATTTTTTTCCTTTCACAAAACTAACTGTTTCTTTAAATTAAAATTTAATTCAATAAAACCTAAATTAAAAATATACTTTTATTTTTCAATTTCTTATTAAATATTAAACTCATTCAAAAATAAAATATTTTAATGAAATTATAATAAGATTTTCACTTTTGGTATAATTTAATTTTAATTTCTAATATAATAATAAATAAATATAATATTCTGAAATATAATATTTTCTTAATTTTAATAATTCAAAATTCAATTATACAATAATTTAATAATAAGTAAATATAAGTATTTTGAATTATGCTAAAAATTAGGATACGTAAAAATATACTACTTAATTAACTTCATGATACTTAAAAATTAATTTATGTTGATTTAATAAAAAGGTATACGATTTTGAAAGATGATAAGAAATATAAGCATTAAATCAAGAATCAAAAATACTTGGACCCAGTTTTCATGTGACTTGCAACTTTTATCCATCTTTTTATTCTACGACTTAGTTAAAGATCTAAACACCGTTAATCTGTAATTAAAGAAAAGAAAAAACTTGCCAATCTGCGGAATCAATGCGTCCCGCCATATGCAACGGCTTTACCAGGAAAAAAGAATCTCGCAACCTGCAGAACTAATGCTCATGATTCAACATCACTTTAACATCTGTATTCAAAACTTCTTATTTGATGCTTACAGTTACAATTACATAATTTTATAAGTGGCAACAAAAATCTTGCTCTGCCTTGGGATATAAAAAATAACTCAAACAACTCCTATTTTTAGTAGGATACGATTGCACTCTTACATAGGTCAATTTCAACCAAAAAAAAATAATAATTTGTGTTGTCAGTATTTGAAGAGTATGAGATAGCAAGGCAGCAAAATCTGCTATCTTCTGCGTTTAGATTCTTTGCGCATTTCTGTAAGGTACCTCTCTAAGTTAGACTTCTCCCACAACTGTCTCCGAACAAGATCCTCCTTCATTGGCTCATCTAGAAACACACAGAAAAGCAACCATTTGGTAATAGATTTAATCCAGATGAAATGATATCCTGGAGGCCACAATTCATAAAGAACTGCTTGTATCTCATTACACAATCTCCCATGCAGCCAAATGTGAGCAATAATCCACAAAAACATGTGGTCAAATGATATAAAAGCTTAATATATTGATCAAAGTAGGTAAGTGGATGGGATAGTTTAAGAATATGGAGCAACTAATTACTTGTCTACATCCAGAACTATTGAGCATCAATTAGTCAAGTTTGCTAATATTGTCCTTTAACATTATTTTGGAAGGTAAACAAAATAAGCAGGCTGGGGATAAGAATTTGAAATTATGTTTTACCAAGGCTTTTCCATGCATCCAGTGGCACTCTCAGCGACCGCTGTGTTAGGTATAAGGCATCCTCACAAGAATATGGAGCTTTCTTCACTTTGTATCTCCAGAACCAGCGGCCATGCCACAATAATAGCTGGTTGACAGAAAATCAATCAGTGACTTCATTATGCCAAATGTAAACATCAGATTTTAACAATTAACAAATAAATAAATTTAAGCTTCAAAGAAACAATTAGCAAGGAAATAAACATAAATAGAGATGGTTGAGGCCATAAAAGAATAAATAAGTAGGTTCATAAGCTAACCTTGCCTATAGTGTAAGGCAGAAGTAGAAAACGAACACCAATGAGTTCCCAGATGGCAGGTTTTTGTGCTCCCTTTATGTCCAGTTCAAGTTCTTTGCTGAGATCTTCCTCCATTTTCCTGCCACGGAGAATATCATTCAGCAGAACTCAAAAATCATAGACAGGACACAACCTATCCAGACCTAACTAGAAAAAACAAAAGCTCCCTGAAGAAGAGAATGACACAGATGATTCACTCAACAAGTTTACATCCATGAGGCAAATTGTCTGAACATTGAAAATAAAAATAAGTCTTACTTATCCATCTGCCGGTTACCCTTCTTCTTAGTTGTAGTTCCTCCACTGCGTTCAAGTTCCAGTGCCCTTAACCTATTTTTATAAGCAGGAGTCTTCTTGACCATTTCGACAGCCTGCAAGGAACGTGCAAGAGAAATATCAGCTTGTGTGAAGTTACATCTCATAATCTTTGAGTTTGAGGTCATAACTCCCAAATCATGCTATGGACATTTACTACCTCTGTAATTACATTTTCATTACGCGAAAAGGATACTGCTTGTTATAAAACTCTGATGCACAGGTAATATCAACCATGAGAAGCCATAGCACTAAACTGCAAATTTGACTCAGAATAGGACACTAACATCCAGCATGGGCGTCAAAATTTTATCACATAAAGTTTCTAATTTTCCCAATGTTCTACTTCAAGTAGGACTGTACCTGATTATACCTTGTCAACTGATTCAGATACTGAAATCCAGAGAGAATCAGAAGAAGACCAACCAAGACAATACGAGGATCCTGAAAAGTATACATGTCAGTTAAAATCCAAAACAGGAAAGTATAACTTCATCTATGAACTACCAAAAGTAGTTGCACACCAGCATAAATACTAGATTACCAGAAGATAATGAAAATATACTTACTGTTTTGTGACCATAATATGCACGATAGTAGCGAGCTGTATTATAAAACACCTGCAAGGCAATAGAAGTGCAATACTTTAGCATTATCTCAATAATCTATTGTCAAGAATTATCCACCTTAGTTTTTCGGGAATGCTGACGGCCCATGATATAAGAATGATATATCCCAATTAGTAATCTGCTTCATGGCTCCACCTCCATGAATGAATTACAATTATGAGATAGCATGCAACCATTCAGTTCAGATGTCACCTCCGTCAGACTCAAAAGTTATTTCTATACCCTTCTTGCTAAACTCATACTTAGCATTCTTTATCAAACCTGAATAATTGATGTAGACCAGATTAATAAAAAGGTCTGAAAAATTTAAATTATTATAGATGGCAAACTGTTTAGTAATCTGCTTCATGGCTCCACCTCCATGAATGAATTACAATTATGAGATAGCATGCAACCATTCAGTTCAGATGTCACCTCCGTCAGACTCAAAAGTTATTTCTATACCCTTCTTGCTAAACTCATACTTGCATTCTTTATCAAATCATACTGAAGTTCAGTCAGTACCAAAATCTAAATAGATAAGAATCTAGACCAACATCTGTGGTCTGTAGCCATTATTGTTTGACGTAAATACACAACATACATGTGCAAAAGCTGAAAAATAGAATTGACCAGGTTAAGCTCACTGGAGTGTTAAAGCTTTTGTAATAATCTAAACTCAAGCCTCAAAATAAGAAACCACAAATACATAGACTTGGTAGAACTGCCTTTAAATCCAAAATACTAGCATGTGGGTTTAGTTATCCTAAGGGTATTATTCAAAAGTATTATAAGTCATGTCAGCAAAAATAGAATAACATTAAGCCAAAAATTTAACACTCTTTCAGAAAACTAAGCAAAAAAATTAACAACCATTATGCCTTATGGTTTCAAATCAGTCAGTACCCTAATGTTCTAATGAGTCATCTATTGATATATGTAATGCGACCAATCAAACCAGTGGGAATGTTTGTGTGTGTATAGGAAAAGAAAAAAGAACAAAAATGAGAATGAGATGCACCTCCTCTGGATGTGCAATTGCATAATCATACTGCTCTCGGGTAGCTTCATCTTTCAGAATCTGCGCACCAAACAATCAATCTTAATTAAAAGAAAACGAACCAAAAAATTTCTGCAATTCAAGATTCAAATATTGAAAGTAGTGTTTGACATAAATCTACCAGATAATGTGGCTACATTTGATATTGAATAAACAAAAGAAATGAGCTAAAAGTTTAAAAGAAAGTTTTGATATTAATAGTACCTCATAAGCATTTGCGATTTTCACGAACAGCTTTCTCGATTCTGGATCCGGATTTTTATCAGGATGACTAAGCCATATAAGAAACTCGAATTCAGCTTAACATTTTTAAAATAAAAAATTAGTTCAAACAAATGCAAAATTAATAAGAACTTACTATTTCAATGAGAGTTTGTAGTAGGATTTTTTAATCTCTGAAGCATTGGCGTTTTGAGTAACCCTAGAAACGGAAGTAAAGGATATAGCGTTAGCTATAATTTTAAATAGAGAGATTAGTAAGAGAGATCATGAGAAACTTACCCTAGCAGGTCATAGCAATCGTCTTCGTCACAGTAAATGGCAGTTGATGAAGAGACAAGGAAAGAAACCGTGAGAAACGATACGACTGCGCACCACCGAATCGTTGCCGGTGGCGCCATTGCTTTTGGATGTTTTGGCGTTCTGTTATGAGGAGAATAGAGAAGACGAAGAAGAATCTACGCCTTAATTAAAATTACATGAATGTCATCTCTGACCAAAGAAAGTCAAAATGATCTGGAGATCTTGATATATCCACCGTCCGATCTGAAGATCTTTTTTTCTCTTTTTTTTTTTTAATTGACTCTCACATTCGAATTGGGGATTTACATCTGATACATCGTAATTTTCAGATACATCGTTTGAATTGGGGATTTCTTTTTTTCTTGAATTGGGATTGCTTTTTTTCTTCTTTTTTTTAATATTTTGTTGTTTAAGCTTGGCTCAGTAAAATTATATTAGTAATTAAATTCTGATCGAGTTCGAATAAGCTCAAATGAATTAAAACACCGGCCGAATCCGAATTAAGTTTGAATATTTAATATATTAATTTTTTAAAATATTTAATCTGTTTTTATTATATAAAAAGAATAATAAAAATAAAATAAATTTTTTAATAATAAAATTAATAGAAAAAACCACATAATAATAAAATAAGGTGATGAAGAATATTATATTTAAAGAACTAAATAAAGATATTTTGCTATATTAAAAATTAGCAATTTGCTTATGTGAATACACAATTATTGATAATTTTTTATTTAAATTTTTAACTTAAAATATATTATTTTAATTAAAATATATTATATATTATAAAAAAATTATATTTAGCTATTATTTTATATATTATAACTTTAAATTTAATTATTATATAAATAATAATAAATTAATATATAATAAATTAATGACATTATATAATCATTAATTTTTTATTATATTAGCTATCATTTATTTTAATAAATACTTAATAATATTATTTTAATTTATTAATATTTAATATTATAATAAATTATTATATAACCACATTAAAGCCACATATATTTTTATTAAAATTCTATATGGTGTGGTTTTATAGAATATTGTCGGATAGAGTCTCATGAAAAATTTGGCCTACTTTACATATAAATTATAAATAATAAAACAAATAGCTCGTATAAGAGATTATTGCATGCTATTTTTTAAAATTTTAATTTATAAAAATATATTATAAATTTATATATGAATGTGAGCGTATAAAATATGTTTTCTAGTTAAATATAAAATTATAATATATTATCTATAACGACCCTAAGAATTTATAAATCTTTTTAAGCTCAACTCAAATTTTTAACAAACTTAAGAATAAAATTAAATTTAAATTATTATACATTTTAAACGAGTTTGAACGAGATAAAAAATATATAGAATTCAAGCCAAACACGAAATGATGATATCGTTTTCTTTTTTTGGGTAAACAAAGAGGAAATAAACCCCAAACAAGAAAAAGAAGTACCTGTAATCTAGAAACACCTAGGCTATCAACAATAAAATTGCTTAACAAGGCTTGTGGAGGACTGAGAAACTCATGAAAGCCAAAAATCCATAGTAAACACAAGCTTAGAAAGCTCAAAAGCACAAAACATTGGCTTCTCTAAAAACATGCTTGCACATCAAAGCATTACAATTCCCAACCAAGTTAAAACTATTATTAAAAGCACAGACAACAAGACTAGAGTCTACTTCTACCTCAAGGTTTTTGACATTCAGACCCTAAGTTAGTTTTAAACCAAGTAGCAAACTCCATATGTCACGCCGCCCCCGCCGTCATTGGAAGGTGTGAATGTGTGTGTTGAACAACACTTCCGTGTGACCAACACGCCGCGGACACGCCACCGTGTTGGTTGAATACAAATACGAAAGCCCAGAAAGCTGGAAACACGGCCACAGAGGTAACACGGCTGCACCCTATTTGTGTTCCAGACCGGCGCGAGCGCACGCCATGTTCCCAACCCACCGACCAACACGCTTCTGAACCATGTTGAGACAGCTAAAATCTATAAATACCCGCTTCCTTGTACCATTTGCAAAGTGTGTGTGTATAATGGCTGAGAGCTTTAGTAGTAAAGTGTCATCAGATTTAGTCAATACAAGTATACACCACATTTGCTGCCTTCAGGCCTCTGCGCCATCCATCCGGAATGTTGCTCCTCATCCATTGGTTTGGCAATCAAGGGTGGTGACTATCTTGAATTCGGAGATCGCTAGCTTGAGATAAAACAAAACTCACGTGCAGTTGGTATCAGGCGGGTTCAAGACAAAGCCAAGTTCATAAATTCTTTGGGAGAATTCTTGCGAGATAATGGCCAAGGTTGGTGAGCAATCTACTTACCGCTCCTCCTCCGAGGAAGGAGGAAAGGATAGCGGAAAGTGGGAGGATAAGTCCCGCTGACGTGATTGGCGCGATGGAGGAAAGGCTAGTCAAGGTGGAGACTACCATGTCCGATTGGGGGATAAAATCGAAGACATGGACCTACGCATCGAGAAGCTAGAGTCCAAGGGTGACGACGGAGAGCTTGAGGAGATCTAGTGCCTTGAATGTTCTCACCGACAATTTATCAAGGGACAATGAGGCTCTCAAGAAGTTGCTTGTCCAATGCCTAGAGAAGGTCGATAAGCTCGAGGTGGAGCTTAATTTGTGCAAGACCGCGTTGGCCAAAGAGTGAAGGTGAAGTCGATGCTCTGAAGCCTACGGTGGCGAGGAATGCGAGGAGATCGACAACTTCCTGTGGAACTTGGAGGGATACTTTGAGGCGGTGGGCATCGTGGGCGACACCACTAAGGTAAAGTCCGTATCTCTACTTGTGTGATATTCGGTGGAGACGGAGGTGCGAGGATGTGAAAAGGGCCTGCACCATTAATACTTGGGAAGATTTTGTTCGGGAGCTTAAGAAGCAATTCTATCCCGACAATGCCGAAGGAGGCGAGGTCAAAGCCTGACGTCTCCAATATAGAGATGGTCATATTCGGAATATGTGAAGGAGTTCTCCGAATTGATGTTGGAGATTCCGATTTGGGGGAAAGGAAGTTTTCATGCCTTCACTGATGGGTTATCTCGGTGGGCTCGGTTGGAGCTAGAAAGGCGAGGTGTAGGACCTTGCCACCGCGATGGCGAGTCCTTGATAGAGTTGAAGAGGAGGGACTCATTTAAACCAAAGGTAAAGAAATACGAAGGTAGTGACAAAGGTGGTGGAGATAGGGAAAATCTTTCACCAAGGGCAAGGCTTCATACAAAGATAAGGGCAAGTGGAAGAAGGAAGGCGGGCGTAGTTCTTCCCCGAGAAACACATATCGATGGACCTCGTGGTATGATTGTCCAAAGCGAGGAAAGCTTGAGTAATCAAGAGAAAGGGAAGAGGAGGCGAGACTTGCTTCCCTTGACTTCTCAATGCTATCCAAGCCAAAGTGGAGCAAAAGCCTCGTGGACGAATGTACGTGGAGACCAATATCGGAGGCGGGAGTATTCAAGCCATGGTGGACACTGGGTGACCGGTATACATGGCGAAAGAGGTGGTCAATTTACTACAAGAAGGAAAGGGCTTCATTAAAGGGGTGAACGCGAAAGAGATTACCTATCATTGGCGTTGCGAGAGGAACTAACATCCGAATAGGCCAATGGCAAGGTAAGGTCGATATCACAATTGCTCCTGATCAGCGGTTCTATCTTGGTATGGACTTCCCTCGACATGGTGAAGGCATTATTGGTTCCTTATGCCAACACCATGTGCATAATGGAGAATGGCCAACCTTGTGTTGTGCCGATAAAAGGAGTTAAATCAAGATAAGATGGTGTCGGCCATACCAGGGGTAAAAGGAAGGAGCCAACACAGCACACCCAGCCAGTGGAAGAGGTACCCATGTTGATGAACCTACACTTCCAAGCCCTATCAAAGTTGATGAGTTTAAAGATGTTATGCCGCCTTGAGGGCTAGAAGAAGAAACTTCCTCCAGAGAGAGTGGACCACCGAGATTGATAGCTAGCTACGAGGAGGCCAATGAGCCCGCCTTCCACTTCTGGTATGGCGCCTCATGAAGGAATTAAGGAGGCAACTTAAGGAGCTGCTGATGCGAGGCTATATAAGGCCGTCCAAAGCTCCGTATGGTGCTATGTTGTTCGGAAGAAGCATGATGGGTCTCTTGGTTATGCATTGACTGAAATACCGAACAAGATTACAATCAAGAATAAGTACCCGATTCTAACATTGCGGACATCTTTGATCAACTTGGTGCTAAGTTGTTTAAGCTGATTTACTACCGCCCCGGTACTACGATCCGGGGACATGCATCCTCAAGGAAAGATGCGAGTGTGAGAGATGGGTCGATGAATTTCTTGTCATGCCTTGGCCTCATGCATTGCATTGATGAACAGGTACTTGCCTCCCTCACCTTGATCAATTTGTTGTTGTTTATCTAGATGATATTGTGGTGTCTGACAGCACGGCGGAGAACGTAGAGCATTTAAGGCTAGTGTTCAAAGCCTTGCGGGTTAACGAGCTCTACGTTAAAAGGGAGAAATGCTTGTTTGCCCAACGAAGTGGCGTTCCTTGGGCATGTCGTTGGCAATGGGAAGTTGAGGATGGACGGTTCAAAGGTGAAGGCCATCCAGGGATTGGGAACCGCCGACGGAGTTGAGGTCTTTCCTTGGATTGGTGAACTACTACCGGAGGTTCATTAAGGGTTATTCTTCCATTGCCACTCCCTTACTAAAGAAGGGTCGAAGCCTTGAAGGGCTAAAGAAGGCGATTATGGAGGAGCCGGTCTTAGCACTCCATTATACAAAGCGTTCGAGATCCACGGATGCTTCCGATTTTGCTATTGGTGGAGTACTCATGCAAGAAGGGCATCCGATAGCCTTTAAATTGAATGACACCGAAAGGAGGTATACGGTGCAAGAAAAGAGATGACCGCGATAGTCCATTGCTTGCGGACTTGGAGGCACTACTTGCTCGGGAGCAAGTTTGTTGTCAAACACCAATAATGTCGCATTCACACAGACCAAGAAGCTCACACCTAAGCAAGCAAGCTAAGGACTTCCTTGGAATTTGACTATGTCATGGAGTACAAGCCGGAAGAGCAAACCTTTGTTCAGATACCTAGTGGGGGAAAAGGGCGAAGGGATAGGATAGCATGATCCAATGGCCAAGAACTTTGCTGCTTCTTATTCGAGAAGGTAAGACTACAGTTTTGGTTGGAAGAAGGAGACTTGCTTTACACAAAAGGAGAATATATATGTCTGTCTGATGATAATCTAAGGAAGAAGACTTGAGAGTGGCCGTGACCAGGTAAGTCATCATCCCTTGATCCATTCAATCGAACAATGGCTTGCTTGGAGGAAATGCTACTGGCCTCGCACGGGGGAGGAGGAGAGGCCTGAGCGACTTACTGTCCTTGCAACGAGAGATGGAGCATGATGCTGACGGGTGGTCCAGAGCCACTATTCCGAGACCACACCTCGAGAGAGACCGAGATGGTGTGTGATTTGTGCCCTTCCTATGCATGGATCTCGGGTGGTGGTGGATGGCTTCTGCCTTCTAAACTGTCTCTTCATCTTTCTTCCGGCGACCGTCCCGCCCTCAGGTTTTATGAGCTGACCCCGCCTATACCCAGTCGGGGTGGCCAAATCCATAGCTGACACTTCACTCGCCAGCAGGACACTTTCGGGTGGTCCATTGACTGAGTGGACGCGAATCAAGCCGGCCCATCGGGTCAGGCTCTATCAAGCCCCTACCCCGGGCTAAGTGAAACCCGACTGATGCGATGCACCTTGAGCACTTTATTCGTGAGTGTGAATCCTAAGTGCTTCGTGAGATTGGGCAGTTGCCTGAGATGTGCAACTTCGGGCGGTTGCGATGTTGCGATGCGGTCCACCTATATACGCTGCATATCTACCGCATTCCACCAACCGCAAGTCGAAGACGAGCAGTGCCGTTGGCCAGTCGAGTACGTGCTCACCTCAGACTCAAGGTCTGGGCGGGTTCCACTTGCCTCACTTTTGCGCTCAATGTACAGAGTAGGCGGAATAGCGTACTTCGACTGCACGGAAAGAACGAAGAATGAAGAGACCAATGGGTTTGGTTTCAAGATAAAGTGCTTTCTCGCGCTGTCAAGATAACATTTGGACCTTCCAGGGGCTCAGCTAGAATAGTATATGATGGCCTTTCCCATTATTAAACGAACAGGAGGTGGGCGTCTGAAGTCTGAACTTCCCTGGCATCAAGATTCATCCTGTTTTCCACGTAAGCTGTTGAAGCCCTACAAGGAGGATCATGATGACCCCGTAAGAGAGTCTGAGCTCCTTTGAATGTGCGGGCTCGGTGACAAAGAAGTGGACTACATCATCTCCCAGCGTAAGGTGCCACAATCAATCAACCTCCCATGGCGGAGTTTTAATGCAAGTGGAAGGGACTCCCGAGGAGTGAGGCAAGGTGGGAGCCAATTCGCGACTTGTGGCAATTTGAGGAGAAAATTAAAGCTACGAGGGGGCAGCAGAGCTGCAGTTGAGTGGGGAGAATGTCACGCCCGCCTCGCAGTAGCAGGGAAGGGCACAACGGCCCATGTTGAACAACACTTCCCGTGTTGACCAGCGCCGGGACACGCCCGTGTTGGTTGAATACAAATCACGAAAGGCCTCCAGAAGGCCTAGGAAGCTGGTACCCACTGATGGGGTAACACTGACCATATTACCTAGTGTTCCCTGAACCACTACCGGCCCGATGTTCCATGCAGCACCTTCACGCCAACAGAACCCCAACACCGAGGAACGATGTTGTCATAGAGAGCGAAAATGCTATAAATACCCTTCCTTGTACCATTTGTAAAGTGTGTGTGAGTGTGTGAAAGATATGAAGGAAGAGAAGCATGAGAGAAGTGTGCTCATTGTAAGTAGCTTTAGTGTGAATTAATCAATACAAGTATACACTTCCACAACTCTTGCTCTTTCGGTGCCACTTTCGTGAATTCAAGGATATTTGCTCTCATTCACGGGTTTGGCAATCAAGGGTAGGCCGACTATCTTGAATTTAAATCAAACCAAGTAAGAGCAAAGTTTTGGAGATAAAACAAAACTCACGTGACACATAGCTCAGCTTCAAACGGAGTGCAAATGCCAATTTTACAAGCAAAACCTGAAACGGTTGGCTGGTGGGTATAACGGTATGATCATTATAAACAAATATATCATTTTTCTCTCACAATAATCTTAGTTTGGATGAATACTTAATTACCTTCTCCAACTCTGAAATTTCATTTTACAACTAATTAAAGGATAATATATAATTTTCTAATTTTATTTGTTTTCTGAAATTCTTTGCACATTCGTGATTTATATATTTGTTGTTTGTGAAAATCATGGAATCACCAATGACGTTTTTTATGATAGTGACAAAGATAAATAAGGATAGAATTAGGGGACGAAATGTCGATCAGTGTCGACTAACAATGACTAGGATGGTTATTGATGATAATTAAATGCATGGCAAGAGATATTAATCAATAATTAAGTGCGTTTTGAAAGATAATTAAGTGGTGATAATGAAATGCTTGATAATTGATGTTACCTTAATCAACGTTCCAAGATGAAGGTAATTATCCTTTAAAAAAAAAAAAATGAAGGCAATCAGGATTTCTTTTAATTGAAAAGAATTCACTATGAGATGCTTTTTCAATTGGGCAGGGCACTAATTGAAAAATAAATTTATTAAATCCCATACCTAAATATATATGATGTTTTCTATTTTTTAATTACAAATTATAATATTTTTAGACTTTAATCAAGTCGGTAATTACGTTAACTGTCAGATTAAGTTTGTGGCTGCACGATGTTTTAATTTAATGGTAAGTTAATGTCATTTTAAGAATAAATATAAAAACTTAAATTGACCAAACTGAAAAGGAAAATAAAAAGAAAGAAAAGGGTCCAAATAAGAGGATGACGTTGGATTAATCCATTTTATGTAAATTCCTTGGAATTGTTTAATGACGCAATTAGAAAGAAAAATCAAAATAACATATAGCGTAAACAAATGGAATAAGGTTCAATTTCTACTCAATTCTGGCGAATGCAGAAGATATAGACTTTTTAGAAATTTTTAAGCCCACATTTTCACAAGATATTAGCAAAGGTAATTGCTCAGAAAGCATACCAAGTGTTTGACAAAATTTCTATTAGTTATTGCCATATATTTGTGCCTTCACAGTGCATGAGAATTACAAACTTCGCCGGTGCATTGCCTAAGAATAATCTATATTACGAACAAAAAGAAGGTGGGAGGGAGGGGGATTTTGTTTTTGTGGAAGGATGAGGGGGAGAGAGAGAGAGAGAGAGAGAGAGAGTGAAAGAACTGGTTTCTTAAACGAGTCAATTTGTGTATCACTTTGTTGATTTTTAAAACACATATTTTTATATATCGTTAAAATACATTAGTTGTTATAAAAAAAATAAAATAAAATGATAAATTTATCTCATTTGGTTGATTTCATAATAATTAAAATTAAATTAATATTTTTTTTTAAATTTTTTAAATATATTTTTAATATATTTTTTTAACAAAATTTTAAAAAAAATAAACAACTGTCCGTATAATAACTTTTAAGAAAAAGTCATAAAAAAATTAAAAAAGAAAAACCGGGTCACATGAATTTATTTATTTATTTATTTTTGCGCAAAGGAAGCAGTGAAGAGATAGTGAGAGCTCAGAAGCCAGACCAGTGGGCCACTCTAAATCGACGATGATGTGGGCCTTAGCTTCCATCAACAAAACTCGTTGGCCAATTAAATAAAATCACATTTTTCAGATATTTGTCGTGAGATATTTTCCAGG
Organism: Ricinus communis; assembly: GCF_019578655.1. Lineage (NCBI taxonomy): Eukaryota > Viridiplantae > Streptophyta > Magnoliopsida > Malpighiales > Euphorbiaceae > Ricinus > Ricinus communis. Next base: position 31,206,724 of record NC_063260.1, on the reverse strand, counting down.
AACTGCCGACTACTATACAGAAAGCAGCTATCAGGTTGTCGAAATCATTTCATCATCATTCTTCCAAAACCACATAATGTTTCTGATGCACAATTCTTTCCACTTCTTTTCTGATTCTTGTTACACCACTTAAATCAGGTGCTTGATACTATTATGTTACTGAAGGAGCTAACTAAATCCGGTTGAGATTACTGAACATTACCACATTCACAGTTATACATTTATTCGTGGTGTTACAAATTTTGCTACAGCCAAATGAAATAGACTTGGTATTCTGTAGAATTATTAAGTTTAACCTGACATGATTTCCTAACTATACATAATTAATAACTGGCTTTCCAAATTAATGATTCAGATCCAAGTTGGTCCAGTTAGGTTCAGGTTAATCAACTTAAATGAGACATGCCATATGGCTTTAGTAGTCAGTTTTCTTTGTCAGAGGTGTCAGTCCAGCACTTTTAAGTATTAGTACTGTCATAAAAATTGAATGCCAAAAATTTTTAAAAGGTCTCCATCTTCATCTTTTTCTCAGCTCCAGCTGGTTGGTGAACATTATATTGCCGGTTTCCCTTTTCCCAAATATCCTTCAGAGAAGAAAACATGAGAAAGAAAAGCTTGCTTTGCGTTATCTTTCATTATACAATAACTATAACCTATTTTTATAGTTGCAGCAAAAGATTAGGTAAGAAAAACATAATAATTGGACCAATTAAGTAAATAGCATTAGTTATGTGCAGTGAACCACAAAAACATCTATCCAAACTATATGCCTCTGATATTGCTGTGACTTAGCTAAGTTGTACCCTAATTTACTAGCTGTTACGAGTCCTCCACTAATTAATAACCCTTATCAGAGGGAGTGAGAGAGAGAGAGAGATAGTGAATTTAGTGGGTTTCAAGAAAGGCAGCAATATGTTCTCTGACAAATATCAGGTGGGGGTGTGTAGTCTTTGCCTGCGTACCATGCCCACTTCTTCATGGTTAAAAATAATAATAATAATATTAATAACATCAACGTTGCAATGACAGGAATTGAAGAAGCTTGCAGAAGCATCTGTCCAGCAATCCACATGATTGTTAGCAGGGTGGAATGGGAGCTGACGCTGGCCAATGGGTAAGATGCCACGCGTCAATGCATTTAGCTTTCTAAAACTTGCATATATAGTAATTAATTAATTAGAAGGAAAAGGGTATAAGACTGTAGTATAAGGGTCCTATTAATGATTGAATGCTGCGAAATTAAACATACACATTGATTCTCAAATCACCAAAATAGTCTCACAACAATGACATGACCTGCTATGCTAATCCTACCACTCGCCTTAGACCCTTGGAGAAATTCAATCATCAATCGGCTACCAGAAAGATCTTATATTATATAGTGAGTGCTTTTCCATCGTCGGCAATTATACCTGTACTTATATATGTTCATTCATTTCAATTTTTATTTTTATTTTAATTATATGCGTCCATATGTCAGATCAAAGGACATCAATTCCATCCAATTTTGTATTTTCATGGAAGCAAAGAAATAACAGTTACTATATATACTAATATCAATTTATAGTAACCAATAAAACTTATTATTGGAGAAGTCTGATTCACTCTCCAATATGATGTTGACAAAATTTGTTCTCTTTGCAATATAGTAACTTCAAAATCATAATCAAAGACCTTCTAATACTTAAGTTAGAGGGAGTTTGAGGAAATAAACAATAATGATAATCATATCTTAATACAGTCAATCTGAATTTAGTATTTAACAGTAACATATCTGAAAAAAAAATTTCTTTATTTATATGAGTTATAAGTATACAAAATATATATTTTTAGTATAAGGCGATAATAAAAGCTTGTCCATCATGAAGAGTACTCTAATTTATGGAGAGTTGGTATTTGCATTTTATGTATTTTTTTCATATTTAATTTGAGTTTAGATGGATAAAGCAAAGCAATTTGTTGAAGGTTAAACCTAAAATATAGATGACATATTGGTGCAATTTTACATATATGTGATATGCAGAAATAATGCTGATCTAAAGAGATTTGTCTTCTGACTCGAAGTGATAAGTGTCACATATATATTGATTGTGCAAATAAACATATCTCGTAATAGCAATAAGTTGAACAAAACTGCACTGTTATTAAAAATAATACAATTAATTTGGAAAAACTCTTTACATTTTATGCTGTAAATAACTACCCATTAATAAAATTAAAATGACAGTGCGTGGCTCTTTATTTAAAATCTTGTTAAAACTTTATTATTATCTGCCACTTAAACAAAAGTGTTTACCTATAAATTAAGACGAGGCTGATCATGCATAATTAAGATTGTGATTGGGGTTGTAATTCTAATTATAAGCAAGGAAAGATGATTTAGTATTAGTGAGGGGTTGAGTTGGAGGAGGAGGAGGAGAGGTAAATACGTTGGGGAACTCAACCCTAAACTTGCTGTTCGTGATGTGGTGCTATCACATGCTTTTCCGTGGACCATCTCCCAGATAAGGCATCCAATTTATACCACCCAAAATTCCATATCCTCTTATGCATACAACTCCAGTTTAATTAACTTAACTCTTTCAAATTAAACAGTATTTTACATGCATCTTCTCTATTCTATTTCCCGACATTACAGTCAAGTCGTATCATAAATCAATTATTGTGTGCACCACAGCCGGATGGCTAATCTCTTAATTCAGCTGCGCTCGAAGATCACTCTAAAACTCTTTTTAACTCTGTCCTCTGACAGTAAGCCTGATATCATGCTCCATGGAAAGACAAATGTAATGGTGGCAAATTATTACATATAAATATATTTTCCTCCCAAGAAAAGAAAATAAACTATATATTGACATAGCCAGAAGGCCACGTTGCCTAATTGAAAAGATTGGTACATTCTATAGAACAGAGGGATTTTTGTTGTCCATAAAAAGGGAGTACAGAAGATATTATTAAAAGTGGGTATTATTATATAGACTTGAATGAGGAAATGCTGTAGTAAGAAGTTAGGGCATGAAATCATAAAATCAAAGAGTTAAGATACTAGTGTCCTTTTAATTATAAGCAAGACACGTGCATCATCATCTAAATTCTAACTCAATTACGATTAATGATTTGGATCCAAATCACTTAAAAAATTTCAATGTAAATTTGTTTTCAAAATGGGTATTTGGCGAATTAATTGATGTTGGCGTTAATTGACATTAAGATTGTTTTATTTTACTTAGACTTACATCAAAATTGAATTTCTGAGATGAAAAAAGAGTTGAGCAGTGGGACTAAAGCGATACGGATTTGAACATGCATGTGACTCTAATCGCTGCCACGTAGGTGCCGACATAGACTCAACAGTTACAGTTATGCGGTTGGGCTGAGTACTAATCATGTGCATTGTTTTCCAGATTTTCACTTCAGAGAGACAGACAGAGAAAGAGAAAGAGACTCATAAGTTCCAAGTTGATACCAAATGTTCAATTGGTGTATATTCAACCAAGTCTCTCTCTTTCCTTTTCTTATTATTGGATGCATTTTCCCCTTTTTTATTTTAATAAATTTTTGGTACCTAAAATTTTTAATCACAGCAATATCATTTGGTTCTCATTCTTCCAAGTCTATCACTCCCTTATCTCTTTCTGCGATCAACACATTAAACGGAAGGGAAAAAGAAAAATATAATTATCTTTTGAAAATTGATTAAATATGCTTAACATCAGCCAATTAATTATCACTAATCATTCAAAGATTCTTGATTAATCAGGTCGTCTCTTCATCCTCATTATCTTCTCCCGACACCACTGCTGATCATAATTATTTCTTTTTTATGGGATTGCTCTCTTTTTTCCCCTATAAAAATATCTCCACTCCAAACTTGGTGGACTACCCACAGAAAAGAAACCCCTCTCCTTCTCTTCTCTCCCTCTCTCTCTCTCTGTAAGTAGCCAAATTTTCTTCTCATGAATTGTTTCTTCAGTTTGCTTTTTTGAATTTGCATTGGCAGTCATTGTTCTTCTGCTCTCTCTCTCTCTCTCTCTCTCTATATATATATATATATATATACATATGCCACACTTGCTATTTTGAATGGTGATAAATCGTTTTTCTGCTTAGGTATATACTACAATTTTGGTATAATATATGTATACGTATATGTATATGTTGCAAGTTGGATTTCCCTGTCCTAATCTTTTTATTTGTTCTCATGCTTTTGTTTTTCTCCTACCATTGTTTTCAGTAAAAAGGAAAAAAAAATAACAGAGGAGATAATCAGAAATGTTTTTCTGTTTTCATAGCTGAGAACTACTTGCAGATGTTGACATGTCCGTGCATTGCCATGCAAATAATGATCTTTCACTCACTTATCTTTAAGCTCTGCCACTCCAAAACAAAAAGTGATGTTCAACGAGCATTTTTTATATAATTAAATTCTTGTGTATACCCAATTTTCGTTTAGGTTGGGTTCTTCTTTTTCTTTTTCTTGGTTTTATTTTAATTTTCATGTCACATTCCAGTAACAATTGGAATTAATACAATTAACTTTCTTGAGATTAATGTAGAATTAATAAAAAAGAAAAGTACTTATTTATCTTCAACTCTACGGATTAGGAAAGCACAAAGAATGGTGGAATCAGACAAACTCATGGCCAATGTGAACCAGGTAAGGCTTGTGGGTTGAATTGAAAGTTATATGCATGCGTGTATAAATGGTGCTCAAGATTGACCATACGTATACATGGCCCATTTCTTAATTTTCATGATTATCAATTCCAGAATCCTCTCTCTCCCTCTACCTATCTTTTCACTTGCTGCATGTTTTCTTTTCAAGTGAAATGATCATCTGGGCCCTTAATTATTTTATAATTTTAGGTTTTGTATTGATGTGATGGAATCTGAGGAAAGTGCATAAAAAATTCTAGCAATTGGGCATACAAATATCATCCTAGTTGGAACTTAACAAGTGAACCATAACTTGCAGCTATAATTTTCTTTCCTCGTTCCATGTAATTATTTCTTGTAGAAATATATTACAATCTTTTTTATATACCTTCTCCTTCATTCTTTATGCAGCAGAAACATTTCAAGAATGTTCATATAAATAATTTTATTTTTTTCTTACTATAATATTGCATGTTGGGTCAATGATGTAATGTTGGTGAAGTGACTAATAAAATATAATAGCAAATATATATATATATATATGCAAGTAAGTTGCTTTCAGTTGGGAAATATTGGTATTTCTCTCCTAATATGAACTATTAATTAGTAGGTGGTCTGTTATCATATGCTGGTGCCGGCTCTTGTTTTCTTCTGCCACTATTGATCAGTGTCGAGGCCTCAAGAGCAAAAAAAGAAAAAAAAAGAATTAGCCAATTCTTTTATGCAATCATAAGGAGACCAAATGCTTGTCGTGGGACAAGATCATGTTGGCCATGTCTTATAGACAAGGCAGCCTAGATTGCATGGAAATTCAGCCTCCGGTCAGCAAGACCATAGAAATACATATATAAGACAACTTTAAAACTGCTCCCCAGAGAATTAAATGCAAAATGTTAATATAAAGTATAATTCGGTTGTCAAGTAAACGTTTCGGGTAATTTTTATATACATTATTACTTATTTTGTCACATATATATTTGTATATACCATTACAAGCAGGTGAAAGTATTTGTTATTTGAATTAAATTTCCTGTAGCAGTATTTACTTTTGATTGGTATTTGAAAAGAATTATGATATGTGGCAATGGAATGAACCAATATACGCAAATCACAATTTTGCTTCCTACCCACATGCAAAGGAAGCAACCACCATTAACTTTTTATGATTTCCTTTGTCCCTTATTTTCTTCTTTATCTACACATCAGAGCATGATTGGCATTTAAAAGAGTCCCATAATTACCTTTTATATTTATATTTATGGTCATTACCTTTTACCCAAAATCATTTCTCAGCCACTTATACATGGCACTTCAATATTATTGCGACTGTCGCCCATAGTCTGCCATGTTCTTAACTACATCTACACAATAAAATTTATTAGGGATTGTACAAATAAAACTCATCTTCACCTTTATGCATTTATTTTTTATTTCAATAATAATAAAAAAAAAAAGTGTTTTCATTGGGTTGGTTGTGATGGGGTTGGGCGGAAGTTTGCCATGTGATGCTTTTGAGCCTATGTTCTTTTGTCCTTTTATTATTTTATTTTGAAGAGACTTAATGCTCTTTTCCCTTATGTTAAATAACTCCTATCCTTAAGCAAGATCAAATCATAATGAGCCACCCATTTTGACTCTTGCTAATTGGTACCATTAGGGTCATAGATTTGGATGCTCTTTGTTTCCTATGAGTTTATTGTAAGAAATGGTAATAAAAGTCTAACAAGAAAATTTTAGGAAAAGAAAAAGAAGACATGTTTAGGTCTTTGAACAAAAAGACATGCAATCAACTTTTTCTCCAAAGTCCAAAATTTGAGAGATGAAACGCCATAACTTTTTCATCCAAGACGAAGGAAGCACAAACAAAACAGAAAGAGAAAAATCATGTGTTGTTTCAACATTTTCCTTCTTTGTCTTTTGTCTCTCCCAAAAATACCCACTAAGCATACATACCATATTATATCATATATATTAATTCTTTTTTCTTCTTTTCAGCCCTTGTCTAGCTATTATCTCTCTTATTTATTTTCTTTCTTGGAGTCTCCTTTCTAAAATCTTTTCTTTCCTCTAAATTTTGCATTCAGCCTCCTCTAAGCATGGACATAGACCCACCTTTCCATGAGATCTACAAGACCCTTCTGAACAGCAAAACAATACAAGAATCAGAAACAAAATCATCAATTGTTGAGGAATGTGAACTTCCTTTGATTGATCTTGGCCGTTTAAGCATGGATGATGAATTGGAGAAAGACAAGTGCAAGCAAGAAATAGCTAGGGCTTCTCAAGACTGGGGATTCTTTCAAGTTGTGAATCATGGGATATCACGTGAGATTTTGGAAAAGATGCGAAGTGAACAAGTTAAGCTTTTTAAACAGCCCTTTTACCAAAAGAGCAAAGAAGATAAGTTCTTGAAGTTCTCTGCTGGCACTTACCGCTGGGGAACTCCCACTGCAACTTGCTTAAGTCAGTTGTCTTGGTCTGAAGCTTTTCACATTCCTATGACTGATATATCTGCTTCCAATGGTTTCACTACTTTCAGGTAATTTCATTGTTTCTGTATGTTCTTTTACTTCAGCCAATCTTTTTACATGTCAAGTAAACAACAACTTTTCTGTTTTTATCTCAGCTTTTAAGATGTTATGATTCTCACTAGAACCTGCCTACACTCCTCCAAATTCAAAATTAATTTAATTTGAATTTTATAAGTAAGATCACGCAAACATGACCTATAATCTTCATCATACGTAAGAGGAGAGGATTCAAATCCAAATGTTTATATCACAATATGTCGATAAAAGCTTGAGGTAATGTGTCTGCAGACAGGTTTAATATGTTAATTTAAACTTAGTGATGGATATGTTTGTAATTCATAACCCATAGTTAGAATTCTGTGTAGTTCTTAGCAAAATTACTATTAGGGGTACTTGAGGATAATATGCAAGTAGTTGCAGTTCATCATCCTTCTTTTCGATTCAAAAGAGAGTAAAAATTAAGATGATGTTAACAATCCCAACATGCCCTTTTTTTTATGTGCTTTGTCAAAGCAGATTTTGCCTGTCAATTTGATAAAACAACAGGAAATTATTGTTAAGTAACATTTGTCTATTATTGAAAATTAGATGCTTTTTGCTAAGTACAACGATAAGAGCTATATGTATACACAGTGCTAATGTAATTCTCTCATCATCTTATGCTAATCAAAAGGCATTTTCTAAGATTAGAGGCCACTGATATGACACTCAACAATCAAGACTTTCATGCACAAATCATTGCTCTATATTATTTATAAAGGGATCAATGTTTAACTTACTTTGGTGGAGTAGCTGGTTATGATACTAATCTCACGCATGAGAGGTCCCTGGTTCGAACATGGACGTCTCGGGCATAATTAAAATTTTCTGTATTTTCTAAATTATTTCTATATATATTTTCTAACTATTAAATATTTTTTTTAAAAACATATTGTTCAGTTCAGTACTAAAGCACATGTAAAGATCAGGAGCCACTCCTTTAAAATTGTTTCCTTTTATGTGCTTCCTGTCTCTGAATTGATCTGTAATTTTGGCTAAAAACTTTCTTAGAATGGTGAGACAAATACACCATAGCACAGCTATTTCGTTAATTTATTTACTCAATTTTTAATATCTAGAGTAAGAAAACAAACACCGGTAAATCAATTGTGGCAATTGCATTGCTGGTTAGCCTCTGAAGAATACTAATTCTTACCGCATCAGATAATGTACGTACAAGTTTTGCATGCATGGTGTGGTCTTTTTGTATTTTCCTTCAGAGTCTATTTTTGCCATTAATTAGCAAGTCCCTCACGTGAATGAATGTTTACAAATTGGATGAGCTGTAAGTCTGGCAAAAGCCAGTCTACTGCAATAATAACTAGAACTTGCTCTTTGGCTTCAATTGTTTATGGGTCCCATTTTGTTGATAATTGATAGAATTGGATGACAGATTGACCGATCCCACACTCAGGAGATATGGATTCATGAATCAATTTCATCTTCAGTGTGATTCATTTTACCAATTAGAGTCTGCAGATTGATATTTTTTTAACGGTTAAATTATTGTATTATACGATTATGCAGTTCAACAATGGAACAGTTTGCTACAACAGTTGCCAATCTAGCACAAAAATTAGCAGGAATTTTGGCAGAGAAACTGGACCGGAAATCGACTTTTTTTGAGGAAAACTGTTTGCCAAGCACTTGTTATCTTAGACTCAACCGATACCCGCCATGTCCAATCCCTGTAGAGGTATGCGGCCTCATGCCACATACTGATAGTGACTTCCTTACAATTCTCCACCAAGATCAAGTCGGAGGATTGCAATTAGTTAAAGACAGGAAATGGTTCGCAGTTAAACCTAATCCCGAAGCTCTAATAATTAACATCGGAGACTTGTTTCAGGTATGAGTTTCTCGTGCGATTTTCTTTCTTTTAATTAGTTAAATTACAGATTAAATACATCAATTTATATGGCATTAACCGATAATTAATGCATTTATATGCAGGCTTGGAGCAATGATGTTTATAAGAGTGTTCAGCATCGTGTTGTGACCAATCCAGGAGTTGAAAGATTTTCGACGGCGTATTTCTTCTGCCCATCATATGATACAGAGATTGAAAGTGGGTGCGAGCCTTCAGTTTACAAGAAATTTAGCTTCCAAGAGTACAGAGAACAAGTGCAGAAGGATGTCCAAATATTAGGTCACAAAGTTGGACTCCTAAGATTTATTGTATAATAATTTCCAATACTAAGTACGTGAGTTTTGCTATAGATTAATCAGGTTTCAGACGAGACTATTTTAAGAGTGATGCCGGGTTAAAACCGTAGTAATTAAAAAAAAAAAAAAAAAAAAAGAAAATTAGAAAAACGAGTGCATATTATATCTTTTTGAGCAATGAAAATAGTAAAAGTAGCATTCTCTAGTAGCAGGATAAATTTTTCTAGCTCAATCAATGAACTATACCTTATCTTATTATAAGTAAGTGGAATATTTGGAAATTAATCATTAAAACAATTGGTCAACTAATTTTATAATTTATTGCTATATTAATTTTTATTTGAAATTTAGGTAAAAATATTTATTTTTGAAAATGAAAAATAACCCTTTATTCTTTCGGTATTCCCTCCTTCGTATAAAAAAAAGAAAAGAAAAGAAAAGAAAACGTATAGATATGAAATGTGAGTAGTCCAAAAGGACAAAGCCGTGGCTCAGCCCAATCAAATTTGAGAGGCCACTCAAAGGGCCACCGGTTTCCTCGAAACAAGCAGTGCTGCTCTGTCAATTTATTTTTACCCGAATCGTGGCGGAAGGCTCCGTTAGTTTTCGTTGAGCAGTTTCTTAAAGAAAGGATTTTAATTGAATTTCGCTTACAATTGATCCGGAAGTTTTTTCTTTTTCTTTTTACTATGCTGACTGAGGAAAATCCAAATTATTTATTTTTATTTGATTTCTATAATAATTATAGATTGAAAATAAAATTTTGTAAAAGTTGGATATTTTAATAACAAATATTCTTAAAAGAAAAGAGTGAACTTTCTGATATATTTAAAAACAGCAAAATTACTTCTAAGTATCTCTTTTTCATGACATCAGAAAATAAATTCCGATAAATAATCATTTTAACTATTATTTTTATTAACATAAACAATTTTGCAAAACAAACGGAATGATTGCTTTCTCAGCCTTACAGCCCCCAAACCTCCGGCCGCCGTCGCCACAAGCACGCTCTTCTCGTCAAGAACCTGGTAAGCTCAGTCGTACTAGCCTCCATGCCTTATCCGACCCAGACTCCCAACAGCCTCAACCTAGGAAGCCGAAAGGCAGCTCTCAGCTCAATCGTTGGTCCATGGCTCGAGCAATCCGGTCTGGCCGTAAATTAGACAGACCTGGTCAGCGAACCCAGCTGGCGGAGCTTAAGCCTCCTCCACAACAGCGTAGAGAAATGCAATTGAAGGAGTTTAGTGCTATAGCAGCAGGCAACGGAGATGATGATGAAGCCGTTGAAATCAACACTGGGAAGTCTATTTATATGGTTTCTGACGGAACTGGATGGACGGTGGAGCATTCCGTTAACGCAGCGTTAGGTCAATTCGAGCACTGCTTGGTCGATCGTGGTTGTCCCGTAAATACCCACCTCTTTTCCGGGGTAATCTATTCCGTTGAAATGCTTTGCCCTTACATTCAATGGGTTGTTAATTTTGCCAATTGAGTTTAAGAGATACTTCTGTATGTACATTTTTTAGATTGATGATGCAGAAACATTAATGGAGATTATAAAGCAAGCAGCTAAAGAAGGTGCCATGTTAGTCTTCACTTTAGCTGACCCTTCCATTGCAGAATCAGCTAAACAAGCTTGCAAATTATGGGGAATACCATCTACTGACATATTAGGACCAATAACTGAGGCAGTTGCTTCTCATCTAGGTGTTTCGCCTTCTGGTCTTCCCCGTGGTGCTCCTGGGAGGAACTTTCCCCTTTCTGATGAGTACTTTCGACGAATTGAAGCCATTGAATTCACCATCAAGCAAGATGATGGTGCCTTGCCACAGAACTTGTACAAGGCTGATATCATTCTTGCTGGTGTTTCTCGTACTGGAAAGACACCATTGTCTATTTATCTTGCACAAAAGGGATATAAAGTGGCAAATGTGCCTATTGTGATGGGTGTAGAATTGCCGAAGAGCTTGTTTGAGGTTGATCCTGAGAAGGTTTTTGGTCTGACCATCAATCCTATGGTTTTACAGACAATTCGAAAAGCAAGAGCTAAAAGTCTTGGATTTAGCATAGAAGTGAGGAGTAATTATTCGGAGATGGATTATGTAAGAGAGGAGTTGGGATTTGCTTCCAGGGTGTTTGCACAGAATCCGGTTTGGCCAGTAATTGGTAAATACTATTCCATTTCTAATGTTTATCATGGCCTTCTAAGTGTTAATATAGTCGAGCAGATGCTTTAGTTTTAGCATATGTAGAGTGATGCAAGTGACTGAATCCTGGTTTTGCTGTTACTTATTTGGCATATGCAGAAGTGACAGGAAAAGCAATTGAAGAAACTGCAGCAGTGATATTAAGGCTTTACCATGATAGGAAGAACAGATGTTCAATGCCTCGAATCTCTAAACTTTACTAGCATGGGAAGTCTTATTCTCAAGTGTGCATGGATGAGTTGCTGAATCAGTACAAGAAGCAGCTGTTCTTGGATCATTCTTGGATTGTTAATGAAAAGAAAATATAGTGAGATACAGCAGAGGTTACACCCTCATTTGTTTTGCATGTTTACTGTAAATATCATGTTTCTGCAGCTTATTATAGAAAACTGTAACATAACAATTAATCATTACAGGGCTTTCTTTTGTATATTCACAAGAATTGTTTATGACGTGCTTCCTGAGAAATATACGTCGGTGAATGCTTGTATGTTTTCCACTGTGCGTGCAAGTGCATCTGTGCATACTTGGGACAGAAATATGACCCCCTGCTATTATGCCACTCTGATATTCTTCTTTTAGTGTTGTTTGCACTATACTCAAATTTGCAAGGCATTATTATATGTTCCTTTTGTACTCCGTTTTCAGTTAAAAGTAGATGCAAATCCAATAGTGACAATCAATTGAGTGTTACTAATTCTTCTTGACTTGCATCTTGTAATTTGTTTTCTTTTCAATCAGAGTGTTGTCTTTAAAAGAAAAAAAAAATGTTATCTCACTAGTTAAATCATTCTCTAGAGGGAACTTAGAGCAGATCCCATCAACTCAAATTCTAGTTGACCATCCCTTATTTCGAGTGCCAAGCACGATGTCTATTCTTGGGCATTTCTTTTTTCCCTTGAGCTACCTCATGCTCTCACTTGTTTACGGTGAAAAAGGTGGACACTTGGGCGCACATGCTTTGTATGCGTGCATATCCAGAACTGATTGTTGTAGCATTTGCCTCGTCCTTGTTTCACCGCCACAAAAGCCATATATACCAAAAAGAGTTTCTGAACAGGATTTCGAAAAGAGCAAACAGAATTGGAAAGGTATGGGATGTTAAATAAAAAAGTAAATTAAAAAGAAAAGGTGAGGACCATCTGGTCCTCCACTAAGCTAGTAAGCTATATGGGATTGTACCAAATCATCATTTTTCCTCTTCCATACATATAAAGAAAAGAAGATTCCTTCTCTTTGTCACAATGTTGTATGTTCTTGTCTTCATCTCTATAGTTTTTACTAATAATTTCCTGAAAAAGTTAAGCACCCCTAAGTTGTATCCAAGATGGTGGATGGTCGGTTTGCTTTTTGCTATCTTCTGATTTCTTTCCGTGCTGTTTCCTTTTTTCTTTTTTCTTTTCCTTTCTTTGTTTTTCTTTTTTCCACTGAAATTCGCATTAGAATAAGCCTATTCTTGCAAAAAATAACTTCACCACCACCACAAAATTATATTCATCTTTGTTTCCATCTCGCATTCTGCTCTGAATGATGTGCAATAGCTATGTTCTTAATCTGCGAAAGATAATGTAGTGGCATCAATCAATACCATTGTCATCTGCCCCGAGCTTGCCAATTGAAAGAGTGAAGTATATCAGCAACATCGTTCCCATGCTTGATCTGTGGCAGATAAAAGTAGGAACAGAAAACCGCTTATACATTTCAGCACTTGCATCACTCAAAACAGTATCTTACAGTTCTTGCAGCTTTTAAGGTCAGTGAACTTACAAGGTGGCGAAAAAGAAAAGAACCCTTTTGGGATCAATGGTCCATGAAAGTGAAGGACGCTTGAAACTGTTCCTCCTGATGGTGCATCTGCCTTCTGTGGATGACGCATTCAAATTGTTGGTAGTAGTAATGGTGATCTGATGATGAACTTGTGCACTGCTGCTGGGATGATCAGCGGTCCCAACTGATACCATCGATCCCTTTTCGGGCATGCCAGGCCCTACTAAAGAAGTTGCAAATTAAATATAGCATAGAGAAAACAAAAATGCTTTTAGCTACTAGCATTTCACCACCAATTTTCGAATAATGCAACTGCACATGCTTTCAACTAGAAGTACACCAACAAACTGAATGATATTCTACAATCTCTACCAGCCTGCGGAATTTAATTAAGACAGATTTGGTTTGATGTACTCTCCAAAGTTGACCCTTCAGTTTGGTGTAACCTCACCTCACCCTCGAAACAGTAATTATTATTGGTCCCCTGTAACACTGGTAGAATGGGTTTGCCTTGGTATCATAAATACATTATATTAACTAACCTTCGAGTAAGATCCTATCATATCTTCCATTTTATAGGGGATTTATTCATTTTTTCTAAATGAAGTAAATATGTAAGATTTGATTTTGTAAGATATTTATGGAACGGCCTTTCCACAAACAAGTGCTTATGCAATAGGAATTCTAAATAAGGTGAATTACATATACTTCTCATAAACTTTATCCACAAAGTAACAAGAGGAAAGGATTGTTTCCGAGATCCAAATCTCTATCCGAAATCAGTAAAAGATACTGACCCAAAAGCAGTTACAGAAATTAAATTTGTAACCAAAACACAATCTGCCAACAACCAGAAAGATAAGCACCCCTTAGAAAACATGGAATAATACAAGTTACAGTAAAAGAATTCTAAAAAATTTGTTCAGATGTCACAAAACAATCTGGAGGAACCCTCCAAAAATTGGTGACGAGGAAAAAAGAAATATTTATTCGGTTGTATTTTACAGTGAATATACGTGGCAAATATCAAAGAAAATGGCAATTCTTAATTTATTAACCCTATAGTTTGCTAGCGAATTGCATCTGGCACACATATGATCCAGAGATCCAGAAGTGAAAAAAACAAAAGGAACCATAAAAAAAAAAAAAAATAAATAAAAAGTTTGTCGTCGGCTTAACCTTAACCTATCTGTTAAAACTTAAAGTTGGACCGTCCAAAATTTTCTAGATAAATTTCTTTTGCTTTGTCACATATTCTGTTTGTGAGAGGAAAATAGTACCTCTAGGTGAAGAGGTAGCAACAGCAGCATCTCTATCATTAGGAGAAGGATTAGAATTAATCTTTTTATCACCGCCTCTGCCGCTCATGCGCAGAGACCCTTTTCTGGAAAGGCTTCTCTGAAACTATGAATTCATGAAAATAACATGTCAAGGAACATTCTTTTATTGATCACTAAATAATCAAACATTAACAGCAACTATTGCAAAAGACATTCAATTTGATTGTAATCACCGCAAAGTTGTTAACTCGTTATCTAAAAAAAGTTATACTTCCATGACTAAATTTTTTAAGATGTATGTATGCGTGTTCTTGAAAAAACTAAAAGAAAAAAATAAAGGCGAAGAATTGAAAGAGAAAACTTACCGTAATTCTTGAATTTGGGTTAACTTCTTTGTTATTGGTGGCATGGGAGAAGCTTTCCATGTCAATAACAAAGTTATCAGATTTCTCAGCTGAGTATTCAAATCCATTTATATGATCTAAAACAGAAATTTTCTGGGTTCCCATATTTTCATCTGATAATCCACCAGGCTCACAATGACAAGAACGCAAATCCTAATAAGAAGAGAACCAAGAAAGAGAAAATCAATGAAATGATTGTACAAACTGGAAGGAGCATATCAAGAATAAAAACCCAGAAACTGATATCAACTCACCAACTTTGGATTATCCGCCGTTTCCATCACTTTATAGGGAAAAAAGACAGAAGAAAGAAGAGTATATAAAGGGACAGAAATCGCCTACACAATGAGGCAATCACTTTCCACCGCCTGATTTGTAGAAAATAACCAGACGATCATAAGTCAATGCTTTTGAGAGAGCTATTGGATATACAAAAAGAAAAAGATAATTCTTAAATCAAGAAAATTATTATACAAAATACTTGTTCTTTTTAAAAGAAACACAAACCTTAGCACACCATACCCTTTTGATATGAGTTGGTATTGACAATTCTCTTCAACAATAATGAAAAATGTACTCCACTGAAGGTTTTCTTTTTTCTTAAAGGTTATAACATACAAGAAATGTTGTAGATGAACTGACTTTTAACTACTCTGTCTTTTGTCTTGTTAAGAGAGTCTGGGGTTTGTTTTTCTTTTTTGGAGGAGGATAAGAATTGAGAAAGAAAGGAACTGAATTCTGTTCAAATGGGAAGTAGAGAGGATTTGAATTAGAAACAGAAGAGAAGTGAGGGTTTAGAAACAGGAAACAAACTGGAAATGGAGATTATTTCAATGCTTACGCTACTTATATATGTGCTGAGTTGTTTAATGAGTTGGTATTTTGATAATTGCAATTATTTTAAAAATAAAAAAAATCAAGTATTACTTTGTACAGAGTGGAGATGACAAGGTCTCATGCCCATGGTAAGGAAACTATCTCTTGATTTAGGAAGCAGAAAATTTGGCTTCAATTATTTGATTTCTAGGGCTCAAATTTTCTAATTCTGCCTTTGTATTGGAAGATTATAACAAAGGAAGATTTAAGCTGCCAATAATTCTTAATGGCTGTTTTGGTTGTTTATACAAAACATTATAGTGATTAAAAGTTCAATTATGAGCTCAGAATTTTACGATATGGGTTCAATCAATCATTACCTTTTCTTCTCAATTGAGAAGAAATAAAATTTTAAAGAAAACTCATCAATCGATTACCATGCTTGATTGCCATAATTATTGAAATTAAATACAAATCTTCAAATAGAATTTCATAATGGAAATCAAAATTTTCGTTTGGTGGTTTCATATTTAAATGAATTAATTAATTCATTCATACTTAAAGATGTAATTTTAAATCTAGTTCTAGAATTGTCACTAATTTTGACATGGATTTTATTTTAATATGTAATTTTTATGTTTTTTAATAATACAATATCAACTAATATTTTTATAATTAAATAATAATTTTAATTCTAAAAAAATAATTTATTCTCAATCTTAAAAATAATAAATTGATTTTATTATTAATTATTGAAATTCAGTTTAAAATCTATATATTAAAAATATATATAACTAGAGTACTAGTAATAATTGGTTGACATACAAACGGATTACCCATATACGTGTGAGTTGGAATTTAAAAAAATTATAACATGTCACTAATTTTAACACATAATATAGTTTTGGCATATAATATATAATCTCTATATTAATTATTTATACAAAAATTAATAATAATATTAAATTATTTCTAAATAAATAATAATTATTATCTTAAATGCAGCTATTTATATTTATTATTAGTTTATAAATATAATTAATACATCAATTAATAATATTCGGAACAGGAAAATATTTCTAAAATATCAGAAATCGTATTGGGAAAGAATCTTATAATATTACATTTGATGATATTGTCAAAAATATAATAAAAAATACCATTATTACACAATGTATATATTGGACTAATATATATATATAAAAGATGCATTTAACAAAAATTGATTAAATTTTAATATATGCCTAATTTACTTTATTGGCATGTAAAAACTTTTTTAATAGATAATAAACTTTTTTATGCTAACATTTAGAATCAATTTTCTTCCCAACTTAATTTTTCAATTATTATTATTATTATTATTATTATTGGGTTGAATAATTGTCAGTTTAAATTTGATACGTTATCCCTCACCCTACAATTATGGCTGTGGCTGGCTAAAATGGTTTTTTCTTAAAAACGAATTCATTAGGAATTCTTAAATGCAACCTTTTTGTCTCTGAGGGAACACTCAACCTTTTTCTAATTAAATTCATCATAATTCCAATACCGGCATTTTCTCCAATTTGTAACCCATAATTACAATTAATCTTGGATTCTATCCATTTTAAACTATATTAGGATGAGATTAAGTAATAATAAGGGGGACTAAAATTAATAATAACTTTATATTAATTTTTCAATTCTAAAATTTGAAGGGCCATGCATGTCCCACAGCCTTTCCACCTGATCAAAACTAAAAACCAATAATTTTTGGACGATGACACCTTTCCATGTACGTGGAAAGATTACCATCCGAATAATTGTTAGGGCATTTCCATTAATTATGCGTGTGTTGATAAATCACATACTTGAGAAAATGAGGGCTATTAGCAATTCAATTCATATTAATTATTAAATTATCAATTTATGTTATTTTGGGTATTTAACCATCAAATTACTTAATTAACAGAAAGGATCCTAATATAAATATATAAGACTTAGTTTATAATTATTTTTTAACTTAATAGTTAATTCTCTTTTACAAGAATAGTTAAAAAGAAAATTAATTTCTTTTGATAAATCTGCTTTTGGTTTGTCTGATTCCCTCGAAAAACAAATTTGAAAAGCACTTTTACTAATTATAACCTTAAACAAGACTATGTAACCTAGTTATGGTTGTCATAGAATTGATTAGAATAAATAGTTCGGACATGAAAATGGACATCTCACATCTCCATTAATTTGATTTATTGAGGAAATAATGAAGTGTCACATCAAATTTGTAATGCTTGCAGCAATCAGAAAAACTGTTTGTTGCGTGATTTATCTCCCATATTGTATAAATAAAAAACCTGACAGATTACCTTAAAATCCCTGCATATAAGTTTGAAATTTGCGGTGGACATGAAGTTATTATTAATGAATTTTCTTTTGTTCCAATAATCCTGAATTATTCATAACAGTTGCGTGCTAAACCTAAAAATGTTAGGATAATACACATCTGGCAAGTGTGACTAAACAGTAATCCTGATTGTGACATTGACCCAGAAATTATACACATCTGCAAATTTATTAGCTTTCATTTTCAATTAGCATCATTTAATTATGAGACTCTTATATTCTTAAACATTCATAAATATTTATTATTTTTAATTAATTATTATTTTTAGATAAATTACTATACTATTATTAGATAAACGTTTATTTTTAAAAAATAAAAATTTTGAATATAATTTTTTATATTGTTACTAAATAATATTTTATTTTTATGAAAAATGTATCACTTGCTATATAATTCATACCTCGAATTCTCCCATAAATAAATAAAAAATATTCATCCAACTAAATTAACAATGAGATTAAACAAAAGAGAAGAGTATTATGGATTGCACATGCCCTCAACAATCCATATGGTATGCTGATGGGTCCCATTATTACTGTGGTGAGGGTGCACCTCCACCCCTCGTATTTTAGACAACAATGGGGGGCACCTAAAAGTGTTGTTGTGTCTGCATTAGAATATTGCCATGGATACATGAAATTATAGCTCTTTAAATTGCAGATCTCACTCGGAAGAATAGAGATTTATATTTATGTATTGGTGGTGATAAATAATTCAAAGTATGTGTTTATGCATAGAATAATAAAAAGAAATACACCTTTAATTAGGTAATGCACTCATTTCTCAGTAAAACAAAGTTTATTTATTTATCATTAAGAGTCTTTTCCCTAATAATTAAACACTCATTTTGCTGTGAATGTCCGTACGTGTGTGTCATTTTTTTTTTTTTTTTTATAATAATAATATGATAAGAACATGGTGAAGAGGTGGTTCAGCGCTTGTCAAGGAAGCAATTCTGCCATAATTTCTTTATCTTGTTACGTTTTTTCCAGATATGGAGAAATCATGCTTGCTGCATATCTGTTCTCCAATTAAATGAATTCATACAAAATGTAGCATTAATGGCTTTTTAAAACTTTTATTTGACTCTGATGCAAGCTAGCTACTCACTCTACTTTAATATTCATTATTTTATTGTATACAGCATTACGTCAACTGCATGTTTTTTCTTTTTTCTTTTTTTTTTTTTAGAAAAAAAAATACAAAAAGAAGAAGAAGAGGAAGAGGAAGAGATTAATTTAATTAGCAAATGAGATTTTGTTAAAATTTAAAAGGTTTATAAAAATGAGCTGACTTACAATGTATTCTCATGATCGACATTATAATAGAAGAGGCTACAGATATGCAGACCACACTCAGCCCATCTTCCCCAAGAATGGCCATTTGATAAGAGATAGATATTTACGTAACAAATTCTATTGTTACTTACAATGTATATATATAATGAAGAAGATTATTAATTAATTAAGATAACTAAATAAAACCCTATCTCTAAAGCCCTCCATTTCTAGCGGTTGACAAGAACTTCATTGCCCATTGCAATTACTATGGACAAAGTTAGGTCGGTGCTATATGCGCCCAGGCCTAGCTCCATCCACGGTTCGTATTCTACCTTTGTACTCATTCTTGTTGCTTAGAACTTAAATTTTGCTGGAATTTTATGCCAACTTGTGCCGGGCAAAATGTGATGAAATGGACAACTTTTGGCTATTTCCTATTAAAACAAAAAACAAAGAATCAGTCTTAAAAGTGATACTACATATTTTAGAACCCAATATTCATACATGCAGCCTGGATGAAATTAATTTGGCCATCTTGTGTTTGTTAATTAATTAGTAAGCAACAAAACATGGCTACCCATGGAAAATATATGTAACTATAGAAAGGTTAAAATTCCTTTTGTTGCTTTTCCTTCTTTCATTTTCGGTCCCCTCTTTCCTGCAGGCCAAAGTTACTAGCACAACCATGGGTTTCTATCCTTCTATTAGTCAAGTTAAGGATCATCTTCAGGATAAAAAAATCTGACAATTCTCAGAATTTAAAACCAAATGTATGTATACAATTAAATATTTTCTAAAGCCAACTAAATCTTTTCAAATAAAGATTTTCAACAGCTGAGTTTTTGGTGGCTGCAAAACTGAAAAAGAAATAAAATAAAAGAAAATAAGAAGAAGAATCTTCGTCATCCGTAACAGCATTCTGATCCAATCAAACATTGACACGCAAATCCTTTATGTCTTTCTCTGAATATTTCCTTCCAAATTACGTGATGCATATTCCAGTAGAAAGTTTGGAGATAAATTAAGAAGCACAATGTGGAAAAGGATATGATTACAGCCTCCACTTGAACATCACCATAATATAAAATGTGGATGGACGGTTGAGGATGACCGGAATATATATATAGAGAGAGATTGGTGGTGGCCATTTTTTATAATCAAGTAATTATAATGTGGTGGGGGTACTGCTCCAGTTGCAAAATTTTCCAAGAAAAATATTCTACTTGTTCAATCACTAATTCAGTCCACCAAACATTAAATTTGTTTCTCTTACACGTTACAATTTCTGAACTGATGATTATACAAAAGTTACTTCGGATTACTCCGGCAATAAAATCATCATCGCTCATTATTACATTCCACCTTCAATTATTACTTCCTCTTCTCAATCATCTTCCTGTCCCCTGTCTAAAATTTTGCCCCTTGATAATTTGGGTAATTGCATCCATATTTTAGAAACTGTGATACACAAGCTATTGCTCGCAAGTTGTTTGAAAAATCCATCATCTTCTTCCTCTACCCATCATCTCTCATTTGTATATTTCTTCCCCATTGAATTTTGCACGACCATATCATCTCAATCTATAACTTCTGTTTTTGTGTTTGTTCACCAACTCTCTAATCCTAACTAGTTGTTTCAGATATCAGGTCTTCTTCTTATTAATCCAATTCTAAAAGTTAATCACTCAGCTTCAGAATACCTATTTATTTATTTTTTTCAATTATTTTATTAAGCTAATGAGCTGCACTCTTTTTATTTTGTCAACATTTAGATGTAATTAGCCAAACGTATTGAGCTACTTGGCTAAAAAAATTAATTTCATAAACAAAAAAGTTAAGGGCAACAAAGTACCTTTCGCCTAGAGGAAAATACAGTAATATTATGCATTATTAAAATGTGGTATTTGTGAATATCCCATCATTATACGCTTTATATACATATAACATCATTTTACTATTGAAGTCAACCTCTTATCCCTAATTAAACCCCAAATAACAAAAGACAAAAAAATCAATATGCAAATAAAAACTTGGCTATTGCATGGCACAGAATCTTGCATATGGATAAGTACAAAGTGCACATAATTACTATAAGATTTATTTATTTAACAAAATTCAGAAACGGGAAAGCAAATTTCAATGAGAAGTAAGGAGCAGGTACTGAATCATCTATATAATCAAAATAAATTCCCTGCTGAAGGAATTAATCGTAGAAACTGAATAGTAAGTGCTCATTGAAGGGATCATCATATTTAAAAGGAATAGGAGATCTCCATAGATATATAGTCTAAACCTTAATACCCACTTTTGATAAAATAGGACACAAGCTCTTTTAAACATTTTAATTAAATCTCACTCAAATAATTGTAGTTATCCGAATGCCATATTTAGAACCTCTTAACTTATCTTTCTGCAGATACCCAACAGATCTCCGAGCTTATACGGCTGCCGGGTTATCAAGACTGTATCACTAATAGTTGAGAAATTGAAAACACATGCATGTCGTTACCAAGCATTTCCCTGTGGTTTGGTTTCAATGGCCAAATCAAAAGATGGTATCTTAATGAATATGCATATGCTTACAGTTCCCCACCATGACTTCTGCTTTAAGGGGAAACCAAACACAGACGACTTTGTTGAGCGTGGAATCTCTTAAAAGATCATATTTCTTTGTGATGATAGAGTTTGGACCAACCTTTTCCCTGTTCTTTCCCTTGCAATGAAGCAAAACAATGACAGAGTTTGACTTTGTTTGCCCTTAATTTACCCTCTAACAAGCGCCAAACACATACAAATATATACACTTGATGCCGAATGTGCAAGTGTCAAAGGAATAGAATCTTCTATTCTCAGCGTCCCCACGTCCAAGAAAGTTTGAACCATCCATTTTCCATGGCCTATCTATTGTAAGATTCCCAGCAGCACTTGCAATTCCGCTTCTGCTCATGCCTGTATTGCAAATTAATCATCACTCTGCGTTGATCTTCTATTGATGCTTAATTTAATATTAGTAGCATGTAACCTCTCTTTGTTTCTTTTTTCTAGGGAAAATTCGTAAAACAGGAGTTGAAATGCTGATATCTAATGCTTCAAAGGGTTTTTTTTTTTTTTTTTCAATAAATGCCACAAAAATACAAAATAATTATACAAATATCTGTAAAAATTGCTAACAACAAAAATACCGAAAAATAAAATTTTATTTACAAAAACACACTAAAATGAAATTTATTTACAAAAATATCATATTTGATTTTTTTCAGATGAAAGTGTATATGTTGAATGTATTTGAAAAAAAAAAGTATATATGCTCAGTATACTTTTGATAAATGATAAATCTAAAACACATTAATTTTTGTGAAATATTGTTATATATTTTATTTTGTGAATAAATAAATCTAAAATATATTTTTCTGATTTAAAAATTTAGAAATGTACTGAGAATAAGATCATATCTGAAAAATTAGATAAATTACTACAAAGTAAAAAAAAAGTATATATCCAGTATATATATTTTTGACATAAATAACAATAAAAGGTATATATTTAATTAAAAATAGTATACATTATGTATACATTAGATATCTTAACCTTTTTAAAATAAAATAAAATGCAAACTTAAAAAATATTGAACAACAAAAAGTATATGTTTATAATATATATTTTGGATATCTGAAATTTTTAAAATAAAATAAAATTCAACAACAAACGGTATATGTTTACTAAAATATGTCAATCATTAGGTATATGTAAAATATCTAAAACTAATTTTAAGAAAAAAATAATAAGATGAATAAAAAATAGACACTTTTGAAAATGGCAGGAAGTAATTATGGAAAAATTTAAGATATTTGTATAATTATTTTTTAAAATAAATAAATAGCGAAATTTCCTCTACCATAAAACATGAAGCCAAGCTGCTAGTCCAGTTTTTAACATCATCAGTAAAATAAAAAAGAAAAAAGATCTGAAAACTTACGGTCCTTGAAAATTTCTTCCAAGGCCTTCCCTAAATGACTTGAACTGCAGCAAAACCTGTTGGGCTGTAAGGAAATAGTGAGGGGGATAGCATTTGGGCTTGGTGGGCTTTAAAAAGGTCAAATGTTATCTGCAAAGTTAAATGAATAAGCCCATCTACAGCCTCCCAACAATGAGCCAAAGGCCAACCCATGGATACCAGTGGGCAAAATCAATCTGAGAAAGAGATTCACTGAAATCGAACTAAAAGTTTAGTTAACTATAACAAAACTTTTGGTCTTCAGTTTGATTTCAATTTTTATATTAAAGAAATTGTATGTCCGGTTAAATACGTGGTTAATCACCGATTCTTTTTTTCTAGTTTGTTTATTGGTTCAAAATAACATTGAGGTGGAACAAACTAGTGAATTCATCATTTGATTAACTGAATCACAATCACCATACGGTTGGACGATAAATTGGGGGCAGATTACCAATTGGTATATCTCAAAGATAAGCTTAGCAGAAGTATTAAGAGATTCATCACGCAGTGGCTGTTAATATGTCACTCACAATAGCCATCTTCAGTGATCTCCAAGTCAGATTTGAAACATATACATGCTTCCTTTAATTAAAAGATTTGGTATCATTGAACTAAGATATCATCAAGTTGTTTATAAGCACCGACAGCTTCAGTTTCAACAGTTTCACTAAACTAAGAAATTAGGTAAATTCTGAAAATAATTTAAACATTTCAGTTTCTGATTCTCAGTTGGACGACTTAATTTTCATTTATAAACCCCAATAAATAGAAAAAAAAAAAAAAACTCTCAGAGCTGCTACAATTTTAACTATTAACAAATAGCTTCTATATATGTATCGCAATAAATCTGTATCCATTACCCTTTGTAGATGTTATCTTAAGAAAGTTAAGCCCTATTGGCTAAGGGTGTGATTTTGAAATCAATTATACATCTCAGCTTTAATTTTAAAATTCACCAAAAACTGATATCTTAATTTCAGCAGGCTATAAGTGTAATGATAATTGCATCAGAAAACATCCAATCCAACTGGCGACCAACAAACAGCCCTCGAGCATGGCAGTAGCCAATTGGACTATATTTGGATTCTAATTAAATAAAGATAGCTTCTGTTGAACTAACACATGGTATGGACATTGTACTAGCAAGGTCAACTTCTACTCCTTGCAGACCTGATATTTATAAACTTGCACACAATTAGATATATTATATTATAATAATACTCTTAAGGCATGATTAGGCACAGAGATCAGTTGTGTTGTTGGCTAAGGGGATGCTTCCCATGGATGGTGGAAAGCCATCATGCAGCTTTCTGACTTTCATCAGACTGTCACATGAATCATCCACCCTCTTATTCTCATTCTAATTAAATAAAAAAAAAATTAAAAAAAATCCAGCACCATGTTCATATTTCCTGAATTTTGTAGTTTTAGTGTAAATTGTAGTTATATTGATTATATTGGGCATATTTGCAAATATATATGTGCCAATTCTGCGTTAAACTTGTGTGACATATTTGTATTATTTGAACAATTATAAGAAAATCGAAGGAAAAAAAATTAATATATATATATATATATATACAGTTTTTATTTTTTCTTTTCCTTATAATTATTAATATATGATATATGTATGTATTACTTTCATTTTCGGTGGCATTTTATATCACTTTCATTTTAGGTCAACAGCAAAATAATAATACCAATTTGAAGCAATCAAATAATTGAAGCAGTTCCCTTCGGAAAATAATAGTAATAATAATAATTTTGAAGTAGCCAAATTGGTTACTTAAGCACATTATCTTAAATCAATAACAGATCAATACCTATGTAATGACAGCCGTTCAGTGAAGAGGTCAGCATGTCCAAGCTCCTATAAAAAAGTGCCTAGCTATATAGCTGCACCATTAAACCACTTTCTTTCAGAGAAACATAACTTCATCAACTTAATAAATGGCTGCTTCCAAGTCATTTTCAGCTCTTTTAATCCAATTAATCCTTCTATTATTTTTCTTTAACCCTGCCAATGCGCAACTGAAAGTAGGGTTTTACTCCAAGACATGCCCGCGAGCTGAAGCCATTGTTAAGGAGGTTATCAATCAAGTCATGTCGGTAGCTCCATCCCTTGCTGGCCCCTTGTTGAGGATGCATTTTCATGATTGCTTTGTTAGGGTAAGGAAAAAAAGTTACTATCTTATGTAAATTATTTTAATTTTACTCATAATCTCACAGTCCTGACATGAGTACTTCAACATCATTAAGCGAATCTTTTTCGCACAAAAAGTATCATAAAGCTAATTGTTCATTGGTTTTCTACACACGAGAAAAAAAAAGTTTATGGATAATTATGATGAGTGCAGGGTTGTGATGGGTCAGTGCTATTAAACGCAACTAGTAGCACTCAGCAAGTTGAAAAAGATGCACTTCCGAATCTAAGTCTTCGAGGATACCAGATTATCGACAGAGTGAAGACTGCATTAGAAAAAGAATGTCCTGGAGTTGTTTCATGTGCTGACGTTGTGGCTATTGTTGCTAGGGATGTCACTGTGGCGGTAAAACCATGCATTTCCTGTCATCAATATTTCCATTTTTGCATGCATTATTTTCAAAATGATGAATGATTTTATTTATCTAAAAATTAATTTATCGTCTCAGAGCAAGGGACCATACTGGGAAGTCGAAACAGGAAGAAGAGATGGAAGGGTGTCCATCGGAGCAGAAACCTTAACAAACCTTGTAGCTCCAAATGCAAACATTACTACTTTGATTACAAGATTTCAAGCTAAGGGTTTGAATTTAAAAGACCTAGTAGTGCTATCAGGTACGTAAAACACCATGATGTAACACGTACGCGAAAATATAGAAATCTGAATAGCTTTTATTCATTGGTGCTGGAATACGATATTGATCTTTTATGGTATGCAGGTGGGCACACAATTGGCACTTCTCACTGCTCTTCATTCAATAATCGACTTTACAACTTCACTGGAATGGGAATCAATAATGATTTTGATCCCACATTGGATTCAGAATATGTAAGAAAATTGAAAATCAAATGCAGGCCAGGAGATCAAAATTCGCTTGTAGAAATGGATCCTGGCAGTTTCAAGACATTTGATGAAAGTTATTTCACACTTGTGAGTAAAAGAAGGGGCCTTTTCCAATCTGATGCAGCTCTTCTTGACAATAGGGTGACAAAAAATTACATTAAGCTTCAGGCTGCCACAAAAAGTTCTACTTTCTTTAAAGACTTCGGTGTATCCATGGTGAAAATGGGTCGTGTTGATGTTCTCACGGGTTCTGCAGGTGAAATCAGGAAGGTTTGCAGCATGGTTAACTAAATCAAATTTGGAGTGACAGCGAGACACAACTTTCCAAATTGAGATTAAGAAAAGAAAAATTACAAGGATGATGGGAGTACCTGCATGCCTCTTATGTTATATATTTTATTTGTTCTTTTTTATTTCCCATGTCTTTGAATATTTCCCAAGAAGGTTCATTTTGAAGTCATTTTTTCCCTTTTTTGAGGTTAAAGACTATTGGTTGCCCAATGATGTGAATACCGAATGTGTCTTTACTTGAGAACAAATAAGATATTTATTTTGGATTTTCTCTATCTATTTGTTATCTTCATTTGACATTATCAAGCATTTTTGTTTTCAGTAACAAGATCACATCAATTATTTTGATTTAATAGTGATGGGTCATCTTCAATATTGTGAAATTACAGTCACAAACCTTACTTGAATCTTTATTAACAAACAAAATAAATAGAATATTTTATCTGATCAAGGCGCTCATAAATTAGTAATTAGCAATTAATTACAAGCTTGCAATGTAGTAGAGAAGAATTTGTGGTGGATAACACTATTGTAGCTAATTCAAAAAAGTTATAGTATAAACTAATAAAATTTATCTTATAGTATAAACTAATAAAATTTATCTTCCGTCAGAATTTGGAGAGTTCTAAATTGTTAAAGAAAACATAAACTAGTTAGAATAATCTACACCATATTTTAATCAAGTGGGTAAGAGACTGTGCTTTTGATTGGGCAGATATTATGTATAAAGTCAATAATGAACCCTAAGAACCATGTTAGTGTGTTCACTTAATCAGAACCAAGATGTATTGATCAATTAAACCACCGAATACTAAAATCAAGTAACCATAACGATCAGGTTTATTTATTCATTTGTAAAAAGAATGTCCCTTGGATTTTGCGTACAAGTTAATTTTGGAAAACAAGCTGTATCAAATTAGAACAAACATGGATTGAACGACAATTACTTGCAGAAATTTTGCATTTTTAAATTAAGGCTGCAGGTATGTCGAATCCACGACTCATTAAAGTTCCATCCTGTCTAAACATTCTAAAAATGGCTTCCCCTGTTTAGTGGGCAGTGTACATGTTATAGATTTTTTTTTTAATGTTCCTTGTATATTATGTTTTATTTTTATTATTATATCTATTTTAACAAAAATACATATTACAAGTCATATAAACATCTTCTGGGTTGGGTTAATAATTTATGCTACTATGCATATTTGGTAATTAAAATTTTAACAAATTGAATGCGCGTAAAAATCTCTTTTAACTTTAGTAGTTAAGTTGGAGTTTTGAATTGAAACTTTAGCATACAGCTGTTTAAAATTTTTAAAATAATGCTTTATTATCTGAAAAAAATTTATATTAATTTTAAATATATTTATATCAAAAAAATCCTAACAATTTGATAGCTCTAGAAATTTATGAAGAAGTAAAAGATTTATTATCAAAATCAAATACTAAAATTTTCAGATAAACTTCTCAGTCATAAATTTTCTATTGTAATTAATTACACGTAATATTATTTTTTTATTAAATGATATGATAATATAAATACAAAATGATATTTAATGATTGAAAAATATCTAACATAAATGTAACACATATATTTTAAAAACATCACTCAAATCGTTTCTTCCGCTCTCTAATTTCTTGAAATAACTTTCGTATTAGCAATTAGAAAAGTAAAAAGATTACAAAGATAATGTGCTTGAACCTGCATGCACGCCTCTTTTTTGTGTTTTTTTTTTTTATTGGGTGCAAGCTGCATGCCTCTTAAATTTGGTGTGTTTAAGCTGCTGCATGCCCCCCCTTTTGTCACTTTAATGTTTTCGTCCTTCTTTTCCTTGAATCTGAATATCTCCTAATTATGCTCCAAACTATACCAACTTTTACTCGTTTTATCCTCACTTTAACAATTTCGGTTCGTTTGCTTTGCATTGTGTTTCACTGATGAGATGGCAGGCTTATGTGGGTTATGAATTTGCCACGCTGGACATGCCCATTAAAACATTTAAACTGCCGGTAGGGCCTTCGATTCCTCTACATACAAGTATTCCCATTTAAACATGACGCTTCATACATATATATATATATGTAAACTCATTATTCTTAACTTATGCCATGCAAAAGACTCGAAATTCCAACAGTGCACATCTCTTTCCCGCACCTTAGTGTATAAAACCACCATTTTCAGTCTGCTCTTAGCTACTGCCAATCTTCTTCATTTTTATTGTCAAGCCAGATGGCACACCCGATAACCCGAAAAGCCCGAGCCATCCAGTTAGCTGTAGCTGTTGTCTGCACCATTGTTTTCTTTGTTGGGCTTATTTTCTTGATTTTATGGCTCAGTCTCCGTCCACATACTCCTAAATTTCACATTGAAGATTTTTCAATTTCGGTTCCGAGTCAACCGAACGAACTTGAAATTGCCCGGATAACGTTCAATGTCACAGTTCATAATGGCAACCATCGAATAGGGATCTTATACGACTCTTTGACTGGGTCGGTTTATTACAAGGATCAATGGGTTGGATCCACACATTTACTGGATCCATTTTATCAAGGGCCCAAGAAAACTACCCTCGTGTATCATGCAGTGCCTGTTACAGCGTTAATGGTGAACAGCCAGCGGTGGATGGAGTTTGTCAATGATCGTGCAAAAGGGTCGGTTGATTTCCGTTTGGAATTGATATCGACAGTCCGATATAGGACAAAGCTGTGGGATACTAAGCGACATCGTATTCATCCCAATTGTATTGTTCCAGTGGGGCAAGATGGCCTTATTTTACCAAGTTATAAGCATAGGAAATGTACTGCCTAAACTATGGGGTCGTCTTCAATTTGTGTGGGTTGTCTCTCTTCTTTCCTACTTTTTCTTTTTTCTTTCTTTCCATCTATTTGTATCAACCGAATTTAAGGGCTACTGAATGGTGTAATGTAATAAATGAAGTTGCTCTCCATTTATTGATAGAATTTTAGATTTTAACATCAAATATTATACTTTCTTATAATAATTTTAAAAAAAATATATGATATTGATCATAATCAGCATTCTATCTCATAGTATATATATGCCAAATTTGACTGAAAAAGGAAAGTAAAAACGATCATATTTATATACTGAAATTAAGTCATTAGTACATGTGACAGTCAAATTCCAGGGGCTAAATGTCACGATATATGTTTTAAAGAAAATCTTCTGCGGTATATCTGTATTTGTATACTAAAGTAATAAATAATTAAGACATAATTATTAATTTTAAATAATTAAATATATAATATAAAAAATATAAATAAAAATTAGTATAAAAGAATTGATTCGAAAGTATTTGATGACACCTAGAGCTTAGTAAATTGAATCTCTTTTGTTTCTAATATTAAATAAATAAAAAAGAAATGCTTAAGGTTCATGCATGTTCCTGTCGGAATGAGGGATCTCTCAGTTTTTAAGTATTGAGGAAGACTAGCTTTGTTGCTACTGTTACTGTGTGCATGCACACACGTAGCTCTCTTTGTTTGCCGCCCCACCACAACTTATAACGACAGTTTTCTCTTACGCCACAACTTACTTTTGCTTCCAATCGTTTTCGAAACTTTCCTTTACTGTACCCATAAATCTAACCTTTCCCTTTTCTTTTTGTAAAAATACAGAAACTATTGCTCCACCCCTTTTGATAAAAACTCTCTATTGTCCTTTTCATTCAAATCTTCATTTTCCCTTTTCTTTTCTAAAAATTTAAAAATCTTCAATCTATATATATATCCAGAATTATTTGATTTTATTATATGCAATTAAATAGAAGTATTGTGTCCATACCAACATCGTAAACAACAATTTTCCATACTCTATGATGATATATATATATATATATATATATCAAAAAAGTCAAAAGAGCATATAGATACCATGTTCAAGTGATTCTCCTTAGAAGTGAATTTAATAGAATAACAATATATCAAATAGTAATTTATAAAAAATATAAAAAAAATTTGAAAAGTTTATACCTGATTATTGAGAGTGATTACTGAAAAAGAGAAAAGTATTCCTTTTCTATCCCAATTCTGTTATAATCATTCAATAAATTTCACATTTTCATGACCTAACCTCTTGTGTTAATAAAAATATCGAATTTTAACCTTCTTGATGCTCCTATCCTATTATTTATAAATAAATATATTTAAATGATAAAATATCAAACAATATATAATAGCAATGCTCTATAAATATTATATAATAAAAAAGAGCTCGTATAACTACATCCATCGAGAGTTGCTATCACTGATCGCTTTTTTCCCCCAATTTTATCGATAAAAAAAAAAAATTATATATATGTTTCTTAGATTCATCAATAATGGCGAGGAATAATATTTCATTTATTTGTTTTATTACTTGAGGTTCTGCCACACATATATTGTAATATATAACTAAACTTATTCTCTTTTAAAGTAAAAAAAAAAAAAGATTAGACAACAGTCACATTCTCTTTCAAATTCGTATATATACTTTACATGGAATGCAGGAAAAGAAACCCAATTCTATACCTTTATTCTGTTACACACAGGTGTTACATCCTTAGATATTGTGTTTAAATCACGATATAATCAAATACTGCTTCTGCTCTAATGCCCAGTACACTGCCTAAACACAGAGCATAATTAAAAGCAAAAAAGAAAATCATCTTAATTTTAAGGTAACCCTTTTTTGTTCTTTCTATGAAACAATTGCAATTGATAATATTCTTTTCTTCTCCATGCAAAACAAAACAAACCCTACATATTCCTTTAACGCTCACATTCTTTATTATTTAAATTAACGCTTCTGTTCATTGCAACTTCACCACAAAACTCTTCCCTCCACTTTGACAATGTACACCTCCGACAGGTTACCCGTTCGTCAATCTGGTCCCAGCCAGAACCCGAACCCAACCATTAAGCGCCACCACACCGCCCGCTACTATGCCCATCGGGTCCATGAGAGCCTCACAACCCGTGTCTCCAAGATTATTTGTGCCACTTTCTTGATCCTTCTTTTCCTCGTTGGCCTTGTTCTTTTCATTTTATGGCTCAGTTTACGACCCCATCGTCCTCGGGTCTTTTTAACAGATTTTTCGATCCCGGGTTTGGGTCAACCAAACGGGTTTGAGAATGCTCAGGTTATTTTCAACGTAACGGTCCGGAATTCAAACCAACATATTGGGTTTTATTACGGTAAAGTGGTCGGTTCGGTTTATTATAAAGAAATGCAGGTCGGGTACACGCAGGTATTGGATCAGTTTTATCAAGAACCGAAGAATACAACTGCTTTAAACGGGGTGCTAAGTGGAGCCACTTTGACCGTCAGTAGCCAGCGTTGGATGCAGTTCGTGAATGCCCGGGCGCAAGGGAGGGTGATGTTTGTTTTAGATATCTCATCAGATATTCGGTTTAAGGTGTCGACGTGGGGCAGTCATCACCATCGGATGCATGCCAGTTGTGAGGCTGTTGTGGGCTCTGATGGGTTCATCTTAGCAACTTATAGGAACAAGAAATGTCCTGTTTATTTCACTTGATTTGTGTTTGTTTGGTATTAGATTGAAGCATTTTCATTTCTTTTTATTTTATTACACTGTAATTTTTACCATTTTTTTTTTCTAATGCAACACTATTATATTTCTTGCTCACCCGTGCGCTATTTATTAGAATCATTCTTAAAATTACAGAAGCCATTCTTAATGTGCTTTAATTCTTCATTATTTAAGCAGTCCTTGTTGAAGAGCAAAATCAAAGTCCAACAGTACATAACCAACAATTATGGACCAACAGTTAAGGCCTCAGGACTAGTCAATATCATTGGCCAGAAAATCTAAGATTAGAAGCAACTTTTCTTTCCTAAAGAAGAAATGTTACTTCTACCAATCTCAGAATAGGAAAAAGAACGTTGACATAGAGCTTAGGGACTAATAGTATAACAATAAGACCGTTAAAACTCAATATGTATATATTATGGTCATACACTACCTGTAATCTCAGAATTCTGAGTTCATAATTCATCACAGATTAAATCAACAATAATTTCACATGGTATCAGAGCAGGAGTAATCCTGTCATCATCTACCCAACCAAACAGTCAACCACCCTTTCATCATGGCTTCCAACGATCTCACAAAATTAACCAATATTGTGTTAAAGGGCAACCAAAACTACTTCAAATGGTCGAGGGCTGTCTATATCAGCCTCAGTAGCAGAAAAAAGCTCGGGTTCATCATGGGAACCCGAAGCAAACCACATATAAACAACCCAAATCAACCATCAAAGGAGGAAATTGAAGCAATCGAAGATTGGCAGACGACTGACCACATGGTTATGTCCCTTCTGACCAACACGATGGAGCCTCAGATTGCCAGATTGTGCATGTTACTGGCATCATCACAGGCAGTGTGGAAAAAAATAAAAAATCTCTACGGGCAGGAGCAAAATTTCGCCCATATTTTCAATTTAAAGCAAGAGCTAGCACAAATTAAATAAAGAACTAGGTCCAGCACAAGTTATGCAACCGAAGTGCTAACTCGGTGGGAGGAACTTCAGAGCTACTCCCGCCCACGACTGATCCAGAAGAAGCAAGAAAAAGAACGGAGCAAGATTTAGTTTTTACTTACCTGGGTGGGCTCGATTCGAGCTACGAAGCATTGTGGTCTTGAATTTTACTGTCCAACAACTTACCCAGGCTCGATGCAGTCATAGCCCTCATACAACAAGAGGATACTAGATGCATCACCATAGGGACAGTGAGCAACCAAGAAACCGACAATAGAGCCTTTGCCTCGCACCTCTTATACTCGCGAGAGTCGGTTCGAGAGAGGGGAGCGCCCGCCAGCGTCGAGAGGTGCGACCACTGCAAGAAGCAGAGGCACTCTCACGAGCGCTGCTGGCATCTTCACCCTCACCTTCAGCCGACTCTCAATAGAGCCGAACAAGGGATAAGCGGGGGGAGGCGAGAGCGAGAGAGGGAAGAAAGGAAGAGGTTCGGTGGCTTGGGTGTGCTGAACGCATATAACCCTAATGGTTATAATGCGGGTCGTGAGTTAGGTAGGGATGTGAATAACGGGTCGGATGTGTTTAATTGAACCCGACCCGACATCACCGACCCGGCCCGATTCGGCAGCACCGACTGGCCCAGCTCATTTGGACCAACCTAGCCCGACCCAACATCACTGACCCGGCCCGACCCATTTAGACCGACCCGGCTCAAGAAACCCGACTCGGTTTGACTCTATTAATTGGACTGACCTAAATCTAACAGAGAAATCATAAATCTCCCAGCTTATATTTCAGCTTCAGTCCATTATTCAGCCAACTCGTAGGTCAGGTTTGGTATCACAACCTCTTATAAATTCTTTCAATAACTCATCTAATTGGTTAATTGATTCCGGGGCCACGGATCACATGACGTGGGACGTCACCAAATTATATAATTTTGTGACCACTCCTTCCAGTCATGTGACCGTTGCCAATAGGCATCAAGCTAAAATCTTTAGTTTTGGCTCATTAAAATTATTACATACTGATATTTACAATGTTCTTCACTTACCGGATTTTCAACCCAATCTTATATCCGTTTGGTAAGATTACTAGCACTTTAAATTGCAATGTTATTTTCTCACCATCTGCAGTCTTGTTTCAGGATCGAGTCACAGGGAAGACGATTGGTGAAGGCCGCCTTGAGAATGGCCTCTATTACCTCAATAACTCTCCAACCCAGTGTCTAGTATCAACCAATCCTATCCGCCAAGACATTTTGCTCCACCAGCGGTTTGGGCATCCGTCCGATAGAGTCCTAAACTAGCCTTTTTGTCTCAATATGAACACTAATTATTGTGAAATTTGCAAACTTGCTAAACATACTAGATTGTCTTTTCCTGTGTCTTCTACAACATCAGAAAATATGTCTGATTTAATTCATTTTGGCGTTTGGGGACCTGCCCCCATTCTTTCTTACAATCACTTTTATTATTTTATCACGTTTATTGATAGCTACTCTTGCATCACCTGGGTCTATTTGTTAAAAGGCAAAAATAATATTTTTTTCTGCTTCCAAAATTTCTTCCATTTTATTCAAAACCAGTATGCCAAAATTAAAATTTTTCGGTCAGATAATGACACTTACATAAATAAAATGGGGCTTCTGAACGGAAAAACCGTCATCTTCTTGAAGTCACCAGATCTATTTTTTTTCAAAATAATGTCCCTCATATGTTTTGGTCGGATGCCCTCCTGACTGCTGCGTACCTTATCAATCGCCTACCTAGCCCGATGTTGAAAAATCTTAGGCCTCTAGAAATTCTCAAAGGAAGAAAAATAGAATTATGACACATTTGAGTTTTTGGGTGCACGACCTTTGTCCATGTTAGACGTGCTCATAAACTTTACCAGAGTTCTGTGAAAACAGTATTCCTAGGGTATTTCTCTGAAAAAAAAGGGTATAAATGTTACGACCCTTCCTCGCATAAGACTTATCTTTCTAGGGATATGTCTTTTGATGAATGTACCCCTTATTTCATGAATACCTCTCCACACACTCATGAGTCATCTACTTTGTTATTTCCCGATAACTCTTCCTTTTTTGACAATTCAACATTGGACATAGAGCCGCTTTCTAAGGCGCTTCCCGAAACTACCTCTTCCGGGGGAGCCAATATCCTTCCCAAGGCAACTCCTTCATAGGGAGATAATGAGTCACAGGTTGAAGCAATTGCCACGAGAAGATCATCCAGACTTACTTGCCCCCTGTCAGACTAAGGGACTATGTGTCCCACCAAATCTAATTCATATAAGACCTATCTAAGCAATCTCGCCACTCACACTGAGCCCTCTTCCTTCTATGAAGCTAACACCAACTCTAACTGGTGCAAGACTATGGAGGAAGAACTTCAGGCTCTTGAGAAAAATGCCACCTGGGAATTAGTATCTCTTCCGCCAAATAAAAAATCGGTTGGGTGTAAATGGGTGTACAAAATTAATTATAAGCATGATGGAACGATTGAGCGAGATAAGGCTAGATTAGTAGTAAAAGGCTTCACTCAAACATATGGGGTAGACTATCAGGAAACCTTTGCTCCTGTAGCAAAAATGAGCATTGTTCGCATTTTATTATCTGTTGCTGTTAACTCAGGATGGAGCTTATTTCAAATGGATGTTAAGAACGCATTTCTTCAGGGGACCCTCGAAGAAGAAGTCTACATGACCCTGCCTCTAGGTTACAAACCTACAACTGATTAATCCCTGGTATGTAAGCTAAAAAGGGCCATCAATGGATTAAAACAGTCCCCAAGAGCATGGTATGCCAAGCTAAGCCACTTTCTCTTAAGAATTAATTTTGTTAAATGTGCTTCTGATTCCTCTATGTTTGTCAGACGCAATCATACATACATTGTCATTGTCCTTGTATATGTTGATGACATCATCATAACAGGTAACAATAATAAAGAAATTGAAGAAGTCAAACAAAAACTAAAAAAAGAATTTGATATTAAAGATCTCGGTCAGCTATCTTACTTCCTTGGAATAGAAATAGCCAAATCTCATAAAGGTCTATTTCTATCCCAAAGAAAGTATGTTCTTGACCTTTTAAAGGAAACGAGAAAAATAGGGGCTAAACCTATATATACAACAAGGAAACTAAAATCAAACTTAACCTAGAAGATGGCGATCCTTTAGATAATATAGGGCACTATTAGCGTTTAGTAGGAAAACTAATTTATCTCACTGTCACCAGACCAGATATCACTTATGCAGTAAGCATGATAAGTCAGTCTATGCATGCCCCTCACACTAGTCATTTGGATGCTATTGATTAGATTCTTAGGTATCTCAAAGGCTCCCCTAGTCAAGGTATTTTAATGAAAAATAATAATGCGAATGATATAGTAGGTTTTTCTGATGCAGATTAGGCTGGAAGCTGTGACAGAAAATCAACCTCTGGATTCTGCACCTTTGTAGGAGGCAATATAGTAACGTGGAAAAGCAAGAAACAAACCATTACTGCAATATCCAGCGCAGAAGCATAATACAGAGCAATGTCATCTACTGTCAGTGAGCTAATATGGATCAAACAAGTTCTCGCAGACATGGGAATTGAATGCAAAGGACCAATGAAAATGCACTGTGATAATCAAGCAGCAAGACACATTGCTTCAAACCCAGTTTTCCATGAACGTACCATGCACATCGAAGTAGACTGCCACTTCATAAGTGAAAAAGTCCAATATGGCGAAATCAAAACTCCATTTATCAGAAGCCACGAACAGCTAGCAGACGTTCTCACAAAGGCCCTAAATAAAACTCATCATCAACATCTTCTTATCAAGATGGGATCGATCAACCTATTCGAACCCAACTTGAGAGGGAGTGTTG
This sequence comes from Ricinus communis, assembly GCF_019578655.1. Lineage (NCBI taxonomy): Eukaryota > Viridiplantae > Streptophyta > Magnoliopsida > Malpighiales > Euphorbiaceae > Ricinus > Ricinus communis. Next base: position 31,169,483 of record NC_063260.1, on the reverse strand, counting down.
AAGAGCAAAATCAAAGTCCAACATTACATAACCAACAGTTATGGACCAGCAGTCAAAGCTTCAGAACTAGTCAACATCATTGGCTAGAAAATCTGAGATTAGGAGCAACCTTTCTTCACTAAGAAAGAAAGGTCACTTCTACCAACCTCAGAATAGGAAGAAGAACGTTGACATAGAGCTTAGGGGCTAATAGCATAGCAATAAGACCGTTACAACTCAATATGTATATATTATGGTCATACACTACTTCTAATCTCAGAATTCTGAGTTCATAATTCTTCACAGATTAAATCAACAATAATTTGCCCTCTACACAATGACACCAAGGCACATCTCTATCTCTGGTTGCCTGGAAGTTATATGCCTAATGGGTTCAATCTATTACAATCAATATCATCATCAAACTTGAAAAATTTCGAACCCCCTCTAACAGCTTGGCGTCTGATTACGAAACATGAATATAAAGCTCCAAAATAGTCATACAGCCAAGCTAACTAAAGAAAAAAGAGAATTAAAGATGTTTTAAAAACTCTATGATGTGATTTCCTTAAAGTCATGTAAATTTATTTTCTTGTACAATTAGTGTCTCTAATTTGCCTGCATGGAATTCTGGGCTGGCAATACTTTATACTTATTAGACCATTGAGGTTTTCCTTTGTTCCATTCTGACGAGGGAAATGAAAGCCTTCAGGAAAGCGATAAATAGTTATATTATAGCACTAACAATTAGCAAGGCGTAGCTAGGAAGCGGCTATTTCCCTTGCACCTTTTTCTCCCAGAAAAATATAATCTGCCAGTTAACCTTTGCCCTACTGAATCATGAAAGCAAAAACAGCATGCTGAAGGAAAGCATATATTTCTTTCTACTTGAAACTTTAACCTGCAGTGTTCCTCTCATAACTTCTATCCTTCAACATAAAATACAAAGCTTCTTACCTTTCTTCTCACTCAAAGCAAATTCAGCTTCTAAAAAAACCTTAAATTCATTCTAAAATGGATGGCAGATACTTAAAAAAAGCAACTGTCTCAACATCTAAACAAAGAAGATAATAATTTAAAATGTGTGGACTCAAAATATAACGTCTACTTATGGCTTCTTCAAGTTACAGTCCTAGCAGGCCTCGTTGCTCTTTGTTTATAGCTAGCTTTACGTCTTAAAGACCCAACCTTCACGATTGTAGAGATTTCTGTCCCAAAGACTAATAACCAGAGTTCTTCTGAAGCTGGAGATGGGAATCAAGATCGTACCCTTATTATATATAGCCTTGAAATTAGCAATTCGAACAAGGACTCCAGAATCTACTATGATGATATCTTCTTGATATTCTATTTTGAAAGGATACAGTTGGAAAGAGCAAACTTTCATTTTTCCATCAAGACAAGGGAAAAAGCGTTGAAGTTATGGACCATGTGGATTCAAGTCAGAAGATAGAGGAAGCTCTTACCAGAGCAATTTCGAATGGAAAAGCTGAACTGAAGGTTGAGTTATCGACTAAGATTCTATGTAAAACTTGGTGTATTAAAAGTAAACACCATGGAATCAACTTGCGTGCTAGTATTCCTGTTGGAGCAGATGGGAAAATATCAGGCAAGAATAAAGAGATTAAGCTATCCAAGAAATGGATATCAAGGGCTACTAGATTTCTTTGAGAAATTGTATATAATTTATCCTGTGTTCTGTTTCTACGTCATTTTGGATTATATTGTTTAGTTTTTTTTTTTTTTTTTTTAAAATTTTGGATGTTGCTATATTGTTTGATGTATAACAAAGGATACCATAAATTGAGTTTAGATAGTTTTTCAATTATAAATTAATTGGAAGAGACTTCAAACTTACGACATTATAACTGTTAAAATTTGAAAGAAAAAAAAAAAAAGAAAGAAAAATTGCATGATTTGAAAGGACTAATTATTGGTTGTTCATGGATTTGATAGAGACGACCATAAGACATAGTAAAAGTTGGTAGGTGTAATCCCAATTACAGATTTGGAGTCTTGTTTAGTAAAGAAATTCTGGACTTTTTACAAAGCAGTCCACCGCCAATTTGATTTCTTTTCTCCCCTTAAAGATAAGACATGATTCACGTTTTCTTTTGTCCATATTCGCATCAAATGTTTTTATTCAAAAGAGGAACAAAATTTAAAAGAAGTCAACAAAATTGAAAAAGGAAAGAAAAAAAAACTCATAATGATTTCTGTGCATAACATTTCATCAAAACTTGTAGCTTTTCTGCTGTAATTTTCTGTAACTATAAGCATCAGACTTTTATCATAAATATTAGGTATATTTTTTTTAGTAATTACTTCTTGAATGTATATATTTTGATTTTCCTCATCATAATACAATTATCAAATGATCATTTCTGGAAAAGCAATTAAAAGAAAAAGAGAGAGCTTTTCTTTATCTTTCTTTCGAGAGGTCCATTGTATGTAACTCAGGAATCTAACATATGATTACAATTAGGATAAGGTGTAAAGGGATTTATTTACTTGATGGAAGTACTGGCTTTTCTTTTCTTTTCCCAATTCCCACTGCGCCACCATATAATAATCCTTTTTCTCCTTTCCTTTAAGCTCATGGCCTTACAGTCAAACCTGCATTTTATTTCTAATAACTTTCTAATTAAGAAAGCTTATCCATGCCAGGAATAACACATATATATACCCAGTGCTGCAATTTTCCTTTCTCTATATATGATCTCCAAACTATTTAACTTCAAATTATGTTTTCATTTTTTTACTTCTCCAGCTTCTCGGTTCTTAACCTTTTTGTTTTCTTGAAAAGTAAATTCAATAAAGTTTAATATTCGCTTCAGATAGTTAAAGGAAATAAATACAGTACTATCTTATCTAATCGTGCTTTTGTGGACTCAAAATTGGTCGCTTCTTTTCCATCCGAACTTATTCCACAATGGGACACATTATCCACAATTATGTTGTCTTCTCATGTACAGCATGCACCGTGTTGATTCCTGAAAATGCGACAATTAAGAGCCGCCTTTGGGGTGGAAGATATAATTTTGCCATAATAACAACCAAAAAGCAAGGAATGAGATGAAACTAAAAGAAAATTACATAAGAATGTAGCATATGTGCAACAGAGAATGTTTCCCTTTATATAGCTCCCATTGCCATTGGGCTAGTAGCTCACATTTAAGTGTCTGCTTCCTTGTAGTATAGGACGTCAGGAATTTCGAATTCACAATTCATTTTCCTTTTCTCGTTTTATAGAAAAAAATAATAATATTTACCTGATAGTGGTTATTAATCTCAGGGTACACACAGGCAAAACCTGAGAACTTTGAATCTTCCTCTTCTACTTCAAAATTTGCGGCTTCCCATTGCATTTTCCCCTGAAATATCAGTTGCACAATCAGTCTTATTCTAACCAAATAAATTTAATCATTGCTTTACTCCAGCTATTTATAACATAAAAAATTTTAGCAAGTATGTTTCATATCAAATGATGATGAAACTCTTTGCAATTCTTTGTATTATTAGGTTGCTCAACCATAGGGTTGAAGCTACAGAAAATCCAGTTTACATTAGCTGCTCAAGATCCACTGATTTCACTGCTAACAGTACCTACCAAGCCAATCTTGATATAGTCCTTTCTTCTCTCCTCTCCAATTCTACCAGCCAAAACGGTTTCTACAGTTTCAGTGCTGGACACAGTCTACGGCAGCTTCTTTTGCAGAGGAGATCTCACAACTGAAAATTGCAAAGATTGTGTCATGAATGCTACTAAGGATATGAATCTTAACTGCTCCGGCCACAGACAGTCCATCATTTGGTACGACCAGTGTATGGTGCGATACTCCAACAACAATTTCTTCTCCATCATGGAGTCGGAGCCTCATTTTATCGGTAAAAACACAGAGAACATAGAACACCCAGATCATTTCATTGATAAACTGGTAGATATGATGGATCACTTGGTGTCAGGACTTGTCAGGAACTATCACTTGTCATCATTGGAAAAGAAGTACGCTACTAAAAGAGAGAAATTTCCCTTGTTCAGAGTCTACAGCTTTGCAGAGTGCATTCCTGATATATCTGCACCTGATTGTAGAAAGTGTTTGGAAAAAGCCATTTCATATCTTCCAGTTTGCTGCAGTGAGAAAATTGGGAGTAGGGTGTTGCTTCCGAGTTGCTCTATTAGGTACGAGACATATAATTTCTACGACATCCCAGAAGGTATGTATATATTTAATCTGATGTAACGGTTCAATTCATTTGCTTCTGATTTTATCTTCCACAGCAAGCATAGGAGGGAAAAGAATGAATTAGGATTAGTGAGGACTGAAAATCTTTTCCCTAAACGAATTTTGTTTTTTTTTTTTTTTGTCGGCTCAAGCATAAAACTTAAGTTCACCTTTTTAGTTTTTGATGGAGGCAGGAGGCCATGGTCATTCAGGTTTGTTCCGAATAATTGCGGCCGTAGTTTCTGTAGCAGTTGTCGCTGTGATGATTTATGCTATAGTATACTGGTTCTTTAGAAGGAGAAGGTTGAAAAAGTGCAGCCGTACACTAGATGAAATAATTGGTAACTAAATACGAACCAAATTATAAAGATGCAACCTTATTTTGCTTTTATTGTTATATTAATGAGTGTTAATGTAATTACTTTTGGTTGTGTAGATCAGAGAGAATATTCAAATATAGAATCCATGAAGTTTAGTTTGAGTAAGATTAAAGCTGCCACCAATAACTTCTCAGATGATAACAAGCTAGGTGAAGGGGGATTTGGTGCAGTATACAAGGTACAAAAAAAAAAAATTCAACGAGTTCTTTGCATTTACAATTGCAAGCAGCACAATTTCTGACGGGATGAGATTTGTTTATCAGGGTACACTTCCTAATGGACAGGATATAGCTGCAAAAAGGCTGTCTAGGTGCTCTGTCCAAGGTGCAGAAGAATTCAAGAATGAAATTGAATCGGTAACTAAGCTTCAACACAGAAATCTAGTAAGGTTGCTAGGACTTTGCTTTGAAGCTGAAGAAAAGATACTTGTCTATGAGTTTGTGCCCAATAGAAGCCTTGACTACTTTTTATTTGGTTAGCTTCTTTGTTATTTTCACCTTCAATTTGATTGGATTATATAGTTCTGTGAAATCTTAAATTCTAACATGAAAACTTTTCTTAACATTGTACAGATGTAAGAAAGAAGGACCAATTAGATTGGCCAAAACGGTACAAGATTATTGTAGGGATTGCTAGAGGCCTTCTTTACTTGCATGAAGATTCTCGGCTTAGAATTATACACCGTGATCTCAAAGCTAGCAATGTGTTATTAGACAGCGACATGAATCCAAGAATTTCAGATTTTGGAACTGCAAGAATATTTGGTGTTGATCAAATTGAAGGAAGTACAAATAGAATAGTGGGTACATAGTAAGTAATGGATTATTTTCTACTCAAACTTTAGTTCTTTTGCCTTTTTTAATTCATATGTCAAATGTTTACTGTATTCTAATGGTATTGTAATGTCGATTACACGTTGCAGTGGTTACATGTCTCCAGAGTATGTAGCATTTGGAAATTTCTCAGTGAAATCTGATGTTTTCAGTTTCGGTGTCCTGATTATAGAGCTCATAAGTAGCAGGAGAAATGGCAGCTCTAGATCAGAATGTGGTGAAGGCCTGCTAGATACTGTAAGTATAGACAAACTGTATTAACAATACTTTCCTTCATCTTCAAGGTCAGAGGATATCACTCGTTCAAAACTTTAAATGCAGCTTTTCTGTACTTATTATATTTACAGGCTTGGAAGCATTGGACAAATGGAACACCTTTAGAATTAATGGATTCAACTTTAAGAGAATCCTGTTCCATAAATGAAGTGATCAGAGGTGTCCATATCGGTCTACTATGTGTCCAAGAAGATACAGAAGTTCGGCCAACCATGGCAGCGGTGGTTGCTATGCTCACTGGTGACACTGCTAGTCTGCCAATTCCTCGGCAACCTGCATTCACCAAGTCTAGCGCAGTACAATCATATGCGACAAGTTCTACAAGCTCAAATCAGTTTATCTGCTAATATTAAGTAAGTCATCACTGTCTTCAGCTGAATAGAATCATGTACTGGATAATGGTTTGTAACAAAACATGTCCTCTGCCTAATGTGGCGTGAATGAATTCTAGTTGACGTAACTAAATTATACAACTCTTAGCATTTCTTGCTGCCAGAGTCTGCCTACGATAACTCCAAGTAGGAAACACAATTTTGTGAAAAAGGTGCACATCAAGTCTACATTCTTGTTTTACAAGTATCACCAAGTATTTCTTCTTTCTTTTCCTTCATTTCTTTTTTCTTTTCACCAGATCAAACCGTGCTTGACTTGTTTTTCACATGGTAAGTGAACTAAATCCTGAGGCCATCTCTTTGTTGCTGCATACATTATATAGTTTTGTAGTCGGATCTTTAACTTTTATCCGCTACGTTGAATTGAGAATTATATATTCGAAAGTTTACTTGGCAAAGTCTGAATAATGCCGGAAAAATCAAAGCTTAATTTATTTAATCATCATCTTTACAGATAGATACCTGAAAATTCCACATTAGATTGGGCATTCACACTTCAGTGGCATCCTTGCGTCTACTTTATGGGTATAATATAATAATATGATGCTCAATTTTATAATTATATACGTCGGAAACATTGACCCGTAATCAAGACTTCTTTTCAATATTCTTATATATTAAAATGTTTCCAATTATCTTAAGTGGAGGCTTATCTGTTTGTGTATATATGTGATGTTAAAATAAGATCGAACTACAATTTTGCAAGGAAGAGGAGTAATCATTTGGATTCTAAAAATTAGATTATTACCATAATAAATATCTCTAAATTAAATGTCAGACAAAATTTTTCAAAGCTAACATACTTTGGCGAGCATCAATGGAATTACGTGAGACAGAATACTGTTCCTGCCACAGATTACGAAACAAATGCGTTTTTCCACTTGTAAATTAAAGAGAAGAATCTCTAACAGGCTGCTACGGGTTTTTTAAAAAAGAAAAAAATTTGCCACACTTGCATTTTAAATTGGTGACTTGGAATGACTACAGGATTCAGTTACCTATTGCATTCAGCTTCTAACAACTCTATAACGCTTTCTTCTTTGATATCCAGCAGCAGTAAGCCACTTGTCTTCGCCATTCACGAATCGGAACCTGCTAAGCAATCAAACTGAATGAATCACATATGAATTTCATATCTGATACACTTAAGAGTGTGAACAGAGACCAAAAACTTTGACTGTTACAATCATATTTCTCATCAACCCATGTTACTATATCAGATGAAAGAAAGAACAAAATGATGAATCTTACAGCAGGGAATCCACCATAGTCCCCAGGCTCTCTTATGTCCTTGGTGACGCAACTATTAGCTGCCAGCCGGACCTGCATTACCAAATAAATTAAATAACTAATTATTAATACCATAACATCTATAGTAGTTGAGAGAAGGCTTACGGACATGTTTGCTCTAAACAAAGAATGATAGAACCGAAGGCCATGTATTTAGTTGATGCAGATAAACATAAAATCAAAATAGAAAATAAAGGTACATCAACACCTTGGACATAAATTTGATCAATTGACTAACTATTGTTCACTAGCTTACTTGCTTAGAATCAAGTAACTGATTACGTACCCTTGAAGCAATAGAGACATGATCACGAACTGCAACCCTTCCCCCTAAAGTAACGTAGTCTCCTATTCTAAACAAGAAAAGAACAATAAAAAAGTACATTAACATTAGCTTGAGCATTTACAAAATCAAAAAATCAACAGAATTTATTTAAAACAAATAAATATTCCATCTAAAGGAGAAGCGACTCACGTCACAGAACCTGCAATCCCAACTTGTCCACAAAGCATGCAAGTCTTCCCAATAACTACATTATGACCAATCTGAAAAGCCAAGCAGAAGGGCAGTCATATCACAACAAAAAAATCACCATCAAGATAATAACACAGAGGAAGTGAAAACTGCAACTCACTTGAACTAAATTGTCTATCTTGGAATGATCACCAATTACTGTGTCTCGCCAACTACATAATCAAATAGATCACATACTTAGTGCTCCACATTGAACCATGTCCAAGTGCAGACGTGGTTCGTTGATTAGCAAACACATATGAGTGATAAGTTGGAGATATCTAAAGCCAAGTACACCTCACCTTCCTCTGTCAATGCATGTGTTTGCCCCAATCTCTACGTGGTTCCCTATCCTAGCACTTAGTAACTGGATAAAGTACAATGTAAGATCATTTAGCCAAATTCCAAAAGACAACTTCATATCTCAGTGCATCATAAGCCTAAATCAATCATCTAATCTAAATGGTTGTGTTTGTGTGACCATGGGTGCACATGCGTGACAGACTCTGAGAGAGAGAAGCAGACAAATAAATTAATCGAGTGTGCTTTAAAAATAAGAAAACGGACTTGAGGCTTCTTCACCATGCTTCCCTGCTCGTCTACAAAAAACCCGAATCCTGTGGAGAAAAAGCGCAAGAGTCATTTTTAAGGGGAAAATAAGAGTAGTTCACTTGACCAAGGGATGAGTAGAAAATATAATAAGATATTAAAAAAAAACAAGTCAAATAGTAGCTCTAATAAAACCTTACTTTCAGGAATTACGTGGAAAAAGAGGCAGTAAGACGTGAAAAACAAACAGAAATTACAAACTACCACAGCTTGTCAAAATATCCCAACAAGTTCTTGCTTGTTTTTGTTAATTGATTAAACAATAAGAATTTACGTACTTCAAAATGATCCAAAGCTTACCATCTTGACCAATGGAAACTCCATTGTGGATTACACATGAATCACCTATAGTACAATTACGAAGTGAAACATTATACCTGCACCGGATTAACTTTCCTATTTAGAACTCAAACATAAATCGTTAAACTAAACAATGCTATGGCAAAGCTTTTCTTTTTCCTTTTGATTCGCATAAAGAAGATACTAGACCCTATCTTTGCAGATTGACCAACAGTAACATCAGGTCCTATAACGGCTCCTGATCCAACATAAACATTAGCACCCAAAGCAGCTTTAGAATGAACTACTGCACCAATTTCGACGAGCGCCGTTGGGTCGATATGAACTGATTTGTGGATAACTCCACCTCCATTTTGCCATTTAGAAAACTCTAGGCAATTTGTTGCGGTGCCATCTACTAATCTTGAAAGAAAAGAACGCAAAGAAAGTCCCAGTTAGTGTATAACAGTCTCAGATGCATTTTACCGAACAGGTCATGTGCATTAGGATAGAGGATCTCTATAACATACAACTGTTCGAAAAGTTTTGAATTTGATTAAACGAAGGCAATCTACAGAAGTTACGGATAGCGTAACGCAGCATACATAAAGCGGGAACATGTCTGATATAAGATGATCTGCGAATAGAAATTGCCATTTGATCAGGAGTGCCAGTGACCAAGAACAGGGGGGGATTTGACGGGTCAAAAGTAAATGTTTATTTTGGGCTTGGGCTAAACAGCATGTCATTCTCCAGATGGGTTTTATCCCATTTTTATAATTTATGATAAATAATTATTATTTTAAAATTATATTTAATAGTTTAATAATTATAATTTGTTAGTGAAGTTTTAATTTTAACTTTTATTAAAATATTTTTAATAAAAAATATATGAGCTAAGGAAAATTATTGTATCTTTAATTATTATAAGATATCTTTATTAATTATATTATTAAAAATAGTATAATAAAATAAGTTATATTTATAAATATTATATTTTTAATGGTACTAAATATATTAACAATAATTATTAATAATTTTTATTAAATGGTCTAATTTATTAATTACCAGTTATCAATTATTAGCGATCAACTACTATCTGCATTGAGCATTGATCAAACAGACCCTAAATAAACAATGATAAAATATTTGAATTTCCAATAAAATGACAAATTAGAGCATACAGAATGAGATGAAATTGATCTATATAATGAGGCTCGATTCTGGTATATGGTTTTTTCAAAATTAATTATTTTCTTTCAAATAATTTTTATAAAATTCAGTTTTTTTATAAATAGAGTATTTTTTATAACAATAAAATTAAATATTAAAATATAAATTTTTAATTAAAAATTTAATTTATTTTAATTATTAATATGTCTTAATTTTTTTTTTTAAATTCAATTTTCATTATAATTTTTTTGATATATGTATATTTAAAATTAATCTTAAGTGTATTGGATAAGATTCTTACAGATAACAAAGTACTCCTTCAAATATTTTAACACAGCTGCATATTTAATGTTCGAACTCAAAAAATTTGTTAAACTAGAAGATAGTTTTACTATATCATCTATCGGCTTTTGGATATTATCATTGTATTTCAAATGTCATATGAAATACCACTATTTCTTAAAAGAGATAAGTGGTGGATCTCAAATAATGAGACATGTTTATTTATTTAGCCATTTCATCAAGTAAACCAATGTTATGATATAGATAAAATTTGAAAATTATTAAACTCTGACCCGATTTTGACCCGTTAAAATGATTGGATTAATGGCTCACTCTTTTTATCGGTAAGCACTGGTTTATATATATATATAATTTATCCTAAAACACTTTTATTTCTTTTTTAATTTTATATATATATTGTTAAAATATATTAAATATGTAAAATAAAAAATTGAACATCATATTTTATATTAAATAAAAATAGAAAAAGAATAATATCATATCTTAACTTGGTGTTAAATATATTTAAAATCTATAATTTGATATTTAAATTCAAATGTTAATGATATTCTTTTTTACATTATTAGATTTTTGGCAAAAGTAAGGAAAATTGGAGGCAAAATATTTTAGAGCCAAATTTTCTTTTCTTAAATTTTTTTCAAAAAGTTTTTATTTGTACGTATTTTATGAAACTGCATTATAGTATTTTTTTAAAATATTTTATTGATATTTTTTAGTTTATTTTTGTGACAGTTAAATATTTTTTTTAGTTTTTTTTCTAATTATATCTTTATATACTTTAAATTGTATTTACCATATTTTTTATATATTATAATATATTTTTTAACATGCTTCTTTATGTCATCAAAACAAAACATGTAATGTTATTTAATTCATAAATATCAAACATAAAAATAACAAATCTATCTTATTTAGTTAATTTTACAGTAATATAAGTTAAAATAATATTTATTTAGTATTTTATAGATAATATCAAAAAATAATTTATAATACAAGTTAAAATAAATAAACTTTTAGATTTTCTTATATATTTTCAATTTTTTTGACAAAATTCTAAAAATATAAAAAATATATAAAACAAAAGCTGAAGTCACAGCAATAATGAAAGGGACAGGATAGATCATATATTTGAAAGGGTCTTTACACAAATATCCATTTTTACAACCACTATTACATTTTTACCTCACAAAAGAAAACCTTACAAAAATCCCCTTTTACATTAAAAGTTGTTGCAAAAATAGGCCTCTTTTTTCAACATCAATTTACGATGTGAACCATCTTATTTGTGCCCTTTACATCTAATATAATAAAATCATGAAAAAGGGATATAATTAGTAAACTTTTTAAATTTACAAATTATTATTTATTTTTATTTAATAATTTAATTTTATATGAGTCTAATTTTTTTTAGTTTTTTAAAAATATATATTTCACATCAACTAGTTAATGAATATGGATCACTTTCTAAAAATATTATTATAAATTTAAAATCTTACGTCACGATTATGACACTCTTAAAAAATTTATCATTTTTAAGTTAAAATCTAAAACATGTCTCGTTCACTTTATATTATGTAGTTAAATTATTTGTAGTTTGTGTTGAATATTTATTGAGCTAATATGACGATAAATGTCAATTTGTTCGTAATTTTGCCAGATCTTCTAAACATTTTACTTTGTTTAATTTATCGAATGTAACTTAATTTTAAATTTTTTATAAAATTATATATTTAAGAATTTTGCAATATCAATAACATTTATACCTCAAAATACATATGCTCACAAAAATCTTTTGTCAAACTAATTCTTTTTTATAAAAATATGATAATACTATAGATATTTCAATTATAAAGAAAATTTTAAAAAGATAAAAGCAATGAATATTAGTATAAGGTGCAAATTTTGTTTTTCTGTTTTAACATTATGCATATATTTTCTTTTTATTTTATAATTTTTTATTCTTTTTATTCATATACTACTTTTATTTTCTTATACCATACATATGTTTCTTTTGTTTTAGATATTTTAAATTTTTTATAAAGAAAGATATTTACTTAATTATTCAGATATTACTTTTGTCTACAACTTACATCTTTTTTCTAATGTTCTTAATTAAAATAGAAAGTAATTATCTCCACTCCATGCAAGTACTTTCACTTCATTTGTATTTATTGATTTTTCTCGTTCAACTTCAAGATGGAAATTATTATTATTTTTTTAGAGAATGATGAAAATTGTTAATGTGAAATCTAAACTCAATTTCTAATATTTTCCAATTATGGAATATAAATTTTCAATAAAAGATCTAATATTTTAGGACTTATTCAATAAGTAAATAACAATTAAAGTAAAAAAATTAAAAATAAATCTTCATATATCTAAAAATTAACGAAACATCAATTAAAATAATTTTACTTATAAATTAAGAGACTTCAAACTAAAATAATTTATTTTATATAAAATTTAAATAAAGTTAAACTTTTATAGAGAGAGAGAGAGAGAGAGAAATCCAACAATTTTTTTAAAAAAATAAGACAATAATTTTTCCTTTTATATAAAAAAGTTAAATTGACAGAAATTGGAGAGAAAAAGAAAAAAAAGTTGAAATCTAAAAAAAAAAAAGGAATAACGGTTCAAGAAAAAAATTTAAAGAAATTTTTTCGTAGATATGAAAATCAACAAAACATTAAAAGTCAATAATAAAATTAAAATATAAACAAAGATGGATTAGATAAAAATTTCCTTCTTATCTCGGTTATAGGTTCATTACAAAAAAATATTTTTAGTAACACAAAGAAATTAAATTAAATATAAAAAAATAATTTAAATTTTTATTTACTTTTTCAAAATTAACCAAACATTAACCATACATCAACTATGTAATCATGAAATCGGTCACGCATCAACTAAATATTATCAAAAATAAAAAATCAATAAATTCATTTATTAGATTCTATAACTTTAGCAAATGTATTATTTTCAATTGTATAACTTTATATTTATATAATTAAATTAAATAATTAATATAAATTTTAATAATAAAAAAATTATATTTTTTATTAAAATTAGATTAATATAAAATTATTTTAAAATATAATTTTTATATAGAAGTCACTTGTTAGATTGAAAGTTAAATATTTAGTTTATATTCTTATAAAATATAATTTTACATAACAATTTATTAATTTTGAATTTATGAACTTCGAGTACATTAACTTTATACCATTTATAAATTCTCATCTTTATGAATTCAATAAATTAGTATATCTAATATTTAATATTTTTTAATCATTAAGTATATTAATAGTAAGAAGAATACTATAACAATACGTGTCTTGTAGTTATTAAATTATGATATAAGGCAAGAATTTCCTAGCAGGTCGTCAAGAAAGAGCAGGTTGACTTGTATTTTAATTTTATTATACCATCATTAACATCAATCAAACATTAAAAGAAGTTATTAAATTATGTAATTTTTTAATAACTAAAGTAATTATATAATATGTTATATTTTTCAACTTATTATATTTATAAAAGTTTATTATTAAAATAAATAAATAATAAATTCAAGGTTGAATAATTTAACAATAACATTAATTTCAATTGTGCTAACTTTCCATTTCTAATAAATTAAAAAAAAATATAAAATTTAGCAACATTAATAAAAATATATAATTTTGTGTTATTAAAAGATTATTTTACATATGGTTATTATTAAATTATGATAATAATTTATGTAATTAACTTATTTAAATTTATTTGCTAAATTTAAAGTAGTAACTATATTAAACTAATATGAAATTAAGTCGGCAGAATAAGAAGGAGAATGGGCACAGCCCGCCAACAGTCGGTGTTTTTTTCCTCAAACAAAAATCTGTGTCCCCTATCTATAGAGTGAATAAAAGAATAAAAAGTATAGCTACGAGGCTTAACGGCCAATAAGATGGATAGAATTAAGTCAAATTCTGTTAGTGAATTATGCATTGATCCAATTTGTTAATTTTTTAATTTTTTATCAAGATGAATGTATAGTTTTTTAATTTTTCAATTTTTTTTCTTTAAATGACGATTTAGTTTCAATAATTTGATACGATACTATATTAATGTTTTAAATTAATTTTATATTTTAGATAGAAGATGACAATATAAGTGACAATTGAATAGTAAAATTAAATCTATATTTAATGCGTAGTGTGAAACACTTATATTACTAAAGGATAAAAGATAAAACTAATTTATAAATACTAAAGTCCAATCTATTAAATATCTAATTGTAATCATTTTGGTATTAATTAGATTGAAATTGAATTTTATTAACATGCTCTAATTTGTATTCCTTCACTTAACTTTTCAATTTATAAATCATTCAAGTTCTAATATTATAAATATTGTTTAACAATAGTGATTAGAAATTCTCCTAAAAATAAATTCACATTCTTATTTTTATTTATAAAGAAAAAATAATAAATAACTTTTAAATTATAAATAAAATAAAAATATCTTAAAATTTATTTAAGTCTTTTTATAGAAAAATATTTCATTAAGGGACAAGTTGAGCAGCTCAAAATGATTAGAAAGATGGGAAGCATATTGGGAGAAGAGAATGTGAATGTGAGCTTTTATGGAATGGATTAGTCTACGGAGAGTAAGGTGTCATCTTGCAAAAAAGAAAGGGTAAAATGTAATAGAATTAAATAAAAGAGTATTTTTTATAATTATTTCTAAAAATGAGGGATATAGTGTAAATTCCTCTATTTAAAAAGTGCGCCCACCGGGGTGGACTTGGTCTCGTAATATATGACTTTGTAAGTGCTAGTCAATGAGTGGGCCCACTAGACTGCCTAGACGCGAAGATAATTCTTTACTTACGTCTCCATCAATGATTAAATTTCCAAAAAGAAAAAAGAAATTTGTATTGACTTGGTTCATTAACTTCATTTGAGAATCCTCTCTGTTCCCGCAAATAATAATATAATTTCATCACCAAGCCTTAGCCGTGAGACTACTGTCGATGTTGATACAATTTCCAGACAAGAAAGAAGAAATCTTATACTTTTTATCGAGTTTACGAATTTGATCCTCCTAATGGGCCTTGTTAAAGCTTTCACTGTTCTGTCGTTCTTGCTTCGCCTTGCCATTGCATCGGAATCAGAGCCCAATTATATTTATCATGTTTGCTCCAACTCCACTGCTTTCACCAGAAACAGCACCTACCAGAACAACCTTAATCGACTCCTATTTTCAATTCGCACGAACGCAATAAACCGCCCAAATGGTTTCTATGACACCTCCGAGGGCGGGGGCGAGGATCGTGTATACGGCCTTTTTCTTTGTACTGCTGGCCTTAGCATTGAAGTCTGCCAAGATTGTGTCATCAGTGCGACCCAGGACATTGTCGGACGTTGCCCCATCGAGAAAACAGCCATAGTGTGGTACGATGAGTGCATCCTGCGTTATTCAAACCAAACAATCTATTCCATCCTGGCTCTATCACCTGCTGTATATATGTGGAATACACAGAATGTCTCAGACCAAGAACGTTTTAATGAGCTTTTAGAAACCACAATGACTAAAACAGCAAATCAGGCAGCTGCTCCCTTTGGTGCTATAAAATTTGCAACTAATGATGCAAGTTTTACAGCGTTTCAAAAACTATACACCCTTGCACAGTGCACGCCGGACCTATCTTTTAGTGACTCTGCTCAGTGTCTTCAGACAGCTGTATCAAATTTGCCAAGTTGTTGTGATGGAAAGCAAGGTGGAAGAATCTTGTATCCAAGCTGTAATATTCGGTGGGAAGTTTATCTATTTTATAATGAAACGGGGTTTCATCGTGAGGTTAGTCCTTTTAACAATACGACTGTGGTAGAGGGAAATCCACCTTCGCCTATACTTCCTCCTCCTCCTCCTATTCATCCTCCGGCTCCAATAGAAAAACAAGGTAAAGGTAAAGAGAAAGGATGAATTATGAGTAATTATCATCAATATCTTCTTTTATATCATAACCTGTTGACATTACCAGCAAAATATTTTCATTTCAGGAGGGGAGGGAAGCAAAACAACGCGAACTAAAGTCATTGCAAGTGTTACTGCAGCAATTGTAGGAATACTCCTGTTCAGTTCCTTCTTTTATACCACGTGGAGAAGGAAAATTCAGAAAGAGGGTATGAGGAAATTCCTGCTATTACAAGGACTATATTATTTTCTTTTATATTGATAAAACTATTTTCTATAGAGGAGGAGAGAGCTAGCCAGGAGGTTCAATTATTAGACCTGGGAAGAGGACGAACTAGAGATGAGTATTCATGTGAAAATATCACAGGGGAAATGGACGCCCAAGATTTTCCTATGATCCCGTTTGACATCATAGCAGAAGCCACAGACCATTTTTCTGACGATGCTAAACTTGGAGAAGGTGGGTTTGGCCCCGTGTACAAGGTAATCATGGTCATTCACTCAATCATTTAAGCGTCTAGTTAAACACAGCATATGCAAAAAAAAAAAAAAAAAAAAATTATACAAAAATCAGATTGCTAGATGTAGCAACTTCCACCAAAAGAAATGAAATTTTTGATAAACATATTCGCCCTTACAGGGTACATTACCAGATGGCAAGGAAATTGCAGTTAAGAGGCTCTCAAGAACTTCTGGCCAAGGACTGCCGGAATTCATGAATGAAGTCACATTAATTTTCAAACTGCAACACAGAAATCTTGTCAGACTCCTCGGCTGTTGCTTAGAAAAAAGTGAAAAATTGCTTATCTATGAGTACATGCCCAACAAAAGTCTCGATGTCTTTCTTTTTGGTCTGATTCTTAACCTCAATATATTGTACCTAGCACCTATCATATTGAAAATGGAGAGAAAAGGTCACTGATATACTTTTGATGTGAATAATTCTCAGACTCACAGATGGGTGTACGCCTTGATTGGCAGAGACGTCTTAGCATCATCAGCGGGATTGCCAGAGGTCTCTTGTATCTACACGAAGATTCTAGACTCAGAATTATTCATCGGGATCTAAAAGCTAGCAATATTTTGCTTGACTATGAGATGAATCCAAAGATATCAGACTTTGGAATGGCAAGAATTTTTGGAGGAAATGACAGTAAAAGTACAAACAGAATTGTTGGTACCTAGTGAGTATTAATATCCATCTGCACCACTCGTCTCCCTACTATACTCTATCATCTTATTCTAACTATTCTAAATCTTGTACAGAAATTTTAATATCTAGTTATTTTTATTTACTTTTCTATGGATCAAAAAGTGGATATATGTCTCCAGAGTATGCTATGGAAGGACTTTTTTCTGTGAAATCAGATATTTTCAGTTTTGGAGTTCTCCTCTTGGAGATAATTAGCGGGAGAAGGAATAACCGATTTTATGTTGAAGAAGAGGGTGAAAGCCTCCTCACTTTTGTATGTTCTGTCAATATATTTATTCTTCTTCTTCCTTTTTAATTAAAAAGAAAAACACAGAAAGAAAGGCGACTGCTAGCAACTAATACTCCCTTTAACATTTCAGGCATGGAAACTGTGGAATAAGGATCAAGGACTGGAATTGTTGGACCCAGCAGTTGTAAATTCAAGCGTGGCGATTGAGGTGCTAAAATGTGTCCACATTGGGTTGTTGTGTGTGCAAGACGATCCAGCAGAAAGACCCACTATGTCGTCTGTTGTTGTCATGTTGGCAAGTGATACCATAACTCTTCCTCAACCCAGAAAACCTGCATTTTCTATTGGGCAATTTGTTGCAAGATCAGCGACATCATCATCAAATCCTAAAGTTAGTTCTGTTAATCAGGTGACTCTTTCAAATGTATCTCCACGTTGATCGCCTTTCCTCTTTATTGAAGAGTTCACAAAAATCATGATTATATAATATGAAAATTTATGCTTTTGGGGCCAAATCTTCTTAAATTTAAGCCTTACAGGATTTCTAATTGTATCCAGTAGGCTTTTGTGTGTGAAACAAAATCCAGCGCAAGCGTTGGTTCGGTAAACTTATATTAGTAATTAAAATTAATTCAAGTTTGAGATATTTTGAATGTGTTTGAACAAATTAAAAAAATGAGTCAACTCATATCATTTAAAATATTAAATCTTTTTATATTTTTATTTATTTTGTTATATAAATTCTCAAAAGTAAAAAATATAAATTTTATTAATATTGAACTAATAGTGAAGAAAATACAAAAAGTAAAAAGTTTAACATAAAAATTCTCTAAGAAAACTAAATAAAAGTATTATACTCCATTACAAGAAATAATAATATATATTTTAATAGATTAAAATGCTTACAACTATTTTTATATATTTAAATATAAAAGATAAAAAAAAGTTTGTTTCACTTTATTTTATTATCAATACATAAGGTTTATTTTGAGAATATATATATTTCATTTTATTATTACAGATAATTTTATTACTATAATGAAGTTAAAAGTTCATAAATATACCGATTTAAATATTTATTTTCTAAATTTTGATTTGAATTTTTAACTAGTTTAAAAATAGAATCGAGATTAAATTATTACACTTTTCATATGAACTCAAATGAGTTAAAAAATGAGTTAAATACAAGTACAATTCATAATATTATTTTTTATAGCTAAAAAATAATATTTCAGAGTTTTTATATGAGCTCAAATGGATTAAAAAATGAGCTAAATATAAGTAAAATTCATAATATTATTTTATGGCTAGAAAGGAAAAAAAAAATGTAGGGGTTTTACTTGTAATCAGTTACATAATTGGTACATCCTTCAAACTCATTAACTAACCAATCAAATAAGTTGTAGTTAGTAAAATTGGATCTTAAGTCATTTAATTTATTGACATGCCAAATTGATTTAAAGGTTATCAAACAGCAGAATCATTAGCCAATTATTTCTCTTACGAGATAAAATTAGATAGAACATAATTATGTCATCTATATAATATTGTCATTTAGAAGAATTAAAGCAATTTTCGGCCATCATTATTTGGCATTCGTCTTTAATGAATTAAAAATAATAATTATCATAAAATATTTGCATCGAGAAGGTTAAGAAAATTCCAAATACAGATCATCAGTACAATCTTAATACCTATAAATAAAAGAAGGGAATTATAGGATTAATATCAATTGAATGCTAGACTTGCAGGAAAAAACACCAAACCAGTAGGTCAGGTTATGCAATTGTTTATTTCAAATGGTAAGGCTCCAAGAAATTTCACCCACTCAAAATAATGTTACAAATTTCACTTGCATTGAGTCAGTTGTCCAATATTGTTGACCATCACAAGTCTTCTTATTTTTATTTTCTTTTTGTTTCTTGAGAAATTTCAAGATGCGTCGTCTATCTTTATAACCTATGCAAAAGCAAATTGAAGAGTAAGATGGAGTCAACTGGCTTGTGAATTGGGTAAAAACTAAATAGTCCTTTTCAGTTTTCATAATTCAATATTGCCCAAATTCTTCCAAGAAATTGCCTATCAACTAAAACTGATGTGGATTGCATTGCATGAAATAATGCTCTGAATAGACTCTCAAGGCAAATTACAAGAAGGCAGAGAAAAATCTCCTGCTACAGAATTGCAGATACTGCATATCCATTATTGGCCAAGTACTAAAAGAAAGATCAAGAAATGGGTCAGTTTCAAAGGGCTGCAAAAATCTTTGAATTTCTTTTGCTGTGTTTTTTAGTTGGTTCCTTTCTTGATTTTGCTTATGCTGATCCTCCATACCTACTCTGCCCAAATATCAATAACCAGGCAGCTAACATTCCATTTCAGAACAATCTCAAGAACCTTTTGCTTTCTCTTCCCTCAAATGCTTCTGGCTTAAAAGTGTTCGACTCCTCCATTGGAAATAACACAGATAAAGTCTATAGCCAATACATGTGCCTGAACTATGTAACAAGTGATAAATGCAGCAGCTGCATCCAGACAGCGTCTGAAGATATCAAGCAGTCTTGTGCAAATAGCGCAGAAGCAATTGTGTGGGAGGAGGTCTGCCAATTGCGCTACTCGAATCAAAGTTTCTTAGGTCATTTGGATGTCTCAGGAAATCAATTCTATGATAACGAAAAGAACATTTCAAATCCAGACCAATTTAGATCATTAGTGAATCAGACTGTAAGTGGTCTGATTAAGAAGGCGGCTTTTAATAATTCTGTTAACATGTATGCTACCGGGGAAGCTGCCTTCACGAGTACAGAGAAACTGTATGCTCTAGTTCAGTGCACCACAGATTTATCTTCAGATGACTGCAGTACTTGCCTTCAGGTTGCCTTGGCAAATCTTTCAAGTTGCTGCTATTTTTCTCGCGGCGCAAGGCTTCTTAGCCGAAGTTGCTATTTAAGGTATGAGTTATATGCCTTCTATAAAGGTGAAAATGGAGATCCTGCTTCTGCACAAAATCAGGGGACAGGAAAAAGTGAGTGTTACTATCCAGTATTAAAGCTCAAAATTGCATATAGTTGTTTGGTTTATGATTGAGAATCAGTATTGATGCAATAAAAAAGGTACCCTTTTCCTGTAAATGCAGGCAAACAAACCAAAACTTGGATGATTGCATTTCTTACAGCTACAACAGCAATCCTGGTCGTATTGGCTTTGAGTTCCTTCATCTATAGCCGTTCTATGAAGAAGGGTAATAAGAAATGTAATGATATTGACAAAAAATCTATGAGCGGTTTCCTTTCCATAGTTTAACTCATTATTTGATATCGGGAATCCTTTCTTTTTAGGGAAGAATGAAATTGCAAGTCAACAATTTCCATTCCACTTGCAGAGTACCAGTGATCCAGACAATCCTGCTTTTCAGAACCAAAGTTTTCATGGAAAAGATGGCCTCAGTGCTAAAGAATCTGGGTTTATGGATTTCGCATCTATACATGCAGCTACTGATAATTTCTGTGAATCGAATTTGCTTGGACAAGGCGGTTTTGGCCCTGTTTACAAGGTAAATGAATGCCTTTATTTTTAGTATTAGGCCGAAACAATTGTAGAAGATCTTATTTTGTTTTAAATTGTGTTTATGCAGGGTATATTAAGTGATGGAAAGGAAATAGCAGTGAAGAGGCTCGCAACCTGCTCTGAGCAGGGAATAGAGGAGTTCAAAACTGAAATTCAGCTTATAATGAAACTTCAACACAAAAATCTTGTCAGGCTTCTTGGTTTTTGTTTTGATGGTGAAGAAAAGCTGCTTGTCTATGAATTCATGCCTAACAGCAGCTTAGATGTCATCCTCTTTGGTAAATAGTCCTCTTCACTATATTAAGCCTAGATGTTTTCTTGATCTTTATGATTTTCAATATGAAATAAGCTACAACTTTCTTTCTACTTTTCAATCGGTAGATCCCAGGAAACGTGCTCAACTTGATTGGTGCAAACGTATTAATATCATAAATGGAATTGCAAAGGGAATTCTGTATCTTCACGAGGATTCTCGACTTCGAATTATTCATCGTGATCTAAAACCTAGCAATATTCTGTTAGACAATGAAATGAATCCCAAGATTTCAGACTTCGGAACAGCAAGGATTTTCGGCAGTGAAGGGGAAGCTAATACTTGTAGAGTAGTTGGAACATAGTAAGTTCCTTTTCCCTTTTGAAATTGTTAAATTTCTGAAAGTAACTTGCATGATTAATTTTAAGTTCGTACCGTGCATACAGGTCATGCTACAATAGTGATGTCTATTAACTTTTTCCGTGTTTGCCCATCTTGCATGCTTTCAGGACTAGAATTTCAATGATTATGTCTCCCCAGGCTAGGTGCTAGAAACTCATTTATAATACAATTTGTTCCTTCTTTTTCAAATTCAATGTTCCTAATAATTTCTTTTTGTGCACTTATTAACATATGCAGTGGATACATGGCACCAGAATACGCCATGGAGGGACTATACTCAACTAAGTCTGATGTTTTCAGTTTTGGAGTTCTTTTGCTTGAGATCATAACTGGTAGAAAGAACACCGGATCCCACAAATCAAAAAATGCTCCTAACCTGTCAGCATATGTGAGTTTTGATTCGCTTTTGATATAACGCCAAAATTTAATTATAAGTTTTTTAGTTGGGCTTGACTGAAGTTTATTGCCTGAATTGCTATGTTTAAGTTGCTTACACTGCTAAATGATGAAACAGGCATGGCATTTGTGGAATAGAGGAAATGAGCTGGAGTTGATGGATCCATTGTTGTCTGATTCTTGTTGTCCTGATGAATTCTCAAGATACATGCATATTGGATTACTATGCCTTCAAGAAGATGCTTGTGACAGGCCTACCATGTCATATGTTGTTTTAATGTTGAGAAGTGAAGCTGCAGCTCTTCCCCAACCCGGAAAGCCAGCCTTTTCTGTGGGAAGATTCACAAACAACATTGAAGCAAATTACAATGATTCTTCTACCAATTATTTAACCACTTCCGATGTTTCGGCTCGATGATATAGCAGATAAATTAGATGTAAAATGAAAATGTATTGTATTTTCAATTAGTTCTGATTTCTTTCATGATTTGTGAACCAAATATTCCTTAAATCCCATTAATTCCTAAGAAATGCAAAGACATAAATTTCAAAAAACTGACACCAGACCAGAAGATTTGGGTTTCTTGTGTAATTTTTCCAGGTAAAAATTTGATGAAATGAGGCAAGTCATGATTCCTGAAAGGCTGCAGCTGCCTAATATTTTTTTTAATCATCAAACGACCATTTTGCTCTTGTGTTGACGACGATGATTCCTTGGTTTTGGATGTACCTCTGGGAAAAAAGTAGTTAATGATGGAGGAAAATAGCATTAAATAATAAGATCATGTGATAAATGCTGACATACAGACTGGCTGCTTTGAGTATGAACAGTGTCATTACCAATAGCCATGTGATAAATGGGTCCAAAATTGGGGAATATAATAATTTGGAAAAAGGAAAAGGTAGTGAAAACAAGGGAATATTTTTCCTTTCTACTTTTCTTAGTGAAGAGATTGGGGGAAAATGAAAATAGAACAAAGGCACATGCAACCCATGTAGAACTTTTTTCTTCAAATAATTTTATCAGTAAACTTGACTTTTTCTTCTTTTGCTCTGAACTAGAGATCATGGAATAGATTTGATCTTGAAATAGGACACTTAACTGGGTTTTAACTGGATATTACAGATTAGCAACCTTCTGTTTTCTTTATTACACTTCATGGCTGAGGTCAAGGAAAGTGTACTTGCTCAAGCATAAAGTATTGATTTTGGGATTTACGAGAAGGATGTCCTTCAAATTAGTTAGTTTCATCAAGAATATATAATTAAATAAAATCAAGGTCAAATTCATTTTCTTATTGGACGGAAAGAAATCAATTAACTGTATGAAACAAGGACTTTGCAAGTGTATAACAATAATTTATTTGTACTTCAATTGGGAACAAAGCATTCAGATCATCATCTTAAGAAGATTTCTTCAAATAATCATAACATTATAAAATGTGTCCTATGATATAACTCAAGTTGAATTCTGTGGGTTGAGCGAGCATGTCATTACAGAATTCTGACAATCATCTTAATATGTTTTGAATTTTTTGAGAGAGTTAATTACAAAAGTTTTTACCTTAAAAGACAATTTAGTCCCTATTGTTCTGAAATTAGTATGATTTTAAGAATTTAACTTTCTATAATATAATGACTTAAGGAGTAAAATGGTGTCATTAAAAAATTAGGATTAAATTTTTAGTATAAATTTCAAATTTATATTATTAATGGACTACAATTTATGATTACTAAAAAAATCTTAGGAACTAAATTTATTAGTCTTAAAACATTAGGGACTAAAGTGCTTTTAAGGCAAACCTCAGGAGGAATTTTAAATTTAACCATTTTTTAGATTAGAAAAATGAGCCACATGAAATAGATTATTTCATAAATCAAGTATCTATCATTATGTCCCACATATGGTATAAAATATCCTAGAACCATTTCCTAGATTTTCTTAATTATTTTCATTGTGAGAGGATTGATCATGGTGAGAAGTTTTCCAATCAATCTCACCAGAAGCATATGCCAGATATGAAAAACTTGGTCACTCCATTTACCCAATTGGGACTCAACATTTCAGAATCCAATTCTAGTGGTGGAATACAAGCCTTTCGATTAGTACCAAGGAAAAATAGAAATCCACGTCAGCCAGTTTTTGGTTAGCTAGTGTGTTTAATGTATCTAGTGCAGCATCACTAAGTCAAGAATTTTGATTTAAAAAATAAAAATATATACTTTTCGAATTTATCCCAGTACTGATGAAATGTTTGAGCATGGAAGTTTCGGCATAAAATTCAATAATGTTAATTGTCCAAGCTAGTGACAGTAACTTGCCAATAGAAAATGAAATATCCTAGCCTGAAGCAAAATTTGACTTCTCTATGAAACAAAATTTATCATCCACTCTCTTTATTGCTTAAATTAGCGACACAGCACAACTATCTCTAAGAATGACAAAATGGACAAATCTACACTTCCAGATATGCTTTTCCTGGTTGTACCAATTTTAATCCTATCTAATTCTGTAGCTGCAAATCCTCTATTCACAGATTGTTCACATGGTACAACTGCAGAAAACTATACTCTCAACAGCCCATTTGAAAATAACCTCAAGCTTCTTTTTCAGAACTTAACTTCTATGACTCCCTTAACAGGCTTCTACAACACTTCTATTGGAGAAAGCCCTGATAGAGTTCATGGGCAAGCACTTTGCAGAGGAGATATTCATGCCACAGCTTGCCGAACTTGCATCGAGAACGCAGTTCAAGAACTTGTAAAGATTTGCAAGAGTAAAGATGCAATCATATGGTATGAATCGTGTCAAGTTCGATACTCTTTACGAATGTTCTTCTCGATGCAAGTTTACACTGGGAAATATGTTGATTGGGAAACTCAGAAAAAGATGATATCGAACCCAGTTCATTTTTATGATGTTTTGAAGTATTTATTGAATAACATCTCGAATAAGGCCGCATTTAGTCCTTCAGAGAAGATGTTTGCTACCGGAGAAGTGAAATACTCGCAGAAGGACACAATATATGGTCTTGTTCAATGCACTAGAGACATCGAAGGAGATGATTGCCGTAGTTGTTTGGATCAAGCTTTTGGAGATCTTTGTGGTTGCTGCTATTCTAGACAAGGTGGGATTATTGTTAGCAGGAATTGCAACGTGAGGTATGAGCTGTACAGCTTCTACAATTCATCAAGAAATCTACTAACGTACCCCACTCCGAACGGTCAGTGAACAGAATGTTTCAAAAATAATCTGTTGGTCAAATTCACACATTTACTGTGTTTAAGGATTAAAATTTAACACTATTTTATGCATTAAATCGTTGAAATACACAGTAGTTGCTAATAATTGGTAGGTATGATGATAACGAATAACTGCCCATGACTGCTGTCCCCTGTTTCCTGCAAGTCCAAGAGTATAAACCTGATTTAATGAACTGGAGAAGAATGCCTGCACAATCAGGCGTACGTGTGGTCAACTTGTTATTTAGAGTGATCCAGTGATCCGGTCAAACCTGTAGTTTTAGTGTAGATGATAAACTGGAACTAAATGCCGTTCTCTGCTTTGCAAAGCAGGGGATAAATGGAAGGCTTGGATGATTGCTCTTGCTCTGTGCATACCAACTGTAGTAATTGCAGTTCTCATTGGATCTTGCATTTTCTTTCACTGTCGGAAAGGAGGACAGGAAGAAGAAGGTAAACCATCTTTTACTTAAAATTTTATTGCCCCCGTTTTCTGCTTCCAATAGTTACAAATTGGGAGTTGGCCTTTATGTATAGGCTAATTTCATGTCGGAATAACAACTAACTAGTACTCAGTGCTCTTTTCGTTCCCTTTCTGTTCTATTTAGATGAGAAGAAAAGCCAGCTTGCATTATTACAGGATCTGGCAAGCCCTAAAGGTATGTCAATGACAGGAGCAAATGATTTGGTGAGTTCGGAGGGACTAATTTTCTTGGATCTAACTACTATAAGGGCAGCTACAGACAATTTTTCTTATTCGAATAAGCTTGGGCAAGGTAGTTTTGGCACTGTGTTCAAGGTAACACCATTGCTTTCTTTTCAGTTTAAGATGTTTCAGTGTTAGTTTCAATGGGTAGAGATTATATTTTGGTTGCCAATATTTTCAGGGTGCTTTACCCGATGGAAAGGAAATAGCCGTTAAAAGGTTGTCAAGGAAGTCATGGCAAGGCTTAGAGGAGTTCAAGAATGAAATCATATTAATCGCAAAACTTCAACACAGGAACCTGGTCAGGCTCTTGGGATGTGGCATAGAAGGAGAGGAGAAGCTGCTAGTTTATGAGTTCATGCCCAACAAAAGTCTTGATCTCTTTATTTTTGGTTAGTTCCATTTTGTTCATGCATCCACTGTTTATAAGAGTTTAGATTATATACGCGCAGATGCTCAACTTTCTTCTTCCACCCATTTCAGATTCTGAAAGGCGCAAACAACTTGATTGGAAGACATGCTACAACATAATATGTGGAATTGCTAAAGGACTTCTTTATCTACACGAGGATTCCAGACTTAAAATCATCCACAGGGACCTTAAGCCTAGCAATGTATTATTAGACAATGAAATGGTTGCCAAGATTTCAGATTTTGGAATGGCAAGAATTTTTGGCGAAGACCAGCATACAGCTAATACTAGACGAGTTGTAGGAACATAGTAAGTACAGGTTCTTTGTTAGTTAATTAATTTTCCTTTGCTTTGTTATGATTATAGTTTCTAAAAGTCTTGGGTGCTTATATGCAAAACAGTGGATATATGTCTCCAGAGTATGCAATGGAGGGGCTATTCTCTGTAAAATCAGACGTTTTCAGCTTTGGTGTTATGATGCTAGAGATCATAAGTGGGAAGAAAAATAATGGCTTTTACATTACAGAGCTCGCCCCTACGCTCTTAGTATATGTATGTATAACTTTCCCTCAATGGAAATTTCCATTTCAAGCAAGTAATTCAAATTCTTCATTGTATTTACAGGTATGGCAACTGAGGAATGAAGGAAAAGAACTGGAATTTATAGATCCTTTATTGATAGAAAAAGTTCCAATAGCAGAAGTTGTGAGGTGTATACATATTGGACTTTTATGTGTACAGGAAGATCCAGAAGATAGACCCACCATGTCATCGGTAGTATTATTATTGGGAAGTGAACCAAATGCTCTTCCTGAGCCAAAACAGCCTGCATTTTCAGTGGGTAGAATGTTTTCAATTGATAGGCCTTCAACAACTGTTCCTTCTGTAAATCAGATCATAGATTCTATTATCTTACCAAGGTGAATCTTGATTAGATCAACTATTCGTTTGTGTATTCTGGATCAATAACACAAAAATTTTTCTTCTGTCTTTCTGTAATTCCTGATTTCTTTTTTACGGAAGTCAACTAACCAATGGTCATCAGATTATCATTGTTTTATTTCATGGCTTTGAAGCATTAGTTAATAAGTATAAAAAGATTCAAGTGATTAAAAAATGTATAGTGCCATTGGTTCATTGAATTTGGTTTTAGCCTGAGTTTTATAATATTTGAATTCTGAAGAGGATTATAAAGCCAAGTAGCAGGATGTGATTGATTATCAACTTTATCAGTGACCTTGACTCTGTTACTTAATATCTTCAGGCTCAATCCTTTCCTGGAACTTGATAGTCAGTTGAACTGGAGAGATAGACTGGGTTAGGTTATTAGATATTTACTTCTGCAGCTCATGCATGACATCACTCTCAGTGCCTCGGAATAAAAAACTTGTGGAACTTAAAAATAATACAGTTGAATGAAGAAATTTAAATGAAGATACTAAGAAGAATGAAGACTTCCAAATCAAAGTCAACTGCAAGAAACAAGTGCTTATTGAGGAAGTTAGTTTTGACTTTTCTGTGGGAGACAGAAACTTTTCAACTGCAGAATTCAGTTTTTTCTGGCACTTATTGCCCATTCAAATTAAAACACAAAGTTTTCCTATCGTTACTTCTCTAAGAATACTTTGACAAAAGAAACACACAAACATGGTACCCAATTCTGCATACTATTTCAAAATTTTCCTCCCAATAGTTTTGCACTCGTCTTTATCCAGTTTTTCTACAGGATTGACCCAGATAAGGAAGATGGATTAAAGATACAGTTTTAGCTGTGCTTCTCTTGATCCTACCACTCCATACTGGCAGTCTGTAAGCATGTGTTTGTTCAAATGATATACTCTCAATTGTCCATTTGGAGACAACCTTATACTTCTGGAGGGCTTGTGGTTTAGTTGTCAAAAATGTCTAGTTTTGGATTAGCACTAATGACGCATGCATCAAATATGGAAAATCAAAATGGAAATAAGAGAGCTTCAGAGGAATATGGAGGTTGGTATTGCGAACAGCATCAAAGTACGACTCTCTATTCCAACTTCGCAACCATTTGCATTCTAACGTGCACGCTGGAATTCATTATAATTAATAAGTGAATACACTTAATTACGACTAAATAAGATTTAGAAAATCAATTACTAAATTTTAAAAAATCTGGATACAGACATATTGACACAAAAAATAACAGCATTTTAAATGCAAATTGACAGACCTAAATGAAGGACAAGAACTGGAATTTCGCAGTTGACTGAGACAAGCCCAAAGGAGTCGGCTGGGGCACATACATATTGTGCTTTTATGTGTATAAGAAGATCCATCAGATAGGACCACCATGTCATCTCCCAGCGAATGAGCTGACATATGAGCCGAACGGATTTTAATCAGAATGTTAACATGCTTTGATGAAGTAATTAAAAAGAAAAATAAAAAATGCCCAGATTTTACTTTTTGATATTAATTTTAATATATTAAAATATTAAAAATACAGTCTTTTAATTTTTTTAAAAATACGGTTTTAGTTGTTTTTGAAACAACTGAAAAATAACACATTGCAATTTTAAAACAAAATTTAATATAACAGCATTTACATGTTACAAATGATATTTTTTTTTTGTTGATTTTAGAATATTTCTAAAATATTTCCTAATTAAAAATAAAAAAAATAAAAGTCAGTGGTATAATAATTTATTAATGTAAATAAGTAAATTTTATGGTTATTTTATTTTAAAATAAAATAATTATACTTTATTTTAATCCACCAATAAGATAATGATAATTTATATAATATTTTTTATAAAAATAAATAATTTATAATTATAGATTATAATTAAAATAAAATTTACTAAAATAATATAAAATAATTTTAAATATACAAACAATGCAACTGCTAAGGCTATAGCAAGCTCTTCACCGGTTGATAAAAAGTTTGCAACAGAAGTTGTTAACATTTCGAGCTTCCAGAGACTCTACAGCCTAGTTCAGTGCAGGCCAGACTTATCTGAGGCTGACTGCAATAGGTGTTTCAGTGGAGCTATTGCCTACCTTCCTGTTTGTTGCGGTGGAAAGCAAGGAGCAAACGTTCTAACTCCTAGTTGTGGCTTTAGATATGAATTATACCCGTTTTATAACTTGTCAGCAGCAGCAGCTCCGCCTCCACTTCCATCGGCAAGCCCTAAAGGTAAAGTTATCGTCGAACTACTAGTCATTAATTGCTTTTTTTTTTTAAATAAAATATCCTGTGTGGTTTTCAACATGTGGATAAGATTTGTATCGTCAATGTAGAGCCACAGGCACTATGAAACAGTCCTTTTAGAGATCAATTTTCTACAAGCTGCTAGGATATTAATTGAGTTAGAGAAATTAATTTGTTGCACACTAGAAAAATAAAAGAACTTTTGAGCGTGCTAAAGCATAGAAATTATTAGTTATTTTTAACCTATGATCATGCGTAGTTAAATTAATTATATATTTACATATAACATTATTTATTAAGTACAATAATTTTATTTGATTGTCCTTTTAATTATGATAATTAATGATTATACATAATCTGACCAATATAAATGCTATACATGTCAATGCATAATTAATTCTGTTTACACAACTGGTAGATTATGTCTATTTAAAGAATAGACTAACATTAAAGACAAATGGTCAGTTTGCCCCTTGGATATATGCTTAAGGGGCAAATACATCTAATTTAGATTTTTTTTCAGCAAATAGCCTCTTGAAATTATGTTTAAAGGTTAAGTACATCCAATTAAAGTTTTTCAGCAAATAGTCTCTGAACTTGTGTCAAATGGTCAAGTACACCAATTTAAATGTTTTTAAAATTTAACTAACATTAGATATTTAGATTTTTATTAATTTATTGATACAATATCAATTGACGGGCTATACAAGAACGTATTTAAAAATCTAGATTTAATTTACTAAAAAATGATAAGCATTAAATAACTTAAATTTCAATTTCTAAGGATTATATAAGTTAAGTTTTAACTTTCTTAATAAATAGGCTCATAACTTGTCATTTTAGGTGAATTAAAACTGAACTTTAAATTTTGCTAAACACTAGCGCGTTACTAGATATTGTATCAGTAAATTAATAAAATAAATATTTTTTTTTAATTTTTAAAATCTAATTAAAATTAAAATTTAATATTATTTTACTTTTTAAAAAGTTTAAATTGA
The DNA here is from genome assembly GCF_019578655.1 of Ricinus communis. NCBI lineage: Eukaryota > Viridiplantae > Streptophyta > Magnoliopsida > Malpighiales > Euphorbiaceae > Ricinus > Ricinus communis. Next base: position 31,138,668 of record NC_063260.1, on the reverse strand, counting down.
ATTTATTTGTTTTTGGACATAAATTCAGAGAGTTATTTTTTAAAAAATTAAAATTAGAGTGTATTTGATCTTTAGACATAAATTTAAAGAGCTATTTATTGAAAAGTTAAAATTAGATATATTTAACTCTTAAATTTAAATTTAGAAGGCAAATTTATTTGCCTGTAATATTAATGAATATAATATAATTATTTCGACTATTTGATTCTTTATAATTGACATCGACTTCTTAGAAGTTGGAAAGGCGAGTAAAAGACAAATCTACTTTTCAATTTATAAATTTTGGGCTTGTTCAAATGTCTAGTGTCACATTTTATTTGGCTGATGCCCAGTTGTAGAAGAGAAAAGGAGCAATAATAGCTTTTTTTTATTTTCTTTTACTACATATAACTTAGTCCTACATTTAGAAAAATTAGACAAATAAAATCACCACAAGCATTCAAAAATCAAATTGTTATCTATTGAATTTCAGGGCTTTGTTACAATATTTGATAAGAATATTATTTCATAGTTTTGAAATTCATGAACTAGATGTCAAGTTATATACAAACTCGAACTATTACAGGAGCAATCTCTTAGAATAGGTTTCTTGAGATATTCTGCATCATGCAAGTTCATACCACATATTTCAGATTTTGATATGGCAAGGCTTTTTGAAGTTGATCAAACTCAAGCAAACACAAATAGAATCGTTTGGACATAATAAGTTTGAATTACTTTTGCATACAAGTAAAGACTTATTGAAATTTTTGACTGTCAATTACTGAAAGGCAAGTTATAGAAAAGTATTGTTATTTTTGGCTCCTTTCCTATCCCATATTGAAAGCTAAGAAAAGGAAGAAGTGGTCTCAAGTCTATAAATAGTGGGCCTTCTCTCATTTTCTAGGTGTCAAGAAATACAATTTAGCTCAGTCTATAAATTCTCTCCTTTTCTAGATGTTAAGAAAAACAATTAGCCTTATATTTCAATGGGCTAAATTATTTTTTTCTTTTTTCTCTTCTTAGTAATATTTCTTTGTAATTTTATTTAATTAAAGAAATATTATTTTAGCAGTGCCTGAGGAAGTAAGCATAATTTTGGCCGAACCTCGTTAAAGTTCTGGTGTTCTTTTTCTTATTGTTTATTTAATAGCTTATTTGTCGGGTAATTACAGGTGATTTATTGTACCTAAAATTACCTAAGAATTTATTTCTTAGTTGTAATTTTTCGTATAATTTATCCAATTGCAGTGGAAACTAATCCGATTTCCACAACAATTGGTATTAGAGCCAGGTTGCTGAGTATGCTTTGTGGCTGCCGTTCAAATTGATCTTCCATATCAGAAAAGAATCTGGGTTCTTCCGCATTGTATTTGAAAGCTATTAAATATAGATCGAAGCAGAAATGACTTACGGTGAAAGTACCTCTACACCAACCACAATAGTAGCACCAAATTCATCAATTTCAGTGAGAAATGCAGTGGCGAATTCCAGAATTATGGTGGAGATATTTGATGCTACCGGTCAATTCTGTATATGGCAAAGTAAAATTCTAGATGCCTTATTCCAACAAAGTCTAGATGTTGCCATTGAAGATGAGAAACCGGACTGTATGGAGGAGAAGGAATAGAAAACAATTAATCGATTGGCATGTGATACAATTCGATCGTGCTTGTTGGGATCTCTTCCAGAAGAATTTGAATTCCTTGAGACTACTTTACTCTGTGGAAAGGCTGAGGAGTCTCTGAGTGAGGTTTGTGCTACTTTATACAGTTATGAATTACGAAGAAAAGATAAAAAGGATAGCTCTAGTGATGCAGCGGAAGCTTTAGTAGTGAGAGGCTGTTCGAAGAAAAGAAGTAAAGGGAAGAAGGAAAGATCGAAGTCCAGAGTTGGCAAAGACCAATGTGCCTTTTGCCGGAAAGGGACACTGGAAGAAAGACTATTCGAAGCTGAAAGAAAAAGTCAAAGGGAAAGATGTTGCAGATACAAATGTAGGTGAATGTGATTCTGATATTTTATTAGTAATGATGCCATCAACCAACAATTTGAGAACTTGGATTCTTGATTCAGGCTGTAGCCACCATATATGTCCCAACCGGGAGTGATTTTCTGATTTCAAAGAAATAGAGGCTGGAGTTATCTACACAACAAATGACAACACTTGCAAAACTGCTGGAATTGGTTCAGTTCGGTTGAAGAATCATAATGGATCAATTAGAATTCTGACTGATGTCAGATATGTCCAAGTTTGACAAGAAACCTTATTTTTTTTGGAGTTCTGGCAAGAAAAGGCTTCACTATTGTCATTAAAAATGAAACTTTAAAGGTTATCTGTCGGGCACTTGTTGTGATGAAAGGTGTTTAGCAAAGCAATAACTTATATTACTATCTTGGTAATCTAGTTATTGGTACAACATCAGCAGTTTCTAGTTATTATCAGGAACTAGAAGCAAGCAGTTTGTGGCATGTGCGCTTGGGACATGCAGGCAAAAAATCCTTGAAACTTCTGGTAAATCAAGGATAATTGCTGGGAGTGAAAGTCTGCAAATTGAATTTCTGTGGACATTGTGTCAAGGAAAAACAAACAAGAGTGAAATTTGGTACTGCAATCCATGATACTAAGGGTATTCTAGATTATTGTTCACTCAAATGTATGGGGGCCCTCCAAGACAGCTTCAATGGGAGGCAAATATTATTATGTTTCCTTTGTTGATGATTTTTTTCCGGAGAGTATGAGTATACACTATGAAGATAAAGGATGAAGTGTTGGGAGTTTTTTCTCATCTGAAAAAAGATGGTAGAAACTCAGATGGGCAGAAAGATCAAACGTCTCCGAACAGATAATAAATGAGAGTATACAAGTGATCTTTTTATGAAAGTCTGGCAAAATGAAGGTATTGTGAGACACTTCACTGTCAGAAATACACCACAACAGAATAGGATGGTAGAAAGGATGAACCGTACTCTACTGGAGATAGTTCGGTGTATGTTGTCCAATGCTAGGTTGGGCAGACAGTTCTGGGCTGAGGCTGTAATATACACGTGTCATCTCATTAATCGTTTGCCATCAATTGCTATCAACGGTAAAACACCTTTAGAGGTATGGTATGGAAAACCTGCTATATATTATAATTCCTTACATGTTTTTGGTTCTACTGCATATTATCATGTTAAGGAATCAAAGTTGGATCTGAGGGCAAGAAAAGCAATTTTCATGGGGATATCATAAGGTGTAAAAGGATATTGCCTATGGTGCCTAGATTCAAAGAAGTTAATCTTCAGCAGAGATATTACCTTTGAAGAATCTACTATGGTGAAAAAGGTAGAAGAGCAGGAGACAAATGGAGCTTCACAGCAGGTGGAGCATTCTCCCAAACAGGTACAGTTTGATGATAGTAGAAGTACTGAACCAACAGTTGATCAGTCTGATAAATCTACTCCTATAGAAGAAGGAGAGTTAGAGGATGAATCAGATGATGAAGTAGAGGTTCCAGCACAAGAACCTCCACGGCAACATGAGTCAATTGCATTGAGTAAGCTAAAGAGGAATACTAGAAAACCTACTCATGTAGAAGATTTTGTAACCTTTGTATCTTCAAATGTTGATGTTCCAGCCACTTATATTAAAGCTGAACAGAGCTCTAAGGCAGATAAGTGGAAAATGGCTATGGAGGAAGAAATGCAATCCCTTGAAAAAAAATCAGACGTGGAAGCTAGCTAGTATGTTTAAGGGAAAGAAGACAATTGGTTGAAATTGGTATATACAAAAAAGGATGGATTTCCTAACAAGAATGATGTTCGCTACAAGGCAAGATTGGTAGCTAAAGACTATGCTCAGAAGGAAGGAATTAACTACAATGAAGTTTTTTGTCTAGTGGTGAAGCATTCCTTCATTAGAATATTGTTGGCCTTGGTAGCACCATTGAATTTAGAACTAGTTCAAATGGATGTAAAAACTGCATTCTTGCATGTTGATTTGGAAGAGAAAATTTACATGGATCAGCCTGAAGGATTTAGAGTTGCCAGAAAAGAAAATTTGGTGTGCAAATTGAATAAATCATTGTATAGTTTGAAACAGTCACCAAGGCAGTGATACAAACGATTTGATAAGTTTATGATGAGGCAAAGGTGCACAAGGAGCAAATATGATCATTGTGTATTCTTGAAAAGGCTACAGGATGGATCCTTTATCTATCTTCTCCTTTATGTTGATGATATACTGATTGCATTGAAGAATAGAGGAGAAATTGAACAGTTAAAGGCTCAACTGAATCAAGAGTTTAAAATGAAGGATTTAGGTGAAGCTAGAAAGATTCTTGGTATAGAGATAAGTAGAGACAGAAAATTGGAGAGACTTTGTTTAACTCAGAAGGAATATCTGAGAAAGGTACTGAAGCGGTTTGGAATTGATGAAACGACAAAGCTTGTCAATACATCAGTTGCTCCTCATTTTAAACACAGTGCTTCTCAATCTCCAAAAAATGATGAAGACCGAGAATATATGTCGAAGGTTCCATATGCAAATGCAATTGGTAGCTTGATGTATGCTATGGTGTGCACAAGACCTGACATTTCACAAATAGTCGGAGTTGTGAGTAGGTATATGCATGATCTTGGAAAAGGACATTGGCAAGCTGTGAATGGATCCTAAGGTATATTCGGAATACTGTGGATGTTGGATTAATATTTGAGCAGGATGAGAAGTTTGATCTGAGCGTGGTTGGATATTGTGATTCTGACTACACAGGTGATTTGGATAAACGTCGGTTAACTACTGGTTATGTGTTTACACTTGCAAAAGCATCAGTTAGTTGAAAGTCTACTTTGCAGTCAATGGTTGCTTTGTCTACAACAGAGGCAAAGTATATGGCAGTTAGAGAAACTGTAAAAGAGGCAATTTGGCTTCAAGGGTTGGTGAAAGATTTGGGAATTAATCAGAAGCACGTCAAAGTGCATTGTGATAGTCATAGTGCTATCTATTTTGCTAAAAACTAAGTCTATCATAAATCACCTGTAATTGCCCGATAAATAAACTATTCAATAAATAATAAGAAAAAAAACATCAGAACTTTAACTAAGTTCGACTAAAATTATGCTTACTTTCTCAGACACTACTAAAATAATATTTCTTTAATTCAATAGAATTATAAGGAGGTATTATTAAGAAGAAAAAGAAGAAAAATATAATTTAGCCCATAGAAACATAAGATTAATTGTTTTTCTTAACACCTAAAAAAAGAGAGAAGGTCCATTATTTATAGACCTGTGACCACTTCTTCCTTTTCTTAACTTTCAACGGGGGATAGGAAAAAAGCCAAAAATAACAACTACAATATTTCTCAGCTGGCAAATATGACTAATATATGCTCAGACTTGTACTGTTGCATTTTAATTTCTTCTATCTTCTTTATGTTTGCACTAATTATTGCTATTGATTGTGGTCGTTATAGTGGTTAAATGTCATCAGAATATGCAATGCATGGACAGTTCTCCAAGAAGTCTGATGTATATAGTTTTGGAGTCTTAGTTCTTGAGATTATAACAGGAAAGAAGAGCAGTTCATTCTATCAAACAGACGGAGCAGGCGACCTTTTGAGCTATGTGAGTAAAAAATCTACTCCTGGTATAAACAAGCCTCAAAAAGAAATTAAATGGTGAATAAAATAATTTAAATACAATTATAATTGCAGGTCTGGAAACACTGGAGAGATGGGATGCCATTGGAAGTTACGGATACAAGTCTTAAAAATTCTTATTCAGTAAATGAGCAGTACAAAGGGACAAAGGAGCTGGAGTCGGATCAATCTACTACCAAGTCGATACATTTTTCTGTTGATGAAGCTTCAATTACTGAAGTGTATCCTAGGTAGTGCATACAGAAAAAGAAATGACTTCATGTATTTGCACCAAAAGGTTTGCTTAAACTCAATATGGTAGGAGGTCAATATCTTAGTCTGTTAATAAAATGCCAGCTCTTCTTCAATACTAGTGCAATGATTGATATCCGTATGCATGGTTTCTGTGTTTCAGTCCACTTGAATATATACACCAACCAGTACAGGAGATACTTAATCTGTTGAGCAAGAACTGCGAAGATGCTCAGGTTGAGATTAGCTTATAACGATCATAATTATTTATAAGCCGCCTCAGATTAAGCTATTTAGGTTTTCAAAGTATTACTTCTATTGTTATGGTTATCAAGCACCTAAATTGGACAATTGATATCCCTCTCCCGAGCATTTAATGTTGTTTCTATCAACCCTTTCTCCTTTAATCTCCAACTACCATTGAATTAGAAGTATCCACGGATGTCACTTGCTCACTGTGGGGGCAGATGACCGGCACTTGGGCCAGCAAACATCTCCCCAATATGCTTTTATCGAGACAGCAGAAAAAGTCTCATTCTTTATCCACAGAAAAGAAAGCTTCATATTGCCGTAGCCGCCATGTGACAGATAACTTGGTTGAAATGCGCATAAAGTTGGCTTCAAATATCGCTTACTATGCACATTCAAATTTCTTTGCTCCAACTTTGACATAACTTTAGCAGAGTCATTATTCGCAGTCACGGAAATATCTATCATCTGGGTATCACTGGAATTCTCCTGGTTGTGAAGCACGAGGTTACTACTCTGAAAGCTAAGCCTTTTGTGAGTTGTGAGGGAGCACTACTTTCTGCCCTGTCAATTTTAGTTCTCACTAACACTGAAGCAGCAGTAACATACTTGCGTTACGACTGTCCAAATACCACTACTTTCACTCCCAACAGCACTGATCAGCACAATATCAATACCCTCCTCTCTTCTGTCTTTTAAATCTACTCGTCCCAATGGGTTCTACAACCTCACCGTTGATCAAGGCACTCCTGACATCGTGTACGGCCTTTTTCTCTGCCGCGGCGATGACACTCAAGATATCTGCAAAGAATGCGTCTCTACAGCCGGTAAACAGATAGTTCAACGCTGTCCACGTGAGAAGATTGCGTTAATAACTTATGATGAGTGTATGGTACGTTATTCAAACAGAAATTTCTTCTCTTCAGTGGAAAGAGAACCTTATTTACATTTGAGGAATACGCAGCAAGTTTCAGAGCCAGTGCGATTCACGGACTTACATGGAGAAAACGATGAATAATGTCACTGCAAAGGCAGCAAGTGATCCATCAGGAAAGAGATTTGCTACATATGAGATTAATTTCTCAAGCTTCCAAAAACTGTATACTCTTGCATAGTACACTCAGGATTTATCTGTGGCAAGTTGCAATAACTGCCTTCAAACTGCCGTTGGTTATCTATCCAGTTGCTGCAACGGAGCGCAAGGGGGAAGGGTTATATTGCCAAGCTGTAAAGTTAGATACGAGCTGTACCCATTTTACGGGATTGTAGCTCCATCCCCATCTAGTCCATCAGTTGTACCAGCCCCTTCTCTGACACCTAAAGGTAAGGTTGAACTAATATCAGTATATGTGTCATTTCCAGAGAGTATTTCACTATTTCAGGCCTCATTCTTGATTATCCATCACAAAGGGAAACATTTTGATTCTGTGTTAGTTGTTACTTGCTCGTTTTGTACTATAATTAAATGCTCAACTTACATTTCTATATGCATTATGAATTATTATACTTTCATTTTTCCTCTTTCCGCAGTGAAAAGGAAAAGATCAACTGTAACTTCTATTTCTATTGTAGTTCCGATTGCAGTCTCTGTGATGCTTTTTGTCATAGGCTTGTGCTATTTAACTTTAAGCAGAAAACGAAGCCCGAAAAGTGATGCTGTACCCGATCAAAGTGGTAAAGGAAAATTTACAAATTATAATTGATTCTGAGCAATCTTCTGCAAAAGTATTTTTAGAATAAATGTCTCTCAAAAGTGCACTACGTTTTCTTTTGTTTGGTTGTGCAGTTGGGAATGAAATCTCAACCGCATAGTCCCTGCAATTTGATTTGGCCACCATTCAAGCTGCCGCAAAGAGCTTCTCTGCTGATAACAAGTTGGGAGAAGGCGGATATGGTGAGGTTTATAAGGTAAGGTACTATTACTATTTTGTTTGTTGCTTATTTATGAACTAAACTACCATTTTTTGAAATATTTGGGATATAGTTCCGTTCTAATAATGGTTCAAACTGGAATTTACAGGGTACACTGCAGAATGGGCCAGTGGTAGCTGTAAAGAGGCTATTAACAAGCTGCTCCGGACAGGGCTTAGAAGAATTTAAAGATGAGGTCATTTTGCTAGCTAAGCTTCAACACAGATATCTAGTGAGATTATTGGGATTTTGCTCGGAAGGAGAAGAAAAGATACTAATTTTTGAATTTGTGTCCAACAAGAGCCTTGACTACTTTTTATTTGGTACTTTTCTCTTAACAAACATCAAATTGTTATGTTACAGAAATGAATAATTTCCTTAAGAGACTGCTTTCACCGACCAAATTTACATCCAAAACTAAACCAAAAGAAGGGAACATTGCTACATCAGTAAAATCCTTGCGTTCTTAATCCTCAAGTACTTGATTATCAAACCGTGCATTTACAGATACTGAAAAGCAAAGACAGTTGGATTGGCCAATACGTTACAAGATAATAGAAGGGATAGCCCGAGGGATTCAGTATCTTCATGAGGATTCTCAACTTAAAATCATACATCGTGATCTCAAAGCAAGCAATATATTACTAGATGAGCAAATGAACCTGAAATTTCAGATTTTGGCTTGGCAAGAATTATCAGCGTAGATCAAAGCCAAGGCAACACTGATAGAGTTGTTGGGACGCTGTAAGTTTCGAACTTCTGTTGTGTATTGCATATACTGTAAAGTGCTTGCCCCAATTCAACCTGCTAATTGCTTTATTTGGTGCTACTGCTGTTTCAGTGGTTACATGTGGCCGGAATATGCTATGCAGGGACATAAAGTCTGATGTGTATAGTTTTGGTGTTTTTTTACTAGAGATTATTAGTGGCAAGAAAACCAATATGTTGCTTGAATCAGACAACACTGAAGACCTTTTGAACTATGTGAGTATGATTTAAAAATCTTTAATAACTGTAGAATTAATTAATATCACTGACCATTTGAGCAAATATTGCAGGCATGGAATCTTTGGAGAGATAACAGCCCGCTGGAAATGTTGGATCCAACACTGAGAGATGAATATTCAAGCAATGAAGTTCTGAGGTGCATCTGGTTTGTTATGTGTACAGGAAGCTCCGGCGAATAGACCTACTATGGCAACAGTTATGCTTATGCTTAATAGTGTATCTGGTACCATCCCGTTACTGCAACGACCTGCATTTTACCTTCAAACAAACACAGAGACTAACATGGCAGTAGTTTCAGAGTCAGATCAATCTACGAGCAAGACAGGGCCAGGGTCTGTCAATGCAGTATCCATTACCCAATTAGATCCTCGATAGAACTCACGTCCATGTAAGTATTTGTCAATAGATCACTATGCTACTAGCGCAACAGCAGAAACTACTAAATCAGTTGTCAAAAATAAATAAATTTATCGGGCAGGTCAATTAGTCATTTTTGTCGTTGAACTAAACTCTTCGACTGTTGTAGAAACTAGAAATTGGTGGACTGAGATTTAATATACTGTTCTCTCATGCCACAGGAACAATGAGCTTGGCATTGACTTGGTTTGGGGTGACAGCATAGGTTTGTTTGCGAAAACTTCATTAAACTATCATCCGGTTCAATGTATTTTTATTTGAGAGCATGTGATTTATTTTTTATCGCTTTAGTACCCTATGAATATAATCGTTAACAAAATAGCGGGTAAATTATATAGATTTTGACGTGATATGCAATAGCCACTATTATTTCAACTGTCGTCATCAACACTTGCTAATAGTGACCGTTATTTGCTAACAGTTATTTACATAATACTAAAGTAATAAAATATAAACCACAGACTCTAAAATAAAAATACATTAAACCATAAAATAATTTAATAAATTTTTTTTTCTTATTTTGAATATAAACACTGGTTTTTCATCCTTCCTAATTCAACGAAAGACTTTTTTAGAACAATAAGAAAATCAGCAAATCAATATCAGCATAATCGACCAAAATTAGAGTTGAACAAGATGGTGGCTACAATTAAAAAGGAGAGAATATTTTTTTTAAAAAAACTACTCTAATTAAAAGAAAAAACGAATCAAAACATACCCATAAAATTATACAAACCCACGATTTAATTCCACCAAAAACTAAAAAACTAAAAAAAAAAACATATATACCAAATGGGTTCAATTGGTGGTCTTACAACCTGCCAACCAATCTAATTGCCTCAGATTGGTCCAGGTTGTATTAGAGTCCAATTTTGAGGTTGTCATCGCTGGTTCAAAGTGGCAATTAGTAGTTTTAATATTCTTACTATTATTTACAACATAGAATATTCATATATGATGCTAATGCAACCTGTACCAATCGCCAAAAGTCAATACCTTACTTATGCAAATGTTTATCAATTAGGTATTATCAATAAAGGAAATTCAAAAATCGTGTCCTGCGTTTATATTAATCATTTCTTCACTTCTGTACCTATTCATTAGTTGTCATTTTATTATATTTATTTTTATTAATTTTTATTTTAACATCTTCAAATCGCATAACAATTTTATAGTATAATTGACATGATCTTTTTCCAAAATAATTATGTAAAAATATTTTTTCTATATATTTTGATATTGTAAAAGGAAATGGGTAGAAATTTAATTTCTAATATTCACTTTATTCTTCAGTAAATTCTATAAATTATATTATACCAAATTGAGATTTATAATCTTTTCAGTTATTTGATCTAAATTTATATACTTTGCTAGAAATTGGGATGAGATATCCACATCTTAAATTTATCTTTCTTTTTGGCCCCTATCCATTTCCAAAGTAGGAGCAAAAGAATTTGATCCACCAAATAAAATGAGCTCATTTATTAGATTCTCCACAATTCTGCTTGTCTTGCTAAGCCTTTCAATTATTGCCAAATCACAGTCTCCAGAGCCTGTTTATCTTTATCATGTTTGCTCAAACACAACCACTTTCGATCCAAATAGCACATACCAGACCAATCTAAATCAACTCTTCCCTTCTCTTTCCAACAACGCAAACAACTCTATTGGCTTCTACAACAGATCTTCCGGGCAGGATCCCGACGATATCTATGGCTTATTTCTCTGCCGTGGTGATGTTAGCACCGATGTCTGCCAAGATTGTGTCACTTTCGCCTCTCAGGACATTGTCAAACGTTGCCCTATCGAGAAAGTAGCCATAGTATGGTACGATGAGTGTCTCCTGCATTATGCAAATCGGTCCTTATACTCCATCATGGCCCAAGAACCAGGGGTGTTCTTGTTGAATGTGCAGAATATAGCGGACCAAGATCGTTTCAACAATCTATTGGCTACCACTATGGGAAAATTGGCTACTGAGGCAGCAAGTGCAGCATCAGGAGAAAAAAAGTTCGCTGTGAAAATAGACAATTTTACCGCGTTTGAGAAGCTGTACAGCCTTGTGCAGTGCACGCCTGATCTTTCCAACTTAGATTGTGGGCGATGTCTACAGGCAGCTATCTCAAATTTGCCCACTTGTTGTGATGGGAAGCGAGGAGGAAGAGTCTTGTACCCAAGTTGCAATATTCGTTATGAAGTGTATCCATTTTTTAACGTTACTGCACTTGAGCCGCCACCGCCATCACCGTCGCCTGTGGTACCTCCTCCTCCTACAAGTTCAGGAACAAGACCAGAAACAAAAGGTAAAGTTTATTTGTACTGTTTTTGAGGTTATCTAATGCTTGATAATGGCTGGAAGTTATAAGGATCGATTCATTTATGGTTTATTTAAGGTTCAGGAACAATTTTAGAAGAAGTTGACATTATTGATTTATTTTAATACCCAGTTTTTCTACAAAATCAAAATTCATCCGTCTTCGAATAAAACCGCAGTACCGCGTAACAACTTCTTTTTTTTTAATAACAAAACATTACCTTGTAACTTCAGTATTTTCTTATTTGTTAGTTTTACAGATTATTATTATAAGTAAATACTTTTTTGTTTTTGTTTTTGAGCTGTTAGAAAACTTCAAGCTGTTAAAGAATATAAATATTGGAGAGTTCCTTAGTGTCACTGTATAGCTAATTTTAAATATTTTGATAACATTCAGACTCGAGTGCAACTTTTATTGATAACTTTCCACACTTTGCTTGTTTCTTTGAATTGTTGGATTATGCCATCAACTAGAGAATTCCGTGACTGACTGCAATAAAAGATGTTCTCTTTCCTTTCTACAGTGCAAATGCAATATATTGAAGTACATGTTTTATTCATTTATGCAGGAAAAAGCGGCTTATCAACTGTTACAATCGTAGCCATTGTTGCTCCAGTTGCTGTCGCTATTGTGTTTTTCTTTCTGGGCTGCTGTTACCTAAGGACACGGGCTAGAAAGAAGTATGATGCTGGGCAAGAAGATGATGGTAACAATTATCAGAAATTAACCAACTTTAATTATTTATGTTAAAATGCATTTGGTCTTTTTACTATATTCTTTTGATTTTGTAGCATGTGATTATTTTAAAAGCTTAATAAACATGTCCTTTGGTTATATATGTAGCTGGGAATGAGATTACAACTGTGGAGTCCTTGCAAATTGATCTGAATACAATAGAAGCTGCTACGGATAAGTTCTCTGCTGCGAACAAGCTAGGTGAAGGTGGATTTGGTAAGGTTTACAAGGTGAGAATTTATAAAGTTTTAATCTTGAAGATTAACAATTACGCAAATGAGATGGCGTGACGATTTGTAGAAGTCAATTATCAGGGTACACTTCCTAATGGGCAAGAGATAGCTGTAAAGAAGCTATCAAGAAGCTCTGTGCAAGGTGCACAAGAGTTTAAGAATGAGGTTGTCTTGTTAGCCAAGCTTCAACACAGAAATCTGGTGAGGCTACTAGGATTTTGCTTGGAGGGAGCAGAAAAAATACTCGTCTATGAATTTGTTCCCAATAAAAGCCTGGACTACTTCCTTTTCGGTTTGTATTTTCTAAACATATTCCCAATTTGCCTCGACTACTTCCTCCATGAGTACAGATGCGCATTGTATAGTTGTATTCAATTGGAATCTAACCTGTTGCATTTGACTTGAATGTTTGATTTCATAAATTTGTAGACGCTAAAAAGCAGGGACAACTAGACTGGCAGACACGTTACAAGATAGTTGGAGGAATTGCACGAGGGATCATTTATCTTCACGAGGACTCTCAACTAAAAATCATACACCGCGATCTTAAAGTTAGTAACATTTTATTAGATAAGGATATGAATCCAAAAATTTCAGATTTTGGTATGGCCAGAATTTTTGGAGTTGATCAAACCCAAGGAAATACTAATAGAATTGTTGGGACATAGTAAGTTTTACTTGTTTTGCCTCAATTCTAATATTACGTTTGATTTATCAAACCTAAAATAAACTATTATGCATTTTTCAGTGGATATATGTCTCCAGAATATGCAATGCATGGACATTTCTCTGTCAAGTCTGACATATACAGCTTTGGTGTCTTAGTACTTGAAATTATATGTGGGAAGAAAAATAGTTCTTTCTATGAAATACATGGCGCTAGCGATCTTGTGAGCTATGTGAGTAGGATGTTTTCACCTTTGCCTATCACCAATATCATCTCAAAAAACTACAAAGTAAATGGCCATTAAATACCTAGAATTTTGCAGGTCTGGACACATTGGAAAGATGGGACACCTATGGAAGTGGTGGATCCAGTCCTAAAAGATTCATATTCAAGAAATGAAGTATTAAGATGCATCCAAATAGGCTTGTTATGTGTTCAAGAAGATGCAACTGACAGACCTACAATGGCAACAATAATGCTTATGCTCAACAGTTTTTCTGTTACTCTACCAGTGCCTCGACAACCGGCATTTTTTCTCCACAGTAGCTCAGAACCGACCATGCCAATGGAAGGATTGCAGTCAGATAAATCTACTACCAAATCAATGCAATGGTATGGGAACGAGGAATCGATCACTCAAGTATATCCTCGATAGAGAATGTGGTCGAATTTACGGGAATAAAGCCACAAAAAATGAGTACATTAGTTTCATCATCAGCATGGCTCAAGGCACAAAAAAGGCAAGGTAATTTTAAAGAATAAAATTCCAAGATTGAAGCTTGTTGGTCAGACTTTATGCGCACGTGTTTTCCTTAAAATTATTCATTCTTAAAGGATTCATGGATTGTTCTACTTGAAATTATTTGATTCGTAAATGTAGTATATTTCTGTCACCTTCACATTAATATAAGATTTAGGATATACGTTGTTAGCATAATTCTAGATTTTCTAACAATTGTCTTATTAACATATAGGATTTGCTGTTTCTCCTTTGTTTTCAGCTTTGATACATTGAGTTTGACATAAGGCATTTTTTTACTCTGTAAATGAGCTGCTTCATCTTCTATTCATGTGAACTATCGATTTATCAAATCCGTTTATTATAATTAGTTAAAAGACTAATAAATATCAATGATAACACATATAAAAGTTAAATTATTAAAATACTTTTCTTTTTTTGAAAGAAAAGGAATAAAGGACTTGTAACTGTTTAAATGAAAAATGGCAATCAACTGAAATAACAAGGCAAACAAATACACAAAGCACACATAAAGACATAAAAATAAAAGGCAGATTGGGGCGAGTTTCCAGCCTCAGATGGAAAACCCAGGCACGAGGGGTTCTGATAATGTCCTGAACCTTCATGAGAGAGAAAAATGAAAAAAGAAACGAATGTAACTTGGGCTTTAGACTACATGCAACAACAATTTTGATATTCAACATTGAGATAGTCCACTTTTGCGAGGCTTGCCGTTTGCTCCATCTGTCGTTTTAATGCTGAATAATTAGGTACAGCAACGACCAGCAATTTTTTTTTCATTCAAACAAACTGTTCTTAACAAAGAAAGAAGGCTATAAGGTCTGAGAGGCTGCACAAGCTAGATTGCTTGTGCAGGCTTCTCATCACTGACCTGAGATAAAAGGAGTATTATTTCCTGCAAAGTAGCAAATGTCACTTCTACCTTTACCTCATACAGAAAGAACTATTGTATCTACCGTTAGAAAGAAACAATTCAGAATGTATATATAACCATCAACGCATTGTTAAAAACTCAAAATTCATATATACAAAATATATAAAGTTTTTCTTTTCATAATATTCTTCATTGTTCTTTTTCACATGGTATCAAAGCAGGTTTAACCTGTGCTCGTCACCTACCAAAAATTCTTTTCTCACCCAGCCATGTCTCAAAATGAAAAATTAACCAACATCACACTTAAAAGAAATTCTAATTATTTCGTATAGTTAAAAATAGTGTATATTGCCCTCAGCGGTAGAAAAAAGCTGGTGTTCATCACTCGGACAAAGCAAAAGCCAAAACCACAAAGATTAGAGGCTCCAACAGAAGAAGAAATTGAAAAAAATGGAAGAGTGGCAGACGACTGACCATTTGGTCATGTCGATGCTCACAAATACTATAGAACCATAAATTTCCCGTCTCTGCATTTTGATGGAATCGTCAAAATTAATTTGGGAGAAAAAGCAGAGCCTTTACGGCCATCAACACAATTTCGCTCATATTTTCAGACTCAAACAAGAGCTATCTCAAATCACTCAGGGAACAAAAAGTTCCTCTCAATACGCAACAGAAATACTCACAAGGTGTGAAGAGTTATAGAATTATCTTCCGCCATCAAACGACCCAGACGAAATATAGAAAAGAGAAGAACATGATCTAATTTATACTTACCTTTGAGGTCTGGACTCAAGCTATGAAAGCTTGAGATCACAGATTCTCCTCGCGTCTGACCTTCCAAAAATCGACGAGGTAATAGCAAGTGTTCAGCGCGAAGAAACGCGGAGAAACACCATGAATTCCCTTCCGAACATCAGAGACAACCACGCCTACAACTCCCGAAGAGACGTAACCCGAGGAGGACCGAAGCACCATCGGCTGTGACCCCGCCAGCGTGGTCACTCCCGCGATGGTTGTTGGCACCTCTACCCGCACTCGGGAGATGGGGAAGGCCGGAAGCTCGAGACGAGGGGGGAGAGGAGAGAAAAAAAGTAGCGGCCGAAGAGAAGGGCTACATGTTGTAGGAGAGTGTGATGAGTTAGGGTTAGGGCTGAAAGAATTGAGAGATGTATATAACGGGTAAGAAAAATATAAGCATACCTGACCCGACTCTGAGTGTTTCTCAACAATCCGACATGATTTCTTGACCCGACAGCATTTGGACCCGACCCGGATTGAGACCGGCCCAACTCTATTTCAAGCCCGCTCCACTAGATCCAGTCTAACTCATCTTCAGGTTCATTCGGCCCAGTCCACACAGACAGGCCAACATGCCCATCAGACTCCACAGGCCCGATAGGCCTAGGCCCAGCAGCTCAAGTAGGCCTGTCAGGCCCAAGTCCAGCAGCTCAATCAGGCCCACATAACAGAAATTATGGCCCAACTTCAAGCCTTTGTTCAACAACCACATGGGTTCGGGTCCTCCCAGCTCGATGGGTCAGGTTTGGTTCAAACCACTTTAAATTCAGTTCAAAAAAATATAAAATCCTGTCAACAAGCCTGGATTATTGACTCTGGAGCAACATATCACATGACTTGGGATCCCACAAAATTACACAAAATTAATTCTATCAGGGATTCTCAGCATGTGACAATTGCCAATGGAAATAAAGTCAAAATTCAGGGATATGACATCACTAATTTATTTAATTCCAATCTTAAAGATATTTTATTCCTGCCTGACTTTAAATCTAACCTTTTATCTGTTGGCAAAAGTACTCATGATTTAAACTGTAACGTTATTTTCTCACCATCTTCAGTCATATTTTAGGATCGAATTTACGAGAAGACGATTGGTGATGGACAACTAGAAAATAGCCTATATTATCTTCATAATCCTCCCAAGAAATGTTTTGTGTCAACCAATCCCACCCAAGGCATGCTAAGGCATCGGAGATTTGGGCATCCTTCCGACAATGTTTTAAATAAATTATTTTGTTACAATTTGAACTCTAGCAATTGTGATGTGTGTAAATTTTCTAAACACACTCGATTACCTTTTTCATTGTCATCAAGCATGTCAGAAAACGCTTTTGATATAATACATTCAGATGTTTGGGGACCTACCCTCGTTACTGCATATAATCATTTTAGATACTTTGTTACCTTTATTGATGATTACTCTCGCACCACCTGGATCTATTTATTAAAAGGAAAAAAAGAAGTTTTTTCGCGCTTCAAAGAATTTTTTAATTTCATAAAAAATCAGTATAATGCCAATTTAAAAATCTTTTGCTTTGACAATGGTACGGAGTACATAAACCAAAATTTCTCCACTTTTTTTAAACAACATGGAATTATGCATCAAACCACATGTGTTAATACCCCCGAAAAAATGGTGTTTCTGAATGTAAAAATCGATATGTTCTCAATGTCACTCGCACTCTCATTTTTCAAAATAATGTCCCTTCTGTATTTTGGTCGGATGCCCTCTTAACCGCCGCCTACCTAATCAATAGACTACCCACTGTCACTTTAAAAAATATGAGCCCTCTAAAGATCCTTAAGGGCCGAAAAATAGAATAAGGTCACCTTAGGGTTTTTGGCTATGTCTGCTATGTGCATGTCAAACGCCAGCATAAACTAGATAAAATTTCTGTCAAAACTCTCTTTCTAGGATACTTATCCACTCAAAAAGGGTACAAGTGTTATGATCCCTTGACTCACAAAATCTATGTTTCTCGTGATGTCACTTTTTTCGAGACTAATCCCTACTACAACAAGCCAACCAGTATTGACTTCACTAATGATCCTTGCCAGTCTTTATTTCCGCTTAACTCTGATTTCTCTCTTAGCAGCTCTTATTAGCGCTTGGTAGGAAAACTGATTTATTTAACTGTCACTATGCTTGACATTTCATTTGCAGTCAGTATGGTAAGCCAGTTCATGCATGCCCCTCGTACCAGCCACCTAGAAGCTATATATCGGATTCTCAGATACCTCAAGAGAACTCCCAGACAAGGAATCTGGATGAAGAAAAATAATTCGACTAATATAGTTGGTTTTTTTGATGCAAATTGGGCTGGAAGCTGTGACAGGACGTCAACCACTGGTTTCTGTGTCTTTGTAGGAAGAAAGTTGGTGACATGAAAAAGGAAAAAATAAAGTGTAGTTGCTAGATCAAGCGCTGAAGCTGAATACCGTGCAATGGCATCCACTGCTAGCGAACTCATTTGGATCAAGCAAGTCCTCAAGGACATGAAAATTGAGAGTAAAGAGCCTATGAAAATGCATTGTGATAACCAAGCTGCTCGCCACATAGCATCGAACCCGGTGTTTCACGAACGAACCAAGCATATTGAAGTTGATTGTCATTTCATTAGGGAAAAAGTCTAAAAGGGAGAGATTGAAATGCCTTATATCAAGAGTCAAGATCAACTAGCAGACATATTTACTAAACCTCTTGACAACCAGAATCATCATTTGATTCTCAACAAGATGGGTTCAATAAACTTATACGAACCCATCTTAAAGGGGAGTATTAAAGAACGAAGAAGGAAGGCTACAAGCTAAGGTCTCAGAGGCTGCACAAACTAGGTTGCTTGTGCAGATTTCTCATCACTGACCTGAGATAAAAGGAGCATACTTTCCTGCAAAACAGGAAAAGTCACTTCTACTTTTACCTCATACAGAAAAAACCGTTGTATCTACCATTAGAAAAAAACAATTCAAAATGTATATATAACCATCAACATATTGTTAAAAACTCAAAATTCATATATACAAAATACACAAAATTTTTTTTTTTTTCACAACATTCTTCGTGGTTGTTTTTCACATAAATACAGACACAAACATGGCAATAGTACCAGAGTCATATCAATCTATGAGTAAGACGATGAAAGATCCATTGCCCATTTAGATCCTCGAAAGAAGTGACATTATATGTCCATAATACATTATGTTTGCTCCTACTGGATCATAAATCTGTAATTAAGTTTAGGACAATGCTAAATGGCTAAATTCTAGCCATCATTCTCCCACTTCATTTAATTCATGTTATATTTTCAAGAAAGTTTATTTAATTAACAATTTAAGATATTAAAAAAAATTCTAAGAATTCTTTCATAAATATAATATGAGATTCATATTTATATTTAACCATTTATATAAATTTATGTTATTTTTTTTAAATTAAATAATATTATTTTTTAAAATATATATGAATAAAACTAATAAAAATATAAATAAAATATTACAGTTAATCCTACAAATAAAATTGATATATTATTATGCTATATATGCATGAATAATATGTGGTACATTACTTCTACTTATCATTCTAAAAGAAGAAAAAAAAGGCATTTACGCTTTTACTATAGTACTATCACGTTAACGTAAATTCATGCTCAATGCTATCTATAATAATATATAATAAATAATATATTCATGCTCTATAATTGAAGGAGAAAATCTAACCTCTATTATTAAATATTGTTTTAATAATTTTTTATATAAAATATAGCACTTGTTGGCAATGTTAGGCACATCAATTTATTTATTCTAGAAGTATTGACTTATGCTTAATAGTTTGAATTTAACTATTAATATAACTTCAATTCTATGTAATCATATTTTTATATTTTTATAATATTTTGTAGCTTTATATTTATTTAAAGAAGTTATTATGTATCAAAACGTTAATTATAGCGGTGGCCATATTAATATTGTATGTTATGAATTTATTAACACAACTAATCATGATAAATATTAAGTGATTTTCATCAATTATTATTTTACCATAATTACAACAATATGGTGAAGGTATCTGATCATGAGAATTGAATCAACTGAAAATGGTTAGACATGGATTAGATTGATTATAGCACGATGAAGAATGGTAAATGAAATTTTAATGATAAAAATGATTAATACATTTCATTACCTCGATTAGAGAAATTGAAATATTTATTTGTGAGAATTGAATCAATTGAAAATGGTTAGATATATATATTACATCGACCCTAGTATGGTAAAGAATTTGTTATTGTAAATTTAATCAATTGAGGATGATTCTATATTTTGATTACCTTAATTAGATTATAAGGAAGTATTTGTTCATAAAAATTGACTCAATTGATCAGTAATATATATAGATTACATCGATTATAACATAGTGAAGATTTATTTGATAAGAATTAATAATATATATATAAGAAGATAATTCATGTACAAAATCAAAAGAATAGTAAATGACCTCACTATTCTTAATAAAACACCTAAAATGACTAAAAAGGGTCTCTCTAGTCGCTAAAATCTAGCCATCCAGATTTATCCTTAAGTTTATTAGATGTTTGACTTTTCTTTCTTTGATTTATTTAAAAATTCTTAACTAACTACTCATAAGAATCCTCAATCTGGATTAGGAATTCAAATATTAATAGTCTTTTCTATTTTGGAATACTTCATTGTTTAGAAAAAGTAATATTCAGTTATGCTCTAGTCAATGTTAGGGAAGAATTTGCATTCAATTGTGTATTAATTAGACTTTGTTCATTCTTTCTCTGAAGAAAAAAAAAAAAGAACCCCTTTTAAGAAAAACAGCCTTAATTTGAATTTTCTAGTGACGTATATATCTCTGTTCAAAAAGTAAATTATTATTTTATATTTAATGGTATTGTTATTTAGAACATAAAGGACTAACTTAACCTGTACTAATCATAAAAAGCTAATACTCTATCTAAAAGAATGTTTTACCAATTTAGTGTATGTCTCTACTTATATATTCTATTTATAAATGATTGATATATATTTATTGATTTTAAATTATGAAATATGTATAAATGATATATATGTGTTACGCTTCTATTAATTATAGTATATAAATTAAATTTTTAAAATTTCTTTTAAAAGCATATTTTTTGAGTATTGTGATGTATTCGGACTTTAGCCGAACAAAATTTAAAATATTGTCGTGAGGTGAGCACCATTTTTTCACTTCGGTCCCAATCCACTGGTTGTCATTTCCTGTTCTGCCTTCCAACTCATGAGTCATGACATAATTTTCCTTTAAAAATAAATATTGATTATAGTTTTTAAAATTGATGAATTGCGTAGAAATTGGACTGAGTTACGCTCGAACGTCTTCTCTTACACAACAGAGATAATAAATTTGGCCTTGACTTGGTTTCTTCACGTAACACGAGTCTTCAATACTCGGGCCTACACGGTGTGTCTATCATCATCAATTTCATACCCAAACCGCGAAGAATGCGGTGTAGAAAGTAAGAGCTTAAAAAAGTTGTCATTCTGCAGAAGGCAAACGAGAAACAGAAGTGATAATTGGTGCTGAACCCGCTTCCTAGGTTTACCTTTTTTTCTTCTTTTTCTTTTTACTTGGCCCCTATTCGTGGTGGGTAGCAAAAGAGTTTGATCCACCAAATGAAATGAGTTCAATTGTTAGATTCTCCACAATTCTGCTCTTCCTTCTAAGTCTTTCAATTATCGTCAAAGCACAGCAGCCTCGAGAGCCTCTTTATTATGTTTGTTCAAACACAACCGCTTTCACTCCAAATAGCACGTATCAGACCAATCTGAATAAGCTCTTATCTTCTCTTTCCAACAACGCAAACAACTCTATTGGCTTCTTCAACATATCTTCAGGGCAGCAACCTGACGATGTCTATGGCTCATTTCTCTGCCGTGGCGATGTTAGCACCGATGTTTGCCAAGATTGTGTCACTTTCGCTACTCAGGACATCGTCAAACGTTGCCCTATCGAAAAGGTAGCCATAGTATGGTACGATGAGTGTCTCCTGCGTTACGAAAATCAGTCCTTCATCTCCACCATGGACCAAACACCCGAGCTATACATGTGGAATACGCAGAATATAAGTACATCGGACCAAGTTCGTTTCAACGGTCTATTGGCTTCCACTATGAATAATTTAGCTACTGAGGCATCAACTGCTGCATCAGGAGAAAAAAAGTTTGCTGTGAAAGAAGACAGTTTTACCTCGTTTCAGAAGCTGTACAGTCTTGTGCAGTGCACACCTGATCTATCCACCTCAGACTGTGGGCAGTGTCTACAAACAGCCATCTCAAATTTGCCCAGTTGCTGTGGTGGAAAGCAAGGAGGAAGAGTCTTGTATCCAAGTTGCAATATTCGTTATGAAGTGTATCTATTTTTTAATGCTACTGCACTTGAGCCGCCGCCTCCAGCACCGTCGCCTGTGGTTCCTCTGCCTCCTCCTCCTACAGGTTTAGGAGCAAAACCACAAATAGAAGGTAAAGTTGATTTGCACTGTACTTAAGGTTATTAATTATTAACAAATGGCCGAAAGTGGTGGTTGACATTTATGATTTATTTCTTTGTCATTAAATAATCTTTCCTCTTCCTGTGTGTAACGCAGCTGAGAAATATTTATTTCATACCCAATTGTTATTAGGATCTATGAGTAAATTATTGAATTCTGACATAAATTCAGACAGTTCTTTTTCTTTAATAAAAAAAAAAAAAACCTGCATTCATGTTTAATTAATTGTTAGTTTATGCCATGAACTAGAATTCATGAGGGGCTGATATAACACTTTTGTCGATGTGTTTATTAACTTATGCAGGAAAAAGAGGCATATCAACTGTTACAATTATAGCGATTGTTGCTCCAATTGCTGTCGCTACTGTGCTTTTCAGTCTGGGCTGCTGTTACCTAAGGAGAAGAAAGAAGTATGAGGCTGTGCAAGAAGATGATGGTAACAATTTTCGAAATTACCAACTATAGTTACTTATGATAAAATACCATTGGTCTTGTTACTATATTAATTCTTTTGCTTTTATAGCATGTGAATTACTGTACAAAGCTTAATAAACATGTCCTTTGGTTATATATGTAGCTAGAAATGAAATTACAACTGCGGAGTCCTTGCAAATTGATCTGAATACTATAGAAGTTGCTACAAATAAGTTCTCTGCTGATAACAAGCTGGGTGAAGGTGGATTTGGTGAGGTCTACAAGGTCAGAATTTATAAATCTAAATCTTGAAAATTAATAAATATATGCAAGTAAGTTACACGGTGGAAGTAAATTTCTCAGGGTACTCTTCCTAATGGGCAAGAAATAGCTGTAAAGAAGCTATCAAGAAGCTCTGGGCAGGGTGCAGAAGAGTTTAAGAATGAGGTTGCATTGTTAGCCAAGCTTCAACACAGAAATCTAGTGAGGCTGCTAGGATTTTGCTTGGAGGGTGCAGAAAAAATACTAGTCTATGAATTCGTTCCCAACAAAAGCCTCGACTACTTCCTTTTCGGTTTGTATCCTCTAAACATATGCCCAATTTACCTTCACTTCATGACTACTGATGGACATTTTGTAGTTGTATTGAATTTGAATTGCATCCAGACTTGAATGCTTTATTTCATGGATTTTTGTAGACCCTGAAAAGCAAGCACAATTAGATTGGTCAAGACGTTATAAAATTATTGGAGGAATTGCCCGAGGAATTGTTTATCTTCACGAGGACTCTCGACTAAGAATCATACATCGTGATCTCAAAGCTAGTAATATTCTTTTAGATAGAAATATGAATTCAAAAATTTCAGATTTTGGTATGGCCAGAATTTTTGGAGTTGATCAAACTCAAGGAAATACAAGTAGAATTGTTGGAACATAGTAAGTTTGCAGTTTTAGTACTCTTTCTGCTTCAAATGATCATAAGTTTGGTGAACTTTTTGAAGTTGAGCAAGTGCGAAACAAACTTTTATGCCTATATTCTAATTTATTATATTATGTTTATGTTTTCCAGTGGATATATGTCTCCAGAATATGCAATGCATGGCCAGTTCTCCGTCAAGTCTGATATGTACAGTTTTGGTATCTTAGTTCTCGAAATTATAAGTGGAAAGAAAAACAGTTCTTTCTATCAAATAGATGGCGTTGATGATCTTGTGAGCTATGTGAGTAGAATGTTTTCGTCTTTGTTATTACTACTTTTATCTTAAACTGCATTAATATATAATATTTTGCAGGTATGGAAACACTGGAGAGATGGAACCCCTATTGACGTGTTGGATCCAGTTCTAAAAGATTCATATTCAAGAAATGAAGTGTTAAGATGCATCCAAATAGGCTTACTATGTGTTCAAGAAGATCCAACTGACAGACCCACAATGGCAACAGTAGCGCTTATGCTCAATAGTTTTTCTGTTACTCTACCGGTACCTCAACGACCAGCATTCTTTCTGCACAGCAGATCGGAACCAACCATGCCAATGAAGGGATTGGAGTCCGATAAGTCTACTACAAAGTCAATCCAATGGTCTGTTGATGAAGAATCAATTACTGAAGTATATCCTCGATAGAGAATTTAATAAATTGTTCTTGAAGATATATTAGAAAGAATGGATATCTAAGTTTCGTCACTAGTGTTGGTTCAATGCACAATAAAGAATAAGCTTACTCATTGATCAGACTTGGTGGCGCGTGTCTTTCCCTTGAAATTTTACAGTCTAGGTATTCTACTCAAAAGGGAAAAAATGTGGTTACATTATGATGTGAGAATTTGTATGATTTGTTTTTAACTAAGCTGGATAAACAGGGTATTGCTACTGCATGAACAAATACCACAATAAGTAGCACCAAAGATAAAAATGTAAGACCCAGTTTTTAAAAGTATAATAAAAGTTTCTGAGAGATGAGCCATATTGTAGACCTTGAAAATTTTCTACTTTTGCTCTCAAGGTAAATGGTAGCATCTAAGAGATTCTAATGCAAATGAGACTTATCAGCGCATGACTTTTGCCCATTTACTGCACCAAGAAACCGTTGCAATGGGAAAGATGGTATTTTGAATTATAAGCCAGGTCATGGAAATATCATTGATCCTTTGTGGAACAATCGCTCAACCACTAAGTAATTAGTCAAAAACTCTTGCTTCTAGTATTAAAAACATGGAATGAGAATACATTTGTTGTTCCATGATAGAATTGAAACAGGATATATGAAAATCTTACCACATGTACCTAATGTTCACATATTTCATAAATTGAATTCTGGAAAGAAGTCTCTGTTTGACTTGTTTCATTACCTTTGTATTTTGTTGATTTAGTCCATGTCTCAGGCAGCACTAAAATGCGGCCAACTCAAAAGTGAAAACAGAGAAAGACTCAACACCCAGTCTAAAAATTGCTCAAGGGTAAATTTACTCCTAGCTACAAACTTCAGGGGCAAAAATGTACCTATAGTTTTTAAAATCAATGAACTTGCGTGGAAATTGGACTGAGATACGCTCGAACGTCTTCTCTTAGAACAGAGACAAATAAATTTGGCCTTGACTTGGTATATTCACATAACACGACGAGTCTTCAATACTCGTGCCTACACAGTGTGTCTGTGTCATCATCAATTTCAGACCCAAACCGAGAAGAAAGTGGTGTAAAAAGAAAAGAGCTTAAGTTGTCATTCTGCAAAAAGCAAACGGGAAACAGAAGTGTTTACATTTTTCTTTTCTTTTTTCTCTTTGAAAATAATAATAATTTGGCCCAATTCACAGTAGGAGCAAAAGAATTTGATCTACCAAATGAAATGAGCTCAGTTATTAGATTCCCTATAATTCTGCTCTTCTTGTTACGCCTTGCAATTATCGTCAAAGCAGAGTCTCCAGAGTATCGTTATCATTTCTGCTCCAACACAACCACTTTCACTCCAAATAGCACATACCAGACCAATCTAAACCAAGTCTTGTCTTCTCTTTCCAACAACGCGAACAACTCTATTGGCTTCTTCAACATACCTTCAGGGCAGCAACCTGACGATGTCTATGGCTCATTTCTCTGCCGTGGCGATGTTAGCACCGATGTTTGCCAAGATTGTGTCACTTTCGCTACTCAGGACATCGTCAAACGTTGCCCTATCGAAAAGGTAGCCATAGTATGGTACGATCAGTGTCTCCTGCGTTACGAAAATCAGTCCTTCATCTCCACCATGGACCAAACACCTGGAGTATTCTTGTCGAATACGCAGGATATATCTGACCCTGATCGTTTCGACAATCTATTAGCTACCACTATGGAGAATTTGGCTACTGACGCATCTAGTGCTGCATCAGGAGAAAAAAAGTTCGCAGCGACAGAAGACAATTTTACCGCTTTTCAGAAACTGTACAGCCTTGTGCAGTGCACACCTGATCTATCCAACCCAGGTTGTAGGCAGTGTTTACAGGGAGCTATCTCGAATTTGCCCAGTTGTTGTGGTGGGAAGCGAGGAGCAAATGTCTTATATCCAAGCTGTAATGTTCGTTATGAGGTGTACCCATTTTTTAATGCAACTGCAGTTGAGCCGCCACCGCCATCCCCATCGCCTGCTGTTCCTCCTCCTCCTCCTACAGGTTCAGGAACAAGACCAGAAACAGAAGGTAAAGTTGATTTATACTGTACTGAATGGCCGAAAGTGGGGGTTGACATTTATCATTTATTTCTTATAATTAACAATTATTATTACAAAAAGAATTACCAATTATTTCTTTTTGTTTGGATGCAGGTTTTTTTGGAGGCTTTTAAATATTTTATAAGATTTTGTAACAGTTAGATTTAAACTAATTCTTATTAATAGTGCTACACACTATCTATAATTTCATCAATCGCCCACACCCTTTCTAATATAAAGGTTTCTGTAATTATGATTTATGAGCTAATTCCTGACCTTGGCCACAATTTCAGACTAACTTTTTTAAATAAAGAAAAAAGAACCATGGCATCCATGTTTAATTAATTGTTAGCTTATGCCATGAACTAGAATCCGACTGCCTGCAGTTAATGATGCAATCTCTTTCTTCTCTACAATGCAAAAGCAATACCGGCTGGTATAATATTTATTAATTTACGCAGGACAAAGCGGTATATCAACTGTTATAATTGTAGCCATCGTTGCTCCAGTTGCTATCGCTATTGTGCTTTTCTCTCTGGCCTACTGTTACCTAAGGAGACGGCCAAGAAAGAAGTACGACGCTGTGCAAGAAGGTGAGGGTAACAATTCTCGAAATCAACCCACTCTAATTACTTATGATAAAATACCAATGGTCTTGTTACTATATTCTTTTGCTATTGTAGCATGTGAATTACTGTAGAAAGCTTAATGAACATGTCCTTTGGTTATTCGTGTAGATGGAAATGAGATTACAACTGTTGAGTCCTTGCAAATTGATCTGAATACGGTAGAAGCTGCTACAAATAAGTTCTCTGCTGATAACAAGCTAGGTGAAGGAGGATTCGGTGAGGTTTACAAGGTGAGAATTTGTGAATTTTAACCATGAAGATTAACGAACTTTAATAGATGAGACTGTGTAACGATTAGTACAAATAAATTCTCAGGGTATACTTCCTAACGGGCAAGAAATAGCTGTAAAAAAGCTATCAAGAAGCTCTGGGCAAGGTGCACAAGAGTTTAAGAATGAGGTTGTATTGTTAGCCAAGCTTCAACACAGAAATTTGGTGAGGCTACTAGGATTTTGCTTGGAGGGAGCAGAAAAAATACTCGTCTATGAATTTGTTTCCAACAAAAGCCTCGACTACTTCCTTTTCGGTTTGTATCTTCTAAACATGTTCCCAATTTGCCTTTGCCCCATGAGTACAGATGTGTATTGTAGTTGTATCGAATTGGAAGCTAACCTCTTGCATTTTGACTTGAATGTTTGATTTTATAAATTTATAGATCCTGAAAAACAGAGACAACTAGATTGGTCAACACGTTACAAAATAGTTGGAGGAATTGCTCGAGGAATCCTTTATCTTCACGAGGATTCTCAACTAAGAATCGTACATCGTGATCTCAAAGTCAGTAATATTTTACTGGATAGAAATATGAATCCAAAAATTTCAGATTTTGGTACGGCTAGAATTTTCGGAGTTGATCAATCCCAAGGAAATACTAAAAGAATTGTTGGGACATAGTAAGTCTGCAATTTTAATTCTTTATAATTCTACCTCAATTCTGATGTTATATTAAAAAAATTGAATTTATCAAATCTGAAGAAAATTGTTATTTTGCTATTCTAATGTATATGGTTTCAGTGGATATATGTCTCCGGAATATGCAATGCATGGACAGTTCTCCGTCAAATCTGACATGTACAGTTTCGGTGTTCTAATTCTTGAGATTATATGTGGAAAGAAGAATAGTTCTTTCTATGAAATAGATGGCGCTGGTGATCTTGTGAGCTATGTGAGTAGGATGTTCTCACCTTTATTATCGCCAATATCACCTCAAAACCACCAATTAAATGGATACTGATTACTAAGAATTTTACAGGTCTGGAAACACTGGAGAGATGGGACACCTATGGAAGTGATGGATCCAGTTATAAAAGATTCATATTCAAGAAATGAAGTCCTAAGATGCATCCAAATAGGCTTGTTGTGTGTTCAAGAAGATCCAGCGGACAGACTCACAATGGCAACAGTAGTGCTTATGCTCAACAGTTTTTCTGTTACTCTGCCAGTGCCTCAACAACCAGCATTCTTTATCCATAGTAGATCACAGCCGACTATGCCAATGAAAGGATTAGAGTTAGACAAATCTACTCCCAAGTCAATGCAACTCTCCGTTGATCAGGAACCTATCACTCAAATATATCCTCGATAGTAAATGCAATTGAATTTTCTTGGAAATAAGTTACAAAGACTGATACGTTAGTTTCATCACTGGGGTTGGCTCAATGCATACATAATAAAGGTAGGTATTGAAGAAAAGGTTAATACAATATTGAGTTGTCAATTAACTACCTTTGTTTCTATATAATAATACTATAATAAAAGTTCAATATAAATTCGTAATCATCATTTATTGTTGCACATTCCTCAAAGTTCCAAGTTTGCACTCTTGTAAATTCCAAGGCCTTGGGGCATCCTGTAGGTAGCAAACTAAGATAGTGGAGGCAATTAATACCAAACATAAACATGTTCCAAAGTTTTCAAAAAAGTTTCAGCCTCTAAAACCCTGTTTTTGTGCAAAGTAGAGCGTCTAGTGACAGGAAGGGCAATTTCACCACAATAGCAATAGGTTTCTCTCTCTAAATAATTTAAATTTGCTTGACTTCTATTTACTAGGGATGAATCAATACCCTGCTTCAAAGTCTTGGTCTACCTTCACCCATCACAATCAGTGAGTTGTTTGATCGGAAAAATTGTACAATAAAATGTTAAAGGATTTCATGAACTGACTCCTAATTTATATCACAGAAATGTTATTTATAATTGTTGAAATTTAAATAAAAAATTTATATTGAAACTTAAAATTTTTATTTAATAATTAACAATTTTAAAATTAAATAACTAAAAATTAATTATAAGTGTTAATATTTATATTAACTAATAAAGGCTGTTTTATACATTTAATATTAAAATAATAATTAAAAAAGAAAGTAATTTATATTTTTTAGTCTGTCTAAGAAAAAAAGCTGACCTATCAAAATTTGACGGAAGGAATAAGAATATTTCATTTTTCTTCTTTTGTGAAAGCATTGTTTTCCATTGGTCGAATTGATGTGTATCCTATATATTATTACTTGAAGGGTTTTATATTTTACAAGAAATAGCTTTATAATTCAATGGCAGGACCTAGATATTTATTTTAGTAAAAGATGAATTTCTTAATTTCATGAAAATATTATTTTTTTTTCAAAAAAATACTAAAAGTTTTTGTTTGGTTTTTAGAATTGTTTTCATTGATAGAAAGTGATGTAAGTCGAAGGATTTTATCTTTTACTTGGGATTTTGAATGCGTGCCTTAGTTTTGAGATTTAAAATCTATATAATATGACAATTGGACATGGTTCAATTGTTATTAGTCATCTCTAAGATTGTAAAATGTTGTATTTTCAAAAAAAAAATAAAAATTGTAAAGTATTGAGTTTAGACCCAGTGGAATCAATTAATAAAAAAAAGTGTCATCCCAAATTTTGAATAATATTTAAAAATAAACCTATTTAATCAACTAATTGAACTACGTACCCCATTACTTTTCATTTTTCAGAAGTTCTGATATTGCCATAAACTCTTTTAGTTGAATGCCACAATACAGTGTTATATATATATATATATGGACAGTTGATTATCGGTTCAGATAATCGAAAGTCCAGTCGGTTAATCATTAGTTTCTCTAAAAAGATTAAATCTGAAAATATAAAAAAATAAAATCAATAAAAATTAATCGCCTAACTGACTTAAAATATCTATAAAAATATAAATAATTATAAGAATAAAAATAAACTCGATTAACAATTTATTCTAATTGAAATCGAAGTGAGAACTAAAATTTTTTAGAAAACAATTACAATATATGACTGGCTTTAGATAATTGATTTTTTCAGGTAAATTTCGGCTGGTTTTAATAGATGTGTTTTTTAATCACCTCTAGTCTTAGATAAAATAGATTTGGTTTGGTTCAAGAAAAAATAATCAAATAGAATCTCTAAATTAAAATGATGATGTAGTGGTGGATACGATGGGTGTGGTAGCAATTTGAGAAAATATATATTTAATTCATTTAATTATTTCAAATATAGAAAATATTATTTTATTATTTTATAGATTTTTTATAGGATTCAAATATTAAAAAAGTTATAAGAACTTAATAAGATATTTAAAAACTAAAGTCAGTGGAAGTGTATGGCACGCGTGCTCCTTTAAAAAAGAATGAACAAATTTAATTGTTTAAAAAATAAAAAATAAAAATTATTTAAGTGTTTAAGTGATAAAAGAAAAAGTTGAGGTGACCAAGTCACAAATCATTCATGTATAATTAGTATCGGGAAGATAACTTGGAATGAGAATATAATGGTGTTCCGTGACAGATTGAAAAGTGAAAAAACTTGCTTCATTGACTTGTTTTCTGTTGACTTTAATTCGTTCAATCAGAAGTGAAATAAATCAACAGAAGCTTGAACAAATGTCTCGGGCTTATAACTTTCTTCAGCTTTAGCTACGGAGGAAACTATTACAATAGGAAAAACATTTGTGTTCTTATTTCAAAGCTGCTCTATGGCTTCTATAGATTTCCTTCCCCTTATTATTTATTTTCTTCAATTCATTAGTCTTGCCAGGGGCCAGACGGTTTGCTATGACACAGGAAACTTCACAAACAATGGCACCTATGCCAAAAACAGGGGCCTCCTCCTCTCTTCTCTTACTTCTAATGTCACAGCAAACGGTGGTTTTTACACTACCTCAGTCGGCCAAGATAGCGACAAAGTATATGGTCTTGTGATGTGCAGACCAGACTCTACAGAAGAAGCTTGTTCAGACTGTGTCAGTTCTGGGATTCAAGATATAGTGACAACTTGTCCGAACCAAAAAGAAGCAATTTTATGGGGTGGGGGTAAGTATCCTCCTTGCATTATTCGCTATGCGGATCGTCCCATCTCTGGAAAAATGGAGCTAGATCCTTCTCAATCTGGATATAATACTGCAAACCTCACGTCAGATATCGAGGAGTTTAATCAAATCTGGAGCAATTTGATGGAACAAGTTGGAACAAAAGCCTCAACTGGATCTTCTAAAATTAAGGCCGCAACTGGGAAAGCAAACTTAACATTGTTTCAGAACATATATGTACTAATGCAATGCACTCCTGATCTATCTCAGAGTAGCTGTAACTACTGTCTACAACAAGCTGTCGCTAACTATCGAAGTTGTTGCTTCGGTAAGGTAGGAGGTTATACTATCAAACCCAGCTGCTGGTTCCGGTGGGATCTTTACATCTTTTATACACCCATTGCTGATTCTCCACAACCATCTCCTCATTATCTGCCATCTCCGCTGCCTTTGCCTTCTCCAACTTCACCAATAGTGAGAGGTAACTTTCATATTAGCAAATTTCAAATTCAAATTTGAGTATACTGTCTGAATACTTTTTTGGATTAACAGATAAGAAGGATATTGCATCTAGAACTGTCGTTATTATTGTTGTTCCTGTAGTCAGCTTTTTGGTGCTCGTTCTCTCCATATACAGCCTTTTGACGAGGAATAAACCCAGGAAACTAACCGAAAGTAAGTCGACATTTGCTTCAACAACATAAGAATCCAATTTATCCATTAGGATACTGCGAACTATAACAAAATTAATCTGAAGGCTCACTTCACTTGGACACCTAAAATATTGAGCCAATGGTAGGATTCTTCTATTTCTTATCAGGATTTTAATATACCTTTCTTTATTAAGGTGTTTGTGAACGCACGGATGATATTAGTACTACTGCTGAATCATTGCAATTCGACATTGGGACTATTCGAGTTGCAACAAATAATTTCTCTGATGATAATAAGATTGGAGAAGGTGGATTTGGCACTGTTTACAAGGTAATTCGACACTGGAAAGCGGAACAGATTATAATAATTTCTCAAACATTGATGAACCAAGAATCTCAAACTCTAGCTGACCACTGATTGTATTGCATTTACTCTGTTTCTTCTCAGGGTAGGCTTCCTGATGGAGTAACTATAGCTGTGAAAAGGTGGTCAAGATATTCTAAACAAGGAGAAGTTGAATTTAAAAACGAGGTCCTCTTAATGGCCATGCTTCAACACAAGAATTTGGTTAGGCTTCTAGGTTTCTGCCTCGAGGAAAAAGAAAAACTTCTCATCTATGAGTTTGTCCCGAATTCGAGCCTCCACTATTACGTCTTTGGTATTGATTCAGCCAGAATCACATTTTCTCTATTTCAGTGATGATTTAAATACACATTCATGTATATTATGAATCAATTTGTAAGTACTTTTCAATTTATTACTTCTAGTTAATTGATGTATGACTTGGTAAATTTGCAGATTCAAATAGGCGACTATTGCTAGATTGGAAGATGCGATATAATATCATAGAGGGTATAGCTCGAGGGATCCTTTACATACATGAAGATTCTCCAACTCGAATCATTCATCGTGATCTGAAAGCTAGTAACATTCTATTAGACGAACAAATGAATCCTAAAATTTCAGATTTTGGAACAGCAAAGTTGTTTGAAGCCGATCATTCTCAAATTGCTACACGTAGAATTGTGGGAACCTAGTAAGTATAAGAATCATTTTAGACTTTAGAGCTTATGATCCAACTGCCATTTTTTTTCTTTTGTCACTAAAAGCTGTCATGGCGATGATATTAGATTGGGACCATTATTTACTAGTGGCTTCTTATGCAGTGGCTATATGCCCCCAGAATACGTTAAGCATGGGAAAGTCTCAGTAAAAACTGATGTTTTTAGCTTTGGTGTGCTTCTTTTGGAAATCATAAGTGGTCAAAAAGCTAATTGTTTCCGTGATGGCAGGCTGGAAGAGAATCTGTTAACCTGCGTGAGTACAAAAATATAATTAGCTATTATAGCTACAGATATATTTTATTCCAAAATCTTGGAAGGTAGAAATTCAGCATTCTTGGTTGAACTTCTGCAGGCATGGAGAAGCTGGAATGAAGGGGCGCCTTTAAATTTGATAGATAAAGTTGCACTGTGCGTTGGTTCAAGAAAGGAGATGATAAGATGTATCCATATCGGGTTGTTATGTGTTCAAGAAGATGTGGCAAAGAGACCCACAATGGCTTCGGTCGTTCTCATGCTTAGCGACCGCTCTATCACTCTTCCACGACCCTCAAGACCTGCATTTCTTATGATGCAGGAAACACTTGACAAAGACCTAGAAGCATCACCTAATCAAGAAGTAACCACAGAAGATCCATCAGTAAACGAGGTCTCATTTAGTGAACTAGGTCCGCGCTGATGTATATAGGTTCAGGGGCGGATCCAAATCGGATGTTAGGGGGTTCCCAGTGCAAAAATATTTAGGATTTACTAGTTGGTTTGTGGGTACCTTCTGATTGTGCCTCATGTGTACCACCAATAGATAATTATACTAATGGTGACTTAATTTACATTTAGTTTCGTTTTAGTCACATAATTTTTTTTTCATTAAAATCATTTAACTTTAAGTTAGATAACAAAATTGGTCGCTTGTCTAAAATCTAGTGATTTATTCATCGAAAAAAAAATAAAATCTCTAAATCTCCTAATCTACAACAAAAAATCTCTAATGCTATAATATAAATTCTTAATTTTGAAGCTTTGAGCCGAAATATTGAATTCCAATTTTTAAAAATCAAATAGACTAGCATCATAGACAATTAGAAGAAAATGCTCACATATATTATAAGTTCTACATATTATTTGTTTTGCAATTAGTATTTATATTTAATTAGTTTGGTGGTTAGACACTTATTTAATATTAAAGTTTTTGCACCAAAATAGTAACCAATCTTACATCCTCAAATAGATATATGGACATGTAAAAAATATAAAGAAAATAATAGCTTAAATACAAACAAGTGCAAAAATATTACTAATTTATTGTTTGGACACTCTTCCATTTTTTATTTTTTACTTTCTTTTTATTATTATTATTATTATTATATCTTTTTACTTTAGACACAATATTTTGTTGAAAATAAATTAAAATAAGTAGTTAATATTTATTAATTAAGCTGAAAAAAGAAATATCATCCTAATAATAAATAAAAAAGAAAGAATAGAAGATGAGAAGACAAGAAAAACAAATCTACAATCAAGATTTATTATCTTGAAGTCTAAAGTTGTGTTTGATTTTAGATTAAGTTAATAGTTTAGTTAAATAGTTTAATGAGACTTTATCAATTTTTTAAAATAATTGTTAATCTAACATTGAATGCTTTAAAATGTTATTATTCTAGCAAATTAAATCACTATATTTTAAATAAGTGACTAATTTATTACTCAACTTAAAGTTAAATGACTTTAATGAAATAAAAAAAATATATGATAAATTAAAATTTCATGTAAAGTTAAATGAGCGTTAGTATAATTATACCGCATATTACTGTGTGCTATATGGAAAAGAAAATAATAATAATAATAATAATAATAATTGGCTCCTGTATAGGTTACATGTTTCTGATCAATGATATTTGAAGATCAAGATTGTAAGGATAGATATTATGTTTATTCTGTTATTTATTTATTAGGAAACCTGTTATTCATATTACTGATATTAATAATATAAAGCTGAAATAACAGTAAGATTGCTACTTTATTTAAAGAAAAACTCTACAACCAAACAGGAAACAAGCAAAACAAGAAAGAAAATATGATTAGCACCTAAAGAAACAGTATTTAGTTGACGGAACTCATTGTATAATTAATTACCCTGCATTTATTTTGACAGAACCAGCAGCGTTTTCCCTTCATGAAATTGAATTAGGGATTCTGAATCTAAACAAATTGACAGAGTCCAATTTGAAGGCCCAAGTGCAGATTTTTTTTTTCTTTCTGAATTTAATCATTTTAAGTGATAGAATATGGATATGGTTCAAGAAATGATGGAAATTAAGAAAATAATAAGTTCATAAGAACAAATATGTTTTTAATTCAATTTAAAAATATTTTTTCAGTTATAAGATTTTATGACATTGATTTAGATTATCAAGAAAATAAACTAAATAATTTCTATTAAAACTGAAAGTTGAAAGGTATTTTCGTAAGTAAGCATGCTCTATACAATATTAGTTTCATAGTTTTAAAGTATTTATTTATTATTGCTTTAATAATGTACATTTTCCAGAAAATACTTCCTTAATTCATATTCATTTAGGTGATCAAATTTTATTACAGTTATGATTAGTTCTTTATAATCTTTTTAATAAGGGCTCAGTCAAAAGAATTTGAAAAGTCACAAACTCAATTTATAAAATGCAAAAAGTTCAAGGACTCAATCAGTAAAAGTAAGAAAAGCTCATACACTTTAAAGGAGACACCTAATATATTATATATGTTAAAAAGGGATTTAAATTATAACAGGGTTGAAAGTTTAAGGATTCAATTATACAAAAATGAAGTTGAAGGGTTCAATTACTAGAAAATTTAAATTTCAGGGCCTCGAATATGCTTTTTGCGCCAAAGTAACTTCAAGACTTCCGACTGTAGTTGGGTCTTCGTCTTCTTGACTTTAGGGGCTGAAACGAAAGGGAGAGGCTGGAGGCAACTCCTACCGAGTGGGTTTTCTTGACTTCAACATCTATCAATTATCAGTATGAGCTAAAGTGGGAACCTGTGAATTAGTCTAGTAATGATTATCGTTTTGTCCAAGTGGTCATGCGGTCCTGCCCTAAAATTCATTTCTTATAATCCAAATAGTCAAGCAGCCAAACAGGGAACTTATTGCCAATCCTTACAAGTCATTATGCGTCTTCTGCACGGGAGGCCTCCGTCAGTTAAGCTTTTGTGACCTATATAGCATCTTACATTCCACATGTACAAGATTCAGACATTGCAACGGAGATTTTAAAAAATAAAAAATAAAAAACAAAAATGCCCTCGTCAATAAGTCTTTTTGTTCTTTCCCTCCTTTCCATTCAATTTTTGGCTCTCGCCAATGTCACCGTAGCTCAGCCTGCAATGTTATACAATTACTGTGTGAACAATGGTAACTACACCACTAATAGTACCTACCAGACAAACCTGAATCATCTCCTCACTTCCATCTACACTAACACCGAAATAACCTATGGCTTCTACAATTTCTCCTACGGACAAAATCCTGACAAAGTTTCTGCAATTGCTTTATGCAGGCCTGATATTAGCCCTGATGCATGCCGTGCATGTGTAAGAAATGCCAGTGATTCCCTCATGACTATTTGTCCAAACTCTAAAGAGGCCATTGGAGGGTATGATAACTGCATGTTACGCTACGCCAATCGCTCCATTTTTGGTCAAGTGGAAGGAGGACCTTATTTTTGGGTATATGGCCTGAACAATGTTTCAGATGTAACTGGGTTCAATCAGTCAAGGGCTGCCTTGTTAGATAAGCTAACCGATCAAGCTGCATCAGGAAACTCTAGTTATAAGTATGCTACAGGACATACAGGTGCCCCAAACTCTCAAAATATATATGCACTTCTTCAGTGTACTCCTGACTTGTCTAAGCAACAATGCATGGACTGCTTAACTCAGTCCATAGAATTAATTCCACAGTGTTGTAACGAGAGGCAAGGAGGGAGAGTCATAACACCCAGCTGTAATTTTCGGTATGAGACAGGCCTTTTCTATGTCCCTGAAGGTGAGCAGACAACATCAGTAGCATCAGTGCTAATATCACCATCGTCTCCACCACCAATCAGTGCTTCTGCAAGAACAGGTATCATCATGATTTTGATATAAAACCTGTTTAATATGTATCTAGATAATTAATTATCTACTTTAACAAGTTCAGAACTCATACTGATTTTTGGGTTTTGGCAGGAAGGGCAAGTAATATAGCAGGAACTCTCATTATTGGCTCTCTTCCAATGTTGATTTTTTGATGCTCAAGATCATGAAAGCTGGGAAGAAAGGCAAAACCTTGGTCATTCTGTTTGAATAGTTTGTCTCTATAATCAATAAGGGGGGAAATTGTTGTCGTTGAGATTTTATATTTTTCTCAGAAAATAAATCAGTCTTATTTAGAACGAGAAAGACTACCAAATTTTTTTAGCATCATGTCTTTTCCTTAACAATAGTTTGGTTGATATTCCATTAGGCAGTAATTATAATTAATTAAAATTTAACTACAATTTAATTGTTGAATCATATGAAGTCATAACACTATTACGAATAGCTATATTATCAACACAAAAAATCCATCACGGATGATATATTCATCATTTGCGAATTTTACTAAGTTAATATTCCTGATTTGGTTGAAGGAATATCAGCCAAATTGTTGTTAAGAAATTCACAACAATATATAATTAATAATTTGACTTCATAAAAATAAAACCTTCAATTCAGAAACACAAAATAAAAATTGCGACGTCATGGTAAAATTAAAAATTAAATATTTTATTTGATATCTGTATGTCATTGAAATTCTTTATCGAACATATTTAATATTGTAATAATTAATTTTTAAATTTTAACCATGAAGCAACCTTTTTAAACTATTTAAAAAGAAATTAATTATAATAAAAGAATTAAAAATAACAACAATAATACCAATATCTACAAAAACAAGCTATATTAAACCTTAAATGAGTATTACAAAAATTGATATCTCAAAAAGGTTGCCAATTAAATGTCAAAACTTTTATTGTTTATCCCAGAAAAGAAAAAAAAAAACAAAAGAACTAACATATCCAGAATATACTAAAACATATATATACATAAAAGCCAATCTTGTGAAGAAGTTTTAAAAACTCACTAACTTAGCTTTTCAATAGTGATTTTAGGTTAAATATTTCCACAAACAATTCTAAATGATTTTTTGAAGTCATATGAATTATTAAACTGTCATTAAAACCAAAAGTTTTTAATTTGAGATGCAATTGAATTAACTGAGAAGTGAATGCAGCAAAGTCTCCTCTAGAGTTGCTTACTTTTTTCTAATCTAATACTCCAAAGTCCCAAAAATATCCTTTTGATTTTCTCAATTGGTCTAATGTAAAATAGGAGTAGCGATGGAAAATTTCCATCCTCATTTTATAAAAATCAAATTGGAGTGGGTAGAGAGGGTGAGATAAATAATTTGAATTTTTATTTCTTATTTTAAGGCAAATTAGTAAGTCTTTTACTAATTTAGGGTGGTTTTAAAATTCCTAAATTAATGAAATAATAATAATAATAATAATAATAATTATTATTATTATTTGAAAAAAGTCGCCTTGATTATCGAAAAGAATTGGTGGAAAACTTGAGACCTGACAGAGGAACAAAATGACTTTAATTTATTTTATCTTTTAGAATAAATAACCAAATCAATTTTGAAAAATACAATATGAAGCACATACATTGATCCAAAATATCACTAGCTGGAAAAAAGAAAAAGAAAAGATAAGATATATTCATGAATTAAGATGTCCTTTCACCTACTTAAAGAGAGGACGTTTTTAGGTGTCAAATAACCGATGAGTGGACATGATTAGTCTGAATGGATCGCATTTCCTAGCAACGACAAGTATTTGGAGAAGGTCCCTGTATGAACAGTATGGACTTGTCAATGGGGCAGAAGAAAGCAAGCCTAAGAGAAGGATGATAAGAAACGAATTTTGAAAATATAACCAACCATCTATTAAAGTTACTACATTGGAATTTCAGGCGTAAGTAAGGAGAAGGGGATGCAGCATAGTGGCCCCGTAGAGCCGTGTCGTGATTAAGTCTATTCGTCGACCAAACAAGAAATTTTGAAGTAAAATTTGTCCCTCCAAGGAAAATACTGACTCGGAGATGACAAACTAGTCTAAGGCGGGCCGGCTCTAATCAAATATTTGTTTTCTCCATTTCCCTTTTCCAAGTAATCACTTCAAAGGATATTATGCTCTGCTTCGTCACCATAGTAGCAGAAAAAAGAGTAGTTCTTTTCTTTCTCTTTTTGTTGTCAAGTTGAAAAGGTCAAGGCAGCTAATCAATTACACTCGGATTATGTCCCTCATTATCAATCACTTTAGTGATATCATCACTAGCAAAGATCACGCGCCAAGGTGACTGAACATATAAACGACTATTCAATTAGTCATTTGTCATTCTTAAAGATCTTCAACTACCATCTTATTCACACATTAATAGATAGATATGGAAGGGCAGGATAGCACAAACAATATGGCTTTCTCAGGAGTTCTTTTCATTCTTTGCTCCATTGCCATTCATTTTGTGGCTCCTGCCATAGCCCAACCTAAAATGGTATACCATGATTGTGTCGAACAACAGCCTAACTATTCCAGTAATAGTATCTACCAGGCAAACCTCAATCGCCTCCTCACTTCCATCTACACCAACACCCAGATAAACACCGGCTTCTACAATTTCCCTTATGGAGAAGACCCTGACAAAGTTTACGCAATTGCTCTGTGCAGGCCTGATGTTAGCTCTGGCACTTGCCTCACCTGTATAAAAAATGCCAGTGATTCCCTCCTAACTCTTTGTCCGAATTTTAAGGAGGCGATTGGAGGGCAAGATGAATGTATGGTACGATACACATTCCGTTCCATTTTCAACCTAATGGAAACTGTTCCTCGTTTTTTTGTGAATAGCATGAACAATGTATCTGATGTAAGAGAATTCAATAAGTCGCGTATCGACTTGTTAAGCAGCCTATGGAATGAAGCTGCAGATTCTGGTCGTAACTATGCAATGGGGAGCAATTCTACGCCCGACGGTCAAACGATTTAAGCGCTTGTACAGTGCACTCCTGATATATCAAAGTCTGACTGTATAAATTGCCTAAATAATGCTTCTTTATATATTCCAGAATGTTGTGAGAATAGAAGTGGAGGACGAGTTATTTTAGCAAGCTGTAATTTTAGATATGAGATTGATCGTTTCTACACTCCAATTATTCCACCGCCGCCACCCCCTCCAGGTATTGGTAATTTGAATTCTTGTTACTATTTTGAATTAAGCATAGATGTTCTTAAAGTTAAAAATTTATTGGGAAATATCAAATTCACTCTGGTTCCATTTAACAATTCAAGATAGCCTGTTAAATTTCTGTTCTTTTGCAGAAAAGCGTATTGTTGTCATCGTTACTGTCACAGTAGCTGCTTCTGCAATAATTACAATTTGCATCTGCATCTTTTTGAGAACAAGGAAGAAGAAGTTCGAACGTAAAGTTTACAGAACTTTTCATTGGAACTGTGTTGTGGCAGTTTAATTTATTTTTAAAAAGCTTCGTATAGAGTTAGATGTATTTCTTTTATCTCCGATGAATAGCTTGTTCTGATTTTCTTGAAAATATAGGCCTTAACATAAACTAGAAGCTGCGGATTCTAACAATGTTTCTCGTCTTTTCTGTTGATTCCCATTTGCTTATAAATTTACCTCTTCATTTTGGTGTAGCTCTTTATGAAATTGAAGAAGTGGAATCCTTGCAATTTGATTTTGGCACTGTCAGAACGGCAACGGATAACTTCTCTGAAGCAAATAAGCTTGGGCAAGGTGGATTCGGTGCTGTATATAAGGTAAAAAAAAAAATGTTAGGATGAAAAATACCGTTAGTTCTGTCAAATAGTAGTTGAATATCGAGTTTTAAATGTCTACCTCAATCTGTTGTATATGAAACTTTTACTTTGATGTGTTTACAGGGTAGGCTTCCTAACGGACAAGATATAGCCGTGAAGAGGTTGTCTAGGGAATCAGGACAGGGAGAACTAGAATTTAAGAATGAGGTGATATTGGTGGCCAAGCTTCAGCATAGGAATTTGGTTAGGCTACTGGGTTTCTGCGTTGAAAAAGAAGAAAGGCTTCTCATCTATGAGTTTCTGCCCAACTCAAGCCTCGATAAATTCATATTTGGTAAAGAAAAGCTTGCTCCCCTAAATTATTCTTCCTCTTAAGTTTTTCCTGACTTTGTAATGAAACTGCAGATCCAATCAAGCGGGTGAATTTGGACTGGGATACGCGTTATAAAATCATCTTCGGCATAGCTAGGGGTCTCCTTTACCTCCATGAAGATTCTCGACTTCGGATTATTCACCGTGATTTAAAAGCTAGTAACATTTTGTTAGATGATGAGATGAATCCCAAAATTGCAGATTTTGGCATGGCAAGATTGTTCGCACTTGACCAAACGCAAGAAGATACTAGTAAAATTGTGGGGACCTTGTAAGTAAAACATAAAAAGAAATTTCACTTAATAGCCACAATCGAAAAAATAAAATTAATAGAACTGACTTCTGTGTTACAGAGGATATATAGCTCCAGAATTTGTGAGGCGTGGACACTTCTCTGTCAAGTCAGATGTATTTAGCTTTGGTGTCTTAATTTTAGAAATCGCAAGCGGTCAAAAGAATAATGACTTCCGTATTGGAGAGGAAGAAGAAGATCTTCGAACCTATGTATGAAATAGTATTTATAGGAACTACATTTCTTTATATCTTGAATTTTTCTTAATCATGGTATCACTTACATGGAAATTTTTGCAGGCCTGGAGAAACTGGAATGAAGGAACTGCTCTGAATCTGATAGATCCAGCGTTGACCGTTGGCTCGAGAAGTGAAATGTTGAGATGCATTCACATTGGATTACTGTGTGTTCAAGAAAATGAAACTGAACGACCAACAATGGCTCAAATTATTACGCTGCTCAGTAGCCACTCCGTTACTCTGGCAGTTCCCCTCAGACCTGCATTTTTTATGCATGGTGAATTAAGGATGGGGACACAATCTTCATCAGAAAATAATGGGTCCAGAAATGAAATGTCGATCTCCGATCTGTACCCGCGATAGTATTTGATGAATTTTAAATTGACAATTAGAAGAACTCATGTTATGACCACTCGTATTCTATCTGCCAGATTTCAAATTCTGCTAGCATTTTTTCTTTAATTAAAATTTCCAAAGTATTAATTGGTAATTAGATAGTTACTTTCTCATGGCATGTCATCATTACTGTCATTTTTAATTTTATTTTTTGAATATTTAATTAAATTAGTATTGTTAATGAGATAATTATGAAATAAAAACAATGATACCAAGTAGAAAAGAAAACTCAAAGAATTTTTTATTAACTAAAACCAAAAGTTAACCACAAGTTACATGCATGACTAGTATATAAAGCAAAGAAAACCCTACTCTATTGGCTAGGCCACAACTAACTATAGCTGGCTCAACTAGTATTACCCATTTTAGCTACTGTATTTATAAATATGCCATCATGTAATCTTTAGCCAACTGTCAAGACTCCCCTTCAAGTTGAACATATATATTATGTATGTTCAACTTGTTGAGTAAGTAATTAAATTGTGTAGGATATAACGATTTAGTGAAAATATCAGGTCTTTGCACTATTGTCTTCATATATTCAGTTTGAATATGGCCTTGTGCAATATGCTCTCTCACATGATGATAACACAACTCAATATATTCCTCTCTTTCATCTCCTCTTTAGATTTCTTAGCTCAACTTTACTTAAAACTTCTCCTTTCGCTTTTGGCTTCTTCTCGTCAATTATTATTTTCTAAATCGCTCAAATACCCAAGAAATTTTCAAAAAAACTAAAATGAGAGAGTGCATATAACTTCACATTGGTCAAGCCGGTATCCAAGTGGGTAACGCCTGCTGGGAGCTCTACTGCCTTGAACAAAGCATTCAAGTGAGTTTATAACATTTCATCATTGTTATGTTTTCTATTTTCTCTTCTACTGATTTTAATGGCGACTAATTTTGTGTTTTAACTCAGCCTATGGATAAATGCCAGGGGACAAGATAGTTGGCGGTGGAGATGATGCATTCAACACTTTCTTTAGTGAAACTGGTGCTGGAAAGCATGTCCCTCGCGCCGTCTTCCTTGATTTGGAACCTACCTTTCGTGAAAAACTGGATTCTTCGCTATGTGCAGGGCAGCCTTGGTATCACAATATAACTTTGCAGCTTGTGTATGATCTATACCAAAATCTTTCAATAGATAAAGCAACCGCATTATTTCACTTGTTGTTGATGCCATGGCCTATATTCTGCTTCTGCAAAACTCCTAGAAACAGTGCTTTGTTTCTTCGATATCCAATTAACCAATGAGTCCCTAATGAAGATACAAAACCCTGTCAAAGATTTTCTGGTCTCTTTGCAGGATGCCCAATCACTATTAGTATAAGCATTAAGCTATAACTTTGAATCTCTAGAGAATAAAATTCCTTATCCAGGAGCTTGTTTCAAATATTTCAAAACCTTGAATGCTGCTGTGAGATGCAACTCAGAAGGTTTGTTCATGAATTGTGTAAGTACATGAACAACATAGCTAATATCCGGTGTAATCAGGGTTAAATACATTAATTATCTAACCAGCTTCCTGTAAACAAAAGGATCACTCAACAAGTATTGATCATCGTGCACCATATAGAAACTAACCTCTATAGGTATACTGTTAGGCTTAGTTGCTAACTGCCCATACTCTTGAAGTAGTTCCAAAGTATATTTTCTCT
This sequence comes from Ricinus communis, assembly GCF_019578655.1. NCBI lineage: Eukaryota > Viridiplantae > Streptophyta > Magnoliopsida > Malpighiales > Euphorbiaceae > Ricinus > Ricinus communis. Next base: position 31,094,663 of record NC_063260.1, on the reverse strand, counting down.
ATCAAATAGAAATACCAGTTTGTTACTTAGCAACCTCTAAACCCATGAAGTACCTTAAAGTTTCGAAGTCTTTAAGTTTGAAATGAGACTCCAGGGCTGCCTTAGTTTCTTTAATAAGAGATTGATTATTCCTTACTATTGCATTGTCATCAATATAAACAAGCAAAACAATAAAACCTGAATATGCAATCTTAGTAAATAAGGAGTAGTCTAATTTGGATTGAATAAAACCATGTTGTAAGAGAGCTTTCAAAAATTTAACATTCCATCATCTGGAGGCTTGCTTAAGCCCATATAAGGATTTCTTAAGTTTACACACAAGCTTGCCATAATTGAGACTGGTACCAATAGTGGACTTAGAACTATCAGAATCACATAAACGCCCCTCCTGAAGTTAATAGCCAGGTGGCAGATCCATGTACACCTCCTCAATCAGATCACCATTGAGGAATGCATTATTGATGTTCAGCTGAGCTAAAGACCAATTGTTAATAGTTACTAAAGCAAAAAAAACACTCTCACATTTGTGTGCTTAACAACGGGACTAAAAGTTTCTTAATAGTCCAATCCTCCCTATGTGTATACCTCTTAGCCATTAACCTAGCTTTATAACGTTCAACAAATCCATCAGAGTGGCATTTGACTTTGTACACCCACTTACACCCGATAGTTAACTTACCAAGAGGTAAAATAACCACTCTCCAAGTAGAATTTTCAACCAAGGCATCAAGTTCTGATTTCATGGCGGCTTGCCAATGATCATGCTTAACAGCTTCTTAGTAAGTTTTGGGTTTAAAATAACGGGTAAAAGATAAGGCAAATGATTTAAAAGAATGAAAGTGAAGCATAAGAAACATAATTATGTATAGGATAAGTAACAGTTAAGGCATATGAGTTTGTAGCATGTCTAACAATATGCAAGTAATCATTCAAATATGCAAGAACATGTGGAACTCTAGTACTTCCTTTAAATGGAACATGTGTATTTGTAGATGGTGAAAGAACTGGTGAGGAAGAAATATGAACTAGTGAAGGAGAATGAGAAGGAGAAATAAGAGAAGGAGGTAAAGGAGAGGAAGGTATTATGGGATTTGATGAGGGAGAAAGAGTATAGGGAAGATCAATCTCAATTGTGTTTAACATTGTATCTATGGAATTGAACATCCCTAGATACAAGATAAGTTTTGGATTCCAAGTCAAATAACCTGTAACCTTTGATGTGCATGGGATAACCAACAAAAATGCATCTTCGAGCTCTTGCATCAAATTTATTATAATGAGAAACTAAGTTTGATGAATAACAGAAGCAACTAAATGATATGAGATGATCATAAGAAGGTAATCTTTTGAAAATAATTTCAAAAGGAGTTCTACCTTGAAGTTGAGTTGAAGGAGTTCGATTAATTATGTATGTTGCAAGCAATACTGCATCACTCCAAAAATATAAAGATAAGTGAGTATTAAAAAGCAAGTCACGAGTAACATTTAAAACATGTTGATGTTTATGTTCAACTGTGCCGTTCTGTTGAGGTGAATATGCACAGGTTTGTTGATGGATTATCCTTTTAGAATGAAAGAAATCATGTAGTAAGAATTTTATCCCTTGATCAGTTCTAATAGTTTGAATGCTAACTGGAAACTAATTTAGAATTAGATTATAAAAGTATTCAATCAATTGAGAAACTTCAGACTTATATTTCATAAGGAACACCCTAGTACATTTTGAGAAGTCATCAACAATACTTAGAAATAATGGTTATTATGTAGGTAAGCTTGTGCATTAGGAACCCACACATCCATATGAACAAGTTGAAATAAATGAGTGCTACAAGATTCTGATACAGGCAAAGGATGCTTTTTAAGCTTTGCCTTTGGACAAGCATCACAGGGAATCTGTGATGTTGAATTAGAAGGAATAAGATGTTGAAGCTGAGGAAAGTTATGTACCGCAATATGGCCCATCCTATGATGCCAAACATTAGGTGACAGTTTATTGATAAAAGATTATTTGAACAAATGGCTTCTAGTTAGATGATGTGAAGTCTTGAGGAAGTAGAGTCCTTATTGTATTTTAGCAAGTCCAATCATCTTCAAAGAAGAATGGTCTTGAATACAAAAGAAGTAGCAGAGAAAATAAAAGAAACATTAAGTAATTTTGCAATTTTACTTACAGAATTCAAAATGAAATTGAAAACTGGAATGTGTAAAAATTGATGAAGCACTAGATATGAGCTAATGACAACTGTAAGAATTGATGAAGCACTAGATAGGAGCTAATGACAACTGTCCCGATATGAGTTATATTAGCTTGCATACCATTAGGTAAAGAAACATGCATATTAGTCATAGGATAAGAGGAATCAAAACAATCCAAAGAAGATGCAATATGATCTGTTGCACCTAAGTCAAGGATCCAAAATGACATGTTTGACGTGAAAAATGATGATGTTTATGGATAATGAGCAGCGGAACATATTTAAGCACAAGCTATACCTGCTGCATTAACCATAGGTATGTATAACAGTAGATGGAGAGGGTGTTTGATATGGTAAAGATGATGCAGAAACAGTTTGATTCATAGGTGAACATGATTGTTGAGAAGTATCGTCAATTTCTTGACTTGATTCCTAGATAAACTCAACTGAGATAGTGATTCAACTGTTCCTGAAAAATCACCTTCCAATATAGTTCATGTCACTTGATTAGCAGTAAGTGATGAGTTTGTTCTATCCCTATTAAACTTAAAACTAGCAGGGAATCCAATGATCTTGTAACAACAATCCTTAGTATGTCCAGATTTACCATAATGAGTGCAAATCATATTAGATCTATTATGTTTAACAGCCATGGCAGACATTTCTGTAAAATTTGTTGATTGTATCCGCAGGCTCCTTTGATTTTTCTCTCTAAGGACCATGTTTTAAACTTGATCTAACAAAGGAGAAGGTTTCATGATCAATATCTATGATCTGACTCCTTGAAAAGAATTATTCAATCCATTCAAAAACTTAAAGACGTAATCCTTTTGTTGTGTATCAACAAAAGATTGAAAACAATCTTGATTACAACAACCACAGGAACAATGAGAAAAAAGACGAAATTATGAAGTTCCTCCCAAATGCCATTTAATTCAGTAAAATATCCATCTACTGTATTATTACCATGTGTAAGAATGCATAAAAGATTTTGCAAATGACAGATCCTAGAATCATCCGGCTATGAGAACCGTGTATTCAACTTCTTCCAAATTTGTTTGGCTTCTTCAAAATAAAACACAGTTGATACGATAGAAGAAGAAATATATCTCAAAAGCCAAGCTACAAGAAGATTATTGCATTATATCCAAGGTAAATATAAAGGATTATTAAGTGACGGTTTAGGAATAGAACCATTAAGAAAATCTTATTTGTTACGTATTAAAACAGCTAGCAAAAGAAATCGTTTCCAAGTAGTAAAGCTCATTGAAGTCAGCTCTAGAGTAACAATCACGGAACTCTAATTTTCTGAATGATGAAGAAAATAAAGCAAAGAAGAGTTTTCCAAAAGATTTGTAGTATCTCTATAAGTGAGAGAATGAAAACTCATCGAAACTGGAGATGGATTTGGATTTACAATTTTAGTCAATGATCATATCAACAAAACTCTATAACCAAAGGAAAACGCTTATATTTGCGCTTGTATTTTTTTCCATTTTTATTTACCTATTTGTCAATAAAAATATAAATAAATCTTTGAGTTTTCTATACCAAACTTTTTTCTAAACATTTGCGGTTTTTTTTATGCATTTAGCACTTGTTTTTTTTAGCCATTATGTTTTTGAAATTTATTATTTGAAACTTATTTAATAAATATTTATTAAGAAAAAAAGAATTAACTTACTATTTTAATAAAAGAATATTTATAGGAATAGTTAAACTACAGATCCATTAACTTACTATTTTAATAAAAGAATATTTATAGAAATAGTCAAACTACAAATCCATTAAAAAAATATACAAATGCCTTTTAATGAAAATATAAATAGTTATATATTTATAAATATATATTATCACGAATATTCATTATAATAATTTTTCTATAACTTATGAATGATTATAAAGTTTTTATCATTTATATTCTATTAGAAATAAATAACTACATCTTGATTAGATAAGAAAAAAAGATTAAAAAAAATTACTTTTTAGTTCTTATACTTAAATGATTTAATTCAAAATTTATAAATTAAAACACTTTTAATTCTTTTCTTTTAAATTGCTAAAACCGCAAGTTTTGCCCCATGCACCTTTTCTTTTTTGTCATTGGTTCCCTGCACTATTAGTTGTGTATATACGCTTCTTATACTTTTATTTTCTAACATACATTCCTTACATTTTTATTTTTTATATTTTTGTTAATATTATACACCCATTATGTCTGTGAGAAAAATATCTTATTTAGTCCATAAAGTTTTAAATGATCAATTAAGTCTTTGTATTTTAAATTTAGCAGGTTCTTAAATTATTTTTATTTATTTTACTAAAATCATCTCACAAAATTTAATAATAAAACTGGGTCAATAGGTTGGCTCAACACAATTTTGCCAATGATGAGCCCAATAACAAATAGAGAAGAGTAGGAATATATGGATTATAAACCAGGATTCAATGGAAACCGACTCTTGGTACTATCAACCTTCTGATGTTAAATATTTAATAAATCAATAGTTTTATTAATGAATAAATATTCAAAAAATCGACTTCGTTGCTTATTGAATATCTAGCTAATTTCTTCAAAAAAAAGAATATATAGCTAATTACAATGCATTTTATAATCATTAATTAATTGAACAAGAGTTATTGGGCCGTCTCATTGCAACAGATATTGGGCCTGATATAATTAACTTTCAGGTCTGGGGTGACAAAACGAACCTTTTGGAACATTTGGACCAATCTTGACGGCCCTAATCATTGTTGAGGTGTTTTCTTCAAGGCTGGCTTATTTTTAAGAAATTAGTTTTTTCTTTTTTTTCCTTTTTCCTGCTGATGCTATTATTACATTTTTATTAGGATAAGATAGTGTTTAATTATTGAAATTAAAAAATAAAAGTACCTCTTGTATTGAAACTCAAAAAAAGTATTCCATAAAAGCTGGAATTTCAAAGCGAAAAAAAGTGAAAGTTTAAGATATAAGTGGCGGTACTTACATTAATTAATGAGGATATTTTTTAAAATTAATTATTAAATTAACAATTAAGAAAAAAAAAATCATCAGATTTTAGAAAAATTATTAGTTAGACTTATGCTACTAAATCATCTATAAATAAATTAAATTAAATATTGACATATGATATTATTTATTAGGTATTGCATTTGAATTGGCCGGTCTATATATTACCGTTAATCACTCATGACTATAATCAACCAATACAAATGCAAAAGTTACATGTCAACATTTAATTTGATTTATCTACAAATGACATAATGAACTTAATTTATCTAAGAATTTTTTCAAATTTAACCCTAGTAATTACACTTATCTAGATTTCTTTTTTACAAATATGGTAATTTATTACTACTTTGTATAAAAAAAATTATTTTTCTTCTAGCACGCGAATATATTAACATATTAACTATATCTACCATTAAAATAAAGAGAGAGGAAAAATGGACGGACTAAAACAGAAAATGCTAACATATCATCAATCTGTACTGTTAAGAAAAAGAAAGAAAGAAAAATGGAGGGAATAAAATAGAAAATGCCCATCAAAATGGGACGGAAATTGTATGAATTAGGTAGTATCGATATAGCTGATTTAAGGACATAATATTTTTTTTAGGACTCATAATAATTATACAGGAAGTGTAAAGAAAAAGGAAGGTGGATGACGCACGGAGTAAAAATGTTACAGCAGAAACTGTTGAAAGCATGCAATCTGAAGACCTTGACAGTATTTTGTTCATTGTTAGTAAAATCTTCCGATTGATGGAGATTTTGGATGTCAAGTTGAATGTTTGCCATTTCAAAAGTTTTGAATTTGTCAACAGTAATGATAATAATTAATAATCTTTTTATTGACTCCCCCCCCCCCAAAAAAAAAAAAAAAAAAAGGCTTCTTTTCCCATATTTGACAAGTTAAGCATTGAAGATTCTATGTCGTCTGAATATGTATAAAACTCCATTAAGGAACCTATCATTTCTCCATCCATATACAAAGCCCCAACATAAAACTGATTATAAGAGAAAATAAAAGTTCTTGACAGCGTCAATGGGTTCTTTAAAACTGCTGATTTCCTGGTTGTTTGTTCTTCTGTTATTACTTTCTCTAACCATTGCTCAGCCAAACTTCATCCAGCAGTCCTGTGACAATAGCAGAGGAAACTACACAGCGAATACTCCCTACAAAGCGAACCTCGACAACATCCTGTCATCTCTCGCATCCGACACAGAAATTGACTACGGGTTTTACAATCTATCTATCGGCGAATCCCCTAACCAAGTAAATGCTATTGCACTTTGTCGAGGAGATGTTGGAGTGGACAATTGCCGAGGTTGTATTAGTAACTCTACTCGTAAGATTACAGAGGTCTGCCCAAACCAAATAGACGCATTTGGAATATATGATTTCTGTACACTTCGATACTCCAACAGATCGATACTTGGTGTGGTAGAAGGATCGCCCATTCTCTACCTAATAAATGTGAACAATGCCTCGGATGTGAGTCAGTACACTCAGGCATTGACAGCTTTGTTGGATAGACTTCGAAGTGAGACAACATCAGGAGACTCCGTTCGGAAATTTGCGACAGGAAATGAAACAGCAGGATTTGAAAGGGTTTACGCACTTATGCAATGTACTCCTGACTTAACCGAAGAAGAGTGCGATGTTTGCCTGGGTCAGGCTATTTCAGAAATTGGAAGTTGCTGTGCAGGGAGGACAGGGGCCGCTGTATTTAAACCCAGCTGCCATGTCAGGTTCGAAGAATACCTTTTCTATACATCTACACCTCCGCCAGTCTCGCCCGTGCCTACTCCTCCTGCTCCACCCATAGAAGGTACGTAGGTTTCACAGGTTATGAGTCATTGTGTATATTTATATATACATAGCTCTAGCAGTGACAGTGATTATTGACTAAGTGAAACTGAAGCCTTCTCCAGTATTGTGAGGTTACGAGTTATAACTCTAATTGGAGCACAATTGATCAAGGTAAATAATTATCCCATATTTGTTTCAAAATTAGACCTTGTAGTCCGGTTTTACTATTTAACTTGAGCACTTAAAACCTCCAATTTAATTAATTTCTGCAGAAAAGAAGAGCAACAAATCAAGGACAATTATTGCAATCATAGTTCCAACTGTTAGTGTTCTGATATTTATCATCAGCTTCTGCATCTTCTTGAGGAAGCGGAGGCCAAGGAAAAAAGCTGAAAGTAAGCGACAATCTATCTAGTATTGTTTTACGTTAGTCGCGTAAGAAATGTATTATATTTCATTTGCTTGCTCCTCTTGTGAAGCCGTAGAAGAAATGGAAAGCCCAGAATCCTTCCAGCTGGACTTTGGAACAGTTAGAGTTGCAACAGATAACTTCTCTGAGGAAAATAAGCTTGGACAAGGTGGATTTGGTGCTGTTTATAAGGTAACAAAGAATTCTATAGTATGTAGAAGAGAACAGCATCATTTTTATCTTTGTTGAAACATATTAGGATCAGAATCCAGATTTTCCTTTATCGTTGCTCTCAATAGACATTATTAATTACAGGGTACACTGTATAATGGACAAGATATAGCAGTCAAAAGGCTTTCTAAGAATTCAGAACAAGGAGATCTGGAATTTAAAAATGAAATCCTATTAGTCGCCAAGCTTCAGCACAGGAATTTAGTCAGGCTTCTTGGTTTCTGTTTGGAAAGGAATGAAAGGCTGCTCATCTATGAATTCATGCCTAACACCAGCCTTGATCATTTCTTATTTGGTAAGCCTACAATTTTATCATCACAATGTTTAATTAGTTATTACAACATTTATTTATGTAATGTAATGACCCATTCACCTATCATTTTCCTTAATATAAACTTCCACATTTGCAACACAAAGTCACAATTGTCTATAAATATTAAACGAAAATGCAAAATTTAGTGTCTTCATACATTGTGTATATTTCCATGGACATGTAGATCAGACAAAGCATGAAAGTTTAGATTGGGAAAGGCGCTACAAGATTATTTGCGGCATAGCTCGCGGACTACTTTATCTTCACGAGGACTCTCAAATTCGAATCATTCACCGTGATCTCAAAACTAGTAATATTTTATTAGATATGGATATGAATCCTAAAATAGCAGATTTTGGCATGGCAAGATTATTTGTAATTGATCAAACTCAAGGCAATACAAGTAGAATTGTGGGAACTTAGTAAGTATTAAACAAGTTATATAGCTAGAATAGATATTCTTGTTACTATTTTTTTTCTAAATAATTATTTATAAAATTAATATCATACTAATGAAATTTAATTCTTCCAATATTGGTATATATATATAGTGGTTATATGGCTCCAGAGTATGCAATGCATGGACAATTTTCCATAAAATCGGACGTATTTAGTTTTGGAGTACTACTTTTGGAGATTTTAAGTGGTAAAAAGAATAGCTCTTTCCACAATGGAGAGAGGATAGAGGATCTATTGAGCTATGTAAGTATGAGCAAATTGCTTGTGCCTTTAATAGAATTGTTGAAAGTATGTTTTCTTTTAATATACAGAGTGCAATTATGGACAAATTTTGCAGGCATGGAGAAATTGGAGAGAAGGAACATCAATGAATGTTATAGATCCCAGTTTGAAGTCTGGTTCAAGTAGTGAAATGATGAGATGCATCCAAATCGGATTACTATGTGTTCAAGAAAATGTGGCTGATAGGCCTACCATGGCTACTGTTGTACTCATGCTAAACAGTTACTCTCTTACTCTACCTGTGCCCCTACGGCCAGCATTTTTTATGCACACTGGCATTCATTTAGATGTCTCTTCCGTGGGAATGAAACTCTGAAGCTGAAATTCTTCCACTAATTGAGGATGTATCATTAGTTCTAATCTTTGTTATCAATTGATTGTTTTTGACTCAATTTTCATTATTCACTTCTGTATAAGTCTTTCACCTTTACATTATATCTGGTGTAAATTAAAATTCATTTATAAATTTATATTTTGTATGATAAATATGAATAAAAATTCCTCTAAAATCTTATTTTATTAAATTGGATATAACTAAACTAAATTTTATCAAATGTTTAAAATGAATTTTAAATTTATAAGATTATTCTTAATTACTCTTGATTTAAATAAATTTTTTACTTCCTTTTTTTGTACATTTATTCTTTTCTTTTTCTTGTTTATTCAATTATAAATTGATTTTTAAATAATTGTATATATATTTATTTTTTCATATTACATAAAATTCTATTTAAATACTATAAATAAAATTAATTCATTATATTATTTCAACCAAAACCGAACACAATAGTACCGCTCATTTTAGATTTAAGTTTCAATTAATTGTTGTTGCTTACTGTGATGATCGTAACCAATTACTGACTTTGATAAAAAAAATTTAATGACTTATATTCTTTTTTAGTTACAAATTTAAATTTAAATTAAGTATGTATATCTACCTTCAAATTAAATTTGTGAATATCTATAGATCAAATCAATTATATGGTGACATGTGGCTGTAGTTATTAATTACAATATTTTTATTGGTTGGTGTATTTATTACCAATAATAATTTATGATTAAAATTCAATCAATAGAAGTGGTAAAATTAATAAATTAAACCATATATAACTATGTAATTGATTTAGTATATAAATGATGTGGTAAAATTAAGTATTTGGCTATTAGCATGTTTCTTAAAAGTAAAATAAGTTTAAAGCAGCTTTGGGTTAATTGCTTAAAACAGTCTTCTTTTTCTTTTTTTTTATTAAATCCCTCAATGCACGTAATTTAAGTGGATTAGATCAAAGGATTTTAAATAAGAAATTTATAAAATTCGTAAATCTAATTTAAATTATTCATATGATAAATAAAGATAGGAGGCGTTCTACCATTTCATTCGTAAATTAAATTAATTGTATAATAACATATGGTTTTATTTATTACTTGTTGCATTTTCATTAGTTGACTTATTTATTACCGTTAATAACTCATGATTAAAATTTAAAATAAAAATATAATAAATAATAAATAAAATCACATATCATCATGCAATTGATTTAGTTTACGGATGATGTAATATATTGAGTTTGCCTAAGAATTTTTCTAAAAAATATTCTAAATCTATAAATTTTTTTAAAAAATTTCATCTTCTAAAATTCTTAATTTTAAATTTTAAACTTTCACAAAATCCATTATTTGAAAAAATAATGAATTATTTTTATAATTTTTAATTCAAGTTTTATCCTTTAATAAATTAATATTATTTTAAAATAACATAATAATAATAATAATAATAATAATAATAATAATAATAATTTTTGCACTACATAATTAAATATATATTTCGATTTGGATAAGTTTTTTATATTAATAATAATAAAAAAATGTCTATCTATTCATATATGGTTCACGATTCAAATACTTTTCAAAGAGTCAATCCTTGTATGTAACTTGATTCAGTAGCGATTCTTTTTGATAATTTCGTTGGTCAAAACATTTAGAAAGATTTGTTGATAATCGGTAAAATCTCTTTTAAATTGAAAATAAAAAAAATCCATCAGCAAAGTTATATTCTTAAAAGAAATTATTTAAATGTTTTTAGAAAGTAAAAGTATGTAAATAATAGTTAGCAAAGTTGAGATTTTTACAGCTAAAGAAATTATCTCAACCAATTTAATTTAAAATAACAAAATGGTGGATTAGTATGAAATAGCAATTTAACTTAAAAAGTTATATTTTAATTGCTTGAGCAATCTGAAACGGTGGATTAGTATGAAACGCCCGCCATAACAAACAATGGACAAAAGGAAATTCCGCGTTTGGCACGTAAAAATGCTGAAGTCAACCAAGACGGCTTCTCCTTGACCACTTCTATCCCCATCGCTAATTTTCCGTATACATTTTAAGAAATTAATTATTTATTATATGGACCATCCATTTTTTTTTAAAAAAATTAGAAATTGACTATTCTACTCCTTTCTCTATCCATTGCTCCTTATTAAATTCACTTTCTTAAAATATTTAAAATTTAATATTTTATTAAGTTTAAATAATACCCCTTATGTTAAGGTTAGATTAAATATACTGATATTCAACCATCTTATTTATTAATTCTATTAAAGTGAAAAATATTAAATTTTTTTGGTGACAAGTTAAATTTACTAAAGAATAATTTTTATTTAAATATATAGCAATGATGATAAAATTTAAAACATTATATAAATCGAATAGAATTAAAATTGATTAATTTTAAATAATAAAATATGCATCAAATATCTAATATTAAAGTGTAAAAGACTTGTATATACTCTTGATATATAAACCAAGCTTAGATAAACTATAAAGGTTTATAAAAACAAAAAAAAGAAAACTAATTTTGCATCCACGGAAAGTTTGCAATTAAATATGATCCACTTGTAATTAATTTTTTTTATTATTCAACTTCTAGAATTGCATGGCCTAAATTAAGCTCTATTCTCCGATTAGAAAATAGAATAAAAAGGAAAGACTATCTTTTTTTTTCAGAAGAAAAAAAAAAAGACTATAGACCATCTTCAACGAAAATAATAAAAGTTCATGGAAATTTCTCGTGCCTTTCTTTTAATTATTATTATTATTATTATTATTATAAAGAAGAACCATGCATGGATTATTTACGATTTCAAGCACTTTCTTTCAAACCCATCAAAAGCAAACTGATTAAGATTCAAACAGAAATGAGGTTTTTAAGATTTATATTTTCCTATGTATACATTATTCTTGTACATCTAGCTATTCTTACCATGCAGCAAAATTTCAGGCTGCGTCGGTCCTGTTCTAACATAGGAAACTACACAGCTAATAGCACCTACCAAAGGAACCTCAACGACCTGCTATCTTCCCTTGCATCTAACACTGCAATTGACTATGGCTTTTACAATCTCTCTTGGGGTCAAATTCCTGATCAAGTGAATGCAATTGCACTTTGTAGGGGCGATGTTCCGTCACGCACTTGTAGAGAGTGCGTTAGTAACTCTACCCGTGATATCTTGCGGACTTGTCCCATTCAGAAGGAGGCAATTGAAATTTATGATTACTGTATGCTGAGATTCTCTAACAAATCCATATTCGGAGTCGTGGAAGGAAACCCAACTTTCTATATGCGGAATAGGAACACTGTAATCGATGTAAATCCTTACAACCAAGCATTGGATACGTTGTTTGCGACACTTAGAAGCAGAGCTACGTCAGGAAACTCTACCCTAAAATTTGCAACAGGAAACATAGCTGCGGGTATTCGTACAATACACGCACTTGTGCAATGCACTCCGGATCTGTCTAAGCAGCAGTGCAATGATTGCTTGGTGAATGCTATCGGGGAGATTCCAAATGCTAGTGCTGACAGGGAAGGCGGGAGAGTACTGAAACCAAGCTGCAATGTCAGGTATGAGACCTATCGTTTTGTTAATGCTGAACTTGATGCACCAGTGTCGTCGCCACAACCACCGCCATTATCTCCATCACCGTCGACGCCAGTAGCTCCGCCTCCGCCTCGGTCTCCATCAACAGGAGGTGTTTATGGATATCTTATTTGGTTGATAATTCGTGGTTCATATATACTTTATATATGACAAATTATTTATCCTTTTAACCTAGCAGGGAAGAAGAGCAACGAAGCACGAATTATCATTATAATTGTCGTTCCAATTGTGAGCATTCTAATACTTGTCATCTGCGTCTGCATCTTTCTAAGAGCGAGGAAGCCAATGAAAGAAATTGAAAGTGAGTAAAGAAAAAAAAAAAAAAGGAAAATCAGATATTCATTTGCATTAATTTGCATTAACTTGTTCTTTTTGTAAAGGTGTGGATGAAATACAAAGTGAGCTGGAGTCTTTGCAATTCGACTTCGGCACTGTTAGGGCTGCGACAAATAACTTTTCGGAGGAAAATAAGCTTGGTCAAGGTGGATTTGGGGTTGTTTACAAGGTAAAATCTGATACTAATCAGGACATCTAAATCTAAATCCTCTATGTTGGTTAATTAACTATTGTTCTATTTCTGCAGGGTACACTTTATAACAGACAAGATATAGCTGTCAAAAGACTTTCTAAGGATTCAGGACAAGGGGATCTAGAATTTAAAAATGAAGTCTTGTTGGTGGCCAAGCTTCAACACCGGAATTTAGTTAGGCTTCTTGGTTTCTGCTTGGAAGGAAATGAAAGGCTTCTCATCTATGAGTTTGTGCCCAATGCTAGCCTTGATCATTTCATATTTGGTAAGCTGGCAAACCTTGTTAGATTGGAACTTCAACCATGCATTCAAAATAGTTTCAATTGCATATGCACATCAATAGATACTGTCTATTACTTCAGCCATGAGAAATTTGAATCACATAATTGTATGAATGTGCAGATCCAATCAAGAGAGCAAATCTCGATTGGGACAAGCGTTACAACATTATTGGTGGCATTGCTAGAGGACTTCTTTATCTCCACGAAGATTCTCGGCTACGAATCATACATCGTGATTTAAAAGCTAGCAATATTTTATTGGATGCAGATATGAATCCAAAAATTTCAGATTTTGGCATGGCTAGACTAGTTGTAATGGACCAGACTCAGGGGAACACAAACAGAATTGTAGGAACCTAGTAAGTACTTGAACAAATTTAGCATTAAAATATTTATAATGTTAATTTAAAACTACACTTAATAAATTTCTTTGCAGCGGGTATATGGCTCCAGAATACGTAATGCACGGACAATTCTCAGTTAAATCAGACGTATTTAGTTTTGGTGTGCTGCTTTTAGAAATTGTAAATGGTAAGAAAAATAGTGACTTCCAAAATGGGGAGAATATGGAACATCTACTAAGCTATGTAAGCATAACTATTGCCACCCTTTTGCGTTCTTTTTCCTCGCTGTTTTGAAATAATTTGCTCTTGATTAGGAAGAATAATAATAATAATTTGCTCGATCATGTGGACTAATTCACATTGTTTATAGGGATGGAGAAATTGGAGGGAAGGCACATACGAAAATCTTATAGACCCCACTCTGAGAAATGGTTCAAGAAATGAAATGATGAGATGCATTCACATTGGATTACTTTGCGTTCAAGAAAATGTAGCTGATAGGCCTACAATGGCATCAATAGTTCTCATGCTAAATAGCTACTCTGTTTCTTTACCAGTACCATCACAACCAGCATTTTATATGCACAGTGCCACTGAATCTGATATCTCATCTGCATTGCATTATAGTTCAACAGTGACTAACTCCTCCCACTCCTACACCGAAACTCTTCCATTCTCAATAAACGAGGCTTCCATTACTGAGTTATATCCTCGATGAAGGCTGAGGATGATTAATGGAAATACTCTGAGGTCATCAGATGTTCGGCCGCCAATTGTTCGTGCATTTGGCCAAGCCATTAGACTATATAATGAGGTCCCTTCATCCTTTTTCTCTTTTTCTTTTAAATGACAAAACTTTGTCGCCAATCGTTTTTTGTATTTCGCCAAGTCATTAGAACATATTCTAATGCTCTTTCATCATTCTTTTGGGGTTAAAGACTGTAAATTACATGATTAAAAAAAGCGGGTTATAACCTAATTGTCCATGGCTTGTTCTTTATTGTTCCACTATATATGGTCATGGTTAGCATCCATGTCTCAATTAATAAATTAATTTCTAACTAAATAATAATTCTGATTTTAATTCTAAAAAAATGAAATTTCAATTATATTTTTAATATTAATATTAACTAATAGATTAGTTCCCCTATCATATAATAACTTTTAATCCTAAAAAATTAGCATATCAATTATATTCCTAATTAATTTTATGTATAATTTTTGAATCAATAACAATCATATATGTTACATCATTAAGATCTTAAAATATTAGAATGTTTATTAGAAAAACACTTAAAAGATAATTTAGATTATTATTATTTTCTAAGATTTAACTAATAATTATAAAAAAATTAAAATTTCTCTAAACTCGTTTTATACTATTATTTATAAGTCTTACATTATGTAAACGTCACAAAAGAAACTGGCTGTTGGGCCAATTATTGCAATTCAAGAATTGTAGGCATCATGATCGATATGCAAACTTACTTAACGACACCTAAAAGAGTAGAAAGACCCCCATGGCAAGAGGCCGCTTGTGTCTTAACTTGAGGATCTGTCCATGCTTTGAGTTTACAGCATGAGGATTATGCCATGAACAGCTCTCGGCTCCCCTTTGGTATCAGAGCCTTGGTGATAGCAGAAGAGAAAACCTAAACACCATGTCAACCGAGATTACCTCTCATACTTCTACCCTTCAATTATCTCCTTCCTGTAAGAAAACCATATCCAACAAGATAGACCACCTTGTTGAGATCTCTCATATCCTTGATAACGTACAAATAGAAAATACTCTAGTACCTATCATCAACCCTTACAACATATTCAAGAAACAAAACTTTGTTAGAAAAACCTTTAACCAAATCATCCACAAAAAACCCCTCACCATAAAAGAATATGTTCAATCCTCCTCACTTTCTCAGTGTTCACTTCATCGCTACTTCTCAATAGCGGTATGTTACTTTAGAAATCCCCACCTCTTTCATAGAACAATGGCGGAAGCAAGGCTATTCTCATCTCCATCCTGAGTCATGAGACTTGTCCTTTCCTATCATGGAAGGATGGGATTGCCATGACGGATGTCGCTTTTGGACACTCGTTACCTCAAGTACGAGCATGCAGTGATTGGGACAATAGTCACAACACTCAACACTGGTAGTGTTGTTTTGACTTTCTTCCCAAACTTTAACCTCTCTCTAAGTGATCCTTATCTATCCACTGCCTTGAAAGTACAAGTCCAAATCACGGGAGCTAGTCAAGTTGAAAATGCTCTCTCAGCGACTCTTCATCATCAGATCGTTTATCGATTGCAGGATCATGCACTTAACCTGCAGATCCCAGGCTTCCAAGCCTCATCAGATGCTTTGTACATCATGGCTGATTCTGGTCAAACCCCTACAATAGTTCAAGCTCCTCGACAGCTTGAAAAGGAAGATCTACAGAAACTAATTCCTATTGAGTGGGTAACAAATTATGAGAAGCTCCAGGCATCTCAATCAAAACCAGTTCAAGCCACAGATCCCCTCTTTATACAGCAAAAGGATGGGACTGTTAAGACGATCTTTACAAGAACTGAGGAATCTTCCTCGGCACCATCAATTTTCCAAGCATCAATGATACAACCAGTATCACGGCCTAGGGAGAAGGTCCCTATTCACTCCTTTCAAGCATCTGGCAACCAGATTTATGCTGCACAAGTCAGAGGACACTTTGTCTGGGATGTAGCCCCAGAAATGTGCAAGCCAGAGTGCCTATGTCATGATGACATGGATTATCTTTGAACCCTGTTTCGGCATGTGGAAGAATCCGAAAAGGATGTCTCTGGATACTTCTTGTTCGGAGATTCATCCTAAGCCAGATGATCGGGATCCAGATGGTTCCCAGAAAAAGAATAAAAAGCCACTGCCAATGTTCGACGAGGCAATTGAGTTTCTTGCCAGAGAAGGAAAAACGGTCATTGACGTTTCTTATGATGAGTTCAAAGAAATTATGGCACAACTCAACATTGAATATGGCAAACCCCCTTCTGCAACTTGCGGAATGGAGATTGAGTCAGATCCAAAGGTTTATAGGCTGGAAACCCGGTACCCGTCCAGTTTTGTACAGGAGGTACAAAACGTTGGGCCAGGTATAACAACGCCATGAACTTTTGGACCTACTTCATCTCTGTCAACTGTATCAGCGGTACAACCCTTGGTTCAAGAATGTTTCATGTTACAACCAGAGGATTTCCCTCCCTTGGGAAAAACAGAGAACAAAAGATCTGAAATCCTTCCTACACGGATTTCACCTTCCGGAAACTTAGAACCGTCAAGACACCCCCGAAGAAGTTCTCAATCGCGGACATCTAATTCTATTGTCCAAAACACTTACTTGAAGAAGATAGATGGCAAATTGGATCAAGTCCCGCACTTGGTTCAAAACATGGATCACAAGCTCGGATACCTTTTCACAAGAAGTCTTGCAATCATACTCATCCTTGACAAAGAAAGTATCAAGCTCCGGACAAAGAACTCCGGATACCTCAAATTACCCCCTCTTTCATGCAAAAGCAAAGGAGATTTCCCGGTACTGAAGAAGCAAATAGATCAAATTGAAAATGATCTCGGAAGACCGATCTGCAATTCCAACATTCATATCGGCCTTCAACCTCATCGGCTATTACTCCTTCATACTTTTCTTCTTTCCCTTTTCTTTCACAACCGGATCAACCACAAGAAACCCTTTATCGGCCCTTTGGCACATTCTCTCACCTTTACCCAAAAACTCGGAAACCCAAAGAAAGAAAACCTCTCCTCCTCTAGCCCCTAAAGACAAATTTCCGAACAATCTCTCATCAGTCCGTATGATTCTGAATCTTCTTGGACAATTCAAAGATGGCGGACATCAAATTCTCATGAACACTTCACATCGATCCCGAGTAGTAGAACCCGAAGATGAAGATGCTCGGTCATTCTTTGCTGGAGCTCCAAACCCAAGGCCAAAGCCGGTGGCAGGACCTTGGTTCACTTTTGATGACTTGCCACCATCAAAATGGAAGGATAAGCTTCTGAATTCTTGGCATGGATTGATCTTCGGATGACCCTTGAAGGGCCACACTCAAAAAAAGTCCTTGCCGAATTTGTCACAAGGTTTACCTGGGAAGCTTAAGAGATTGGTTTCGGTCTCGGCTGAATACACTAGGCTTCAATTTGTCACTCTCACTCCATCGCCAGTAGAACGATCCTCCATAACCGATTCCTTGGAAGTTATGACCTTGTCATAAGACAGTAGAAACAAGAGTTCTTTGATCGAAATCATTTCATTCAAGATGAAGGATCCGGAAAAGCACTATTCGGCTATGTCCAAGCTCTACTATGTCATTGGAGGACATGATGGTGATGATACACTAAAGTATACCTTCATCACCTCTCTACCGGGATGAGATACAACCTGAGGTTAACAATATGATTCAAGGCTACAAAGAGACTACCACCTCTATTACACTTGGAGAAATCTGGCAATTCACACTCTCTTCCATTAAGAGACTGTGTGATCAACAGGAATTATTCAAAAGGTTGTCTCAAAGGGACTTGATTGTCCAAAAGGCTTGCAACAAAAACCACCTAAAGATCAAGTGCAAAGCCGCCAACTGCGTATGTACAAATCACAAGAAGAAATCTGGACATCATTTCCAGAAATACACGCGCAGCAACAAGAAGTTCAGGGAAAAGAACCCAAAGAGATTTAAATACTTCCGTAAAAAACGGAACCAGGAGTACAAGTCTGATAGATGTTTCATCTGCAAAAGGAAGGGACATTATGCGAAAAATTGTCCCAGGAATCCAGAAAAGTCAGCAAAGATGATACAACAAGTTAGCATGTCCTTATCTCTTGCAGACTCTTTTGAAGAGGAAATAGAGTCCCTACTTTCAGAGCAAGAAGATCTTACCCCAGAAAGCTTATTTGGGTTAGAAATGGAGTTCTCAGACTCCACAGAGTCTTCACAAGAATCTTCTTCGGATTCAGATGATAGTGAAATACCAATCTTGATGATTGGTCTGCATGAAGAAAGTCAGAAGGATATTCTGGAAGATGCAATACAATATCCTCTCTCTCCAACCCTATTATCTTCCTTCTTTGTTTCTCCTCCACCTCCTGAAACTTTTCAATTTACTACAAAACCTCCTCCAGTCCCATATATTCCCATGAGATCATCTCAAAATACTCCAAGCTGTTCGAATAGCTTTCTTTGACACTGGAGCTCAAAGAAGCATGATGAACCCAATGGTTCTCCCATCGAGTATTGGAAGCCCCATGATCGGTTCTTCAGGTATGCAACGGTCAAACCTTCAAAACTACTCCGATCACAAGATGAAGATCGAATTCAGTTCTTTCCCCGATTGCGTTGTGTGGACGCACATCATTGGTTCAGATCTTCCAAGCAAGGATATTCTGATAGGATTTGATGTTTATCACCAAGCTCAAAAGCTCCAAATCCTTCCAACCGGTATAAAGTTCAAGACAGTTTAGGTCATATTAAACTTCAAATCTGCTTTTCCGTGACGAATACTATTCCTCCATTCCTTTCATACACGGGAAAAATTCCTTCGATTACCTGGCCTCGGAATCCCATTCACATTTCCAACATCCTCTTCCTCTGTGGAAAAATCCACAATTCTATATCAGCCTCCCCTTCAAACTCAATGAAGATATTAACCCTACTAAAGCCACACACATGGGAATGTCTCCCACAGATCTAGCCCTTGCCCGATCAGAATGCCTGACATTATTACAGCAAGGTCTAATTGAGCCCACTACTTCACAATGGGCTTGCCAAGCCTTTTATGTGGAGAAAAGGTCTGAAAGAATCCGAGGAAAGAAGAGGCTTGTCATAGACTACAAACCCTTAAACCATTTCCTTCAAGACAACAAATTCCCTCTCCCTCGAATCTCAAATCTCAAGGTCCACATCCAAAAGGCCCAATACTATTCCAAATTTGACCTAAAGGCAGGCTTTTGGCAACTCGGTATCCAGCCCACAGAGAGATACAAAACTGCATTTTGTATCCCTAATGCCCAATACCAGTGGACTGTTATGCCTTTTGGGCTCAAGACGGCCCCATCTCAATTTCAGAAGACAATGATTGAGATTTTTGGGCCTATCCTTTACTCTTCTCCCGATCTATATCGACGACATCCTTCTATTCTCGAAATGCGAGAGGACCATCACCAACCCTTGCCATCATCCAAAAATATGGCATTATGCTATCCGAAAAGAAGAGCTTTATTGGCCAACGAGAAATTGAATTTCTGAATGCATTTCAAGAATGGCCGATACATATGGTCCCCACTGACAAAGGAACTTGATAATTTTCCTAAGAAAATTTATCGTAAGAAAACAAATTCAACAGTTCCTTGGAATCCCGAATTATGTTCGAGAGGCCATTCCACACTGTCTGGTTACACGTGCCACCTCTCAAAGATGCTCAAGAAGAACCCTCCTCCATGGGAGGCGGAATAAACGACAATTTGTCAAAATTAAAAGAGCTCGGCCCACAATCCGCCACCTCTTACAATCCCGTGGGAGAACTTATTCTCCAAAACAGATGCATCCCTGACTATGCATGGGGGGCCATCCTCCTTGAAAAGCTTCACGACAAAGAACAACTGTGGATATGCATCGGGTCAGTTTTCCTCTTGGGAAAAACATTATCACACGACCTACAAGGAAATTCGTCAAGTACGGGATAAAAAAGTTTGAATTCTTCCTGATTGGACAGCACTTCCTGGTTCGGATGGACAACTCTTCCTTCCCCAAGATTCTTGAATTCAATCAGAAGACCTTGCCTGAGCCCCAACTATTGCGATTAAAATCATGGTTCAGCAGGTATGACTTTAAGGTTGAGCATATAAAAGGGATAAGAAACCTAATCCCGGATTTCTTATCCGGACTTTCTAAGCCCTCGGAATCGGCCCTATAGTTCTTCTCACCTCTACGATAAATCTTCCCATAATCTTTATGGCCTCCTCATCCTCCAAATCCAACCTGCAACCTCCTTCACCACCAGACCTTCCCAACAACCTTACAACCAAACAAGTCACAGACTTTGCCAGAAACATGATGTTCCATTATTTGGCAACTTTTCAACAAATCTTCTCACTCCCAATCCAACCCAACTTCTTCTTTCCGGACTATCCTTGGTGTTTGATTTACCACTTATCTCCCCGAACATCCAAAGCATGAAAGTGAGTTATGGTTTCTATGGTGCCCTGTCTACGATCATCATGCTATAGAGGTGCCTATTATGAATCTCTTACACTTCTTTAATAATGAAGCTAACTCGGGGTCTTATCCATGGAGATTCCTTACCTGGTTCAAAACTCCATACCAATGGACAGGAGATCTCCTTAAACTTATTCATGAGCACCAGTTATTCTCAGACAATAATTCCAGAGCTTCGGAATACCATGCTATTTTCATATTACACAGGCCCTATCTCCGACTATCAGAAGACACCTATGCAACTCAAAATATCTGTCACTATTGGAGAACACTTGATAGTCCTTTACATCTTGCTCCTCCACCAATCACAGAAGAACTAAAACGGGCCCTGCAGTATAGGAATGAATTAAGGACAGCTAATGTGTCTACACCATTAATCTGCACCTTCAATGGACATCAATCAACTGAACAATCCATTGAACATCTCTGTTTCTCTGATCTTCCAACTCCTCTGGATGACCCTACCTTAACCAGGGCACAGCAAGAAGCCCTCATGCAAGACTCCCAGCCAATGGATGATGACTCATATGATGACGTCTTCTGACCACATACAACTGTCGGCCACTCTTTTATCTTATTGTTTGTCCTTATTATGTAAGTGGATTGTATTATTAGTCTTAGTGGGATATCCACTAACATTTGTTTGATAGTGCTGTATTATTAGTCTTAGTGGGATTGTTTGTCCTTATTATGTAAGTGGATTGTATTATTAGTCTTAGTGGGATATCCACTAACATTTGTTTGATAGTGCTGTATTATTAGTCTTAGTGGGATACCCACTAACCTTTGTATGTTCCGACCGACTCTCCACTCTATATAAGGAGAAGTCCTTGGTAATAAGATTTCAAGCAAGTTTTCCTCTAAACAAGTCTCTCTAAGAAAACTCTCTCTACACTCTCTTATGGCTTTCTAACTTTCTCATTTCTCCTCTCTTGATCCAATGGCAATGTTCTAATAGTTGCTACGATCTGTTTCTGGTGTAATCCAAAAGAGCTAACTCAGCTAATTTAAAGATCCAAAAGAGTAGAAAGACCCCCATGGCAAGAGGCCGCTTGTGTCTTAACTTGAGGATCTGTCCATGCTTTGAGTTTACAGCATGAGGATTATGCCATGAACAGCTCTCGGCTCCCCTTTGGTGCACTATGCTATCTTGTTAAAAAACTAAAAAAATCCAAATGATATCTCTAGGCATTATAATATTATAACCTGCCGCCGTGTTGAAAACCATCTATACTGATTTGGTGTTAGTCTGGTAGCTACTTCAAACATAATAAAAATTATTAGGTAGACTTACACACGGTGATATATGATTTTATTTATTATTTATTATATTTTTATTGATTAATGGTAATAAATAAACTAATCAATAAAAATATAATAAGTAATAAATAAAATCACATATCATTGTATAATTATTTTAATTTACGGATGTAGTAGATCAAATCTACCTAAAAATTAATCCTATTTATATAGGGTCATTTCACACGATGATAGATCATCTCATGGAGACCCTGACATTTTGAAAAATAAATTGAGGACTTAATTGCAGACAAATAACTACTACTGCATTAATTAAGATATTAGTACATAATATATAATAAACATTGACGCTACATATTCCCATTGGGCAAGTCGGTAATTACATTCATGCATATAAAAGCGTGAAGGAATTGAAGTTCCGCGTTTGGCTCCAAAAATGTTCTCAAGTGCTCTTTGGTGGTTTGTCTTTTTCTACTACCTTCTCAGTCAATGGCTGTCTTCTTCTTTTTTTCTTTAAGTCTTCGTCAACTGTTATTTCACCCTGCTGGTCTCTGTCGTCGCTCTTTACTGCTCAACCTCGCTATTATTGCAGAAGTATGCATCTATTTCTAACTTTACGCAAGGGTGAGCAAAATATTTGAGTAAATCCAACCAATCGGGAAAACTTATCACAACTCACTTGAAAAGGCCAGTCAACATATCAGTAGACTCGGTTTTGGTTGTTAATTTTTTTTTTTTTTACAAAAATAATTATTTTAGGTACAATAAAATTCTAAACTTACATCTCTACATTTAAATTTTTGAAATTTATCTTTTTACAAATTTCAGTAAAATTCTTCTATTGGTATATGTGAAATGGAAGAAGGAATTAGAAATGTTATAAAGTTGCTCATCTAAGACTTTGCGGTCGAAGACACAAATTGCCATTAACGAATGCTTCCCATTAATTCAATAAAAATGGCTTGAACAAATGGAATCATAGCAAGACTTAAATTTCAGTCCCAAGTGCCAAGCAATAATTACCTTAAAGACAAACCCACAGCATTATTTTCCTCCGTTCATTTCCTGTTTAATTTCTTTGCGTGTCCCCATCCTAAAGACACTAGTACTTGTTAGATTAGTTGTCCTCCACAATTGATATTTCTCGTACAAAAAAACATATCAAACCACTCAGGGCTGAATTTCCCTAATCTTTTAATTGATTTTTCTTCGTATATACAATCGCCACTACTTTATTATCATATTCTTAAGAAAACTGATTTCTTTATTAGCAGACTACCAATGCATTCTTTAAGATTGCTGTTTTCCATTTCTTACATTATTTTACAGTTTGCTACTCTGCTAACAAGTGCTCAATTCTGTATGAACAATTTAGGAAACTACACAACAAACAGCACTTACCAAAGAAATTTGAACAACCTCTTGTCCCAGTTCCTTGTCTCCAATACCCAGATCGACTATGGTTTTTACAATCTTTCCGTTGGCCAAGCCCCTGATCAAGTCAATGCGCTTGCACTTTGTAAAGGAGATGTTTCGCTGGATGAATGTCGAGGCTGTATCAGAAACTCTACTAGAGAAATCACACAACATTGTCCCAACCAGAAGGAGGTTCTTGGGTTTTATGATTCCTGCATGTTCCGATACTCAAACAGGTCAATTTTCGGTGTCATGGAAACACAGCCTACTATTCACATGAAGAATGAAGAAAATGTAACGGATGTCAACCAGTTCAATCAGGCACTGCAAACGTTATTGAGTAGACTTCGAAGCAAAGCTGCAGCAGGAAACTCTACTAGAAAGTTTGCAACAGGAAATGAAAGTGCAGGATTCGAAACAATATTTGGACTTATGCAGTGTACTCCTGATATAACAGAGCAGGATTGCAATGACTGTATTGTTGCAGCTACTAGGGATATACCGATTTGTTGTAATGGAAAGTTGGGAGGGAGAGTAATCAAACCCAGCTGCAATTTCAGGTATGAGAACTATCGTTTTTACCAACCTACATCTGATGATGATGCAACACATCCTTCACTGCCTGTAGACCCGTCTGTGTCTCCTCCTGCACCTAAAGAAGGTATGCATAATTCACTTTTCTTTAATAGATGGCATACTGCACTATTAGTTGATATAATAAGATTAGCATTACTTTTGTGCAGGAAACAATAGGCGAAATATCATTATCATTGTCGTTTTAACTGTAAGCATTGTTTCACTTATTATCTGCGTTGGAATTTTCATAAAAGTGCGGAAGGCAAGGAAAAGAATTGAAAGTAAGTATTAAAGAAAGATGGTTCAAAAAATTCTGTTGCGTAGCAATTTTCTTGAGAATTAACATGTTTCTTGATTTTATGCAGCTGCGGAGGAAATAATGAATGTAGAATCTTTGCAATTCGACTTTGAGACTATTAGAATTTGCACTGATGACTTTTCTGAGGAAAATAAGCTTGGAGAAGGTGGATTTGGTTCTGTTTACAAGGTACAAATTCTAAAGTACTGCATTACACTTACTAAAATTTTTAAAATTAATCCATTCAATGTTACGTATTCTATTATATATGTGTTTCTAGGGTACACTTCCCATGGGACAAGATATAGCAGTCAAAAGACTTTCTAATGGTTCTAAACAAGGAGATCTTGAGTTTAAAAATGAAGTCCTGTTAGTGGCCAAACTTCAACACAGGAATTTAGTTAGACTTCTTGGTTTCTGTTTGCAAGGAATTGAAAGGCTTCTAATTTATGAGTTTGTGCCTAATGCTAGTCTCGATCAATATATTTTTGGTAAGTCTACATGTTATTTCATATGTACTTTGGTTTCCATATCAAACTGAGTGTTATATACATTCAAATTGAGATGCATACTTGCTCTATATTTGTAGATCCGGTAAGATGTGTGCAACTGGACTGGGAAAAGCGTTACAAAATAATTGGAGGCATTGCTAGAGGGCTTCTTTATCTTCACGAAGATTCTCGGCTTCGAATTATTCACCGTGATCTTAAAGCCAGTAATATTTTATTGGACAGTGATATGAATCCTAAAATTTCAGATTTTGGCATGGCAAGATTGTTTATAATGGATCAAACACACAGTAACACAAGTAGAATTGTGGGAACTTTGTAAGTGTATTAAAATCCTAAATATAGTTATATTTTTGACATCAATATTGATTAAATTTGAACTAATAAATATTGATATGCAGCGGTTACATGGCACCAGAATATGCAATGCATGGGCAATTTTCATTCAAGTCCGATATATTTAGTTTTGGTGTATTGATTTTGGAAATTGTGAGTGGTATCAGAAATAGTTGTTACTACAATGAGGGAACTATGGAGGATCTTTTGAGCTATGTAAGTAAGATTATGTACATTTTGAGACCTCTTCTAAACTAGTATTTGACATCCCATTCTGAACATTCTCCCTGTAGAAATCTAAATATTCATTGGTAATTTTGCAGGCATGGAAAAACTGGGGAGAGGGAACATCTTCAAATCTTATAGACCACAATTTAAGGAGTGGTTCGACAGCTGAAATAATGAGATGCATCCACATAGGGTTACTCTGCGTTCAAGAAAATATAGCTGAAAGGCCATCTGTGGCTTCAATTGTTCTTATGCTAAGCAGTCACTCTCACACTCTTCCTGTACCCTCACAACCAGCTTTTTATATGTACAGCAGCACTGAAATAAGTATGTTACCTTCGATTAACAATTCAAGGGTGATAAAGTCCGTACATACTAGATAAGGAACTCACATCCTAGAGAAGTGAAGCCTTCTTTACTGAACTGTAGTAACTTGGTTAACCATCACCGACGGTAGCACTCGTCAAAGTCGCTTGGATATTAAATAGTCGCTTGCGTCCATTTGTTTGAAGATGCAACCGTGGATTTGTCTCCAAATAAATGACATGCTAAGTTTGGTTTATTAGATTGGGTTATGTAAAAGAAATTAAATCATTCATCCTTGCAGATTCTGTTGCATTTATGACCTTCTTTTGTGCTTTATTTGGAAATTGCAGAGATAGCAGCATAGTGAACATGTTTATACTTCATTCCTAATAGCTCAACATCTTAATCTAATGAACTGTCATTACTTGTTTTAGTACTAAGATCCTGAATTTGTTTTCATAGCACGACTAGAGCACCAATTGACATGCTGCAGCAGCCACATCTTCCTGATAGCAGACATGATATAATATACGACAGCAGAGAAGTTTCGCATGCAGTGGCACCTCCATCTTCGACTATATTTTGTAACAATAACTCCATTCCATTGAAGCCTAAAATCACTGAATCGCACCCCCCACCCCTAACGAGAGCGTTCTATACTCTTGCCTCTCTATATGTCACTTGTCACTTAGTATTACTTCTAAACACTAAACAGATTCATCATGTTGCATGTTACACAGGCAGTTTGTCCTCGACCACTTCTGTCTTAATACAAAAGTCATTAAATTGTCCTGTTTCAGAGATTGGTCGAAACAGAGGCATAACTTTAACATCCAAACATGCTGAGGTCTATCTATATATATTCAGCCAATTTATATCATATTGATGATCATTTTCCTTCCATAAGATTTTTCGTTTTTTCTTTAGTGTAAAAAGTGGTTGAGAATTCCACACGATTTTAGGACTTCTTTTCTATAAAAAAAGTAATTTTAGCTTAATGTAGGCTTAAGAATACCAATTCAAGTTTTCATCTGTACTCGTGTCAAGACCGTTCCATTAAGAACTCCAAACTATTAGAATTTGACTCGAATGTGGCTCGTTTTTCAACTCGTTCGAGCTCGCTCACGCTTCTAGTTCTGATGCTTAATAGCTATTCTCTTACACTTTCAGTGCCCTCAGAACCATACTTCCGAGATGCACCGATGCAGGTGGGGTCTTTGGCACATATCGTGGTTTTATTCACCGTAGATTTTCTAGCCCGATTCCATCAGCTTATGCATATAAAGCAGGCTAGCAGCAGTTCAGTTATTTATGCTCTTTGGTGAAGCTAGGAAATTAAGTTGATGCAAATGGTCACCCTAGCTACAGATTTACTTGACTGGTTGTTCTCTTTTCTTTAATTCATGTTTCTCACTTGCTTCAACTTCTAAATCTTTTTCTCAATATTTCATTTTTAAAAAAAATATTGTTTTGGTTTTATTTTTTATAAGAAGAGCTAGCATTCAACTCATTTTTATAGATTCTCTCTGAATTCCCAAAATAAACTGCCATTAATTAAGATTTCAGAACTCAAATTTAAAATTTGTACTTCTAGCTTATTTCTTTTGCCTTTTCTTTCCATGACATGAGGAGAGCACCAGTTGACATGGTGCGGATAGCAGACATGACATATAGCATCTTCAACTATTTTTTAATTTTTATGTTTAAAATTTTTGACAAAAATTTGTCAAAGTCGCATACGATCAGAGAGAAAAAAAGCTAACTAGCCATGTACGGGGCCTTATAATTTTTAAAAAGAGTTAGTTCCTTACAAAAGAAAAAAAGAAATTTCCAGGAGTTCTAGATCCAAAAGGAAACGACCCGGTCAATACCTACTCACCTACATTATGTCAATTGCAACATAGCTCGACTGCTATGGATGTTAATGAAAAATGAGAAAAAACTTCCATTAGTCCAATAGTTCAATTTGTTACAGTTTTTATTTTCTCGAGTCCTGATAGGATATCTTTCTTTAATCACTTTTCCGTCAAAAGCTTCAGGACAAGGTTATCATGTTTCTCCATCACAAATCCAATGCCTTAATTTTCTTGTTAATCATAATCTCTGCACTTGCTAGTTCCATCGACTGCCAAGCAACTTACAACGCTCATATCTGTCTAGGTGCAGCCAATGACACTGCAAGTGCTAATTTCAAATCAAACCTTACTGCCCTCTTGAATTCTTTATCTTCCAAGGCAACCCTTAATAACAGCTTTTACAATGATTCCTCTAATGGAGTTTACAGCCTCTACCTTTGCCGCGGTGATGTATCAAGTGGAACCTGTCAACTCTGTGTCGAAACTGCTATTCAAGAAATCCAACGGCAATGTCCATCCAATAAATCTGCAATCATTTGGTATGATCAGTGCATGTTACGTTACTCTAATACCAAATTCTTCGGTTTGGCACAGACATCTCCAAGGGTGCTTATGTGGAATATACAAAACAATACCTCGCCTGATGAACCAGACTATGGCGCACTAGGACTAATATACACGCTTACAGGTAGTGTTCCATATAAAGCAATGATGTTTGGGACTGAAGAATCAGAAACTAATAATGGGTCGCAGAAGAGGTATGCTTTGGTGCAGTGTACGAGAGATATTGATAGTAGTGCTTGTAGTTCATGTTTGGGAGAACTGATTGATTCTATAACCGATTGTTGCCAAGGGAAGAAAGGTTGGCGTATTTTAGCCCCAAGTTGCAATCTAAGGTATGAGGAAACACTATTCTTTGAATGGCCGTCGGCACCACCTGTATCAGAGCCCGAGCCCGAGAATGGTGAGTAAAATAATGAGTATTTGGTGTCGGAAAATGACATATTCATTTCTTTCTTCTATTGCTTAAAGCCATGTGTTTCCCTTAGAATATAATAATCTAGTTTGGTATAAATGGATTAGGTAAGCTTAGTAGGTTACACAAGTTCTTTTCCTACTTGATTTTAAGCTACCTTTCGATTTGGTAGCTTCCTATCAGATCCCCTGTTTTTCTAGAACAAAATTGATAATAATTTCATAATTTTTTGTAATAAGTAATTGATGGAAAGATTATTATGTGGTAAATGAAGGAGGAGGAAGTAATACAGCAACAATTGCAATTGCAGTTGCTGCATCATCAACTGTGGTAATCGGAGCTCTCTTGGGTTTCTGGTACTATTCATGCTACTACAAGAGAAGAAGACCTACAGGTTAATATGCTTTAAAGTTGCAGACTGTAGAATATGCCTTGTTAGATTGTCACTAAATCTTAAACTTAACTTGTCGCGTAGAGGGAGAAACAAGCCAAGTCATTCTATTAGAAAATTTGAAAAGCTCGAATCGGAACCACTTACTAGATGGGGAAATGCATGCTAGCAATGATGACAACAATGGAGGAATGCATTACTTCAATCTAACTACCATTAGATCAGCTACCAACAATTTCTCTACTGCAAATAAGCTTGGAGAAGGAGGTTTCGGCCCAGTTTACAAGGTAAGAGAGATCGGCTATGAAAAACAAGCAATGTCATTCAAGTTAGGTTCATCCAATTCGTATCAAATTGTCCTGACATAAAAATATGACTCAAGAATCCATTGTGGAAGTGGTTAAACCTTAGCACTATCAATAAAAGTGCTTAATTTTTAAAATTATGATGTATTTGCTTTGATCGACAAAGTTTATGATGAATTCAGGGGAAGCTGCCTAATGGGCAAGAAATAGCAGTAAAAAGGCTTTCCATGACATCAAAGCAAGGCCTTGATGAATTCAGGAACGAAGTGATGGTAATAGTCAAGCTTCAGCACAAGAATCTTGTGAGGTTATTAGGATACTGCACAGAAGGAGATGAAAAGCTTCTAATTTACGAGTACTTGGCCAACACTAGTCTTGACGCCTTCCTGTTTGGTTAGCTCCTTATCATAATCTTTTGGATTTTTCTTTTTATGGATATCCTAATCTTTTGTTAACTCTCAATTTCACTGGAAGTTTATAGATGTTAATTTATAGAATGAATTATATCAAGGAAAACTTCCAGTTGATATTGGATTCACCTTATGTTCCCCACTTTTGTGAAGGCAGATCCAAAAAGAAGCAAGGAGCTTTACTGGGAAATGCGTGCAAACATTATAACTGGGACAGCAAGGGGACTTCTATATCTACATGAAGACTCTCGGCTCAAAATCATTCATCGAGATATGAAAGCAAGCAATGTTTTGTTGGATAACGATATGAATCCAAAGATATCAGACTTTGGCACTGCGAGAATTTTTGGTGGCAATCAAATCGAAGCCAATACTGACAGAGTTGTAGGCACATTGTAAGCCTTTCCCAACTCTCTCTGATAGTATAGGGTGCTTCTTTTATTTAGCAATATCGCATCTTTTGCTTCTGACTCCGCTGATGATGTAAAGAAAGTTCTTTTCTTTCTGTTCCTTGAAACAGTGGATATATGGCTCCAGAATATGCACTAGAAGGAGTAATTTCAATCAAGTCAGATGTTTACAGCTTTGGAATCCTGATGCTAGAGATTATAAGTGGTAAGAAGAACAGAGGTTTTTACAATCCAGAACATGCCCCCAGCCTTCTATTACATGTAAGAACAATTATCTAATCTCACCTTTCTAGTTAAACTTTCAACAGAGGATATTTTCTTTTTTCACTCATTAATTTTGACCTTGAACAGGCTTGGCAACTCTGGAACGAAGGCAAAGGAGAGGATTTGATAGATCCAGATATAGTTTTCTCTTGTCCGACTAGTGAGGTGTTGAGATGGATCCAAATTGCTTTGTTAT
Organism: Ricinus communis; assembly: GCF_019578655.1. Lineage (NCBI taxonomy): Eukaryota > Viridiplantae > Streptophyta > Magnoliopsida > Malpighiales > Euphorbiaceae > Ricinus > Ricinus communis. The sequence goes on along the minus strand of NC_063260.1, from coordinate 31,063,861 downwards.
GTGTTCAAGATGATCCTGCAGAAAGACCCACAATGTCATCAGTTGTCCTGATGCTTGGGAGCAAGTCGATGATTCTTCCCCAACCATCAACAGCTCCATACACTATGGGTAGATTTACTACAATGTCCGATCAATCGTCAATATACGGAACTGGCTTTCTCACGTCAGATCAATCCACAGCTAGTGTTTCTTGACAGTTTACGGACTGATTGTTGTTCTTTCTGATATTCGACTGCGTAATTTTGACCTACACATTTGTTTTGTGAAATATTTATTTCTTTGTATAGGTGGCATCAGTATTGCCATTAATTTGAATAATCTAGCAATAGATTGAAAGTAAATCAGGGTTAATGTTAGTCGGTGCAAAAAGATAATTTATAGTCAGGGTAAGAAGGTAAAACACTGGTTATTATACAATGAAAAGGGCGACAAAACAATTGATTGGCTTAAAAATTAAACATTTAAATTAAAAGGGTTAATTTCATATTACCCCTTAATGATTATTTTTCAATTCGACCCTAGTCTTATCATTCTCTTACATCCTAGTCCATTTTCTTTTGCTTGATTATTTATTTATTTGTTTGTTTTTTAGAAGTATAAAATATTTAAAACAGCAGCCTCTTGCCAAAGGTTTAGTCCGACTCCTGGAATAGAAGACAGGAACTTGAACAGGCTGCCAATTTGCACATTTACGTGTGGCTTTTAACTGATCTTGTAGCCATGTTCTACCATGTCCAAGTGAAATGAAACCTTTCTTGCACTCAATACCGTATTGACATTATGTGTACATCATTGAACACATGTAATGTACTATCAGCTACAATTACAAACTTATCTTCCATCACAAACAAAATCGAAAAATGAAGGAAAAAGATAAAAAGGTTCCAACAGTAAGTCCCAATATGTAAAGCTGACAAAAGAACCAATCAATGGCTATTGGCTAGAGAAGTAACAGGAACATCAGCACTGGAATAATCATGCCAATTGCAACTCGTTTAGGCGACAAGTTTGCAACACCTCCTGTATCACCAACCGCAAAAACTGCAAATTAGTTGACAATATATTTCTCTTCTTATAGTGATTCTGGAAGCACATTCAAGCCAAAGCCAGATAATGATCACAGGATCGCTGCATTTTCTATATTGGAAACTAACTTATTCTAATTTAGCATGGCATCCTAGGGCCCTTATCTCTTGCGTTCAGAATTACTGTCATTTTATATTAAACTAAAACGAAAAGAATGTTAAGGTTGGACTACTAAATTAATGACTATTTGCCCAAAACCGTAACAAATTAAGAAAGTAAATTGTTTAAAAAGAATTCACGTAACTGACCTTCATTTAAAGGTAATGTGTAATTGAAGTAGAACTGATAGTCATCATACCGCAAGTTGCAACCATTCCCATAAACTTCCCATCGTCTTTTGCGCTCAATTGTTGTTCTAAAAGTTACCAATAAATTATCGAAGCACTTGGCGCAGTCAGTGCTGTTTATATCTCTAGTGCACTGAGCCATCCCAAATCTCTTCCCATTTTCTCCGACATCCAACACCGCAGTTTGGAACATTAAGGGCTGCTTCGGAGCTGTAGAAACAAGATCATTCATGAAATTATGACCCTGAGAAACTACGTTCGGATCGTCGAGGTCTGTTTCGTTGGAATACGCCGCTGCAGATCGACCCCATATACCAAAAAAACTTTCATTTGAATATCGAATAAAGCACCATTTATACCATATAGTAACGCTCACACTTGTTGAGCAGACATGGTTCATGGTAGCGTTCTTGAGGCAAGCTGCACAGTTTGTTGCAGAAAGATCACCTCTACATTGCGTAAGACCATAAATCTTGTTAGAACCTCTACCAGCTGTGTCTTTGTAGAATCCATTGTGCAGAGGCGCATTTGTTGCTAGTGCACCCAATAGATTGTTGAAACTGATTTGAAGTTGATTGTCCAGGGTAGCATTATCAGGGCCTGAACACACTGCTGCAAGCTTCTGATTACTGTCAGCACAAGATGAAGGCGTAAACAGCAACATTAAAGTTGACAAAACAATGATCAAAAGCTCCATTCTTTTTCAGTCTGAAAAGAGTTGAAAGGAACAAAGCGATAGAGAGGTCGTGAATGTAGCTAAGTGCTTTAGTTCCATTAATAGAGATAAGATCATAGGAAAAAAATAAATCGAATCTTTAGCATTTTGCTGTATGACAGATAAATTGGACTGTATTCCTTGAATGGCAATCATATTTAAGATGAATATGGGAAGCAATATAAAATTTTAAGTCAACCAAATAATTCTTTCTTTTCTTTTCTAAAGAAGTCAACGAAATTAATCTTAGCTGGTCATATTCATGCATTCAGATTGATATAATTAATACCAAATGATAATAAAAATGGTCATTAAATTTTATATTTTATTTTATTCTAATCACAAAATTTTAATTTATTTTATTCAATCGTTCAGCTTAATAGTCATTTTATAAATAACAAATTAACACATAATAAATAAAAATGAAAAAAAAAAGTAAATAAGATAGAACTAAATTAAAATTTTATAATTAAAATAAAACTATATATGAAATGTAATGATATTTATATTATTATTTCTAATTTATTGCTTAGTAATTATGCAAAGTCTTTTTTGTTAATCTTCTTGAAGTTGAAGTTAATTGAAACCCACTTGCTCAAGACATGCCTAAGATGGGGCTTGCAATATAAGAATTCAAATTAGTTGCTTTTTGGTAAAAGTCTTAGTTAAAGTTACGATGGTGTTGAAATACAAAAAGCATGCAATAAAAAGACTAGAAGATAAATTTAAAAATAGTATATAATAGTAACATTAATGGATCACTTAGGTTCTATTTGTCTGCCGAAAATATTCTTCTTGAGTTTTTCCTTAACTTTCAATGTTTGGGACATCAAGGAAAATAAATCAACCGAAAAAAATTGTACTGGTCAATGGAAAATCATTTCAAAACATAGAAAAATAATTTCACATTTTGAGAAGGGGAAATTATCACGTTTTGAGAATGGAAAGTTAATTGACACTTAAACATTTGTCTACTAAGTTTCTAACACTTATTAAATATAAAGAAATATGAAAGAAAATATTATCGTTACAAATTCTTTTAAATATAATATCTTTTTCTCGCTTCTCTTTTTAGCATTATTTATAAGCTCAATAAACTAAGTCCAATACATATATGAGTTGTGATAGGATATTACTATTATTATTTCAGAAAAATAAATTTAAATTTGAGTCAAATATTAAAAAATATTTTTAAAGTGATTCTTAATATTGCAACTAAATACTGAAAAATATAATAGTTTTGTAGAAAAAAGTATTTTCTAAAAATATTTTTCGCAAATAAACGGAGCATTAATGAGAAAAAAAGAAATCGTACCTTAGAAAGGTGTTAATATGATAATGATCATTGGAGCACTTTTCAATTTTTGATATTACATAACAAATTGCAAACCAGCCCATGTTCTGCACGATTATGTTATTATTCTGATCATTGATTTTCAATTATTTTATTTGTAAGAATATATGTATCAAGTTGCTATTAAAGGGTCCATGTCAACGTTTCAGACGAGGAAAAAGAAAAAGAAAAAGAAAAAGAAAAAGAAAAAGAAAAAATATTGCACCCAAAAAGAAAAACTTATGGGTGTGGGCTTGTAGTAAATGCAACAACAGGAAAAACTAAGAGTCTGAAAATGGGCTATAGGAATATCCCAACACAAGAAAGACTTTGCAAGCACCTTTTAAATTCTAGGTGAACGTTTCTCATAAACAAGTGAAGGGAAATGGAACCTTTATTACACTCAATACTTGTATATAAAAGAAGGCAAACATGGAATGTACATAATCATTTGTAAACTTTCAGTCTCAACAATTTCCCAACTAATAATAAACTCATCCTAACCTAACCTACAACTACAAACGCATCTTCCATCCTGACAAACAGAATCTAAAAGTGAAAGGAAACTGTAATATAGGTACCCCACTTGCAGCTACTTGACTTGATTCGCGGTTTCCAGTCCTAATGTTTTAGCTGACCAAACGAAGCCATCCAGTGACTAGAGAACTAACAGGAACATTAGCACTGGAATAATCATGCCAATCGCAACTCGTTCAGGTGACAAGTTTACTGCGCCTGTATTATGAGCTAGAAAACTTCAATCTGTAAAAAAGAAAAAAAAAGAATAATTTTGAAATAGGTTGAAATAATTCAGACAACTTACCTTTATTTGTCGGTAATTTTGTAGGCAATGTGAAGTTGAAGTAGAACTGAAAGTCATCATACCACATGCTACAACCATGACCATAAACCTCCCATCTTCTTTTGTTCCCAATGGTTGTTCTAAAAGTCACCAATAAAAAATCAAAGCACTTTCCACAGTCACTGCGGCTTACGTCTCTAGTGCACTGAGCCATCCCATACCTCTTCCCATATTTCCCAACATCCAAAACCGCAGTTTGAAACATTAAAGGCTGCTCTGGAGCTGTAGAAACAAGATAACTCATAAAGTTAAGACCCTGAGGAACTACATTCGGATCATCGAAATCTGTTTCGTTGGTAAGAGCCACTGCAGATCGATCCCATACACCAAAAAAGCTTTCATTTGAGTACTGAATAAAGCACCATTTATACCATTTAGTAACACTCTTGCTTGTTGAGCAGCCACGGTTCGTGGTAGCGTTCTTGATGCAAGCAGCACAGTTTGTTGCAGAAAGATCACCTCTACATTGTGTAAGACCGTAAATCTTGTTAGAATCTTTACCAGCTATAGCTGTGTAGAATCCATTGTGAAGAGGTCCATTTGTTGCTAGTGAACTCAATAGATTGTTGAAATTAATTTGGTATTCATTCTCCAGGGTAGCATTATCAGGGCCTGAACACTCTGCTCCGCCATTCTGATTAGTGTCAGCAGAAAAACAGGAGCTAAATAGCAACATTAAAATTAACAAAAGAACTAACATCTCCATTCTTGTTGAGCCTAAACAGAATTTCTTAAGGAATGAAAAGGGAGAGAGGTCATCAATGTAGCAAAATACTTTAGTTATGTTAATAAAGATAAGATCATAGAAAAAAGAAACTATCAAATCTTTGGCATTTTGCTTTGCAAAAGGTAATCAAAGTCAACTGTATTGCTTGGATGGCAATCATTTTGAAGGTGAATATGCTAAGCACTAAAAAATTTAAAGTCAAGGAAATTAATCCTAGCTGGTCATACTCATGCCTCCAGATTTATATGCTTATTGCTTAGCATTATCAAATTTTATTTCCTTTGGTCTTCTTGTAGTTGTAATTAATTGGAACCCACTTGCTCAAATTATGCATATAAGACTTCAAACTAGTTACTTTTTGGTAAATGTCCTGGTTAAACCTATGATGCTATGGATAAATACAAAAAAGCAAGCAACCAAAAGACTAGAAGATAAACTTAACTTTAAAACCTACGACTAAAATATTTTATTTTCTTTTCATTTGAAATATAGCATAAAAGGATCAATTAATGAGAAGAAAGAAATCATATCTTAAAAAAGTTGCACAAGAATGATCGTAGGAGCACTTTTCCTTGCAGCATATTTTAATTCAAATTAAGTTTCAACAAACCCTTTTCATTTTTCAATTCATCAATAAAAAATAAACATGGCCCATGATTATTTTATTATTCTGACCATTGACTTTCAACTATTTAACGTATAAAAATGCATCAGGTTGTTTCAAAAGGGGACCATGTCAACATTTTATCTTCAATACTACACTTGAATCTTGATCATAGCCAAAAGGCGGACAAAGGAATGCCTGGCCTCATCTAGAGTGAGACCAGCAATAAGAAAATAAAATAATTGCACCCAAAAAAAAAAAATAATAACAATAATAAATTTAAAAGAAAAAGTTAAGGGTGTGGGCTTTTAGAGAATGCAATACCAGACCTTAACAGTAGAAAATGGGGTATACAATGTTCTAGATAGATTCCAAACTCAATAAATTTCTTGGCCCTTAAGATTAGTAAACAGCCATGTCCCAAAGCTATACAGTGTTCTGATTTCTTGATTTCTTTTCCCTCTTATTTATTTATTTTTTATTTATTTATCTTCTTAAAATTAATGGCTTTAAGCTTTGCTTTCAGGAAAAGAAGTTAAGAAGTATGGATGAAAAGATGAACCCAGAAAGTGGGGAAAATGGTGATTCTCAAATGTAGCTAAAGTGAGTGTAGTAATAAAAATTTATGGATTATGACAAGGATGCATCTCTTTCCTCGTTATCCAAAACTTACACATCCAATCATTCATCATATTTTTAGTATAGGGAGGCCTCAATTGCCTTTAACTTCAATGAAATTAGAACAAGGCTGACATATTAGTATAGAGGTACATGTAAAGTAGGTAAAAACATTTTCTTAATAATAAAAAGGGCAAGAAAAGAAAACACTGGTTTAAGTGGCTATTGACGAAGCAAAAGAATTACAATTTATAGAGCTAGCAACCGGAGCAGAAAAATGGCATATTGAGGTTTTTGTATTTTTCTTTAGGTTTTCGCCCAAGTTGGGTTTTTAAGTATTAACATTTGCTGTGTATAAATGAATGAAACCTGTAGTGTCCAGAATCATTTTTCAGAACCATGTTTCTCTATAAACAACTTCCCAAATCCCAAAAGGTCACATACAGTTGACAACTTCTTTGTACATACAAAAAAGAAAAAAGATTAATTATGTATAATGAAAGATTCCTCTAAACAAGATCTCGGAATTTTAATTCAAAATCGAGGAATAAAAGGAAATAGTGAAAGAGATTTCGGCTTGCAGCTCTTTGATTTTGCAGTTTTTCCAGTCCCAATGTTTTAGCTTCCGGAATCGATGGCTGGAGAACTAACAGGAACATTATCACTGGTATGATCATGCCAATTGCAGCTCTTTCGGGTGACAAGTTTGCAACGCCTGAATTTTTCTGATTCTATATGTGATCGTAGCTGAATTTTTCAGAATTCTCAAGCAATGAAAAGAAATTGTTTAACGAATCACATAACTCACCTTTCGAGTATTAAGAAAAAAGAAAAGAAAAAAAAATGAACTTCTATGTTAAACACTGTGAGCAATTTACTCAAAGAATTTTTTGGATTTCAAACACCATTAGCTAGAAAAATCTTGCAAAGAAATAATTCAAGTTGACGAACATTATCATCTATGAAAGTATCAGACATTTTAATTTCGGCAATATTTATGAGATAGATTATTAGAAATTAAAAGGAGGAATATATATTTGATGGGTTCCTTCTATTTGGACCTAAGTAGTGTCTTGGCCCAAAGCCCGTAGTACAATATCTTATCTAGGGTTTTCGACCTCGTTAAACCTTTGAACGGAGCAGAAGTACATAGACTCTCGATCCCTCTCACGTTTAGTTTTTCTTTTCTGTTTGGATTCACAGTATTCAATTGCTTCCTCTTTTCATTTTGTAATTGTGAAGCGTTGAGAGGTTTTGAGAATGGGGTCGCGGAAGCGATCGAGAAAAACAAGAGACAGTGATAGCGATTTGGAAGACTTGGATGATATGGAAAATGATAATTTGATGGTCAGTTGATGTTTGTTTTGGTTTATATATTGTTGAGTTGATGATATCAGGATTTTAATTATTCTGATTTTAACGATGCAGATGGAAGAAGAAATGAGTGACGATTATGACGATGACGATGAAGAAGAAGATGGAGAATCAGAGGAAGAGAAAGAGAATGATAAAGATGCTGAGTTGGAAGACCTTGAGAAAGACTATGAGAATCTTCGTAATGAAGAGCTGTAATGATAAGCTTCTATGTTTCTTACAATCTTAATCTGTTTGATAATTAAATGCACAAAGACAGACACATGATCGTGGACATGGTTACTAATCCTTCAGGGATATATTGAAGAATCTCAAACGCCATAAGGATGAAGATCTTCTTAAAGGTCAAGCAGTGAAGAACCAAAAGGTACAACAACTTTTCTTTTGGTTTCATTTAATAATTTGTACATGTTATGAATGCTCGATTGATTTATAGTTGTAAAGGTTGATAAACTGATGATGTTTCAATCTTTCTTAAAGGCTCTCTGGGACAAAACTCTTGAGTTTAGATTCTTACTTCAAAAAGCATTTTCGGGTGCAAATAGATTGCCACAGGTATGCTCTGAGTCTGCCCCTAAGTTTTTTTTCTTCTTCTTTTTCTAAATAATTAGTTTTGAGTGCATATGATCTAATTTTTAGGGGTTTTCTTCAGGAACCAGTTAGGTCTTCTTTTTGTGATTCAGATGAAGGGGTTAGGTCGGCTTATTCTGATCTGATTACCTCGTCCAGAAAAACTTTGGAATCTCTACTAGGATTACAAGAGGTACTATAGTTCTCATGAGCTTTTCATTGTGCTGCCTCATTATTGTTGTTAATCTGTTACCATACAATTTATTCTGTCTGCTTTTTTAGGCTTTGCTTGAGAAGAATCCATCAATTTCTCAATCTTTCGACAGTATGTAACAAGATGCTGTCCTTGTTTCAGTATTCTGCTGTTTGTGCTTATTGCATTGTTTCTTAATTTCTAGCTTATGTTAAAAGCCATTGCTGTAAATCATGTCTCTGTTCTCTTCATAAGGTAATTCTGCAAAGAAGCATTCAAAAGATTCTAAGAATTCAGATATGGAAACTGAGGAAGAGTGGTGGCGTATTTCTCAAATGCATAGCAGGTATTTGTTTCGTCTTTGCTGCATTCTTGTTTATCTGTTTGTGATCAGTGGGAGGTTTCTATTCTTCTTCCCTATCCCAATGGGGTGATTTTTACGGTAGCTTTCCCCTGTATTTATGTGAATAGACTGGCACTCCATGTGTCTTGTTGGATGCTTGTTGATATTATCATTTTCCCCCTTGGTGATTGTGCTTTGTTTTTGTAGAGAACCCAGGGGTCTTCTCTAATCTATTTTTGATGTGCGACTGTGCAAAAAATATCACTTAATATCAATTTTAAATACTAAATTGAAAGCAAAGTTAGAACTTGTTGACATTGTAGCTGTCATTTTAATATGTAATGCATGGATGAAAAGTGACACTTAAAATACTTTTATCTTGTAGAATAACTCCTTTCAGAGACAAATCAATTGATAAATGGCAGAGGAAAACCCGGGTGACAACTGGTGCTGCTGCTATTAAAAGCAAATTGCAAGCTTTTAACCAGGTCTGCTTTGGTATTAAACTGACATGCATTTGCAACTGTTATAAAGAAACTCACGGTTTTTTCTTTTCCAATTTACAGGATATCAGTGAACAAGTTGCTTCTTATATGAGGGATCCTAGTAGAATGACAAAGCAAATGCAGCTAAGCAGATCAACTGTTGGTGTATTTGGAACTGTTAAGTTAATCTGATACTACTTTCCAGCTCATTTTCTATAATAAAGCAAATTCATGGGATGAGGAGTTTGAGATTTCTTCAGTTATTCTTTTTATCCATTTCTCCTAATCACGTTGTACTGATTACTGGTATTACTATGGACAGGTTCTTGAGCAGCCAGGAATTACCAAGGGAGAGGTAATCCAGCTATGTATGCATAAGGGTTAATTAAAAAGATTCAAGTAAAATTCATCTAAGTTCACTAAGTTCAGGCATCCTATAGGGTCATGATTTGAGTTTGAACTTAAATCTATTGGGGGTGGGTGGTATCTATCTACTAATGTCCATATTGTATCTTCAGATTTGATGTCCGTGGAATTGTTTTCTTCTTACATGCATGTGTGTGTGCTCGTGTGTGTTATGCTAGTATATAGTGCTTTCCAGATGGAGTATTGGTATGAAAAGAATTTATTGTTTCAGTGCATCATCATTACAACTTGGTTCACATTATTTCTATGAATTTAACAAGAATTTAAGCCCTTTAACGTCCTGATTAGGAAGCAAGCCCTGATGGTGACCCTGAACTCCTTGACGACTCTGAATTTTATCAGCAGTTGCTGAAGGAATTTTTTGAGACGATCGACCCCTCATCTTCTGGTTAGTCTCTTATCCAACTTTATCTTTTTGTTTGTTGCGGATCTCACTCAACATATGGCTAGGGTCCATGGACAATCAACAATCTAACGATGATTACAAGGATTTATGATTTCCTTCATTTGAATTTGTATCTTGAATTTTTATTGCATTAATTGCTATGCCTACAATATATGTTTGATTCAACCTTATCTGTTGTCCGCAGAGACGGCCTTCTATGCTTTGAAAAAATTGCGAACTAAGAAGAGAAAGCTTGTTGATCGACGTGCCTCTAAGAGTCGTAAAATCAGGTATATATGCGGAAGAGCATTTTTTTTTTTCCCGTAATATATCTGGCCACTATCTTGTTTATTTTGTTCATCATTTTAGCCTACTTTATTTGATTTGATTATCATATTTATATCTTAAAAATAATGATCTTGCAGGTACAATGTCCATGAGAAGATAGTCAATTTCATGGCTCCTCGGCCCATGGACATTCCTCCTATGGCTCCTAAGTTATTTGAAAATTTGTTTGGACTTAAGACACAACGACTAGCTTCTGCAGTTTAATTTTGTACCAACTACAGTAGTATCTGATCTCGGTTTTATAGTAATTGGAGGTTTATCCGAGTTAAAATTCAAAGATCAGCAAGGATCACTTAATGAGAACAAAGAAATCGTATCTTAAAAAGTTGCACAATAATGATCATAAAGACCACTTTTCAGTTCTGCATATTTCGATACAAAGTAAGATTCAGCAGCCCTTTTTTTTTTTTCTTTCAATTCATCAAATTGAAAAAAGAAAAAGAGAAGAAGTCATAGCCCATGATTATTGTATTTTTCTGACCATTGATTTTCAGCTATTTAACTTATAAATAAGGATCAGGTTGTTTCAAAAACAAAAGACCATGTCAACATTTCATCTTGAATGCTACACTTTATCTTATCTTAAAGGCGGACAAAAGATGAGACCAGAAATAAGAAAATAAAGTATATATTACCACACTACAGTGTGCGACTGTTTTTCCTATATTATCCTGGTACCACCTATGTTAGGAAATAAAAAAATAAAAGTCACTTTCAGGGCATGAAGTTCTTGTTTCATTTGTCTCATATACAAGCAAATCAATATACACAGGATTGTGATTTACAAAGTTTGGGTTTTGTTTCATTACTTTAATAAAGGGAACTGTTGCTTTGCCCGGCCTTAACAAAAGGATCTTACAAAACCATCATGTCAATAATATGTGCCAGTCCCTTATCTTCTTCACTTTCGAATTGTGATTATTGAGTAATGTAATGTAACCTCCTTTTCTCTACAGCCATAAACATAATTGAGTAACGCGTATTTTAGGTTGGTTTATGTTATGATCAAGGGCCACGAAACACTTGTAGCATTATACATTTTATAGATTCAATCTGAGTTTGTCAGTTGGTCAGTTTCTCTTGCTGGGTTGGCATAAGCTCATGGGTTAAGAAGAATCAGTTAACCCATGAATTATACAAGTATAGAACATTATCAATGAAAAGAAAAAAACTTTATATTTCTCTCTTTTTATCTATTCTAATTTCTGTGTGTTCTCATTTCTTTCTTTCTCTTTCCCTCTCTTCCTGAATTATTACAGTATGGATGTGTTTTATTATGTCAATATCCGACATGAGACGATAATCTAATAAAATATTAATATGTGGAAAATAGGATAATCAGTGGTAGTTAATTTTTTTTTATTATTAGCAAAGAGTTAATAGGAATTTTTTTTTGAAATGTATTTTTTTTAATTTTTCATATATTAATTTTCTATTAAATTACCATGTTAGATATTGATATAAAATATCAGGCGGGTATCCCCCCTCAAAATTGCATGTAAAAAGAAAAACAAGTGTGCATGATGGGATGCTTTTGGAGTGATTGGCATTGGTCAATTTGCGTTTTGTTTAATTAATGGAGCATTACATAAATAATTATATAATGGGCATTCCAGTGAGTTGAAGAACTAAAATCGGTCCACTTGTTGTTGTCATGGGGTCATATCATCCTCGTCCTTTCCCTCTCTCTTTCCTTCTTTCTTCCTTCCCTTTCTTTTCTGTTAGAACCTGTTGAGACAGGAAACTTCCTGATGAATTTTCCATGTTTCTTTTTGGATCATTTGCACTTATTTGATACGTATTAATCATACAGGGAACACATAATACCATGTTTCTTTTCCCTTTTGATAATTCACTAATGACACATACAAATGCAACTTCATGTAACATATTTCCAAATTCAACACAGTTCTCTTGAATTTATTTCTCTTCCAGATCTTGGTTTCTTGTGCACATGCATATGATTACAAAATGTAACAAACTTTTTGTTTTCGATGGGTTCAATTAAGACTTAAGCTTTGTATTAGACGATGGACAATTTGATTAAACAATATAAAAACTAATTAAAGAACAAAAGAGTGGATAAAGGTGAGAAATTAAAAAATTCAAGCTCCTTCTGCTCCACCCTAATCTACATCCATATAACACTACGCATATAAAATCTTCAGCTCCAATTCGGACAAGATGACTTAATTCGGGACATGCCACAGCCAGAATATAAAAAACAGAAAATGTTGTGTAATCAGATATGGACTCATTTTTGCATACCCTGAAAAACAAATCATTCTCAAGTTGAACTTAAAAACTGCCAATTCTTAACTTAAGATAAACATATTATGTTTGTTATTGGGCTAATAGATATGCCTTTATCTCATGCAGAAAATTAGATATTTAAAACCCTAAAATAAGTGAATTCCCTCTTGCCCTTTAGAAAATTCTGAAAGTAACAATCATGCATATTGGATGTACCACTGAATTTAAAACGCAAAGTTAAAGATATCATTGTTTAATACCCATTTCTACTACAAATTTTTCATTCTTTAAAAATCAAGGATTGAGATTGTAAATGATGTATAGATAATATTTAATTTTCATTACTATAAAAGAATACAAATTCCTCCTACTTAAGGATGTATCTGTCACTTGTCTGGAAGCAGAGTTTGTTTACTTCTTGAGTGTGTATGTGTGTACTTCTTTTCTCTAATGTGTACTTGTGTTATCAATGGTTTTATTTAATTCAAAAAACAAAAATATACCTTCTTATTTTGTTTTTAGACTATTCTTAATTAAATAGAAAAGGACTCTGTCTTTGAATATGTTAAGATTGTTTTCAATTTATACATTTGGCTTGAGATTTTGAACTGGAAATATAAAATTTTAGAATAACACATGGTTAGAACTTGTGTTAAATTCTCACTAATTACTTTTCAAACTCATTACAGGTTTGTTACAGATCCTAAGTTATAGTTAAATTCTAATACCCAAAAGCAATATTAAGAATTTAAATGTCCACAACACCAAATGGGTTCAATTCAATCCCATTTTCTGATATTTCAGATTCTGGCTTCCAAATAAGCCAACACAAAATAAGTGTAAATCTGTAATCACCGGTAGCTTGGTGCCCAGTGGAATTTGGTATTAGCAGAAAAATTAATTTAAAACAACAATTTTTACTATTTGGTGTTTCCTACTTGCCTTTCTCTTGTCTTTTTCTTCACCAATGCCATGTTGTAGCAGATCCTTCTTCTTCATATAAAGACACTTATGCAGCTGAATTTTGACAGACCATCAAAAACCTTAAGCAAATGGCAACTCTCAATAACCTAGCATTCACTCTTTCCCTCACTGTTTTGATCTCTTTTTACCGATCCAATGCTGAACAAACTCAATCCATAGCCAGATTTCTTGAAACTGATCAATATCTTAACGAAACTGGTCACTGGAGGAATTATCTGATTCAATCCCAAGAACCAATGCTGAAACTGGCATCACCTATGGTGTTATCAGGAGTTTTATGCTTCATAGCTGCTTCTATATCCAGTGCAGGCGGCATTGGTGGTGGAGGTTTGTTTGTTCCTATATTGACAATTGTGGCAGGTCTAGACCTGAAAACAGCTTCAAGTTTTTCAGCTTTTATGGTCACTGGTGGCTCTATTGCTAATGTTCTATGTAACTTGTTTAGTCCCAAATTTGGAGGCAAGGCTTTGATTGATTATGATATTGCACTTCTATCAGAACCTTGTATGCTTTTAGGAGTTAGTGTTGGCGTGATTTGTAATTTGATTTTCCCAGAATGGCTGATCACAGTTTTATTTGTTCTATTTCTTGTTTGGTCTACTTTCAAGACTTGTAAGAATGCGGTTGCGCACTGGAATTTAGAATCAGAAGAAGTGAAGAGAAATGGTCATGGAAATCTCGAAAATGGGCGTGTTAAGGACAGGTCTAGTATTGGAAATGAAGAAATCAAGATTATCAAAGAGCCTCTTATGGGTATAGAAATGGAAAACAGAATGAGTTTTACATGGGAGAAATTGGGGGTTTTAGTTTTGATTTGGTTATCTTTCTCATTCCTATATTTGCTTCGTGGGAATCGCTATGGAGAGGTATGTATTTTTTCTGGATTTTCAATTTCTTTTTACGTATTCCAGTTATGTTTTATTAAATTAAAAACTTTAATTTAGTGATTAATTTCGTTATTCTTTTTAAGATTTTATGTTAAGTTCATCTTCTGGATAATATCAATAAATTTGGCTGTGGTATCAGGGTCACATATTAAACAAAAAGACCTGTCACATGCTTCATAAAACAGAAAAGCTGAACATAAATGTAAACTTCCATTTGTATTGTGCTCTTCTAAGATGCAGACTTGCCTTTGTACTGGACCAGTGGAATCATGGGGTTAGAAAGTGGGACCAGAAATGGTGGTTGAACACATTCGGCAGCCACTACTTAAAAATTCTGCCTTTTGAGAGAACGAGAGGACTTTTGCATAAGCCACTTGCTAGTCCAAATTCCTTTTGCTCCTGTAAACATTAATCTTTATGAACCTTGATTCAGGATTTTTGGATAAGTCCAGGCTAAATTTCAAATAGCAAATATCTCTCTCTTTATTCAGAATTGGAATAGGTGAAGCTTATATCCTTTAATTTGGATTTCCCAAGACAGAAATCTCAGAATCCTAGGAATAGGTAAACTACGTAGTTTTTGTGCTAAACCCTGTAATGCTGACAGACAACTAGCATTAATTTCAGCTATTCATTTCATTTGCGATGAATTTTACATAAAGTGGCAACTTCGAATCCAATGATTAGGAAGAAACGAAAAGATGTTCAGACTCAGCTTAAGGTGACGTTTCATGTCAGTACATAGTCGCTTTCATTTACATTTCGGAGTTTCTGACAATTCAAAATATGAACAGGGAATTGCACCATTGAAGCCATGTGGAGTAGGATATTGGGTTGTCTCATCACTTCAAATCCCTCTTGCAATAATTTTCACAGCATGGATCCTGCTGAAGAAACGGCACTACCAAAATCAAACTGCAAACCTTCAGGTGCTCTACATTTCCAAAATATGCACACACATATAAACAAGTCACTTGAATTTACTAGTTTGGTCTTGTTCATTTTTATATTTAATGGTAAACTAAGTCAATTCTTTACCTCAAACTTCGAAGTTGTTTGTGAAGGACATCGATGACTCAATGGAAGGCAGAGCACCAAACAAGCTCACTTTCCCAATAATGGCACTTTTAGCAGGGATATTAGGTGGAGTTTTTGGTATTGGAGGTGGAATGCTTATCAGCCCTCTTCTTCTTCATGTAGGGATACCACCTGAGGTAAATTTTCTTATCATTTCTTTGCTACATCGTTTCTTCTCAATCTTCATGATCTAAATTTGATAACATGGGTTTTATCTTATTGTCTAGGTAACTGCAGCAACTTGTTCTTTTATGGTTTTCTTTTCATCTACCATGTCAGCATTTCAGTATTTATTATCTGGTATGGAGCACACAGACACAGCCCTTATGTTTGCCAGCATATGTTTTGTTGCTTCACTTGTTGGATTGCTAGTAGTTCAGAGAATCATACAAGATTATGGCAGGGCTTCCATAATTGTGTTCTCAGTTAGTATTGTGATGGCTTTGAGCACAGTTCTTATAACCAGCTTTGGAACTATTGATGTCTGGAGAAATTATGAATCTGGGACTAACATGGGCTTCAAACTTCCATGTTGAAAAGAAAAAGGGACAAGATTAGCTATAAACGAACTAAATGTTAAGTGCGAGTAGAAATGCCTCTCATTTATGAAGGGAGCAAGAGCAAGAGCATCACATCAGGCTGGTAGGTTATTAGAAGCAGAACAGCAGGTTTTCCACTTGGCTCTAATGCCTCAGTGAGACCCAGTAGACAAAAGGATATAGTCAAGGAAATCCCTAGTATATTGTTCTTCGAAGAGGGTAGTGGATATGAATTGTACTTTCAAGCATGCAAACAAAATATTACTAATTTGTTAATTGATGTTCCCCAATTTCTGCACACAGCCATATTCCTGCAATGAAAACAGCAGGTATAGTAGTTAAAAAGAACAATAAAAAAAAAAAATCAACCATTGCCATATGCGAGAGGCCGAGAAACAAAACAAACTCTGAAAGATAAAAACAGTATAATAAATTACCCAATATCGTTAATGAAAACCAGGAGACTGTTGCCGCAGATTTGAGCCAAGAGATTAAGGGTACAGCCAGAGCAAGCAGAAGGCTGTTGGTGGTCTGAATTGATGGAAATTCATGTGATTGTAGAGCTTTGAATTTAAACCTGAACTGTTATAATCTTATCTTTCATCTTCAGAAATTTAGATTGCTTGGATGTCTTTAATCATCAATCAGTAGGAAGAATGTAAAAACTGCCAAATAGTATAAGTGAGAATTCTAAGTTGTCCCTATAATTGATGGGTTCTCCAAATTTCCCATCAAAGAATTACACTGATTTTCTACTCTTACACCCTTCAACTTACACCGCCAGAACGAGACGAGAATTAAACCTCTAATACGGGGGGGGGGGGCCTGAGATGGCTTCTGCTTGTTAAGGGAACGCAGACCCAAAACTCATACTTGCAAACTTAAGCAGCTGGAGAACGAAGAACAGGATCCTGGGACGTATCAACAGTAGCAGGAGGCATAAGCTGCCACATGGGGACTCCAGGATAGCCAACAATAGGTACCAGCTTGCTACCAATAACTTGACTTGGAGAAGAAAATGGGGCTGGGATGGCGGGAAGATGAGGCAGGAATCTCGCTGAAGCACTCAAAGCGTTTACTTGACGCTCAATGCTCTCTTTCTCTGTTTTTAGCCTCTGCTTCTCATCACGGAGCTCATTCTTCTCAACCTGCAAATACAAAGATCACCCAATATAACTGACGAGTGCGGCAAGTTAAGAATCCAGTGAATAAAAGTCCGTGAATACCTTCAATTCATTGACCTTCTCCTGCAGATTCTCATTCGACTCCTTCAGCTTCTGAGCTTCAGCCCTAAGCTGATTTACCATTTTCATAGCATCAGCCAAAATAACAGATTTGTCCATTTTAGGAGGTCTCCCGGGATCCAGAAGTGCACCTAATTCCATAAACCTGAACATACCGAACTAGAAATATGAGCTATACATAAAAATATGCATATATATATAGAGAGAGAGAGAGAAGATTTAAAGCACTAAAACATGCCTGTCATTCAGTTTATCCCTTCGCATTTTCTCTCTACATGCTTTAGAACCAAGCCCACTGCATGATCCAGGCCTAACGCTGTCACATACATCATTAAGATAAGAAAATCATAAGAAAAGAAAGAAAAATTAGCGGAAGCAATGAAATTTGAAGCAGCAACTATATACCAGTGCTGTTAGAGCAATTTAACTGAAAATCCCGGAATCAATGAATGCAATGAAATATGATAAAAATAAATATAATGAAGATATATTAAGATATTGTTTCTGATTTGTTAAGTATAAAAAGGATGAAAATGAGCAACAGGGTACCGTTTTCGAGATCCATTGTCCCTAAGACACTGGGAACTCCCAAGCGAATCATCAAATTCCACACTGAAAAGAAAAATTAAAACAAAGAAGCATGTCAGTCAAACAAAGTTGATTCATCTACATCAAAAATAAAACGAAAATGAGAACGAAAACTCAAAATTTACGCAACACAGAGTGGAGAGTGTGCAAATAAGACAGAGGCTCTAAACCTCCAATCAGCTTACCATTTGTATGTGAAGTTTGGCAGAGACTCTGATGAAAGTGTTTCTAGTTTACCATTATAACATCGAAAATGAACGTGTCCTAAGTAATATAATTCAATCTTATCAAAAGCTCTTTTAGCCCAATAATAATATTACTTAGCGGAAAAGTATGTTAGCCACCTTTACCTGAGAGAAGGAGAAGACCAAAGTGGGTCAAGAGACGGAAGGTCACCACCAGGAACAGGAATATCTTCTATCAATCCATAATCAAAAGCCCAATTAGCATTATCACTTGGGGAAACCATCTCCACCGTTTACTCGCCGGAATTTCAAGACTTCCGGCTTATACTGTGTGATGCCGTGTCTGCGGGAAAGAAAAAAACAAGATGATAATAACGCGAGTGAACTAGGTTTAGTTGGTTAAGATAGGCAACGAAAAGGCAAAAAGGGGCAGAGAGGACAACAATTGGCAGTAAATGAGCAGCGTCGTAGTCCCAACCACCACCACAAGAAAATGGCAAAAGGAAAGTGGGAAAATCGTTAACAGAAATACAGCGACCACAGGAGGGAAAAGAGAGAAAAGTATCCATTGATTAATTGGGCTTTCTGGGCTTCTGTTTCTATGTTTGGACTTTCCAACTATTTTGGGCTAGTTTTGTTTTGAAAGATGAATGACCTTCAACACCAACATCAACATCGGCCAGTAACCCAATCAATCATAAATTTATTTATATTTTTATATTATATTACGAAAAGCATGCACAATAAAATTGATGTAGGGTATAAATTGGAAATGGAAAATGCAGATAAGGGCATCCAAACAACAGACGCAAAGAAACATTGGTCATGAAACGGCAAGCTCTCTTGACCTTTACTAGTACTAGTTGCTGCTTTATTGCCACAGCCACAAGCTCTGTTTTCAAATTGGATCAGCAGAATCTGGAGTCTAAGCTGGAGTTAATGGGGGATTTGGCATTCGCATTCGCTCATGTGGAACAAGGCTGAAGATAAAGCCGAATACTCTTAAGAGGGAAAAAAAAGGCTATTAGATGAACTTAGTCCGAGTGAATGACACTTATGGACCCAAACTCTTAATCAGATAAATTAACACAACCAAGAAATAAAAAAAGAAAAGCGCTGCAGAAGATCTCACTCACAAACCACCCAATACCAATTAAGACGTGCATCTGTTTCAAGGGTTGTTCCACCATAACCACATAATTTTTCATTTTCAGAGAAATATACAGAAGATCTTTCATTTATATATATACGACTAGGCTACATATACACGAACTGACTGCACAAAACCATCAATCCTTTTCCTTATCTCCTCCGGATTGGCTCCCACTACCTTGTCAACTTGCGCACCATTCTTCATCAGCACAAATGTAGGCATCGCCTTTACCTCCATCTTGCCAGCTACCTCCTATAATAACATCAGCATATAACCATTACTTAAAAAGGAGAATATATATTAAAGACAGTTGCATCAACCATAATCTATCAAAACATGGACTTGTCAATTTTTGGCATCATCTAAATATCCACACACGCAAGTACATCATCGGAATAAATATCTAATATCTACTATCTCGACCACCGACATTTCTTTTGCTGTAATCTACATACTAGGCAGTTGACAGATCAAAGTTGCTCCCATTTTGCAAAAAGATCACATCAACTTCGAATCTATAATCTACAGCTTTTTCTCATCTAATCGACATGGTGACCGGGAAGAACATAGGTCTCATAGCATCTGGATTCAGCGAAGGCCCAAGTCACCTAATATTTATCAAAAGTGGATGTTGGAACACCCCATTTTAGAATATGAAAGTTCATGCTCAGACCAAGAAGTTACCGCAACAATGGGCATCAGCTACCCTAATACTTGTAATGTCAGTTAGAGCAGCAGTTAGAGCTGGAACCGCAAATCTACTTGAAAACCTTCCTTGCTTAACAAGTGATCATCCAACTATAATCATCTTTGGCATATATGAGACAATTGGAATGATCATCAACTGAAGTCCATTTACATTCTTGTGGTTACATGATTATGGGAAGTATAGAATCATGCCTTACATACTAATCATTATCTGTACTTATCTAAGAAGAAAAAATCAGACCTATCAAACACCAGCACACCTTTTTCTCTAGCGGACCTAAAGAATTAGAGCCCAGTATAAGAAAACTGATAGATGAGTTAGCTATGCTACAATATTCCTAGTGTTATACATCATGATTTGGTGATGTGTTTTCAAATGACTATCCTTGACCTCACAAAAGCTAATCTAACTGGCACATACCAAAACAAAATAAGTCAAATAATAACTTCTAAATTGCACTTGCAGTACTAGTTCCGAAAAGCATCATTTTGCAATTAAGTGTACAGACACGTATTAGTATCATTTGAATTTAATTACCTTGACATCATCTACATCGACAGTAAGAAACAGAGCATCTGGATTAGCTGAGGCCACTTCCTCGAAAAAAGGGTTCATGGCCAGCGAGGGAATACACCACGAAGCAGTAAAGTGCACAACAATCTACCAATATGTCAAAAAAAAAATCAGGATAAATAAACCAAATATTTTACACAAGTGATAGTTCTATTACAGACCCTCCCAACTCACCATAAGAAATAAAAAAGCCCAATGATGGTCTAGATTTTTACTCTAACAAGTTATATTTTGAACTAAGAAAAGACTTTGAATTGAACCCTTCAATCAAAAATAGAAAAATCAATTGTGTTTGATTACAGAAATTTCCAGATTTCAAACATAAAATCCCCAAGATTATAATTTTGTGGAAAATAATAAATAAGAACTTACAGGGCAACCTTGATTGGTGGCTTGAGTAACATAAAAGTCCCAGGATTCTACTGAATCAACCTTCACAACTCTCGACTTAGGTTGCTGGTCTTGGCTCTCCATATCCCTTTGCTACCTTGTTCTTATTCTCTGCTAATTCTTTACCTACTTCTTCACTTGGCTATTGAGTTTTGACTATTGCTATTGTTATAATAAGAGTGCGGGCAATACAGTTTCCTTTTCTCGTTTCATACAGATACCAGAGGACAAGACAGAAGTAATTAACCAAAATATGAATAGCTTGTAGTTGGACCCACTTGTCCCCAATGTCGTTTTCCTTTTTTCTTTTTTTTCTTTTTTCTGGACGCCCTTATCTTCTTCTGTATCTTTATCCTAACCCACATTTATTTGGAAGATTCGATAAGTGTGAATATTGCAAAGCTGGCAGCTTTTTTCAACCTTTACAATGAAGAAGTTAGGTTTTTCTTTTTTGCATAATCAAGATAATTTTATCAGTTTGTGGGTTTCTTTTACTTGCGGTCAAGATTGGAGGATTGTTCCCATAAGAACTCGCATTGTATTCGTAAACAACTTTTGCAGTGATTATTTATGTACTTTTGTCGCATGATGATCGTGGGTGCGCCAATATTGCAGTCACTAATTTTTCTATTACTAAATATTTTATCTTATATTATTTAATTAATTATTTTTATGTAAATTATTATTTAATATGATTAGTTTCACCGCATATATTTACATTTATAAATAGTATAATAGATAAAATCTACTTTAAAACCTCTCAAATTTAAGCTACATTTTATATTCAAAAATTAAACTTAAAAAAAGATCCGATTTAATTACAAATTATTAGTTAATTGTTTAAAAAGAATTTAATAAAACACTAAAGAGAAAACACCAAGACCACATAATTTTTCAGAAATTGGATGGGGTTCTTAAACACTATTTATTACAAACAAAAACCTGTCCCTAGGAATAATCCTGATGAAACAATATCTGTACAGAATTGAAAAATCATCAATGCTAAAATGAACAAATTACGCTGTTGCTTCAGAATATAGGTGGCAAATCTCATACAACGGGAAAATACACCAATTTATAAACTCAAGCTATTAGAACAGTACAGCTCTTTCCCTGTCACTTGTGTTCACCAATTGGTGAACAGTTTCAGTTGCTAAAACAAGTCCTAAACTAAGCATACAAATTAGTAGGCTCACACAGCACTTCATTATCATTATACAAACGCACATTCTACAAACAAACCCTAAGGAACGACGACCCTCCTTATAGATAACAGTTGCTTCGTAGCAAATTAATTGTGTCGAGATGCACAACAAAAAAATAAATCAGAATTAACCATAGCTCAAGCGGGAATCGACAGGTCGTACAGTGGTCTGTCTTCGAGGAATTCCAATTTCACAAGCATTAACTCTAGCGGCAAACCGTAAAGAACACAGTGATTCACCAACTGAAGTGGGGTCTGGTGAAATATTGACAAACATCAAAGTTTTTGAATCCCCACCTAGACAAGGCTGTTCATAGCATGAATCAAATTAGAGCAACATCCAATAATCTAAGACCATATATAATGGTTGGAAAAAAAACACGGAAGCTGCTGTTGTATTCTTGTCCTCAATAATTATTGTTGAATGAACAGTATTGCCAGGAAGTTGCAAAGTTTACAGAACCAGTTTTTACCTGGAGAAGATATGTCAATTTGGAGTTCCTAAAGGGAACATGATCTTCCTTCTTCGCCAATGCAAAAATTACATCGCTCAAACATGACAAACTTTTATTGATGGCCTGTTTACATGGAAAAGTTAGAGGAAAACTGCATAACCAACTTTCTACTAGAGACCTTCGAGGACAAATACCTGAGTTTCCTTCAACCTATCCCCAGTTGCTCCACTTCTTGAGAGTCGCTCACTTCCAGCAAGATCAATGAGATTTAAAACACCTTGTACTTGTTGTTCGGTGTTCTAGCAAATATAAGAAAGAGAATATACAAATTAGAAATTCCAAACCCCAGGCATAAGCACAAAGGTTAGGACATTACAAACCTCATTCACCCCAGAGATACGTAATGTAAACACGAAATGACTTCTGGATGACTGCTCGTTCATTTGTGTCTTACCTACAGACCTGAAGAAAATATAGCAGCAAATTATACTAAACTGAACTGCATAAAATTATATGGTTAATTGAAATAAATCCATAACCTTTGATATCAAACATGTTTTACATTACAAATGCAACTTAGCTAACATTTTTACCAAAGATGTGTATCATACAACGAAAACGACCAGCAAATTTTGTGCATTATGTTATTACCTGCTTTGTGCAGCTTGTCGTAGAAGAGAGGAAATCTCTTGGATGCTACTGACATCAATAATTGTCAAATCAGTGACATGCGTATTGCCATTTGCATCATGTTTTATAGTATACTGCTTCCCAGCATTTTCTGTACCACTTGATCTATTTGTTGACAATAGATCACGAATGTTTTCATTGTAAATCTCCAACATTGAAGCCTATAATTATTTGACAAGCATAGTTGTTAGAGTAGTTGGTCAAAGGTAACATATATAAAAACTCAAATTCTATTCGGGATTACCTGCATTTTATACTTCCAACCCTGTGCTAAAAGAGACTGGCTAATTTGAAATATCTGCTCTAGAGAACGTGGTATTAGCCCTTTCTGTTCTGGAGCCTCTGTCTTGCCCATCATTGTGTAAGTTTTTCCTGACCCAGTTTGACCATAAGCAAAAATGCAGACCTACAAAAGGCAGAACACCAGTCATGCGCAACTCTACTAAGGCAAGACAGCACACAGCAAGCTTTTATTCACATGTACTCTGGTAAATGGCTAAGTGACCACAGACAACAACCATGATAAAAATTTTGACATACATGTTTTGAAAATCTAAAACATATGACACATTTATCATAATAACTCCATATCAGTCCATTTCCAATAGATACAATTGCTGTAAACCACTTCTTATCTCTTTTTAACCACACTTATATTCAGCTTCCAAATCGAATGAGGTCAAGATTTTGAACTACAAACGCCATCAAATAATAAGTAGAAAGAAAGATTGCAGGCACCAAAGAGCGACCTTGTAACCATCAAGAGCACTCTGTACCAATTGAGAGATTTCCACAAAAACATCTTGCTGACAAGCATCATGACTAAACACTTTGTCGAACGTGAAAGGATATTTCTGCCCTGTTTAGAATAAAATAGTGTTAGACAAGCAAATAAC
This sequence comes from Ricinus communis, assembly GCF_019578655.1. Taxonomy (NCBI): domain Eukaryota; kingdom Viridiplantae; phylum Streptophyta; class Magnoliopsida; order Malpighiales; family Euphorbiaceae; genus Ricinus; species Ricinus communis. The sequence continues at coordinate 31,039,678 of NC_063260.1, read as the reverse complement.
AAACTTTTGCTTGTGCAACCAACAAAAAGAAAAATATCTTCAACGCAATTAATTAAAAACTGATTAGGATCAGTAGTAAGAGAACAATTTTTACCACTTTGTATCAAGTCTATTCCCCGACCAAGTGTTTCTAAGGATGCAGGATAGGAAATGACTGGCGCTTCTGTTACAACACCATCATCTGGTAACAAGGGTCGCACTCGACAGAACACACGAATATTCCCCTTTAATTCCTGTAATATAATACAGGACATTTGATTAACATTTAAAGTTCTATATTTACTACCATCTAAAACATGGTGTAAAGTTAATAACTAAAGGGGAAAATGAGCATTACCAGAATAGTGTTATGTAACCTTTTCCTTAATTTCTCTCCTTCAATTAATTGATGTTCTGCATCCGCCAGGCGCTCCTGTAGCTCTTGTATGATTCTTCTCTGTTCCTCAAATTCTGTCCTTGTTTCTGATGCAGTTAAATTTGAAATCTAAAGAAACCAAACAATCACCAATAATTCATTAGGAAAACCCAGAACAGCTTCGCCGCATAACTCAGAACTTTAAATGGTGCACTGTGTAAACTACCTTTAACTTTTCATTAGCAGCAGTTAGCTGATGCTCTAACAGATGCATCCGCTCTCTTTGAGCAGAACATGTATCCTGCAGCAGAAAAATCCAGTCTCAGAAAATTGGCTGACTTATGTGTGTGTGTGACCTTGGGAAGTGGTTTGAGCAGACCTCCAAAGATTTTGATTTTGCCATCAAATTATCTATCTCGGCAAAAGATTTGCCTGTACTTTCTTTGTATTTCATTACTTCAGCACTGAAAGCTTGCACCTGTGCTATTTGGCGATCGCGGTCATCTCTCACTTGCTGCAATTCCCCTCGAAGACATTTAACTTCATTAAGTAATGATTCTTTCTGATTCATAGCCTCATCTTGGGAAGCCTGAAAAGTAGGAATGAGAAGGGAGACTCCAGTTACGATACTAGCATACTGCAATACAATGAATCGAGTGGCAAACAAGTATCATTCCAGGCTATTAGCTGAATCCCAAACTAAAAAAACTTACTCTGGATGATGTTAATTGATCTTGCAATGAGTTATAGTGGCCCCTTAAAGTACTAAGATTCTCCACTATAGTCGCCTTCTCTTTTTCTACTCGTTTGAGCATTTCACGAGCAGTTTCGAGTTCACCGTGCAGTTTGCCATTGTACTGTTGTAGGCTCAGGTTGTATTCTTGCAATCGCTTGTACATATCATCAAGTGAAGTAGCCTGCAAATTTGGACAAATCAATTGGTCACGCGGAACATCTGGAGGAAAAAGAACATGTTTCTTAGGTAGTAAAATGTTTGTTAAGTTACATTCAGCCAATCAGATATTAAAGAACTTAAAATCAAAATGCAAAAGCCCTAAAAGACAACTTAGATATTACCCTCTGATTGGCTGCTAATATATCCTGCTGAGCTTTTTCAAGCTCTTTCGAAAGAGAAGCCTGCAAAGTTTCTAGAGTAATCCGAGCTTCCTTTTCTCTTCTATGACAGTCAATTGCATCCTAGTTATCAAAACCACAAAATCAAAATTAAAAAACAGAAATAAAACAGCAAGCATCACACGGGATAACACAATCCAATGGGATTCGCAGTGTTACCATTTTTTCTGATTCTTCATTTGTAAGTTTCTCCTGCAAAGAACTGTTCTCGCCCCTCAATTCTGAAATAATTGCATTACATTTCTCCTCCTTGTCTTTCATCTCCACCTCTAAATCACACAAATAAACCTATATTACCAAGATTTTATATCTCGCGCAAATAATTGATTGCATATCATAACAATGTAAGGTCAAAAGTATTTTTTATAAGCAGAATACAAGCAAGGAAATAAGTCAAGTTGTCAAGTAAATAATTATTAAATTAACCTCAATTGAAAAACAAAACTTACCCATATCAGCACATTTCTTCTCAGAAGAATCCAGAGCAGCTCGAAGCTTCCCTTGCTCATCAAGATGAGCTTCATCTCTTTTCTGGAACCATTTGATGCAAACTTTAAGCCTATTATTAAGTTCATTCACTACTTCCATATTTCCCTGCCAAAAAATACCAAACTTTGAATAAAACTAACCAAACAAACACACTGTAATTAAACAGATAGCAATATATCAAATTAGAAAAAATAACCTTGTGATCAAATTTCTTCATCTTGGGCCTCTCATTAACCAATGCGTCCACTTCCTCTTTTGAGAATTCAATGGACTCACACTCTGAAGCCTCAGTGCTACCCGTATCACTACCAGGTGCTGCTGTAACATCCTGCCGTTTGTTAACTGAACCAAACGGTTTCCGGTCAGTTGCACCAATTCTTCCAGCACCAATCCTTCTACGCTTATCTAATGGAACACCGCCGCCGCCACCAGCACCACCACCGTCCTTCTATAAAACCAATTATTAACTTATAGTTTTAAAAGAATGAATTTTCAGATCCAAAACGACAATTAGAAAATAAAATCAATATAAGACTTACAGTGGAAGGACTTCGAGGAGGTCTGTTCTGGTTTCTGGAAGACATCATCATCTAAATTCACCCTTGAGGAAACACTAAGCCCTAACTCTAAAACGGGCGGCAGTTGCTGAGGTTTTAATTGGAGCCGCTGATTTACTTGATGAACGGCGGTGATGTGTAGATATTCAAAATCTGTGGAGAGAGAGAGAGAGAGAGAGCCGAAGTGGTTTGAGCGGAGAGTGAAATTTGAATTGATTTGAATTTGGAAAGATCCGGCGCTACTATTTTCAATGATTGGGCCCCTCATTTAAATGTTAACGTTGCAATGATCCTGGGCCCAACTGGATCGGGTTTAAATTTAAATTTGAATGGGCTCAGCCCAATTCTGGGGATTCAAATGCATCACAACAATGGTATGGTGTCTGAGCATGAATTAAATAGAATTGAAAGGTAAAAGAAAGCTAGTTTACCAACATTTATCCAACAACTCAAATAATAAACAAACAAATAAATGTCTATAATTTTATTTGATAGTTTTTAATGCCATTTTAATTCGCACATGCCATTTTCTTATGGCCTTTTATATTCTTATTGTGTAACTAAGCTTGCATCTTTTTTTGAATCAGAAGAAATTCATTTTATTAATAGTAAAAAGTAGTTTTAACCATTGTTTTGTTTTTATTGCTGTGGAATCTAAAATGTGGATATCCCTCCCAGAATGCACCTGTCATGTACAATCATGTTTAAGATTTTGCCTGCCTTGCAAAATACTTTTGACATGCTTGCCAGGCATTTAAATGACGACTTGCCTCAAGAAAATTGTAATGTGGAAAATATCTTCCCTTCAGGGTTCGGGTCAGAAGAAGACTAGAGAGATTTTGGAGAAAATGCCATCCTTGTGTTTGCTAATAGTGCTAGATTGAACTCTTCCAAACATCTAAGCATAAAGGAAACCATAGAGCAGTCCAAATTGTTGGAGTAACACTTTTGATTAACACCTTAATTAACTGCTCTTTTTACCCCTCTGATGAAGTTAATATTGTAATTAGTTTCATTTTTATCACAATTTTTTTTTTCTATCATTCAACTTTAATTATGTTTCAATTTTTAATTTATTTTATTTTTACCATTCAATTTTAGTTATGCTTCAATTTAATTACTCTATAAATAAAAAATTAACGTGTGGCATAAATAGCCAATAAAATAGAGTGATTAAAAGAGAAAAATACAACATATCAATTTGTTATTGATAGGGTAACTAAATTATAATCAAAATTATATTAAATAATTAAAATAAAATAAATTTAAATAATCATATAACTAAAATGAAACTAAATTTAAAATTTAGTAATTATTTATATTATTATATAAATAAAAAAAAAAAAAAAAAAACAAGGTCCGCACCTTAAATTTCGACATCAAAGCTAGTAAATCGATATATCTATCAAGATGCCTGTACAGTTCACGCCCAACCTCTCTACCCATCCCTTTCTACAATTGCAGGGTGTTGATGGCTTCTTTGACATTGACTTCTTGTACACTTTCTCAACAATAATCTGAAATTAGCTTATTAATTGCACCATCTTTACTTGGAAAAATAAAAAGGAATCTTCCCTAAATTAGAGATGAAAAATTTATGGAATCCTTTTAGAAATTTTGACCCCTCCAACCAAATTTTTTTAATCAACCTTATTGGCAGATTAGAGAACTCTTCTACGCATGGCAATAAAAGATCATTCTCAATCCCCTAAATAGCTTAAAAATATATTGCAAAGTAACTTAAAGGCCATTAGAAAGGGAATTACATTATTCATCTTATCCAAACTCAAATTTTCCATGATTTCCTTTATAAGATCTCATTCGGTTTGCTTATATTGAGCTTGAGGACATCTCACACTTTATAATGTTTCCTTTAATGTTCAAGTTATGGGTAATCCTATGACCAATTAAAATATTATCTAAATTGCACCTCTCTTTTATAAACACGCTTTGATTTTCACTAATTATAGAAGGAATGATTTTTAATTGGGTGGAAATTTCCTATGGATTAAAGGTTGAGAGTTGTTGGTATCAGAATGATAGAGAACATCGCCCTCCTTACATCATCTACCATCACCTTTTTAATAAGGTGGATATTCATATTAGCACCCAATATCTTATTAATACCCCTAAGCATCCTGTCAACATTACAGAGTTTGCTCGATTGGTAGTTAGCTTGAAAATAGTAGACAACAATGGAGGTAATGTACTCATTAGTAGTATCCCACTACTTGTTATCATCTTATAGTCTTATAAATTTATGTCGCCTCCTTTATACCACATGGGTATGAAGATATGCAGTATTTTGATCGCCATATCTCATCCAATTTTGTTGGGCATTCTAGTTCAAATATTTTACCTCTTTTGAACGCTCTCCTTCTAAGCATCGAATCTTAGCTCCTTTCCAATCACCTAATTGATTCTAGCATTCAATTTTCTACCGTTACACCAAGTCACCAATCTCTATATGCATCATTTATGCTCGTTATGAACTCTATACATGGCAGACCATCTAAGCCCTTTCAATCATGTCTTTAGTATGTCTCACCCATATCTTGTCATACTGAAATAACTTTTTATAAAAAATTCTTGTTGGACTAGAGTACATTAATTCCTCGAATAAAGATGTTTTGATTATCTAAGCCTAACTCTTGTAAATGGCTGACCTTCATTGTGTAATTAGAAAACCATTGAGCAGAAACCTAGAAACTTGTCCATACGTATTTAAATATTGCCCATACCTTCACTTTGCAGCTGGTATTTATTTTCATGTTTGATAAGGAGCCTAGATTATATTTTTTTCCATTGATTAAGTGTCTAATTGGAAAAAATGCTTAGAAGCCAATGCGCTCCTAGTTAAAAATATTAAGGGCCAAAAACACTTTTTCCCTAAAAAAGATAATAACAACAAACTAATAGGACCCGATTGGAGAAGATAAGGCAATCAGGACTTAAATGTAAGAGTAGTACTTAAAGTTGTTGGATGAATCTCCAAATCGAAGCAAGAAAAGTCGGTGATGTAATTCAATTACAGTTTTAGCAAATTGTAAAATGCTATAACAAAATCATGATACTTCAAAGTCATGCTTAACCATATATATCCAATATGAAATGAGAGTTGGGCAATGCATATATCTTAGTTTCTTTATCTCTGAAAAAGAAAATCAATCAATCAAGAAACCCTTTTATGGCTCTTGAAGAACAAGAAAGAAAAACTTTTAGTCTCTCTACTTCATCTTTAATTTAAAGTCTCTTTCTCTTTAATTTTTTATGGCTTCTTTCAATCAATGAGTTATTGAAAGCATTAAATATACTTTCAAGAAGTTGTTTAATAATTGCTTATATGGTGATGGTGGCAACGTAGTGGAAGGTGGCACAAGAGATGGGGACAACAATGTTATAGGTGAGGATGCGTTGGTTCAGAATCCTAGAACACAAATTGATTATGCTGCAATGATTTAATAATTTATTAAGTTTTAACCAATTTAGTTCAAAGTCCGACCGACCTATGGCCAAGTCAAGTTGTTAAAATTCTAAACGTATAAAAGTATGTTGATGGACACCAACAGTTTTGTATTGTTCAATATAATTTTTTGTTCTTCTCTGTTGTTAATATATAGTGACAATATAGAGTTTAAGAAGTAGTTTTAAAAATTTCATTATTATCTCTACTTTTATTAAAGAAATTTTTTTCTAATCTTTAAGGCAAGTAGTTATTAATGATGGTGCTAAGAGAAGTAAGTATTCCTTCAAGAAATTGTTTACAGATAGACCAAGTTGATTCGGCTGAGAATGTCATTGCATGTAACCCTATGCACACGCATGGTCGGTTATCATTTTGGCGGGATTCAGGAATTTAAACCTGAAACCTTTCATGGAGAGAAGACTGGCTGGATTTTGTTCTCAATTCTGAACGACAAATAATGTGGATTGTTACTTTGTTAGTTTTGAGTTTCAACTATTCTCCAGTAAGTGAATCCATATCTAAGTAGGATATCAATAATATTCCTTTCTTCCCTTCTTTTCTCATTCTTTTCTTCTTTCCTTTTTCTTTTCATAGGTAAGCAGTACAAATCTTTCACACTAAATTCCACTTAATAAAAAAATAAAATAAAATCAACTTTAAAATTAAATAAAATAAAATCACTCATTTACTCCAATATGTTTCACACCGTATGTAATGTTGGGTGCTTTGAGGAGGTTCATAGTTTATTAAATTTAATAAAAGATGATATGTTATTGTTGGTTCTGAGACTTTGAAGTTGCTTTTAAATCTGTATATTAATTTGGGTAACTTTGATTTTGCATTTATGATGCATTCAGTATTAATTTGAACCCTCGCATGTATGACTCTATTCTAGATAAGTTTAGTCTTGTTCATCTTCTTTAGGCTCCTAAAAGTCTCCAAAGATAATGATGGCATTTCTGCTAAACTAGGATTTGTTGAAAAGTAACGGCAATGATATAAGGTTTGACTTGTTGAATGACAAATCTAGAGTTTTGAGATTTTGAGGGGAGAGTACTTGTAAGGAAATGATCATTGAAACAAAAAAAATATAACTGTCCAATGGTTAAATAATATATGAAAATTTGTAAAAATTTAAAAATAAAAGGGAAAAAAAAGAAATAAAAGGAAAAGAAATGTTAGAGAAAGAGAAAGCTTCTTATAATTGGATATGTAAATGTAGGCATATCTAACGGATTTCAACACCTTTAAATTTCTGACAATGAAGAGGAACTTATAATATAAGCTTTTAATAGGTTAAGTGCTCGTCTAAAAATTAGTTTTAAGGACTAATCAGCTCCTAGAACCAAAGGTTAGGGGCAAAAATGCACCTTCTCCCTTATTGAATTGGACGATTGTTGAAATCTTGGTAAAGTACACGTGTCAAGAATCTACAAGCCTGTAGAAGAGGCAAAGCCAACATGTCAATAGAAGGACACATGTAGAGCAACGATTGGCCAAGATCATATCCAGCTTATCCAGGTAGAAAATGGCAGATAAGGTGACTGCCCAGAACCAATCTACATCACAAAAACATTAACCAAACAATGTCAAATTAACAATCCAATCCCAAAAATATAATTCCACAAAAACCTATCTTATTCCTTCACTTGAAACAAACTTTTGGAGGGCAAGCAAGTATGGCACAAGCAATGGCTTCAATGGCGGGTCTACGTGGCAATTCTCAGACTGTTCTTGAAGGCAGCCTCCAGCTCAGTGGCTCAACACGCTTGAATGTGGCTAGCAACACAAGGGTTGGAATGGCTAGGCCTAGTTTCACGGTTAGAGCCCAGCAGCAACAAGTGTCTTCTGATGCTGAAACAAGCCGTAGGGCTGTACTTGGTCTTGTCGCTGCTGGTTTGGCTTCTGTCTCTTCTGTTCAAGCAGTTCTTGCTGATGCTATCGCTATCAAGGTTGGACCACCTCCCCCTCCATCCGGTGGATTGCGTAAGTTCATCATTCTTTTCAATTTTCAATGATTTGTACTAACCAGAAAGATTACATAGAATGTAACTAGATATCGTCACTTCAGCATTTATTATGTGATGTTTGCAATTGTAAGCGTATAATGCTGTGGACTGGCAGCTGGGACTTTAAATTCTGATGAGGCAAGAGACTTGGAGAAGCCACTGAAGGAAAGGTTTTACCTGCAACCGCAAGACCCAAGTGCGGCAGTGGCAAGGACCAAGGAATCAGCAAAGGAAATTGTGGGCGTCAAGCAGTTCATTGACAAGAAGGCTTGGCCATATGTCATAAATGATCTTCGCCTCAGGGCTGAGTATCTTCGCTACGACCTCAAAACCATTATTTCTGCTAAACCCAAAGATCAGAAGCAACCTCTCAAGGAACTCTCTGGAAAGCTCTTTGACAACATCAGTGAGGTAAGCAACATCATCTTTTTCTTTTCTTTTTCTATTAAGATCTCTTAAAATGCTAGTGTTCTTAATGGAAATTGGTTGTTTTCCCTCTTCAGCTGGATCATGCAGCCAAGATAAAGAGTACTCCAGAGGCAGAGAAGTACTATGCGCAAACTGTATCCACCCTGAATGATATTCTTGCTAAGATTGGTTAAGATCTTATCTTGTATTTCGATATTAAGCTTTACTTGTTTTGGGTGTCATTTCGAAGGAATTGTAGCTGAGGGAGAAAAATAATTGCCTCATTGTGTTTTATGTTTATGAAGCACTTATGTCCATGCTAGTCACACGTAGTTTATTCCCAATCTTCCAAATTCACATTCCAAATTTGGGGAAAGGGGAGAAAGAAAGTAAAAACAAGATGCAGGAAAACTGATAAATTAAAAATGCTTCTTTAAGAATATTGAAAAGGAGAACTGCTTGTAAACTAACAAATATTTCTGTATAGATTGCTGTGATTAGTTATCATAAAAGCTCAGATCCATATCTCATAAATACCAAAAAGGAGAGGTACATAGAAAATAAAAGCTGATCAATGATCTATAGAACCTGCTTTCATTATACTCTTGAAGCCCTTTGATGATGTTCAATTCCTCTCAAAGTTGCCAAGCTAACTGAGCCAACATAAACCATCTTCCTTTTGAATTGTGGGGTCCCTAGGCAGAGAAGAAACTTTTTCAACTTCCTTAGATTCAAGTTTATAAGAATAAGACCCGCGATCGTACAACAAAAATCGAAAATCACCGTATTCAGCACTGACGAGAAGAAGATCTCCAAAGAACTCTGGTTTCATCTTCACCAGTGCAGAAAATGGAAGCACTATCTCTCTATTATCCCATTTGAGTCTCTTGTAATCCCAAGATATTAAGATTTCCTTGTACCATATGAGCAAATCCAAGAACCCATTCCAATTTAGAGGCCAAATTTTACTCCAGTTTGAAAACAAAACTTGTGGCAAAGCAGCGGTTGTAAAAGTCTCGCTCTGTAAATCAAGAGATACTATCTCTTTGCATACATTAGATCCACCCTTATTTACTCTTATATAGTGAACAGTGCCACCAGAAACTTCGCTTGATATCTTCTCTTCCTCCACGTTAAGATCATGAAACAATTTGGGAAATGGGAGAGGTATGCATAATTTATCATTCCCGAGGGTAAGTACTTCACAACCTTCATAATGATGGCTATAATGTTTCCATCAGGACAAGTGGCGACAAGTTTATATTCATTAATAGATGCAACAAATACAAAGGCCAAGGATGACCAATCTTTATGTGGATCAGGCATACACGCTGTCTGTTTGGTGATTGGATAAACCGGTGGTTTCTTGGTCACGACCGGCTAAAGATAAAGTTCCATTAAAGAGCGTTTCCATGTGGCAGAACCTTAATGGGAATTGTAAGTTTCATCAATTAATTCCCCAATAGTAAAAATACTATGATAAGTTGAATTAGAAGAAAACTAGAAATTACCAATTTAATCCACAAATTCGGATCGTTCAAAGATTGAAGTAAGAAGATGGATGCTACTTAACCCCTTTACCAACAAGGATAAAGATACTAAGATAGACCCAATATGGCTTGTTGAAGCTTCTTGGGTTTAAATCTTGTGATTGGGCCTTCTTGTACTATTAATGGATTAAGCTTTGAACTTGGATTCACATCAAACCTCCTCAGGGAATATAAGGTTTTCATGAGGCTCTTGAGCCGCCATCCAAGCCCGAATACCTTCGTTTAAGAGAATATTTTTAGTGTAGAAAATCTCAAATTCAGGATCTTCCGTTGCACGAATTTTCTGAGAAACGAAGTTATATTAGTGTCATTGGTTTTGAGCAGCAGCAAGCCATGAAGTTCCAAATTAGAAAAATCATAATCATAAAAGTGATGACTAGTGTCACGTGAGTTTTGTTAAGCTCCACGGTGTGACACTAGGGGTTACAATCATATGCTTTTCTATGAAGTAGCGATCGCGCGTTAAAGCATTCCGACACTTGCAAACACTCTTCATCCTCAACAATGACTTTATTGGTAATCGAGCCAAGATTTGGATAACTATTTCAATGGGAAGAAAAGGTTGCATACCAGTTACAGATGTTTGTGCTTGGCACGCCTCAGACTTTCTTTTGCAGGATTCATTGATAACACCTCCTCCCCTCAATGCATCTGTCTTTCTTTCAGTATTCTTCTGTCTTCCTCTTCTTCTCAATCCGTTCTTGTTATTTTAAGTAGTTTGTTTGCTACTAGAAGTTAACTATTATAAATAAATAAATAACAAGTAGTATATCCACGTTAATTTTAGTCCAAATCCAATATCATATATCATATCGGAAAAAAATCGGAAATAGCCAATGAAACAGGATTGGCATCGTTAGGTGCTAAGAGAGTCTGCACTTTTTTTTCCTCTTTTGGATGATTGCCCGCCATGGTATTGTTAATTCTATTTAGAATAACCAGTTACAATCCGAGCAGAATCTGTACATGACTCTTAGATGAAACATAAGACACATACCACCAGAGTTCTTTTCTTTTAGATGTTGTGGATGGGGCAGAATAATTCTTTGTTCCGCGGCAAAGTTTCGGATCATTAACTTATTACTGTTATAGCTTCTTTTCAGAAAAGAGTGGCGAATAAGCATGAAAGAAAGAGACAATGTAGAAAAGAAATACCCTATTTCATTTATGAAGATTTTTCAATTACACCAAGGAAATTATCAAAATAGGGGGAAAAAATTAAGTTTAAATATGAAAGTGAAGAACAAATCAAAAATCAAAACACTAATTGCTAATTGTATGAGACATTTCAGTTTAGGAATTTTTTTCAATTGTCGTCATCACCGGGGCCTTTGGTACCAGGTCTCTTAGGAAGCAACATGCCGTGAATGTTGGGCAAAACACCACCATTAGCAATAGTAACAGTTCCAAGAAGCTTGCTTAATTCCTCGTCATTCCTGATTGCTAATTGGATGTGCCTTGGCACTATTCTGTTCTTCTTGTTGTCCCTTGCTGCATTCCCAGCTAATTCCAATACCTATAAACACCCAAATTAAAAGAAACCCTAAATCAAAATTCCCACATTGTAAATGAAATCCAAAACAGTAAGTTAAGAAAAAAAATAATATAATACCTCAGCAGCAAGATACTCAAGAACGGCAGCGAGATAAACAGGGGCGCCAGCACCGACGCGCTCGGCGTATTTTCCGGCTTTCAAGAAGCGAGCAATACGACCTACTGGAAACTGAAGGCCGGCCTTGCTGCTTCTCGATGTTGCCTTCTTTGCTGCCGCGGATCCCAAGGATTTCCCTCTTCCTGCCATTTTCTTCAAGAGCTTTTCTTTTTTATTTTTTCCTTTTCTGATAAAAATGACTCTGGTTATCAAACAGTTGATCTCTTCGGATTTGATATGTGATGGGGCTTTATATATATAGAGAGAGTGAGGGTTTGTTGTAAGCCAATAAGTGGGTGTCACGCGGATCGTCATCATTGGCGCTTGGATCATATCGCGGTTGGCGGTTGGATGTTACTCGGTTTTATTAATAAGGAATTCTACAATTTTTTGCAGCTGGTAAAATGACCAAACTGGCCGGGGTTTAGATTAAAAACAAGAAAATGATTAAAATTCTACCTCACCCAATATTTATCTGACAGATCAGGAGCCCATTAGATTGAGAGCAGTTTCAGTGGTTATATTGTTGACTTTTTTTTTTAAATGATTTATATATTATTAATTTTTAAAATTTAAATTTTTTATCGATATGTATGTTTAATTTTTAATATATTAATGTTGTTTTAAAAATATATTTTTATATTTGACACATGTAATTTAAATTTATTTATAATTTTATAATTTTTTATTAATTTATTAATTTTTAAATTACATTTTTAATTACACGCTGCCTCTAACATTAAAATATAATATTTTAATATAATATCAATTAATAAATAATTTTTAATTAAATAATAATACTAATTATATTCTAAAAAATAATATTTTAATTATATTTTAATATCATTATTAATTGATTTTATAATTAAACAACAATTCTCATTCTAAAAAATAACATCTTAAATTATATTTTTAATATAAATAAATTTTTCAGTTATATAATAATTTTAATTTTAAAAAATAATAATATATTAATTATATTGATATATTTATTTATATAATATCAAAATAAATTAATGAAAAAATTTATATTATCATTACTAGTAAAATTTTAAAGAAAATTAAGATTATTTTAACCAATTAATTGCTATTATTTTGTAAATAAATATTAATGTATTAATTTAATTTTATAATTAAAATAATAATCACACAATAAACGACTAGATGCTAATAATTATTTAAAAAGAGAGCTATATATATATATATATATATATATATATATATATATATATACTAATTTAATTTTAATATTAAAATTAATTGTTACCAGTAACTAATGCTAATTTAATCTAATTTTTTTTTACAAAAAAGAAAGAGACAAACACAATTAAAAGCTATTTTTTTATCTCTAAACATTCTGAGCGGGGCTTTTTATTTTAAAGAGCATCTTATAGAAACTTTATCTAAATTTAATAATTTCTCTATATTTTTATCATTATTTTATTTTATCCATCAAAAATAATGTTTTAATTTTTCTCTATTTTTCTCTGAGATGAAAAGAATTATTTTTAGAAAAATAAAGCCAAATAAATAAATATCAATTAATAAAATATATAAAAATCCAATAAAAATAAAATAAAATTTAACTTTCCAAATATAAGGAGCCAAATAGTTTTATTTTTATTAAATCATGTTACATATTATTTTATTCTATCACTTCTTTTTTTCCTCCGGAGAACGAATCGTTGGCAAATTTGTTTCCATTTCATCGGCAGGCTTACATTCAAGAAGTAAAATTCCCATCAGAGATAAATTTGAGAGCTGATTCCTCATATAGCAGCCATTATCAAAGCGACATGATATGAGCATATATTATTAGGTCATCGTCTAAAAGGTTTGCTTTAGAAAACCATGGATATATCCATAGAACTTTTTTTTTTTTTTTTTAAAGAACTACGGATTTATCAAAATCTAAAAAACTTTCATAGGATCCATCATTCAAGGGATTTTACCGTGATAGGGTTTAATCAATCCATGAATTTTATCTACTTTTTTGACACCCAAATATGATATTTGCCCCCATTAAAAACCCTGCACCAAACATTGCCCAAGTTTCATTAAATTACTACTTCAGCCACTCTGTTACTTGAATAGAACCAATTTCAAAAACGTAAGATCCTTGAAGAGGCTAATAAAACCTGGTTATAATTAAACAGGTAACAATGACACGGCACATATTGTCATTATTATCCATCATCTAGTATTATAATTATTATTGCTGGCTACAGCCTAAAGAGACCCCACAAAACAGTATAGAAGTTTCAGGCTCATATGCTAAACAGAAAATTCTCTAATATGTTCTGTTATAAAGGATGGAAACCTGGAGGGGATTTGAATTCTCGTAACAACAGAGTCTATATAGGTGTATACAATAAGAAGAAAATGCATCTAGCCAATCTCAAAATATTAGAAAACATTCACTCTAAATTTTACAGTTAGCCACTTTCAAGTTTCTAGGCTCCTTCCAACTTAAGGGAAAAAAGAAAAATCATCATATACAAGATCGAAAGTCGAGAACCAAATACCAGTTGCTCTTTCTCCTCTATGGCTATTAACCGTGTTGAAGGAGGATCCAAGAAATATAATACAAGGCCAAGTAAATAACCACTCTCCCCTCGTCTCTCAAATTGCTTCGTTGTGTCTAATATTCCTCAAATCACTCACTAGTTGAAGCCAAAACTAATCTAGCTCTTACAATTGACACAACATGAAGTTCAATTACCATTGCATCACAGGCATATGCATATCCTGCTTTGGTTATATAGAAAGGAAGGAACTAGTTAGCTCAGGAAGTAAAACATATCCACAAAACCTAGAGCAAGGCGAGCCGGTCATAAAGGAGGCTCCTCTCAAATTAACCAAGATGGCAATCTGATGAGCTTCCCATGTCGGTGTCTTCAAAATTTGGTTGTTTCAGTTCACTATGATACACGGACAGCTTACTTCTTTTGAAAAAAAATAGTACTGAAACAACTTCCACCACAAAAACTAGCATACTAGATTCTCTAGTTACAAGAAACAAAAATATTATAGCATAGAAAAGATCATCATCTGCAAGCCTTCCTTTCAGATTCAATTGACTGATCCATATGAAAAGAGCAAATACTAATACAACTCAATCAACAAGTCGACAAAAGGCAATAAAGATGCACGAATTAAAGCAACCAAATAAATGTTCACCACCTAAAGACCATCTATTGACCAGAATACGATAACCACTTGGTAGATTATTCATAATCTTGAGAGAAAAATAGACATTAAATTCCTTAAAACAACAATAAACAAGCACGAAGAGTAAACATTATGAAAAGATGAAAGTTAGCTAAGAAAATTAATACTAAAAATCTCCATAATTACCAAATCCTAAACAACAGAAACAATTAATAACTTAGAACAACATAAACAAACACAATTTATACCTTTCCAAAAGGCTAATCAATCCTGCTCATTCTTGTACGAGGCCAACATCAGCTTTGCCTGCTCTCTTGTTAACTCATTCCTCCTAAGAAAAAGCTCCAACTCGGCTACATGCAGCTTCCTCCATTTCTCTTCCATCTCAGCCTTTTTAGCTCCCTGAACCATATCCAACCCCCTTTTGATCACGTAATCCTCCATTCCTGAAACACCCACACCCCTATCAAACTGTTTCAGACTGGAATGGTTCTCGAGTTCAACATCCATCTTATCAACTTTCTCATTCTCCTTATCAACATCCATACCTAATTCAGCCTTCAATGCAACCAAACTCTTAGCATTATTATTCGTAGCCTTTTTGGCCTTTCCATTAGGCTTAATGCTTGAATCCGAGGCACCGATAATTCCATCAGTACCCCAAATCTTTTTCGACAGATCAAAAGACTTTTGATCGTGAGACTTGCTAAATGTCTTATCTTCACCTTTTTTACCTTTAACATTATTCTCAAATTTCTTCTTCAATCTCCAAATTTTATCCTTCAACTGATTTAAAGACACGTCAAAGTGCAGTGATTTCTTAATATAATCAAAAAAGGAAATAATATCCTTTGCAGGATCAACTCCTTTTTTTTCAATAAAATCAATTATACCTTTTAACACAACAATCTCATCATCCTCACTCCATAGTCTTTGAAAAAGCTGTTTCTTTGTATCCTCCGACTTCTCAGCAGTAGCAGTAACAGCTCCATCGGACTCCGGATCCTTCTTTTTTGCCCGTTTCGAGTCCTTCGGCTCACGGTCAACCTCACTGGCTCTCTTCCCTGCTGCAGCTGCCGTCGTTGGTTTCGGGGCGGGTTTGGACCTGGGTTTGGTGGTTTTTGGTGGGGTTTCTTCCATGGGCTTGGAAGCAATAGGTTTGACAGTAGAATTAGGAGCCTTCTTGGGTTTTTCATCATCATCAGTTTCGGATCCGGATCCGGATTCAGATTCTGACTCGGACTCGGGTTGTTTTGGTGGTGGTTTTGGGGTTACGATTTGTGTCTGTGGCTTCTGTGTCTCTTGTTCTTCTTCAGAGGAAGATCCTTCTTCTTCCTCCTCCTCTTCCTCTTCTTCACCGCTAGAGGTTCCTTCCTCCTCTTCTTCAGAGGAAGAAGCAGCTGGTGGATCTTCTAACGGAGTTGAGCGCTTAGGGGCCATTGGTTTTGGTTTTAATGTAGACAAAGTTAGGGTTTTTGCAGAGAAATTTTTAGGGTACGAAATCAAGAAACAAGAAGACCGAATTGAAATAAGGTATAGACAAAAGAGGTTTTATAATGGAAAATATCTGGGCTTTTTCTTTACCGTTGGATGTGTCAGACTTGCATGTTGTTATTGACCGTCTGATTAAAAGACTTCGAAACGTAGTTGGAACTTTTTTTTTTTCTTTTTTCAGAAACGTAGTTAGATTTTGGT
Organism: Ricinus communis; assembly: GCF_019578655.1. Taxonomy (NCBI): domain Eukaryota; kingdom Viridiplantae; phylum Streptophyta; class Magnoliopsida; order Malpighiales; family Euphorbiaceae; genus Ricinus; species Ricinus communis. The sequence continues at coordinate 31,023,193 of NC_063260.1, read as the reverse complement.
GGAGTGGCATCTCTAGGTTTTCAATTTGGGCAGGTTCATTCCAAAGCCCATAACTTTCTCAGCCCCTTACATAAAGAACTCATTCTTTAACAAGAAAAGGAAAATGGGCCAAATTTCAGTTCAATTCAGTCATTAGTCCTGAATCCTGATGGATTCTTTTGTGTAAAATGCATTAGTTCAGGAATTACAAAGAAGTAAAACAACCTATCTTGCACCAATGTGAACTTCATACATAATTCAATTGTAATGTAGAATTACAAATCTGTAAAATCAGAAGGAAAAAAAATGACAAAAAGGGAAAAGTGAGTTAGACTTGATCAAGCAGGGGCGGCTGTCTGTGGAGTTGGCCTGTTCTCTTTTTCTGCAGCTTTGGCAGACACATAATAGGCAACTACAAAGAGTCCATGAATGAAACATAAAATACCTCCTATAGATAGTACTCTATGGTGGGATAATCCGCAAGATTTCCTTGATCTTGAGTTTGCCAATGTTCCTGTGATCAACATTGAGAATCCAACTGCCAATATAATCCTGACTCCCCAATAACAAACATTTATCAGAATGTAGAATTCTAACAAAAAAATTATTCTGATATATGCAAGACAACATACCATGAGAAGATTAGGGAGGTAACAGCTAATTGCTTATTGGCAGATGCCTTTGCAAAATCATCCCTAGACCACATGCATATGCACCCACCAATCAAGTTTGCAAGAATATGGGCAAGGGCTAAAATCACTGCTGCTGCTAAACCAAGCTTGAAAGCTTGATAGCTTGGATCTCTACACTCAAAAATCCACATCTTTAAATGCTTCACCTGTTCATCAAATACCAATATCATCATTGCAAATTCGTAGCATTACACAATTTCAATTCAATTCTCTCAACTTACTTTGTTCTGTGCTATTTCAGCTTCAATCCCAAGTATTCCAGCTACAATATCCATGGCCATCAGCAGCAGGCAAACCAAAATACTCATGTCTTTTGCCATGTTCTTTGTTTCTCTTTCCCTCTCTCTTTCTTTTCTTTTGTCCCCAGTGTTGAACACAGTTTTAGAGAAGATTGTGGAGGAGAAGATGGCCAAGGAAATCTTATAGGGAACCTCACTTTTGAACTAGTGAGGCTTTACAATTGCATTAAGAGGAGAAGAAGAATAAAGTGAGCAAGGCAGGTAGGTTAGTTCCTGATATGAGAGAGATTAGCTGTGAACTATGAGTGAAAAGCTTCTTTTGTCTTCTCCACAATTTCCTTTATTCTTTCTTTTACTTCTCCTTTCTTTCAACTGCTGATTCCTTCCATTGGATGCAAGGAAAGTAGAGCATAACTAGCACATTTCTAACAGCAATGTGCATCAACAACTAAGCCATGCCAAGAATTTATATAATAATAATACTTAGATTCATTTTGAGCAACTGTAAGAATCTTGGTTTAAATTATACTCAATGAATTGTCTATAGTTATCCACATTTCCTTTGAGTTCTTGCCATTAGATTAAGATTTGGTAATTCATTCCATCTCTTATGTATACCTACATTAGAAATCATTGCTATATATCTAAGCCCACATGATCAGAGAAATTGGACATTAAGAATCTTTTATTCCAGGTGAAGAACTAAATAATTGGAAGAGATGAACAGTTATTGTCAAATTGCCATGCAATGATGCTATTTTGGCCATGTTAGCTGTTTTTGCATTTTACTTACTACATCTAAATTACTTGTCTTATATTTCAACATCTTTGGGAGAAAAAGATAAATTACCCATGCCTCTAATTGTGAATCCTTTTGCCCCTGCTTTAACTTTTCCTTTTTCTTTTTTTCACATTATCTTTCTGAAATTATTTACATACGCAACTTTATTTTCAGGTATTATCATAGGCATTTTTAGACTTAGAATTTAAGTGTAAAAAAAGAAACTTTTTTTTATTTTTTCTGTACTTATTATCCAAAAATTAATAAGTTTGAGGACTTTTTTATATCTTTCCAACCACAATACTTTGGTGTACCTAAAAAGACAACAAAAGATTATAAAAGAACACTTACATGGAAATGACACGTAAAAAAGCAAGGAGCTCCAAGCCTGTATTTGTGGGGATAGACTGACAAATAATATTTTTGAAAAATTTTAACCAAGTCCTTGAGGTTTAGGTTAGGAAAGGATTTCCTCCTAGTACTTTCAGAAATGCTCATTTTAGTACCTTGCAATTAACGTAGTGTACATGCCTGTAAAATGACTAAAAATTACTCGTCATTAAGGTGTATATAAAAATATTAAAGGCTGATATTCACATAGTAAAAGATATAGACTCGTTCTCTCTTGACTAAATTAGTCCAACATATTGTAAATAATAAGATAAATTCCTTCTTTAAATTACATTAAGCTAGAAATTCTGAAAGACAGGGATGAAAGTGTCTTTATGGCTAAACATCAAGGATGTGGAAGTAAAATCCTTGGTAAAACTTTCAATTAGTGAAGTTCGGTTCTAGAAACAACTCGATACTTCTTCTGTAAGCAGCAGTTTCCAGAAACTAAAAAGATCAAACAGGCACGTACCCACCCATGATTGACACAGCAACACACCATCAACAAAGATAATTCGAGAAAGGTGCTTTCTATTTTGCTTGGCTCATCCAAGCAAAGCAAAAGGAAGCGGAGCGATGTCGGTTTACTATCAATGGAAGACATTCGACGAGGACGATGATCGGCCGGAGAAGCCGCGGAGATTTGGAGTGACAGAGATGCGAGGTCCTCAGTATAGTCTCCTTACCCAGAACATGCTTCGAGTATGTAATGTGCCTTTTCTTGTAATAGTTATTTGAATCTTTATTTATTTAAGACATATATATCACTCTTTAACCGTATGACAAGTATAGATTTTGTGATGTTGAGGTGGTTGTTATTGACAATATCACCTTTAACCACAATGATCTTAGATAAGTTCAGTTGCTAAAGTTTAGACCACTTGATAAACTTCACATCTTCAATTCCCAAACTAATTTAACAGCCTTGTTCAGAATAAATGATTTGGAAGGATTCAGTTCTTGCAAAATCAGGTCACCTGTGGTATGCTTTCAATTCTTTAAAGTTCCTCGTTTCATTTTGGAGCTGAAAGAAATGAATTCTAGCAACTATGATCTTTCAAAACATAAGAATTGACTAAATAGAGTACTTGCATTATAAGACTTCCCCAATGTTCCTATACTATTTTTCTTTATATTAACACCCAAATAATATCATACTCCATCCTTGACCAGGATTTGGAGGGAGATAAAGTCTAATTCTTTTATGCTTTTGCTATAGTTAGATGAAAACATCAGTTTTTGTAGCGTAGTTATATCAAGCATGAAGTTTATGTGGCTGGGGAAGATGATTCGTTCCCATCTTCTTTACCGTATTTGCTTACTGTCAGAATATATTGGCAGGATGTTTTCGAGTCCATGGGACAATTTGTTGATGGGTTGAAGTTCTCTGGAGGTTCTCACAGTCTAATGCCAAGGTCTTTTATCAAAGACGTGATCGACATGGCCCACCAACATGACATATATGTCAGCACAGGTGATTGGGCTGAACACTTGCTTCATAAAGGCCCTTCCGCTTTCAAAGATTATGTTGAGGTGAGGCGTATGAAAGATAGAGATTGTATATTATAGTTTTAGTGTGTTATAGAAGTGTTATTTAGTTTTCATATGGTGATACTTGTTAGGAATGTAAAAATATGGGGTTTGACACGATAGAGCTCAATGTGGGGTCTCTTGGAGTTCCGGAAGAGACACTTTTGAGATACGTGCGCTTAATTAAGAGTGCTGATCTGAAAGCAAAGCCTCAATTTGCAGCCAAGTTTAACAAGTCTGACATTCCCATTGGTGGCAATAGAGCATTCGGGGCTTATATGCCTCCAACACCTCAAAGCTTTGGTAAGGAATCGAAACCATTACTGGAGATGGTGTAGTTAATTACAGAATGATTCCAGTTGACATATTTGCTGCAATGACATCTCTGTTTTCCTGGTCATTCTAATGCTTGATAAATAGAAAACTCATCTAAGCATAATGGCGGAATCATTGACATCCTTAATCGTGGAGTAGCAAATTTATTAATTTGTGGTGCTCACTATTAAATTGTATGATTGTCAGTGGTTGGAAACTGGTTTATGTGGCATGAGCATTTATTTACATGTTAGTTTAAAATACTTAAAATTTTGAACTTAAGGAAGGAAAATTCTTGTCTAGGCTTAGTGTATATCTCAATCTATATATCAAACCAATAGATGATTGACACATATTCATTAGTTTTAAATGATTGAAGCATGTGTCAGTCATCCAATACCAAAGTGTAAAACACTCATACATACGTGTCACTCTCCTATTAATTGTGGTGTATACTCCAAGCCTAGGTAAGAATCTTCCTCTAAAGAAGCTGAGCTTGAATGGTTAACTGGATTGAAGTTGATGAAATCCCTATCATATCATTTAAAGAGAAGTTTTTTCTACAATGAAATTCTTTCCAACAACTTCAGGTGCATGCCCATTTAAAATTTGAACCTCCGGCTGATCCTTGAAATTGAACTTTGATCTCCATATATCAAGTTAAGTATTAGATATCAGATGGCGTTACATAGTTTGCATCCACAAGTTCTCTCTGAAAGTTTATATGGTGGAAATGGCGGTTTGTTAATTTGCAAGAAAGATTTCAACATTTTATCTGCTAAAATTCTGGTATTCTAATTCATGTGAAGAAAGCTAGCAGATAATATATCCAATAAAAAGTGCCTACTTCATTTCTTTAACAGTCTTTTAGGTGTGGTTGAAGAAATAGAAGAATTCGGCTAGTGCTTATGACAAGATTCTTTTTCTATGTTTCGCAGAACTCATTGAAGATATAGACCTCTTGATTAGAAGGGCCGAGAGATGCTTGAAGGCTGGGGCAGATATGATAATGATCGATGCTGATGATATCTGCAAAGATGCTGAGTCTCTAAGGGCTGACATAATTGCAAAAGTTATTGGACGACTAGGCCTTGAGAAAACCATGTTTGAAGCATCCAATAGTAAAACTACGGAGTGGTTTATCAAACACTATGGTCCCAAGGTATTGTAATTTTGCAGAACTGTTTTATTGTCTTTTGCATTCATAACATTGTTAATAATCATTTTCTCAGGTGAACCTCTTCATAGATCATTCTCAAGTAATCGGTTTAGAGTGCCTCCGAGGACGTAACTTGTTTAGGATTGATGCATAATAATCCTTGTCGTCAGGTCAACTGGTTTGTAAGTGTACTGTTGTAATCCTGTGATGTACGTATTAATAATGCTAAACAAGCCTCATATTCTATGTTCTGGAATGCTAAATGTACGCATTCCTTGTTAGAACTGGCTATGTCACTAGTAATTTTGTGGTGTTTATACTGAATTGCCAGACGTGTTATTTCTGAGTGAAGATATTACCTAAAAATTAAGAAGACAACAGGAAAAAAGACTAAGATGGAAAGGGATGTGACAGTTGTTTATGAGAGTAAAATTCATGCCCTTTAAAGCTAATCCATTGAAATATTACTGTGATCTCGAGGTGGGAGGAGTTGGGTACATCTGGATGCCATTGCATTTGCTTATAAGATGGAAAGGGATGTGAATTCCATCTTGGATGCAAGGGATTATTGCTTTTTTTTTTTTTCTTTCTTTTTTGTAATTGAAGAAGGGAAGTATGTCATTGCCGCAATTCTTTTGGATCTAGTTTCCTTTAGAGGATGATATTATTGAATATTAAACTGTAAACTTGCATGTTTTCCAAGAAAAAAGAAAAAACACATAAATATGCAGAAGACAGCAACACATATATTCCTATTTACAAACATAAAATACACATTCTGGAATGATGGGCATGTGCATCAGCCATGTTGTAACGTGAGCAATTGATTGGATAATAATTAGCATATGCTGTGTAGGTGGGATCATAAATTCATAATTCTGTTATAGAAAACCTTATAAATAATAATAAAAGAAAAACTCTCCATAAAACAAACTTAACAACACAGCCATTTGTTAATTAGTGCCGCTTGTCACGCTTTGGCAACTATGGTGGCAAAAAGTTAAAAAAAAAAAAAATCAAAAAAATCAAAATCTCCAAAATAAAATAATTGGTTTATTTACATGATTGGTTGAGCCTTGTTTCAATGTTTATTTGACCACGGATGCCATCTTCTTTATAACATGATAGAAACAAAAAGGACAGGTAAAAAAGAAAATGAGTTTAATCATGTTAGGGTTGAATTTAACTAACATACTGTTGAAAAGAAAACAGGAAGTTCTTTACTGAAGAGGGTTAGAAATATTATTGTTACATAGTGGATGGTCAAGCCTATCCCTTTTCACCAAAAGGCATGACAAGTTTTGATTCAAGGCCGTACAACTTTGCTAAACCCCAATATGGTGTAAAATCATCTATTACAGTACAGAGCTAAATTTGGGACATTGGGATCCTTAATGTGATTCTTTGTGCTTAAAACCAGGAGTTTTAACATAACCGTGATACATTAAAAGGGACATATAAAAATGGACCCGACTTCCTTAATTAATTTGCCAGTATGACAACGGTTGGTTCAAGAAAGGCAAGAAAGCTACAGAAATGGTGAGTAGAGCACCAAAAGAGAAACAACATGTCGAGGAGAACTGTCTTTCCTTGATAGTTTTCTTGTCCTGGCAGTTTCAATGTTCCTCCGGAGAAACAATATTTCTCAAAGTTCTTGGAGTATAAAGATCAAAGAGCGGAAAGGAATAGAATAAGGGGAGAAAAAGAGTAACAAGAACATTGCAATGCCTGCATTTTGGTTTTCTTCTCTCAAGAGATCATTGCAGTGCAAATCACAATCATCTGATGTTCACGTTCCAAGAGCCAGAAACAATCTTAGCAACATTCACACAAAAAAGCCATGTGGGTTTGGATGTTCAAGATCAGTGTCAAATCTAAGAGATGTTATTCACGGTAGCAAGAGGTACACAGAGAAGCCACATACAAGTTGCAGTCCTAGATCTTTAGGCAGCAGTGATTTCCTCAACCCTATAACACATGAAGTAGTACTCAGTGACTCTACATGTGAATTAAGGATTACTGGATTTGGTGGCAATGGTGGTGGTGCTGGTGGCGGTGTTTCTTCGACATTTGTTGGTACCCTTAAGCCAGGAACACCAGGCCCTGGAGGTCAAGAATTGGCACCTCATTATTCAAGAAGGTCCCATAGCCTTTCAAGAAAGATGCATGGTGATTCTCCTGTTTTTGGTACATCTTCAAAGGCCAGGAGTTCTCTTGATGTTTCAAAATCTTATGAGTCTTCAAATCTAGTTTGCAAGAAATGTTATGAGAAATTTAAAACTTTGGATGCTGTCGATGCACATCATCTCGCCAAACATGCTGGTAACATTCCTCAATCCAATATCTCATTCTTCACTGTCAATATTTCAATTGCCTGAATGCCATGAAAATTGTTCTCTGAATTAGGCCAGTTCTATAGTTCATGGAACTCAACTGACTGAAATTTGTAATCAGAAATCAGATTTAATCTTAAATTGGAAAAAGTTGGAAAACAATAAGCAATTAAAAACTAATTATAATAGTTCATACATTTTTATTTATTTTTGTATTAGTTGAATGAATTCTTGACACCAAACAAATTGAAATTTTTAAATCTTCTTTATGGCTATTTGAAGCCAAAATTTTCATAGAACTATACATTAATGTCTTTTCTGATTCATGAGTTTTCTGCCCGATGAGCAGTCGCTGCCATTGTTATGATTGTTGCAGTGGGTTGTCGTTTCTATTAATTTATTGGCATTATTATTGCTATTAAACCCATGTGATAATGATATTTTTTTTCCTTTGTCAATGTTAAGAAACTCACATGTCACTCTCTTTGTTCAGTTACTGAACTTATTGAGGGCGACTCATCCAGGAGAATAGTTGAAATAATCTGCAGAGCAAGCTGGCTAAAATCTGAGGCCAATTTTGTCAATATAGAAAGGGTTCTTAAAGTCCATAACATGCAAGTGACCATTGCTCAATTTGAAGAATACAGAGAACTGGTTAAGATCAAAGCTAGCAAATTGCCCACAAGACATTCACGTTGCCTTGCTGATGGTAATGAGCTCTTAAGATTCCATGGCACAACCATTTCTTGTTCTCTTGGCATGAATGGTTCTTATAGTCTTTGTACAGAAGAGAAATGTGGTGTTTGTCAAATTTTAAGACATGGATTCTGTAGAAAAGACATTGGTGTTTTTACTACTTCAACTAGTGGAAGAGCATTAGAGTCTATAGAATCTAGTGAAGACAGCCATTCTTCTGCAAGAAAGGCTTTATTAGTATGCAGAGTTATTGCAGGAAGGGTGCATAAACCTTTGGGGAATTTTCAAGAAATTGCAGGCCAATCTGGCTTTGATTCATTGGCCGGGAAAGTTGGTCAACATTCTAATATTGAGGAACTTTATTTACTAAATCCTAAAGCTCTCCTCCCTTGTTTTGTAGTAATTTACTGACCCTGAAATGAATGTTTAGACTGCTCTAATTAAAACTTAAAGCAGGGCTTTTTATTTATTTGCTTCTCTCTCTCGTATGAATTTTGTGCAACATGCGTACACTTCTTTCTTCCCTTATTTAAGTCTTCCCTACAGTTTTGTCAGTAATGAAGGTCAATTTTACTTTTTTGTCATATTTCTATTCAGTAGTCTGTAATTGTGTCTCATATCCATTCTGCCATTATAATTTGCATTATAATATGTGCAGTATGCCTTTGACCTCTGTGACCATTGTTTCATGTTATTGATTCACAAATTAATGGGTGTGTGGCCCTAGTTTTTGAGGCTATTGCAGTGATTGCCATTCCATTCAACGTGAATTTGTCAATTTTGAGGCATGGGGCATGGCTCAGGTCATTTTTCTCAAAAGCCAGCCCAACAACAATGAAGCAGAACTGCATATTTTGATGGAGGATTTGGATCGCAATTCTCTACAGCCCATTGGATGATTAAGAATCAACTATTTCCATCTCTCTTTCTATTATTTGATTTAATTTTTACTTTCATCTTTTCAACCAATTTCACATCCACCACCACTAGTCATTTATTTATGTATTTACTCAATTATTATTATTATTTTAATTATAAATAACAATATAAAATAAATATATAAAAAAGATTAATAGATTTTAAATATCTTATAATTATTTATCACATTTTAAAATACAATAATAAATTAATATACTTTTAGATGCTTTTTTTAATAAGATTTTCATTTTAAAATTATATCAATGTGATAAATATAAAAGTTATTTTTAAAAAAATTGTTAATTAAAAAATGATTTATATGAAATTAATACTACAATAGATATGTTATTTTATATAAAAAATATTATATGAGTAAAAGATTAATTTAGTTGATATAATATTAAAATATATTTTTGAAAATGAATAATTTATTAATTATTTTATATGTTAAAATAAATATATATACATATATAGATAAGCAAAAAAAAAAACACAAATAGTTAATGAGAGTGAAATGCACCAAAAGAGAAAAAACAGAATGTAGCATTCCAGATTTATGTGTCAATGCTGCTTCCATTTTATTACCTGACAGTCCATATAGATCTCACAAACTTATTTTGTTTGTTCTTAAAAATAAATATATAATTCTTTCATCATAAATATAAAGACAATTCAAATGCCCACGTTTTATTTAAGCATTTTAATAATATTTATAAGTCACTCTCTGTGAGCTTCAATGGAAAATAAATGGAAACAACAACGTAAATGAATAAATAAAAACGACAAAAATAAAAGCCAACAAGGACATCGTTTTGTATAAGCATCTACCTTTTCTTGACTCGTGCCTATCTACTCCCATCCCATCCAAGGAGAAGACCGAAAAAGAAAAACCTTTCTTAAGAGACAGAAATGGAAACGTGACCAGCCTGCAACACTAATGCCTTTGAATCGTAATCTTTTTCTTTTAAATTGATTTTATATAATTTACAATCAATAATATTATATTTAAAATTAAATAATTATGATATCTGAAAACATATATTTTTTATTGGTGATATTTAAATTTTAATTCGTACTTTTAAATTAATTTTTATAAATATTTCAGTGATACAATGAACAATTGAATAATTTTTCAAATATTGATGAAGTGTTATAGTGCTGTAGACTTCATTTTTTTGACAAAAATTTTAGAGTAATGAAGGCACCCAACAAGGAAACAAACAAAAGGGCCCCTTTTTGCTATAGTACTGTTATAAATGTATTTTTTTAATTATTAGATAATTAATTAGTGTTATTTTAATTAATTAACTAATTATATACATTTTTATTGATTATATTGTATATAAATAGATATACAATTTTTAATTATTTATATAAATTAAGATTATATAGATAAATTTTATAATTATAAAATACTATTAATTAATTTCTTAAAATAAATAAAATTAACATATTTAGTTGATGAATAAGTAAATAGTATATATGATTAATTAATTCAATATTTAATTATTTTTATATATTATAAAGATTAAAATAAAATTAATTGTTATAGGTTTATATGGAAAGATAAGGGATATAGAGAACACAAAAAGATGGTTTTGAATCTCTGGTAGGACACCACGCCACGTGCTTACCTTCTTCCATGCGTGCGGAGTAAATGAATGAAGCTGGGAAAAGGCAAACATGTAACGCACCCCTCTTCATTGAATTCAAGAAAACCATACCGTTTCATTTCCTATATAATTCTCCTTTTATGGATCTCTTTCGTTTGTGAAGAAAAACCCATATTTCCCACCCCAGATTGTCTTCTCCAAAGCATTCCATTATCGAGAATGGCAAGTCTGTTGCCCCAAAAAAGAAGAAGAGCATGTGTGATCGGCGGAAGTGGGTTTCTAGCGTCTTTGATGGTGAAGCTGTTGCTTGAAAAGGGTTATGCAGTGAACACTACAGTCAGGAATCCAGGTTTGTTGTTCCTTTTGTAGTTTTGTTGGATTTTCTAATTTTTCTTTGCTCCTCCTACTTCTATATTTTACATTTATAACTCCACACTTCAATTTCTTTTTCTCGTTTTGCCCCTCTAATTTTGAAATTTTCTGCACTTGCACCATTATGGGTTGAGTTTGGATCACACTGCAACACTATGCATTCTTTTATTCATACTCTTTGACTTTTCTCTTTGTTTATAATAAGTTTTATAAGGTTATTGACTAGTGGTCAAGTGTTCATGTCATACTCTTATGATATCAGAATTTGAGAAAGATGGGCCTTTTTTTTTTCTCAACAGGTGATTTCAAGAATCAACCAACCGACAAATCCGTAGCCCAGGTGACTCACAGTCATACATTAGATTTGATCTTTTTTTCATTAGAGAACACAACTAGATGAAGATTTTAAATGATATTTATTTTTATTCGGGATGGATTTAGAGGGTGGCAATGGGGACTGTACCCCTAAAATGTCTCTTTTAATCTATGTAAAGCAAAAAATAAAATAATATATATATATATATATATATATATATATATATATATACTTATTTTATTTATATTTGGCCCATGCATTTAAAAGCCTTCTTTTCTTTCAACAATTTAAATTTGTTCCCACATTTAGAATATGTATAAATTGAATTTATATTATGAATTAATTTAAAATTATTAATAAACTAATCGTTTGACAGTTATTATTTCAATTATAAAATTGAATTTATAGATACAACTAAATAAAAATATTTTGATATTTAATATTAATTTATAATATTTTAAAAAATAACAACAAACTAACTATTTTTAAATTTTTTAATTTCTTTTTAAAATTTTATTAATACAATAATATAAAAATTATTTTAATATTATTTATTAATTTAATTTCAATATTATATAAATTAATACTATCAATATAATTGACATTACTATTTTTAAAAATTATATAATTAAAAATATTAATTTATTAGTGAATATAATATTTGAAGATATTATTTTATATAATTAGAATCATTATCTAATTAGAAAATTAATTTATTAGTTAATATATTATTAAAATATAATTAATATGTTTCTTAAAATAATCATTATCTAATTAGAAAACTAATTATTATCTAATTAATAATCTAATTAATTATCAATATATTACTTTTTAAGACTAGAATTAGTATTTAATTAGAAATGTAATTTATTAATCGATAAATTAATAAAAAGAATTATAAAATTACACATAAGCTTAAATCTCATGTGTCAAAATAAGTACACATGTCAAAAGTGATAAAATAATATATATATATATATATATATATAAAAGCAGCTCGATAAGCTCTTAGGTCATGCTCATTTTTTATTATTTGAAGCATATGTAGAAATTAAATTTTCAAAAGACTTTATTTATCTTCATTTTCTATCTCTCTTATTAAATTTAAGGAAACGAAATGTACCTTTTAAATATATTATATTATATTATTTATTATTTTTTCCTTTAAGAGTTACGTTCTTTTTTATTATTTATTTTATTAATAAAAATATTAATTATAGACCAAAATAACAAATATTGTTGAAATACATACGTATTTCAAGACAAATTAAAATAAAAAAATTATTTATTTATAATTTAATAGGAAACATATAAAAAGTATTTTTAGAGATGCTTTAAGTATTTTAATTTAAATAGATTGATAAGTGACTTTATATGATGGATTGGTTCAAAATTAGTTAAATTATTGTTATAGAATTTATATAATCATATTTAAATTTTTGGTTTGGTGCTTAAAATTAAATAAAGTAATTAAATTAATATAATAGTCCTGTATATGATAATGGTGTAACTTTAAATTTCTTATCATAATCGTTTTAGGATCACTTACGCCATCCGTTGAGTGTAGTTTTCTTTTCCTATTTTTATTGCTAGAAAAACTTATTGAATGAGACTATAATTATTTTTACAAGTAATATTATAAAACATATTGCTTTAGTTAATTTTTCAAAATAAAGATTGGGTTATAGATCCATATAATATAAATAATAATAAAAATATTAGATGTTGTACATAATATATATACATACTTCCCCAGTAGTCACAAATTTCTGAATCCGTCCCTGTTTTAATTGTATGAAGAGGATAATAAGAAAAACTCTCACCTTCGAGCACTACAAAATTTAGGGGATTTAAAAGTATTTGGAGCAGATTTGACCCATGAAGAAAGCTTCACTGCTCCCATAGCAGATTGTGACCTCGTCTTCCATGTTGCAACCCCAGTAAATTTTGCTTCTCAAGATCCGGAGGTACAATATTCTTGAACTGAAGTACCGAGATTGGCAATGTAATGTAATTATGGAATTTTATTTTATTTAGTATTTGGGATATAGAATGACATGATCAAGCCAGCAATACAAGGAGTACATAATGTGTTGAAAGCCTGCGCAAAGGCAAAAACAGTGAAACGGGTGATCCTCACTTCCTCGGCAGCAGCTGTCACAGTCAATAAGCTTAAGGGTCCAGGTTTGGTCTTAAATGAGAAAAACTGGACCGATGTTGAGTTTTTGACTTCTGAGAAGCCACCCACTTGGGTAAGGGAAAATTCTTGCCTACATTAGGTGTAAACAAACATATAATCTTTAGTTTCTTGAACTCGAGTTCTTAGGCCTACCGAAAAAATCTTCACCAAAAATAAATGCAGGGCTACCCTCTTTCCAAGACTCTAGCTGAGAAGGCAGCTTGGAACTTTGCTCAAGAACATAACATCGATCTTATCACGGTCATCCCTACTCTTATGGCTGGTCCTTCTGTTACTCGTGATATTCCCAGCAGTGTAGACCTGGCAACGTCATTGATCACAGGTCTTATATTCAACTAGAACCTGAAGTACATCTGCCATTGTTACTCTTTTTCTTTTTAACTACCTATCAACAATCTCACAGGAAATGAGTTCTTGATAAATGGCTTGAAAGGCATGCAAATGCTGTCAGGATCAATCTCAATAACGCATGTAGAGGATGTTTGTCGGGCCCATGTATTTTTAGCTGAAAAAGCATCAGCTTCCGGTCGGTATATATGCTGTCGTGCTAATACCAGTGTCCCTGAACTTGCCAAGTTCCTTAAGGAAAGATATCCTCACTACCAAATCCCAACTGAGTAAGTCGCTGACATATATAAACAATTATCAGGAATTAACTAATACAAATATTAATTAAATGTTAATTACAGTTTCGGAGATTTACCATCCAAAGCCAAGTTGATAATATCGTCACAGAAGCTCATTAGTGAAGGATTCAGTTTCGAGCATGGGATTAAAGAGATATATGACCAAACTTTGGATTTCCTGAAGGCCAGGGGGCTGCTGAAGTGAATTGTTTGTGTTCAATGTATCTATTCTCAGCAGCAGCATTTTCAAAATATTACTATGTAGAGATTAGATCTTCTCCCTTGGCTGTATGTATCATAAGGAAGCCCTAATAATCGGTTATATATATCTGCAACAGGAACGCATAGCTGATCCTCTGCACACACACACACACACACATATATATATATTTGGTGGATTTGCGATATATATATATATATATATATATATATATATGTATAACTGAAGCTCATGGTATTCACCAAAACTAATAAACTAATTTAGCTTATCTGTGAAATCTTACAGAATGACAAGTGTGGCTAACCTGATAAAAGAAAAAAAAAAGGGAAATCTAACACAACATCCAAATCATCTTTAATGAAGCTATCATTAAACCAAAGTACAAACATCCTTGCAAATAGAACAGGCATAAAACTTGTTCTGACTATTAATAATGAATAAGAGAAATTCTTAACATTATTTGTATGTCATTAATTAAAAATATAGTAGCTGAGTTGAATATGCATCTAGCCAAATTAAACTTATTAATACATGTGTTTTGGACTATTCAAATAGCTACTCCAATAAAGTATTTTTAGCTTACAGCAAAAGAAAAAGACAAATATTTAGCATTTAATAATTATTTATTTTAAAATTGATTAAATTTTATATTTAACGTCTACTTCTGAAATGATATTATCGTATTATTGAGATAGCTGAGGTACCCACCTTTCTGCTACTCTTTAAACTGAATGAAATCTTTTTCTATTTATCTTTTTTGGCTTTGACGACAAAGTTGTTGTATTCCCATATATTGATGTCACAGGATTAGGAAATGTCAGAAACGCGTCTCTCAAAGAAAAAAGGAAATATCTGAAATGCCTAAATCACGTGGAAATCAAACAAAAAGCAAGAAGCTTTCTCCAGACAAAACTCTGAAATTGAAAGCTTAATCCACCCGACATTATTTTGTTTCCATTCTTCAGTCTCGCATCAGTTCATTAGTTTCACATGTATCATTATTGTCCTTTCTTCTACGTACTCCAAATGGAAATTGGAACTACAATGCTTTTCTCTCTCTCTCTCTCTCTCTCTCCAAATGTCTATATATATATATATATATATATATATATATATATATAACTTTTAAAAAATTATAATATAAATTAAAATTTAAATAATGGTAATGAAAAATACATTTAACTATAAGAACTATAAATAATATCTGATTCTTTTATCAAAATTATAATAAAATTAAATTTATTTAATTAAGATGGAAATTAAATAAATGAAAAAGTGTATAGCCTAAATAATATAATTAGCCAATTAATATCAAAATAATTAGAATTAACTAATTAGTTAGTCAGATTTTTATTTTTATAAATTATTTATTTTTCTTATTAGTTAGTTGCGTAAGACCTCTAATAAAAATAGTAAAATTTAAATTAAAAAGTAAAATATATATCATATAATTATATTAATAGTAATAATTAACTAGATTCTAATCTTACAACGAAGCATAATGCTGTTATTTATTTTCTTCTAAATTAATTTAATTTTCGGACAAGATTAAATTAAAAATTGATGTCTCAACTACTCCAATAGTTTTCTCCATTAACAAATGGGGACGGTAAGCAGGGAATGAAAGGGAAAGGGTCCATGTGTCAATAATCTAAACCTAAGACGCCGTGTAGATGATGATACTGTATTTGCGAGTGCTTTCACCTCTCTCTCTCTCTCTCTAATTCTAAACCTTAGAAAAAACAAGTGGAAAAGATTATGCGCATACAATAATTCATTATAGAAATATTTAAGATCTGAGTTCCTATATATTTGGATGTCCGACAACAAAAGGATTATAACGCCGTGTAGATTTCACTTAACCGCTTCAATGATTTTAAATTGCCACCTATTTGGATTTATTAATTTGATTTGGTAAAAACACATATATTCTAGCACTTAATTAGTTATATATCTTAATAATTTATCTTTTTATGCTTACATGTATATTGCGTGCCTAATTAAACACATTCTGACTTCTCAATTAAGATATTACATCAATTAAAAATAAAATCATAAGAATTTATAAGGTGTGACTAATTAAGATAAAGATGTTCATGTTCAAACTGACCAAATTAAAAAAAGAACTACAAAAAGGAATATATTTTGAAGGAGAGTTTTATGGTTATTTTAATTTTTTTATTTTAATCTACCAATAAGATAATGATACTTTACATAATTTTTTTAAAAGTGAAATGGAATATGCTAATCTAATATAAGATAGTTTTAAAAATCTATACACCCTTAAAATATATGAAAAATTAGTTTAATTTGTAAAAAAAATATAAAGATGATTATCAGTTTTCATAATTCAGCAATAAGTTTTGCGATTACGAAAAAATTTAATATTTTTTGTAAATTTATAAATTTTTTCATAAATCATAAAATTTTATAAAATTTATCATTTTTTGTAATATTATTCATTTTTTCGCAATTAGTTTCACTTATAAAAAATTAATGTGATTTGTGAAAAAATACGAAGATAATTGTCATTTTTCGTAATTTAGCAATATATTTTCCGATTGCGGTAAATTTAATATTTTTTATAAATTTATCAATTTTTTAGTAAATCATTAAATTTCGCAAAAATAATCATTTTTTCGTAACTAGTAACACTTATGAAAAATTAGTATAATTTGTAAATAAATACAAAGAAGATTATCATTTTTCATAATTTAGCAATATATTTCGCGATTATGAAAAATTTAGTTTATTTTTTATAAATTTGTTAATTTTTTCATAAATCATTAAATTTCACAAAATTAATAATTTTTTCATAATATCATTCAGTTTTTCACAAACTAATAAAACTCACAAAAAATTAGTATTATTTGCTATGAAAATTACCATTTTTTGTAATTTAGCAATATATTTTTCTATTACGAAAAATTTAGTATTTTTTATAAATTTGTTAATTTTTTCGTAAATCATTAAATTTTATAAAAATCATAATTTTTTCATAATATCATTCATTTTTTTACAAACTAGTAACGCTTACGAAAAATTAGCATAATTTGTAAAAAAGTATAAAAGTATTGTCATTTCTTATAAAATATTAATTATTTTCGTAATTATAAAATTATGAAAGGTTTAACAGGTTGTCGAATATTTCTATTTATAAAATTTAAAAAATAAAATTTAATCTAATTAAAAATCATTAGTGTTTAAAACAAAGTAAAATTACTTTATTTTAAAAAAAGTTATACTTGAAAGTACCTATTTCAAATATAGTGAAAAAATATGACACCCAAATGTATTACAAACTAATGGAATAGTAAAGGATTGGCGAGTCAAGATTGGAGGGCCAAATTTAAGTCTATCGTTTTCGAAATAGAAACACAGGAAAAAAAAAGAAAAGAAAAATTGTCCAATCAAAATATCTTAACACCCAAATGAGTGGATGAGAATTTATTAAAATTACTCGTCTCTGCTAATAAATGCTTACGAGGAGTGCTGGAATTTTCGCTATTTTTGAGTGAACACATTGTTGAGATTTTTGAGTTGTTAGGGTTGTTAGGATATGATAAGTATTTATCTTTTAAATTTAGAGTCTAGCTATTAAGAGTTTGTTATTTAGTTTCTATCAAAGTCTTACATATAAGTATAAATATAAAGCTGGTGTATTTCTTTTTTATATCACAATACAATAATGAAAACCTAATTCTTAGGATATTTCTTTCAAGTTGGTATCAGAGCCTACCAAAAACAAAAAAAGGCTTTGAAATACTTAAAACAACATGAGTGGTAGAGACGGTGAACCATCTGGATCGAAACATATTATCATTCAATCTGAAGGAGCATTCAATATAGAATCAAATAATGATGCATGGTCTCAACTAATGGAAATGCATATTGCTGAAAGAGAAAAGCTTTCCTATATTCGGGGAAAAACAAAACCACCTGCTGAATCAGAGGATGGGTATGAAAAGTGGTATGCTGAAAACCAAAAGGTGAAAAGATGGCTGCTAATGTCTATGAGTCCAGAGATTATGAAGCGATATTTATGCTTATCCACTGCCCATGAAATCTAGACTGCTTTATCAAAAGCTTTCTATGATGGCAGTGATGAGTTGCAGCTCTTCACCTTAAACCAGAAAGCATTTGCAGCCAAACATAATAGAAGATCTCTCTCTGAATATTATGGAGAACTAACTGCAATTTTTCAGGAATTGGATCATAGAGACAAAGTGGTCATGAAGGATCCTGATGATGTGGTTACAAAAAATCTATTGAACGACTATGGGTGCATATATTTTTACCGGAATTTGGATGATCACTTTGAGGCAGTTCGCGGAGAAATCCTATGTCGAGTCTACTTGAGGCCTGAAGAAAGCTATGCCCCCGATTCGACGAGAGGAGAACCGTAGATGTAACATTAAAAGGAGACTATGGAGACTCACGTCACTGCTATGGTGATTCGCAACAAGTCAAAGACATCTATTGGTATTAGAAAGTCCACACAAAAATGTACTCATTGTAATAAGTCAGGCCACATCAAAGATTGTTGCTTTGAGCTTGTAGGCTATCCAGATTGGTGGGATCAGAATCGAGGATCATAAAGAAGGAAAGCTAAGAATTCACTGATTTCCGCTGTTGTTGAAACCAAAACAAGTGAGGACAATGTTGAATCAACTTCAACATTAGTAGCAACCACAAGCAAGGAAGGTAAGGTGTTTAATATTTCTACATCTGTTTATGATAATACATGGATAATTGATTCTGGTGCTTCAAATCATATGACCTTTGATTCTGGACAGGTTAAGAAACTTAGACCATCCTTACAAAAATCTGTTTTGATAGCAAATGGTAATGAGGTTCCAATTATTAGAGAGGGATCTATTACTGCTACCAATTCTTTAAATTTAGACTCAGTTTTAATTGTTCCATCATTAAATTACAGCCTTTTATCTATTTCCCAAATAACATCAGCTTTGTCTTGTATTGTTATTTTTTGGCCCAATTTCTGTTGTTTTAAGGATATCCAAACGAAGCAGACGATTGGCTGTGGTATTAGGCGAAGGAATTTGTACTACTTGGACATGCAATCGAATACTTCTTCCAAGTTGCATCATGCGTTTGCAATGGATGGTCCAAAGAAAGAAAAAAATGAAGCAGAAATCTGGTTACAACATAGATGACTAGGGCATGCTTCTTTTGGCTACTTAAAAAAGTTATTTCCTGGTTTGTTTAACAACATTGATGTTTCTATTTTTCGTTGTGATATTTGTGAACTTGCCAAGAGTCATCGAAGCTCTTTTTCATCAAGTTTTAATAGAGATCATTTACCTTTTATGATTGTTCATTCTGATGTTTGGGGTCCATCTAAAATTTCAACTTTGGGGGGATCTCGTTGGTTTGTTACTTTTATCGATGATTGCATAAGGATGACTTGGGTGTGCTTAATGAAATCTAAGAGTGATGTGAGTGCATTATTTCAGAAATTTCATACACATGTTAAGACTCAATATAATGCACATATTCAAGTGCTTCGCAGCGATAATGGTGGTGAATACCATAACTCTGAATTGAAGCATTATTTGGAAGAAAATGGAATTGTCAATCAAAGTACATGTGTTTATACACCCCAACAAAATGGGGTAGCTGAAAGGAAGAATATGCATTTACTAGAAGTTGTTCGTGCCTCATTGCTTCATGCAAAAATGCCATTATCATATTAGGGAGAAGCTCTTACTTCTGCTGCATATTTAATTAACTGAAGTCATTCACGGACTCTTGATTTTCAGACACCTTTTCAGGTTCTTAATGATACTACAACTGCTCCATCAACATCAAACTTACCTCCTCGTGTCTTCGGCTGTATAGTATTTGTACATATTCATAAACATCACCGCCATAAGCTTCCTCCTCGAGCAATAAGATGTGTGTTTCTTGGATATGCAATAAATAAAAAGGGGTACAGGTGTTATCATCCTCTAACTCGACGTATGTTCATATCCATAGATGTAGTCTTTCATGAAGATGTGATGTATTTTGAGTCTGAATTTTCGGAGGAGAGACATGAAGAAATTAAGACATTAGATTATCAATTTTAGGAGGAGTATGAAGTGGTTGATAATGGTGTTGGTGATCACTCAGAAAATCATGGGATACGTATTGAGCAAGAAGATCTAACTCCATCGATTGAAGAAGAGTCCTCAAGTGAAGAAGACCCTGAATCCCAAGCTGAAATACCACGCCAATCACCTGTTGAAGATATTCCTATTCTTGAACCCGGTCCACCGAGAAAACGATTACCAGAACGATCCACCAGAGGTATTCCTAAACTTAGTTATGAGCCTGAAATTTCTAGTAAAGTTAAATACCCAATGAGTCATTATGTGTCGAATCATAACCTGTCAGAATCAAAAGAAGTCACTGTCAAATCAATTATCTACTGTATCTATTCCTAACAGTGTGCAAGAAGCTTTATCTGATCCAAAATGGAAAGCTACAATGAACGATGAAATAAAAGCCTTGCAAAAGAATGAAACATGGGAGCTTGTTGATTGTCTAGCAGGAAAGAAACCAGTAGGGTGTCGTTGGGTCTACACCATAAAGTATAAAGCAGATGGCACAATCGAGCGATTCAAAGCAATATTGGTAGCAAAAGGATACACTCAAATCTATGGGATTGATTACACTGAAACCTTCTCTCTTGTAGCTAAAATCAGTACTTTGAGAGTGTTATTATCCTTGGCTGTAAATTTGGGTTGGTCATTACAGCAGTTTGATGTTAAGAATGCTTTATTACATGGTGAATTATCCGAAGAAATCTATATGGAGCTTCCACCTGGATGTATGTCAACAATGCAGAATAGGAAAGTTTGCAAGTTGAAGAAATCGTTGTATGGACTGAAACAATCTCCACGGGCATGGTTTGGGAGATTTTCAAAGTCTATGAAAGCTTTTGGATATCATTAGAGTAATAGAGACCATACCTTATTCATAAAGAAGGCAAATGGGAAGATCACAGCTCTCATTATCTATGTGGATAACATGGTAGTTACAGGAAATGATCCAGAAGAGAGGAAGGCATTACAAGAATACTTGTCCAAAGAGTTTGAAATTAAAGACCTGGATTGCTTGAAATATTTTCTTAGGATTGAAGTTTCAAGATCAAAGAAAGGAATTTTTCTATCCCAAAGGAAGTATGCATTGGATTTATTGCATGAAACTGGAATGTCAGCATGTCAACCAGTTGACACACCAGTTGAGGAAGGCCTGAAGTTGTGCATTGAGGTAGACCAAGTACCCGTTGATAAAGGAAAATATCAGAGACTTGTAGGAAGATTAATGTATTTAGCTCACACAAGACCTGATCTTGCGTATGCTTTGAGTATTGTTAGCCAATTCATGCATAATCCTGGAGAAAGATATATGAATGCTGTCATAAGAATCTTACGGTATTTGAAGTCTGCACCTGGAAAAGGAATTTTGTTCACTCAACATATGGATTGGCAAAACATAGAGGTTTACGATGCTGATTAAGTTTGGATCAATCGATGATAGACGATCAACTGCAGGATATTTTTCGTTTGTGGGTGGAAATCTTGTGACATGGAGAAGCAAGAAGCAAAATGTTGTTGGTCTAGTAAAAGTTCAGGAATGGCTGTTGGTGTGTGTGAAGCCTTATGGTTAAAACAAATTTTGGAAGATTTAGGTTACTCGTTAGATGGGTTAGGTTAAGGCGTGTATCAGTCGACAATAAAGAAGACGTAAAGCGTTAGCTTATAATCCGCACAGCATGATCGACAAAGCATGAGAAGCATGGTTTATCAAAGAAAAGTTGGATGAGAATATCATAGAATTGCCTAAAGTATGTTCAAGATCGCGGTGATATCCTTACCATGATATCCTTAAGTGTCTATTACACAGCAAGGTTGAGCATGTATGATATTTATGCACCAACTTGAAGAGGAGTGTTGAGATTTTTGAGTTGTTAGGGTTGTTAGGATATGATAAGTATTTATCTTTTAAATTTAGAGTCTAGCTATTAAGAATTTGTTATTTAGTTTCTATCAAAGTCTTACATATAAGTATAAATATAAGGCTGATGTATTTCTTTTTTATATCAGAATACAATAATGAAAACCTAATTCTTAGGTTATTTCTTTCAAGTCACATTTTGTGGTGCTGATGCAAGTGTGTTGTACATGTTATAAGGACAGTGTATATGTTGTTTCTGTGAGCCTCATTGCCTATATAATTCGTTGCGAAGGAAGCACATTACTATTCCAACTCCATTTTTTATCAAGCTACTAGACCCTTTGTTTCACCTTTCCATTTCGTTCAGTTCCCTTCTTCCTTTTCTTTCAACTATAATGAAAGTTGGGCAACCAGTTCTACAATGCCAGACCAATTCTGAAGCCTTTGGCATGATGCAAGAAAGGCGGTCCGGAAATTATAAGCCTAACATTTGGAAATATGATTTTCTACAATCTCTTTCTAGCAAATATGATGTGAGATTTCTATTCGGAGACTATCGTAACATTTTGTTTTCTAACTAAGAATCTGTGTTTTTATTTTCTTTAAGTAATTTATTCTGCAAATGAAACAAAAAATTGTAAAGATCCCTTTTAAGTTGATACTGTTAGTTATTTGTTCCAAACGTGAAAAATAAACCGAAGTAGTGACTGTTAAAGCTTAAGAGTATGATGTTTTTGCAGGAAGAGAAATACAAAACACAAGCTGAGAGGTTAAAAGAGGATGCTAAGCATCTTTTCATTGAAGCAGTAGACTTGCAGGGTAAACTAGAGCTTGTTGATTGCATCATAAAAGTAGGTTTGGCAAGCCACTTCAAGGATGAAATCAAGAAAGCTTTAGATACTATAGCCTCCTCTATCAAGAACGACAAATCTGATGCAATAAAGAATCGGTATGTTACTGCATTATGCTTTAGACTTCTGAGGCAGCATGGTTATGAAGTCTCACAAGGTGAAATTCCACCCCAATCTAATGTTATAGAACACCAGAAGTTTTTTTTTTTATCTCTTGAAACTGCATTTAGATATTTTCTTTTTCTTTTTCTAATGCTAACTATCATATAATGGCATGCTACAAAATTCAGATGTTTTCAGTGATTTTTTGGACGAAAATGGTACTTTCTTGAAAGCCAAAAGTATGGACGTTAAAGGAGTTCTGGAGCTTTTTGAGGCTTCATATCTGGCTCTAGAAAGTGAAAATATCTTAGATGATGCTAAGGCTTTTTCGACTACAATTCTGAAAGATATCAACTCTGCTACAACAGAAAGCAACCTTTACAAACAAGTCGTTCATGCTTTGGAACTTCCATTTCATTGGAGAGTGAGATGGTTTGATGTGAAATGGCATATTAAAACGTTCCAGAAGGACAAAAGCATAAATAAAACCTTACTTGATTTGGCTAAAGTTAACTTTAACGTTGTCCAAGCCACACTCCAAAACGACCTAAAGGAGATTTCCAGGTATATATACATAGGAAAATTATTGAGGTAAATGCTCCATTGTTACCAAGACTTTACACTTAATATCTAATTAATATTAATATTTTTATTTTTTATTTTTTTATTTCAGTTTAGAATACCTATCACTTTTTCGAGCTATTTTTGCTCATGTAGTTCTTGAAAATGAAAAATCTAAATTGATTCAAAAATAACTTATTCTACTAAGCATGTGGAATCCACTTTTAAATTTTTTTCTAAACCATGCATTTAAAGGTGGGCCTCATACACTTAGTAGAATATATTATTAGTGAATTAACATTGCTAAGACAACGAATTAATTAAGAATAATTTATTTTCAATGGTCACATCAATAAAAATAGGTGAAAACAGTGTTAGACACCCTAAATTGAGATAGAAAAAAAACACTGATACTAAAAAAAATTAAAATATCAATGCTAATTGAATATTAAGTTCAGGAATTTGGTACAAATAAAACAATTTATCCGAAAATTGTTAAATAATCAGATTCAACATTCAATAAAGTGAGGCAAACTTAATGACATGTAACGTGTATGTCTCTCTCCATAAAGCGAGTGTTTGTCTCGTCGTGTTCAACTCCCACAGTCTCATAATCTTTAATTTCTAATTGTAATTTTTTTTTTTTTGGTTGAGTTACAGGTGGTGGAGGAATTTGGGTCTAATAGAGAAGTTGAAATTTTCAAGGGATCGATTGGTGGAGAGCTTCTTGTGCACTGTAGGACTTGTATTTGAGCCTCAGTACAGCTCTTTTAGAAGATGGCTTACCAAAGTGGTTATCATGATATTGGTCATTGATGATGTTTATGACATTTATGGTTCACTGGAAGAACTACAGCATTTCACTAATGCTATTAATAGGTTAGTAATCAAAGAACATATTAATTACCCTAAAAAGAGCAAAACAACCTAAGAAATCTAAACAATGTTCTTGATTCAGATGGGATACTGCAGAATTAGAACAACTTCCAGAATATATGAAAATATGCTTTAAAACACTCCACACTATCACCGGTGAAACTGCTCATGAGATGCAAAGGGAAAAGAGATGGGACCAAGAACAAACTGAAACTCACCTGAAGAAAGTGGTAATAGTCTTTTAGATCTATTTTTTCTCTTAATTAACATTGGATTGTTGGTTTATTATTCTTTTTGTTTTTCCCTCTCTTTCAGTGGGCAGATTTCTGTCAGGCACTGTTCGTGGAAGCCAAATGGTTTAATAAAGGATATACACCATCCGTGCAAGAATATCTGAAAACTGCTTGTATTTCTTCATCAGGCAGCCTCCTTTCTGTTCATTCGTTCTTCTTAATTATGAATGAAGGAACTCGGGAAATGCTACATTTTCTTGAAAAAAATCAAGAGATGTTTTATAATATATCTCTCATCATCCGCCTCTGCAACGATTTAGGCACTTCAGTGGTAATTATTTCTCTTTATAAGACTTTCTTTTCATTAATTTAGCTGGAATTGAGTTCAAACTTGTAAACTCGCAATTAGGAAGACAACTCTAGTAATTAATTTATGGATAAATTCATGGCCGTCTAGAAAACATAGGAGGATAAGGTTTTGAATTTCAGCCTTAAATATGTAGTTGTGTTAAAATTCTTGAGTTATTGTTGCATGACCCCCAAGCATTCTGCCTAAGAATGGCAACGAGTAGGATACCCGTCCATTTAAGAATACTCAAACCCGAACCCGATTAAACTACACTTATCCAAATCCGTTCTAAATTCATTTAAAATATTGTCCTTCTTATCCGAACTTGTCCTAAACACGAATAGAAATAAACATATATTATCTGAATCTGATTAAAACTCATTTAAATAAATTAATTATTAAATATATTTATGGATATTTAAATGTAGCGAGTGCCCTACCTATTTATATGATAAATATTTAGATAATTAAATGGGTATCCATTTATCAAACCCGTTTGCAATAATTAAATTCTAAATTATATTAGTATAAATAATATAAATAAAAATAAAAATATAAACTAATCAATAAAATATTAAACAATAAATATTCAATATATTAATACAATCCAAACATAAATTTAGTAAAATTTTAAATAATTTTTAAATAATAAAAATATAATATAATATGATAAATTTTAATATAATCGAATTCGAGTAATCGATATTTATAGATTTAAATCCGAACCCGATATAAATAGTAAAATTAAATTTTAAATTCATCCCAAACTCATTTATTATTATTTGAATCCGTCATATTAGGATTCGGTCGACCCCACCTAACTCGTGCCTTAAATTATAGATAAAAAAGAAAGTTAGTTTATGTATAATTTTCATTTTTGCGGGTGTTATTTGAACCAATTTTACTAACCTGAACAGGCAGAACAAGAGAGAGGAGATGCTGCTTCATCAATAGTTTGTCATATGAGAGAAATGGAAGTTTTAGAGGAAGAAGCTAGGAGCTATTTAAAGGGAATAATAGGCAATTACTGGAAGAAAGTAAATGAAAAATGCTTCACCCAATCACCTGAGATGCAATTATTTATCAATATTAATGTCAATATGGCCCGTGTGGTGCATAATCTATATCAAAACAGAGATGGATTTGGTGTTCAAGACCATCAAAATAAGAAGCAGATCCTATCCCTCCTTGTTCATCCTTTCAAACTAGACTGAGATGACAATTTTCTTTTTCTTTTTTTTTTTATCTTGTTCGCAATCATGATAAAGTGTTGTAATTGCAAAATGAAGTTTCCCAACTTTCATATTGTATGTTATTCTTCTGAAATAAAGTGGAAGTAAAATAAAATTTTCGAGTCAATTAATTTAGTACGATGATTTATCTTATAATATTTTTCTCTTTAACTATATTTATTTCTTTTATTAATATTTTATCACTATTACCTTTGATACTACATGTAATAAGAATAAATAAATTCGAAATAATACTTTTCTATAATTATATTACCCTTATTAAATTATAATAAAATTAATTTGATGTTAAAAAAAAATAATTATAGAGAGATCTTATTTTATATCACTGTCTTCTTAGTTAAGTGTAACATAATCAAACGGTGTCAAGTAAATCCTTACACGTATAGCCACCAGTTCACATTTGTAAGCGAATCTAAAGAGTGTATTTATATATATATAAAATTATGTAGGTACCCCTATAAAAAATGGAATCCAAAAATTCTAGAGAAAATACAAATCTGATAAAAATGGACCACCCATATTTCCTTTTTAAAGGATTAAAAGTAGAAACATAGAGTGGGTCACATCAACACGTGGGTCTCTATGTCGTTGTTCGGGTGTGATATCATGCCATACTCCTGTGTGTTCGTTTTCAAAGCGTAGCTAATCAGGGCAACGTAACAGTATTTTTTATATTTTTTTACTAAATTATAAATAATTAATTTTTATTTTATATCTTGTTGATTAGAATAATATTTCTTTCTGATTTATTTTCTTAAGCATCCTTAACACCGAAAGATTTTTCGATAGATATTTTTTTATGAAATAACCTAATTAGCTAATTATGTTTAGTAATTAAATTATCTTTTATTATTTATTATAAGTTTTATAATTTAATTAATAGTATTTGATAGCTATGAAATTTATCTAATATAATTTTAATTTTTATCACTTTTAGGAATGGAACACTAATTGTTAGTTTTCGAATTATAGCATGTGGTGTCAGAATTGTGTTAAATCTAGAGTAGCAAGAATGGCATCAGGGAACCACGTCTGAATAATTATTCTATGGACCCACGAGAGAAATTCTTATTTCGGGATCAAAATGTACCACATCTTCCTTCCTAAATTAACTTGGTTTCAAAGTGCTCCACCGGAGTTTCCTTGGCAGGGGACGCAGAAATTTAGGACTATTTCCTCCTAGTAAAGCGATGGACCACACTTTCACATCACTGAGTTTTGGGCGCCTAAACAGAGTCCACATTGGGTCATGGTGTGAAGGCATACATCAATATACATTCATCCTAATTGAGGTGGGCAAAGATGCAACCATGTCCCTGTAGGCGGCAGCAACTCGCATGTGATAGGGCTGGCGGAAGAGCAAATTACATCAATGCTTGGCAGTCTACGATCAACCTAGAACCTGATAGGGATGTACAACTAATTTTTCTAGAGAGAGCCCGCATATAATATATATATAAATATATATATACATACATGCTAAAGACCGGTGTCACGGATATATATGTTTTTAGATCTCGCATTTAAAATCCTCCTTTTTTATTCTTTATTGTTATTGTAATAAATAATGTTTATTTTATTGTAATAATATATAATGATTATATATATTATTTTTTATTTTTTTTACATTTTATTCAGTATATTAGAAGTAACTTAATTCTTGGTTGAACTCAAATAATCTCAACTTTGAATTCAATAGAATAGAATCATTTTGCATTGGCGACTCCAGTAATTTAATTATAGTTTTGGATAAAACTCAGACTTATATATACTTTTTGCTTAGAATTACAAGTTTTGGATATTAGACGCAATTCACAGTTGCATTTTGATTCAATTTAAAATCCTTTTGAAATTACTGAGCAGATAGATAACCATGTCAACCATGTCAATGGCCTCTTACTGACCGTAACGGGGTCCAACCCCCTGACATCTTGCAGCGAAAGCGAGAGTCTTTCTTACTGTCATTTCTCCAATATGGAGATCGTATTGACTGACATAAGCTGCGGTCTGCTGTGTTAAAAATTCTTCCAATCCTTGCCCATTGTATGTCACTCTTCCTGAGAACTGAAATATTAATTGCAAGAACCAGTATAAGATGATAACGCCATAAGATGTATCAGTAATTTAAATTTATACAATGGGATTCTGTCTCTTTTACTTCAAGATTTTTATCAAGTTTTCCAGCCAAAGCCCACAACAATGTGGTCTTCCCTGAGCTTGGGGGGCCAAGAAGCAGTGTCATTCTGCACAGGTTGTTTGATAGGGATAGAAAATCTCAATGATAGTTTGCAGATAAGTACATTAATCAGATTGTTTCTTTTTACTCACCGTTGGGGCTTGATGATTCCGCTAATATTGTGAAGGATTGGTAATGGTTCCTTTCTTCTTGGATATAGGTGAAAATAATTCAAGAAACCCTTTGGATAAAGAAAGTTCATGGCAGTGAGTTCCATTGTTAATAGGAAATTGGCTACTGTAATAGTTCTGAAATTTATATATACCTCTAACATATTAACAGAGAAGTTGAAGACTGAAGGTAACTCTCTGCCTCCAGCATAAGCCTCTGCTTCAATGTTTAAATGGTCGAACCGAACTTCAATTGTTGGCGTTTCGAGTCCAACTCTGTATTAATAATCCAAAAGGCTCACTGTTCACGAACAACGTAAGGAAATGCTTTCAAAACAAAAGAAAAGGAAAAGAAAAGAAAAATAAAATAAATCAAGCCCGGAGAAAGTTTTTATTTGTTTGCAAGAAATACCTGTCGATGCGGTCCCTGATCTTCAACAAGAAATTCTCGTTATCTTCCTCTGCAACTTTCACTAACTTGTCTAAAATGTTCTTTTTCTGTATAAATCCAAGGCTCTTTATATCAATTTCTTTCGCTTGACCCGCTTCTTCAGCGAGCAGACCTCTTCTTATACGTAAATATGTAGGCAGTCTCTCCAAAGCAGCCCATTTAAGAGTTCCCTCTTATCATTCCTACTTGTTGGAATGCTTAAGCGTGCACTAGCTCCTCTATTATCGTCCATTTTTCTTACACCGTCCTAAGCTATATACCTAATGTGGACAAATAGAGCTCGCTCCTGGATTTTATAGTTGCAGAAGCTATTGTGACCGAAAGAAAAGAAAAGCCTGGTTTTAGTTTCCCTTCCCTTTTATGTCTTTTTCCATTAATGTCTGTCCTTTTGTTTTCCTTTACGTTCCACATGTTAAATTTGGGACCCCTCTCCATATCAGCTTTGTACCATAGCTTCATACAGTATAGAAAGGGTACTATTCACAAGTGACGCCAAACATTCTTTTGTTCATAATATTTTACTGAATCAATTGCTTACACTGTGCTTGCATTGGAGGAAAACAAAGAAGGAAAAATTTACGGGTGAAAGATATGAAATTGAATGAAAATCTTCACTGTTCATTTTGATATTATAAAGAAATAAAGGGTAAAAATTAATGAACGGATAGGATCTTTTTTCTTTTCATATTTTACTTTCCACGTAAGAGACACTAAATTTATTTTTTTTATCACTTTTTTGTTTTCTTTTATTTTTTTTCTCCGATAATCTTTTTTTTTTTTTTCTATTTTAAGAACATAATTTATATAAGAATGTATCTTAATCAATATTAAAATACAAAATTCTTTATTAAAGCTTTGAATGATTTAACTTTAATATTTTATTGAATTTTAAATTTTTATTTTACTCTATTGAATATTTATATTTTTATTTTTATTTTAGAACATTTATTTTATTAAGAAATTTTTTATGTAAAATTTATAAAAATTTTATTTAATATTTTTTGTTAAAGACTTTTAATATTTATTTGAAGAGTTATTTGTTGTATTTTTTATTTTATTTTGATTAAGAATTAAATTCTTAATAAAAAAATAAAAACTTAATAAAATGAAATAAAATTAAGAAAGTTAATAAAATAAAATTAGAAATTCAGACCCTTAATAATGTATTTTGCCATATTAAAATGACCTGATTTTAAAACCAAACAAAAGATAAATTGATATAGTTAGGATCCCCACTCTGCCCTATGATAATTAATTAGTGCCAGAGTCTATTCTGAATGTGAAAAAAGATGGGTTTAAAATCACAATTTAATACATTGAAAAATAGAAATAAATGTGTTATGTTTTTATAATTTTAATTACAGAGCAATCCATCTATGACTCCAACCCTATTTTGCTCAATTCAAACTCACCCTCGAAGTCTTTATTTGCCATAGCCACAGTCAACTGGATGAATCAATATTAATACCTTTAAATAGATCTTTGAATTCATAGACCAATAATAATAATGTCTTTGAAACAAATAACAAATGAAAGCTAACTATTAGATTAGAAGGCCAATAAATAGAGGTATAAAGCTTTCTAATTACTTTTCCAACCCTAAAACCTAAATTATCCTTGTTTTAATTTCCTATCGATTCATAAAGGAAAAAAAGAAAATAAAAGAAGCAACCTTTTCCGTAAAAAAAGTAATTACAAAGTTACTAAATAAATTTTTTAAAATTTGACAAATACTTAAACTTTTAAAAGTTGTAATTGAATGTTATATGTTATTTATATCAAATTTTTTTAGAAATACTTATAAAAATAGTGTATGAATTTATTAAAATTTAACAATCAAGTGTTTTTACTTTTAAAAATTATATCTCAATGAATAAAATAAAAAATTATTAATATCTGAATATGTGACTCAGTCACTTACTGTATAAAAAAAAAACTTATGTAAACAAATTATATCTAATTATATTAAGAGGATTAATCTTTTATTTAAATACTAAAAATCACAAAAGAATACTATATATGTCATTAGCAAAAATACTAGTAATTAGCATTTTAATTAAGATTATCATCTTTAATAATAATCGATTTATTTTAGATGTTTACAGTGACTAGTTAAGAAGACAATATGTTACTCAATATTAGATAGATAATTTTATAGAAATTAACAAGAATATAATGATGACAGTGTAATGATTGCGATAGTGAATGCGATATATTATTCTATTAGAAAAAAACTTTTTGAAAATTTCTTCAATATTTCTTTTAGTATACTAAGCTGATCATGTGTGTTTTAAGGTTTTAGGTCCGTAACTGCTACTGATTTGCATTATATACTCAATTGTAAATATTTATTTAGTTTATTTTATATATGTGACCAGTTTCATACAATTAAATGTTAATAATTTCTAGTTTCACGCACTAAATTATAACTTTTAAAAATTTAAAAATTTATTTATCAAAACTTAACAAATTCGAATACTATTTTATAATTATTCCTTCGCATAACTTAAAAGAAATAAAAGCATGGTTTTATTTATATATTTTTTTGATAAATATAAACAGATGATCATCTCATTTTATATAATTTATGTTTGTTGACTTTTTATAAATAAATAAGAAAAATTGACAAATTTCTATATTATTATTTATCTATAAATAAGCTTTTCTTTCTTTAAGAAAAGGTTACTCACACATATAATATTCACTTGTTCTTTCTCTTTCTAAATTATTGCTGTTGATAATTATTTTTATCATTTTAAAGTTTTTTTTGTTTAGATTTCAGTGAATTGTCTCCATATATATACCAAATCGATAAATGATTGACACATATCTATTAGTTTTAAATGAATAATTATATGTCAATCATTTAATCTAAAGTATAAAACACTTATACATACGTGTTACCCTTGTATCAGTTGTGGTCTATATACCAATTTTAGATAAAAACATATGTGCAAATCATTTTTATTTATAATTCAAAATAAGAATTGCCTATTTTATTAATAATAATGATATCTATGTCTTGATAGTTCCGACCACCCATTCGATGAAAAATCATTGAAATATTTCATTTCCTCTCTATATAAGTATATAGATCCGATTACTAGGATTATTATAGGATTATTAACTAATAGGGGGTATTAAAAAAAACGCTTATCTTTTACTTTTTTTGTAAGGATTCTTCAAAAAAAATTGTGTCTTCCACAATAGAATATGATAAGTGAGATTTCGAGTAAGTGTTTACATAATCTTTTTCTGTCCGAAGAAATAATTCATCGAAATAATGAGCCACCATTGATATCGACATATCTGAGATTGCCAAATGTTCGGGAGTTCCTCTATTCAATAAAAAGAAATAAAAAAAAATTTGCGATAATATTCCTATTTGATAATATTTCTATTTGGGGCTAGTGTTTTTACAAGAAATCTCTAGCCAACCTTCATGCAAAAGATCTTTTCTTAACATTAAGCATGTTGATACTAGAGAAAAATATAATATTAAGCTAACTCCAACAATTTCTTTGTCCTCAATCTTTGTCAATTTCTAGGAATTAGTCACTTCAACAGTCTTTCGATGGTTATACGTGTATCAAAAAAGTACGAATTCTTAGCTTATTTATAATTCATGAAAAATAACACTTTCAAAGTACTGCCTTAAAAGAAAAAGGCTCAAAGTAAAGCCATAAAATGGTCAAACCACATAATTATTTATGCTTTGAAACAAAGGCGGCCTAAATGGCCCAAACATATAATTACTTTGTACTGCAATGGCAATTGAGCGAATTATTTGCTCCATAAAGACAATGAGGCCCAATCACAGTTTCTTATTTGTTCATCAATGGGTTTAAGCGTGTCATTTTGCCCTAAACTTTCTACCAGAGAGTAATTCGCAACTCCCAACGTAGGGTGGTGTTATTGGAAAGTAATCGAACTGTACAGACAAGAACTGAGCTCAGAATCGCAAAAGCCCAATACAACAACACGGATAATATACAAATTACATTACCCAATGCCCTATGGTGCCAAACTAGTTGGTCTGCGATTAAGAGGGCAACAACCCCTTGAAGCTTTCTGCTTTCTGCTTTCCTTCGCCAGGTATTGTTTTTACTTGCCACGGGATTTGAGGGTTCTTTTGCTTTTTCACTCTCTCTCGGGCAATAAAGGACACTCGGATTTTAGATTGGTATCCAATCAGATTTAGCGTGAACGTATACTTGAATCTCTGTACACAAGCATATTCTTATTTATTTATTTATTTATATTCTTAGAGAGAGACGAGAGGGAGAGAGATATCTGGTGTAAGAATGTCGAAGAAGAAAGCTTTCGCTGGTAATACTATGACTCTCAAAGACTTTCATGGCGGTTCTATCCCTTCTGATCTCCCTCTTCCTTCTGCTCCTGGTGTGTAAGTCCCAATTCTTGTCCTTCTCAATTCATGTTAATTTTATTGGATTGTTTGATTATTTTGATGTTGTAAGTAATTATTAGATCTGGGTTCTAGTTATATTATAAAAATATGCTGACTTTTGTTCTATCGTGTTAGAAGCTCTCTCTGAAGTCTTTCTATTTTCTTGAGACTACTGTTTGGTTTAGCGTACTGCTCTATATGTCTAGTTTAGTTTCACTTTTTTCAATCCCTCATCTCTTCCTCTCTTTTATGGCTCGGTGCCCAATTTTTATTGTATGGTTGATTTAACACTGTATCTGGTGTCCAAATTCATCTGTACAATAACGCCTGTTGCTGTTGTCGATTAATCGATTCCGTGTTATTAATTTTTTAATGTATGAGATTGAGATCGCAAACTCAAGGTCCATGGAGGCTTAACTTCAAACAATTTTCTCCACTTTAGATGAGGAAACTCATTCTCTGTGTTAAATAGATTGCTGCCATGTTGACTGTTGATTAAGCAATATCTGCCATGTCTGCTGGTCAGTTCCCATACATCTTCTTGTTTGTTTCTTTAGGGAAATTTTATTTATTGTTCACTTGTTTTCCTTTTTAAAATACATACCGATTCAATTCATGATTCATTTTTGCTGTCATATTGTTTAGGAAGATGAATAGATGATGAGATGTATAGTTTGTATATATTTCAATTTTTTATTTTGGCAAAAGAGTATGTGATTGATATTGGAGGAAGCTTTCTCTGAGGTTGAATAGGACAATTATATATATCATATAGTAAGGACGAAGCGACTAGCAATTACCATGGAAAAAGGGCATTGTAGGCATAAATGCCTATCTTAATTGACTGGAGGATCTCCAACATATTCTTTATATATGGCAAAATCTTTATTCTAAAAAGTCATTTTATAAAATAAGACTCCAATAGATTCTTTATTCTTCAAAAATGAAGTACAAAGTTAATTTGACTTTTCAAATACTTCTTATTGTATTTAAAAAATAAAGAGTCTAATGATATTTAAATCTATTAGATGATTCTTTAAAATAAAGCGTATGACATATATAAAGAGTGCATGAATGTAAACTCTCATTGTTCACCATTCAATTAAGCTTGCATATGTTTGAATGTTAGCACCATAATTTTTTTGACTGTAATTGTTATAGTAGAAGAAGATAATTTATTTATTTACTTGGTATTAATTTATAGAAGAACAACTCTATTGCAAGTAATTAATTAATTGATCATGCTACACAGCACACTACTTGCACAACGGAGCCATCTTTTTCACTAGTTTTTTGTTAGTAATTGGTGTGGATACATGTATGATGTCATGTCACTACAATGAGCAATCCAAAGTGCCAAACTGATAATTTCTAAGATACCATGAAACACGTTCAAGAAATGTTATTAAAGTAATTGATGCTACACAACACATTGCACAATAAAGAAAATAGCTATTTCTATCATAATATTTTTTTTTCTGTGTAGTTGTGTTAGGTCTTCAGAGTGGTCTGGTTATGACCGACCTAATTCTTGGGGAGGCCCAATGGGGGATCTACCTGATCATCACCGAGCCAGGCCTAGTTCATCCCCTGCCACTAGTCATTTAGATGACA
Organism: Ricinus communis; assembly: GCF_019578655.1. Taxonomy (NCBI): domain Eukaryota; kingdom Viridiplantae; phylum Streptophyta; class Magnoliopsida; order Malpighiales; family Euphorbiaceae; genus Ricinus; species Ricinus communis. Next base: position 30,987,805 of record NC_063260.1, on the reverse strand, counting down.
AAACGCCATTCCTCAATCATACTTGTCATATTGGCCCTCATTTTGATGAGGATGAACGGAAGCCATTAGATGGTGTTTCTGTCCCGCGCCGGACTGTGAGTGATGAGAGCTTTCGTGGTGTTGCATCAGGTAGGCTGGGGTTGATGCCGGAGCCCGTGTCCAGTCGGAGAGTGATAGGTTCAGCTATGGGACCACAAGTTGCAAGTTCTTATTCTGGGAGGGTTAGTGAGGGTTCTCATGTAGGGGCCAGTTCTCAGAATGTAGGGGGTAACAATGGACAGAGTGCTGGATCGCACCCAAATATATGGGCAGCTAGGAAGGAGTTGGCAGTGGGTGTTAATGAGCCAGTACAATCGGCCTGGTCAGGAGCTAGTGCTGTTTCAAAGTTGGCTCATGCAAGTGCACCTGAAAAGGTGTCTTCAGGTAGATGGCAGTCAAAGCATTCTATTCAGTATCAAGCGGATGTTGAGGTTTTTGGACATTTGGAAACAGACAAGGGTTTAGGTTATGCACACAATAGGATGGGTGCTGTAGGCAGTAGGGAGTATTCTGATGCAACACTAGCAAGGCATGTGGAAAGGAGTTTGGCTATTGAGGATAGGTTCCAAGGTGGTAGGAAAGAGTACGTCGATCATGAAAGGACAAGGGCTGCTCCATATTCAGAACTAAAAGAGAGGAACCTATCAGAGCACACTGACAGGGTTCAACCACAAAGTAATGATTTCAGATTTAACGGGTCTGAATTTCAATCCTCTGTGCAATCTGAACCATCAGAACGGCCTAAGGTTAAGTTGCTTCCAAGAACAAAGCCAGTGGAAAATTTGTAGCTTCTATTGTTAATCATAACCATGTAGCATTTTTGAGTATCCTAAGAGGGATTACTTTTATGCCTGCTTGGGTATAATCACTTAACTTTTGCCATTTGTTTGAATGTAGGGATACCAACAGCTGAGCAGCTCTGCTAATGGTCATATTGGAAAGGGTGATTTGAATGGACATGTTAATGCTGCAAAATCTGGATTAGCCAATGAGAGTCAGAATCAGGTGATAGAACGACCGAAATTGAGTTTGAAGCCGCGATCACAGCCCCTTGAACAATCAGAAGAGACAAGAGAAAGGGAAAGGTTAGAATTTCATCTGGAACTTTTTAAGTTTGCTACTTTTGCAACTTCTTGTGTATTTATTACTTATTCTTTTTCTTTATACAATATGAATTCAGCCCGAGGCTTAACAGCATAGAATATGAATTTGGTCCTTATCAATTGGGAATTACGTGCGATTTGTTTTGCATTCTTTTGTTCTACTGGACAATTATTGGTCTTGTAGATTGCTTTAAGCATTTGTTAATGCTTGAATCTTGTGTTTATCTTTGAAAACCCTGAAGCTTACACTGCTTTTATGTCTAGAGCAGCAAATGGAATAGCTCTTCATGAGCTGCTTAATTTTAGGAATAATCTAATTATTCCAATGTTCCATAAAACTGTCTTTTTCTTTATATTCATCATTGCTGCACACAGAAAAAGTGACAACTTTTGCTCAACAATTTGGTGGCATTTCCAGAAAATGGGTGAACTGAGCAACACAGGCGCTGAACTTAAGAAGAGTGTTAAGTTGTAAATGAAATGACTCTGATCAATCATCACACTTTCCAAAACATGAAATGTTAACAAATTGGGATGTTAATTTCAAAGTTCCAATAAATATTCCTTGTATAATCAGGAATTAGCAAAAGAAACTGTTTTTCTCTATTCATATTTTATTGAAAAATAAGAAACAACTTAGGCTGTAATCGAGATTCCTTTTTAACTAGGAATTATAAGGAAAAGAACTAAGGATAGAGTATAACTGTTCGTTTAATTTAGGATGAACACAGATGCTTCGGTCTAAGTGTTACAAAGAAGCCTGCCTTTATTGTACCACACAAAGGGTGGATAACATGTTATGTCCTCGGTTCCCTTCCATGCGCTGAAGTGATCCATGTACTAGGTAACATTTTGCTCATCGAGTCTATTCAACTGACTAACAGGATAAAAGTTATATTTGAGTAGTGTTGCTTAGCTTGACGCAAACATGATCCAAGCTTGGAAAATGCCTTCATATGACCTAACTAGCCTCTACCTAATATTCAGTTTGGTTAGGGCCGACTCCTGGGCTACCATTAATTGCATGAGTTTCTTTTTTTTTTCTTTTTTTTGGTTTTACTTGCTCTGTTTCATGATATGCTTACCCTTGACATATAAATGATTGCTTATCATCTTTGATTGTGCAGGGTTGCATTATTTGGTGGCGCACGCCCACGTGAAATGGTAAGTGGATTTGTTTTATTGGAAAATTCGGTGACTGATTTTTTGATGCTAATAAACATTTTTTTTCCCTGGGAAGTCCCAACTTTGTTAACCATCTTACCCTAACTTCTGAGTTGTTGGCAATGCACTTCTTAGGTTCTGAAGGCACGGGGAATTGATGGTGCTTCTGTAAGCAACCATGACATGGGTCAGCATCCTCATAGGTAGTGTGGCTTTGTCTTTTTTTTTTTCTTATCATTATATAATTGCTTCAGTCATTCTTTTGTTGAATGATAGAATCAGATATTAACTATCTCTTATATTGTGATGCATCCAGGGTCAAGCATAATGTTCCCAAGGTTGAAAGAATTCCTGAGCATGCAGTTCCTACTCGTCATGGTGAAAGGACTGATAATATGCCTTTGGATCAAAGGACTGGAAAGAAATTTGAGAGGAAGGATCAGAGAGTTGATAAGCAGAGAAGGATTCGGCGAAATGAGAACTGGAGGGACAGCAGGGAGATTGAGAAGCAGCAGCAGCCGCAAGTACAGCAGGAGAGGCCTCCTTCACCGGAGACCTGGCGCAAGCCCGTTGAGCAACTGAAATCTGCCTGTCCTGATGCTACTGGCCAGCGCTATGGCAAAACAGCTTCCGCATTGGAGCTTGCCCAAGCATTCTCCAAGTCATTCTCAGATCCAAAACCAGCTGACCAATTTTCTGGCCAAAGGAGCCTCCCTGGCAAGACCCAGGTACCCTTTTCACGATTGATGGGCCCAACACCAGCGACTCAGATAAATGGCTACTAAATCTCGGATGGTATTGTGGCCAATTTTATCTGGCGGTAAGAAGATTGTGTTACTGATACTTCAGCTGGGGTTGGATGCGAGCTGCAAGCTTGAAAATGTATATCACTCATCAAATGATGTGCACTATTATTCATATCATCTAGGAAAATTGATGGGCATTTGAAATTGATTGAAATGCTTCACCTTCTGTTAGTGCCATCTTTACTCTATAACCCCATATGTCTGTTTACCCTTTTCTTTTTCTTTCCTTGATAACTGTACCCCTCATTTTCTTAGAAGAGAAAGTGACATGTTTTTGCGTCTTTGTATTCGCATTTTCGCTCTTATGCTATGATACAAACAAGGGAGTCTATATTATGGTTTGTCGCCAACATGTTATGTTCTTCATTTGTTTTAATAAAAATCCAGGATGAGCCGTTGTCATTGGCATAATCTTATAGCGATATGAAGATTTATATTCATTCATCTTTGTTACCTTTTATTTTTGAAGTTAGTGAATATAGTTCGATTCTATCATGGAGAATCAAGTAAAATCATAGTACTGGTGGAAGATAATGTAATCAGTTCCAAAGATTCAACTTCTATCCTTTTGTTCAAGATTGGCTTTTTCTGCATTGGAAATTGGCTTTGGTTATTGGATTTAGAGTTTTCCATGTTCCATTCTCATTCCAATATAAGCATCACTTACCCTGTAAAAAAATGATGTGAAGTTGATGACATTCAAACTAAAACATTTCCAAGTCCCTATATCCCACATGAATTTCTCATTGCGAATTAATCACGTAGCACATTATAAAGTGGTAGTGTTTTAGTGCGTAGCGGTCAGCTTCTTTCTCGTTCTTATTTTGAGTGGGATACAGAACTCCATTCCACTAAAGAGGTATGTCTTTGGGTCAAGCCAGGTATAAAAATTGGCGGCATAAGTGACGGAGAAAGGCATAGATTTTTTAGGTCAAGTAAAATTATCACATGGTTAAAAAAAAGGAAAAAGAAAACCTTAAATAAGATCATTGGGCTCTGTGCTTCAATTTTTTGGGCCATCCGCATCTAACTGAGGTGGCACTTGCAAAATTTTGATTTTTGTCCGAAGAATTATCACTGTGAGACTCCGTATACAGCCTTTTGATATAATGAGTGTTTGGTGTAACACTAGGCTACTTGTTGTTAGTTCCTGCTGTCTCGAGATCTTTGCTAATCTGTCTAGTTGATGTTCATTTCTTTTTCTTGAAGTGCTTAGTGCTTTCTATTCTCTCCCTTGTCTCGTAACATAAAGAAAAACAGGGCTCCCTGTGCACATTGACCAAGCAACAATATATGCAAAAGCGAAACCTTTTTCCTTTCTCTTCCTCTTTCTCATAGACATCTCAGTTAACCCTTTTAAGGTCAAGTTGAAAAGTTCTCATCTTTCAACCAAAAAGCTGCCTGAACTTCTGATTTGAGGTGGCCTTTTTTTTTCTCTGGCTTTTTGGACATTGATTACTTGAGCAATGGAAGTTGGTTGTAAGCTTGAAGTAGATGTCAATGGTGATGAAATTTTCGTGGTGGACAAGGTATTAATACATCTGCTTACCTTGTCTGCTACATATACTATAAAGCTGTCTACTTGTTTTGTTGGTTTTCCGAATGCTGTTATGTCACCAGCTTAATGTGTTTCTCTTCTTGCCATGATTCCTTGAATTCACTTGCTTTTATTTCTTATCCAACTTTTGAACTCAATTATTAGGCTCAATAAACACATACTCTTGCATCTCAATTAATTTTGACCTGCCTCCTTTTTAATTTGCACCTATTATTTCATGGTTTGGCCTTATATTGATGTATCTTGTTTTCACCAACTATTCTTCTCACGCTTCTTTCCTCAACGGAGAATAGCACCTACCTTATTTATTGCTGATATGATAATTTATTGCTGATATGATAACAACCTATTGCCATAATTTCATCATCATTCTGTTTGATGCATCTATCGGAATTTTTATGTAAATTGCATGACTTGCCATCAAATATTCTTGTATAATTCCCTCATTTTGATTATAACTTTTGCTTTTCTCAGCTCTAGTTTATATTTTACTTGCATCAGTGTGGTGAATTTCTGCCGTATCTGTTTGCAGAAAATTCTTGCGTGTTTCTCAGGAAGATTCAGAAGATTATTTGCAAAATTGACGGGTAGTAGTACAGGACACCTGAAAGTGATATTTCACGATTTTCCCGGAGGTGCAGATGGTTTTGAGCTTGTTACAAGGTTTTGCTACAACAATGGGGCAATTGCAATAACTCCCTCTAATGTAGTCCTACTAAATTGTGCTGCTTATTTCATGGAAATGGACAGGAATAGCTCAGCAACACCAAATCTATTGTACCAAACTGAAAAATCGCTTGAAGGAGTCAATTGCTGGACTTGGTCTGAGCTCCTAATAGCTATGAAGCAAATCCAAGATTTGCTTCCTGCAATGAATTCTTCATTTTTACTTGAGAAGGTTTTGGATCCTCTCATAGGAAGGCTTGCTTTGCCTACTGATGCAAGCCCATTTTCATATTCCTCAGATAATTTTAGTTCTCAGTTTTCTTCTGAAATAAGCAGCACCTGTAGTACAAGAAACAACTGCTCTCCGACAACTTGGTGGTTTGAAGATCTTCTGTTCTTGAATGTTGATTTGATCGGCAAAGTGATAAGAATGTTGATTTCCCAGAAATTAGACCACGCTACCATTTTCAAGTTCCTCATTTTTTATCTGAAATCAAGACTTACTGTTGTAATACTCTCTGAGAAGTGCCAAATCGTGGAGGTTGTTATCGATCTGATATTCTTGCTTGACAGGACTTGCCTTTCTTGCAAGGTTTTGTTTGATATTCTTCGTATCACTTCAAGTATGAAAAGAATAAATAAATGCTACAAATTCAAGTTAGAGAGACTGATAGGTTCAAAGCTGGATCAAGCAACTTTGAATCATGTGCTGGTTCGATCTCCACAGGGGAAGAATTCTATGTATGATGTTGATTTAGTTCTAAGGCTTGTAGAAGGTTATCTTCTTCAAGGTTGGATGCTTCCAAGTCGATTGAAGAAGGTTGGTAGCCTGATCGATTCATTTCTTGTAGAAGTGGCTTCAGATATTCTCCTGAAACCTTCAAAGTTTGCAGCTTTATTAACGGTGCTGCCAAATTCTGCAAGAGAATCTAATGACAAGCTCTACCAAGCTATTGATTTATATATTGAGGTATGCTGTTTTACTCCATAAATAGTGGTAGTAGCATCTACTTTTCCTGTTCTTTTAAAATTTTGAGATGCTACCATTGGCTCTTTGGAATTTACAGGTCCATAATCAATTATGTCAAGAGGAAAAGATAAGATTATGTTGTGCACTGAATCATGATGAGCTCTCAGAAGAAGCTTTGAAACACATGGCTCAAAACTCTAAGTTTCCATCGAGGGCTGAAGTTCAAGTCTTTATTGCTCGGCAATCCAAGCACAGTAACTTCTACTCCCTCAAGAATGAAATTAATGGCCTCTCATTTTATAGCATAGACAAGGCAAAAATGACTGAAAGAGAATACACTGAGCAAGTCCTTCCTCTTCCAAGAAAGTATGAACATATAATGGATAGTGGGAACCTTGAAACACGCTTGCAAGAAATGCACTGCAGCGTAACAGAATTGGAGAAGGTTTGTACAATAATGGAGTCCCAGGTACCAAATGTAACAAAACGAAAATTATGTAATCAGGGTAAATTTAGACCATTTCCAAAACTCTGTTCATGTTAAGAAATATCCGAATGTGCATATTTTCTTTCATTCTCTTGCCAATGTGCCTAGTTCGGAAGGAAACAAATATACCAGTTTACAGATGTAACAGTTTCTTCTTCTGCCAAGTTGAATGGAAATCACATATTACTCGAGCGTTATTTTCAATACCAACAAATGACATTATTTTCTTCGGACAAAAATGGGGAAACCAATAAAATGTGGGCATTATTAAACATGCATGTTCTTCCCTAAACCAAGAATCTCAAATGGGTCTTTAACATAATGAGCAGATGTTTCTATAGAATATCTGTACCGATGGCTGAGCCAACTCGCCGACGACTGCGGCCGCGAGCTATTTGGCAAAGAGCACGCGCATTGTCGGGGTCATTACACTAACAGTAAGTTGAGAGGCCGAAGAAGAAAGACTAATTAATAGAGTTTCAGAAACCAAAACGTTATTTGCCATACATAAATGTTCTTGTAAGAGACTAATGTGCAAACAAATTGGCCCCATACATACTTTTATGGAACCATCAAAATGTTGCGTAATTTGTAAATGCCTTATATTTCTACCTTATACCTCCTCTACTCTATTATTATTATTTGATGGATATAGCATTGTCTTTAAGTTAATTTTAATATTTTTTATAAATAGCATAAAACATTTATTTTATCGCAATAGCTAAAGACAATAACTTATCTACCGTATATGTAAGAATTTGAACTCAATTTCTTTAAAAAAAAATAAGACGTCTTGATTAATTAATTTTAATATAATACTCATATGATAAAATAATGATTAGCAATGAGCAAGTTCACAGGGTAAGTCAAACATGGAGGAAACCATGTTACCTTCGAGATATAATATGTGTGTCTTCTTCTTCCTTGGATAAATGTGACAATTAATTGCCATGGAGTTTTGTGAGCTTTAAATGCAAATCTTTTATTTTCTAAAAAGAAAAGGTGTTTGCAAAGAGAGTGACCTGACCGACATTCTTGAAATCACCATTGAATTTTTCTAACAAAAACATCTTAGATGATAGTGATCTTTGTTAGGTTTCCAATTTATAGGAAGCTGGGAGCATTTATGATGAGTGACAATTTCAAGTATCAATGTTTTTTTGTGGATTTTTTTGTTATAAAGAAATGTATTATTTTGACTCTTACTTTATATTTTAATTCCTTATCATTGAACGAAATCACATTTTACAATCTTATCTGCTAATCTTTTCTGAGGAATACAAAAAAAAATCATTTTTTAATAAAAAAAATTAAAGGGCTAAAATGTTATTCAAAGTAAAAGCTTAGAGATTAAAGTGTATTTAAAATGATAGACGTAAATGTGAATATTGATAAAAAAGTTAAGGGGGCTTTAGTAATTTGCTGGCTTTTGGTTAGAGCTCATATCCTAGGCCCATGTATTAAACAGGCCTTAGCAAACGCTCTAAACGCCGTCGTTTGCACAGTTTTTTTTATGGTTCCTTGACAAATCCGGCGTTGTAGTCAACGTTGGAGTCAGGGAAACTGACTCAGCTTTCCTTCAGTACTTTTTCTTTCCCATCTCCTCAACATACGATCAAATCGATAACCCTTTGATTTATTATTATTATTTTCTATATCAAATTAATCGCTTCTGTGATTTTTTCTTGAAAATTCTATATTGGAAATAATGCTAGAGAAGATCGGATTGCCGGCAAAACCATCACTCAGAGGGAATAATTGGGTGGTTGATGCCTCACATTGCCAAGGCTGTTCCTCTCAATTTACCTTCATCAATCGCAAGGTCTTGTCACCTCTCTGTCTCTCGATTGCTATTTTATTTAGTTACATCTTCGATTTTTCTTTTTTGCCGTTGATAGCATAATCGGTTTTAACTTTGGATAATATATTCAATTTGTTGAGAAATCTTGAAGATGCAAAGTTAATTTGTTTCTAATTACTATTATATGCAAGTTAATTGAATGAAAAAAAATGTTAATTTGGATTCAATTTCAGCATCATTGCCGAAGATGTGGGGGTATATTTTGCAACAGTTGTACACAGCAAAGGATGGTGCTGCGTGGTCAAGGTGATTCACCTGTTAGGATTTGTGAACCATGTAAACAACTAGAAGAGGCAGCTCGTTTTGAGTCGCGTTATGGTAACAAAAGTAGAGCTGCGCGAGGTACTATTACTTGTTACTTGTTGTTTTGTTTTAATCACGTTATTATGAATTTAGATTCAGTTTGCTAGTGGATGAAAGATTTATAGGAATCCTCGAGTTTAATGTATAAAATGTCTCTTAACTGTTGCTAGCTCTTTTTTGCAGGAAGTTCTAAATTGACCTCAAAGAACGAGGATGAAATTTTGAACCAGATATTAAGCAATGATGTGATTTCCAGGACAAGTAGCAGCAGTGCTTCATGCTCTACTACTCAACAAGTTTCCAGTCTTGATAGTGGCGGAGAAATAAATAGAAGTTATTCTGTTAATGATACTAATCTTGTACAGAATGAAATAGGATCGTCAATCAGTCCTGAGGAATTGCGAAAGCAGGCTGTAGATGAAAAGAAGAGGTATAAGATTTTGAAAGGAGAGGGGAAGTCTGAGGAAGCAATGAAAGCATTTAAGAGAGGGAAAGAGCTCGAGAGGCAGGCTGATGCTTTGGAGATTTCTATAAGGAAAAATCGTAGGAAGGTCTTGTCTTCTGGGCATATGGCTGAGACCCAGAGTAAAGATGGTTCTAAAGAATCTGGCAGAAAAAGTAAAGGCGTCGCTCAAGTAGTTAAAGAGAAGGATGATCTTACTGCTGAACTAAGAGAATTGGGTTGGACTGATATGGATACCCATGATGCAGACAAAAGATCAGTAGGTATGAGTTTGGAGGGTGAACTATCTTCTCTTCTTGGAGACACCTCTCAGAGTGCTAATAAGGATGTGGGGACTAGTGGCATTGACAAGACCCAGGTTGTTGCACATAAAAGGAAGGCTCTCACGTTAAAGCGTGAAGGAAAGCTTGCAGAAGCCAAGGAAGAATTAAAGAAAGCTAAAATCTTAGAAAAGCAGCTTGAAGAACAAGAACTCATGGGTGGGACTGAAGATTCTGATGACGAGATATCTGCACTAATCCGTAGTATGGATGATGATAAACAGGATGATTTGTTAGCTGGATATGAGCAGGATCATGGTTTTGATTTCAATCACCTCATTGGAACAGCTGATAATCTTGAGGATGATAGAAACTTGGAAGTAACAGATGAAGATCTGATGGACCCTGAAATAGCAGCTACACTGAAATCATTGGGTTGGAGTGATGATTATGACAATCAGCAAAACAATGGGGCCCAAATTGACAAGGAAGCACTTTTAAGTGAAATTCATGCATTGAAGATGGAGGCACTTAACCACAAAAGGGCAGGTAATGTTGCAGAGGCTATGGCACAACTGAAGAAGGCAAAGTTACTTGAAAGGGACCTGGGATCTCTGGAGGGTGAAAATTACACTTTAAAAACACAAAATTACCCAACTATTCATAAAGGTTCAATTTCTCAAAATATTCCTGAAAAGAAAGATGTGGGTTCTAAACTTGCACCAAAGAATAGATTGATGATCCAGAAGGAGCTTCTGGCTTTGAAAAAGAAGGCTCTCACTTTGAGAAGAGAAGGAAGATTGGATGAGGCTGAGGAAGAATTAAAGAAAGGCAGGATTTTGGAACAACAGCTTGAGGATATGGACAATGCTTCAAAGGCTAAGGACACGCAGGTGACTGTTGGTAGTAAGGACCCAAATTTGGTAGTTGAAAATTTTGATATCTATGAAAAAGTGCTGCTTGTGGAGGGGGAAGAGGATGTGACAGATCAAGATATGCGTGATCCCACGTACATTTCTCTTCTAAGCAACTTGGGTTGGAAAGAAGATAATGAGCCTGCCAGCGGTACAATGAAACGTCCCAATGAAAATGGTATTCATTCTATTGAAATTGATGAGCCCTCAGTTCTTCCCACAGGCAATATTTCATCGAGGACATCGAGAAGAACTAAAGGTGAAATACAGAGGGAACTCTTAGCCCTGAAAAGATCGGCTCTTGCTCTAAGGCGTGAAGGGAAGATGGATGAGGCAGAGGAAGTCCTTAGCTCTGCGAAGGTATTAGAGACCCAGGTGGCAGAGGCAGAAGCATCATTCCCAAGAGAAATATTGGTTGATTCTAACAGGTCTAAGGATGAGGATAATGAGTTTGAAGATAATAAAAATAATGGGTCTGTCTGCCCTCCTTTCAGACTTTCGAAGGAATATGATAATCACTTTCTTCAAATCATGGAACCTTCAGTTATTCATATGCCTTCAATTGTTTCATCATCGACATTGAGGAGTAAAGGTGAAATACAGAGGGAACTCTTAGGCCTGAAGAGAAAGGCTCTTGCTCTGAGACGCGAAGGTAAGACTGATGAGGCAGAGGAAGTGCTTAGATCTGCAAAAGCATTAGAAACTCAGATAGTGGAGCTAGAAGCTTCAAAGAAAGAAATTCAGGTTGAATCCAACAGGGCGAAGGATGAAATAACTAGGGCTCCTCTTGCAAGTGCAACTGAGGAAGGAGACGCTGATGATGTTACAGAGGAAGATATGTATGACCCTGCTTTACTCTTAACACTAATGAATTTGGGGTGGAAAGATGAGTTTCAACCTGTAGCTGCAGAAGGAGAGGTGTCTAAAAATGCTTCTGTTAGTTCCGTTTATTCCACTCACCCATCTGTAGTTCCATCTTCTTCCAGCATTTCAGCTGGGACAGCACGTGGTAAAGGAGAAGCCCGACGAAATCATGTGGGAGGAGAAGTTGATCCCTTGGATAAAATAGTAACCCTTGGTAATGTAGGAAAAAAACAAGGGAGTGAGTTTACTCCACCTCACCAGTCTGGAAACATAATGGACTTGCTGACAGGTGATGGCAGAAATTGTTCTCAACTAACAGCGTTAGAACCAAGAGGTATAGTCAACTTTGGTTTGGATGTGTCCTCCTTGCCTCAAGCTCATGTTCAGGCTGCGACCTTGTCAAGTTCTTCTAGAAATCTCAGAAGTAAAGAACATAATGTCAGCTTTGGTTCAGATGCTTCATGTCAGGCTCAGGGCCATGCTCGTGTAGACTCTTTGACAAGCACTCCTGAAAATCTAGGGACCAAGGTAAATGTAACAACTAAAATGAGGGAAGAAATAGTTGCTGCAGATGAGAAGCAGCATACTGGCGAAACAAATTCCCAAGGATTGACTTCTCAAAACAACCAAAGTTCTCTTCGGCAAGAAGTTTTGGCTCGTAAGAGGAAGGCAGTTGCTTTAAAGAGAGAAGGAAAATTGTTGGAGGCTCGAGAAGAACTTCGGCAGGCTAAGCTGCTAGAGAAGAGTTTGAAGGTAGATACCACAGTGATGGAACCTGGTACATGCAATGTGTCAACATCTATGTTGACTGCTCCTCCCGTTCGACAAAAAGAGCCTGGCACATCAAATTTGGCTACAAAAACATTGTCTGGGCGTGATCGTTTTAAGTTACAGCAGGAATCTCTTAGCCACAAACGTAAAGCTCTGAAACTAAGAAGAGAAGGCCGAATGGAAGAAGCAGAAGCCGAATTTGAATTGGCCAAGGCTCTTGAAGTGCAGTTGGAGGAGATAGCTTCTCAAAGTTCTGCCAAGTCAGAACCAGCAGATGATGTAGTGGTTGAAGATCTTCTTGATCCTCAACTACTATCAGCCCTCAGAGCTATTGGTATTGAAGATGCTAATGTTGCATCAAAAGGGCCTGAGAGACTAGAGCCTGTGGAAGTTATTCTTGGCAAGGGAGAAAATGTTATCCAGGAGAGAATTCAGTTGGAAGAGCAGATGAAGGCAGAGAAGGTCAAGGCAGTAAATTTAAAACGGGCAGGGAAGCAAGCTGAGGCTTTGGAAGCATTTAGGCGGGCTAAATTATTTGAAAAGAGACTAAACTCTTTGGCTTCAAGTTGAAGAATAAATAATGCAACATGAAAGGGAAGTGGTGTTTCCAGCAATGGGCGATATCTTTTATGTTTTCAGGTAACTGTCTAGGTGATTTCACTGTGGAAACAATATGAATGAACTTTTCCAAATGCATAAAAATTTCCATGATAGAAACTAAAGTGAAACTGTACCATTGTTCAAAATCTTTTTGTACCTAAAAGAATTCCATATTAAGAAAGAAGATGAAGGTTCTTATAAGAAATCGTATAATACGGGCAACATTAACTTTTATTTGAAGTGGAAAACGAAGTTGATGTTGTTAGCTTCATGATCAAAGTTGTTTGTTAGTTATGATGCTATATCACCGAGCCTTTAACACAGTAGAAAGCTTCACTATTTTCAAGCTTATGTTTTATGAGCACCGAGTGAATTGTGGGAAGATAAGGTGTGATGGTTGTGCAGACAAAACGATGGATATACAAATGGTTAATATATCTTTAGGGATTATTGTGCAGTCATCTTTTTATTAACGCCTCTCTTTGAGGTACGCCGTTTTCTTCTTCATTTACGCCTCTGTCTGAAGTCTCTCTATTTTCTTAAGAATATTGTTTGGTTTAGTGTACTGCTCTATATGTCTGGTTTAGTTTCATTTTTTCAGTCCCTCATCTCCTCCTCTCTGTTATATTAGCGTATGGTTATCTGGTGTCCAAATTCATCTGTATAATAACAGCTGTTGCTGTTGTCAATTAATCCATTCTGTGTTGTTAATTTGTTGATGTATGAAATTGAGAACGCAAACTCAAGTTCCATGGAGGCTTAACTTCAAACAATTTTCTCCACTATGAATGAGGATACTCATTCTGTGTTAAATAGAGTGCTGCCATGTTGACTGTTGATTAGCAATATCTGCCATTCTGAAATAATAGCATAATTCATAAAAATAAATAAATATTTGATTATTATGTGTCTATTCATATTCACACTAATGTTTTCTCCTAGTATGGAACACTGAGCAAAAAAGGACCAAAACGTGATTGTCGTTATTGACAGTAGTAAAAGCAGCACATGGGATTCAAAGGCTCAGTTCCAAAATCTCGTACTAGTGCCCTAACAAGCATATATACTTAAGACTTAGCTCAGCCTTGTTTCATTGGATCTTTCTTATTCCATCATTATTTTTAGAACCGAAACGTATGCTTGCCATTCTTGACCTCCAAAACGTGTCAATTTCTTACTCGCCAATAAAAATGTATTTAATTAAGAATTTTATCTGAAATTTCATATATACGTAATGGATTATATTTTATTATTAAGTCAAATTTATATCAATTTTTAAATTTTTTATCTCACATCGTGAACACTATCATTTTGTCAAGATAATAATTTCTTTTAAATAAAGAAATTGTCATTTCAGAATCTGTTTACTTTAAACCATTAAATTCATGCCATACTTACTATATTTTGTTCATTACATATTTGATAAATATCTAAATTTACAATAATCACAATTACTTATAGAAATAATTATCAAAATAAATTTTCTAATAAAATCTAAAAAATCTATGGTGGAGTTATTTGCTAAAGACCATTCTTCAAAAATCATTAGATTTTTTATTTAAAATTCATATTTTTTAAAAATTTCTCTTAAAATTAAATTAAATTTTTAATTAATTATTTGTCTATATTTTTATGAGTGCCAGAAAGTATTATTAGTAAATAATTTTTAGCTTTTGATTTTCATCTAATCTCTCTTTTTTTTTTTTAAATGAAGAATGTGAAGATAAATAAAAATGATAATGCAAGAGAATTTGAGAAGAAAAAAGATGTGTTTTTTCTTTAAAAAAAAAAAATCTATTGATATCTTGAGGAAAAGTAGAAAAAGATTCTTAAGGATTTTATTCATAATAATACATATAAAGTTATTAAAAGTATATAAAAATTCATGTCTATAAAAGTCAATAACTTTTTATATACCGACTTCCTTATATAGACTTTACAAAAGTTATAATTGAATATCTCCTAATTTCGATAGACTTTTTTAAAATCTTTAAAAATCGACATCCCATACCTCATGACTTATGTAATCTTTAAAATTACTATTTAATACATCGCAACTTTTAAATTTTATGAAATTCTTTGATTTCCTTAATTGAACACAGCGAGACACGACTAGAAATTATACCATGGATCGGGGGTTCTATATCACCACTTATGCATGGTATAATTAATTTTTCAGATATGAGAGGGCAGTTCCATTAGCAAAATCCTATAAATTATGGCCACCTTAGGATAATGCCCGTAGCTCAATATTCTTTCTCTCTGACACATAGATATGGCCTTGTCCTCTGTTCAATGTTTAACCATATATATTTTAAATCTACCTTCAGTACTGAAAATTGGAGCATTACTCCAGAAAACACTCTGGTTTCTACTCCAACTGAATTTATTTATCTAACTGATGAACATGCCGGCATCAAGGTACATATGCATGCTCTTCTTTGGAGTTATATCATAGTTGTCATATGCATGCTCTTCTTTTCCATTACGCAAAGCAATGTCATTGAAAAAACTAACTGAATAAAGAAAGCCCCTTTTGGAATTTAAAGATTGAACCCAACTATTAAAAGCACCTATAAAAGACTCATTCTATCGTCAACACTTTCACACTTCAACGATAGAACTCTTGGAGAATAAAATGGACAAACTAGATAGAGGCTTTGCTTTTTTTACCAACCATCCAGAAAGTATTTGGGATGGGGATTGGTGGTTGATGAGAATATGTTAAGATGTTTTGTGGTGAACTCTATGGAAGCGTAAAGAAGCCTTTTAGCATATTAGAAGATCTCAACGAAATGGGTAGTGGCTAATTATTATTATTATTATTACAACAGAAACGAAGTAGTTATCATTCTTGTGTATGACATGCGATGATAGAAAATCATAAAACTTCGGGTACATGCGAAGACTAAATCCAGATCAAGGCCGATTCATGCACTAATATTTCTTATCATTTTGGGACTTTGGATTGATCATTCTGGTGGCATCATATATATATATATATATATATATATATATATATATATCCACATAGACCAACTAAACCAATTAAATATATTGCTTGAACACGTTTCATGGTGTCTCAATTACCTGGAGTCATACAACAATAAACTCCAGTAATGTAATGCTGTAGAGGGCACGACAGTATCTCTTCTGAGCTTTTTTTTTTTTTTTTTAATTATACAAAGGCGGCTCAAGTTTTTCTGATCTTGCAAGTCCGAGAAACTGACATTTCTAATTAAAGTCATTTTTTCCAGTCTTCAAGAGGATCCAAAAACGAAAAAGCTATCTTGAATTGTGGAAGTTCTTCCTCCCTTTCTATCCCTCATAACTAGTTATCATTCTTGTGTTTCTTGTTTTCTTGTTTTTAATTTGTTCAAAAATACCTTGTATATACAATACATGTATGAAGCAGACATAGCATGTACGGATACATTAACCAGTTTATTGTACGATGCTATTTTGGTTAACATATGTTATCAGTTTGACACTTTAGGTTGATCACTGTAGTCACATCATCACACGTGTCAAATATGAGAGGTTACAATGTCTCATGCCCATTTACAAAGACGTTGATAATAATTTAATGAGTGGCTGTGTAAACAGCAATGGACTGAGCAGGTTATGTCATTGTTTCAGGCTATAAAAAGTAGGTAACTATACTTATTACTAAAGAAGAAAAAAGAAGAAGACGAAAAAAAGTCACATGGGTATGTTGGAAAGTTGATCGACTGTTGTGCACCACTGGTACCAAATTGTTCATTTCGAAAGGATCAATTAAGTTTCAAAATCTTAATATTCTGGTTTTGATTGGAAACTTTTAATTACGTGTAGATTTTTAGAACCAAAACAATTTGAGCACCTTCGCTCCTTGCTGTTAAGAACTATGCCTGGACTATCTAATAGAGATTATTTTATCCCTAGCTATATCAGTGGTCTAAATGAAGCCTGAAACTAACTCTTGAAATGCTCAAACCTTCCTCCTTTACTGAAACCTACGAGATATCGTTGCACCAAGAAAAATCACTGGAAGTAACCTTTTAGAAATCTAGACCTTACCTTAAATCTGCCTTCTCAAATACCCAAACCTGTAATTATAACAATTTCTTCAAGAAACCATTCATTTCTACAAAAACTCCAACACCATCTTTTCAACCAAATTTACCTAATTCCACTATGCCTGACAAATTTAACTTCAAACAAAATACTACCCAGTCTACTGTTCCAAGTACTTTTCCACCCAGGAAATATAATGGTGCATGTTATAAATGTGGGGATAAATTTTTTCCAGATCATAAATGTAAACTGAAGCAGTTATTAATGATGAATGTGGATGAGGAAGATGATGTCCAAAATGCCACTGATGGTCAGCAAGATGACACTTTGCCACAAGATCATATCATTCCTGAGGAAGATGATAAGTTCATCAATGTATCTTATCATGCTTTAGGAGCTCATAAATCTCCTAATACTGTGGTAGTAAAAGGGTTGTGGAGAATTAATATGTTTCGATATTATTAGACAGTGGTAGCACCCATAGTTTCTTGCATAACAGAGTGGTGGAAAAGTTGAATTGCAATTTGGTTCAGGCTACCCCCTTCTGTGTATCTACTAGTGGAGGCAACAAGCTTATCAGCAATCAAAAGTGTTTGAACTTTGAATGGAAAATGAATAATTTGTCATTTTCTTTTAATTTCAGGCTCTTGAACATTGATGAGTATGATTTAGTTTTGGGAGTAGATTGGATGAGATCATTTAATCCTATATATTTTGACTTTTGCAAGAAGCAAGTTACCATTCATCAACATGGTAAACCATTGTTGCTTCAAGGTATTACACCTGAGGATTCCTTGAAGATGCTATCAAGTAAATCTTTTTCTAAAGCTATTCATAAGAAAATCATAAGTGCAGTGACCCATTTATTTACAATTATAGCCACTCCAACATCTCTTGTACCTGTTGTCCCTATTGAATTGGAGCCATTATTACTGGAATTTAATGATGTCTTTCAGGAGCCTACAACTTTACCTCCTTCCAGAATACATAATCATTCCATTCCTCTAAAAGCCGATGCCTAACCTGTGAATTTGAGACCTTACAAATATTCTTTCATTCAGAAGAATAAGATTGAGAAGCCTATTGCTGAAATGCTTCAATCTCACATTATTATACCTAGCAATAGTCCATTTGCTTCACCGGTATTGCTAGTGAAAAAGAAAGATGGGGAATTGGAGATTTTGTGTGGATTATAGGCAGCTTAATTCCATGACTGTTAAAGATAAGTTTCGAATTCCAGTTATTGATGAACTTCTTGATGTCAAATTCTTTTCTAAGCTAGATTTGAGGGCTGGTTACTTTGGCTATTAAAACACACTCTGGCTATTATGAGTTTAAAGTGATGCCTTTTGGACTCACTAATGCTCCGGCAATATTTCAGGCTCTTATGAATGATTTTTTGCTCCATTTCTCAGAAAATTTGTGTTAGTTTTCTTTGATGATATATTGGTCTATAGCAAAGATTGGTTCAGTCATATGCAGCATCTCAGAACTGTCTTACATGTTTTGCAAACCAATCAACTTTTTGCTAAACGATCTAAGTGTACTTTTGGAGCTACTCAGGTAGATTATTTGGGGCATATTATCACGCAGGAGGGTGTTACAAATGATCCCCAAAAAATTGAAGCTATGGTATCTTGGCCAAGACCTTTGTCCTTAAAAGCTTTAAGAGGATGTTTGGGGCTTACTGGTTATTATAGAAAATTTATCCAGAATTATGGACTTATCAGTAGACCTCTAATAGAGTTGCTGAAAAAGGATAATGTTCACTGGTATATTCATGCAGACGAAGCATTTCAGAAGTTAAAGAAGGCTATGACTTGTGCACCTATCTTGGCATTACCTGATTTTAGTAAGTCCTTTGTGTTAGAAACTGATGCTTCTCATTTGGGTATTGGTGCTATGTTGATGCAGGATGGAAAACCTTTAGCATTTCTGAGAAAGCCCTTATGCTCCAGAAATCAAGGTCTTTCAGTTTATGAAAAGGAGTTGTTGGCTGTTATTACTGCAGTTACAAAGTGGAGACATTACTTGGAGCACTCCCATTTTGTCATTAAAACAGATCATGATAGCCTCAAATACCTCTTGCAACAAAGACTCTATTCTTATGTGCAACAGAAAGGTATCACTAAGCTTCTGGGATTATCTTATAGTATTGCATATAAGAAAGGGGTTGATAATAAGGTGGCAGATGCTTTATCCAGAAGAGATCATGATTCAGCGGAAGCTACTGGATTTTTCATGGCTCTTTCTTCAATGATTCCTTCTTGGTTCACAGATGTGTCTGCTAGTTATAGTTCTGATTCAAAGGCCCAATTATTAATCCAGTCCTTAAGTTTGGATGCTAGTGCTATTCCCTTTTTTTCTTCATATGATTAGGGTCTTTTAAAGCACAAAGGAAGAATCTATATTGGTTTTACAGGAACTCTACGATCCCATCTGTTGTCTGTGGTGCATGGATCTATTGTGGGTGGACATTCTAGAATTCTTGGATCTTATCAGCATTTGAAACACAACTTTTACTGGCCTGGCATAAAGAAAGAGCTTACTGCTTATATTGCTCAATGTGATACCTGTCAAAGGTGCAAATTTGAATCGGTGCCTTATCTAGGATTATTACAACCCTCGCCTATTCCTTCTCAGGCATGGACTCATATTTCCATGGATTTTATTGAGCAACTTCCCAAATCAGCTCAAAAGGATACATTCTTATTGTGATTGATAGATTCACTAAGTTTGGCCATTTTATTCCTCTGGCTCACCCATTTGATGCTGTTAAGATTGCAGAATTGTTCATCTCTAATATTTTCAAATTACATGGTCTTCCTTCAGTGATAGTTTCTGATAGAGACAAGATCTTTACTAGTGTTTTTTGGAAGGAACTCTTCAAATGCTTGGGCACCGATCTCAGTTAGAGTACTGCTTATCACTCCCAAACAGATGGTCAGACAGAACGGCTCAACAGATGCCTCAAAAATTATTTGAGGTGTATGATGTCTCATAAGCCTACTCATTGGGTGCACTAGCTGCCAATGGCTGAATGGTGGTATAATACCTCATTTCACTCCAGTTTATAAATGTCTCCTTTTCAGTCCCTATATGGTTATCACCCATCATTATTTCCTGATGCACTTCCTACGGAGGTTGCTAATGCAGCGGTGGATCAATTTTTAACTCAGAAACATTATATGAATCAGCTCTTGAAGGAGCAGCTTCAGATTGGTCATAATAGAATGAAACAGAATGCTGACATGCACAGAACTGATAAATCATTTGAAGTGGGTGATTGGGTCTATCTTAAGCTGCAGCCTTATCGACAAAGTTTTTTAGCTCTCAGGAAGTCTCTCAAATTGTCAGCTAAATACTTTGGTCCATTTCAGATCAGTGCTAAAGTGGGTGTCGTATCTTACAAATTGGACTTGCCAGCTAGCTCTTATATTCACCCTGTGTTTCATGTGTCTCTTCTAAAGAAAAAGGTGGGTGAGACAATTGACATCAATCCTCAGCTGCCTTCAATTGGTCCTCATGGTCAATTCAAGGTTCAACCTGCTGCTATCATGGGTACATAAACCATCAAAAGAGCTAAGTCACTAGTTCTTAAGTTCTCATTCATTGACTTAATATGACTCCTACGGATAATACTTGGGAGGATACTTTAGTCATTCGTACCCAATTTCATGGCTTCCTTGAGGACAAGGAAAACTTTAAAGGGGAAGGTATTGTCATGCCTTCTCAAGAGTAGCTGAGAGTTTATGAGGCAAGAAGAAGTTTGGATTTGTAACTGCTCTGCTAAGCTGTTAAGTTTGTTGCAAATTAGTTTTATTAGCTGTCAATTCTGCTATAGCTGTTTTGGGTATAATCCTTGTGTGATGAAAGCAAATGAAATGAATATATAAATTTGTAAAAGAATCAGTATGGATTATAAAAAGATTTATAATACAAATTAGCTTGCTCGTTGCAAACTATTTTCTCTCTAATTTCCCTCTATTTTCTACCTATCTTCTTCTTCTTCTTCTATTCTGGTAATTGCTACTCGTCCTTCTATTCTTTAACTCTCTATATTCTTTTATTTCTTCCGCTAATTGATTGATCTTCATGCTGTGATTTAATACCTAAAATCATATCAAATGGCTGCTATTCTTGAAATGCAAAACATGTTAATTTCTTACACTCACATCAATTATAGGGTCTACTCGGATGTCAAATCATGAGGGAAGAAGAGGGCATAAAAGTACGTAAACTATACTTATTACTAAAGAAGGAAAAAGAAGAAGAAGAAAGAATCAGTCACATGGGTATATTGGAAAGTTAATCGAGTGGGCATTATTGTGCATCACTGGTACAAAATTGTTCATTTCGAAAGGAACAATTAAGTTTTAAAATCTTGATCTAAATTCTGGCTTTGATTGCAAACTTTTAATTACGTGTAGATTCTTAGAATCAAAATATATGATTGCTATCCTTGAAATGCAAAACGTGTTAATTTCTTATACTCACATCAATTATATGCAGGGATAGTAACTTTAGGGCCTACTCGGATGCCAAGTCATGAGGAAGGAAGAAGAGGGCGTAAAGGAAATGAAAGATAGGCTCGTACTTTTGTTTTTGGAAATAACAGTACAAAATTCAGAAAGATATTCTACTGTACACCTCAATTTTTCATTTTTCTTACCTTTTCGGGTGTAAGAAAGGGGAAAAAGAAGGATGACAACTTACTATTTTTTATTTTTATTTAAAATAAATAAATCTATTCTTATTTTCCTCCTTACTATCTCACCGATAATACAAACTTCACTCTCTCTTTTTCTATTTTTATTTCAAACCCATTTTCTCCTAAAGAAAAATTTATCTATCTCTCATTTTTTACCCAGATTTGTGATATTATTTTTTACTTAATTTTTTAATAATAATCGATTTTCTATTTTATTTAAATAATATTAATCTCGGTTTTCATTGTTATATTATAAATTATATTATCTAGTAAATTATTGCTTATTAGAGTATGTAATATTACTTTTTTAAATTTTTTTTTTATTTTAATTAACTAAATTTGTTTGTTAATTCTAAATATGAGTTTTCAATCTACGTAATAAAAGTGATCATAGTTTCAATAGTGGTATGAACCACCGAGTTTTATTATGAAATATATGTAGTTTTTAAGTAAAATATTTTTTTAAATAGTGAATCAAATATTTTTTAAATACTTACAAGTTTAAATTTCTCCCTTTAATTACTTTTCTCCAAACCCTATCCAAGCAAGTCTTAGCTAAGATCCTATAAATTATGGCCCTCAAACTATTATCCTTATCAAGCTTTTTCTTATTTTATTCTTTCTCTCTCCTACACAATGGCCTTGTCTTCTATATCAATCTTTATTCATTGTCTTGTTGATCCACTTCCTCGAAAACAAACTTCAAAAACTCTTCCGTCTAACCATATAGATTTTAAGTCTGCCTTCAATGTTGCAAATTGGAGCATTAATCAAACTCTGGTTTCTCCTCTTTCAGCTCAATGTATCCATTTAACTGATGAAGATGTCAGGATTAAGGTATAATATGTCTATCTATCATGAATTTATACATTTTTGTAATTCTTTCTTAATTTTAAATTAGTAACAATTTACAATTATAAACTTTATGAATACTCTCTTTTGATGTATACCTTTACTTATATGTTATTCTCTATATGTAATTAAGAATATTGAGATGGAAATGATATAAAAAGAAAGAATTAAAATATTAGAATTTGTCACTTTTTACAACAGAAAAAAGAGAATAATAGCATAGAAAGAACAAACAAAGAACAAAAAATACTCTAATTCAAGACAATTTAATGTTTAAGTTACAATATCAGAATTTTCTTTTTTCACAACATCACGAGAAGTTCCATGTTATTATTTTTTAATTACACGTAAAAAATAAAAAATCAAGATACGAGTCTAAAGAGAATTGGGTAAAATTGTAAATAGCAAATTTTTAATAATTTGAAATTAGAATGGAATTACAAATTGAGTAAACTTCAGGATAGATAGAGTTATTGTCCTTATTATATATCATAGTTATCATGTGTAAATTAAGTTGTGTTTATAATTTTTTGAAAAATGTTTTTGCAATTTATCAGGAGAGAAGGACGAGGGCTTTCAAGCATATCCTAAGGAAAGAAGGTGAAGGTTCACATGAAGTTTTGGCCATGATTGATGCTATACAACGCCTTGGCATTGACCATCATTTCCAAGATGAGATTGATGAAATTTTGCAGAGGCAATATACCATACCTAGCTATTATAATGACAATGATCTTCACGGTCTTGCCCTTCGATTTCGACTCTTGAGACAAGGAGGTTACAATGTCTCCGCAGGTTGGTTATCTTGTCTATCTCTTCTCTTGATACTGTTACATAAATGAATTATTTGTCTTGAGTAATTTATTTGTTAGCAACTTATACAGGAGTGTTTGATAAATTTAAAGACAAGGAGGGAAATTTCGATCAAAAATTAAGTGATGACATTAGAGGACTTATGGAATTATATGAAGCTTCACAACTAAGTATAGGTGCAGAAGATCATATACTTGATGAAGCTGGAGACTACAGTCACCAGCTTCTCAGTTCATGGATGACACTTCTTGACGATTCTCAAGCTAGAATAATAAAGAATACTCTCGACCACCCACATCACAAAAACTTAGCCAGATTCAGGGCCACAAATTTCAATAGATATTTTCATATGGCAAATATAGAAGGGTGGATGAATGAATTGCAAGAACTTGCGAAGATTGATTTTCAGATGGTTCAATCTCAAAACCAACAAGAGATTTTTCAAGTAGCAGGGTACTACAGTCATATGAGCTCAAACTGTCAATATCGAAGAGTTTACCCATTTAATTTCAATATTTAGTTTTCATCAAAATTTTTTTTTTCTTAGGTGGTGGAAGGACCTTGGCATATCTAAAGAGCTCAAATTTGTGAGAAATCAACCACTTAAATGGTATATATGGTCGATGGCAACTCTTTCAGATCCAAGCTTGTCACAACAACGAATTGATCTCACAAAACCTATATCATTTATCTACATAATAGATGATATTTTTGATGTTCAAGGCTCGCTGGATGAACTGACATTATTCACTGAAATTGTGAAAAGGTAATATTATTTAACAAATTAACTTAAAATTTTCTGCCGTCCAATTCCACTAGATATGAACATATTCATTAATTAATAGTTTCATGCATGCATATATACATAGATGGGACGTTGAAGCCGTAGAACAACTGCCAGGCTACATGAGGGCATGCTTCAAAGCTCTTGACAGTGTCACTAATGAAATTGGCTACAAGGTCTATAAACAGCATGGCTGGAATCCTGTACACTCTCTAAGAGAAACAGTACATATCCCAACAGTACTAAAAAGCCTTTGTCACACAAATGTAATAAGATTAATTACAAGCAGAAAAGTTAATATAATCTTGTTCTTGATCTTTGCAGTGGGCAAGTTTGTGCAAGGCATTTCTAGTAGAAGCAAGATGGTTTGCTTCGGGTCACTTGCCAGCTGCTGAAGAGTACTTGCAAAATGGGATTGTGAGTTCAGGTGTACATGTGGTTCTAGTTCACATTTTCTATCTACTGGGTCATGGTGTAACCAGAGAAGGTGTTGATTTTATTGGCAATAGACCAGCCATAATAACTTCCACCGCTACAATTCTTCGGCTTTGGGATGATTTAGGTATCTCCAAGGTACAACTTACTGATTGTCACTCTCAAAACTTTTTCTTTTTTCCACTTTTGTGGCTGTGCTCATTTCTCCATTCAAATTCAATATGTTTTTATTAGACATGTAGTTCACCGATCTTATATATGTGGTTTACTTTCGGCATAGCTCCATGGAAAATATATAATTGATGAAACTATATAAGGATACTATGATGAACGATGAGGAATATTGAAATAAAATTATAATTAATTCTATTTTAGTAATCCAATTTTAATTGTAATTTTAATTTAATTATCTTTGCAAATAAATTATTGACTCGTTGCATAAATAACAAATAAATAAAATTTAAAAAAGAGAAATATGATATGTCAATATCACATTCACAAATGATTAAATTATAACTGAAGTTGAAATTAAATAATTCAAATAAAATAAATTAATATTTCATAATTAAAGTGTGAAATTGAATTTAAAGTTAAATGATTATTTATATCATTATTTCTAGTTCCTAAAACACATGTGTAAAATACAATAAAGTTTAAATTTTTTTCCTAACTAAACACCATTGACTTAGTTTAAATAATAAGTTTTGTTTACATAATTCTTAAATTAAATTATGTGAAATATTTATTTTCAGGATGAGAATCAAGATGGTCATGATGGATCATATGTAGAATGTTACGTTAAAGAACACAAAGGGTCATTGGTAGAGATCGCAACAAAAAAAGTAACAGTGATGATTTCAGATGCATGGAAACAACTAAACCAAGAATGCCTACATCCCAATCCATTTTCACCAAATTTTACCAAGTCTTGCCTTAACCTTGCAAGGATGGTGCCTTTGATGTACAGTTATGACGATAACCATCGTCTTCCAGTTCTTGAATATTATACCAAATCTCTCCTTTTTGAATCTGTCTCCATTTAAAACACTATACAATATAATGGGAAATTAATTAGAACACGGTTCTTGTTAGACCTAACATGTCAAATGTACAAGTTACTAATTGTCACTCTCAATACCTTTTTCTTTTTTCTGTTTTTCTCTTTTCGAATAATTTCAATTGAGATTATTTAAAGTTACTTAAATTAAATTTTGAGGATGAGGATCAAAATGGTCATGATAAATCACATGTAGAATGTTACATAAAAGAATACAGAAGATCATTCTGGAAAACCCAGAAAGCAGGTCATGAACATGATTTCTGAAACATGGAAACAACTGAACAAGGAATGCCTGTTTCCAAATCAATTTTCACCAACTTTTACAAAGTCTTGCCTTAACCTTGCAAGAATGGTTCTTTTGATGTACAGTTATGACGACAACCAGTGCCTGCCACTTCTTGAACATCATGTCAAGTCTCTTTTCTATATATAAATCTGCCTCCATGAGAAAGATCACAAAGAAAATCAATTACTATATATGGCACAATTAGAAATTATTAAGCTGCAGGCATGGTATATTTTTAAAAAGAAAATTACAAAATTGACACGTAAATTTAACGGGCTATCAAGAGATTAAAATACAGTAAATTGTGATGAGTAGATTGTAGAAGGACAAAAAAACAAAGTGGCATCATGCTTGTAACATCATGCACACAAATACATTACTAATGAGATCTTCTATCTATTTTATTTTTACCTGAGAAATTTCTTTTCTTTTTAATTCTTTTTTCCCACTAATGATTCATTGGATGAAAGAATAATAAGTGAAGATAAATCTTATGATGTGCCAAAAGGCACCCTAGATCCTTTTATTGATACTTTCAAATTTAATATAAGTAACGAAAATTTATAATTTATTAGTCGTTTATCTTATTTTTTACACATGTCTTTCTAAGAAGAAAAGATGAGATTACTCACTTACATAAAGATAAATTTTATCACATCCCTAAAAAGATGAAAAATAATACACTTACATAAAAATATCATATATAGAAAATAATACACCTAATATGACGAAAAAGATAAGATAGAAATTTTAACTTTTTACACCTTTATATCTTGAATTATGAGGAGAGAGATTGTCTTTATTGATAGATATAATTTAATAATTTTTTAATATTTATTTCTAATTCATAATAGTTTAAAAATAATTGTAAATTAATTATTTTTAAATATTTTTAAATCTTTTAAATTTTAAAATTTTATTAATGTAATAATAAAAGAATTATTTTAAAAATATTTATTAATTAATTTTAGTATTATATGAATTAGTATTATTAGTATAATTAATTTTACTATTTCTAAAATTAAAAATTTATTATATAATAAAAATTAATTTATTATTGAAATATAATATTAAGAATATTATTTTCTATAATTAAAATTATTATCCAATCAAAAAACTAATCTATTAATTAATAAAATATCAAAATATAATTAATATGTTATTTTTTAGGATAGAATTAGTATCTTTATCTGATTAGAAAATTATTTATTAGTTAATATAATATTAAACATAATTAATATGTTATTTCTTATAATTAGAGCCAGTATTTAATTAAAAATCTGACTTATTAATTAATAAAAATTGTAAAATTACATATAACCTTGAATCTAATGTGTTAAAATAAGTACACATATCAAAATAAAAATTTACAGTCAGCACACATGTTAAAAAGTTTTAAGTCTTAAAAATTAATATATATTAGTTGTTTACCCGTGCGATACACGGCCATTATTATTATTATTATTATTATTATAAAAAAAATCGGATTTATAGATACAATTTAATAAAAATTTTAATATTTAATATTAATTTATAATATTTTAAAAATAATAGCAAACTAACTATTTTTAAATATTTTTAATATTTTTAAATTTTATTAGTGCAATAAAAACTATTCTAAAAATTTATATTTGATTAATTATAATATTATATAAATTAATACTATCAATATAATTGATATTACTATTTTTAAAATTAAAAAATTAATTTATTAGTAACTATAATATTTTAAAATATTATTTTTGTAATTAGAATTATTATCTAATTAGAAAACTAATTTATTAGTTAATATAATATTAAAATATAATTAATATGTGATTTTTTAAGATAATCATTATCTAATTAGAAAACTAATCATTATCTAATTAGAAGACTAATTTATTATTAATATGTTATTTCTTATTATTAGAAAAGTATTTAATTTGGAATGTAACTTATTAATTAATAAATTAATAAAAAAATCATAAAATTACACATAAATTTAAATTTTATGTGTCAAAATAAGTACACATATCAAAATAAAGATCATATATATTAAAATTAAACACATATATTAAAATAATTTAAAAATAAAAAATTAATATATATCTATATAAATTTATAGATTTAAGCAGTGAATTACGAAAAAGAAAAATAACACTTAAATGAGAACAATTATGTGAGAGAAAAGAAAAATTACATTTTTCCGACTCATATTTACAACTAGATAAAATTTTAGATTTAGCCCTAACATAAATATTATTACTGGCTCCGGTCCAAATATTACCCTTCAAACCCTTCTTTTACTTTGTAATACCAACGAAGGAAAGGGAAGCACAAATTATGTCTTCACTCTATCGCCGTCTGCGTACAATCTTCAATACTCCCAAAACCACCTCTACCGCCACCATCCCCCCTTCCACAGTAAATACTAAAGAGCGCAAGCTTCAAAAACTGGTTCAAAGATACAAAAGATCATCCGAGTCCCCTGAATTTCGAGCACGCCATAGATTCTATTCAACTATTGTACGTCGCTTATCATTTGCCAAACAGTTTTCCATGGTTGAAGATTTCCTTGAACATCAGAAAAACTTCGCAGATATTACCAACGAACAATTCACAATCCGCCTTATCTCTCTTTATGGGAAAGCTGGAATGCTTGATCACGCACACAGACTGTTCGATGAAATGCCTGACTTGAAGTGCACACGCACTGTTCGCTCCTTTAATGCTTTATTATCTGCTTGCATTGACTCTGGAAAGTTTGATAAGGTACAGGGTTTTCTGAGGGATTTTCCGGTTAAGCTAGGGATAACCCCTGATGTGGTTTCGTTTAATATTGTTATCAAGGGTTATTGTGAAATAGGTAATCTTGATTCTGGCGTTTTAGTGCTTTGTGAGATGGAGAAGAGGGGTATAGAGCCAGATTTAATTACGTTTAATACACTTTTAAATGGGTTTTATGGGAATGGGAGGTTTGTTGATGGAGAAAAGATATGGACTTTAATGGAAAGCAAGAATGTCGTTCCTAATGTTAGGAGTTATAACTCAAGGTTACGCGGATTGGAGTTAGAAAATAGAGTGATGGAAGCAGTTGAGTTGTTAGGTGAAATGGAAAATAAGGGAATTAGACCGGATGTTATGAGTTATAATGCAGTGATTAAAGGGCTCTGCAATGACGAGAATGTTGAGGAAGTAAAGAACTGGTATAGAAAGCTAAAAGAAAATGGTCGTATGCCAGATAGGGTCACGTATATGACGCTTATTCCGTACCTTCGACAGAAGGGTGACCTTGACGGGGCTGTTGAACTGTGTATTGAGATTATGAACAAGGGTCTGCTTGTTAATGCAACCCTGTTCCAGCATGTAGTAGATGAGTTGGTTAAGCTACCAAGGGTTGAAGAAGCAAAGGACCTCGTGGAACGGGGGAAATCAAATAAGCATTCTTATAAATTGAGTTTGCCTTTAGATAAGTAGCTTAATCTTCTGCTTTTTTCTTTTGCTTTACATTGTTGTGTTTGTCAAAAATCTGAGCTTATGAATCTAATGCCACTAGTTGACAATTAATTACAATTTACAAACTCAAATAATTGTGTGGTTGATGCTTGGATGGACAAATATGCTTCAGTTCTTTCTTTTTCTTTTTTTCTATTCTTATCCTTAAATTTTTAGTAGAAGAAAATTTCAGACTCCTCCATATGTCCCTAGTGATGTGCTCCAACGCTCTTTGGTTAATTATCTATTCTGTCAATCTTGGCCACCTTGATTTTCCTCATGTCTCGTGGTTATGAAGTAATTTAAGTGCTGCCATGTTGTGATGTGGTCAATTTTTCAGTAAGAATTATTGTGTCAAGCCATATCTTATCCACGGGGCCCGTTACAGTGGATACGACCTGAGGCAATTATAAAAGCCTCCTATATTCTTATAAAATTAAAAAATTGAGAAAAAAATTTAAGATAATCTTAAAAATATAACTGATAAAGTAAGAATGTATTCAAATTTAATTTTACAAAATTGAAATTGGAAATAGAACTGTAGCATCCTAGGAACTAATACTACCATCAATAACATACTAATTAAATATATTATTATTCTAATTAAATCTATTATTTTTGGACAGAAGTTCATTTGTCCAGTAAACTTTTCTTTGAAGTGCATTTTGACATACTTTTTCAATTTTGCAGCCAATTTAATCCGTAACTTGTCATTTTTGTATTATTTTAACAGTGCGAGTATAGAATATAGATGGAGGAAAGAGAGGCAGCCAAAAGAGAGAAAGAGTTAATATTTTCATTTAATTAAAGATTATTTTTTGTTTCTATTAAAATAGAGTTTGTGTACCAATTTATCATCTTACATTTAATTATTACTTATAGAAACTCGTTTAAATAACCCATTTCAAGTAAGCTATAAACTCGCTTAAAAATATAAATCAAGTCAAGATAGAATTATTAGCTCAACTGAAGTGATCGTTCAAAACAAATTATGAACTCGTCTAGACACATATTACCGGAAGATTTATGAGATCGCTTATTCAATTAAAATATCGCCTTCACAATTTATAATCTCCATCAATTATCATGGTCAGATATCAAGTTCTCCACTTCATGAAAATTAGGAGACCACTTCCCCACCATTTAAGTCTTCCATGTTCTCTAGTTAGCTTTTAGCCCTAAGAAATCATCAATAAATACTAAAAGTCACTCCATATTTGAGGTAACATCATTTTTTAGATCTTTAGACTCTATTATGTAAAGTCTAACTACATTACTAACTTAAGTATTGAAATAGTTTTTTAGTTAGTTAAAATGCTCGAACCATTTTTACCTTATTCATCTTGCAAGTAATCATCAACTCTCTCGTCTAGATCTCTATAGCTTCATTTCAGCTCTCCAAGTAATATAAATCTCCAAACAAGTAGCCAGATTCTGTTTAAAAACATCAATTACAAAATATGTAAGTTTTGTACTAAATTAGTTAAAAAGTTAAAGTTATGTTAAAAAGAACTTTGAAGACGTTTATTCTTGATTGTACTTTGGATACAAGCTATAAAAACAAATTATGATGATACATTCAGTTTTTTATTTAGTCTTGAATGATTGAAATTTCTTAATAATTGTGATTTAGAAAAAAAAAATTATCTCAATTTAAAAGTTTCTTAAACAAAATATGTATTTTGATATTGATGAGTTTGATTTATTTTAAAATTAAAAATTTTAGAAAAAAGTTGCAAAACCAGAAATTAGTATGCTTAATGAAATACTTAATTTAATAAAAGAAGAAGATCATTTTCAAATTGTATTATTGGATCGATATCTGTGACAAGTGGCTATAATTGTTTGACAAATCTGGAATTTACTAGAATTCTGAAACAAATTTCTCTCCTACTACTGATGTTTTTGCTAATACTGATTCTCATATAAAGGTCATCATTTTCTATGAAAATTTGATAATTCAAGTCCGAAGAAAAACCTGAAACCGCTAAATATAAGTCCTTAATCGTAGAATATGGATTAATCCTTTGCTGTTATTCTTGTTATTTTGCTCCACAATAGCAAATTATTTCTTTCAGATAGTTTAACAGAACGGAATCCAAAGCAATCACTGGTATCTTAGGGCCCTCATTTTCATCCCTTTGCTACTTTTACATGGAGACTTTTTCAAAGAGGAGGGAGTTGATATGCTCCTCAATAATTGGAAGGCGAGAGTTGTCGTCATAACTATACATTAGTGGAACCATTCTTGCTACATTAAGACAGGCCTTGGTGAAAGTCGGTGGGAATGGATTTTGAAATAAGCAATAATGGTTTAGTTGTTTCCATGTGTCTGAGATCATCCGAAGCACATACTTTCTTGCACTTTCCACTGAAGATTCTTGATGTTGTTAATAGAATATATACGGTGACCAATAGGAGCTAGACACGTATAAAGCTAGAGTAATTTTTTTTTTTTGTGTATATAACAAATATTATAAGAAAACATATTTTAGATTTTAATAAAAACTCTTTCCTCTCCCAAATCTTGATATAGTATCAGGGCACTATTTTTCCCTTACCTTCTTTCTTTTCCCATCTAATGTTCGACGGCGACGACTGATTCCTTGGGTATCTCTCACTTCGGTTCGCTTTGAAAATAAACAGAGATGGTGCGCACAGTTGGTTTCGTCGGCAATGCTTGCAGTGTGGCTGCCGTTTTGTTTCTTACTTCAAGAACATTGATGTGCGACTTGGAGTTGGTGAGCAGGACGAACAGGTGGTGAGCAGTTGGTGAGCAAGATGAACAGTTGGTGAATCAAAAATTTTATCGAACAGTTAGTGAGCAGGATGGATTTTTTGATTTTGTTTAAATTCTACTGGTTGGTTGGGTATTTTTGTGTGGTATGATCACACTAGGCTAGCAAACTACCAGATGAACGGTATTTTTGTGGCCTTGCTCGTTTCTTACTTGCTATTAAGGCTCCCATTACGTTGTACGCTGTTTCTTTGTAACCCATTTTGCTAGACACCAGAAATTCTCTTTTTTGTGAACCTTTATTCTTGGATTTATTTGGATGTTGAGTGAAACAATTTTTCCTGCAAAAGAAAGAGATGTCAAGCATGTGTTGTGGCAGAAAGAGATGTACATGTCTTGGCAAATGATGCAACTATAACTATTACGGTAGTTGTTTTTTTTAGACCATTTTGGGGTTGGCTTCCTGAAGCCTTTTGAGTTCTGGAAGAAGCGTTTGTTACAGGGATTCATTCTAGCCTTTTTTGAGTGGGCAGTGATCCGGACCCACGATCAATTGTTAGAGCAGCTAGTATACTCCACCACCATCTCTTCAATGGCTACTGAAGATTTTAATTCTACACAAACCTTTAAAATCAATAATCAGAATAGTGAATACTACATCCACTCAAATGAAAATCCAGCTCTCATGTTAACCTCCTCTCAATTAATTAGCAACAACTATCATAGCTGGGCACGATCTATGAAGATGTCTCTGATTTCAAAGAACAAATTTTGATTTGTTAATGGTTCAATTAAGGTTCCCAGGAAAGAGGATCCTTCTTACAACGCTTAGTTGAAATGCACCAATCTTGTGCTTTCTTGGTTACAGAGGTCCCTTAATACAGAAATTGGGCAAAGTGTAATGTGGTTGGACTATGCATATGATCTTTGGGCATACTTATATGATCGCTTTTCACAAGGGGACCTTATAAGGATTTCTGATCTTTAGCAGGAATTCTTCTCTTTGCAACAAGGTAACCTTTCTATTACTGCTTATCATACCCACTTGAAGATCTTATGGGATGAGATATATAATTTGAGACCTGTACATGCTTGTGAATGTTCTGCTAATAAGTATAGGAAACAAGATTTCATCCTAAAGTTTCTTAAAGGGTTAAATGATAAGTTTTCTATCCAAAGGTCTCAGATTCTTATGATGAAACCAATGCCCCCTGTGAATGAAATCTTTGCTATTGTGATTCAACATGAAAGGTCTTTGAGTGCTACTATAGTTTCTTGTGACTCAAATATACTGCTTGCTGGAAAATTCAATATGAATACTGGAAGTAGAGCAACCGGTTTTAACCTTGGACATAATCAACACTTGAAGAATATGAATGGTTTTACGCCGAAGATTGAAAACCAACAACTCAACCTTGGTAATAGTCAAAAGAGATTATTTGGCAATTTTGGAATTTTTCCAAACAATCAGGCCAAGAAGCCTACCTGCACTTTCTGTGGAATGTATGGGCATCCTGTTGATAAGTGTTACAGATTCCATCGGGATACAAGGGAACAAGCAAGAATTTTTAAAATTCTACAAACCAGGTTGCATCTTTTTCTTCTGACAATCATAATTTTTCAACTACTGAACAATTGGCATATCATATGAATTATGACAATCATAACTCTTTTAACAAATCTGGTGATGATGGTCCTATTACTTTTACAAGGGATCAGTATAATAGTTTGATGTCAATGATTCAAGAAAAGGCAGTTGATTCTCAGAATACAACCAACTCTCAGATAAATGCTTTATCCTCTGTCTTCGATCCTATTGTTGAAAAAGGTATTATCCTATGTTGTTATAAGCAATTCCACAATAGGAAATGGATTGTAGATTCAGGAGCTACCGATCACATTACTAATTCTCTCAGTTTTTTCAAAAGGCATTACAAAGTTTTTGACAAATATGTGAAGTTGCCTAATAATGAAATAGTTCAGGTTACACGTATAGGCACTGTAGAATTATCACCCTCTTTGATTCTTCATAAGGTTTTCTACATACCAAACTTTGCTTTTAATCTCATCTCCACTTCGCAGTTAACCAAAAACAACCTTTATTCTCTTATTTTTTCTTCCAACTTTTGTTATATTCAGGACATGAAACTTTGGAAGATGACTGGTATAGCTAAGCAAGGGAATGGATTGTATCGGCTTTTACAACAAGAAGATAGTGAGAAGTTTTTAAATTCATTTCCTGTTAGTTGTAATGTCGTTGCTTTTACTCTGTAGCATAACAGACTAGGCCACCCTTCTAAACAAGTAATGAAATCTCTTGATCAGTTTCATAATGCTGTGATTAATGATAATTGCTTTGAATGTGAAGTTTGTCATTTGGCTAAATAAAGAAGGCCCACTTTTTCTGTTAGCAATTCTTTTTCTACTTCAATTTTTTATCTTGTTCATTTAGACATTTGGGGACCCTTTCCTGTCAAAAGTATATATGGTCATTCATATTTTTTAACCGTAGTTAATGACAAGAGCAGATTCCTATGGATTTATCCTATGAAGCTTAAGTCAGAAACTTGACATTTAATCATTGATTTTTCCCATCTTGTTGAAACTCAGTTCTCAGTCAAGATTAAATGTTTTAGAACTGATAACGGGAAAGAATTTAAATTCACCGATTTTTACAAATCAAAAGAGATTGTTCACCAAACTTTTTGTACCTATACACCTCAACAAAATAGTATTGTTGAGAGAAAACACCAGCATATTCCCTCTGTTGCACGGAGTTTAAGGATTCAAGCCAATCTCCCTCTTTGTTTTTGGATTGATTGTGTCTTGCATGCTACCTTTTTAATTAACAGGACCTCAACACCAGTTTTAAATTAGTCTACTCCTTTTGAGATCCTTTTTAAAGTCAAACCTTCTTATGATCAGCTCAAAGTCTTTGGTTGTTTAGCATTTACTTCTGTTTTACCTCATCCTACAACAAAAATGCATCCTAGAACAATCAAGTGTGTTTTTATTGATTTTCCTAAAAACACTAAAGGTTACAGAGTATACAAGTTAGATGATAAAAGCTTTTTTATTTCTAGAGATGTAACGTTTACAGAAAATAAGTTCCCGTTTAAAGAGATATTTGCTACAATAACATCCAATGATGTTCTTATTCCTGTTTATCAAAATGAAAGTTCACTTGAAGATTTCAAAAGGGCAGATTCACACACAATTGATCCATTCCATTCATCTACTGCTG
This sequence comes from Ricinus communis, assembly GCF_019578655.1. Classification (NCBI taxonomy): domain Eukaryota; kingdom Viridiplantae; phylum Streptophyta; class Magnoliopsida; order Malpighiales; family Euphorbiaceae; genus Ricinus; species Ricinus communis. The sequence continues at coordinate 30,952,524 of NC_063260.1, read as the reverse complement.
AAATACAATCTCCTTCAATTAATTCAGGTACTATTCCTCAACCCTCTCCTAGACCTACTAGAAATATTCACCTACCATCAAAATTTCATGATTTTGAAGTTTCTTTGCCCAAATCTAGAACCACACCACATCGTATTTCTCAAGTGCTATCTTATGAAAATATCTCACCTCAGTACCAGTTCTATATATGTAATGCATCAATATTACCTGAACCAAAACATTATAATCAGGCAATCTCACATACTTGTTGGAATAAGCAATGGCTGAAGAAATAGCTGCTTTAGAAGAAAGTAGTACTTGGGAATTAGTTCCTTGACCTAAGGGCAAGCAGACTATTGGTTGTAAATGGGTGTATAAAACAAAGCTTAAAGTTGATGAAACTCTAGAAAGATATAAAGCAAGGCTTGTGGCTAAGGGATACACTCAAAGGTTTGGAATTGACTTTCTCCATACGTTTAGTCCTGTAGCAAAGATCACCACAATCAGAACTCTTATGGCCGTAGCTGCTGCAAAGGACTGGAACCTTTGTCAGCTTAATATCAACAATGCCTTTTTGCATGGTGACTTACAAGAGGAAATCTACATGGATTTTCCTCCTTGTTTTCAACCTACGCAGATCAATACGATTTGCAAACAAAAGAAGAGCTTGTATGGATTGAAACAAGCAAGCAGGCAATGGAATGAAAAGCTAACTGCTGCATTACATACTCAGAAGTTTAAACAGGCTGCATTAGACTCCTCTCTCTTTACCAAAGGTACTCGATCAAATTTCATTGCTTTAGCTATTTATGTGGATGACATTGTCTTAGCAAGTTCGGACATGACAGAAATTGTAAAGATAAAAAGATTCATGCATGATACTTTCCAAATTAAGGATCTTAGAGAACCAAAAAAAAATTTTGGATTAGAGGTTGCCAGGTCCAAAACCGGTATTAATCTATGCCAGAGAAAATACACTTTAGACCTTTTGCAAGAGACTGATTTTCTCGGAGCAAAACGAGTACTGACACTGATAGCATCCACTGAGAAATTATCTAAAACAGGGGGGCAGGTTCTCAAAGACATTACAGCATATAGAAGTCTAGTTGGCAAGCTGCTGTACCTAACCCATACTAGGCCTGACATAGCATATGCAGTACAACAGTTATCTCAGTTCCTTCAAGCCCCCTACATATATTCATTTGACCTCAGCTCATAGAGTTCTCCGGTATTTGAAAGGGACTCAAGGACATGGCTTACTTTTCCCAGCAACAGGTGATCTTTGGCTTAAAGCTTTCAGTGATTCTGATTGGGTTTCATGCCCTGATTCCCGAAAGTCCATCACTAGGTTCTGTGTTTTTCTCGGTTCAGCATTGATCTCATGGTAGTCAAAGAAACAACAAACAGTCTCACGCTCTTCAAGTAAAGCAGAATATAGAGCTATAGCTGCAGTGACATGTGAGATACAATGGCTTCACTTTCTCCTTCAGGACTTGTAGCTCCCATTTTCTCCAGCAAATCTGTATTGTGACAACTTGTCTGCCATCAGAATTGCCGAGAATCCTTTATATCATGTGAGGATCAAGCATATAGAAATCGATTGCCACCTCATCCCAGAGAAAATTCAACATGGAATCATCAATCTTATGTCAGTCCCTTCATCAAAACAACTGGCTGATTCCTTTACAAAGCCTCTTCCTACAACTCTGTTCCAAGCTTCCATTTCCAAGTTGGGCATCCAGAATCTGTATGCTCCAACTTGAGGGGGGCTAATAGAATATATATGGTCACCAATAGGACCTAGACACGTGCAAAGCTAGTATAATATTTTTTTTGTGTATATAGCAAACATATTTTAGATTTTAATAAAAACTCTTTTCTCTCCTAAATCTTGACAATTCTCTCATGTAATATTCTACGTATGATTCATCGTAGCCATCCTAATTCTCATCCTGCAATTTTAATTTTCTTCTCAGTTTGTTTCTTTCGGATTATATATTGCAGGAAATTATGAGGAGAGAAACATATGAACTTGGATATGTTATCTTGGCACTTCCCAGGTCATCCTACAGACGAAGAATTCTCGCTATAGAAGATATTATGCCTGGATCTCCATCGGTGAATTCCACATTTTTCTTTGTTATAGCTTGACCCGAAAGCAAGAAAAGGTAAACTAGAATTACATGTACACCTGAGCTTACAATCCCATTCCTCAAGTACTCTTCAGCATTTGGCAAGTCCCCAGAAGCGAACCATCTTGCTTCTACTAAAAATGCATTGCATAAACTTGCCCACTGCAGAATTCAAGAATTAAAATTTAATTGATCATTCTTAAAACAGATTAACATGAGATTTATTGCTAATGTCTTCCGTTAAAATACCGAACTTCGTAGAGAGTCTACAGGGTTCCAGCCATGCTGCTGATAAACCTTGTAGCTAACGTCATTAGTGATGTTATCAAGAGCCTCGGAACATATCCTCATGTAGTCTGGTAGCTGGTCTTATCAATATCCCATCCATACATATAAATGCATTGATTAACTAATCAGTATGTCGATTTGATCCACACAATGGATCAAATTAAGCAGTGAGTTGTCATGCAAATTAAGCAAACCCATATCTCGATTTGATCCACACAATGTACCTGGCGACAAGGTCTCTGAAAAGAATGAGCACATCCAGCGTCCCGTACACATCAAAAATGTCATCTATCAAGTAAACGAAAGAGATGGATTTTATGAGGTCAATTCGTTGCTGGGATAATCGTGGATCTGTCAGGGCTGTCATGCACCACATGTACCATTTGACAGGTCGGTCTCTTGCAAACTTTAATTCATGGGACAAACCTGCCTCTTTCCACCACCTAAAATATATAGAGAATTAATTCCAAAAAAGAAATAATAATAATAAGTCAACAAGCGCAGCACAAAAGAATTAAGTTATTTATAAATTTGGTAGAGATATTAAAATGTATTTCTTGAATATTTTATCCACTATTATTTAAAATTTTAGACGATAACTCTTAAATAATATTTAAAGACCGTAAAACTTTAATACAATCAACCTTTTTATAGTTATATCTTTATAAAATTAATTTTTAAAATTATAAAATAATTTTGATCCTAACTTAAATTAGATTTAAATAAAAATAAATTTCTATGATAATAAATTATAATTCTTTTAGATCCCGTCTTAAAAAAAATTTCCTCCACTATATAATACTTATAAATAATTCAAAATAGCCAATAAGATCAAGGAGAATTTAAATATAATATATAAAAATGTGAGAACAATTATTTATTCTTACTTGTTAACAAATCTTAGGCTTTTAAGGTAGACCTTATACATTTCTTAATGCTATATAGATAAATATAATAGTTTTTAAAAATTATGTCTAAATCTTTTTTAATGTATATATCTTGATTTTTGACACATTATGTTATGTAATTATATGAAGATAATATACATTTTATCCTTATATTATTTACAATAATCATAATAATTAAGTGAAAATAAAAATATTTTATAATCATACTTATACTAAATTTTAACATTCTCGTGGTTATAAAATTAGCTTAATCATAAGAAAATCTAATTACAAAAAGCTATTATTATATTACTTTTAAAATGCGATAGTATAAGGTCTTTCAAGAACTTCTTTTTGGTGTTGAAATTGAACCATCGTAAAATCTAATTTAGCTATTTCTTGTAATTCATTCATCCATCCATTTTGCCCTGGAATATTGGTAATCAATTTTTTCGCCATGAACTTTGCCAAGCTTTTGTAACGTGGATGCTTCAACGTATTCTTTATTGCTCTAGCTTGAGGATAGTTAAAAATGTTTCACCCTTGAATTCAGAATCTGGTAACTTAGTTTTTTGCTTTCAATAATATTTTCTCCGTCTATTACTTAGTCTTTCGCCATGAAATACGTAAAATTTTTATTTTGACATGTGTACTATTTTGATACATAAAATTCATGCTTATGTGTAATTTATAATTTTTTTTATTAATTTATTGATTAATAAGTTACATTCTTAATTAAATACTGACTTTAATTCTAAAAAATAGTATATTTATTATATTTTAATATTATATTAACTAATAGTTTTCTAATCAGATAATAATATTAATTTTATCATAAAAGATAGCATATTAATTATATTTTAATATCATATTTAATAATAATTAATTTTTTAATTATATAATAAATTTTAATTCTAAAATAGTAAGTATCAATTATAGTATTAAGTTATATAATACTAAAATTAATTAAAAATATTTTTAAATAATTTTATATTATTACACTAAATAAAATTTTAAAATAAAAATATTTAAATGCTATTAATTTTTAAAATATTATAAACTATATTAAATATTAAATTTTTTATTAAATTATATCTATTAATTTGATTTTATAATCAAAATAATAATAATAATGATGCGTATGGATTAAAGTTAAAATATTTAATTTTATAATGAGGTTATAATATTTCTTACAAAATTTTATGAGACTTGTGAGTAACATTTGATAATTCAACTTATCACTTAAAAAATATAAAATAATTTAAAAAGAATGAAATACCTGATCAATGATTTTGTTCAGTATTATATACAACACCAATTGCGACTTGAAGCGACAGAAAAAGAAAATCAAAAATCAAAAATTCAAACGAGAAACGAGAACACGGCATGGTACAATTTGGGGTGGTCTAATTTTCATTACTATATGACTGGGAACAAATTCTGATAATTGACGCCACTACCGCTGTGTAACAATAATTGAGGCACACATGGTTCCTCCAGGTGACCCAAAAAACAAAGAGTTCTAACAATTTATTTGTCAAGCTTTGTGGCTTCGCAATTCCATTTTCAACAAATACATGGAATTTAGAAAAGGTTTATAGCCATACGAAGAGGATGTATGAAAAGAATAACATATCTTATCAGGAAACTAACGGTTGCAATTCAACATTTGCGACTCTATAAAAGTCCATTTCTCTGTGTCATTTTACCCAAGAAGCCATTCATTACTACTCTTCTAAAGGCAGCTACAGCTGATAACGGCAGTACCCATTATTCATCCCAAGCTTCACAAGTTCATTAGCGTCCTGAATCTTTGACTCCTTAACCAATCCCTCAACCACACATTTTAACAATGCCATGTCAACAAGACACTTCCTACTGATAACATCTTTCGAAAGCTCAAAAGCAAACCTTAAATCACCCTTTTCACATACAAAAGGAATCAAGGTTGTAAAAGTGAATTTATCTGGCCCACAATCACCACCACTATTCCTTGTTTCACAATACCAGTACTTGGCTTCTTCCAAGTTTTCCTCTTTAACAAACCCTTTAATCAAAGCGTTGAAACTAATAACATCAGGTTTAATTCCCTTACTTTTCATTTCTTGTAGCAACAAAACAGCATCTTTGGTTCTTTTAACCAATGCCAAACCAAGTAATTTTGCATTATAACTTCTTATATCAGGAACAATACTCTTTTGTACCATTTGACTCCAAATTCTCTCCCCATCAACAAACAGCCCATTTGAATAGAACCCATTTAAAAGAGTATTAAAAGTGATCAAATCAGGCGGATTTCCTTTCATTTCCATCTCAACAAGCAAAGATATGGCTTTATCTAATGCACCCATTTCACAATATCCCTTAATAACTGTATTATATGAGACTGTATCTGGCTTAATCTCCAATTCTTTTGGCAATTTCCTGAACAACCCATCGACCTCGTCAAATTTCTTCGAAGTAACACATGCTGCCAGAAGAGCATTAAAGGAAACTACAGTCCTTTTGCAATTTCTGTCTGGCATTTCATCAAATACTTTACGGGAATTGTCGAACATATTTGATTTCCCATAAAGCCTAATCAAACGGGCATTATAACCTTCTTTGTGTATGTCCTTGTATTTCTTTTGGTCCTCAAGGATCTCCTCGATCCAATTGAAGCGTTTGGCAATGGCAAGGCGGCGAATTGTCTCTTCATAAATGCCGGTTTTAGTTCGGAAACGGTCATTTTCGGAGAATTTTTTGAACTTCTCGACCAGGCGTTTGAGGTTGCGCTCTTTGTACAAGACCTCAACGGATGATGCTCTGGCGGCGGTACCAGTGGTTAATTGGGTAGATGTGGAGCAAGTGCGACTGAGAAGCCGTATAACAAACGCCATCGTTCTTGGGGTGAAATTTGTTTTACTCGCCGCGTAAAGCTAGCGTTGGGTTTAATTTATATATATATATATATATATATATATATATATATATATAAATTTTTATATGTAAAATCTTTTAATATTTAAATTTTTCTGATATATATATTCAATTTTTAATAAATAAATTTTTTATTTTTATATATGTATTATTTCTGCCACATAAATTTTAAATTTATATATATTTTATAATTTTTTATTAATTTATTAATTAATAAATTACATTTATAATTAAATATTAATTTTAATTTTAAAAATAATATATTTATAATATTTTAATATTATATTAATTAATAAATAATTTTTAAATTTATCAACAAAAATTTCTAATTATATAATAATATTAATTCTATTCTAGAAATAATATATTAATTATATTTTAATATTATATTAACTGATAAATAATTTTTAATTAATTTTATTTCAAAAATATATTAATTATATTTTAATATTATATTAACTAATAAATAAATTTTTTAACTAAAAATTTTAATTTTTAAAATAACATCTTAAATAAATTTAATAATAAATTAATCTTTTAATTATATAATAAAATTTTAATCGTAAAAATCATAATATCAATTATAGTATTAAGTTATGTAATATTAAAATTAATTAATAAAATTTTATAAAATTATTTTTATATTATTATATTAATAAATTTTAAAATTTTAAAAATAGTTAGTTTGCTATTATTTTGTAAAAATATTATAAATTAATATTAAATATTAAAAATTTATTAAATTGTATCTAAATAGTTAGTTTGTTATTATCTTTTAAATTATTATAAATTAATATTAAAAATTAAAATTTTTATTAAATTGTTTATCAATTTAATTTTATAATATAAATGATAATAACAATCGTGCAACGCACGGATAAACGACTAGTTTAATTTTAATTTTTTAATGTCAAACCATTATTCTTAGAAAATTGAAAGTAACAGGACCAAATATTATAATTTGAAGACCTAATTATAAATTAAGTATTTTATTTTATCTTTTTGATAATTTTATTTAATAAATTTTAAATTTTAAAATAAATATATATATTTCTAATTTATTTTTAAAAATATTTCAATAATAATTTCTTAAATTTTAAGGTAAAAAAGATGATATGGGAAATCGATTATATTTGTTAAAAGAATAATAATTATGAATTATTTATTCTAAATTAATAATATATCATTTAAGATCTCACATATGTCCATTCTATCACATTTTTATATCTAAATGTAACAAGTTTGTTATTGATTCATTAAATTTTATATTAATAAACATAATTTGATTTAACACATCATTTTACTCATTGTAAAATTTTAAGAATATTATTTAAATAAATAAATATTATTTAAAGAAATAAATATTTTAATTTAAAATATAAAATAATATTATTATTTTTTAATACTATTATTATATATTCATACGAGAAAACATAAGTAAACGAGCCTCCGCTTGAGCCTTCAACGATAAAGGTATATGAATAGCCATTTGATCCCCATTAAAGTCTGTATTATAATTTGTTATGAAAAAATATTTTTAAGGATAAATTGAAAGTATAGATATTTATTAAAATTTTAAAATAATTAGATAAAATTAGTAAGAAATGTAAAATTCAAAATTTAATTAATAATTAAACCGAATTTGAATTACAAGATGGCTTATTTATTTCCCCCGATTTATGCTGTTGCCAAGCATGGTACTTATTCCTCACTGCACACTGCTCACTCATAATAAAGGACTCGGTACACCAAAATTAAAACAATCCATTTGCTATAGGAACATCAATATTCTTGTTTTCTGTCTTGAGTCAGTAACAAATCAAATTCAGAATTGAATAAAACATAAATATATTTGCTTCCACATCACATAATAATCCCTGGTTTTGGACCACATGACACATTTAACACATCTTTAGTGTTGCCATTGATGCCTTAAAAAGCACAAATATTTACTTGAATTTCAACAGAATATTATCTCCATGGGATCTCATGCATTCTGTACTTTCCAGCCCATATTACTTACCGTCGAGGCATGGAAGCAACAACCACTTCGTTAAAAGAAATATTTGACTCAACATTTCAATAATTTTGGTTGTAAAATGTGGGTTAATTAATACATTTTCATTAGAACGTAGAATTAATGTTTAAAATGAAATAGTTATGGGGGTAATAGTTTGGCGATCCACTACCTGTCCTGTTTAATGCAGGGAGATTCATTTCCTGAAAGCCAATTCAGACCCTGCTTGTAAAGTTAATCCTCAAGCCACACATGCTCGTATTAGTATTTTCACTCCCAATAGTAATTCATGCTTGATTCAGTTACTAGGATTTCAACAAATAAAAGATGAACAGACTGGGAAATTGCAACACAATGCTTATAATGTGGGAATTGTACGAACACACAAAACCACCAAGATTCTGTTTCTTGTGTGAGGTACTCCTTTATAACCAATCACCATAGATTGCAAGAGCTATCTCTCTCTCTCTCTCTCTCTCTCCCCTTCTCACTGAACTGGACCAGTATTGACCGGTCATCTCCGCGAATGGAATTTGTAGTGCCTGCCATGGATGACTTATGTATTGCTCAAGAAGGTGGCAGAAGGGGAAGATTGGGGCAGAGAACGGTCGATTATGATGATACCAAAGAGTACAAATCAAAGAACCTAGGTGCTGAAAGGAGGAGAAGAAAAAAGCTTAGCGAGAGGCTCTTGGCATTGCGTGCATCCGTTCCTATAATCACCAATGTAACTATTCTAGTACTTTTTCTTTTCAATTTATCATTCTACTGCACTGTTTTTTGGTTTTCTTTATGTAATTCTTGTCATTGTGTGTTTACTATTTTCGTCGCTTCCATGAGATAGATGAACAAGGCAACCATAATTGCGGATGCTATTACTTACATCCAGGAGCTGCAGAAGCATGTGAAGCATCTTAGTGATCAGCTTCTTGAAATGGACGAATTGTCAGAGGAAGCAGTCAAGACAAGGAGTGATGAGTTTGATCCTGCGGAGGAAATGAAGCAATGTGGAATAATGGTTTGAGTCGAATGATTATATAACTTTCTTTTCCATATCAGAAAATCCAGTCATGGGTAAGTTGAATAATACTGTTTTATGCCATGTATTTGTAGGAAGATGTTCAGGTGACTTATGTTGATGAGACTAAGCTGTGGATTAAGATAATCTTGGAGAAGAAAAGAGGCAGGTTCACTAGGCTAATAGAGGCCCTCAGTTATCTTGGCCTTGAACTTACTGAAACCACTGTTACCACCTACAGAGGAGCAATGCTTGTTTCATCCTTTGTTGAGGTAAGGCTGAACACATTTTTGCTGCAATGTTTCTTTTTTATAGTCATACTTGCAGAAACTGTAAAATTTCATCTGTACTAGCATTCCAGGAGAAATATGCCCAGGACTACCTTTTTTCTTTCAATTTTGGTACGGGGTAATGATACAATTGGCAAAAAGAAAAATTACACACACAAAATAAAAGGCGATGCACTTTCAGTTAATGTTTCTGTCTCAGGGTTTCTAAGATTTCATTAGTTCTCATCATCTACAAATGTTTCTGTGGTTTCAGGGTGCCTATGGTGATACACTAACAGTTCAGCAGACCAAGGAATATCTACTAGAGATCATCAGAACCATATAGAAGACGACATTTCTTGGTGCTTTTTTATCAATTACAAAACGATTCATGAATTTCGGAAAATAATATTAGATTGATCTTATACAATGATAAATTAGATTTGATGCATTAATATTTACCGAGACAAACATTAATCAACAGCATCGTGTGTTGTCATTCAACTTGGAGATTCAAGTCTCTAGTCAGGATGTTAAGCATCAATAAGCTAAGTTATAATTAATAATTAGACTAACAGAGAAGTGCATTTAAAAAACACCTGTGGTTTTAATCAAGATGCACAAAATCCATTCTCAGCAGAGCAGCCCAAATGGGGATTAATCTGCTAAACTAATGCAGCAATATAGTCTACTTCCTTATATTGTAAAGGAATAAATGCCATTAAGTACACTAATCACTATATGTGAAAAAAGAAATGCTCACTTCTTGCAAAGAATACAAAATTCAGCAGATATCATGGGATTGAGGCCCCAGATAGTATCCAATTAGCTTTCCTATTTTCAGTTGAAAACGACCTCTCCATTTTGGAATTTAGCAACGCAGAAGAAATTACTTAGATAAAAACACAGTAATTAAGATCATCACATTAAAAAGACATATGTATCATCACTCATATAAGTTAAGAATTTAAAATATCCAAAAAGTTTATCATTTGATTCCACAAATATATCCCCCCTCAGTTTTCCATTTTCTTTCTTTTTACAACTCCTCTATATAGATTCTATGCACTTTACTTCATATATTTCCATATCAAGTTCAAATTAAAGACAGAAAAAAACATAGACAAAAAGGAAAAGATGGAACCAAAAAGCAGAAGGGAAAATTCTCTTTCAACTGTAGATGTCTGTCTTTCATCTCATAACAGCAAAAGCCATCTTCCTTCCAAAATTCTCCATCAAGACTCCTGCATTACAAAATTATATTCTAATTAATCAATAAAAAAAATAGAAACCCAATTATCAACACAAAGAAAAGATCTTCGATGTAATTAAAAAAAGAAAAGAAAAACGAAAACTAAATCGATATCCATTACTGACCTTGAGGCTTGCAAACAGGGGGATCTTCGAACAAAGAACGAGAGAGTTGTTTATGAGCAAGACCAATATCAAACAAGATTAACCCAGAAGAAGGATCATTAACCATAATCCCTTTAACAGGAAACCAAAGAAAAAGCTCTTCTTGAGAAAGACCTTCAAGTCCAACAAGACCACCATAACTAAGATTAGCTCTAACAACACTATCAAAATAAACCCTTGTCTCAAACTTAGCCAAGCATGGACCATCAAGGTGCACCTCTAGCCTGCCATTGTGGTCAAGATTGTAGGATTTAACATTGTCAGGGAAAAGACCACCAGGTAAGCCTTGGCTCTGAAGGAGGTTTTGTATGGAGGAGGAGCAGGCAGTGGAGAGAAGAACAAAAAGAGAGAGAAAGAGAGGAGGGAAAGATTTGGGTGTCAGAGACAGAGACATTGTTGTGTTAAGTTTAAAGAAGAGGGAAGCGAAAGGAGGACAGAAATATATTTTAGTCTGAGAAAAGAAGGAAAAAAAAAAGGGTTTATGTGGGGTTTTTTAAGGTTGTTTATGTTTGCTTTCTTATTCTGTTTGTCCTGGGGAGTGATGATAATGGTGATGAAGATTAAAAGAGTGGCCCTTTCAGGACAGTCCAAATTATTTGCTGGCAGTCATTGATTTTACCGAACTGTCCTTGTTTATCCCTTGAGTTTGTTTGAGAGGGTTTTCTTAATAAAATTAACCAAAACAAATATCCCATGAGTTTTCCATCAGTTAGCACCAAAATCGTCTTTGCAATTATAAAATTACAACTCTAAATCTAAATACAAATCTTAATTAAGATATTGAATGGATATATACTAAAATAAGGGAGATTTAATTTTGTCAAGTATATCAGAATAATTTCTTACCAAAAATTAATTTTTATATCTTTGTTTATGATTGTTTTCACAAAATTTAATTTTAAATAGAATTTATTTTTCAAAGTAGGTGACTTTATTAAAAATAGATTTAACAGAAAGCAATTTACAAAAATATAAAATTAATTTATAAAATTAAAAATAATTATCTAACATAGACAACAATATGAAATAAGTCTTAAAAGTAAAGATGAGGATTTCTTAGAGAAATTCAAAAAATAATTCAATATATTATATCAGTGAGAATTATGATTAAAAAAACATATTAAATTTTTTTAATAATAATAAAAAAAATTGCATTAGCAATAAACAGGTAGAAAAGAAAGCATAACTAGTGTATTGAAATTAATAGAAAACAGATAATAATATATACATAAATTAGGAGGAGATGTGAAGGGCAATAGAGTAAATCAAATTTAACAATTTGGATAGCAACAAGACAGAGGAGAGAATAATCGAGGACAGCGATTATAAGAACAAGTAGCTGATCCTTAATTACACATTTAGGTGAATACTACGATGCTTTCTTTCTTATTCTTTTTTCTTTCTTTTTTTTAATTTTTATTTCTCTATATACAAAGACAAAAACAGTCTCTACCTTTCTAACGTTTTTTATCTTTTATTTTGAAGATACAAAATAATAATTGCAATCTGTAGAGAACCCATTAACTATGTAATTGTAGATTAATTTATTCTCTTAGCCAATAGCCAACTCAAAGGCTAGAACCCATGTCACATACCATATTTGTTCAAAATGTATGACTTGTGTTCCTTACATTCATTCAGTTTGCAGAGATTTAGAACTTTGTAGTTTCATTATATAAACTTACTTTATACACTTAATTTTAAATATAAATTTGTTGTATCGATTAAGTAAATTTCAGAAAATGTATATATATTTTGAACTGAATATGCCAAAATGAGTAAATTTCACATTTCACATGAGGAAAAATAGAGAGAGAGAGAGAGAGAGAAAATTGAACAAAATAGAAATGCTCAAAACGTGTTACTGTCGTTAATCAGTAATAATTATCCTGTGGTTGCCATATCAATGAACAAAATGGTGTGAATAATCATAACAAAAGCAACCACTTTCCTTTCCTTTAATCATATTTTTGTACATGCATTCATTAGAAATTGTCTACTCCTTTTGTTTTTTGACCTGACCCTACATTCCTATTTTTCTCCTGCTATTGGTTAATCTTTTAATTTTATCCAGGACATGCCTTGGTTCCAAATTGTTAAAATATAGTGTTTATTTTTCCTAATTTAACTGTTAAGTAATATGAAGTGATAGCACTCTCGAATAATTACCTAGTACCCATAATATTATTTCTAATAATGGATGCTTCCACTATAACAATTTTCATGCCCTATGCATAATATCACATAGACTGGTTGATTGCCTCAATAGCAATCGACATTCATAATTACAGGAACCTGGAAAAAGAAGAATGCATGTTGTAACTTCAAATTCCCCCACCTATCAGAATTTGGAAATGATCAATAATAATTCACTTTAGAGGAATTAAATCCCAGCTAGAAGAAACTATAAATGGAGGCATTATGAAGAATGATATATGCCATAGATTAGTGCTTGGTGGTTGCCAGGCATATTCAATAAGGGTTATGAAGATTGCATCTCAGGATTTTACTGGTCCTGGATTCTTAAACAGTTGCAGCAATTAAAAGTAAGTTATCAAACAAGATTCTGATTATAATGCAATTATGCAGACCAGGAATCATCAACTTGATGGTAAAGGAGTTGTTGCTGCTGCTGATAATGCCTTTGATAGCCATAGATAACGTTCCCATAACTGCCTCCATAATCATCATCTCTTCTATCACCATAAGGATCCGGACTCCCGAACAGATAATCAGCAGTACCCTTCCATCTGTAATTTCCACAATCTGCAGCAGCTTCTTGACAATCACTGTATCTCTTTCGATAGCGCGACAGACAAGGCCAGTAACCAAATAAACCTTCACAAAGATCCATAGCTTCCAATCCATACCCTGATGGAATTTGAGCCACTTGCTTCTCATACTCGTAACCACTTTCTCCCCTTAATCCGTTATCATAACCAGACCAAGAATTGTGATCATCACCGTACTTTTCTTTACTTTCTTCTCCTTGGTACAGGTCTAAAGGCTTGTCAAGCTGCAGCTCCTGCTGCTCTGCCTCTGCGATGGCGGCGGTCGGTTTGCTTCCAGCTTGAGGTTTTGCTGCATGTTCATCAACTACCTCTGTTACAACAGGTGTTGTAATTACCCCAGGAGAGACACCATTTAAAGATGTAGAGCGAGGATAACAAGTTTCATCAGAAGGAGGAAGGGGTTTGCCGTAGGTAAGACTCTGATCATAGCCACCACCATAAGGTGTTGGATCACACTCTTCAAAATTAGTATCATCAAACTCAGAGACCGAGTAAGAGATAATAAACTGAGTCTGTGCAATATAGTGAGGAGCTGGTTTATACTCGATATATTTAGGCTCACTATAACCGGATACAGAATATCCAATTCTTGAGAAGCTTGGAACAGGATGATCATAAGCAGAAAAGAAAGGGATTGAATCAGAGGAAAAAATTTGGTAACCATTGGAGGTGTAACTGGAATAGCACGCTGAATCTTGAACTGAAGCAGAATCAAAGTTATTATAGTAAAAAGGGAAAGGGTAATCCCTATTGTACGCACCATGATCATCCATATAATAGCTGGTGCTGTAATTGGCCATTGTTGATCAATCCGACTGTAATTTCTCTTCAAGAAGAGCGAGCAAGACTAAGCAGCTTCTTTGAAAACCTGAACTAGATTCAAGATATATATGTTCTAGTTATCAATATCTAAGTAGAAGGATTAGAATTACAAATGTGCACCCTACAATTATTACTCTTATCTAATGAGACAGGTACTGGTGTGATGCAATCCTACATAAGAACCCACCCACCAGAATTTGACGTTAGTGTATTTTAGATATAGATCCGATTTAGATATTTGCAAGGAACCAACCATTTGGCTTTATCAACGATAACAAGCATGTGGCTTTGCATTCAATTTTTTATGAAAAGGACAAAACTTTCACAATCGTACTCAATATCATTGAAGACAATTGCTTCACTAAACTTTGTTTGAACGTTAGCATTGAAAGTGACAGGAAAAGCATCGGCATTATTCAGCTTGAGAAAATGCTTTTAAGGTAGAGGTTATTTTCTTCTTGGCACAACAGATTTAGACTATTAGTATGACAGCTGCAGCTAAAATGAGGGATGGCTATAGTTGATAGCAGCATAATAATTGCTCCACTATCTTTATCTGCGATCCCAGATAATCTTTGATAAATTACTTGGCCAACTATGCAATTTTAATTCATTGTAATGGCTGTAAGAAAGAAATAGTCGTGCTTCCAAGTTCAATAGAATGATTTTCCTGTAGGCACATTAGTGGACACGAGTGCTTATATCTTCAAATGGATTTAGCCTTTTCAAAGGCACATAATAAAACTAACAAGAAGTATAATTGGGAACCGAACACAAAATGATAATGTCAGTTACAGCTTATAACGTATTATTTATAAGTCATAGGTCCTACATGGATCATCCATACAGCAAGAATTCATGTTCCTCAAGCTGCAGCTACTCATCCTATCTTGCATGTATACATAATTTATGCACTGACAGACTTGCTCCACAAAATGAGATCTCTAATATCTAATCAAATGATCGTGCATAATTATCCACCCAAGACATGGGTAAGGCTCTAAAAAATATTTTCCATCCACTTTGAAACCCAAATTAGGAACCTACATGGACAGCACAGAAGCACATCAGTTGTACTGCTTTAAGATACGGATTGATGATGAACAATAAAATAGAATAAATCAACTTTGATATTCATATAGGGAAGAAGATAACCAAACTGTATTAACTGCAAACTGCAATTTTTTTATGAAAGGAACAGAGAAAGTCTATTGGAAAACCAATAGCTGTGCCTAAAAGTAAAATTATATTAAGTTTAAATTAAAACCAAAACAGTGAAATGGAAAGGAAATCTTAAAGCACAGGTATAATCACTAACTTATCCAGATGATGATTGTGATGTATTCGCCCCTTGTCGTGGTCTTCTCCGTTCTGGAGGTGGGCCATCTCTCCGTCTTTCATACCTTTTACTCTCATATTTTGAATTATTCCGCTGCTTTGGTTGATAAGTAGGATATGTGCAGGGAATGATCTCTCCATTGATATACTTGTCTCCTGAAAAAAATAGCCAAAAGCACATGAAGAATCCATTATGCAATAGTTGATGCACATAGATATTCAACGCAGTGGACGACAATGCAGAATCGGTAAAAATGAAGGAACCTCCATAATCCTTGTTTTTCACATCTATATAAGAGTCCGGCAGTACCCAGAGAACCCCAGGCAAACCTGCATTACATGAACACAGAAATAAATTTCAGTGATCCAAGCAAGAGAAAAAATACTAAGCTCACCAAACGTCAAAAATGAAATCCTTAACATGGTTATTTACCCTTAAATTTCTCAGAGGTTGCTTCATCAACAGTGCATTGGAAGCCAGTGTATGTAGTGGTACTGAATGCATACATATTTTTCTTTGCCTCTTCCATGCTGATATACAAGTGGAGTACAAGATAATTTTGTAATGAACTTTAGGAGCAAAAAATAAAGTCACTATTTTTAATGAAATAGCGAAGTATAGATTCACAGATCACAAAGCCCCTCTATCTAACACAAAAGTCTATCTTTTCTTGGAGGAAAAAGAAACCAAAGAATGTCGCAGCAATTTAAGACCATAAGGGAGCTGCGTAAATGCTTAATTTGAGTATAAGAGAAAAATTTTATTCAGGAAAAATAATTAAGCACTCCAAATCCTATCACCTCCCATACATTTCCAAGAATAAATAGAACATAAAGAAATACCCAATTATCATAATTCAAGCAAAATAGCCAATAAATCCCATCGATTAAAAATCAAACCTTTAGCATCAAACACCATTATATACACAAACACACACACTTCAAGCAAATAGAGATAAAGGACCAATTGGTCAAGAAATGCCCAATTCTCCACCATTTAGTCAAAGAAAATGCCCAGTAAATTATATCAAGTAAAAAATCAAAACCTTTAAAAAAAAAAAAAAAAAAAAAGCAAAGCCCATCATTAAGAGAAAAATAAGAAGAGATAACACTAACCTGCCCAGTACAGTAGCTAGAGTATTTAGATAGGTATCAATCATTTGTTCTCTAGTAGGAGCAGGGTCTTTAGGGAATTCCATAACAATTAACCAATGATTATAATCACACCCAGGTAACATAATTGTCTCTCTACTCTCATTAGAGCTACTCCTTTTCGCGGAATAATCGGAATCCGTTGCTGCTCGAGTCATCAGAAGCCGCGGTTGCGGCCTCCTGTTGAACGGCGGGGGTGGAGCCCATGACTGTCTGGAAGTGAAGAGGGACAGTGAAGGTTTAAGGTGAGTTTGGGTTAGGGTTTTGGGAGTGAAAGAAGTAGAAGAAAGAGTAAATGTTGCCATAATGTGGGATGGAGCGATTAGTGATGGTGAGTGGCGTTTTTCAAAGATAAGGGTGCTGAGAGATTTTTACTTTGTGTAAACGACTCGTCGTGTAGGTGTAGGTTGCATTGATTTTGCTTCTGTTTGTCGGTTGAATGATAGGTCGTTTATTAAAAAAGGTTCGAGAAAATCATTAAAACGACATGGCGTCTAAACACAAAATATCAGGAGATAGTCAGGAACACCGCGATCAAATGATAGACATAATAAGGGGTAAATTGGACAGACAGTCTTCAACATTGAAATTAAAATGAATAACTAAAATGGGAAAAAGAAAATTAAAATGAGAACATATTTGTTCAAAGTGCAGGATCTTTCCTGCAGCATTGACAAAAAAAAAATAAAAAGAAAGAAAAGGCGTTGATTACTAGTGAGAAGGAATTGATAATGAATAAATACCCGCAACAAAAAGGGAATAAATTTGAAGCCCATGTGACAAAAAAGATGAATCCATGAGAAAATCTTGAATCAAGTAAAGCACTTTTTGTTGATGTCCACTTTCCTTCTTTAAGGATCGCTAGTCAAGTAAAATTTTATTCTGTAAAGTGTTTCTGGATTGCGATGAAACGAGGTTTGGAGAAATGAAGATGCATCACAAGTTCACATCAACATAAAGAATTAAGAGGGTTATTGCAGAGAGTGAGAGGGAAATGGAATAACAAAAATCTTCTTAAATTCAGATGGCTTTGCAACTGTGAGAGCACTGATTTTGTTTCTGCTTAATTTTACTGGGTGTTCTTAAATTCAGATTTGTTGATCGGATTGTTTTTTTATTATTATTATTATTTTATTTATTTTAGCTTTTTAGATAAGAGAGGAGTAGAAGAAAAGAGAGAGAATGAGTTTTAATCTTAAGTAAATTGTAACGAAAAAAAAAAAGATAAAATGGTGCCAGTCAATTTTTTATCCATCAATTTAACAGGATTAGATAACGAGAGATTTGATAATATCTCAATTAAAATTTAAAAAATACTATTATACAAATTAAAATTTAAAAATTTTAATAATATTAGGCTCAAAATTGATCGAGTGTCTAAACATTTTATCCATAATAAAATAGGAGACTAAAATGTATAGACTATATGAAACTTAATTCATTGTTAATTTAAATGATTAGATCATTGTGTTATTAAAAATTTAAAATAATAAAATTATAAAAGTCCGATCGAGTCTAGATTTGATTAAATAAATAAAAAATCTATTTTTATTATCTAAGCACTTAATAGTAGAATGCGCTAGAATAAAAATAAAAATTAAATTAGAACATTATAAGTTTCCTTAGAAAAAAAGGAAAAAACAATCTTTGCAGAAAGGTATCAAATAACTATGGCCGCAACTATAAGCATAAAGCCATGGTCACACAAGTATAAATCAAGAAGTAAGAAGCTATAATTATAATTCTCTTCTCGAAGATAATGCTAAACCTCTTCAGTTGCCGAAAGCAAAAGGCAAAAGGCAAAAGGAGTAAGCAAAATTGTCTTGATTTTTATCCACAAGCATTCTTAAAGACAATCAGGGCTGAATGAGATGATAAAACCCATCAGAAACCTGAGAATGAGTCCAATCTAATCTCTTTGTAATTGGGTTATCATTTTTCTATTCTGACTTCCCATTTCTTACGCATACAACTTTGTTGGACTTTTGTTTACTGGGCTGCTTTTAGGTTTGTAGTTCATTTAATCTCATTATTAATTCTCACTTGCCACTGAATATATTATGCCTTGACTATCTTAAAAAAGAACCTGCCCATAAAGTCTAAAAGTAAAAAAAGAAAAAGAAAAAGAGCTTTCTATTTCTATTCTCTCATTGGGTACTTACAAGATTAGGTGTATATAACATCACCAATACTATCAAATCCAGCTTAACAAAATCAAGAGAATGCCTAAGTATATACTTCCATTATAGATGCTTAATCATAAAAATAATGATTCTTTTGTTAGTTTATGATAATTATTTGACCAAAACTCGTATTACATCACTATTTCAACAAAAACATGCTTATTTTAGAGAAAAAGGCAGAAGAAACACTAGGAAACAGGAACAAAACTAACCAAACCTTGTACTTACATGTCTATTTTCTAATATTATATATACGAATCAAGAATTGACAAAAAGATTGAGATCATTTAAGAATTTGTTTAAAAATGTGTTATTGACTAATTTGCTGTTTAATAAGTTATTTAACAATCCTAATCACACATGCGTGCTCCTTCAATAAAGAAATGTTTGGACGAGACGCCATCTAATTGACTTTGTGTTTGGAATGTTGGGTCAACTCTCTTCTGAATTTGGTTACTGCATCTTTGACACTTATTTTTGTCTTTGGGAGTTTACCTCTTTGATGTGTTCATTAACCTAAAAACCGTGTGGAACTTGTTGACTTAATTAAGTTCACTCATGCATATATTCAAAGATTTTTCTACATGCTTGACTTTAATTTAGACACTTCATGAAATAATTTGTGCTTTTATTTGTAGAAGATGTAAATAATTATCTCCATATCAAACAATAATTTCAAAGTTTTAAACATTGCAAGCCTATTAAACCATATTTCAAAGTTGTTTTTTTCCCTTCTTATATGTTGTCGTTTCTTTTATTAATTGGTCTAATTAGGTTCAAACTCGATAACTTACAGACAACCTCAGTAACAACTGAACTACACACAATTGATTCTTGTACTTTATCATTTGCAGTATTCTATCATTTGTAACACATTTTATTGTACTATCTTAATTATTTCACTCCTCACATTTATAGGGGTTTTTTTTTTATTGGTATCTATGTGTACTCTTAGTGATTCAAATAACAGGAGCAGCTCAAACATCCTACCTTCCATTGGAATTTAGTTCTTGGACGGAATCCATATTGACTCTTAAGTGTAGCAGGATATTTAAGAGATTATGTAAGATTGTGTTTGACCCAAAGTGGTTTACATATGTGACAACATTATCTAATCTTGTTTTTATGCTTGATTATGTGATTAATATCCAATATCTCTTTTGCATTTGGTGTATTATCACATAGGGCAAGTTACTTAATCATCCTAACTTCTTCACCAAATTCTTTAAAAGACATCTTTAATTTAATGGTCTTTTACATATGTCCCTTCTGATATGAAATCTTATAGAACTCTACAAACATATACTTATATCAAGTGATATATTAAGGTGTGAATGATGGGAAAGGAAGGTAGGGAAATATTGGATTTGTTTGGACAAATATATAAATTAAATATTTTCTTCAATAATTATTGCGCATGAAAAAATAGTCGATCCAACCCACCCATCTTTCAATTTCATTTCTTTCATCATGTGAAAATCCTAAAATAATATATACTGACCATATACAAATTAAATCCTTGTATATAGTCCATATATTTTTTTCTGGAAGTAGTAAGTCCTTGGATCAATAAGAACATATTGACCCATTTGAGTTTCGGTTTCTTCTTTAATGTAATGATGAGTCATGCTGTGGGGACTGGCATTCCGATGGAGAGGAAACATCCATAACCATGGTGAATTTTTTGAATTAGACAACAATTATGTATGTGAAAACTAATGTCAGTTGGTTAGGGATCTCATAAAGCAAAGCCTGATGGGTGTTTGGCCTTGTGAATCCATTGCACCGATTGGTCTGTTAATTGTTCATTAATTATTCAGACGAAGTTATCATATAAGCTATTAATCCCACGCATTACATATTCAAGAAAATCCTTACAAAAACATAAGAAAAAAAAAACCAATTCTTTTTCTTCTTATTTCTTTTCTTTTCTTGATGAAGAAAGAAAGAAAACCAATGGCTATCCAAAATTATCGAGTCTGGCATTAAAAGCCACGTTCTCTTCTCTTTAGGAAACCCATTAGAAATAAAGTAAAGATCAATAAACATCTCAGAATTTCTTATTTAAGAAGAAATTTGGAATTTTTTTCTAATTTATCAAGTTTTTCGATTAGAGGAGTTTAAAGATGCATTTTGAAAATTAAATATTGACCATATTAAAATTAAAATATATCTTATATGCAGTCGGAGAAATCATTGTCACTAAAATGAAGTAAATTTGTCTTTCCCAACTATAGACCAGCATCTGAAATGATGAAGGAGCATAAAATGACAAGGAATGACCCATATTTCAATCAATGTCTTAAACTAATAAAACCTCATTTTAATTTTTAAGAGTGCTGATAATGAATGGTTTAGATGTAGGACCAACCTAAATGAAGGCTAAAGAAAACTTATTTATTTATTTAAATTATTTAGACATGAGTCAATTATCCATGTCAAACCCCACAAACAAAAGGAAGACTAATTTGGCGACATTTCATAAGTCCAAAAAGCAAATGATTAAGGAATTGTCATTGTTCGGAATTTCCGAATTCTCTTCTGGTAGAAATCACATTTAAATAAATCCAAGCACTCTTACAAAGTTTACAAGTCAATCTGGATAGGGATGGCTATGGAGGCAGCACACCCTTTTCTTTATATTTTTTATTCAAGACAAGAATCAATTGCAATTGGTTTCACGTTTCTACAGGCGTGCGTGTGTGAGAGAGAAAAAGAAATTAATTACAGAAAGTTTTAAATATGCAATTGATTTATTTTATTTACAGAAAATAATATTAGATAATGAATTACGAATAAAGAAAAAGAAAACTAGTAACACAATAAGACAGACTCTAATACAAATACATAGACAACAAATGATAAAGTCAGCAATAGGACGGCAACAAAAAGCATGTTTTTAGAGCTGTTTCATCATTCTACAATAAGTCTGCCCCTATCCACAAATCAATTCTTAATTGCCTCTCACCAACCAATCGGATGATACTCACATTAAATTAATTAACCGGTGGCGCTATATCTCACTTTTTCTTCATTTTTCTGTGGCCTACAATAAAAAAGGACATTAAACTATAGTTTTTCAGGAGGTACTATCCTTGACAAATGAGTATATTCTTTTATGTAATAAATTCTTTTAACTTTTAATTTAAAATTTTCGAGTGATATATAAAGTATAATTATAAAATTTAATTATATATTGGTTTTATATTGTTAGAGTTAAAAAAATTTAGAAAAATTAAAATGTATTATTCATCCAACCCAACGGTTAAATACAATTTACTAGAAATAACTAAATCTGTTATTAATATATATTATTTAAGTTTATTTGAATCAATTTCCATTAATATAATTTGTAAATTTGGAAAAGAGAGAAGAAAAGGTTTATATTGGTTAATTATGGTAGTTGAGATAGGTATTGAAGCAAGATATATGTCCCAACACATTTCAAGTTGCTAACAATAGAAAATTATGCTATGATTAATTTTGGACGTTGGAAGCTAGAAAGTGGAATTATTATAATACTCTTTTTCTTTTTTCTTAATCGCTATCCAGTAATACAAATTGCAAGGGGCTATATAGGTCATTATCAAATCTAAATCCATTTGACGAACCTGTCAAAAGAAGTCTTGGACAGAAACCTAAAACCTCATATCAACTAGAAGGTTCAACTCTAATCCTCTCATTAATTAGTCAATTAATGGAAAGGTTTATATTAGGTCAATGGGAAAAAGATACACTGCCTTCAACTCCACCATTCCGAATATAGTCACTAACCCACCTACAACATAAGATATAAAATAAAAATATATATATATATATATAAACTATATGAAATGGGAACTTGAATATTAATCGGGTAAGCATTCATGACTGTGTGGAAAGCACCTACCTGAATAATACACAAGATATGTAATGAAATGGGTAGGCATTCCACATGTTGGCATGGACAATTATTATTATTATTTGATCTTTGTCTGCATCTTTTAGTTAAAGAATTTGAATACCCTTTTCCAATTATAAAATATGTCCATATATGCTCCCAACTTGCAAACTTTCAAGACCTTTCCAACTTGCAACTACATGTATATGTCAGTACCGCCATCAGTTTTCTTGCCAAGAAATGTTGAGTAAAAAGAAATTGCAATTAAAATCACTGAGAACCAATTATTAAACAGACAAAAAAAAAGGTTAATTCGAGATTCTTAGTGCTTTATCATCGTTATATATTACTAAAATTTAATTGTTGTTATAACAAATAAGATGCTGGAAAATATATTTTACATTCTAGTTCATGCCGATTAAGTGCAAATACATTGATATATGTTTCTTTTATCTAAAATACTAATATCGATTAGCAGGTAACTAATAATAAAATTATTAGATACATAATAATTATTATTTATTTAATTATCTTTCTAAAAAATATATCTATGAATTTAGTTAATTCTAATTTAATTTGTAATGATTACAGTATTATATAAAGTACTGGGAACAGCAGGGCGGTCACATAAGAATGTGAACGCATGTACAAAGAGAAAGAAGGGTAGTATTTTTGTCGTGTTTTTGCTATGCCTTATGGTGCTGATTACACTGAGTCGGGTTGACTGATACAACAATGTCACGTTGGCCTTACAAAACACATGGTCAACCCATCTCCACGGAGTTTCCTCTCTTTTTCTTTTTTCTTCATTATAAAATAATTAAGCAAAAAATGAAAATTACATTTTGTTGGTTTTGTATTTTAAAAAAGACGAATTAATTTGCTCAGTCGGTCCACTGGCACGTGTCTTATTCTCCTGTGAGTGCCACGTGTCATTTTTGTTCTCATTACTGACTCTCTGACACGTGATGGCGTGTCGACTTTTTTAACATATGGACCATGGTCCTTGTTGTCCAAAGATGTCCAAGTACGTGTGTGAGTGTGTGTGTGTGCAAGTCTTTGTTTTCTCTGTCATCTTATACACCTCAACGTTACGTCACCTTGACATCACTTGTCTAATACACATGCGTATTTTCACTATTTTATGTCCGCATACATAGGATCACACTACATGTAGAGTGTTTGAATTCCTCTTACTTGTATATGCATATGGTCTGTCAATTAAGAACGTAGTAGATTAAGTTAATTTTTTATGAAATCAAAATTAGAACTATCAATTGCTTTTGAAATTCATAGCTCATTATTAAAATCAATAATCATTTTTTAATATTAAAAATCAATTATATAAGAAGTTGAAGCTGGGTGTATGTGGTATAGAAGTCATTAGGTATGAGATGAGCAAAATACAAGAAGGCACAAAATGGTCATTTTCAAAAGAGTAAAGAACATTCCTCAAGCAAAAGAAGACAAGGAGAAAATCCAAGTTTTGGATGGGATGTGACCTCATATTTTTCATTTTTTTTTTAAATAATTCCTTTGGTTCATAATTACCTTACATTATATTTTTTCTTGAATTAACAAATTTTAGAAAATGACTTAATAGTGTCTTACCCTCGTACAGTAAGATGTCTTTGCCACGCTCTCTGCCTTTCTTCTTTCCACGCGCTAGCTGCCTCTAACCTAATTTTTTAACCACTTAAATTCTGCCTCTTCTTTGCACATTCAACTGCTACCCATTACAATTTCTCCTTCGGTTTTGCATTTTGGCAGCCCTATATACCAACTTTTCTTTTATATACATTTATTATATATATATATACACACACATAAATACATAATTCATATATATATATTCAGTAATGACTTAAGTTTATTTAGACATTCTCTTAATTGTATTATAAGTTTATGATGAAAAAATTTTAATATGCTTTTCGATTAATTATAATAATTTAATTAAAAATAATATTTAATCATCGCATGCTTATGATACAAGAAAATCATTAGTTTGGTGCGAAAATGATACAATTATAGTGTATGAACATTCTCCCAATAAAGGTGGAATATGTTGAAGAGTTTGAATGCACTACAATCCCCTTGTATTATTAGATGAAAATTAGGAGTTTAAATAAGAAGAAATAATGAACTAACTACTCAATCTAACAACAGTTCCTAAGAATAAGCTAGCTTCCTAAAGACTAGCTATATTCCTAAAGACTTGGTCAGTTAGTTAACATCTCTTGACCAAGCACATTATTATTGCTAACAAACCCTCCCTTAAGCTAATTGTGGGACATAAAGTTAGCTTAAACATCTTGTCTTTGAACTCCCAAAAGACTTCTGAACTTGAGGAATGCCTCTGTTGGCAGAGGTTTTGTCATCAAATCTGCAACTTGATACTTGGTTCCACAGAACTCAACCTTAATGACTCCATTTGCAACCAACTCTCTTAGAAAGTAGAAGCGAACATCAATATGTCGGCTTCTCCCTTGTAACACTGGTTTCTTTGTTAGCTTTATTGTGGAGCTATTATCACAATATATCACACTGCCTTCATTATGACTACATCCAAGCTGTTCTATAATTCTTCTAAGCCACACAGCTTGGCTTGAACACCTACTGCACTGCTTTACGATCGCTGTATGCTTGTGTAACTATATGCTGTTTCTTGGATAACCAGGAAACTATCCCTCCCCCAAGCATGAACACATAACCTGACGTGTTTCTTCTATCATCCAAGTTTCCTGCATAGTCACTATCTGTATAACCAATTAAACCAGAGGCAATTCCCTTATACATGATACCATAGTCCAGTGTTCCCTTGATGTACCTCATGATTCTCTTGGCAACTTGCAAATGCAAATTGGTTGGCTTACTCATGAAACGACTGATGATACTGACCACATATGCTAAGTCTGGTCGTGTAGATGTTAAATACATTAAGCTTCCAACCATTTGTTCGAAGGTTGTCTCACATGTAACAGCTCTTGCTTCATCTTTATGCAATTTTATCCCTGGCACCATTGGTGTCTTTACTGTTTGACAATTCTCCATTCCAAACTTCTCTAATATTTCCTTTGCATACTTCTTCTGACACATAAAGTTGTCATGAGAAGTTTGAGAAACTTCTATGCCAAGGAAGTACCTCATCAGTCCCAGATCAGTCATCTCAAAGGTGCTCATCATGGATGTCTTGAAATCTTCAAGCATTACTGCACTGTCACTTGTATAGATTAAATCATCAACATACACACTTACAATAAGTAGATTTCCTGCCTTGCTCCACTTAGTAAAGAATGTTTGCTCACTTTGACACTTTTCAAAGCCTTATTCATTGAAATGTCTTTCAATTATACTAAACCAAGCTCTGGGTGCTTGTTTTAGTCCGTAGAGAGCTTTATGTAGTTTGAGTACTTTCGTTTTTGAACCTCTTCTTCTGAAACCTTGTGGCTGCTCTACATAAATATCCTCTTCAAGTTCTCCATGAAGGAAGGCTGACTTGACGCCTAGTTGCAGTATTTTCCATTTTCTCTGTGCTGCTAATGCCACGATCGTCCTTACTGTCTCCATTCGAGCAACTAGTGCATATACTTCACCATAATCAATGCCATGCTTCTGTGAGTAACCTTTCGCTACAAGTCTTGCCTTATGCTTCTCTAGTGCTCCGTTTGCATCGAGCTTTGTCTTATAGATCCACTTGACTCCAACGACCTTCGTATTATTTTGTAACTCAACAAGAGTCCATGTGTTATTCTTCTCAATGGGCTCGATTTCTTTCTTCATTGCTGCGATCCAGTGCTTCTCCTTAATAGCTTCTTCAAAACAGGATGGATCATTGTTCATAACCATCATCACCATGTCACAGTTAACATTTTCGGCAGTAGTACCAACTTCGTAGTCACCAAGCCATGCAGGAACATTTTCAGCAGTAGTACCAACTTCGTAGTCACCAAGCCATGTAGGACTACGTGAAATAGTATTAACTTCGTAGTCATCAAGCCATGCAGGACTATGTGAAACAGTATTAACTTCGTAGTCACCAAGCCATGTTGGACTATGTGAAACTCTACCACTTTGAGTTTGACTGCGTGAAACCCTACCACCACTTTGAGTTTGGGCAATAGTTGGTCTATCTTTACTTTGAAGAACATCATCGGTTGTTAATGTGTCAGTCTGCTCCTGTATGCTTCCTCCATCATCGGTTGATGATGTACCAGCCTGTTCCTGTATGCTTCCTCCAGTTTATGTCTCGACATTTTCAACTGGAATAGCATCAGCATCTTCAATATCTTCCCTCCCTTGCTCTGAAATTTCTTCAAACACTTCTTCATCAAAAACATCATTGTTTTCCCAGTTGAGTTGCATTAAGTCCACCATTGGGTGAGTTGTTGTCCAGTCCCATTGTTTGTCCTCATCAAAGACAACATGTTTGCTTACAATAACATTGTTAGTAAGAGGATCAAGCAGTGTATATCCCTTCGATTCATCATTAAACCCAAGAAATACACATTTTCTGCTCCTGTCATCAAGTTTTATTCTTCTCTCCTTTGGCACATGAGCATATGCCAGACAACCAAAGACCCTGAAATGTGCAACTGATGGAACTCGTCTTGTCCAAGCTTGTTCTGGCGTCATTTTTGTTAAGGCTGCATTTGGACATCTGTTGAGAATATGATTGCTCCATCTCACAGCAGCTACCCACAACTCCTTTGGCATTCCTTTTTCAGACATGATGGAGCGCACCATATTCATCAATGTGCGATTCTTACGCTCAGCAACTCCGTTTTGCTGAGGGGAGTATGCTATGGTGAGCTGGCGTTTCATGCCATGTTCTTCGCAGAAGGTTTTGAAATCTACTGAGTTGAATTCACCACATCGATAAGTCCTTAAGCACTTTACAGCTTGACCTGTTTCCTTTTCTACCATGCGTACAAAACATTTGAAGAAGTGAAGAGTCTCTGATTTTTCAGCTAAGAAATAAACCCACGTCTTCCTACTAAAATCATCAATAATGCACAAAACATATCTCTTGCCACTAAGACTTACTGGTTGAATAGGGCCACATAGATCTGCAAAAATAAGTTCTAAAACTTGAGTGGCACGCCAAGTGCTTTTCTGTGGAAATGGCAGACGATGATGTTTGCCAAGCAAACAATCTTTGCAAATTGTAGTGGCCTTTTCTAATGCTGGTATTCCTCGAACCAAGTTCTTAGTTTGAAGCTGTAGAAGTGCCTGGTGGTTTAAATGACCAAAGCGTCTGTGCCATAGTGAGGTAGTCTCCATGGTGCTAGTGGTAAGCATACATGTTGCTTGAACAAGAGACTTGTAGACATCTGGAAAAATGAGAAACATCCTATTGTGACTCATGGTAGTATGAACGAGCAGCCCCTTGCTTGGATGTAATATTCTACATGCCCCCTTATTAATCAAAATAGTAAGACCTCTCTCTTGGAATTGTCCAAGACTAAACAAATTGTTGGTTAACTCAGGAATATAGTAAACATCACAGATAACACAAATCTTATTGTTCAATGTTACCTTGATGTTACCTTTCCCTTGTACTTGCATTCTCTTTCCATTGCCTAGTTTGACAGAACTTTTGAAACTTGAATCCAGTGTGGTGAACCATGTACGATCTCCACTCATGTGATTGGAACAACCTAAATCTAGGTACCATCCATTCTTTTTTGTACCAGTAGAATGCAATGTCATTAACACTAGCTCCTCATCCTTTTCTGCACAATTAGCTTCATACTTCCAATCTGGACAATCAGATTGAAAGTGTCCTAGCTTGTGGCATTTGTAGCACATGATATGCTCCCTGGATGAATTCCCTCTGCTGTGACCCCTACTGTGTCCTCGGAATGCTATCCTTCATCGGCCTTGCCCGCGTGCATATGTTCGATCATCATGTGCAGCTTGCAAGACCTGATCATCACTCTCCACCTCTTTGTCTTTCATAAACTTTTGTTCATGGACTAATAACGAACTTTGAAGTGCATCAATAGTTAAAGTCGTTATATCCTTGGATTCTTCAATGGAGCACACCACGAAATTCCACTTCTTTGTTAGAGATCGAAGAATTTTCTCCACAATCTGCATATCATCCATGCATTCTCCATAGCTACTGCAATGACCATGATACGAGTAAAGTAGGCTGTGATACTTTCATTAGGTTTCATTGCTAACATTTCAAACGAGCCTTTGAGACGATTGAGTTGTGCCCTTCGCACTCGTTCATTTCCTTGAAACTTGATTTGCATTGCCTCCCAAAGTACGTTGTCACGATTGGTGATAGTTTTCAAGGTGGCTCGATCGATAGCAGCAAACAGATAATTCTTGGCCTTCAAATCTTTGAGGCGCAACTCCTCCAATGCCTTCTGGTTGATCACAGATTGTGTATCGTCATCGAGAGGAATTTCAGTCTCGATGACACACCAGTACTCTTTTGAGCGCAGCAAATTTTCCATCAGGAGACTCCAATGCTCGTAGTCTCCATCGAATCAGGGAATACAAGGTTGCGCAAAGTTGTTTCCACCTTCGTTCTGCATCTTTGTGAAACAAAGACTACGGAAGGTATAGCTAAAATGTTTATGTGCACTCAAATAAATCGAATAGAATAGCCCCGAAGAACCAGGCTCTGATACCAAATGTTGAAGAGTTTGAATGCACTACAATCCCCTTGTATTATTAGATGAAAATTAGGAGTTTAAATAAGAAGAAATAATGAACTAACTACTCAATCTAACAACAGGAGTTTAAATAAGAAAAAAATAATGAACTAACTACTCAATCTAACAACAATTCCTAAGAATAGGCTAGCTTCCTAAAGACTAGCTATATTCCTAAAGACATGGTCAGTTAGTTAACATCTCTTGACCAAGTACATTATTATTGCTAACAGAATAGCATGCCGCAAAACACAGAGTAATTTCATTACAACTCACAAGAATTATGTAATAAATAGTTAGGGCTGTGTACCATAAAAGTTATCCCCTCTGTCAGACTGTTATTTCTGTAAGAAATCAGGAGATTAGTCATTATTATTTGGATAGTGGTCCATTATAATTATTATCTGTTAGTCTGCCACCATTGATTACCATCTGGAGCTATGTGCTTCTAACTGTATCTGACTAATACGGATCACGATTTTTATATATTAAAAACAAAATATTTCTTATAAATTTTTAGTGTTTATTTCCAAATTAAACTTCATCATCCTTTGAGAAAAGAATTTTAGGTAAAAGAAATATAAAGCAACATGTATTTTTATATGGAAGCAATGCTCCAACTTCACGCTAGGATTTAAGATAAATAATTTAAATATTTTTTAATATTTAACTTTATTCAATATGTTCATATATATTATTCATAAATCTTTAAATATTATAAAAAATAAAATTTACATTTCTATTAAATTAAAATTAAAAATATTTAATATTGAATATATAGGTTGATTATGTTAAATTAAAAGTTTAAATTGTTAGAATACTAAATGATTAAAATTAAAATATTTAAATATATGTTCTGCTTTTAAAAATACATATCATAAAAAAACTATGAATACAAATCAATAAATAAAATCATATAAAGACATGCACTTACAAAAAATAAAAATGAACCATTGTATTTATAAATCAAGCATCAACTATTAAATAAATATAGAATGTAAGAGTTTTGAGGAACTATTGGACTCTTCTAACTCTTGAATTTTCATAACCCTTGAATGCAGGAAAACCAACTAATACTGATGACACTTGTCGCAAAACTAAATCATTACTTGATTTCTACTATAAACTCCATATTGGGAGTTCAGCTTTATATTATTATATATATGATAGTTTCAAGTAAACTTGTTAAGTATTAATTAGAGAGTTTCTTTGGTTTTTAAGAATCACGGTTCTGACCTAACTTTACCTGTTTGATTTTTCATGTTTTTCCAAGTCAACTGATGGTATGAACTTTTTTTTTTCTTTTTACTTTTTCATTACAATGTTAAAATTTTCATTTCCATGTTCAAAAGATATTAATCTTTGAGTCTGACTGGTTCGACTCATCAATGCAGCTCTTAGCTAGTGGCTGATAGTTAATAACTAATAACTGATAGCTGATAAATTAAACCGTTTGATATAATTTTATTAGTTGTTGATATTAGTATGTTAAATGACATTGAATGTATAATTTATCGTTAAATATATTTTATTATATTTAATAATATAAATTAATAAAAATAATTTATAATAATTAAAAAATTTATAGTTAATTTTATTTAGCTCAATTGTATTTATTATTAAAAATATTTCTATAAATTATTTTAAAAATAGAAATTTAAATTTAAATTTATTGATAAAATTTTTTAATTTCAAATACCATAATTTTAAATATTATTATTATTTAACTATTACGAATAATTTTAAAATAATAATTATTTATTTTAAAATATAAAAATTTAATTATATAAAATTTAAATTATTTAAATAATAATAATATTTATAGAAATTAAAATTTAAATTTTATTGATAAAAATTTTTAATTTTAAATATTATCATTATTTAACTATTAAAAATAATTTTAAGATAATAATTATTTATTTTAAAATATAAAAATTTAATTATATGATATCAATTTAAAATAAGTTATTGTTAAATAGGATAATAATATTCAAATAAAATAAAAATTAAATTAATTATCATCTGATAAGAAAAAATTTTAAAATAGAGCTGTCAGCTATTGTTTTTAAAGTCTTTACTTAACATTTTAATATAAATGTTAAGTGAAAAATAATTATTTACAGCATCAAACTTTTAAACCAAACACCCTCAATGACACATATGAATGATGTAACTCAAATATAAAAATCCTAATTTTGGTGTTACAGTTGCATTGAACTTCTTTTTTATACATATACAAAAATAATTTTATTAGATTCTAATTAAAATTTGAATTTGCAATCTTATACGTAACTCGAACAGTGCTGTATTATGACTAAGCATCTGTAAGAGAAATTTTGGGTTAAACAATATTATCAAGTAGCTAGATGTGTTTATTTATTTGTTTGACTAATGATTTGTGTGTAAGACATTAATTTTGTTGATTTGAATAAAATAAATTAAGTTTGATCAACTAAGCCACTGAACTAGCTACACTACCTTACTAGCTACACAAAGATTGTGATTATTATTTTATTGCCTAATTTATGTTTAAAGATTTTTTTTTTATATTTAATTTCAAAGATTTATTTTATAAATTAAAAGAGTTATTTTTTTTGTTTTGGTTAAAACTGTAGTGTAAAATTATCCATAAATGAAATTGTGTGATAAGTTGATATTCGATAATTTAAAAATATATAATTAATTATATTTCTACCAACTCTATTTTTTGTCAATACCAAAAAAAAAAAAAGAGAATATATTGCTCAAAGAACATAAAAACTACAAGAAAACGAAACAACATTAGGTGAAAAAGGGTCAGATTATTTTATTTTTTTTTTAGAATTGTATTTGTGTAATTATCCTGTTGCATGGTTAAATGGAGTAATCAGTGCCATATAAGACCATTAGGCTTGGAAATTATGCAGAGACAAAAGGGTCACGCAAAGTATCCACTTTAAACGATGTTCACAATCATTTATGCATTACTATTCAACTTTAATTATTTGATTACAATTGTATGAATAGCAAACCTTTTTTTTTTTTTTTAAATTTACACAGCTCTTAATTGTACGTAATACCATACGTGTGGCCATGTCTTTTGATATTAGGAAACATAATTAAACTTTGATTGCTTCATAAAGTGACTTAATATATACATACCTATGTCATAACATATTTTGTTGAGATATTATTGGATGTACTAAAAACCACAGTCGTCAAGGTTAAGTATAAGTAGGGAAAATAGTAAATTAGTACACGTCAAAGTATTAAAATCAACTACAATGTTTATTGGATAAACGATAATTATTATTTAATATTAAAATATAAAAAAATTTATTTATTCACAGGGAGATATATATATCTAAAGTATAGGCAATCATTACCTAAGTTAACGCACAAAAAATTCAATTTTTATCTAATTGTGCAGAGTAAATCCAAGAGGAATTACTATTAATATTGTCTCAAAGTCAAAAGGAGATTTTATAAAAATATTATACTAATATCATATCATATATAGATAAAAATATTAGTAAAAATAAATTAGTATTGTTTATTATTATTTTATTCTCCGACTCAGCTCATGATTTAAAGAAAATTCTTTAGTTATCATTTATATAATAATTTGGAATAATAGAGTCAGAATAAATAAGTATCAAGGAATATTGATTTAAGAGGAAGAGAGAATTTGGTGAGGCAAAAAGTTGGGTTGGGCGTCTCATAATAAACAGGTGACTGTCACGCGCAAGGAATTAGACTAGAGAAGCAGAACCCATATAATAATATCATAAAATTGGGACCAATTCTCAGGTTTATCTATATCCCTATTTATACAACTATTTTTTTCTTTTTCATATAATATTAAATATAATCGACAAAAGAATATCAGCCATTAGATTTATACTTATAATAAAAGTATATATTACAGGTCCAAAACTTGGACATTGATCATCATCACACCTCCACATCCCTTTACTTATAAGCTAAAAGAATTCCCAAGAACAGAAGTAAATTAATTACTATATAAATTCTAAAATAATAATAAATAAATCAGAGAAAGAACCCTCCGAAATTTTAAAATAAAAAAAAAATCTTACCAAAAGCAGAAAAGAAAAGGGGACAAAAATAATTTAGAAAGACTTAAAGTAAGAAAGGAAAAAATTCGATTCAAAAATGCCTTCCCTCATTTGTCCAATCATCCTCATTGATTTGTCAACTAAGTTTCTGGTAATTTCCATGGCCGTACCCTACAACGGTTTCATTTATAAATTATACTTCTAACCATAGCCCATACATATATATAATATATATATATATATTAATAATATAGAGAGCTAGTTATATATATATATATATATCAAGGTCACAAAACAAAACAAGAAGAGAAACAATAGGAAAGAAAATAATTCTTGGTCATGGCAGAAGAGTTTCAGACCGGAATTTGCGGCGGGAACTGGTGGAGCTTGTCGAAAAATATGTTCATGGGTGGCTCGTCACCTTGCTCTGCAGGTCATGACTTAGGGAGTAGTACTTATGGGTCATGGCTAGTTTCTGATATGGTGGATCATTTGAAGCCTAGGTCGTCAATCTCATGCAAAGATTCTACTAATATTAACACTATTTTAGTCTCTGATCATAACTCTGTGGTTTTTCAAGATTCACATAAACCTCAACAGCAGAGTGATTCTGATCATAGTGGTGGCAGTAGCAGTATTTTGATGGATAATTCCACTTTACAAATGATGAGCTTTGGTATTTCTTCTTCTTCTTCTTCGTCGTCACCATCCTCAGATTGGAGCTGCCAAACCTTACTGTAAGTACTCTTTTTTCGTTTTTTAATCAAGATTCAAGATTAAGCTCTTATATTCAATACTTTTTTTTTCTAAAAAGGTATTTTCTTTTCCCAATTATAGTTTAAATAAAAGCTTCAACTTCAAGTTAGAAGAAAGAATAACTAATTAATGACTTTGCTTATGGTTTTCTTTAGAAAAGGAACTCAATATGATCATTTTTTTTTTCCTTTCTTTGCATCAAGTGGCAAAAGTTCTTTTCTTATCTTTTTTCTTTTTTCATATTAAACAGATTTGATTTTCTTTTTGCAGCCGAGGAAATGGAAGAGGTGAAAGTTACAATTCCATGTTACAAGAAGATATGAATACTTCAGGACTAAATAATACTTCCCAAATCCAAAAAGATTGGAGTCCAAAGAGCTTTACTAGTATAGGAGAAGATTCAACCATTAATGCTTATAAAGCAACAAATCAAGATTTCTCTTTAGATCATCAGCAACAACAAAGGCTAAATCATCCTACAACTTGCCAGAACTTATCTACAAGCTTTCCAATGGGGTCATCATCAGCATCTTATGGTTACCCTGCAACAGTAATACAAGGTTTATATGAGCCTGATCCTCAGCCACAACCACAGCAGCAACAGCAACAGCAATCTCTTTTCAGTGAAAGGACGATGAACTATGCTTCGCCGTCAAATTACGGGACCATATTGAATGAACTATCCCCTTCTTGGTCTAAACTTGTTCCTTATATAAGAACCTCATTGCCAAAGCAACAGCAGCAGCCTGCAGCAGGTGGTGGCTTGCACTTCTCTAATAATACACCCTTTTGGAATCCCTCAGGCAGCGCAACTGCGTTAAACGATATTAAAGCCAGTTTTGTACAATCTAATAATTCTCAGCCACAATATCTTATGCCAACTTTTGAAGAGAAACCCAATTGCCCCAACGTCACCTTAAAGGTAAAGATTCATGTTCAGGATCATCATTATAATAAAGTCATTACTCGTTATCTTACTTCATTCGATAGACTTGAGAACCAAGGCGTTTTTAACTAATTCCTTTTGTGGGTGCTTTGTCATTAATTTCAGCCTAACAATGAACAAGTTCGAGACTCAGGATCGGTGGTTAAAAAAGGAAGTGAACCAGCAATCAAAAGGGCTAGAATTGAAACACCATCTCCACTACCAACCTTCAAGGTATAGAAAACATTTATATATCTATTCAATCAAAGCTTTCGACTAGTGGTAACTTTGAGCTTTTTAATTCTGTCAAGTTTTGTTTCCTTATGCTTTTTATCATCTTTGCATTTTATAAAGAAAATTAAGTGAGTGATACCCTTTGCTATCAGGTCCGGAAAGAGAAGTTAGGGGATCGAATAACTGCCCTTCAGCAATTGGTTTCACCTTTTGGAAAAGTGAGTCTTTGGATATTTTTTGTTTCTCTAACTTTAGCAAAAGAGTACGATGACCGTAATTTTTCTTTTTTAATTTGAAAGTTTCAAGCTTTGGTTAAAAAACTGAATCTAATTTATAGTGTATGTTCCTTTCAGACCGATACTGCATCTGTTCTCCATGAAGCCATCGAATACATTAAGTTCCTTCACGATCAAGTCAGTGTATGTTATATTCTTATCTTCTTGTTTTAAAACTATAAAAAATAATACAATGCAAACCCAACTCGATAGAAACAATATTATCAATTTGAAACTATCTAACGATTACGTAATTAATTTTCCTTTTTCCCTAATTGTTGCAGGTTCTAAGTACTCCTTATATGAAAAATGGCAATCCCATTCAACATCAACAGGTACCTACATAAACACACAGGGTTTTTTTTAAACCATTACTTTCACTATACATTAATAGTTAAATTTGATGACTTAAAAAGATCAATCTTCTGCTTAGTGATATTGATACATTTAATCATATACTTTTCATAGGCAGAAAAACTGAAGGAGACAGAAGGGTTAAAGCAAGATTTAAAAAGCCGAGGGTTATGTCTTGTGCCTATCTCAAGCACATTTCCTGTAGCTAACGAGACAACAGTTGATTTCTGGACGCCAACTTTTGGTGGTACTTTCAGGTAGAGGGTTGATTAAACTGATAAGCTAAACAGTACCAACTGATTTCTACATATCTAATATTGTATCAAGCAAACCAAGATGGGAATGATAACTTCAATAGAAAAAGAAGATTAGGAGCTGAACTGTTATGCTAGCTGTACCAGTCTTGAGCAAAAAGCTAAAGAAAACAAAGAAAAAGAGGAAAAGAAAATAAAAGAGAGGTGAAGAAAAAGGAAGTGACCACCCTTCAAAGATGGACAGGCAATGCTGGGCCAGCTACAAGCAGAATGATGTAGGCTAGCAAATGATTAGGGGACTCTTGAAGACATATATATTTATATTTATACAGATTTGATATCTGTAACCACCCAAGTATTATTCATAGGTAATGTAAAGCTGGGTTCTGGTTATCAAGCACAGGAACAAGTGCTAAATTTAGCAAAAATTTAACTTGGAAAAAAAAAAAAGAAGAAGAAAGAATTGTTGTTGATTAAAAGCTGAATTTAGCAGAAGGGGTTGAATATAAAGCCTTTTGTTCCTGTCGCAAAGTATACATTTGTGGATGTATAGAGCTAGCAAACCCACTTATTAATTTACTGTTACAATTCAAGAAAAGGAAAAAAAAAAAAGAAATTAAAAGATAGTTGTACTCATTGGATTGTATTTCAAAAATACAAGTGAGTGGAGCTCATTTGATTGGTGTTATAACTTTTTCATTTGTTTATATGTTTGGAATGTGCAAGTGAAAGTCAGAAGTCAGAGGGCGGCCCACTGTTCCTGCTTTTAGGGTTTTTGTTTATTTATTTCTCTGTCTAATGTGTTATAAGAGGAAAGAAATCTTTTAAATACATTTTTTCAGGTCCTTATTTTCAGTGTGAGAATTAATCTAATGTATATCTCAACTTAATAAAAACTAAGTTCAAAAAGAAAAGTAAATAAAAGTATGATTTCCTCTGATATATATATGGCACAAGATTGATCTACTGCCAAGTTGCCAATTGTGGGTTGCTTTAGTAATGAACCTTAATCGCTGTTAAAAACCCACCAAATTAATTGATAATCTCAACTTAATAATTTGTGTTAACTTATATAAGAACTATTGCTTAAACATAGGACGATTGTTGTTTACAACTTTATCCAGCATGTCTAAATAGATATGCAGCCTGTGTGTTGCCATAATTACTGTTGTCTTAACTCATTGTTGTTTTGTTGTTGTGTTCATTCTGCAAAGGAAATGATAACTATTGTTGAAAGTAAAGTCCGGGCACCCACTCTTTTTGTACAAAAGTTGCACGACTTGTTACTTAATTGCATGCTAAGAACAAAGAAACTTATTAACATAACATTTGCAAATAAACCAATTGCAAAGCTTCCCATGTTCACATATATACGTAACATCTGATGAACAATTGATACAGTTCTTGTTTTAAATATCCTTTGCATATATATAATATTGATGATTATGTACAAAACTTCTTCTATAACTTTGTTCAAAACAGGTAAACAGCCGAATCTTTCCTTTGCTGGGATGATAGCTTCTTTTTGCAAAGAAAGGGCGAGATTTTTGAACTAAAATAGCCAAACCATACAGTTATACCGAAAACCACAGTAGTAATAATTATGAATAATCAGTCTTTCCGGTATACATATTTTCATGGAGTTAGCCACTTTACCCTAGTAGAGAATTTAAAAGAAACTTTCATCAAATTTCCCAGACAAAAAAATAGCTTCTTCTACTGCTTGTTAGATCGTGTGATTTTATGTAACTTGGCAAAATGTGAGATGCAAAAAGCTTCAGTTAGGCTATCAGTTTGGTCATTGTTACCTTCGCAAGGGGTTATGGTCATCGGTTGCATATATATAAACTAATGTACCTTAAAAATTCACTTAAAGCTTGTGATCTGTTACTATATTATCTAAACTACTTCTGAGTGGAATTTATCAACTGCCAAAAGCCAATATAGAAGTTGTCCTTTCATATAGTTGTTGAAGAGAAGCAATTGATGCTAGAGTTGCTAATCAACCATCTGGATATAACTCATTTCATTTTAAGGGTCGTTTTTAGAGCTGTCTAATTTTAAATTAGAATTTTAATTGGTGCCGAAAAATAAAATAAATTAAACAATTTCATATGAAAAATAGGGAACATGAATCTTTAAATAAGTAAAAAGAACTTATATTAATTAGTTCCAAAAATACATATCTTAAATTCTATAGCTTTCAAATGAATGAAAAGATAAATGTTTATATTCAAGCCTGTAAAGCAAAAATAATTGACAGAACTGTAGAGAACAAATTGATGAAGAGTTCAATCAAGCATGCAAAAAATTTAAAGGAAAGCTTAGTATTGAAGAATCCATATGACAAATGACTAATCATGAAAAAGCACTTTAATAGCTTATATCTTCTCTTGATTGGTATCCCTGAGCACTTTTCTTTTATTATCTTTTATGGTGACTTTCAAATTTGATCGGCTGATGGGTATTATACCATAGCTTCAAGCATCAGGATCGGTACCGATTGCTCTCGAGTACCCTCACTGGAGAATTCAATTCTAAATAATCATTTTTTTTTCTAAGCTAAGATTAGTTAATAAAAAGAAAGAAAAGAAAGAAGAAATAACATAAAAGGAATACTAAAAAGGAAAAGCATCTACGCATCATTGTTGATGTTAAAGAAAGTATATATAAAAGTATTTGTGACTCTTGCAGCAGTTAATGGCATAGTTTCTTTTCCTTGTTTTGGCTAATCATGGACAAAGCTCAACTGTTGTCTTATGCTATAAGTTTCACTTGCTTGAAAAGGGTTATTTCTTTTTCTTTTTCTCTTCCAACTTTGAATCTAATCCTACATAACCCAGCATATCGACAACACCCAAACATATATAGCTTAAATTAAGCACTAACATTTCAAAGTACCTATTCTTGTTTCTTTCATATGAACAAGATTAGATTTCTCAATGCTCATGAACTTTTGGTGTCCCAATTGAGTTGTCAATGTCTTTCTTTGACCTTATTTTTTTTAATATATATTCTCTTCCACGTTAAAAGAGCTCCAGTTCATCCAACAGTGACCTAAATGATAAAGAAGTGCATGATGGCTTCTCTCTTTTAAGAAGAAAATGCAGTCAGGACTTCTGACATTGATTCTGAGATGTGACACCTAAAATAATACCTCACAAATTGGTATTACCAAAAGGATCACGATGGTTTGAGCAGTAGATATACTTTTGCTTAAGTTTCGAGGGTTTTAACTTAAGCAGTAAAAGGGAAAGAACTATTAAACCTGAGTTTCTAACTTTTTAATTACAGGACAAGTCATGCACTCCTAAATTACTAGCTCAATGCCTAAGATTTCATGCATGTCTAAAATAGCGACCCAACTTCGCGCATGCCAGCTTCATTAATGGCTTTCTAGTGGTGCTAAGTAGAGACTTGGTTTGACAATTTTTTTGAGAAATTATTATATGAATTTAATCCACAAAGTCATTAAAAGGTTCATTTAATAAAATTATAGTATTTTTTTATATCAGTCTTATTTTCTTAAAAATTAATTGTTTCGCTAATTTTTCAACTGTTTTATTAAATATAAAATAAATGTTATCATTTTATTGGATGAATTTTTTGATAGAACTTATATATTCATGAGTAAGAGACTTATGTATATCTCAACTTAAATTTTGAGTTTTGGAAAAATAAAGAAATAAAAATATGAAAACATATTAGCCAACGAATTCAAGAGAACCTTTCAAGGATCTTATCACGTTTGTGCAATGAGGCCAACTCAAATCATGTGGGTTTAGGCCTCTCTATTGAAATTCAACCACCTGAAATTTTGGGCCACAATTTGTTTAAGCTATTAACTGATTATGCCTTCAAGCAAAACCCATCTCAGATACCTAAAGTAGCAGTGCAGAATAGAACCTACGCGAGGTATTTGGAGAAAGACCAGTCAATAACAGAATCTACATATATTTTAGCCCGTCATTATTTGCACAGAGATATCGTGCAACACCATATTGAGTGACCACATGTAAGCATGCGGCTGCCCGCATTCTACAAGATCCTGGCCTTTTCTGCTTTGGAAGTGGCTCTGGGCTTATTATGATCTTTTAATTATTATTATTATTTTTTTTTAAAGAAGTGAAGAAACACAATAATGGAGCAGCAATTTCTTTTTCTCATTAATATATGCGTCTATTGCAATGAAAGTGAGCTCATGACAATAATGCAAGTCATAAGGCACATTATTTTTCAAAAGAGCATGAACTGAAATCTTCCCAGGAATGGAGCAGAATTTTCAAGGGTACATATAGCAACATCGACATGATTCGTATGAGAGAAAATCAAGCAGTGCCCTTGAATTTCTTTGCAATCCCAGCGAAGTATTTTCCCTGGTGTAAAGCTTGCGCGAGCTCTAGTTCAGAAGGCTGTCTGGAGCCATCCCCAGCAAAGGTTCCCGCGCCGTAAGGGCTGCCACCTTTCACCTGCTCCATCTCAAACATGCCAGCTCCAAATGAGTATCCAATGGGCACAAAGACCATACCATGGTGAACAAGCTGTGTGATGGCAGTCAAGCTGCATTGTTTTGTAATTCAAAAAGGAGAAGGGGGAAAAATAAAAGGAAATCAGAACATGTGATGTCAATATGAGAGATGCTCAAGAAAGCATGTTTCTTCTTCTTTTTCTTCTTAGATGTTTCTTTCTTTAGCTTCTCATGCATAAGAAAATCAATGGAGGAAAAGAGCTGAAGACTTGGAAAATTGAAACTTACGGAGTGGTCTCCTGTCCACCTCCCTGAGTACCAGTGCTGTAGAAAATTCCTGCAGGCTTGCCAGCAAGTGCTTGCGTTCTCCATAGACCTCCAGTTGCATCCATAAATGCTTTAAATTGTGCAGCCATCATCCCGAATCTAGTAGGGAAACCGAAAAGCAACCCATCAGCCTCCGCAAGTTCATTCGGTGTAATGATAGGTACATCACTCTTAGGTGGTGCACCCATTTTGCCAAGAACCTCTTCTGACAGTGTTTCAGGTACCTGTAGATTAATCAGGCAACTCTTATTTCAGAAGAGAGAAAAACAAACACAACAGGAAGAAGTTGGAATTTCTTGTATGATGCACCCTTCATTTTTCATGAAGTGATTGTGATCCAGGCATCAGTCAGTGACCTTTGCACTTGTCAACCTGAGTTTTTAATATTGCACTAGACCATGATGTAGTTTTCCTCTCTACTAGGTTAAAAATCTCAGCGTCCAGCAGGCTAGGCGTTAACAGAAAAAACATATGCTCTAACAAATTTAATATGTTCCCTTCTGTTTATTCAAACTGAAATTTCTCTCCAATCAACTAAAATGATACTAAACCAGTTGACTTTATTCTGACCAACAACATTTAAATGAGAATGAAAATATGCTTCTCAACCCAAGAGTTCAGAAGTTTATGATCGTTAACAAAATCACGAACCTGCCATAATTTCACTTCCACACCTTCCACAGATTCAGCTCCTTTCTTTATCTCTTCAGCTAGCTTTTCAACATGTCCATACGTAGAATAGTAACTGCAGAAGGCAATAGATAGTTTCCAATGATCATTTTGAATCTAGTTTAAAGACAGGTCAGTGGGATGAAGTAAACTATATCTCCGAGTAACAATTTTTCATTTGTCATTGACTTTGTTGTCAGCAAGTCATCATTGATAATCTCTCAATGCATGATACTGAAAGTGAAAGAAACATTAGCACTAAGGTAATAAAAATTATGTCATATGTTACTTCAGTTTCATGATAATGAAAGAAAAACAAGGAAGCTTTGAAGGAACAGTACATACGGTGACAGTATAATGAATATGCAAGTCCATATCAAGAGATGTAACTTTCAAGGACTTGATATCCATTAAGGGTGACATATTAATCACCACAAAAGCATTGTTGTATGTGCACAATAAGTCTACCCAAATACAAGGAGAAAATGATTGAAGTATGAATTTCTCTGACAAGATATCCTGGCGCTTCAATAAATCTACAATCTTTATCTAAATGGGAATAGTTTGTTTTCTAGAATGAAACAGAAGAACATCAACAGAGCAGATCCTTGTGTGGCCAGGCCATTGAAAATGAAAGCCATTGATGATGCTTTATGCATATTAAAATTTTTTATGCAATAACTAATTTCAACAATGATTAAGTGTTGGGACCACATGCTCTAAAAGCATGAAGCTAGCATTAATTCCTTTCTCAATTATAATTTCAAAGAGTAGGTCCAGTTTCACCATCACTTTTTCTTGGTTAATACCTAATCATGTGCACAATGCTTGCTGATTCCGTCAAGCTCATTGTTTAACTCTCATGATAAGTTATTTTGAAATATATGTCAGGCATCACTATTAGGGCCAAACTTTGAAAAGCATTATTTTCGCACTAATGTTCCATACAGCTATCAAATGTGGATGAAAGAAAAACTAAGGATCCTCTACAAAGGGAAGGGTAAAAGCAGAAAATATAAAAAGGAAAAGAGATTCAAAAAAAAAAAAAGAAAAAAACTTAATTAGGCCATATGTTTTCTAGATTGTGTCATGTTATGATGACAACTGTTATAAATGGATGCACAATAAACACATGAAACGTTTGTCATCCAATCTCCTTGAATTTTCTTTTCTTTCTGAGCTGTCTATCTATTGCAATGTTTCTGGATTGCACATGAAACAAAAGGGACCGCAATCATATTCCTGTATCTTGGCTACTTCTCAGTCGCTCTGGCCAAGATCAAGTGCATACAATCTCATCCCTCAGCGAAATCAAATAAAATTCAATCAGTACTGGTATTTGGGTGACAAATACAAAGATCAAGTGGAGCCTTATAACATATGTTCACTAAAAAGAAAGAAACCAAGCCAAAAAAGAAAAATGAACAACAATCAGCACAAACGAATAACGACTAAAACAATAGAAAGAACCAAACCCAGTAATTATCCGAGTAAAATACATGAAAAGGAAATCAAGAAAAGCGCAACTAAACATTAATGCACAACAAAAGAAACAAAATCAAGAAACGGGAAAAAAAAACAAGAACCCAGGAAAGGAAAAAAAAAAAAGGAAGAAAGAAAGATAAAAGAGATAGATAGTTGATAATGCTTACACAACGTAGACTTTTGTAGCCATTGATAGAGGTCTAAATCTCTCTGCCTCAGTGGGTTTTGGCCAAAAACGTTTTAAGATAATATAAATGAGACGGCTTTTTGAAAAAGAGAGAAAAGAGAGTGAATTTGTGAGAGTGAAGGAGAAGAAGTGGCCCTTGTTTTATTTATATTAAAATTAATCCGAGTGAAAAGGTTTAAAAAGGCACTAACCTCTAAAAATTATCAATTTTTAAAATCTAACGGTAAGAGGCTGGAGCGCAGATACGAACGAGCTTCTCAGAGCCTTACCCGGTTCAACATCTGTACTTTACCACATTTACGTACTTTTCTTCTTTTTTCCCCAACATTTTCTCCTTCCAAAACAAAGATGGTGGGGTTGGAGGTGATTTTGCCTATTTTCACTTTTGGCTTTAACTTCTTAATTTTTGTAATTCTAATATGATTTGAAACTTTTGTTTCAATTTTATCCAAACCCAGTAGTCATCCATTTCATGATCCCTTGTCATTTTAATTTTGAGATCTGTGTCGATTAATATCAGAACAAAAAAGCAATTGTTGATGCTAATATTAGAAAATTTGGACAAAATTGCAAAATATTGAAAAGATTCGACATTTTTTTTTATAATTAGGACTATTAAATTTTGTAAATTTTCATATTCTTAATTCATTGATATAATAACAAAGTTAACCCCTCAAAAATCACTTTTAGTCATTATTC
Source organism: Ricinus communis (assembly GCF_019578655.1). Lineage (NCBI taxonomy): Eukaryota > Viridiplantae > Streptophyta > Magnoliopsida > Malpighiales > Euphorbiaceae > Ricinus > Ricinus communis. The sequence goes on along the minus strand of NC_063260.1, from coordinate 30,908,076 downwards.
AAAAGCAAAGTCTTAGATTCACTTTTTATTATTGTTCTGTACAGGTTTATTTTACTCTTTGAGCTGCTTCCTTGTTTTAATTTCTTTTTTCTTCTCAAATGTAGCAAGTGCAAAGAATCTTAGCCATGAGATTAATCTGATCCTATGCCTTTTAATATTATATAATTTGTATAATCTCCTCACTTACTACTTACTAACAAGAAAGGATTCTGTAAATGGATAAGTATCGTGTTTTGAAATACTGAAAGAATGAATTTTTCATGTTTTTTAAATACATGCACGAATTTCAAATAACTGGTTTAAATATTTGATAATGTAAGTTTTTTAAATATCAAATTGCATTGAAATATAAATACAGAGTTAAAGAAAATAAAAAATGCTTCTAGACACAGAGTGAGAGAGAGTTGATGCATCTCATCAAATTGTTAGACAGACAGTCGAAATCATTGACTTTGCTTATTTAAATGGGGGGACAGTGGGATAGTTATGGTGCACAAAAGAAGAAGAAACTTATATTCTTCTGTTTCCATAGGGAACAAGATGATTATATAACAGCTAATTGATTTCAATGTCAAATGGATATCACCTGCTATACTAACTTGGAATTTAAGATAGTCTGACACCAAGAAATAATTCACCTTATTCTATCGTAACTTACTATTTCTTAACTAAAGAAAAGGAAAACCAGAAAAGACAGGACAGATAATGGGCATGATTGAACTCAATATCTTGATGTATTGTCAAAAAAATAAACATAACTCAGTGATCTAAAGTTTTGCAGAATCTGATTAATGCTTATCTTTAATATGGTTGGAAAGGAATGGGAAATACATGTTCTTCGTGAGGATAACAGATTGGCTGCTAAATAAAAAAGATTGTATTAGCGATCACAGTGTTCTGTTGAGAGCAGTAAGTGCAGTAAACTATTACAATGTCATATCTCCTACATCAGTAATCTGGAAAATGATTCAAATATATTTGTTTTAGGTATTGAAGTTGTTAAACAAAATGGCTGGCCACTTCTTTATTTATATATTACTGAGTAAATGAACGAATAAGTAGAGAAGCCGATCATATTATTGCTACTTAGCCTCAGCAGAAGATGTTGTCTCTATTCTTTGATTTCTAACTATTCCTTGCACTAATTATTATTATTATTTTATTAGTTTTTTATAGTCGGTCATTCCACCACTGTTCTAATCTATTCTACAGTTTTATTTGATTAAACATTTCATTAACTATTTTTAAAATAAGAGAAATTATTAGATAAATTTAATATGTTTCGTTATTTATAAATAAAATTAATTGTATAATAATTTATAACATTATTTATTAATTATTACATATATATCTATTGACTTGAACAATTAATAATAATAAATAAATTAACAAAAATAAATACAACACTCTATAAATAATGCAATATACCAATATATAACTAGTTTTATTTATAGATGAAGTGTCAATAAATTGCAGTAAAAATAACACTTTTTTATCATAACATATTTCACAGTAATTTCAAAGAGTTTCTTAATATAATTATATTTAAAATATAAAAATACTTAATTATAAAATTACTCTTGAGAATGTACGAAAATGGGCTTTTAGTTGTGAAAAATAAGGATTCCCTTCCTTCTAAAGAAAATGTTTCTAGAAAACTAAGAATTTGGAAGTTGATTTTTAGCTATAAAAAAGTCTTCGTTAGAAAATTAAAACAATTATACAATAGTGCTCAAGTTTTCCTATTTCGGTGGAAAAAACACCCCATTTTCCAATCCATCGGGGATCACTTTACAGTGTCTTAATGGTCTTTTTTTGAGAGGGTACAAAAGTAATTCTCTTGAGAATGTAAAATTAAAGTGTATAATTTAACTATAATAGTATCCTTAATATTATTATTTTAAGAAAATAACTATCAGAAACCTTCATTAGAGAAAAAAAAAAAAAAAAGAAAGAAAGAAAGAAGAAAAAGGACCCTGCTTTCAAAATGGCTTATGCAATGTTGAAAGGTGAGAGGCCAACTACCAATTGTGCAAAGACAGAACCCATATCACCATTTTTTTTTTTTTATAATTTATTATAGGTAAGATCGCTCCCTTTCTTTTTTGTGACTAATATATTTTGGTTAGAGTTAAAATAAAAAGAAAAAAAAAATGCGATCAGGTTAAAAAAAAATTGTTGAATGTCAAAGGTGATGAATTATTAGAATATCAATTTAGAGAAGTATTTCTGTAATCAAAGAAAGGTATCGGAGTGTCTCTGGAGTTGCAAGACTTTGAATTTGAATCTAGTCTGAAAGAAAAAAAGATAAAAAGAAAAAGAAAAAGAAAAAGAAGAACTTTAAAGAAGGTGTCAATGGCGTTTGTCTTCAGGCGTGCTTCTCTTCTGAAACACAAAAGTATTTATCCACACTCTGGTTGTCATCCCAAATTACTACTGCTCATTTGCAGTAATTATTATCAGACTGCTCGTTTACAATAATAAGTGTGCCCATCAACTTAATTATTATGCGTGATCTTTCTTTTTTCTTTGAGCGAGCTGAACACAGACATCCAATTCCAAAGATGTAATATACTCTTTGTACTTTAATAAAATCAGAATTGCAATTAATTAGAAGAGCAGAGGATATGGCTTGTGCTCCACGACTGCCTGCATGGACCCTCCTTTCCATCATATCCAACATATTATAGCCATTGCTTAAAGAGGGGAGAAGCAGACCAAAATGTCTTTCTTTATCTCTATTTTAAAACCTGAACCTTCTACTCTGTAATCATGGCTTCTCCTCAAATTTGGCCTTCTTTTCTCTTTTGTTTTATTAATATTTTCTCGGGTGGTTGGTTTGGTGTTGGGCTTTGAGAGGATAGCATTATCGAAGCTTTTCTTTCTTCCTTTCTTGGATTCACCACCACTAAATTAATACTACACAAAAACAAAAGAAGCAATTACTCTGCTTACCATTATAATGCCACATCTTTCAAGAAAATCAAGAATCCATTACTGTTTGGTCAACCGGATGACAGTAGTAGTAACCTAGTAAAAAGGCATGTATGACATATTGCGCTTCCCACTCAAATTTGTGGGATCACCCTCCAAACAGGAACACAGGAAGACAGCAGCATAGTGCGTACGTGCTGCTTCTCTCATATTTTATGTAATAATGTTTCCTAAAATCTAATTTTTATGTCGAACTTTTCGTACAAGATTATCGAAATTTTAAGAAAAAGAAATATGCACAGTGCTATTTCCCATGCATAATCACTCGATCGGATTAGGATCCTACCTGGTATTCAAAGTTAACGACGGTTGCCAAAGCCCAAGGAAAACTTACAGGCCGATGAGCTGTGTTCAGACTTCGAGTTGCCCATCTGCATTTAATTGTCAGCATAAGAATTGGGCAACCAAATTAGGCCCAGATCGTAAACCAAGGCTTTCAGCTTGTTGTGTTGCGTAGTTTACAGTTCACACACACAACACAACTTTTTTAATCTTTTACACTTGTGCTGCATCAGGAAAAGAAGTGAGCTTTCCACTTGCATAGTTCCACATACAGAATTATTTTTCTTAAGCCAATCTCTCTGATCTTTCACTCTCGAATGATTTAGTAAATTCTACTTGAGGAATGTCTTTGTCAAATCAAATAAAGAAAGACGAGGAAAGATTAAAAAGAACGTTAAAGTAGAAAGGAAGCACATGTATCTGGAGTACCACGTAATATTCATTTATAAATTCTGTCAACCAATAGCATGTCAATACAAGAAATGGAAGTATGTAACTTTACTTCTCTGAGGAGATATTCACTTCGGCTTGATGCTTTCTTTTACCAGGTTAATTTATTCCACGCATGCCTACATACTACCCACAAAAGAATAATGGTTTCTTGCCTTGCATCCATTTACTTTATTTCAATTTTAAAATTTTCTTATTACTTAATAATGTCAATTTAACATTTGATTTTAGTAGTGAATCTTATTAGTAATTTAACTTTACACATGTAAGGTGGGTTCTTTCTGTTATGCATTCAATTATATTAAAAAGATTGAAAAGAAAAAAAAAAAAAAAAAACAAAGAAGCAAAACACACAAAGTACAGTTTCCCACCAGCTTTAACCTTCATTACAGAAGCCAGGAGACAATGAAAAAGATCCTCTTTTTTACTTTTCCTCTTAATGGTGTGGCAATCTATAAAATATTAGGCCAAGTCAAAATTGGCCCCCAGGGCGGCTAGTTGGTTTTAGCTCTACATTTATTGAATAACATATGCTTTCGGATGACTAACAGAATCAACCTACCAATACCAAATTACCGACCTGCGTAAGATTTTCAGGTCAGATTAACAAATTGGAGAACATGTTAGAAATTTGACGCTTGCAGAAACTCCAGCAATTTAAGTTTAACTGTTGCACACTTGCACTCAAACTTAAGTGCAGCTTGTTGAAACCTGAACAACAAGATGCTCCCCAACAGTTGCACTGAAGGAGAGATAATGAGGTTAGGTTGAACCAGTTCTATACTGGTCATAAATAACCAAGGTATGAGTTCACATGTGATGCAGATGGGAAGTGTGCACTGTGCAGCTTATCTAAAATGTCCTCTGGAAAACTACATCAGCAGTTAACATAATATGCTGGCAGTTAAGCAATGATAGAGCAAAATCATTAAATTTCCAAATTGAGTGAATTGCAAAAGCAACCACCTTTATAGCACACAAGCATGGCAACAAAAAGAAAATAGAAATGGATTGTCAACAATTAGCCTTCACACATAATTAACAATATTGAACTTAGTGAAACATCAACTATGAAACTCAAATATGAGAATCCCTAGAAGAAAGAACATGACATTTTGGGCGGGAGGCTATCTGTACTGTCTCAAAAAGCTTCATATGTAGCTGCAAGTGAAACCCCATTCCGTGCACCAGTTCTTTAAATTTCAAAGGATAATCAACTTTTAGCATAACTCTGAGCAAATATTACATAATGATGGGAATTAGCATTCAAGATGAGAGATCCACAATATTGGCAGACCTCAAGGGAGGAGAGAGAGAGCCCCAACCAAAATATGCTTTTACAAGAACAGAGTACTTCAGAACATAAACACATCTAAAGTGCAAACTCATGCTGTTAATCCTGAGGTGGTGCATAATCCATCTACCACAGACAGCATACAATCAACCTACTCTATGCAAGTTGACGTTGTATAACACTTCAGATACTGCTATAAAACAGCGAAAAAAATCTTCATTCATTTGATCCAACAAACAAACCCTGTTTCATTTAAGCACTGTGAAAAGCATGACGCAACCTAATATAATTTTATCATCCTTTACAAGCCTTAAAAATTATATTACCATTTTCTCATAATCAGTATCCACTTATTTAAGAGATGATGTCAAAATTCCATTTCAACTCAATTCAGCTGTAAGAATAGATACCTGTTTGCATAAGAGATTGGATGAAATCACACAAGCTATGATTTTAAAGAAATTTTGAGCATTGCTGTCCCTAAGGTTGATATGTAAAGTTAATCAATGAGCTCTCAGAGGAGAGCCCAATGAACCTTCATGTTCAATGGGGAACAGGAAGCAAGTAATGATACCTTACTATAAGAAAGGAATGGCAATATCAACATGATGGTTTGGGATAAACTGGGTTAGCACAAGCAGAAATAATGCTAATTCCATGGCTATTAAAGTTTGCATACAATCTGAAAAGGGTTTATATTTAATACAAACCAAGATGTACAAGATATATGATTCAGTTACTATTTCTCCTATCATTCAACAAAACTAACAGAAAATAATTTAATCAGAAAAGAGGAAGAGATCTAAAATGGTTTAAAGATAAAAAATTTCTACATCGTGACAAATTACAATTTAGGAACCAAATTGAAACCTTCTCAACTACACTAGTCTGAATTCAGGGACTGATTTATTGAAATGTACAAAATTTTTTTAAATAAGGGACGCATTCCCCATCAAACTCTAATCTTTTCCTTTCATTTGTACACAGAACTATCCAACAAAGGAGAGAGAGAATCCATATCATCAAAAAACAAAAATCCAGAACCCATAACCAGAAACCCCCGACTCACCTCCATAGTGACCATGCGTCAATCCACCAAGCGACACCCACTTAATGTCTGCACCAAACTTGAAGCATTCCTCATTATTTTCTCATTCTCATCCTCTACCAATCTAACACATATCTCTAAAACTCCTTCTTTTATAGCTTCCAGACAAATGTCCAAACTATAACAACACAAACAATTCAAAGTAAAAAGTGCACATTGAAGCCCTCTAGAACTCCCATTCTTAATCACATTAACCAAGACCTTAACACACCCATTAATCCTCACCATCTCTTCTCTCCCTTCTTTACACTTAACCAACACATTCAACACTTCCACAGCTCTCTCTAGCCCCATTCCGCAAATTCTCACCAAAATAGGCACAGCCCCGAATTCCACAGCTCGCCTTCTATTATCAACAAATGAACATATAGCATACAAAGCCGTTGCTGATTCTTTCACCTCTCTGCCTTTCCCACAACTTAAGATTGATACCAGTGCTTGAATTGCATTTGGATAAGCCCCAATAGTAGCTTTATTAACTTCAACAACAGCTAAACTAGTCAGTATAGTGCACCCTATAGCACGACAATCCGGGGACCCAGATCGCAATATCGCTACCACACGCCTAATTGCACCTTCTGCTACTAAACCCACTTTGTTATCATCGTCAAGAGAGAGATTAAGTAATAAAGTTAGCGCCTTTTCTTGGAGAGCTAACTCGGGCGAGTTAACACAGTTAAGAACAGCAGACACAGCTCCTGACTCAGTCAGCTGTCGGCGAAGAAAGGGGTCTAACTTTGTGATTCTAATGAGTCGAGAGAGCGAATCAAGCTTGGAATTAAGAGGAGAAGATGGAGAAGTAAGAGTTGAAATTAGGGTTTGCGGGTTTGGTGATTTTGGTGGTGGTGGTGTGTTAGGATGTTGTAATTTCGAAGAAAAAAGGAGGGTAAAATTGGAAATAAGACTTCTAAGAGCATGGTTAGGGATTAAAGGAGGGTGTTCAGGGAGAGGTAATTTAGTAATAGGACAAGTACGGTGACCGGAGTCTAACCATCGCTGGATTGATGAACGGTCAAAGGTGTGACCCGATGATAGAATAACCGGGTCGGACATTATTTCCAGTGAAATTGGGCATTTGAAATCTTCAGGAAGGTGAGTTCCCATTATTATTATTATCTTTCTTTGGTTTCTCTCTCTAAAAATGAAATTCTAAATTTCTCTCTCTAGAAATGTTGAGGAGGGAGGAGGGGTTTTATGAGGTTTTTGGAATTGCGTGGGGAAGGGATGGAGGGAGGGAGATGGATACGTTGTTGTGCTTAACTTGTGCTCTTTACCTCTCTTTAAGACAAGTCATTAATTTTACTCTTTTACCCTTTTAATTGCTACAAATTTTTCCTTTTCCATTCTTTTTTGGTTATTATTACTCTCAACGGTAATGAAACTTTTGATGATTATGTTTTATGGTTTGGGTTCCTTTCTCTATTAAATATAATTACTAGATATTAGATTTTTAAATAAAATTCTAAATTCAAAAGATAAATAGTTACTCCCATATATTTAAATTTTTACCAAATCTTTTTAAGAAAATATCATTTTCAATATAGTCTCATTAAATTTACATTTGTATGGTTATTTCTAAAAAAATTATCAAAACAATCTAAAATATAGTTAAGAATTAATAAAATATATACAATGATAATGAAAGATTTTAAAAGATATGAATGGATTATTTATTTAGTATAATCCTGAATATTTGAATTTATTAATAAATATATTTTGTCAATGAAATTCAACTCTAAATTTTTCTTTCTTACATATATTTTAATTTTGTCAAAATTGACAATTTATAAATTTTAATTCATTTATCAACAGTTTATATTTGACTAAATCAAATTCATCAGCTTAGTTTAATGTGGGAAATATTAGGAATAGGAATATAACAAACTTTATTAATTAATAATAAATAACTTTATTAATGCATAACAACTCTAATGATTTCTTCTTCGAAAGAAAAAAAAAAAAAACAAAAGAGTACTCAAATGATTTATAGCAAATTTTCCTTGAAGGGTATTTTGGACATTAACGATGAAACTAACGTTGTAAGGCAGTTTGATTTGATATATAATGTCGGTAACTTTGCCGGGGAGGAGGAGAATAAACAGAAGGCGTTGCTTTTCAAAGGGTAAAAGTCGGGCGTAAATAAATCTCCTTTTTCAATTTCCATTAACTATGATAATAATAATAATAAAATAATAATAATAATACAAATCAAAATCAATGAATTAGATATTTACTAATAAAAACTATGAATAGATGGCTGATAGTAGATAATTTAGATTAATAAATTAAATTATTTAATAAATTTTTATTAGCAGTTATTATTATATTAAATAATAAATATTAAAAATATTAAATTAACTTTTTAATAATTTTTTTATTTTAGATATTATAATTATAAATATTATATTTATTTAATTATTATAAAATAAAATTAAGTAAATTATTATTAATAAATATTAATAAAAATAATAGTGTAAAAATAAATAAAAAAATTAAATCAAATTTGTTAGTCTATATGAAAAAAATAAATTAATACGATTAATAGGCTGATTGAAACTAACTTAGCTATTATTTGTTGTCTTTTAAATATAAATTAAACGTTTTAGTATAACTGTTTAGTGAAAAACAGCTATAGCTAAATATATTCTGTATTTTGTTTTTAAATAAAAATAGAGATAAAATGTTGTGTTTATTTATATTATTTTTAAAATAAAAATGAAAATAATTTTTATATTTTTAAAATTATAATTAAATTTCAGTGTATTATTTATATAAAAATTATTTATTTTAAAATAGAAATAATGAGCTTTTATTTTATTTATTTTAAGTTTATTTTTATATTGAAATTATTATTTAAATAGAAAATAAATATTTATAAACTTTTTATATAAATAAAATATTTGTATTTTCTTTAAAAACTAAAAGTAAAAATACATGCCTGCCCTTTTAGCGTCGTGTCAGACGGTCCACTTGCCTTATTATAAATGCAAGCAAAGAGGGAAACGTATTGAAGACACATACCTTTACAAAGTCTGTCACGGGAAATATAGAGCGCTATCATCCTATCCTACGCTCAATAATTAATGGATTGGATTCTGTCATTTTCTATTTGCCTTTTTCTTATATATATTAATTTTGATTCAGCAGATTAAGAATAAGTGCTTAGGAAGATTTTATAAAACCAAATACTGAATTTTAATTAGTATTATTATTTTGAAGAAAAATAAACATTATCTTCCACAAGTTTATTTTCTATTAGTTAAGAAGAAATTATCGTAAGATCATTAATAGGAATTATATTATTTTTCATAATATATTGTAATTGAATTAGTATTCCAGTTTATAACTATTGAGATTAACATTCTAAAAAAAATTAATACAAAAAAAATCCAAGATTGTTGCTTTTCAAATTTAATTTCTCTTAGATTTATATTCTATAAAAAATAAAAAAATACTTTTATAGAAATAAAAGCCACTCTGAAAATATAAAATTATTGAAGAAAGAAAAATCTAACATGCTAATATCTTTTTAGAATGTATTTATTTGATAGGAAATTAAAATTATAGATGCCTATAAAATGTAATATCCTTTTGAAAATTAAACACAATGGTTTAAAAAAATAAATTTAAACATAATAATTTAATTTACAAGTAACTAACTGCAAAATAAAAATTTGAAAAGTCTCATTTTTGGAGTTAAAATTTCTAAATTCTGGATAATTAAATAAGAATCAAGATTATATAATATTTTAATAATAATAATTGACATCAACCTACTTTTATAATATTATAATTGTTAATTCAAAAATAAATACTTTTAGATTGTGTTATCTAATAATTGAGTATTAGATTTTTGATTAAAATCTAAGATCTTCAGATTAGATGTTAAGGTCATTTAAATATAATAATTATGTTTAATTACTTTTGAGATAATTTAATTTTAAAGTTTTAAATATGATATTTAGATATATACAAATAATTGTAAGATTTAAAATATAAATAATTAAATCGTAATTAACGAAAAAAATAAATCATAAAATTTGAAATTTCAGTAAAACAACAACGTCCAATAAAATTAACGACCGTTTAAGAAAAAGAAAATCGACATCATGTTATAATTACAATAATGCTCCTTGCCAAGCATGCCGGTGACGAGTCAACGGTCCAAATATGTCAGAACGTAGTAACGTACAACTGACACGCGGCATCTGTTCTAAGGCAATTAATCTTTTTTCTTTTTTTAATAGCGAAGGCAATTAATCTTTGGAAGCTAGCTGCGGGGGCAATATTGGTACAAGTTATCATGTTAATGAGGTGCAGTTTTATGGAAGTGGCCCTATAAATTACTACTAGTTACATCTTTTAGAGTATATTAATTTTTTTCAATTCTTAATTTGATAAATGATTGTTAAATATTTTATTTATTAATTAATATAAACATTATTACATGCAATTAACTTGTACATTTTATATATTTTAAATTGTAATTTGTATAAAAGTAATAATAAATTTTCTAAAATTACTGATATTAATTAAAAAAATTATTTTTTTATTTGCGATATTATTAAATATATAGTATTTGTTAAGAGAAGAAGAGTGATAATTTATGAACTTAGAAAACTTTAACTAGTTAATTAAATGAGTCGTTTAACACTTAATGCATAAGTTAAGCTAAAGGAAATAATATAATTAAAAATACTTAAATTGTCCACTAATTACTTACCCAATAATGTCCAAGAAAAATTCCCAAGAACATCAAATTTTGGAGGATATATATAGAAGAGAAAAGTTGATTTTTCAGCAAGTGTGTGCATATCAGAAATTGATAATGACATTTGGTAAGAAAGAAGGACAAGTTTAGAGAAGATAAAATGGCATTGTTGTGATGCAGTTGTGTAGATACATATGGCCCTGCTGCCTGGGTCACCTGTCCAAGATTTGTGGAAGGCTCCTACACGGTGTAATTTGGTAAACGCAATAAAAGTCTGTACTGACACAGTACAATTCTAGATTCACAATTTTGTAAGTAGTAAAGTCCGGTTGGAACCGTGAACCGGACCGATCAAGTTTACAATTAGTTCTATCTATCCATTTCCACTAGTACGAAATCTTAATTGGTGGTTTGGGGCAGTTGAACTATTAATTTAATAAATGATTTTTAAATTTACAAATTTAAATCTATATCTAAATTTAATCTAATTACACTAGAAAATATTCACTATACATAGAAACACTGAATTTAAATCTATTTTAATTCAAGTTGAAAGCAGATATAGTGAAATCAATTAGACTTTTTTGTGCAGTGGTCACCCAGCAACCAATTTGTTGAATATTAAATTCCTTCTTCTTTTCCTCTTTCTTTGTTCAATTTGTAGTGATTAAGCTTTATGCAGAAACTCAATAAGAAAAAGAAAATTATTATCTTAAAATTGTGGTTTTCTTTCAAATTGTATAATGAGATACAAATTTGTACATAAAATAATTGTGTGTTTGACCTAGGAGAATAAATTTTAAACTAAATAAAATAATAAAGATATTTTTTTTGTAATTTTTCTTGTAAAGATACTGGTCTTTATGTGGTAATAATTGATTCCATTCAATTATTATGATTATGACCAGTATTTGAACATTTTCCCTGTGGTTATGACTTAAATAAATGATTGCTTAACAGGCATTTTTCCCCATGAAACAATTACTGCGGCTGGGAAAAGGACTGCCCACAAAAAAGGAGAGGAAATAATCCGTAGCATTAAGTGCCAGCTACACAAAAAGTGATGGCTCAAGTTCATTTTGCAGAAATAAAAATGATTGCAATTTTTATAAGAAGACGTAAAAATATTAATTCTGATGGAACGACTCAAAGACAGTATGTAGTAAATAATGCAATAAGCTTATTAGTGAATCAGACGTTATATGGACAAATGCATAGAGTGTAGGAGAGAGATGGGTGGGATTTAGACTGGCTGAACGTTGTGAGCCTCACGCTAAAGGGTTTGAAAAGCAAAGAAATGTGCTCAAGATTCAACACTCAAATCAAATATTAACAAGTGGGTGCTCTTCTCTTCTCTTCTTTTTCTTTTCACAGAAACACACTATTCATAATAATAATTACAGAAACGAGCCAAAAACAGATCGTAAAGAAACACAAAAGGAGACAACGTGATCCATCAGGACTTGTAATTTTGTATGGGAGTTGGCAGTTTATGCAGGCAGCTTAATGTTTATTTTATATTATGTGTCTGAGACTAGTGCCTTCCTAATGGGGGCTTTAATTCAAACTGTTAGTGGAGAAACAATACACGAGGCAGAAAAATATCACAATTAACATTAGGCAAGAGTTATATGCTATAGTTATCTTCAGTTTCATATATAAGAAAGTGATCTTTAGAGGCAGTGTTATAAGAAGCCATTCCTTTCCATGGATTTTATTGCTGCATAAAACTAACAAACTTTACGACCTTCTATCTATTTTCGTAGCATCAGCAATACCATTGAGCATACACCAGATGTATACAAAGATGGACGTATGTCTACCGAGCTTCAAGCACGGTCATAGTGACTTCATTTACAGAATTACCTCCATCACTAGCTGATACTGGCTCTCCACTGTTGTAACTTCTCTTCATAATGAATGCAGGTTGATTCGGAGACGGAAGAATCGTATGATTACTCAGCATGAAAACAACAGTGGTCATTGCTGGCCTATCCACTGCAGATTCTTGGACACATAACAGCCCAATCTGGATGCACCTCAGTACTTCATGTTCAGGGTATGCGTCACCTAGTGATATATCAACTATCTCCAATGCTCGGCCTTCTCTCCACAGGTCCCATACCTATAACAGCAATTTTAACTGTATAAGGTTCAAAAGTTAAATATTACTTGATTTGAAGTATAGTTTATGCTTAATTAACTTACATATCCAACCAGATTTGAAGAAGTACTCTCTTCATAGAAGCTGCTATTTTTTCTTCCAGTGATGATTTCTATTAGTAGAACCCCAAAACTATATACGTCAGATTTTACTGAAAATAAACCTTGCATTGCATATTCTGGTGACATATAACCACTGCAATATCGCAATAAAAAAGAAGAGCCTTCAGCAACCTGAAATTGGAATAAATGATTAATTTTATTATTATTTCAGATAGTACTTACTATGTTCCAACCACCCGATTTGTGTTTGCTTCAATTTGGTCAACTCCAACTATTCTAGCCATGCCAAAATCTGAAATTTTTGGATTCATTGATGCATCCAACAAAACATTACTAGCCTTGAGATCTCTGTGAATGATTCTTAATCTTGAATCTTGATGAAGATATAAAATTCCTCGAGCAATTCCACAGATTATACTGTGGCGGATTGACCAATCTAAAAGGGATCTTTTTGCTTCATCTGGAACAAAGTAATTTAGTTTCATCATACCAAGTATTGGTATAGTAAACTAATTCCTAGCTCCTATTCAGACAAAGGAGAGATGCATGAGATATATATGTAGAAAGATGACATACCAAAAATAAAAGAATCCAAGCTTTTGTTTGGCAGGTATTCGTAGATTAACATCTTTTCCGGTTCTTGGACGCAATAACCTATCATCCTGACAAGATTCCTGTGTTGGAGTTTTGCGATTAATGCAACTTCATTCTTAAACTCTTCAGTTCCTTGTCCAGAGTACCTCGACAGTCTTTTAACTGCTATTTCCTTTCCACCATGTAGCAGACCCTGCAAAACGTAATCCAAATGCATGTCACCCAGATTTCACGCATATTTGCCAACAGAAACTCCATTGAATTAATAAATTTTTGGCATCTAGTTGTAATTTGCTCTACAGGCGGATTACACCTTAGACATTGAAGCTATAGCTGAATGAATCTTAAAGCATACTTCAGAAATTCTAAAGGCGTAATGAGGCCACTAGGAGTTCAACTCTGAACTCCTAAATTCGTGCAACAAACACTCAATCTCTACTGGAGTACTGCTTTAATAGTATGAGTAGTGAAATTAAGTAAAGCTACCTTATACACTGAGCCAAAACCACCCTCTCCGAGCTTATTATCATCCGAGAAATTACTCGTAGCTGTAGCTATGGCACTCAGATCGAAGAATGGTAAATCTGGAATTCCATCTTCATCATTCCCTTTTCCACCATGGGAATCTCCCAAGTCTGTTGGACTTTGGGTGAAACTGAACAAAGATTTGCTGCGTCGTCTGTCTCTAGCTGCCAAGGATCATCAATATGATTAATAAATGTTTGCAACTCACTGTACGCATACATACAGTCCAAGAATGTGCTTACCTTTTCTCCTCTTCTTTACCAAACAATATACAACAAAGACGGCAAGAAAGGAAGCTACAGAAACTGACGCTATCAGGATTGCTTGCACTCCTTTAGTAAGACGACTTTTCGACTTCCCATATTTAGCTGTAAATTAAATTGAAAATAGAAACATCAATTTTTTTTTGATAAAAATGCTACTTTTTATTTTATTAAATGGGGAAAAACATGAAATTGAGACACATGCTATCTCATCCAATACACCCATGTACATTGCCTAAGCATCTCAATTCCATGTAAAAATACCCCAGAACTCAGAAATATAATTGAAATATCTGACACATTATATAAGCCATTGGGCACAACTCAATTACTATTGTCAATATGAAACCAAGACCTACAGCTCTTCCAATTACTATAGCAGACTAAGGTTAGACCTGAAGCAATAACTCTTGCATTCCAACACTTAAAAAATAAATAGTAAAAATAATTCTTGCCTAAGAGAAAAACAATCATGTAAAGATCTGAATGTACAGATTCATTGTTAAGTCAAATTGCTGACAAATGAAAGCCTAGCTACTTGTTTTATGCAGGGTTCTAGCCTAAACTTAAGACATATTAACTATGTAAATAAGACCAATTCAAACCTAATTAAACACCCAAATCTAAAAGGGACATGTATAATAGAGATTCGATCTTTAGTCCTTCTAATCAATCGTTACAGAGAATTAATTAATTCATCATGCATGTATGAATATAAATATAATAAAGTTGGTTTGCAGCTTGCAAGAGAGAAGCACACCTAACTCAACTGCATCCACTCTTACATAAATGTCCTGTCCCACACTTGAATATGTTCTTATGTCAACCAGATCTCCGTACCAAGTCAGGCAGCCAATCCCCGACTCGTATGCACTTGTGTAAGCTGTGCAAGAACAATTCCTCAAGCACTCTTGCTCACATGCCTTCAAGCTCAAGCTCATGTTCACCCGTGCCGTTGCAGTATCAGGCACCTTCACAAGTGCCAGCCTCACGAACCCTTCTCCGTCTCGACACGTGGACACGCCGGCTTTCCTATTGCAACCGTCCGATCCATCTCTCAAGTACCAACTACCTGGTGACTTGGGGTAAAATCCTGGCAAGCACTTACAAATGAAATTATCAGAATCATACGGGTCGCAGTTACTATTTGCACCGCACTCGCCATAGTTATCACATGGTTCCTTCGGGGCAGACCAAAACCCTATCCAGCGACCATCACGATCATTCCACGTGGCCCGTTGCACAGTTCCTGATTCATTCACCATCATTCTTGAAAAGATTGTGGCATTAGTAGTCAATCCGTAGGTAATGAATACCTCATCCTCAGTGTTTACAAAACTAGCATTGAAGATGTAATTACGAGTCATTTCGGGTACTCCACTCCATCTTTGTCCTGTCCATGGGCCTCCTCGCCACCAGCGGAGCGAACCCTTGTACAGAAACAACTGAGGGTACCCAGTTGGATCAATCCTGTAGAAAATGTTACCGGTTCCAGGGTCATCTTTTGATTTCCAAGATGAAAGAAACCAGTTCTTCCCAGTTTTCCGGTCCAATCCAAGCTTCATGTAAGGAAGCATAGTATCTGTAGGATGATCAAAGCTTTGCCATAAGACCGTATTGCTATCCTGTTGAAGCAAAAGAAGATTTCCTGTTTCCAGAAGCTGAACTATGGAGTTGTTCTTGTTGAGTGATGATAAAGAAACATTGGCAGACCAGACAGGAATGGTTTGGTTATGACCATACAGGACAAGGTTACCTTTACTGCTAATGGCAAGTACTCCGGAGGTATCATTGATAGGATTATCTCTATTTGCAACCCAAACAACAGTTTTCTCTGTAACTTTGTTATACCAAATTCCGACATAGCGACGAGCAGGATTGCCTGCAGGGCTGAAGAAGCCAAGAGCGAAGCCTTGTCCACTAGAGACTAAAATATCACCATCTTTGATAGAATTTCTTGACGTTATAGTATCAATACATATGCAAGAATGAAAACTAAGGAAGAGAAGCAATATGTACAGAGAAAGTTTTTCTTGATTCATGATAGATTATTCAAGGGAAAATAGCAGCAGTGGTAATGCGATGGAAGACTTGAAAAGCTATCTAGTGTGGTTGAGGGTATTAATGAGTGGAACTACTCAACAATTAAAGGCCTGATATAGTAAAATTGAAAGGTTGGCGAAATATTTTTCTTTTCTTATAATTTGGTTTCATAGGACCAAGTGCACAAGGCATGTGAAATTGCTTTTGTCGTGTGGTTGGCGAAGGTAAGACATGTTCCTTTTTATGCCTGAAAATAATGTCTTACAGAAATTAGCAAGTACTAACAAAGAATAAATTTTTAATTCTTGCTCAACCACAGTTTAGTTATTTATATGCTACAGAATACCTTTTTCATAGCATAGGAAGCCGGGATTTATAACTGTGACAAATATTTTGTTTCTAAACATTTTTCAAGTAAAATGTAGTTTGATGTGGGATTCATTTAAGGTATTTGTCCCCATTTCCATTTAAATCAAACCGACATCGTCTAAGTGTTAGACTGACCTGGACATATTCCACGTATTTTTAATAGAATTATAAAAATAATCATTTAATTTTGCATTCAGTTAATATTTTTTTCTTAATTATATTTTTTCATGAGCTATTTACATATTTCCATTTTTCATCTGACTATGCGATTTAATTAGAATTTAATTAAAAATTAAATAAAAAAATAAACTAAATTAAAATTTTGTGACTCTTTATATCACTATCAAGCCAACCTTCTTTTAGCCATTTAAGGGGTTGCAATGCTTGATCCACTATCACAAGATATTTTCTTCATGATACAGATTACGCATTTGTCAAATGAAGTTTCTGGTTCCGGATAAAACATCAAAATGAATTTGCTACATACTTATTGCTGTT
Organism: Ricinus communis; assembly: GCF_019578655.1. Lineage (NCBI taxonomy): Eukaryota > Viridiplantae > Streptophyta > Magnoliopsida > Malpighiales > Euphorbiaceae > Ricinus > Ricinus communis. The sequence continues at coordinate 30,890,719 of NC_063260.1, read as the reverse complement.
GGGTTTTTTTCTTTGTTTTTGACCCATGAGGAAAGCCCAACTATTGAACCCATATTAAAGTCTTATTTAGACTTTCTATTTTTGGGAGTATATTATTATAAAAACGTCTAGGGCTAGGGTTTTTTTTTACCAAGACTTCATATATTAAAAGAAAAGAGAGAGGTGAAGAGAGGAAAATACACAGCAGCAGAAAATTTTCGTTTCCCGTAGATTGAACCGTTGGATCGTCGTGATTTTTGGACAGCAGCTACACAGCATCTGGGCCAATATTTTGGACGGTGGAGATCGGTTTTTGAGGTCCGGAGGTCGGGTTTCGTTGGTCTGGACAGTAGCTAATTTTCTGGTGATATATTTCTTATCTTGGCTCTATTTTGATTCCATACACCTTGATGTGCTTACTTCCAAGGATATGATGATTTTGTATGCCTCTAGTATTATCTAGAGAAGACTTTGTATTGCTCCTTTGATGATGATAGTGGATTTAAGCGGCCAAAATGGTCCCGTGGTTTTTCCCTAGTTTATAGGTTTTCCACGCTAAAATTTCGGTGTCTTTGTGTTGTTGTGTGCTTACTGTTTTAGCTCAATATCTTGGTGCATAGCAGTGGTATTGTGTGTGTTCTAATTGCATTAAGAACACCCTATTTGTTTGCATCCTCAGGGGTTCATTCAAGTTGGGAAAGTTTAGACAAACGGAGATTAATTCCGCATTTATTTGTTTACCGTTTGTGGCTGTTTTTCCCATCAATTGCCCCATTCAAGTTATGGATCAAGCGACTGAGAGGCAAAAGAATCAAGATTTTCAGAATTCATGTGAACGTCTTTCCTCAGTTATGGAGATAGGAACTAGAAATTGGGAAATTCAATTTCTTTCATCCCTTCAGAAATTTTCAAAGAGGGATGGGCTGTCAAAACTTGGGAAATCATGGAGATAGGAACTAGAAGTGGAATTTTTGCACTACCAGCTGAACAATCACTAGACTGCTAACACATTCAACTCTTCATTTCTGAACTTAAACAAAATGATGCCTTTAATATCTGTTCCCGTTCAATAAAGTATGTTCAAGTTTTCAGCTCACGGTACCAAGCAATGCACCCAGTGCCGCTTGCAGTAACGTCTAATCTGGCATACCGGTACAATTGCAATTCTTCAGGTACTCTTTCTCACACTCCTTTAGACCCATATGTGCATAAACCCTTGAAAAGCTACAATCTGGGACTTTTACTCTTTCCAATGTTATAAACCCTTCTCCATCGCCCTTGCCACAAGATTCCTTTCTCTTCTCCACACATGTTAAAGACCAATCAGCAGGATCCAATGGCTGACACCTAGGTAGGCAAGTGCACTGCACAGCATTGGATACGGTGCATATGGCTGATGCTCCACATTTGGCATACTCATCATACACATACTGTGGCGCCATCCAAAATCTGTCCCAATTTTCGTTGCTGTCACTGTTATTCCACCATACTAGTCGTTGCAAAGTTCCCATGGGTTCTAGCACAAGTACTGAGGGAAGAGTACCATTTCTTGCCGTGAAAGAAATAGAAATCTCATCCTCATTGTTCACATAAGGATAACTGAAGATGTCAATGTCCTTAGAATAGTCAAGTTCATAGAATCGGAGTCTGCTGCGTATGTCAGGTAGGCCGTTGAGATTCTGGCCATTCCACGATCCATATGCCCAAGTACCGTCTTATAGAGTTGCTGGGGCTAAAGAAACCTAGCTTGAAATTTCCATTGGATGATAACAGGGCTTCACTTTTACCATCAGAGATGAGCTGGGTTTGTGTTATGGTGTCTATTGCATCAAACAATGAAAAGAAATTGAATAGCAGAAGTACTGCTATTACATGAAATAACCTCTTGGAGTCCATAAACCCATTTCATTCAGACTTGGATTTATATAATCAAATTTGATAATGCTTTTCCTGAAGTTTTGGTAATTCCAGTTAATGCTTTTCCTGATTGGAGAGCTGTGTTTAGCTCTACTGCAGTTGTAGGGTCTGGTCTACCATCTTAAATATCTTAGTTGCTCAGTGATTTAAGAAGTCGATCGGAATTTGGCCCGCCAATTACTCTCACACGCATGAGATTGTTAAAAAAAATAAATCTCAGAGTCCTTTTTCTTTGTTATTTATCGTTTATGTTTTCCAAATTTAAAAGAATAAATCAAATTTTCTTAAAAAGTTCACTTTCATAATCTAAGAACAAATCAAAATCAAAAGAATGTTTTTAATGAGTAGTATATTTAATTTTTATGTAAATAGAATTAATTATACTTTGTCTTTAGAAAGACGATTTTTAATTAATATTTAAAAATATAATTGATTTCAAAAAAGTCATGTTTTATCTTTTTTGAAAATAGAGAAACAATGTTTATGTTTTATATAAAATAAGTTGTCTAATTGATAGATGAAGGTCTCGCCTTTACCAATATTTGATAATTTCCTGTCTTCTTTGTTTTCTTAACTAAACTTTTTCACTTTGAATTATTACTTTGTCAATATTCAAAAATAATATCTATAATTAGAGAATTTAAATTAAAATGGACATAAGAGTCTTTTGATATTATATTATTTTGTTTGAAAATTTACATTAAAGAAAAAGTACCGAGCAATTTAAAAAAAAAAAAAAATTGACTGAGAGGTTTTTGACATCGACTTTCAAATACCTGACGTTTTTGACTCTCAAAAACCCTTCTCCACGTCTGCACACTGTTGAAGATTCAAATCTGTTCCTGATACACTAGATACTAGCCCCTTAAATATTAGGGTTCATACCCACGTAAACAAGAACATTCAGTCCCTCAAAGTTTATATATTTTACTTATAAGAGTTATAGAAATATCTATTAAATTTAATTACTGGACTCTATGTTAGTATTAACAGATTTGACTGGAACAATAATAATAATAATAATAATAATAATAATAATAATAATAATAATAATAATAATAATAATAATCTCTCATAAAAAAAAATCTACGCTGTTAGTAAAATTAGTTTTTTTTTTTTCTCTGCATGTACTATATATATATATATAATTTACAGTGAATTTCAATACCTTGATATATTTATTAAAAAATTAAAAAATTTAGATTAGTTTATATAAAAGCTTTTTGAGAAATTTACACAAAAATATTTTAGTATGTAATTGGTAAAAGATACAAAAATGCCTTTGAATTTATTAGAAATATCTAATTAAGTTCCTATCTTTTTTTTAACCAATTAAATTCATTAACTTTTATAAAAAGTCCAATGAACTCATAATACTAACAGCGTCCAAAATATCATTTAAGTGTAAGGGTCTATTATTTTGAGAGCGTAAATATTAACCGCTTTGAATATTTTAAAGTCACACTTATATCATGTGAGGGAGAGAAAATCACTTCTTCTTCTTTAGTTAACTTACGTCATAGCTCCTATAACGGTAGAACCTCATTCCAGGATTGGTTTCCCTTTAAAAAATATACATCTTTGTGGTTTTACTGCAAAAATATATTGGAGGTGGTGGAATGTAATCTAACTCAACAACTTGCACTCACCTTCTACTTACAAATAAACATGATAAAGAAGACGAAAATATTGATGTCATTTCAGATGAGAAAAGAAACCACTATTCTTCTTTGTAAATTAGGATTTATAGATACTAATTGTACAAAAATAAAGAAAAAGAAGTTGTTCTCTCCATCACGTGATATGAGCATGACTTTAAAATATTCAGAGCGGTTATTATTCGCGCTCTCAAAATAATGAGATCCTTGCACTTAACAGTATTTTGAATACTATTAGCATTATGGGTTAATTATATATTTTATAAAAGTTAATGGGTTTAATTGAACTAAAAAATAGAATGAGAACTTAATTGGATCTTTATAAAAGTTATTGAATTTAATTGAATAACAAAAAATAAAAATTTAATTGGACTTTTCTAATAAATTCAAGAACATTTTTATATTTTTAAATATATTTTATCTATGTAATTTTATAGAAAATTTATATATTAAAATATTTTATATAAATTTAATTCAACGTTATACATTTTTTGAATAAATATAAATAAATATTAAAAGTCATTATTTTTAAATATCCAAGTCGAGTTTGGTAACAAATTTTCTTGTAAGATATTATTGTCAAAGGACATGTCGCCAAATCTTCAGGTCGTGACCAATTGGTCTTCTAAAATGACAGTTTTGCTCATTTATTAGCAACGGACTTATATTGTTTTGTCGGTCTGGACGAATAGCATATTATTTAATATCCAACACAAGAGCATCATCACTTCCATTGCTTAACATTGTAAAGAAAAAGTAATATATAAAATGATTATATTAGATAAACTAATGGACAAGTTCTTTTCAGTGACAAAATTAAAGATTTTTACCTGGCTACGGTTGCAGTAATTGTCATCTCATCGACAGAACACTCTCCGTCTCTCTCTGAAGAATCTCTGAATATAAAAGCAGGTTGTTTTGGAGGAGGAAGAGCCACATGACTGTCAAACATGAGGATATAGTTGGTCTACCCATTGCTTCTTCTTGCACGCATAATTGTGCAATCTGCATACGTCTCAAGATTTCATGGGGATCATACGATTCGTTTAGCACTACTGGATCAACCATCTCCAATGCTTTCTCCTGTTTCCATAGCTCCCAAACCTGTATGCACATGTTCACATATAGCATTAATTTGCACGGGCTGGATCAACAGTAAAATAAGTTCAACAATGTCGTAAGTTCTCGTCACTTACTCGTCCTATCAAGCTCAAGGAAGCAACCTCCTCGTGAGAGCTAGTGCTCCTCTTGCCAGTTATAATCTCTAATAGAATTACTCCAAAACTGAAAAATATCGGATTTTATTGAAAATCTTCCAAACACTGCATATTCTGGTGACATATAACCATTATAAATAAAAGATTAAATCTTATCATTTAGTTACGTTGAGAGAATAAGACAATGACTATATTGCTTAGTATACTTGCTATGTTCCAACAACTTTATGTGTCCTGTATTGTACTTGATCGCCATCGAGTAATTTTGCCAATCCAAAATCTGAAATTTTTGGATTTAGCTCTGCATCTAAAAGGATGTTACTACTTTTCAGATCCCTATGAATGATTCTTAATCTTGAGTCTTGATGAAGATATAAGATTCCAGGTGCAATCCCAACAATAATCTCAAAGCGCTTCCTCCAATTTAACATAGATTTTTTTGTCTCGTCTGTAACAAGATTTTATAATTTTCATTGTTAATGGTGCAACCTATGTACCCAAAAGACAAAAAGATAAATTGGAAGACTCACCAAAAAGAAACAAGTCCAAGCTTCCATTGCGCAAGTATTCATAAATCAAAATTCTCTCTTCGTCCTGAATGCAACATCCTAAGAGTTTCACAAGATTCCTATGTTGAAGCTTGGCAATTAACCTAACTTCATTTTTAAACTCTTGTATTCCTTGCCTTGAATTCTTTGATAGCCTTTTTATAGCAACCTCCGTTCATTAGTCAGCCGACCCTAAAAAATCATGTCTGCGACGGCTAATGAGCTGTTTGCTCATAAGCGACCTCAAAATTACTAACAGATAAAGGGAGCAACTGGGTGGCCACATCATGAGGACTTGCATTTTTAAAACATTCCAGGCAGAGATAAAAGACTACCTTATAAACTGACCCAAAACCACCTTGTCCAATTCTGTTAGCTGGAGAATTATTTGCGGCAGTAAGTATGGTACTTGTGTTGAAAAACCTGCTTGCTTGGAGCTCATTTGCTGTCAAAGTATCTTTATAGGAAACCAAACCACTGATAGAATCAGATAATTTTCGGTTCCGGTTGTTCCTCGCTGTACTTGACCAAAAGACGGCAGTTAATTGTGAAAATACTAGATAGAAAAGAGAAAAGGAATTTAAAGCTTGTTTCTTACTTCTTTTCTTTCTTCTTCTAAGCCATAGATAAGCAAATATGATGATGAAAAACCATGTTGATAATACTGAAACTACTAGAATGGTCAGCATCCACTTCATCTCATGAAAACCATTTGATCTCATATTCTCAGCTGCAGAAGTTGAGAAAAAATAATTTTGAAATATATATCATAACGGCGTAATACTGTTTAGTTTCGTCAATGATGTGTTTTTGATAAAAAATAGTAATTTCACGGTTCAAAATTAGGGCCAAGCAGGAATTAATTCATATACCTAATTCAACTGCATCAACGCGAACATACACATCCGCCTCTCCGTCTACGATATCTACCATGTTTATTAACTCCCAATACCATATTAGGCAGCCCCTTTCTTTCTCACCATTTTCTACATTTGCATATGCAGAGCAGGAACAATTCCTCAAGCATTCCTGTTCACACTCCATACTGCTCATATTTGTGCCCTTTCAAGCTGCATTTGAAGTATCAGCAAACTTGACATTTTTTACTTTCACAAACCCTTCTCCATGCCCACACGTTGAGGAAGACTCTAATCTCTTCCTGATACAACCTCCTGCTGCATCTCTTAGATACCAATCCCGCGGAGACTTGGGTTCGCAGCCAGGTAAGCAAGAACACTCAAATTTATCAGGATTCTTAAGGCCCACATGCTATATGCGCCACTCTTTGCATAGTAATCACAAGGGTATTAAGGTACAGACCAAAACTCCTTCCAGCGGCCATCATTCTGGTGCCACGTTAGCCACTTGAAAAAACCCAAATGATCTACCGTTGTTTTTATGATAATGGAAGCATCGTTTATACTGTAGAATGAGTAAATCTCATCTTCACTGTTCACAAGCGTGTAGTTGTATACAGTGGAAAATTTCCTAGTTGGCCATAGGTGAGCTCGCCAGTGAGGTACTGAACCCTTGTACAGAATAACTTCTGTCAAACCCTTCAACTTTTGTTTAACTGAATAGTCTCCCGTTCCAGGGTAATCTGCTGATCTCCATGAGGTTAATTCCCAAACCAGACCTGTCTTGTGGTTCAGCCCAAGTCTCATTCCTGGCAGCTGGGTATTGGTTGGATAATCAAAGCTCTGCCACACAATTCTTTTACTTCTGCCTCGGAGCAAAACCAAGTTTCCTAATCCATGAGCTGAATCACACAAGCATCTGTCACTTTCGCTATTACATTTGTGGACCATACTACAACCTGCTGGTTAAGATCATTATACAGAACAAGGCTGCCATATTGATTGATTGATAAAGCTGCAGAGGAGGCAGTGATAGGATTATTCTTGTTTGCTACCCATGCGGCCGAGCTATCTGAAATTTCATGGAACCAAATACCAAGATACCTATGACTAGAACTGTCAGGGCTAAAAAATCCAAATGCAAATTTGTTCTCTTTAGAAATTAGTTGGTCACCTTCTTTGAAAGATTGGTTCATAGTAATGACATCAGCTGAATTACAAATCGGGAATTGGAGAAACGGAAGCCTATAAAGCAGAAACCATTTCTTAGCAGCAGCCATGAAGTTCTTCAATAGCTACAAACATTATTTTTCTGTCATGTTCTCTTCATAGGGAGCATTTCCTCAACCAAATAAACATTGAGTTTTTCTTTTGATGAAATAATAAAATATGGATTGCCTTTTCATTTGTGAATAGAATTAAGAAAAAGTCAAATGAGCAGAATAAGCATACCCAATTTATAGTCAAGCCATATCTGCTTGATTTTATAAATAGATGGCTTGGCAGAATGGTCTAGAGCCCTGAAATCCTAGTCTTAATAATGAAAAGAAAAACTATGCATGTTTATGCAATTTGATTAGCTCAAGCTTAGATATAATGAAACAAAGAATCCAAGAATTAGAGAAAAGTTCTTGTTAAATAGTAAGGGTTATCGTGTTATGGTAACCGATTTCTTGCTTGGCTGTTGTCGTTAAAGGTGATGTTGCCAAATCTTCAGGAAAGGCAAATCTAGTTTTGTCGCTGTTGTCAAACGGTCCAGTAAATCGGTCCATGGACTTTCATAGCCCAAAAGCTTTCGTGACGCATCTTTTTCATCACAAGAACTTTTTTTTTTACTGTGGCAATATGGCAAGTAATAGTATATCAACCTACTTCTGTAACAATAAAACAGAAATGTAAAATTGATCATAGAATTCCATTAATGATATTTTGTTTTTCCTCATTGTGGTTGGCTACGAAAATTAAATAAAGAATCGGGCCTAGGTTGAAAAAATATCAGGACTTGAAGCTAAGGGTAACAAAACTTTCTGTGATATATGCCCTATCAAGCTCAAGGAAAGGTCCTCTTGGTTAAAGTCTCTGCTTCTCTTGCGACTTATAATCTCCAGTAACATGATCCCGAAATTTGAATACATCAGATTTTATTATAAGTTTTCCAGGCACTCTGAAGATATATAACACTGCAGTCTACACAAGGAAATTTGCAAAGATAAGTCTTGATATTCTACAAGTGAATGATATTATTTTCCAACAACTCTGAGTTTGAGCAGATATGAATACTTTTCCCATATTCCAGAATTTAAATTTTCATGGATAATTTTTATTCTGGAATCTTAATAAAGATTCAAGATCCCACGAGAGATTGCAAAAGCAATTTAAAAGTATTGATTTCTTTATAAATAATATTAACATCACGAGTCTTTAGTCAAAAGATGTTTGCTTGACTGTAATTTAATGCACAGATTATTCTGATAGAATTGGATGGAATGCTGATGTCATAGTCTTTAATAAGATATAAATGCAGCCCGCCAGCTTTAAAGCTGACTTAACTGATCATAGAGGATTTAACAACTTTATTTAATTCTTATTACTTTCTTATAAAAAAAAAAATCTATATTTTCATTTCTATTTCTAAAATACAATCCCGGTTCTCATATTTTTAAAATTATGATTATTTTTACTAATTGTGTATTTTTTTTTTTTTTAAAAAAATGAACCAACAAATAGTTAATGAATCAGCCACTTAGGCAATACACATCGTTTTATACCTCTTCTACATATCACATTCTTTACTGAGTTTCTAGGGTTTAATATCCTTAATTATCTTTATTTCACGAACAATCTCTTAGCTTTTCTGCTGCCGTCAATCTCACCGCTGCTCTATCCCTCATTGGAGTCATAGTGTTTGTCTTCACTCTCATAACCGAATTGCTTCTTTGGTTATCAAATCTCTCATTGGTCTTCGTTATTCGCAATTCTTCTTGAATCTGCAACTCGCAACTGTAACAACTTCCAAGTCAAAAAGCAAGATGTTGAGAAGATCATTGATTGGAAAAATTCAGCTCTTAAACAAGTTGAGATTCCTTTTAAATCTGCTCGTGTTATGTGGTGATTCTAACAAAATCAATCTCTTACTGTAGATTTGATCGTTGATCATTTAGTTAAAGTTGATGTCCTAAGATCAGAAAATATTGTGCAGGCAAATATGGAGTTTGAATTTCAAAAAAATGAGGAGAGAGTTACTCTTCTTAAACAGTATAATTAATTATACTAAAAGATTCCTACAGTCAGAATTTACATACAGTTAATAAAGTTTTTTAATTTTCTTAAGAACAAATAAAAAATAAAAAATAATAGAAAATATTTTTTAAAATTTGTAACACGTGTTCGAAGAGCTTCAGTATATGAAACGCATTCAATAGAGAAACTTAGTCTATTTTAGAGTTTCTATGAAACCTTATAGAACTCGATCCTGTCCTCCCCTGATCCTAATGAGCTGGTGTTGCTGCTAGACGTTTTGGAATAGGAAGAGCTGCTTCACTATTCAACATCGAGACAACTTCTAACATGGTCTATCCTCAACATTTTCTTGAACACACAAGAGACCTATTTGAACGCCTCTCAAAGCTTCATGCGGAGCATATGAACCTTCCAATAATAAATCAACTATCTCCAATGCTCTGCCTTCCGTCCATAAATCCCAGACCTGTATGGTTTGTAGCATCAACACGTAATCGATAAGAATTCTTATAAATAATATAGCTTGGTGCAGGGGGTTCCAATAAATATCCTTCCCTTTAACATGCCTCATCAGCTCAAGGAAGTATCTCTTTGATGAAACCCATTGTTCTTCTCGCCGGTTATAATCTCTAATGTCATGACCCCAAAACTAAACACATCATATCTCAATGAAATTTACCACACACTGCATATTCTGATAACATTTTATGATTGTATAAGAAAATCATTGAAAAATGTTTAATATAAAATATTTTAATTTATTCATCTATGCACAACCAGACCAGAAGTTACATTATCATATACTTACTAGTTCTAACCACTCTAGTTGTGTTGTCTTGAATTTGGTCAGCTCTGGATATTCTAGCCATATCAAAATCTAGAAGTTTTATATTTATATCTGCATTTAATAAGATATTGCTATTTATTAAATCTTTATAGATACTTTTCAACTTTGAATCTTAATGAAGATATAGAATCCGCCGAGAAATAAATATTTTTTATCTAATGCAAGATTTTACATGATTTTTATATGAATTAGCATTCCTACTTCATCATTTATTGATCAGAGAATTCAATTAGTGATTATTATTTTCCCAATGTGGTGATAAAAATTAAATACAGAATCGTGCCTAAGTTGAAGAAACATCAGAACTTGAAGCTAAGGGTAACCCAAGTTTTTGTAACACATTGCAGTCTATATATGAAAATTTGCACAGATAAACATTGATATTCTACCAGTGATGTAATTTCCCAATAATTTTATTTAGCTCGAGTTTGATCACATTTGTATATTTTGCCATAAACCAAAATTTATATAAAGATTTTAACATATTTCATAAAATTCATAATTTTAATCAAGTTAATATATATTTAAATAGGTAGCTTTTTTATACGATACAAGTAAAAAATGTATTCTAAATTTAAAAAAATTAAATTATTACTGCATTAATATAAAAGTTAGTTCATTTATATATGAGCTAGCTCACGAGTTTAATTAGTCAAATTTTACCAAGTTTAAAATTAACACGTTTATTAGAAAAATCTTAATAAATGAGCTCGAATAAAAGACTCTTGACTAATAAGCTTACTTCATTTATACCCCTCGTTTTGATGCCAAGTTGTCCACTTGAATGACCCCAAATGATCGATCATTATTCGTATGATAAGTGAAGCATCATTAATATTCCAGAGCGTGGACATCTCATCTTGATTGAACACATAAGTGCAGTTATATACATTGGAGAATTTCCTTGCCGGCCGTAGGTGAGTTCGCCAGTGAGGTCTTGTGCCCTTGTATAGAACGGATTGCGGCGAGCCTATCAGGTTGAGCTTCAATGAATAATCACCGGTTCCTGGGTCATCTGCTGATCTCCATGAGGTTAAATACCACTCAAGACCAGCCTTCAGACTCTGCCCAAATCTCATTCCTGGCATCATGGTATCAGTGGGATAATCAAAGCTCTACCACACAATTCTTCTACTTGCTGGTTCCAGCAAAACCAAGTTTCCTGTATCCAAGAACTGAGCCACACAAGTACGTGCCGCATCCTCTGTTACATCTGTGGACCATGCTAGAACCCGCTGGTCAGGATCGTTATAGAGAATAAGATTCCCGTATTGGTTGATTGATGAAACCGCAGAGGAGCCAGTGATAGGACTATTCCTGTTGGCTACCCATACTATTGATCTTTCTGGAATTTCATGGAACCAAATTCCAAGATATCTATTGCTAGAACTGCCAGGGCTAAAAAAACCAAATGCAAAGTTATTACCTTTAGAGACTAGCAGATCATCTTCTTTGAAAGATTGGTCTGTTGTAATAGTATCAGCTGAATTAGAAAAAGTGAGTCGGAGGAATAGAAAGCAAAAATGCAGCAACCCTCTCTTAGCAGCAGCCATGAAATTTTGGAATAGCTGTCCTTCTGTCATGTTCTCCTCATAAATAGCAGCATTTCCTTACCCGTATGTCAGTAGTCAAGATCAGTGAATTGTCCGTTTGTGCAATATTAGTAAGAATAGTCAAAATGAGCAGAACAAACAATACCCAATTATAAGTGGAATAAGTTCCAATTTGGACACAGAATTTTACTCAAGCCCAGATCAGATAAGCCTTTTGACATTTTCTTCAGCCAATTTAGCATACAACTCTCAATTTTCTGCTCAAATAACTCCTTTTTTTCTTTTTCTTTTTTTGCTAAGGTAGAGTGTGCGAATCTACTCTCTTTTAGAATATTTTTCAAAAATAATATATAAGCATTTAATTTGTTGATTTTCTTATTGAAATATTCCCATTTTTTCTCTAACTAAATTAAAGGGGGCAAGCATTTGATTTTTTTTTTTTAAAAAAAAAAAGAAAACCTACAAATTAGAAGGAAAAAAGATAAGTCATCTGCTTATCTCAGACATTCATATCTCACCCAAAATAAAGTGATAATGAGAGAAGAGGAGAGAGAGAGACCCAAAATATCAAACATAAAGTAGACGACAACATTATATATATATATATAAGTTGGCCTGAAAATGACAATAAAGAAAAGGCAGATGGGATGCAACAAGGCACAGCGCGAAGGCCTGAAAATGATTCATGCATCTGCATAAGCATGGAAAAAGAAAGGAGTAAAAATAATTGAATTTGTGAAAGTGACGCGACAACATAATAAATAAATATATATATATATATATAAGTTGAGTTCACATGAGACAGAAAAACATACTCCACCGCACATATTACTTAAATAAGATAGTATTCTTTTGAATAATTATTATATATTTTTATATTTTTTTAAATTATTCTAGTTATTCTTCTTGATCACAAGTTGGATACTTTCTCTCAAGAAATACTCCACCGAAATATCGTTCTGGATAAAGAGCTTCGGATTCCTCAGCCAATTACTCCAGCCTTCATGCAAAAAGAGAAGGAAATCACACAGCTGAAAAAATAAATAGATCAAATTGAGCATGATCTTCGGAGAGACCAGTCTACCATAATCCCATCCTTTACATCAGCAGCCTCCACATCATCTGTCATTACTCCTTCATACTATTCTTCATTTCCCTTCCTTCCACAACCAGAACAACAACCAGAAACCCTTTATCAGCCATTCGGCACTTTCTCTCATCTTTACCCAAAAGACTCAGAAACCCAGCAAAAGAAAACCTCTTCTCCTCTAGCCTGTAAAGAAAAACTTCCAGAGCAATCTCTCATCAGTCCGTATAATTCGGAATCCTCCTCAGACACCTCAGAAATGGCGAAATCTAATGAATACCGCCATCGATCCCGAGTAGTAGAACCTGAGGATGAGGATGCACAATCATTCTTTGCTCCCACTGGAGCTCCATACCCAAGGTCAAAACCGACAGCTGGCACGGGACCTTGGTTCTCTTTTGATGACCTGCCTCCATCGAAATGGAAGGACAAGCTTTCCGAATTCTTGGCATGGATTGATCTCCAGATGACCCTTGAAGGGGCCACACTCAAAAAAGTCCTTGCCGAATTCGTCACAAGGTTCACGGGAAGCTTAAGAGATCCTCGAGTAACCCTATCGCCAGTAGCTACAATCCTCTATAACCAGTTCCTTGGGAGTTATGATCTTCGATCGAAAATGTTGTTCATTAAAAATGAAGGATCTGAAAAAGTATTATTCGGCTATGTCCAAACTCTATTATGTCATTGGAGGACATGATGGTCATGATACACTCAAGTATACCTTCATCACCTCTCTACCGGATGAAATATAACTTGAGGTCAACAATATGATTGCTGCAGCAAAGAGACCAGTCACCTCCATTACACTTGGCGAAATCTGGCAATTCACTCTCTCTTCCATTAAGAGACTGTGTGATCAACAAGAGTTATTCAAGAGGTTATCGCAAAGGGATTTAGTAGTCCAGAAGGCCTGCAATAAGAACCACCTCAAAATCAAGTGCAAAGCCTCAAACTGCGTCCGTTCTCATCATAAGAAGAAGTCTGGATATCATTTCTAGAAATACACGCGCAGCAACAAGGAGTTCGGGAAAAGAAAAAAGAACCCGAAGAGATTCACATATTTCCGGAAGAAACGGAATCAATGATACAAGTCTGACAGATGTTTCATCTGCAAAAGAAAGGGACACTATGCAAAAAATTGTCCTAAGAATCCAGAAAAGTCAGCAAGGATGATCCAACAGGTCAGCATGTCTATGTCTCTTCCAGCCACATTCGAAGAAGATATTGAATCTCTCCTTTCAGAGCAAGAGGATCTTACCCCAGAAAGCCTTTTTGGGATAGAAAAGGAATTTTCAAATTCCACAGAGTCCTCACAGGAGTCCTCTTCAGACTCAGATGATAGTGAAATTTCAATCCTGATGATTGGTCTGCAAGAAGAAAGTCAAGAAGCTATTCTAAGAGACGTGATGCAGTATCCTCTCTCTCCAACCTTACTGTCTTCCTTCTTTTCTTCTCATCCATTTCCTGAGTCATCTCAGCTTACAACCATGATACCCCCAGTACCATATGTTCCCATACAAATCCTTCCCTCAAAATATTCAAAGCCTGTTCCAGTAATAGCTTTCTTTGACATTGGAGCTCAAAGAAGCATGATGAAACCAATGGTCCTCCCATTAGAGTATTGGAAGCCCCATGATCAGTTCTTCAGGGCAGCCAATGGTCAAACCTTTAAAACCACTCTGATCACAAGACAGAAGATCGGAATACAGTTCTTTCCTGACTGCGTAGTATGGACGCATATCATTGGTTCGGATCTTCTAAGCAATGATATTCTAATAGGGTTTGATGTTTACCATCAAGCTCAGAAGCTCCAGATCTTGCCAATTGGCATCAAATTTAAAAGACAATTTCGGCCATACACCGAAACTTCAAATCTGTTTGCTATAACAGATACAACTCTACCATTCCTACCATACATAGAAAAATTCTTTCAGTTCTGTCAAGAATCTCATTCACATTTCCAAAACCCTCTTCCTCTATGGAAAAATCCCCAGTTCTATATCAGCCTTCCTTTCAAACTTAATGAAGACATTAACCCGACAAAAGCCCCACATATGGGAATGTCACCCACAGACCTAGCCTTTGCCAAATCAGAATGCTTAACCCTGTTACAGCAAGGCCTAATTGAACCCACAACCTCACAATGGGCTTGCCAAGCCTTTTATGTGGAGAAACGGTCTGAAAAGATTTAGGGAAAAAAGAGACTTGTCATAGACTACAAGCCCTTAAACCATTTCCTACAAGACAATAAATTTCCTCTCCCTCGGATCTCAAATCTCAAAGTCCATATCCAAAAGGCCCAATACTATTCAAAATTTGACCTAAAGGCGGGCTTTTGGCAACTTGGTATCCAGCCTACAGAAAGATACAAAATTGCATTTTGTATCCCTAATGCCCAATACCAGTGGACTGTTATGCCCTTTGGTCTCAAGAAGGCCCCATCTCAATTCCAGAAGACCATGATTGAGATTTTTGGGCCTATTCCTTACTCTTCTTTGATCTACATCGATGACATTCTACTATTCTCAGAAACAGCAGAGGAACACCACCAACTGTTACAACAGTTCCTCACCATTATTCAGAAATATGGCATCATGCTGTCAGAAAAGAAGAGCACTATTGGCCAACGAGAAATTGAATTTCTCGGTATGCATTTCAAGAATGGCCAATACACATATGGTCCCCATCTGACGAAGGAACATGATCACTTCCCAAAAGAAAATCTATCAGTGAAACAAATTCAACAGTTCCTTGGAATCCTGAACTATGTTCGAGAGGCCATTCTACACATGTCTAGTTACACGTGCCACCTCTCAAAGATGCTCAAGAAGGACCCTCCTCCGTGGGGAGCAGAACAAACAACAGCTGTCAGAAAGCTAAAAGAGCTGGCTCACAATCCGCCACCTCTCACAATCCCGTCAACAGGAGAACTTATTCTTCAAACAGATGCATCTGACTATGCATGGGGGGCCATCCTCCTAGAAAAGCTCCACGACAAGGAACAATTATGTGGTTATGTATCGGGTCAGTTTTTCTCCTCAGAAAAGCATTATCACACGACCTACAAGGAAATTTTGGCGGTCAAGTACGGGATAAAGAAGTTTGAATTCTTCTTGATTGGACAACACTTCCTGGTTCGGATGGACAACTCCTCCTTCCCGAAAATCCTTGAATCCAACTAGAAGGTCTTACCTGAGCCTCAATTACTGCGACTAAAGTCATGGTTCAGCAGGTATGATTTTAAAGTTGAGCATATAAAAGGGACAAGAAATCTAATACCGAATTTCTTATCCAGACTTTCGAAACCACAAAATCAGCCTATAGTCATTCTCACCTCAACCATAAATCTTTCCATAATCTTTATGGCTTCTTCCTCCTCAAGAACCATCCTGCAACCTCCCTCACCACCAGATCTTCCCAACAACCTCACAACCAAACAAGTCACTGACTTTGCCCGGAACATGATGTTTCACTATCTGGCAACTTTTCAACAAACCTTCTCACTACCAATACAACCCAACTTCTTCTTCCCAGACTACCCTTGGTGTCTGATTTATCACTTATCTTCTGAACATCCAAAGCATGAAAGTGAATTATGGTTCCTATGGTGTCTCTCTACAGTCTGCCATCATGCTATTGAAGTGCCTATCATGAATCTCTTGCACTTCTTCAATAATGAAACAAATTCGGGGTCATATCCATGGAGATACCTTACCTGGTTCAAAACTCCATATCAATGGACAGGAGATCTCCTTAAACTTATTCATGAGCACCGGTTATTCTCAGACAACAATTCCAGAGCTTCGGAACACCATGCCTTTTTTATATTGCACAGGCCATATCTCCGATTCTCAGATGACTCATATGCAACTCAGAATATCTGTCACTATTGGAGAACACTTGATAGTCCTCTACATCTTGCTCCTCCATCAATCACAGAAGATCTAAAGCGGGCCCTGCAATACATAAATGAATCAAGGACGGCTAATGTCTCAACACCATTAGTCTGCACATTCAATGGACATTTGTCAACTAGACAATCCATTGAACATTTCTCATTTCCTATTCTTCCGACCCCACTGGATGATCCTAGCCTAACTAGTGCACAACAAGAAGCTCTCATGCAAGATTCCCAGCCAATGGATGATGATCAATATGACGATATTTTCTAAATACGTCGTATACTTGTGCTGGACAAAAGACAAGACAGTTTTCGGTGCATTATCTCCACAGCGTGATTAAATCACATGTCCTAAAGAGCATTTGAAGCTGTCGACCATTATTAGTCTTTATCTTTTGAATTATTAGTCTGAGTGGAGTGAATTATTGTTTTCGTGAGTGGAGAGCATTATTAGGACCTTGTCCTATTATGCATGTGATTTACTTTAGTGAGTGGAGTGCATTATTGAGTCGTCATTATTGACTTATGTAAGATAAGTATGAGTGGAGTGTATTATTGCCTTGTAAGTGGAGAGTAAGTGGGATTCCCACTTTGTCTCCTTTTGTCATATTGTATTATTACTTCTCTCTATATAAAGAGAAGTGAATCCCACTTACTCTCCTTTTATCATATTGTATTGTTACTTCTCTCTATATAAAGAGAAGTGATTTGGAATAAAAATCAAACAAGTTCTACAAAACAACTTTTCTCATACTCTCTTTGTTAAATATATTTTTTATATCCTACAATAACTAATATAATAAGAAAAAATCAAGAAAATAACTAGTAATTTCTTTTATTCTTTTTCTACATTAAAGAAAGGCAATTATTGTAAACATGGCAGCGGATAATAAGGAAAAGACTTGCCAAAACAAAAAGAGTCCAAACTACTGATATTTTTACGTTTGCCCTTTGAATGCAACAGCCTATTAGCTTCACAAGATTCCTGCGCTGCATGCAGCTCTGCAATCAGCACCACTTCATTTTTTATTTTTTAATTCTTCATTTCCTTGCCTATAACTTTTTGGCAAATCTTTTTTACAGAAACTTTCTAGAATCATAACTCTTTTATCACTGAAATAAAACAAAAAAGAAATTGATTGAACTTTGCCTCCATGGAAAAAAGGAGTTGCTAGCTGAGCACTCATGTTGTTGTCATGGGTCTTTTCCCTCTTTAAAAAGCTCAACTGCCTGGTGGTTCATTTAATACATGATATTGTTCTTCCTCAAAAGAAAAAAAAAAAAGCAAAAAATGAATGAATAAATACATTAAATTGTTCATTTTTTTCCTGTATTTCATATACAATCTTGCTCAGAGATGGATGGAACAATGAATGAAGTTCCAAATACCTGCCCTGTGATAACAATTCCTGCAAGGTTAAAGAGAAATTGTCTCTACCGGGCTACAATCTGTGTGATTGTTACCTCGTTCAAAGAGCAATTGCCTACTGGATTTGACCCATTAGGATTTTTGCAATTTCTTCCTAATAGAAATGCAGGTTGTTTCGGACAAGGAAGGGCTGTTTCACCATTTAGCATGAGAACAACAATTGGCATGGTGGGTCGACTTGTTGCATCTTCTTGCACACACAATAGCCCAATTTGAACGCATCTGACTACTTGGCAAGGCACAGCTGACTCTATTAATGATGAATCAACTATTTCCAGGGTTCTGTCTTCTCTCCATAAATTCCACACCTGTGTCATTGATAGCATAATAAAGGAATATTAGTATGCACAGTAATTTGAATTTCTGAATGCTTTTTGTTATTAGATCATTTCTGTAACTTACATGCCCAATTAAAGTCAGTGAAGGGTCCTCCGGAAAAGAAGTATTGCTCCTCTTGCCACTTATGATCTCCAACAATATAACCCCAAAACTAAAGATGTCTGATTTTGTAGAAAATTTCCCAAACATCGCATATTCTGGTGCCATATAACCACTGCATATAACAATAAGAAGCTCATATTTAGTGCTGGTATATAGTATTGGACACCTCTCTCATATTGGGTGTTTGTGCATCAAACTTACTATGTTCCAACAACTCGGTTAGTCTTAACTTGAAATTCATCCTCCTTGAATATCCTAGCCATGCCAAAATCAGAGATTTTTGGTTTCATATCAGCATCTAATAATATATTGCTGGGTTTTAAATCTCTATGAATGATTCTCAATCTTGAGTCATGATGAAGATATAAAATTCCACGAGCAATTCCTACTATTATATCAAAGCATTTTCTCCAATCCAAGACTGATATTCTACTATGATCTGCAACAATACTTTAGACACATTGTGTTATTGTTAAGAACATTTTCAACATACTAACAATTACACAAATCTCAGAAACCATAAAGCAAGGCAATATCTGACCAAAGATAAAGTAGTCCAAGCTTTTGTTGGGCAAGTATTCATAAATTAACATTTGCTCCTCTCCTTCAATGCAACATCCTAGAAGTTTCACAAGATTCCTGTGTTGAAGTCTTGTAAGCAGCAAGACTTCATTTTTGAATTCTTCCATCCCTTGTCCTGAAGTCTGGGATAATCTTTTTACAGCAATCTCTCTCCCATCAAGTAGCCGACCCTGAAATTGTTAACTCATCTTAAGTTTAAACCTAAAAGTGATCAGTTTCAAACCATTAAGATCAATTAAAATACTTCTATGGGCCTTTACCATATAAACTGATCCAAAACCACCCTGTCCAAGTTTGTTTGCAGGACTGAAATTGTGAGTGGCAGCAGATATGATGTATAGATCAAAAAATGGCGTATCTGAAGGCTGTCTGCTCTCTACAAGGTCATCTGCCACGAGCGTAGACAATAATCTCTTGGTCCATTTCTTCTTTACTGTTCTTGAACATGAAAACAAAAGGTAATAACAAGTCAAATACGAGCTTAGTACTACTGGTCTTCGTCATTATCATATAGAACTTACAATTTCACATCCCATTAATGGGCAAAAAAATCTTAAAATATATAGTATAATGGGGTATCCTTGTACATTAGTTGGATGCAATGTCCCCAAAGATCAAGGAAAAACTGTTATTCTATTATGTTTGCCCCAATATAGTGTCTCCTCATTCCATAAGTACTTAAACCAGCCACGGGTTTATTTCTTTACCTTTTTGTTTCCTCATCTTCCTTAGCCAAAATTTCACAAATAAGATGATGAGAAGCATATTTAGAGCGGCAGATAAAAGTGGAATGACCACCATCCCGTTCCTTTTCAGAAAACCTCCTCTTTTCCTGGCATTCTCAGCTGCATTATGGAAACAATTATAACACTAATAAAGTAATATGATAAAACTGGTCATAAAAGTCTGCAAACATAGAAAAATTAGCCATTTTGACATAAAATTAGAGATGTAGTGAAATTGCATAAACAAAAGTTTTAACTTTTCTTGCAACCAAGTATCCAAATTATAATGTTTACAAGAATACTCATTCAAGATTAAGGGTTATTTGGTAAGGCAAGAAGAAGAATACCTAACTCTGCTGCGTCCACCCGGACATACATATCGTGTCCCTCTGTATACTCCACTGTGTCCATTAACTCCCCATACCATGTCAAGCATCCATATCCTTTCCTCTCGATATCCAAGCTTGCAAATGCTTTGCAGGAACAATTTCCCAAGCACAGTTGTTCACACTCTGTACTACTCAAACTCTTGTTCAGTAGGACTGCTATTGAAGTATCAGGAAGCTTCACTTGCTCAACCTTAATAAACCCTTCTCCATTTCTGCAGATTGATGTTGTTTGCTGTCGCTTCCTCACACACCCAGCAGAACCATCTCTGAGATACCAATTCTTCAAGGACTTGGGCTCATAACCTGGCAGGCATATGCACTCGAGACTATCAAGGTTGTTAGAATTCAACATACTATTTGCACCACAATGTCCATATATGTACTTAGGTTCTGACCGGGAGACTCTCCATTGACTAGAGCTATTATCCCAGGTGAGCCGCTGGATTAATCCAGAGTTCTTAAGCACAATTCTTGAGAGAATAAATTCTTCATCCAAAATGAAGGTGTAATATATCTCATCTTGATTGTTAGCAGAAGTAGGCAAATAACCGGGCGTTGGTGCAGGATCCCAAGGCCATGGGCTACTTCTCCAAATCTTGGTTAAACCCTTGTACAAGAAGAACTGGGGAGAGCCATTAGGATTTAGCTTATACGACCAGTCCCCAGTTCCTGGGTCATGCACCGATCTCCATGATGTTAAGAATCTATACAGGCCACTTTTCCAATCCAAGCCAATTTTCAGACCTGGAAGCATAGTATCAGTAGGATAATCAAAGCTTTGCCAAACAATTTTTTTACTTTCATTTTGAACCAAAACCAGATTTCCTGTATCTAAAAGATGAGCTACACAACTCTCTGTCCTTTCCATTGAAACATTAGTGGACCACATAGGAACCTTCCGGTCATGCTCATTATGTAGAACAAGGTTTCCGTCCAGGCTTATGGATAGGGCTCCTGACGAATCATGAATTGGATTATTTCTATTTGCCACCCACACCACTGTTTGTCCTGGCAGTTTATGATACCAAATGCCAACATATTTAAACTTAGAGTTATCTGGGCTGAAAAATCCTAAAGCAAAAACACCATTTTGGGAAACCAAAACATTGACATCAGTTAAGGATTGATCGATGGTGATAGCATCAATGCAATAACAAGACGGGAAGATGGCGACTACAAGCAAGAAATTGAGAAGCATTCCTAAACCATCCATTATTGACTCTGATGGAATTTTGCTAATACTTGCAGAAACTTTTGCTGACTCTTAAAAATGATAGGCCACTTGAATGTTTAGATAATATGAAAGTTAAAGAGAAAAGCGAGGTAGGCAGAACGAAGGCAGGAGTCTCAAGAAAAGGAACTTTCATACTAGAACGTCCGAGACTTTTCTTCTTAAGAGTTCTCACATGAATGGAAAAGGAACTTTCATACTAGAACGTCCGAGACTTTTCTTCTTAAGAGTTCTCACATGAATGGATTGGGAGCTTAACTAAATAGAATTGATGGGTCCAAATTAACAGGTATGGACATTGAAAAGGACATAACAATACTTCTATATATGAAGGAGATCAATGCATTAAAATAATAATGGGGATCTCAGAAAACTTGCTATTATATACTCTTTGAGCTCCGTAATCTACTCTAAAGTTGCAAGCTTTTAGAAAAGAAGCGGGATAAGCCCTATGAGAAAGTTGATATAATATTTTATTTTGGCGGGTTGTTGGCGTCATCATCTGTCTAGTGGGGCAAAGAGATCAACTTGTTGATAAAAAATTAGGTGAATAATAAGACCAAGGCTGACTGTCAGGTAGTGGCAGAAAGCAGAGAGTAAAGGTTTAAAATTTTTAGTAGATTTCTCCCCAGAAATATCACCGTTGTAAGGCTATGTTTACTGTTAGTGTTAGGTAGGATTGAGGTCGAGGTATTTGTGGAATTGTTTCAGTGAGATTCTCTAAGTTGATTCCCTTGACATGAAACCATATTTAAAATAATTACGTGATAATTATTCTAAATCAAGATGGCAAAGCAATAAGAAAAAGTACCTTGCTTAACTAATTACATCGACACGGTGTTTGTTTATGCTTCCAATCATATTCCTGGCAATGGCAATGGCAATGGCAATGGCAAGCACATGCACTTGAATGCATCACAACCAACCATCTCTAGATTCAAGCGTTATTTTGAAGAGTAGCGGAGAAGAAAATGACGATTATCGTGGAGGGATTTAGCATTTGGAGCATTAAATTATACCAACTCCTGATTTACAGTTTGCTGGAATTTATATGAGATGTTGATTCCCCATTAAATTCAACCTCATGACTTGATATTAGTAGGGGCGTGAACAAGACATTCTCTTTATTGCCTTTTTTTTATAAATAAATTATGTGTCATATTTTATAATTAATTTTAATTTATTAAATAAGGCAAATGGAGATAGTAATTTTATAATAATAATACAATCTTAGGTTCTTTTTAATTAGAATACATTGGGCTTTGTTAGTTTGTTTTATATATTTTCACTATTTAAATATTTTTATCTATTATTTTTTTATCTATTTTATTAGTATGATTATCTTTTAAAGAAAGTATTTTATTGACTCTATAAACATTAAAAAAAGCACAAGTAATATTAAAAATCTAATTTATAACTCAAAAGTTTTTCTATATAATTTTTTTATCAGTTAAAAATATAACATCTTTAAAAACTTGAATTTCAATTTGTGAATACAATTATTCCATACAAAAATAAACATTCCATTATTAATAAAATATAACATTTTTTTATTTGTAATCTATTTAAAGATATCAATGAGTTGTTGACTAGATAATAATATTAAATCAGCATGATAGAGTAAAGCATTTCTTTTCAATATTTTAAGAGTATTCTTATCATTTGTCTTATTGAAACTAGTTCTATTAGCTTTATAATATGATAGATGTCTTATTTGTGGAGAAAAGTAAAGATAAGGTAATAAAAACAAGAGTTTAGCATTAGATTCTTATATTATATAAGAATCTAATGGAAATTTTGGCTTTTTTCTTTGGATAAAATGTCAATTTGCTTTTGAATTTGTGTGAAAAGATTAAATACATTTAATTTAAATTTTTTAGTAAATAGCTCTCAAAATTTATGTCTAAATGTCAAATAGATCTAATTTAAATTTTTTAGCAAATAACCTTTTGAACTTGTGTCCAAAGATCAAATACACCCAATTTAAGTTTCTTTAAAAGTTTTATAAATTTTTTTAAAATATTTAATTAACTAATTTACTAATAGAATATCTAATGATGCGTTATACAAAAGCGTGTTTAGTAAGATTTAAAATTTGAGAAATCATTAATGAAATAAATATTATTTTTAATTTTTATAATTGAATCAAAATTTAAAAAATTAATATTATTTTATTTTTTAAAAAATCCAAATTATGTTAATTTTACCTTTGGATACGAATTCAAGAAATTATTTATTGAAAAGTTTAAAATGAATGTGTTAGGCCCTTGAACATAAATTCAATAGGCTATTTGCTGAAAAAATTTAAATTGATTTCACCCTTCTATATAACTTCAGGAGGTAAATTGTGTCTTTATCTTATCCTTTTTTTTTATCTTTTAAACTATTGGTGCCTTTTTTACTTGGCACTGAGATTCAGTTCCTCAGATATGATTGGTTGATTAACGTAGGCAAAACGCATTAAGAAGCCATGAATTCTCAAGGTTTATTCTATTAAAACCCTATACATTGATTTTATTCTATTACACCCTTAAAAATTTATTTTGGTTTCTTTGGAGGACCTTTTTGACAGTTGTTGTTTGCGTGCAGTAGAGAATTAAGAATTGCTGACCAGAAAGAGTTCATCTGAACTTTACCTTAAAGGGTTAACAACTTGGCAACAGCAAATAATACTAAAAAAAAAGACAAAAATGGAGAAATGAAACTCCTAAAATCAGTAGTCATTTGGATCTGCAAGAAGTCTTCTCTTGTTTTCTAACTTATAATGTTGACTGCATTATTCACTTTTTTGTGTCTAATAATCCTTCAGGAATAGACACTCATGTCTCATTAGGAAAATGAAACAAAACAGGAGAAAGTACTAAAAAAAATTTGCATTAAAAAGTAAAACAAGAACAGTGAAATGACACCTCAACGAAAATAAGCCTTGGCCCCATGCTTGACTACCTTGGCATAGACTTTAGCCTTGCATTTTAAAGGCTGATAGACTCGGAATATATGAACATGATAGATATCAGCTCTCATTTGTCTCTAATTTTTGGCTGAATTCAAGCTCTTTCATATATTAGTATTACAAGGAGACAGAGTCACTTAATGATCAGATTTAAGTTATCAACTTGAGAATAAAATATCAAAAAGGAGATGCACTAAAGTCGCAGCAAATTCTGACACTTCCCATTAGAAAATAATTATTTCGGAAAATCCACTACAATCACGGTAGTAACTAAATCGTCTTTAGAACTCTCCCTACTACTTGACAAGAAAACAACAGTTGGCACGGTTGACCGCATATACTTCTACTCAAGTACACATTTTGAATGCATCTGAAGCTACCATAGGAAACTAGTAGAATAATACTGAAAGGGAGCCGAAATGCGACCCTCTAACAAGAGACCTATAGCAGAAACACATATCCTAGCGGCCCTCTAACAGTGTTACCGTCATTTCATTAGAAATCAAATTTCCAATAGATGATGAATCTGTCTCTGAAAGACACCTTTCAGCATAGAAACCAGGATGCCCAGGTTGAGGTAAGAATGTGCTTTCAGTATCCAGCATCAGGAGCACAGTTGCCATTGTTGGCCTCTCCTCTGGCCGGTGTTGAACGCACAAAAGCCCAACTTGTATGCATCTTAGCACTTCAGACACAGGGAACTCATTCTCCAGCAATTCATCCACTAATTCCAGGGCCTTAGCTTCGCTCCATAACTTCCATGCCTACAACAAACTCAAATCATATATGGCATATAATTAAGGAATAATATATCTGAATGCTGAACGCATTGGAAAGAGCCTTTTGGTTCGATACTCACATGCCCCAGAAGATTGAGTTTGTGTTCTGGACGGAAAAATCCACGGTTTCTTTTACCACTCACTATCTCCAACAGTATAACACCAAAACTGAAGGCATCAGATTTAATTGAGAAGTTTCCGTCTATTGCATATTCTGGAGGCATATAACCACTGCAGCACTCACAAATGGAAACAGACATTTCAATTACAAAAGTATGGAGAAAAGATGGAAAAGATCTAAAGCCCAAGTGTTAGCTCTTACTAAGTTCCAACTATCCTCTTTGTGTTTCCTTCTGTCTGATCTCCACCAAACATTCTTGCCATTCCAAAATCTGAGATTTTGGGATTTAATTGATTATCTAACAGAACATTACTGGCTTTGAGATCCCTGTGGATTATTCTCAATCTCGAATCTCTATGTAGATAAAGAAGTCCCCTAGCTATCCCAATGATGATGTCCAATCTCTTTTGCCAGTTGAGCATAGGGCGTGTTGTTTCATCTGCTTAATTGTTATGTAGGTATGTTACATATACTTCACTTACCCTACTTCTCTTAACATATAAAACCCAACAGGCCAAGAGAGTAAAAGGAAATAGACAATAAATATTAAACAAACACAAAGAACATATAGAAAGTTGAGATACCAACCAAAAATTAAGGAGTCTAAGCTTCTGTTCAGCATGTACTCATAGATTAACATTCTTTCTTCTCCTTGGATGCAACAACCAAGAAGCTTGACCAAATTCCGGTGTTGAAGTTTGGAGATCAAAATCACCTCATTCTTGAACTCTCTGAGACCCTGTCCAGAATTCTGCCCAAGTCGTTTCACAGCTACTTCTTGTCCACATTGTAACTCGCCCTAAAAGTTATTTTAAAATTATTTAAGTATTCTGTTAGGGAATGAGTATAGAAATGCTGAAAATAGACACAATTTCTGTGCATCAAAACTACTTAATATATTAATGATAAAAAGCTGCTAAATGAAATACCAGCAATGTTAAAAGATAATAAAGGTAGCATCTCTCAGTTAGGTCAGCAGTCCCTCTAAAACATTGGATATTCAACACACAGCATAGATTTTTGGCTTCACAACTTAAATGTAAACCTTACCAAGAACAGGAAATACATCTCTCAAGCTAGAAATTAAATCAAGAAAAACAAATTGCATAGGTAGGTCTCAAATTTCAGAGCATTTTATGACTAGTGGTGAGAAAATTTGACCATTCCCGATTATAATTGATAAAACAAGTCCTTAAAAGTTACTACAACCTGAAACTAAAGAGAATTGTGAGCCTAACTTGGTTTTGGATCTGCTGGATAGATAAATACATATATTGCTTCCAAAGTCTGCTGATACTGTAAGAGCCCAGAAAGTACCAAAGACATTATCCGGGGTGAAATAAAGCCATGGACTTCATAGAAATTTTATTTGACAAGTACTCACGTCTAAGCAATTTCATGAAGCACTCAAAATATCCTTGTTCCACAGGTTGTATGAATGAGTAACAAACCTCAAGAAATTATTTAACATAATTATCATCAGAACTCAACTCACTATGCAGAGTGAAATTTACCTTGTAAACAGGGCCAAATCCACCTTCTCCAATCTTATTGGCTAAAGCAAAGTTGTTGGTGGCAACTTGGATGGAGGCAAATTCATATAATGGGAGTTCAAGGTCATCCCTCTGACCTTCAACTCTGCTATCGATGACTTCATTATCTGTTTGATCGGCTATTAGAATGAAAACAACTAGTTTATGAAATGGATAAAGAAAATATCATTCAAAACCGAATAACATTGCAAGTTCAATTTACCCATTCTACTTCTCTTCATCCAGATCATGAATGAACTAATCAAAGCTATGATGATCACTGCCGAAAATGCTGATATGGCAGCAGTAATTGCTATATTCTTTTGCTTAGCATCCATAACAGCATTTGACTCTGACAACCAATAATAAGGATCAGATACATGATTATATATTTCAAACAACATTTTTTTTGAAGTATTACCAAGAGACCAAGTGGCAGATCCCAATAATAATATCTTGTAACACCAATTAAGATTTATCAGCAACAATCAAGTTCTATTCATACTAAGAGAGGGAGGTAAAGAGCTTAACAATCTTACCTAATTCTGTAGCTGCCACCCTTACATAAATATCTTGCCCATACTCACCTACTTCTCTTGTATCAATCAACTCTCCAGTCCAAATCACACAACCACTGCCAGTACCATTAATATCCAACTTAGCATAAGCCATGCAGGAGCAATTTTTCAAGCACTTAGTCTTGCAGTCTTTGACACTTTCACTCACATTCACCAAAAATTCTGATGCATCCGGCATTTTCATTCCAGTAAATTTTACAAATCCTTCTCCATTTCTACAAACATGCATATCTTTTGGAGTACATCCACCAGACCAATCTAGCATTTCCCAATCACTGCGTGATCTAGGTTTAAAGCCCTTCATACATTCACAAACAGTGGTGGAATTGCTAATGTTACAAATACCATAAGCACCACACAAGCCATAATTGTCACACCGATCTCTTTGTACTGTGAACATGAGGTTCCAACTAGAGCGTCTATCATTCCAGGAGAAGTGCTGGGCAAAGCCTGATTGACTCAAAACAAATCTTGATATGATATTACCTGTGGTTACGAAAGAGTAATATTCCTCATCATCATTGGAGACAAATTTAGGTTGGAAAACTGGATTCGCCAAGAGAGCTGGTAAACCACTAAACTGAGTGCCATACCATGGCCCAGTACGAAACTGCCTTGTGGATCCTTTACGAAGAACAAGCTGGGGAAGCCCACCAGGATCCAAAGCATATGTACAGTTTCCTGAAGAGGGATCAGTTGGGCTTTTCCAAGATGTCAGATATCGATTTAGGCCAGTTTTCCTGTTCCAACCAAGTTTCATACCTGGTAACAATGTATCGGATGGATAATCAAAACTCTGCCATATGCAGTTTCTGGAGCTGCCATCCGCAGTGTCTTTCAAAATGAAATTTCCAGTGTCTAGTAGCTGAGCAACTGGGGCTCTTGCTGCATATAGAGAATCTGATGACCACATAATACTTCCTGTTTGGTTGAGGAGGATAATCATTCCACCATCATCATCAAATGTCAACAATCCAGTAGAATTTATAAGGGGATTATCTCTATTAGCTACCCAGACAACAGTCCGAACTGGGATATTTCTATACCATATTCCTAAGTAACGAACATTTGAATTGGCGGGATTAAAAAAACCAAGCTCGAATTTTCGACCTGGTGAAACTAAGGTCTGGCTGTCATTAAGAGACTGTCCTGCACCTATGGTGTCGGCTCCAAAAGAATTTATTGAGAAGAAAAGTATCAAAGTGCAGCAAACAGCAAGATACAAAGAAGTATTGGCCTTTAGTTTCTCCATAAGTTTTATGATTCCCCATTCCACTAGTTGAAGATAAAAATCAAATCTTCACCCATTCTCCTGAGGGATACAGTGAACTTGAAGGGTCCAGCATGAAAATGACTGGTTAAAGAATCTAAGTAAGACTCTTAGTGCAGAGTAGTTGGATGTTTCGGGCCCAGCCTGGCAGGTTTCCATTTGATTTAGCCTGAATAAAGTATTCAAATCCAATGTCCACTTAGTCACAGCCAAGAAGCTCAAAGGAAATAGAATCCAGATACTGGTATGTTCCTTCCTTTCACAAGATTTAGTAATAGTAGACTTACATCCTTTTCAGAAACAGTTAATTTCACAAATTCAAAATACTATATGACTTTATACGATGACTGAAAGGTAATATCTAATTACAACAGCGATGGGAAAGTAAAGCAAAAGACCAGATTATCAAAACAATAACTAGCAGAGATGATTTTTTAAGAAAAAAATATCCATAGTAGTTACTGATTTTTCAAAAGCAGGATTGACATAAGGTGTGGCACACAGCTAACCCTTTTCTTATTTAAAAAACAACTAAAATGTACAAAGCTTTACATGACTGTATTCCAATTCAAAATAATAAAATTTGAAACTTTGAAAAGCAGCTAAATCAATTATCGGCATATATGAACAAAAGGAGCAGACTGACCTCTTTAAGAGAGACTTGTTGTAATGTTTGAGTAGTTGGCTGCTTGTTGCAGCCCAAGCTATCGATCTGATGGGATTTAAGTTAAATTAATTAATACATACATATCATGAACAACTCGATCCCAGAAGGCACTCACTTAATTTATAACAGTATCAGAGGATCAGGGCATTTGTGGTCAGGGATACGAAATGCAATTGCAGCTCTGACTCCCTCTTTTCCACTTGTGATCTCAAAATCTCGGGAGGCAATGTTAATAATTGTTACTAATAGTGATGATTAATGGACGTTCAGCTCACACAGACAGGATAACTTACTCCGTGGTCACCAAACTTTACACCATATAAATATTTTAGTCCTAAAACTTCAATTTGTGTCTAATTAGTGCCAAAACTTTAATTTTAGAAATATTAAAAAGTTTCTCATAAGAGTCTGACGTGACAATTAGGCGAAAAAAGAAGATTCTAAGAATATGCATAAGGTCTAATATCACGTTAAATGCCATTAAAATCTGTAGCTAATCTATCACTGAATTTTACTCAATAATAATTTAATTGTTTAATTTAAAACTTTTTTAATTTCATCAATTTTAGAACTTAATATTAAATTATTATAATTATAATTAATAATTTATTTCTATTTAATATTTAATTTTTGCAATTTTCTTATATTTATGTTTTTTAATATAATTATGTATTTTAATAATTCTAAAAACTCTCTTATTTATGTTAATTTACCCTTTTCAGATTTGAATTTCAACCCATTCTTAATTTGGAATGATAAATCTCAAAGAGCTGGTTAATGAAATCTTAGTGTTAATTTTGGAAAAAGAAAAGAAAAAACTCAAAATGCCTACTAAATGTCAGTAATTGACCCAAAATATATTAATGATAAAAGAAATGGTTTTACACAATCAAGTTTGCACCTGATGCATTCAGAAGAACATGACAAATAGATACCCAATTGCTTTTTGAAAAGCAGACACACAGACATATATATATACACTTTTGGATACCAATGTGCTTTTCTATCTTCCTTGTAATAGTGTAACTTCGACTTCGTTTCTAGTGTAACACTTGACACCAGTAGATGATGAATCTGTCTCAGTTAGAAACCTTTCTGTGTAGAAACCAGGCTGTTTAGGTTGTGGCAGCGTCAGGTTCTCACTGTCCAACATCAGTACAACTTGAGACATTGTAGGCCTATCTTCTGGCCGTTGTTGCACACATAACAATCCTACATGGATAGATTTCAACAGTTCTGGTGTAGGAACTGGTTGCTCCATGACACTGTCCATCAGCTCCGCAGGCCGCTCCTCAATCCACAATCTCCATGCCTGAAATCAAGCTTTGCGTTATGTATTTCAGCCGAAAGTAATATGGTGACAATAGGATTTGAATCCAAAATAAAAGTAAGCTTACTCACATGTCCCAAAAGATTAAGATCATGTTCAGGATGATAAAACCCTCTGTTCTTCTTCCCAGTCACTATCTCTAAAGCCAGTACGCCAAAGCTAAATACATCAGATTTCACTGAGAAGAGCCCGTCTATTGCATACTCAGGAGGCATATAGCCACTGCAAGAAATCATTGAGAGTGTTGTTATATGGGGAGCTCACATGGGTAATAATAGAGAGTTGGTAGGTAATTTAATTCTATACATACTATGTTCCAATGACCCTGTTCGTATTTACTTCATTTTGGTCACCTCCAAATGTTCTTGCCAGACCAAAGTCTGAAATTTTGGGATTCATCTCATCATCCAAGAGAATGTTGCTGGCTTTGAGATCCCTGTGAATGATTCTCAACCTTGAATCTCGATGAAGATATAGAAGCCCTCGAGCGATCCCAACAATAATGTTGAAACGTTTCTGCCAATCAAGTGAAGTGCCTCTTGTTTGATCTGAAAAATTTTTAATCAAGTTAGGACAATGTCTGGAAATCCAAGAAAATAATGTCAGTGTTGGTAGAAACTGAAGCAAAGTCTAATTTTAAGGTTTAAGGGTTTAAGAGTCACTAACTGAAAAGGCACAAGTCCAAACTTCTCTTGGGCATGTACTCATAAACCAACATCCTCTCTTCCCCATGAATACAACATCCCAAGAGCCGGACAAGATTCCGGTGCTGTAGCTTTGAAATGAATATAACCTCATTCTTGAACTCTTTAAGCCCTTGTCCTGAATCTTTAGAAAGCCTCTTCACTGCTACTTGTTCTGTTGGGAGGTCACCCTGCATTTCATTATAACTTGATTTCAACTCTTGCAGAGGATTGTGACTGAAGAAGAATGACAAAGAAAAAGTAATATCTTACATCCATTTTGAATGCAATTTTTGTGAATGTAACAGGAAGATACCTTGTAAACAGCACCAAATCCACCTTCACCAATTTTGTTTTCATAAGAGAAGTTGTCAGTGGCAGATAAAATAAGGAAAAAGTCGTAAAGTGGAAGTTGATCAAGGTCCTCATCCCCATTAGTTGGATTGTTATCTGGAGTACAGTTACCTGGTCCAATGCCTGCATTACCATCTGAGAATGGGAAATTTGATGTTCAGATACAAACTATAAAAAATAGTTACTTCACCCAAGAATTTTTTATAATTTGCATTCTTCATGCTTCATTCTGTAGAAATTTGCTAAATTTCAGGTAAAAAGAACAATTTTCATCGTTGAAGTGAATAGGAATAATCTACTCAGAACAAAATTTATTTCCTTTAAGTGAATCTTTTAGGAAAGTATTATGCATGACATTCAAATGGCACAAGCAAAGCGAATGGACATTATCGCTTTAATGGGAAGTTGGGCATCTCGCCAATAATAATTAAGACCAATTTTATAATTACACAACTCTGTGAAAGTATAGAAGAAATAAGCAATTGTTTTCTTTTCTAATTGTCTTAAGATTCTACCAAAAACTTGGGAATATCATTGGTTGGTTTCATTTGGTAACAATTCAAGCCTGGCAGCCATTGTTTTAATCAATGTTATTCATGGGTTTGAATTGTCAGATAAATTTTTTGCAAAAGATAGATGGAATTTGAATCTGAAACATGTAAACTGATCTTCAATTGTATGAGTTTTACCTTCTATTCTGTTAGATCTCTTCTTCCAAACAATAAAGCAAATGCTTGCAGTGAACAGGAGAACACCTGAAACTATTGATACCAAGATGATCATCGCTGTTCGTCTGTCATTGGATTCTGCTGACAAAAACCAAATTCAAGAAAATTAATAAGGAAAAGTAAAAGAAATAAATTCAAACAATTTGATCAGATATTCTATATAGTTCGGGGCTACAGCTTCAAAGTCCCTAATCCAATTATTGATGTTGTATATTAGTGTAATTAGATCTAATGCAAGGGACTCGTACCAAAAGCTTACCAATGTCGGAGGCATCCACCTTTATATACAGCACTTGTCCACCTTTACTATACTCTCTTATATCAAGCAAGTCTCCAAACCAAGCCACACAGCCACTAACTTCAGTCTTAGCATAAGCCATGCAGGAACAGTTCCTCCGGCAAGCCGTCTCACACTCTACTGGTGTGGTAGCATTCTTGTTGACTAAATACTGCGAACTATCCGGCAACTTAAGTCCTGAAAACTTCTGAAATCCAACATTCCCGCTACAATTCAACGTTGTTTTACGAATGCAACCACCAGACTCGTCTAGGTTCTTCCAATCTTGTGGTACTTTCGGTGTGAATCCTTTTGGGCAGCGGCATATAGGCGAGGTATTCGAATTGCACAAGCCATTTGGACCACATTGGTTATATGCATCACACTGATCACTTTGTAGAGTTATTATTCTGACCCACTGTCCTCGCCTTTGATTCCAAGTTAAGTGTTCAAGTATACCTGATTGGTTCACCACAAATCTTGAAATTGTAGTACTCTCTATGTTAGTGAATGAGTAGTAAACAAAAGGAACTTTAAAGACAAAAATAGGGTTGAAGACTGAATTTTCTCGGAGCGGAGGACCTCCACCAAACCTGACACCGTCCCAGGGGCCAGTTCGGTACCTTATGCCTGATCCTGTTTGAAGAAGTACTATCTGTGGCAGTCCATGAGGATCTAGTTTGTAAGTGTAATCTCCAGTAGAAGGATCTTGAGAACTCTTCCAAGAATTCATGCTCCAGCTCTGATTGGTTACCAGGTTCCAACCCAGCTTCATGCCTGGAATCAGAGTATCACATGGATGATCAAAGCTTTGCCAATGATAGTTCGTTCCCTTGACACCGTCTTTTACTACAAGGTTTCCACTGTCAAGAAGCTGCAAAATTGGATTATTTGGTGCAGCGGATGAATCCGATGACCAGACAGGAAGGCCTGATTGGTTGCTGAATATATGTATAGTTCCTGTGGTAGTAATCCTGAGGAAGCCTGATGAATCTGAAAGTGGGTTGTTTCTGTTTGCAACCCAGACAACTGTCTGTTCAGGAACTTTCTTGAACCATATTCCGACATAACGATTGTTGGACTTCCAGGGACTAAAAAACCCCAGTTCGAAGTTTCCACCGGTTGAAACAAGAGTTTGCCCATTGTCTGTAAGAGTCTGGTTTGGTATCAAGGTGTCAGCCGCACTATAGGACTTCAAGATGGATAGAATTGTGAAGCAGAACAAAAAGGAAGAGTAGACCTTCATGGATGATCTTACTTACAATAGTTCAAACCACATTATTTCTGTTTGAACTGTGAACCAAAAGCTTAGATAAAGGAAATTGACCAACAGATAACATAAAATACTGCTTTAAAACAGCTAGACAGCAACATTAATTTAGATTATAGAACCAGCCTCCAATGCAGAATTCAAAGTCAACTGTTTTGTTCAAACAAAATTATCAATCTCTATAACTCTCCCTTCAAATGGAGCATCAGACGGTAGATGGTTGAATCCTCAGCTATCTCATCAAGATATCGAGCCTCCAATACTGCTAGTGATTATTACAGCAAGGAAACAAGGAAGGCAGTAGATGGACCTGTATTAATTGTCAAGTATTATTGTCTAATCCTTATTGCAACACATATTTTGAGAATTAAACCCATGTAATAATTTACGTTTTGCACTTTTAAAAGCTCCCAATTCGTGCAGTCACAAATGCTTATTGTAGTTGCAAGGTGTTATCAGTATGAGTAGAATTTTTCACTCAGAAGTTTTGAAGGTGACTTACTGAGATATATTATTCCTACTTCTGACCGTCAAGCCAAGCTGTTGCCCTTGAATAATTCTTTTCTTGTCCCAGAAGATGTGATGATGTGTGCTTGTAATTACTTGACTTCTTCCAATAAATGCAATTTTCTTACTTTATGTTATCAAACAGTTTTGCAAAGTGGCCCTCTAGAAGATAAAGACACCAGGAGATCAAGAAGTTATTTGAAAAACACGTAAATCATCAAGCCAAGATCCTGTCAGCTAATTCCTTTTACTCTCAACATTCTTTAGATTGATCATCCTTTCATTAACAAAGCTAATTGGACATATCTACAAAGATGTAACTAAAGCATCATCATCGTTAATACCATAGTTTGTAAAGGAATGGAAAGACTTTCCTTGGCGATTGATGCTATGGACAGATAGACTGCAGCATTCAATAATAGCCCAAGAGTGCTTCAACTGTTTTTTACACTTGGTGGCCGAAAAGGAGCTTCTTTTTGTATATACTATAACTTGGATATCAGTTACAAGTTGCACCAAGTAAAACTATAAAATACTCAAGGACTGTAATCAAAACAACATCAGAAGATATACAGCATAATTTAACAAAAAATTGAAGAGATGTACAATTGTTCTAGATGAGGTCTAATCTTTATTTTTATCTTGCATCTAGCATAGTAACCGTGACTTGGTTTACAGTATATGATTCATCTTGTTTTCCTGAAGATGAATCAGTTTCAAAAGGATTCCTTCCCAGGCAAAATCCAGGAGTTTTAGGATGGGGCATTGTTGCATTTTCGCTGCTCAACATCAAGACCACAGATGACATTGTTGGTCTATCTTCTGTGCGTTCTTGCACACATAAAAGTCCTACCTGTATGCATCTCAGAACTTCACTTGGTGAAAACGAGCTGCCAACTGATGAGTCTAAAATTTCCAATCCCTTCTCTTCTTTCCATAACCTCCATGCCTGCAATAAGTGAAAACAGGAGTATAGTACTGATGCTGAAGGAAGTAAGCAATTAATAGATTAATTAAGAAATGAAATCCTGTACTTACATGCCCAAGAAGGTTGAGCTCACTGTTTGAATGATAAAATCCTCTGTTCTTATTACCACTTACAATCTCCAACACCAGAACACCAAAACTAAAAACATCTGATTTCACTGAGAAATGGCCATCCATTGCGTATTCAGGAGACATGTAGCCACTGAGTTAAACAATAAAGCAAATCATTAAGGAGGAGAAAATAAGTTTCAGGATTGAAACAGTTTAGAATAAATCTAGTTAAGATTACTTACTAAGTTCCCACTACTCTCTTGGTACTAGCTTCAGTTTGATCTCCACCAAATATTCTAGCCATGCCAAAATCTGATATTTTCGGATTCCATTCTCCATCAAGTAGAATGTTGCTTGCTTTGAGATCCCTATGAATAATTCTAAATCTGGAATCCTGGTGCATATATAGAAGCCCTCTTGCAATCCCACAAACAATGTTGAATCGCCTTTGCCAATTTAGTAAAGACCTTTTTGCATTATCTGCAATTACATTTGCACATATATAATTGGTTTAAGCTGAGAGTCTCAAGTCATTTGAAACGGAAAGAACCTGCAGAACTTGTTATGTAAGAGATTGAAAGGGACTAACTGAATATAACAGAATCCAGGCTTCTGTGTTCCATATACTCATAAATGAGCACCTTCTCATTCGTCTCAATGCAGCAACCGAGCAGTCGAACAAGATTTCTATGCTGAAGCCTGGCAATTAAATTGACCTCATTCTTGAATTCTTCTATTCCTTGCACAGAGGTCTTTGACAGCCTCTTTACAGCTACTACTTGGCCTTCTACTAACCTACCCTGGAAACATATTTTGTTCTGCATTAGGGTACCATTCAATTCGTGCAGATTAGGAAATTGTTTTTATTACAAGAAATTCACCTTGTAAACACAACCAAAACCTCCTTGTCCAAGTTTATTTTCATCAGAGAAGTTATCTGTAGCAGTTGCAATGGTACCAAAATCAAACAATGGCAGTTCAAGCTCATCTTTGTCTTTTTCACCTGAGTAGTCTCTCTTGCTGGAGATAACTACCTCATTTAACAATAAATTCTGGCTTCTTTCTTGAACACCTGACCGTAAAAATGGAATTGATACAAATTTTAAGAAGATGAAATATAGACAATCTTGCCTAATCTATTTCCAAAAACTGGTTTCATGGTACCTTTCTGTTCTTTACGTACACTCCGTCTCTTCCATATAAAACAGGCAGCCAGTCCTAATAGCAGAGTTCCAATGCCAACTGAGATGCCAATAATAAGAGCAGCTACATTCTTACCATCACCTGATACACAGCAGATTCATAATTAGTCGTTCATATTACAAAGAACACTCTTACTCTTCGATACCACTCCAAATTGCTCAACTTGTTACAATGGGACATATGTTAAATTTATGATTTTCTAATATTCAATAACAGCCGCAACAACAGAACTTTTACGTCTATAATTGAAAATGTCAATTCCCCTAACTAGCAGTGGAATGGACGGTGCTATATATAGATTAGATGATTTCAAAATGACAAAAATCTATTGAGAAAAGAAAAAAGTCTACCCAGGTAGCACACAAAATTACTGGACAGATACCTAACTCAACTACACAAGGGACCACAAAACTACTCATCACTCTTATTATCGACAACATTTTTTTTATAAAAAAGAAAAACCTCATTCAAAGGTGGCAGCTTTAAAAGAATGAAATCCGAACAAAAGTTTTGGCCCAAAAGGAACTTTCCAAAAATATTATTTTTAGTCCAAGGATCAAATGACTAACATGTCAACCATAAAATTATATAGGCAAAATTGATACACAATACTTAGCTTTAACTTTATTGAACATTTTGATCCTAAGCACTCACAGTACTTGCACTTCTCGACTGTTAACAAAGAAAGTGTATTGATCCAATGGAAAACAACTAAATTCTCATACATCTTTCAAATATTAAGGACTGCCAACAATATTTCTGAAGATACACAAATTAAAGTGTTTAGCTGGATTTTGATGTATTTCTTTTTGTACTTGTTTGCCTAAAAGCTGTTAAGGGATTTATTTTATTCAAAAAAGATATGAAAAATAAAATAAAATAGCAATGATAAAGTTGAAAGAAATATATTGGTATATAAAATATATTGACTTACTAATGTGAAATTTATTTAAAATTTTTATCTATTTTATTACAATTTAGTTTAGTTATACAGCACAAATAAAATTATATAAAATTCTAAACTAATTTTCATATTAATCAAAACATATGAATTTTAAATTTATAAATAAACTATTTATTTATTCTTGTTTTGCACAACCGTTATTATTACTTTGATTATAAAATCAAGTCAATAGATATAATTTTATAAGACTTTAATATTTAATATTAATTTATAAGATTTTAAAAGATAATAGCAAACTAATGCTTTAATTTTTTAAAAATTTTAAAATTTTATTAATGTAATAATATCGAATTATTTTAAGAATTATTTATTAATTAATTCTAATATTATATAAATCAATATATTAATATAATTGATATTATTATTTTCAGAATTAAAAAATTAATTTATTATTAAATATAATATTAAAAATATTATTTAAAATATTATTTTCTGAAATTAGAATTATTATCTAATTATAAAATTAATTTATTAAAATATAATTAATATGCTATTTATTAAGATAGAATTAGTATCGTTATCTGATTAGGAAACTGTTTATTAGTTTATATAATATTAAAATATAGATGATATTATACTATTTTTAAGATTATAGTCAGATTTTAATAAGGAATCTAACTTATGAATTAATAAATTCATAAAAAAAATTATAAAATTACAGATAAATTTAAATTTTATATGTCAAAAATAAATACACATGTCAAAACAAAAATATTATATATCAAAAATTAAACATATATGTCAAAAAAATTTAAATATCAAAAATTAATATATATATAAATTTTATAAATTTTAACCAAATAGTGTTTATCAAATTTTTAGCTAATAATTGAGAATAATTCCTTTGAAATTTTGGAACTTCCATCATAACGGGCTAAATTTAGCGAGAAAAGTTCCAGTGCGGGTCCACAGAATTGTAATCCCGCTCTTTAGTTATCAAAGCAGCCATGAAATGCATCAGGATTTTCTCAGCAAAAGAAGAGAAAGAAAAGGACAGGCAATTAGGGGGCCAACAAAAATCCAATGAAAGTCAAAGTTAATGGGCCATGAGATGTACAATTTCGACCCTGTCATTATATAAGTGGGCCCTCCTTACTGTCCTTGACAAGAATTCCTTTTGTAAGTTCTCTATTTGTTTAGTTTCTATTTTGTTTAATTTTTTTGAGATTGAGGCTTAGTAATGTTATTAACAAGCTAATCAAGAATAATTTATTACCATATCAAATACAAGTGGTACTGTTAAAAAGATCACAAGTCTCATAATGTAAAGTTCACTGATTTTCTTATTCTATGTCTACCAAACAAAATGATGTTTTCTAATAATCATTGGCTGATTATCTCTAAAAATATGAGACCAAAAACTTTTAATGAGAAAAATTACTTTCTTTTAGGAACATGTGAGGCCAACTTTGGGACCCCACTAAGATCTACAGGCGATTAGTGGGACTGAGTTGTTAAAAACATGGAGCCTGCAGAATGGTGGAGTCCAAGTGGACGGCAAGGGTACAAGAAAAAAGAAAGTACAAGAGAAATGGGATGTGTTTGCCTTCCAGGTCACTGTAAAAAGAAACTAATCCAAATCTTTAACAAGAACCATTTGGGTTGTTGTTAATGAGCACAAAATTGCCTCTTTTATGCTTCCAGAAACAAGATGAATCAGGAAAAATTATACTATAAACACAACATATTATTATTAGTTATATTAACTTACATTATAATCATGTCACTTTCATATGCATTTTCCAGGTTATTTCTTCAGTCTCATACCAGAAAAACTTAATTGTTACTCTTGTAATTAACTTTTCTTAAATTTGAAGAACAAAAGGGAGATAAATTTTGGACGTACCTATATCAGAAGCAGCCAATCTGACGTAGAGATCTTGACCACCACCTTCTGTGTATTGCCTCATATCTAAGAGCTCACCGAACCAAAGAACACATCCTGTACCTCCGTTGCTAATATCAGAATTAGCATAAGCAGTGCAAGAACAATTCCTCAGGCACAACTCTTCACAATTCTTTAGGCTAATAATCCTGTCAACGAATGAAGTTGAGCTTTCTGGCAATTTGATGTTCTTCAAGTGGAGGAATTTATCATTCATGCATTGAAGATCAGTCTTCCTAACACACCCACCTGACCCATCTCTGAGATTCCATGCCTGCAGATTTTTGGGCTCGAATCCTCTCATGCACTTGCAAACAGGAGAAGCATTTGAATCACAAATACCATATGGACCACACTCCTTATAATCGTCACATTGATCTTTAGGTGCATACCAAAATGAATTCCAATCTTGTCTTTCTGGAATCCATGTATATCTTTGGAGTTCCCCAGATGATGTAACAGTCAATCTTGAATATGTAGAATTGGAAGATATATGAAATGAGTAAAAAACCTCACTTTGATTAGTGACAAAATCAAAACTTATATAATCAAGAGGCTTCATTTCTGGTACTCCACTAAATCTTAACCCATTCCATGGCCCACTTCTATAGATTTTTCTACCATCATTCCACAAGAAAATTTCAGGGAATCCATGATAATCGAGTTTAAAAGAATAATCACCTGCACCAGGATCATCTTTGCTTTTCCAAGAACTTAAATACCTGTGAAGACTTTTATTTAGATCCCAGCCCAGCTTCATATCTGGTAACAGAGTGTCAGTAGGATAATCAAAACTCTGCCAAAGATACTGATTATTCACATCTGCTTCTCTTAAAACAAGATCTCCTGTATCTAACAACTGCATAACTGGGTTGGTAGCTTTGATTTGATTTGATGACCATATAAGATTATTCCCTTGATCAAAAAGAACAATACTTTGATTGAAAATCTTGAATATACCTGAAGAATTGGTAAGTGGATTATCTCTGTTAGCAACCCATACATAAGTTCTATCAGAAATGTTCTTGTACCATATTCCAACATACCAATTCTTCGAATTTCCTGGAGTGAAGAAACCAAGCTCAAACTTTTGTCTCGTGGAGAGAAGAGTTTGGCCATTTATAAGAGACTGTGTTGAAGTTAAGGTGTCTGAAGAGAAAGAAAATCTTGGGGCATAAAAAGAAAGGAAAGTGAAGAACAGGAAAATGGGGTTAAAATGGTTTCTTCTTGTTATACCCTTCATTATTTGTTGTTCCACTGCATGCAATCTTTTGCTCTGTTTCTAGATTTTTGCTTCAGGTTATCTGGTTTTGGTTTTGGGGTATTTCTGTAGGTTGATTTTGAAGACATTTGGTATTGTTTGATAGGAAGAGAGAAAAGAGAATAGTGTTTTCTTTTCTAATTGTGATGTGCTGGTCATCTCTGTTTCTTCTTTGACAATGCCATTCTCATAATCCAAAATTTGAAAACAAAAGCCAAAATGCCAAATGCATGGTTTTACACCTCAACTATATTCAATTAGTCCCCAATAACCCTAAGCTTTTATTTTAATCTATTACACACTTTAACTTTTATTTCTGACTTCCTCCACAATTATATTTTTACTTTAAGCAATTGCCCCATTTTCTTTTTTTATTTATTTATCTTTTTCAATCTCATATCATCTATTTCCTTATGTTTTGTCTATATCATACAATTAAAAAATTTGTAAGACATGCAAAAATAGAGAAACAAGATCAATAATTAAATCAAAATAAAATGAAAAGGTTATGTACACAATTAAATCAAAAGATCAAGGATAAATAATAGTAAGAATATAGAGAAAAAGAGCACGTATTGATAGCATTGGAGATATTAGAATCTTAACTTATATGTTATATCAATTTCATTTTGATTCATGCACCCATAAACTTAGCTTAGTAGTAGATACTTTCCTAATTGGTTAGTCAAAAGAAATTTCATTTTGATTTATAGTGTGCTTAAGCACCATCAATCACATGCCTAAGACTATCTTGAAATGTCTAGTCTTAAGATTATAAAAATATATAGACACAAAGGGTAAAAATAAAAGTTGAAGAGCTTTAGAGGTTATTTGAGTAAAGTTCAAGGTCAAACTATGTAATTAGCGAAAGCTGAAAACATTAATGATAGGACTACAGTGGGCCTAACTTCGGGCTTGCTATTTATGGTTTAAATAGGTCGAAACAGGAAGATTACCTAACCTTTTAATTTAAATAGATTTATTTAATTAATATCATTGATTTTATTATCTGTTTTCTAAAATATATTATTAGACTTTTTATAAATTTAACTGTAAATGAAATATTATTTTAAGTAATGGTAATATTATAATTTGAAACGGACTAAAAAGAAAAGGGAAAAAAAGAAAAAGACGGTACCATCCTTTTCAGACCAATGAAGTGATATATTTAATGTGGAGAAAGAACTCAACCGACATTTAACAAAAAGTTGTACCCGAGACCAACAGAGGTAGGTTTTGTTATAAATATATATATATATATATATATATATAAATAGCATAGGAACACCAATAAGAAGACAATGTGTTACACGCTCTGATTTGGACTTTGATCAAGGCTCATGAATGGGGTCTACTTAACCGGAACAGAAGTCAAGTTAGGTTGTTTTGTTTTTACTTTTTGGAATCTGGTTCTCCATTCATTTTCAACACAGTTTGTAAATTGAGTTAAATTACAGCAAAACTGTGTTAATGTGACTTGACATACCATATGATATACTGTGCCATAGCCCATTTCTAACTAGATTTTTGAACCCTTCATTCATTCTTCTTTGGCCTCACTATGTGAATGTGATCTGCCATGGATACCTAACCAATTTTATTTACATTGTTTTACTTGGAGATTTGAACAAGTAAAACCCTGGGTAGCATCATAATTATTAAGGATCATGATGTCTAAAATCAATATTATAAAATTAATCAAAGCAAACATTCAGGCAAGAAAACATATATCACCATGAAAATTCTAGCATTCCAGAGAAGCAGCATGTGCTGACCTCTCTTAACAAGACTGCTAAAAAGAGATCACTACCACCCCCGTCACTTAGAAAAATAGAAGTTTGGTCTACTATTAAATTATGAACAGAATAATCAACTCTACTCTGTCTTCACTTTGACCACAAAAAAGGCCACTACTTCTTTTGTTTTCTTTTTGTTTTCCTTCTTTGAAACACAAAAAGTCCCTGGTCGTGATGTGCACCTCCCTTTCTTTATAGATTAATCTACGTTTGTGCTGCACAAGAAGCATGAACAAAATCATCTTTGCTTACCAACAATATTGATTCTGGTTTATTTTAATAAAGCTTCCAGTGAGCATTATTTTAGGTTATAAAATGAACATGGTATAATTTAATCCGAGTCATGACGGTCCACACTGGCCAATGGGCACATGCCAGGGCTAATTCTTTAATGCTGAAGTGGTATCTCTATCATGCAGAAGCCTATGAGAAGGAAAAAACATGCAACTGAGTTAACCTTTGAATTAACGGTAATGTCACAAACCTCATTGAAACCGCACTTCTAATTGGTGGGTCTTATTTTAATCAAAAGATAGAATGATGACGATCTTGATTTGAAGGACCAGCTACATACGCAGAGGGAACTAATATACATTTTTTGGACAAGGTAATGAGAAATTTGTTCACTTATAATCTTTTATTCGATAAACGTAAATATTGGGTTGGCTTCACATAGAATTTTCAAAGAAAGAAGAAGGAAGAAATTAAAAAAAGATGTATGAATTGGCTTTTCTTCCCTTACCAACCCTTAAATTCAACAAATACCAACCATATATTAACATGGTTTTTTGTTTTATTTTTTGGACTATATCCATTTGTTAATCTACTGACCAAATACCAAAATCCATATTCTATTTCAACATCTGTAGGTCATGGACATATATATTTATGTTAAAAGAAAACACCATATTTCCAGTGCATGTTGCCATAAAAAAATTGCTGATAGTCATTGCTATTTTCTTTTTCTTTTGAATTACTCAGCTTGTTCAGATTCCAAAATCATGCATTATTATTGGCCTCTAACAATTATTTACCTTCTGCATGCAATTCATTCACTGACCTCATTAGGACAATACAAAGTGGCTTCGCAGTGAACGTAGTAGCTCAGTACTTTGAAATGTAAACGTAGATTGGAAAAAAAAAAAAAAAAAAACCTAATAGGATTAATTCTAAATTTTATACTTCTTAATAATTTTATTCAATTATTTCAGAATT
The DNA here is from genome assembly GCF_019578655.1 of Ricinus communis. Classification (NCBI taxonomy): domain Eukaryota; kingdom Viridiplantae; phylum Streptophyta; class Magnoliopsida; order Malpighiales; family Euphorbiaceae; genus Ricinus; species Ricinus communis. Next base: position 30,846,707 of record NC_063260.1, on the reverse strand, counting down.
TAAACATAAAAAAAATCATACTTTTAATTTCTTTTTAAAAACAGTTTTTGATAACAATTTTTACAACTGCACTTAAGCAAAATAACATGACAAATTGATCATACTTATAAAAAGATATAATTTATGAGTTAATAAAAAATTTATTAGATTTAGTACAAAATATGTCGATATGTGAGATTTTTAAGGAAAAAATTATTATTAGATATAGAACAAGACTTTGTACTAACATGAAATTCTTATATAATAGGTACAATCAATTTGCCATATTATTTTCTTTATAGTGAAATTACAAAAATTGTTACCAAAAGTATTTTTAACAAAAATTAAAAATATGAGTATTTATTATATAAATTTTTAAGAATCCATGAACTTTGATTTTGATACTTTAAAAGTCTCTACAACCTAATTCCAAACAAAACTCAGCAAAAATGTGACTTAGTAGTAGTGATAAGATTAGTAATTATAGTGCGGAAAAGGCAATAGTTAATTATAAAGTTACAGTCTCATTTTGATACGTCTTATTCTCGATAGAATTTAAAACAAAATTAAAAGCGTAATAAATCATCAAAATTTTAAATTATTTTATGCACCAAATGAAAACTTAGAATCCAAATCCATGTACAGAATTTCATTTCCAATTAAGGAGCGTACCATATTATGGTCATAAGGTACCAAAATTAACTTAAAGGATTTTTAAGATGCAACTTTGATAGAACATACATCTTACAGGGCGATTTTTGTACTACGTTTCTGGAGGTTACAATAACTTCTGAAACATAGTTGGCATGCATGACTTTAAAACTTAATAATCAGAGGACCGGTTCATGATCTGTCCTTGTTTTCGATTTTCATTGCCCGATAATTGGGATTGAGCTGAAGTGACATTTTCTTTTAACTCTATGTGAACATGTCAGACAATGAATGGAACTCAGGAATTCTCTTGAACACGGAAATGAACCCAAAACGTACGCGAAAAAGAAAAGAAAATTAAAGAAAGAAAAATTAATAAGTGATAGCAATTGGGAATGCACCAATTCATTGTCATTTTCATTGTCCAGGGTTCGACCCAATCCTAACGCAGATTGATGGCCTATTGTAGCAGCCTCTGTAGCCCTGAACAAATTTGGGAAGAAGGAGATTGATAATATTAATTTGATTTGTAGGTCAATCTATTGGAGAGATAACTAGTATTTTAAATAATTTTTTAATATCTAATTCATATATTTTATCATAAATTTTGTATATATTTAATATATAACTAGTATTTAGAATTATTTTTAGTATTTATTTTGAATATTTGGTATTAATTTTTATATGTTTTGGTATCTATTTAGTATATATTTGGTATATAATTAGTATTTGAAACTTGATATCTAAAATTATTTTTTAGTATTTATTTTATATTTTTAGTGTCTATTTAACATATATTTAGTGTATATATATTATTATTATATATATACACACTTACAATTAGTTAGAAAGTTTTAGGTCATATTATTTTAGAATATTTGGTGTATAAGTGTTATTTAAAATTATCTTTTAGTATCTATTTCAAATTTTTAATATCAATTTCATATATTTTAATATTTATTTATTATATATGTGGTATAATATTATTATCTGAAACTGATATATCAAATTATTTTTTAGTATCTATTTTATAATTTTTTTTGTCTGTTTCGTATATATCCAATATATAATTGGTATATAACTACTATTTGCAACTACTTTTGTTTGGACTTTTTATATATTAGTTTGAGACTTTTTGAATTGTTATAAAATTCTAATTACTTGACATGATATAAAAATGTAGTCAATATCAAGATCTTTGTAATATTCTGTAATTTTAAATTTTAAATTTAATTTAATCTTTAGAGGTATTTTGGTGAATAAATATTTATGGTATTAATCTCAAGCGTTAAATAATTTTTAATTAATTAATCCATCATCATAATACTTTATTTTATTTCTTTATTTTTATGAAATAACTAAATTTTTCTTGATTTTGGTTATTTTAATTAGCTTTGTGAGTTTAAAGAGATAAATTCAATTTTATTTAATTTAGCGTTATTAGAGACATTGTATTTTGTTTCACGATTCCATCAGCTTGTGGAAAAATATTCGAGTATATGGGTTTTCTTAGATTTCAATCTCCAATTTTTATTATGGTGGATCCTGAGTATCAATTGTGTTATTTTCCAGGATTCTATTAGCATATAGAGCAACATATTACTAGAGAATTGCACTCTTAAATTTGTATTACACTTTTAGAGAGTCTTGGATTTTGAATGTTTTATTCATGTGGTTTTCAGGATTTCATTACCATTACTAAGGTTTTTGCGTGTGAGCTCAAAGATTGCAGAATCATTTTTTCTTACATCTCCATCAAAAGCATATGATTTGATGCTTTGACCTATTTGTGGATATTAGAGTATTGGTTGTTTGATTTTCCAGGATTCCATCAGTTTATGGAGCAATATGTGAATTGTGGCGCAGTTTTGATGAAGTATTGATTTTTTCCTTGAACATAAAAACAATCTAACTGTGAATTGGTGGTCATCCTTTCTCGGAAGTTCTATTTTAGTACCCTTAATTTAGTTGGCTTAATTGGTCAACAAATCTGGTTTGGATGCCATAACCTTTCGACTCCATTTTTCTTAATGCAAATATTTCTTTTCCTTGTTAAATGCAATTATTATCTGCTATAAACGCATCACTAGTGACGGAGCAAACTCCTATATTCAGAGTGAATTATTCACCGACCTTCTGTTATGGTCCCAAATGATACCTCAAGCTTTTGCCATACTTGAGGATCACGGCTCACTAACTTGATCTGTGCTGTGAAATTGCTCCAAGAAAGAGGTGGCAACTCTACTCTATTAGATGCTGTTTTGCTTGCTTTCGTCCATAATTTATTACATCAAGTTGAAGAGCATCAGAGGTCCCATCAGGTCTCCGCCTTATTGCCTCAACCAAGCTAACTTGTTGCCCATTATAATGCCTGTTCCTTCAGAACTAATCAGTCTTTCAAATTCATTGGGAAGAACTCGTTCCTTGCATTGCTATGGAATTTAGTGGATATGACTCTTATTTGGCAAAAATAGCATAATGAAGAACTGTTTTTATTTACTTATTTATTTATTGAAGAACTGTTTATGTCGTTAGATTCAATTTCACAACTTCAAGTGCTATGAAATTGCGGACGCCCAAGTCAATTTTAAACAAAGCCATGATATGTTGCATAATGAAGTTTGCAGTTACTTGGTGCTTATTTGTAAGCTATGAGTTCCTTTTTTAAGTTGACGTTTGGGTTTTGTTGTGGTTGGCCAGATAATGTCCTGTTTCCCATCCCTCTGGTGTTCATCTTTGCGTTATTACCTTAATTTTAATTGTATTTAAGCTATCGAAATACATTAGACCAATAAAAAGAAATAATTGTTGCTGGAGATGGACAAGAAATTTCCAACCATGATTATGAGTTACTCAGGTACGAACTTGAAGTCCACGATTAGCATGACCAATAGAGCGGGCAAAATCTATTGCATGTTCTGGAATTAGGTGTTGTTTTGAGCAAGTCAAAGTCCTTGAATAATTGATTCAGTAACCTCATTTATGGACAATGCATGTTGGTTTTCTGAGTGAACATGGCAGTTGAAGGCAATTTGGAAAAAAAACGTAGGTTCTTTTGGTTGTGGAAGCTTTGTCTCACCACTTAACATCGACACTACAGCCTTCATGTTCTGCCTATCTGCTGCTTTGTCCTGTACGCAAAGAAGTCCAATATTCACACATCTAATTGCTTCTGATGAGGAAAATGATCCAGAAAGTGCTTCAACCCCTGTTTTCACTCCATCATTGCCATGCCTAAAACAAATAAACAATTTACACTAGTTAAATAAGGATATTAAGATATGGCAACACAATATTTACATACAAACATACACATTGGACTGTTCTGCACTTACATAAGCAAGAAGGCCCAAATGGTCTTCATTATAGACGAAGCTATTAATCCTTTTGCCGCTAATGATTTCTAGCAGCAGGACCCCAAAGCTAAATGTATCAGACTTTTCAGAGAATATCCCACTCAATGCATATTCCGGAGAGATATAGCGCCTCTATGCAATAGGAGGAGCATGGCGATATACATTTGTTACTGCTTGAATGTTCATAATTAGTATAAAATTACTGTCTTGCTGGATTATTGTCATTATATAATGGTAAAATTAATTTATTTTTGCTTGAAGAATTATTACCAGAAACAGGAATAATAGTGGAGTTTTTGTGGCGAAGCTTACTTACAATGTTCCCACAACTCTTAAGTGTATTTGCAAGGTATTCTGTTCCTTGAAAAATTCGTGCCAATCCAAATCAGATATCTTTGGGTTCATATTTTCATCCAAAAGAATATTGCTCCCTTTCAAATCTCGATGTCTAATTCTTAAACGGGAATCCCGATGGAGATAAAGAAGCCCCCGAGCAACTCCAAGGATGATGTTAAATCGTTTATGCCAATCAAGATTTGCATTAGCTGTAAAATCTGATGATGGCAAGACAAAATTGTTGTTAGATTCTATGCCCTTTAGAAGTTAACTAAACTATAGTGTAATGCATATGCAAGCATTAAAGTGCAGATGAACTCATTGATATTTTAAGCTCAGTGGTATTGGAGTCAGAACCCAATTGACAGGAAAAGAAAGTGCTATGAGAATTCATAACCGGTCTACAAGCCTCAGGTCTCCATCTTTGCCAATTTGTAGACTTACTGGAGAATTCATAACCGGTTTCTTTCTGTTTGCTACCCAAACAACTGTGCAAGGAGAAATGTCCTTATACCATATTCCTATATATTGATTACTGGAATTAATTGGAGCAAAAAATCCCAACTCAAAAACTTGGTTAGGCGAGGTGATTGTTTGCCCTTGCAAGACAAGTTTGGACAGGGTTACGGTCGAAGAACTTGCATGCAATGGTCTAATAAACACAAATTGAACAAGTGGAAAGAAGACAACAAGTGAACAGTTATTATACCCATGTTCTTTCTACTCATTTGGTTTCTATAGGACAAGACAATAATTATTGCCAAAACAATAATAAAACAAAAATCTTCAGGAATGCAAGTAAGATTAACAAGAGAGAACATGAGTGTTTTCTCCTAAGACAGTAACACTCATCGCCTGAGCATAAAAGCCTCGCCCTTCCAAGTGTAGATAAGTCAATGAAGTAACCAATCCCTATTTCGGAAAGAAAAAAAATAGTAAGTCAATGTTGAAGGGGTATTTTTTTATAGTATTTGATTGGATAACTATTTATATTTGAAATTTGAAATTTTCCAATCTATTTCAAATCGCATAAACTATTGCGAAGTCATTTTGCAATTATTGTATTTTATTTCCTGAGATAGTTTTATAATTCAAAGTCATCTATGGATAAAAAATTGTACAGTCTAAGTCGTCAGATAAATCTATCATTAGACTTTATTGAGTTTAAAATGTTAAAGAAGGATTAATAACAGAAAAAAGAATTAAATGTAATGAAAGAAATATGGGCATGGGTCTTCTAAGCATCTTAAGTAAGCCCAACATACGTAAGCTTTGTTTTTTCACCTGTTAACATAGTAACTATGGCTGTCATGCTCGGTTTATCTGCTGCATGATCTTGTGCCCAAAGAAGTCCAACATTTACACATCTACTTACTTCTGATGAGGAAAATGAATTCGCCACTCCTTCATCTAACATATCTAGGCCCCCGCTTTCAAACCACGATTGCCATGCCTGCAACAAATTTTTTATTGTTTCTTTTTTACAATGCAATGGTATTAGGGAAATCCTTTGTGAGTGAATTGGCAACCATAGCTATGTCTCATTCTCAACCGTGGCTCATTGCTGGCGATTTCAATGACTTTCTCTCTTCGGACGAGAAAAGTGGCGGGGTGGAAATATCACAAAACAAGTAGGAATAGCCCTCGATGAAGGTATCCAGAAATCTAAAGATAAAAGGAGGAGAAAAGAAAACCAGATCACTTTAGCCTTGCACAAGCTAGAAGACTCGTGTTGTTCATCAAACTAGAAGCTGCTAACCTTCCTGCCACTAACAATTTCCAAAATCAAGATTCCGAAGCCAAATTCATCAGATTTCTCTGAATATATACTGCCCAAAGGGTATTCTGGAGCCATATATCGTCTGTATTTGACAGGAAAAGGAAAAACAACATTTAGAACTGGTTGTCTATCTTTAGGGTGGTAATTGGCTTGAAGGTCAAAGCTTTTCTTAAAATGAAAGGAAAATGGTATTCCTTTTTCGTCTCAACACATACATGTTTGATGAATATGGTCCTTTTTCTTTTTCTGGAAAAGAAATGTTTCGAGGAAATACATAGTTAATTATATGTATTTCAGAAAGGTAGTCTGCTTACGGTGTTCCCCACAACCCTGTGAGTGCTCCCTAGATCTTGTGTGCCTTCGAACATTCGTGCTCCCTAAACTCTTCTATTCCTTGACCACAGCTGCTAGAAAGTCTTTTAATCACCACATCCTTCCCATCTTGTAGCTTTCCCTATACAAAGCACACAGATTACTACACTACTGATGCATGTCTTATCTTCTTCAATTACTTAAAAACATCTTTGCCTTCAAAGAAACATCAGTAATCACCTTATAAACTGGGCCATATCCTCCTTGTCCAAGTTTGTTTTCTATGTCAAAGTTGTTGGTCGCGATTAAAATACTATTAAAATCGAAACAAAGGCAGCTCCACTGGATCTTTATCTTCTGCAGGGCTTCTCTACGTAAATGGTTGTGAAGTGTCTTTTGAAGTTTCAACAGCAGCTGCCAAATCCAAGCAATCGGGTTCTTTAGCATCTAAGATTTAAGCACAAAATCCAAATACAAGCTTTAATTAGGGATGCTCCCATACACAGTACTGCAAACTATCAAAGATTTCGAAAACAATAGAAGGTGAAGCTTTCTTGCTTAAAGAACTTTGTTGCCTGCCAATTGCCAAAAGAAACTTTTTTTTCCCTAATGATTTTCTTCTTGTATTTACCATTAAAGACTGAAAACTAATTTCACAATTCAGGTGCTTCCCTTGTCTATGAACTCCAAAGCTGTAGGTGGGTCCTTCACTGAAATTCTGATAAAGGGTAACGGTTGCAAGGATAACTGGGCCAAAAAAGGCCAACATGAACTTTTCGGCCATTGAAATCCGTAACTGGCATATTTCAGCTCAGAGGAGCCCACATTCTCACTGATACGCGCTGGCTTTGGAAGGTAAATTCATTTAATAATATCTTTCAAAAGAAATATAAAAATTGAAATAATTAATTTTAGTTTTATATATTATATAATATATATTTTCTTTTTCTTGCCTTTATCTCTCTCCACACCATTATCACTATTTCATTTCACTAGACCTAATCCCTGAATCCTCAATATGCAGAGGCAAGAAATAAACAGCAATCTTCAAAGCCAAAACTTAGCTCTTTCAGGTTTTTCTTCTTTTTGATTTCTTTAGTATTATTATAACTTCATTTTAAGCTCTCTTTTGTTTCTTCTTTAGCTTTATTGTTTCTCTTCTTATTTCTTATAACTAAAATATTTCCGTCCCATTTTTTTTATCTATTTAACATGTATTGAACATGCTATTAATATTAAAATTATATAAAAATATTTTAATAATTTAACAAATATTTTTTATTTTTTATTTATTTCTAAAATTTTTCTAATTTTTTTATTTTTTTAATTAGAATTTCTAAATTGAGTAGGATTTCAATCTCTTCTTATTTATGTATTTTTCAATTTAGTGACAAAATTTTACTGTTTAATTAGACTTTCTACTTTGAAATTAATTTTTAATATTTTTTATTTAAAATCATTTTTAAAATTGTTATATTTTAATAATTATTATTTATTTAAATTTATTTAAAGAATTAATATGAATTATTAGTATTTATTTATTATATATTGTGTTCATTTTAGTATATAATTTTAAATTAAATTACTAACACTAATATTTTTAAAATATGTATGTAAATGTTTCGTATGATTTTGGATTTGTAGTGTTGAAGCAACGGTCAGAAATGGAATTATATTTCTTTTTCTTTATAAAAGTATGATTATATTCTTTAAAAATATAATATAGATATGAAGTTTAATTTTTTAATATTAAAAAGTACTTTATTTTAAATTTTAATTTATTTAAATGCAGAGTTTATTAATCATGTAGTTATTTAACTAAAATTTGAACAAATTTAGTCTGAGAATATTTATTTAGCAGTTTATTTATTCAAAAAAATTGAAATTAGGCTTATTTAAGTTGATCCTCTTGCCAAATCCAACCTGTCAATAATTTAGAGCCGCGTAAACTTGAAGCCGTTTAACCGCATTTGCTGATTGAAATAAATCACAGCCGTCCTCTTACTTATATATAATCTCAGCCTTACAATTATAATTTCCCCTTCAGTTTACTCTAATTAGTTTCGCTAACCGCCTTTGGCAATTGAATAAATCCTAGCCGTCTTCTGACCATTTACAATGTAATCTCAGCCTTCCATCTCTTCTATAAATACAACTCCCTTTCAATCCTTTCTAATTCGTTTTTCTTTAGGGTTTAGGCAGCGTTCTTTAGAGCAGCATTCTTTAGGGTTTCTTATTTACACTTTTCATATCTCTTGTATATGTTGATCCATTTATTGAATTGACGCTTTCATGTTTGGTTGATAAGTAATCTTATAGAGAAGTGTCTGATTATTGTTATTCTAGGACAAAGGTGGTTTAAGAGCTCTTCTGATCTTTGATTTTGATTCTTCTTTTTGGATGATTTGGTTCGTGTATCAACTTGACATATATTGAACGATTTCTCAGAACTTTTTTTATCTTGTTTCTAATTAACTGATTCGTTGATATATCTTTATGCACCTGAACTATAACTGGAGATTTTGACTGCTTATTTCCAGACGCCCTTTCTGTCTCAACAGGCTAAAGATGGAAAAAAGAAGAAGCATTTCTTGGATCTTATTTGTGCAGATATAATTGCGCTAAGATTGAACAATGACTTTTCTTAGATCTCAGTCCACATTCCTTGATCTTATGTTTCTAGAATTTGATTATGCGGGAAATTTAATTAACAAACAAAGCAACATGTGGCTATTAAATAATTGCTTTTCTTGAATAGTTGACGGTTGTTGGGTTTTGAGGTTACTGATGCGGCTAAAAGATGGGTTTCTGAATTGTGTACTTAGTTTCTTAATTTTATGCCTCTGAATCTGGCTAAAAAATATCGAAAAGTGAGTTATCTTGATTTTATGCCTATTGATTCCTGGCTAAAAATATTGAAACTAAGTCTTTCTTTAAGCCTTGCTATCTCACTTTTGATAATGTGTTCTTTGTGTTGCTAAAAGACTGAATAACCAGTTCTTTAAGATCACAGTCTACATTCCTTGATTTTAGTGCCTCAGGAGTCCTTATTACTTTGAATTTTAAGCGTGAATTATGTGGCTTTTCTGAACTGGAGCGACATGTGGCTAAAAAGTTCTATAATTCTACGATATGAACATTTCTTTTAAATGAATTTACATGTTTATATGAAAAGTTCTAAAAATGTAGTTTATTTTTAACAAATAAAAATGTTATTTGTTCCTTTAGCAACATATGATATACTTCACTACTACTATTAACATCAGATCATCTACTATTTTTCTTTGTTTCGATTGGGCCTATATTTAGAAAAATTATACTTTATTAAAAATATAAAAAAAAGGATAAAAAGTGTAATAAAATAAAAAATGAATGATTTAATATAATAATAAAATAAGAACAATAAAGGCCATTTCCTGCTTAGCAAAAATTTGGCCATTTTTCCCTTTCCTCACAGTAATATTCATGTTACTTAGCCCCACTTGAAAACCAATTTTCCAAAATGGTTCCTCACAAATCTCCTGCTGCAAGATTCATATTTAGCAATAGGGCTTCCCTTTCAAAATTGAATGCAAAATGTAGAGGAGATTAATCAAATTGGTTTCAATTTGAGGAGGATTTTTAGCAATCTTGGCCCCGGTTTCATGTTACTGAAGCAAAATAGGTCAGCTATAACTGCAATGAGAATAAAAAAATGTTTTTGCACACAATAACCTTCTTATTTATTTTTATATAATTAATCATTCATTTTTATAATAAAGTATAGTTTTCTAAATGTAGTAGGCCCAAACAAAGAAAGAGATACCTCTCATCTGATGTTAATAGTAGTAGTGAAGTATATCATATGTTGCTAAAGGAACAAATAACATTTTTATTTGTTAAAAATAAACTACATTTTTTCCTGGTTAAATATTATTATTATCTGCTATGAACTCATTCTTCATGCCATTGCTCCACAGCTTGGCACTAGTGACTGAGCAAACTCCTATGTTCATTGTGAATTTATTCACCGACCTGTTATGGTCCCAAATGATACCTCAAGCTTTTGCCATACTTGAGGTTCACGGATCACTAGATCTTCTATGGGAACCGGATGTGTGTATTCATTCACCGACCTTCTGTTATGATCCCAAATGATACCTTTAGCTTTTGCCATACTTGAGCATCACGGCTCACTAACTTGATCTGCCGTGGGAACCGGATGTCTGAGCATGACTGAAAAAACAGGTACGATCCTGCTATCCATTGCTACTCAAGTGTCCGGAATCTCAAGGCCTTAAACACGGAACTGCTCCTATTGTGAACCCACTTACCCATCTGTGCTGTGAGTTTGCTCCAAGAAAGAGGTGGCAACTCTACCCTGTTAGCTGCTCTTTTGCTCGCTTTCGACCATGATGTATTACATCAAGTTGAAGAGTATAAAAAAGTCCTATCAGGTCTGCGCCTTATTTCCTCAATCAGGCCGCCCCTACAAGCTAAATTGTTGCCCACTATAACGCTGTTCCTTCAGAACTAATCAGTCTTTCAGATTCGTCGGAAGAGCTCGTCCCTTTCACTGCTAGGAATGAAGTGGTACCACACTTATTTCACAAAAATAGCCATATTAAGTTTTTTATTTGTCAAAGATCTGTTTAATTGTCCTTAATTCAATTTCACAATTTCAAGTGCTATAAATTGCGGATGCTCAAGTCAGTTTTAACAAGTAATCATGTGTTATGATGGTAAGCCTTGTCTAGTGCTTTTTAAGTAAGCCTTAATCCCCAATGATATGTCCAGTGGGGCAGGAAAAGCATTTCCAATTTGCCAGTGCTTTGTGTTGGTTACCAACAATTTGTAGTTATAGTTTTGATTTGTTGGACTTGTAATCATGATCGGAGGATAAATATAGAGGGGTCTGAGTTTTAGACAGCTACCTGCTCGTTGATTAACCTTTTGGTAAGCTTTTTCCACCTGTACAGACCATAACCGATGGTACTCGAGATTTTGAATCTTGGCACCAGCCCTCGCCCGTTATAATGCTTAAGTTGTGCTGTTGATCCATATTCTACAGGAGCTTTAAAACGCTTAGATATGTTTCATTTACAATTGGAATCCCACTGCCCACTTTCTCCAATAAGGCGTCGGTGTCAACCCTTTCCAAATGATGGCTTGAGGTGGTGACTCTGGCCTGAAGTAATAGTGTCTCACTTTGTAAATCACCATCATTCTCACTTTTCAGGAAGTAAAGGATGATCAGAGCTCTCCATAATTTTCTCCTGATGTACTGCCAATCAAAATAAACTTCCCATTTGATAGTACACGATGAATCCCGGTTGGCCAGATAATGTCTTGTTTCCCATGCACGACTCTCAGGTCTGCATCCTTTCCTTGTTGATTTCTTGCAAATAGTACCTTTAATTATCATTGAATTTCAGCCATTGAAATATATGAACTTTTTAATTTGTGTTTTCAAATCTTTGTCTAGATCAAATTACCAAACGTTAGACCGATAGAAAGAAAAAGAAAATGTTAAACTAATACTTGTTTTATCATTTATCTTCTATTTATTTCTATAAATTCGACAATTGTTTTTGTTACACTTTACACAAACAAATAAGACGCAGAAACTTAACAATGTGTAGAAGGAAATAGAACTTATCAATCCGAGATAATGACCATTAATCACGATGCTGAAGAAGTACTCGGGAAGTATTTGCATGAAAGAAATTTGGACAGTGAATTCCTCAAATCAGTCCAGCTCAGACCTCAGTTGCTGGAGATGGAAAAGAAATTTCCAACCATGATTATGAGTTTGTCAGGTACAAATTTGAAATCCACGATAAGCATGACCAATAAAGCGAGCAAAGTCTATTTCATATTCTGGAATCATGTGTTGGTTTGATCAAGTCAACGCCCTTGGATTATTGATTCAGTGACCTCATTTATGGACAATGCATGTTGGTTTTCTGAGTGAACATGGCAGTTGAAGGTAGTTTGGAACAAAAACGTAGGTTCTTTTGGTTGTGGAAGCTTTGTCTCACCACTTAACATTGACACTACAGCCTGCATGTTCGGCATATCTGCTGCTTTATCCTGTACGCAAAGAAGTCCAATGTTCACATATCTAATCGCTTCCGATGAAGAAAATGACCCAGAAAGTGCTTCATCCACCATGCTCAATCCTCTGTTTTCATTCCATGATTGCCATGCCTGAAACAATTTAGACTAGTTAAATAAGGATACTAAGATATGGCAACATAATATTTACACGCACAAACATACACATTGGAGCATTAATGCACTTACGTAAGCAAGAAGGCCCAAGTGGTCTTCATTATAGATGAAGCTCTTAATCCTTTTGCCGCTAATGATTTCTAGCAGCAGGACCCCAAAGCTAAATGTATCAGACTTTTCAGAGAATATCCCACTCAATGCATATTCAGGAGACATATAGCCCCTGCATATAATAGGAACTTGGAGATATATATTCAGTACTGCTGCTTGAATGTTCACAATTAGAATAAAATCACTATCCTGCTTGATTTTTGTCATTATGTAATGTAATATTAACTGTCTTTGTTTGAAGAAATTATTATCAGAAACAGAAAGAATGGTAGAGTTTTCCTGGCAAAGATTACTTACAATGTTCCTACAACTCTACGTGTATTTGCAAGATCTTGTTTACGTTGAAAAATTCGTGCCAGTCCAAAGTCAGATATCTTTGGATTCATATTTTCATCCAAAAGAATATTGCTCGCCTTCAAATGCCGATGTATAATCCTTAAACGAGAATCCCGGTGGAAATAAAGAACCCCCGGAGCAACTCCAAGGACGACGTTAAATCGTTTATGCCAATCAAGTTTTGCATTTGCTTTAGAACCTGATGATGACAAGACAAAAATTGTTATTAGATTCATGCCCGGTGTAATGCATATGCGAGCATTAAAGTGCAGATGAACTGTCCTTGATATCTTAAATTTAGTTGTAAGGCTCTTGATATCTTAAATTTAGTTGTAAGGCTGTCCCAATCAGAACGCAATTGACAAGAAAAGAGAAGTGCAGAACTGAACAGAAGCAGCCCAGGACGAAGCAAAAAAAAAAGGAAAGAAAAAGGAAAAGAAAACCAACCAAATAAGTAAGTATCCAAGCTTTTATTAGGCATGAACTCATAAATTAGTATCTTTCTTCTCTTTCAATGCAGCAACCGAGGAGCTTGACAAGATTTCTGTGTTGGAGCTTGGATATCAACACAATTTCATTCTTGAACTCTTCTACACCTTGTCCAGAACTGCTAGAAAGCCTTTTGATCGCTACTTCCATACCATCCTGTAGCTTTCCCTACACAAGTCCACAAATAAAAGTTAAACTTATTCAGCTTTGGTTGACAGGAATAATTGAAGCAGAGCATTTTCTTTTTGCCTCAGGTCAGTCACCTTATAAACTGGACCATATCCTCCTTGCCCAAGTTTGTTTGTTAAGCTGAAATTATTAGTTGCAAGTATGATGTTGTCCAAGTCATACACAGGCAGTTCTAATGAACCTTGCGCTTCTAAATGATTTCTCCACATTCGTTGTACTGAAGCGTTCTTTGCACCTGCGCTAAATCATTTCTTTTATTTTCCTGAATCTTAAGACTTGGGCAAATAATTTAAATCAATGAGCTCAACTATCTAGTATGCTGCAATGTTATGATCAGACACTGACAAGATCATCATGATTAGCCTTTTTTGTTTATTAAAGTCAAATTTTCTTTTCGTTTCTAATCATAACTGGTGCAGATATTAACATAAACAGAGAATAAATTGAAAGTTTTTAATCTTATTACTCACAGGGAGCTACCTACCACTTTCATTAACCTTTTGGCAAGCTCTCCGCCTATGCAGACTATAAACTATAGTACTCGAGATTATGAAAGTTGATATGGCTGTCAGGCTGACTATCAGTGTCACTGCCTTCTCTTCACCTAAACAATTGAATTAATAACAAATGGATTTATTACGAAAAGAATCAAAATCATAATAGTATCCATCAAACCAATTAGTAGCAAGTATCAAAATTATCACCTAATTCTGAGTGAGCAAGGCGAAGGAAAAGATCTTGTCCACCAGAAGTAAACTATAACATATCTATAAGATCACTGCCCCAAATCAGACATCCAATTCTTGTTACATAAGCATAAGCAATGGATGAACAGTTGTTCAGGCACCACTGATGGCATCCAATATCTACATAGCCAACCTCCACATATATAGAAAAATCAGTAAGTTTTATACCATCTTCAAAAATCCGTCAACCTTCCCTTTCTGCTGTGCTGCTACGGCAGTGATAGAATTTCTCTCACAATTCAATTGGGTTCGCCTCACGCAACCTCCTGTCCAGTTTCCTTTGCTCCACCCATCTGGTGTCTTTGGCACAAAACCGTTCAAGCAGCTACAAGTTAAAGGTACAGATCTTTTGCAGACACTAAAAGGTCCGCGTGCTCCATAAATCTCACATCCACTGTTGGGTGCTTGCCAGGATGAATACCAACCGATGCCCTTTTCAAAAGTAACAGATGTTGATGAAATGAGCAAATATAAAAAAATGCAGTCACCGGTTAATTCTAAAAGTAACAGATGTTGTTCCATGCTCAGTGTCATCTAGGAGCATAAAAGTGCTTAGATATGTTTCATCCATCTCTGGGATCCCAATAAACTTGGCTTTATCCCACTGCCCATTTCCAATACCGCGCCGATCCATTCCGAATGACGGCTTGAGGGGGTGACTCTTGTGTGAGACAAATAGTAAAAATCCCAGGTGATGGATCATTCTCACTTTTCCAGGAAATCAACTCAAGTCTCTCTCCAGTATTAATATTAGACGCTATCTATGTTCCAGGTAAGATAGTGTGCGATGAATGACTTCCGCTCTCCCATAAAGTTTCTCCTGAAGCACTGTCCATCAAAACGAAGTTCCCATTGTTTAAAAGCACTGCTACCGAAACATTTGACAGGACAGGACCGGTTCCAGTTGACCAGATAATGTCCTGTTTCCCATCCACAAGTCTCAGTTCTCCATCTTTGCCAATTTGTAGACTTGCAGGGGAATTCACAACTGGCTTTTCTCTGTTTGCTACCCAAACAACGGAGAAATCTCCCTGTACCATATTCCAACATACTGATTATGGGAATTATTTGGAGTAAAGAAACCCAACTTGAAAACTTGGTCAGATGAGGTGAGTGTTTGTCCTTGCAAGACTGGTTTGGACAAGGTTATGTTAGAACTTGCAGTGCAAGTGCAATGTTCTAACAAAAACAAGTGGAAAGACAAAATCAGAAAATTCACACTTCTGCTCTTTCTACTCATTTGAACAATAACTATTGCCAAGACAATAATAAAAGAAAAATCATCAGGAATGCAAGTAACATCAACAAGAATGTTCTCTCCTAACACTCATAGACTGAGCATAAAAAGCCTCGATATTTGGAAAAAAAGTTTTTAAGTCAATCTGGGATAACCACTTGCTGCAATACACAAGTCCTTAATTATGTTGAATTTTTCCCCTTGAAATATAGAACAAATCGCAGATCGCATAAATTATTGGAAGTCATTCTCCATTTATCTTATTTTATTTTAATTCATGAGATGGTTCTATTTTCAAAGTCATTTATGAATAAAAAAATTATAGTCCAAGTCGTCGGATAATCTGTCTGTCGTTAGACTTCACTGAGTTAAAAATGTTAAAAAGAAGGATAAATAAGAGATAACTGGAAATATGAGCTCAACTTGGGCTTTGCTGCGTGGATGCAAAGTCTAAACAATGGACCTGTTTGCTTAAATGAAGAGTTTTCAGCACTATAAATACACATTTGCCTATATATTTACCGTTTACATTCCTTCCCTTCTCCTTGTATATCTACCTCTGGAACAGGACCTTTAGAAGTGAATTTGGCAGCACTAGACCCATGGATAAGCAATTGATTAAAAAATGAAAAACAAAACCTTCTAAGCCTCAGCTAATCAGGTTACTCCTCTGCTATATTTCAGGCACCAAAATCATGTAGTGCTGGTTGCAGCCACTTATCGCGGTTCAACTACTGATTCAGTGACATTATTCACAGACCAGGTAGAGTTGCTCTGTGATTGAACCGTGCTGCTGCTTGACACGTTTTGAAACGTAAATGTAGGTTGTTTTGGTTCAGGAAGCTTTGTTTTCTCACCACTTAACATAGTAACTATGGTTGCCATGCTTGGTCTATCTGCAGCATGATCCTGTACACATAGAAGTCCAACATTTACACATCTGCTTACTTCTGATGAGGAAAATGAATCTGCCACTGCGTCATCTAGCATATTTAGGCCCCCACTTTCACACCACGACTGCCATGCCTGCAACAATTTCTTTTTTTTTTTTAATAATGCAATTCCAAAAATCTAAAGATAAAAGGAGGAAGAAAAAATAGGTCGAGGTCAGCCTTACACAAGCTAGAAGACTCATGTGTCGTGAATCAAGCTGGAAGCTGCTAACCTTCCTGCCACTAACAATTTCCAAAATCAAGACTCCAAAGCCAAATACATCAGATTTCTCTGAATATATACCGCCCAAAAGGTATTCTGGTGCCATATATCCTCTGTATTTGACAGGAAAAGAAAAAACAACACTTAGAACTGGTTGTCTATTTTCAGGGTGGCTATTGGCTTGAAGGTCAAAGCTTTCTTTAAATGAAAGGAAAATGGTATTCCTTTTTCGTCTCAACACAGATATGTTTGATGAATATGGTCATTTTTTTGGAAAGGAAATGTTTTGAGAAAATACATAGTTAAATATATGTATCTCAGAAAGGTAGATTGCTTACAGTGTTCCCACAACCCTATGAGTGCTCCCAAGATCTTGTGTGCCTTCAAACATTCGTGCCAATCCAAAATCTGATATTTTTGGATTCATCTTCTCATCCAAAAGAATATTGCTGACCTTCAAATCTCTGTGTATAACCCTTAAACAAGAATCACGATGGAGATAAAGAAGTCCTCGAGCAACTCCAGTTATAATGTTGAACCGTTTAGTCCAATCAAGCTCTGCCTTTCTTGATAGATCTGACCAATGTACCCCAAATACAGCCAATGGCGATTGTCAGTTTGATATCCATGCAATAGAAAAAATAAGTACAAAATATCAGCAGATATAACTCCTTTTCAGTTAAAAATGAAAAGTGCTAAAACCAACCAAAAAGATAAGTATCCAAGCTTTTGTTGGACATGAACTCATAAATTAATATCTTCTCTTCTCTTTCAATGCAGCAACCTATGAGTCGGACAAGATTTCTGTGTTGGAGTTTGGAGATCAACATTACTTCATTTTTAAACTCTTCTATTCCTTGACTAGAGCTACTAGAAAGTCTTTTAATTGCAACATCCTTGCCATCTTGTAGCTTTCCCTATACAAAGCATACAGGTTACTACGCTATCAATGCATGTCTTATCTTCTTCAGTTATGTAAAACATATTTGCTTTCAAAAAACATCAGAAATCACCTTATAAACTGGGCCATATCCTCCTTGTCCAAGTTTGTTTCCTATGTCGAAGTTGTTGGTTGCGATTAAAATACTATTGAAATCGAACAATGGCAGCTCCACTGGATCTTTATCTACTGCAGGGCTTCTCCACATAAATGGTTGTGAAGCGTCTCTTGGAGTTTCAACTGCAGCTGCCAAATCAAAACATTTCGGGTTCTTTAGCATCCAAGAATTAAGCACATAATTCCTATACAAGCTTTAATTAGGGATACTCCATACACAGCACTGCAGGCTATCAAATATTTCGAGAACAACAGAAGGTGAAGCTTTCTTGCTTAAAGAACTCTCTTGCCTGCCAATTGCCAAAAGAAACTTCTTTCCCTTATAATTTCTAATTATTTCTTCTTGTATTACAATTTTCTAAACTGTCTAATACCAAGATGGTTGAAGCAGGTAAATTAATGATTACAAAATTCCAATATCTTGAAATGCACTCATTATAAAAACTTAAACTGATGATTCACACATTGATTCAGTAATTATTTCGCACAAAGTGCAATGGGAGATCAATCTTATGGCCATCAGCTTCTAAAGGAGTAATCAAGCTCAATTAGAACCTAATCTAATTTAACACCTCGGTTGCATTTTAGAGAGTTGACCAGATGGTGGATATCCAAAGTTGCTCCTGTAATCAGAAGTTTCTTTTTCCGAGAGATGCTTATCGCAATCAATAAGTTAGGTATACTTCCCTGATAAGATGATGAACACACAAAGACTAAAGATCCATCTTGGGGAAAGACAGTAGCAAGTCCAACTAACATCAGCAAAAGAGCAATCTTCTTTATTTGTTTCAAGAAGGGCCTGAAATAGCATTCATTCAGTTTCTTACCATTTTTCTTAGTCCTTTGGTTGGCTCTCCACCTAATGAAACCATATATCATGGCACTGATGACGGCAACGCTTGAAATAATAACTAGGCTGATGATGAGCTTTTCTTTGACCTTCTTATCACCTAAAAGATAACAACATTAGTCACATGTTCTCAATTGGCAGTGAGATAATAAGACTGTAAATTGCTGTATAAGAAAAGAAAAACTGCTCAAGTCTGTGTGACATTACCACCACCCAAATCTGCATTTGCAAGGCGAAGAAAAAGATCTTGTCCACCGAAAGGTAACTCGTGCATATCCATAAGTTTTCCTGCCCACACCAAACACCCAATCCCATTTACATATGCATAACCTGAGCAGGAACAATTATTCAAGCACTTCTGACGGCATTCATTTGCATCCCAAACCTTCAAGAACTCGGCAGAATCAGGAACTTTTAACTCACTAATCTTCAAGAAACCATCTGGTTCTCCTCCCTGAGTAGCATTAGTGGCACTTGTGTTTCTTCTACAACTTAGTTCTGTTCGTCTTACACACCCTCCTGTCCAGTTCCCTTGCCCCCATTCTTCATCTGATTTTGGCACAAACCCTTTCAAGCATCTACAAGTTAGATTTGGCTCATATCTTTGGCAAACCCCGAAAGGTCCACATGCACCATAAACCTCACATGGAGTAATAGGTGCCTCCCATCTAGCATACCAGCCCCTGACTGGAACCCAACACAAAAACCTTAAAGCTCCAGTAGATGAAACAATAAACATTGAGTAACTACAGTTCCTGAGTACACTAACGTCAAGATAAGCAGTTCCTGGCTGAATACCATCAATAAGAGTCAGTCCACTTTGATAATCAGCATCCATCTCCGGTATCCCAATAAACTTTGTTTTATCCCATGGTCCACTTCTCCAGTGAGGTTTTGACCCTTTCCAAACAAAGGCTTGAGATGGTGTCTCCAGGGATAAACCAGCAGTGAAATCCCCAGGAGAAGGATCACTATGACTTTTCCAGGAATTAACGGTGAGTCTCTCTCCACTTGTCCCATTAAAGGCCAACCATGTGCCTGGCAAGAGAGTATCTGTTGGATGCTTAGAGTTATCCCATAGAGTTGAACCACTCATTCCATCCCTCAAAATGAACTTCCCATCATCAGAAAGCACAGCAATTGAACCATTCGATGAGCCGGATATATTGGTAGACCAGACAGTGTTCTCCTGCCCATCTAGAAGCCTCAAATTCCCATCCCTGCCAATTGTTAAACTTCCTGAGGAGTTTGTAAGAGGCTTCTCTCTATTGGCCACCCAAATAGCAGTCAGGGGGGAAACTTCCTTAAACCATATTCCCACATATTGATAGTGGGAATTGTTAGGAGTAAAGAATCCCAACTCAAAAATTTGGCTGCGAGAGTTAAGAGTTTGCTCGGGAGTGACTGGTCTTGATGAAGTTATATTATAAATTATAGAACAATAAGCTAATGAGAAGAACAAATTGAACAAGAAGAACCGCAAGAATGCGACTTTCATACAGAACTCTCTTCTACCCATCTGATTCCTAAAATGCTGGTATCAACTAATGAGAATATAAACAAGAAGACCGAGTTGAAACCAAGATACGAGTAAGATGGGAGTCAACTATCACGGAATCGGAGTCTTCTCAGCCAATTAAAAGACTCTTGGAATAATTGAAGAAGTCAAGTGAAGTAAGCCAATCTCTCTCCTGAATAATGTAGGATGATTGATAATTCTTACCAGTAGACAAAACCAGTAAAGTTAAGAGTCTTGGAGAATAGATGTGTGATGCGGCCAAGATGGTATACTAGGAATTTTAGTAAGCTTCCAAACTGGGATTACAGAAAGAAGCCATCCCACCAAAGTGTGGAATATTTCGTTTGATGCTGATGATGCAATTCTTGATCTCTGTTTTACTGAAATATTTTCCTCTCTTTCGAAGTTTATATACTTTTTATTATTAAACTCTATGTCATGAGTTGATGGAGGGACGATGTTTATTTGAAAGCAAACTTCCACCCTGGTCAACAATGAAATTATTTGCTTATTTCACCATGGACAAGAAGGAAAATATTTCATTAAGCAGACAATTGTCGATGAACAGAGAAGTCAAAGAAGTTAGTTTTCGTTTTCTACTTTTATGGTTGCAAGTGGGTTTCTTTAATCCCAAAAATTTGAAAAAAGATCTATGGCCACTGCATATCAAAATCTGGATTTCTGTACTCCATTAAATTATATACAGTCATCCACTTGACTTTATTACACCATTCGGTGATTTCTCTTATATTATTTTTCCCAATATTTGATGGGTACATGTTAATAAATGAGAGAATTTTAAGTTGTTTGTGTCACAGAAAATGAGAAAATTTTAAGTGAATCGTTGTGAATTTCATACATTTTTATATATTAATTATTCATATTAGAAAAAATGAGAGATATTTTAGCCAGTCATCATATATCTCTTTTCTTTTTTCTAATTTTTACTTTATAAAAAATTAAATTTTTATCTCAAAAAAAAATTAACCCAGAAAAAATAGACAAAAGTTCGAAACTTCTGCAACAAAAGTTCCTACCAATCCATCCCATAAGAGTCGAAACTTTCACAACAAAAATCTAGCTACGTCATGATCAGTGATTTCTCTTGTATGAATTTAGGGATTCCAGGATTGTAAAAAAGTTTCGAGTAAATATTGTAGAAGATAATTGTTACATAGAATTTTCAAAATAATCTTGGATGAAAATCCAACAGGCAACAGCAAAGAGCTAGGTGGCTCATTTTAAGATCACAACCTTCAGCTTGTGTTCACCGACCTAAAAAGGTAAGAACTTATTGTTTTTGTTTGTTTCCTCGAGCCCGTGTTTTGATTGAATGAAAGAATGGTGTGCTGTTTCGGCTGGTCAACATTTGGGTGCCAGGGGTTTTCTTTGAAACATCGTCCATATCTCCGAAATGTGGGACCTAAAATTTGACAGATTGTAACGAACAAAACATCATTTTAAAAGCAGCGATGAGAAAACTGATGGCCGTAAAATGGGAACTGAAAAGGGCTGAAAGGGTTAAACCTTTTACATCTAATGGAGTAGACGAGTAGGTGTAGATGATAGACATGAAATATACTGCTGTGATGGAGATGGAAAATATATTTAATTTGATTTTCAGAAAACCAAAAACTGAGGTGTAAAGAAGAAGAAGAAAGTGTGAAGTTGCCCGTTTGTTTGGGTAACTGTGTGTGGTCTCAGTAACATGAATATATATATGTATCAACTAATTTAGTTAAAGGATCCTTCCAATACTTTGACATATTTTCTCTCTTAAAAAAGAAATTGTTACGTTAATTAAAAGAAATAGAATCCAATTTTATTTTTTGGGTCAACGGAATGATGTGCAGAAAAAACTAATAAGAATTTAAAAGCAAAGAACAAGACATTATGGATTATTCTCTTGTATCATTATTAAGGAATCAAATCCCAACTTCTAGCTTGTTTTATTTTATTCTTCGAGGAAAAAAAAATTGCAGTTTTATTCCAAAAACACGGGAAGAACATCAGCACACAACAAAAGTTTGTTAAACCTCCAAATTCACCTAACATATTCCTTGACATAGGAACATGATTCAAATTCTGTAGAATTTAATGGCTTATTTTAAATAGGGAACAACTTTTAGAATTTTGCATTTAATTTTACATGCGCCAGCACATCAGAATGCCTCTCAGATTGATCAAGCCTCCTACAGTTTGAAAGGCTCAGGGCAGTCCACACTATTAATTTGCTTCACAAAGCAAAATTTTGTAGGAACAAGAGATTTTCAGCACATTCACAGAATGAAGAGAAAATCAGCCTGTTATTAGTATCAGACTTGCCAACAACTTTTGAGCTTACAAGATCATAATACAGGCCAGATTTGGTGAGGTAAAGACTGTTATTACCTCCCTTTAACTGGTGACAGAGTCAATTCATGGACAATATATATACAGCTTTGTTGGTTTTGAGCAAAGAAAAAGATTAGTAGATATGAAAGGAAAATCTTATGTACTTTTATTGATTTCAAACATATTATTTATACATCAAAATATAACTAAATTTGCAGAAAAATTTACTACAAGAAAGCATAAACTACTTCCTAAAAATCTGCATAAAGAATAGTTCTTATTCTAACTAAAGCTTGACCACTTCAAGCATTTACAGCTGGAGTCACTTACTCCAACAATCTCCTCCTTGACTCAAAGACTGCACACACCAAGTTTCTGTCTAATATATTCAAACCTTATTTTAGGCAGTGATTTTGTGAGGAAATCAGCAAGCTGATTTTCTGTCTTATAATAAACCAGTTGTATTTCACCTTGCTTTTGCACCTCTCTTAGAAAATAAGACTTTATCTTGAAATGTTTTGTTTTCCCATGAAACACAAGATTATTAGCAATTGAACTTGCAGCTTGGTTATCAACAAGAACCTGTGTACTCTCTTTCTGCTCTATGTGTAAATCAACTATAAGTTTTCTAAGCCAAAGTGCTTGATTTGCAGTTGATACAGCTGCTATATATTCTGTTTCTACTGTAGATTGTGCTATGACTTCTTGCTTCTTTGAACACCATGAAAAGACTCCATAACCAAAACTAAAGCAATAACCTGAAGTACTTCTCATGTCATCAACACTTCCAGCCCAATCACTATCGGAGTAGCCACAAAGATTGAAATTTTTAACCTGCAGGAACTTCACTCCATAGCTAAATGTGCCCTTAACATATTTGAGATTTCTTTTGGCTGCTTGAAAATGAATCTCACTAGCACAATGCAAGTATCTTGACAACAAACTTACTGCATGTGCAATGTCTGGCCTAGTTGCAGTCAAATACATCAAGCATCCTATCAAGCTTCTGTACAACTTTTCATCAAATTTTTCAGCTCCATCTTCTTTGCTGAATTTTTCCTTTTGATTCATTGGAGTTGCAGTTGGCTTGCACTCCTCCATCTTGAATTTTCTAAGAATCTTCTTTGCATATTTTTTTTGATTTATAAAGATTTCACTATCATTTTACTACACCTGCATTCCAAAGAAAAATGACATTTTTCTAAGATCAGATATTTCAAACACATCTCTCATTCTTTCTTTGAACTCTTCAATCAACTCCTTTGAACCTCCTGTCACAAGTAAATCATCAATTTACAAAGAGACAACCAGTATTTCATCATCAACCTTCTTAACATACATAGTATATTCACTTAGACTCTTTTCAAAGCCTAGGCTCATCAAGTGTGCATCAATTCTACTGTAGTAAGACCTTGGGGCTTGTTTTAACCCGTACAAGGCTTTCTTCAGCCGATAAACTCTTTCTTCTTCTCCTTGAACTATGAATCCTTCAGGTTGCTCTACAAAAATTTCTTCTTCCAAATATCCATTTAGAAAAGCTGATTTGACATTCATTTGGTGTATAACCCAGCCCTTTTGTGCAGCAAGAGCTAGTAACATCCTTATAATATCCAATCTAGCAACAGGAGCAAAAGTTTCTGAAAAATCTACCCCAAACATCTGAGCATATCCCTTCACCACAAGCCTCGCCTTATATTTGTTTACTGAACCATCAGAATTCAGCTTGGTTCTGTAAACCCATTTCACTCTTATGGCTTTCTTATTTTCAGGTTTATCCACCAACTCCCATGTCTGATTTTTCTTAATCATATTGAGCTCCTCCTTCATCGCTACTATCCATTTTAGATCAATTGCAGCTTCATTGTAGTTTACTGGTTCCATAACGGCAACATTGCATATCTCATAAATTTCAGAGAGTGGTCTAGTTCCTCTGATTAGTTGGTCATCCATATCATCTTCATTCTCCTCTTGAATCTCAGGTTGATTTTCACTTTCCCTACTAACAATGACTTTGTTACTTTGCAGCAAGAAAATTCTGTAGGCTTTGATGTTGAACTGTAGCCTACAAAGATGTCTGGTTCTGCTTTTTTATTAAGTTTATCTCTCTTAACTTGTGGAATACATGAGAAACACAAGCAACCAAAAATTTTAAGTTCAACAATTTTGGCTTAAAACCATACCAAGCTTCAAAAGAAGTCTTTGAAAGAGCTTTTCATGGCAATCTGTTCAACAAAAATACTGTTGTATTTGCTGCTTCTGCCCAGAATTTTTTTGGAAGATCTTTGTCATGAAGCAGACATCTAGTCATTTTTATAATGGTCCTATTTTTACGCTCAACAGCCCCATTTTGTTGTGGGGTGTAGGGTGCTATAAATTGATGTTCAATGCCTGCATCTTCACAAAACTTGCTAAATTTTTGTGATGTATATTTAGTTCCATTATTTGACCTTAACATCTATAAATTTCTGCCACTTTGAGTCTCTACCCAAGTTTTGAACTTGTAGAAAATGTCAGCAACCTCGGCTTTGTTCTTCATGAAATAAATCCAGCACACTCTTGTATAATCATCAATGAAAGCAATATAGTACTTACTGCCATTCAAAGATAGTATTTTCAGAGGTCCTCCAATATCTGTACGTACCAATTAGGGCTGAGCATAGATCTCGATGATTCCCGCCCGAACCGAATAACCGTACCGAAAAATACCAGAACCGAAATAACCGAAAGTTTTTATAACCGAATTGAACCAATCCGAATTTTTTATTATTATGGTATGGTACTGGTTCTTTAGTAAAAACCGTACCATAACCGTACCAAAACCAATCCGTTTTGTACTGATCCCGACCAAACCGTAGAACCGAGTTTTTTACATATATTTATTAATAATTATTTATATTATATAAATAATACATATTAAAAATAATTATAATATTATAAAATACTTTATACTCTATAAAAAATTATTTTATATTTATCATTTATATAATTCAAGCAATTTTTATCGAAATAAAAAAAATAATACATATTAAAAATAACTATAATATTATAATATACTTTATACTCTATAAAAAATATAAGTTATATATATTAATATGTCACATAGTGTATTGATACTAGTAATCTAGTATACATACTATAATACTAGATTTAAAGTACTTGAAAGTTAGGTGCAAATTATAGTACTTAAAAGCTAAGTATACCATTTATTATGGTGCAGATGAGGCAAAAAACTTGAAAAAATGGTGAAAACAGCTTTAGAGTTGATGGTGGATGAATACAAGATAATTGAAAATCAATTATATATGGGTGAGGTTGTAAGGAGCTCAGAGAAATCTGTATATGATAGTGGGCCAAGTGATACGGAAACAAAAGAAGAGATTGATGAGTTCTTTTTAGAGGAAGAAGCGGAGCAGAATTTGTCTAAGATATCTGAGTTAGATAGGTACTTCGAAGAATTTGCAGAAAAATTCACCATTGATCTCGATATCTTAGCATGGTGGAAGGTGAATTCAGTAAGGTATCATATCTTGTCCAACATTGCACGCGATGTATTGGCTATCCAAGCTTCAATAGTAGCCTCTGAATATGCATTTAGTACTCGAGGATGAACTCTAGATCAATATAGAAGTTTTTTACTTCCTATAATAACGGAGGTCCTCATTTGTTGTCAAGATTGGCTTAGAAGTTCAAATAAACTTATCCAACTAGAAGAATCAACAGAGGATATTGAAAGCATAGAGTCAGATAACATTTCTTTACTTTTTACATATGTTTGTTTATTGTTGATGCTGTTAAGTTTTATTGACATAATTTCTTACTTTTATTGTAAAAATTATTCAAGATCCTGAGATTGGTGAGTCCCTTATGCCAAGATTAAATGTGGAGTGCTAATTTTGAGGAGAGGTAATAACATTCATTTGTTAATTCTTGACATGTATTTTAAAGCTATATAAAGTTTGTAAATTTATTTATTTTAATGATTGCCATCTGCAAAATATTTTTATGCTAGCAGTAACATATATTTTAATGGTTTGTATTTGAATACTGAATGAATTATTATATTTGCAAGTGACTGAATTACAAAACAGGTTGTTCAAGAATGTGATTGCAATTCTAATTCAGATTTTCATGCTACCTTTTTTAGGTTGGTAATCATATTTTCTCTAAATGTATTTGATTAAAGATGAGATCAAAGTTGTGTTTTTTAAATTTTTTAGAACCGAAAATAGCACCGAACCGAACTGTATTTAACCGTAAAATTGGTACAATACGGTATTGGATCCTTTTATGTTTGGTACGGTACTGGTACCTTCAATTTTAAAATAACCGAGGTTTGGTATGATACTAGTGATTTATAGATAACTGAATTGGACCGATCCGTGCTCATCCCTAGTACCAATTGCAGCTTATTTGCTGCTCTCCAAGATTTGCTTATTGGAAAAGGCAACCTTGTTTGTTTTCCATATTGACAAGCAGCACATTTAGGTAATTCTTCTTCTAATTCTGGTAGTCCTTTCACAAGATCATTTTTCTTTAAATAGAGCAAAGAAGCATGATGAAAATGCCCATCTTTTTATGCCAAAGCATTGTGTTGTCTTCAACCTTGTGTACATTAATTTGCTCTTCTTCAATCAAATTCAAGGTAAAGATTTTGCCTTTCATTTGAACTCTGATCAATTCTTTGCCATCTGAATCTTTTATCATGCAACTTTTGTCTTCAAAGAGAACTTTGTAGCCTTTCTCCAATAATTAACCAACACTGAACATATTTTGATCAATTTTAGGGACATAAAGAATATCATGAATCAGTTTTAAACCTGCACTCCCTTTAATTGCAATAGTTCCTTTACCTTCTACAACTATCTTTGCTCCATTTCCAATTTTGACTTTGGTGTTGTAGGCTGTATCAAGATCTCTGAATAATTCTTGATCAAAGGTCATGTGGTTTTTGCAACCACTATCAGTCAACCAACTCTCGGTTGAGCTTGCAATAGTAAAGCAAGATACTACAAACAGCTCCTTTTCATCAACTTCTTCAACTGTGGCCTTTGCTTTTCCTTGTTGTGAAGACTTACAGATCTTCTCCACATGTCCTAATTGTCTACACTTATTGCATTTCACATCTGGCCTCCACCAACACTTCGTTTGTGGATGATTACTTTTCTTACAATAAGGACATGTTGAAAAATTTTGAAAAGTTTTGTTATCATTGTTATTGCTGAAACTCTATAGCTTGTTCTTCTTGTTCTTTTTGTTCTTGCTACCATAATTATTACTTTGAGATTTGACTAGTAAAGCTCCTTCAATGGGAACTTTCTGTCTCATAAGTCTTCTTTGTTCTTAAGCTTGAAGTGCACTTAACAATTCTGCCAAGGTGACGCTTGATAAATCTCTTGAGTTTTCGAGGGAAATAATTTTGGCCTCATATTTTTCAGAATTGTTATAAGAATTTTTTGGACAATTCTCTAGAATCGGAGAGATCCGTATCAATAAGCCTTATTTTATTTGCAATGATGAGGAGCTTGTCTGCATAGTCTTTGATCGTTTCTGAATCTTTCATTCTCCGCATCTCAAATTCTCGAACTAGATTCAGTATTTGCATTCCTTTAATCCTCTCACTTCCTTCATACTCTTGTTTCAAGAAGTTCTAGATTTCATATGCGGTTTTCATTGTCATTATTCTGTTGAAAATAACATAAGATACAGCTTGAACAAAACTGATCTTGCTTTAGATTTTAGAAGCCTCCTTTCTTTATGGTTCTTCATTTGTGCAACAGTAGGATTGTTTGGCAAAGTGGAAACTTCATAGTCATCTTTAACAGCTTCCCATAAATCATTGGCGTCAAGATATATTTCCATTTTGACAGCCCACATTTGATAATTAATTCCATCAAATACAGGTGGTGAAATGGCAGTGAAAGAAGTTTCTGACTCCATTGAATCTGATTGTAGGATATTTGGTGTTTGTATGTGTTTATGGATTTTTGTGTTTATGTGTTTATTTGGTGTTTGTTTTTATGGATTTTTATTTTTGTATTTATGGATTTTTGTGTTGTCATATATCCCTTAATAATATATTCTCTGATACCACTTTGTTGGTTTTGAGAAAAAAAAAAATAGTAAATATGAAAGGAAAATCTGATATACTTTTATTGATCTCAAACAGACTATTTATACATCAAAATATAACTAAATTTGCAGAAAAATCTGCTACAAGAAAGCATAAACTACTTCCTAAAAATCTGCATAAAGAATAGTTCTTATTCTCACTAAAGCTTGACCACTTCAAGCATTTGCAGCTGGAGTCACTTACTCCAACAATCTTCTTTCCTTCTGAAAACCATTTTTGGAGGAGATCTGGAACATAAAAGCAGGTTCCTTTGGTTGTAGAAACATTTCGTTGCTGCTTAACATGGAAACTACAGTTGCCATGCTTGGCCTATCTACAGCTTGGTCTTGGACACACAGATGTGCAATTTTAACACATTTCATTACCTCACACGGCGGGAATGAGCCCAGCTAATGCTTCGTATATCAAGTCCAAAGCCTTGCTCTTAGACCACAATTTCCACGCCTGGAATAGTTTATAAATGTGGAATCAAAAAGTCTATATTACACAATAATACAGACAAGAATAGTTGACATACATAAGAAATGAGGCTCAAGTGTTGATCATCCTCATCATCCTGGAAACTATTCTTGTTTCCACTAACAATTTCCAACAGCAAAACTCCAAAGCTGAACACATCAGATTTTTCAGAAAATATTCCGCCAAGTGCAAACTCGGGAGACATGTATCCTCTGAACTTGATAGGAACATGCTGATGATCAGCTACTGAATCTCATAGAGGACAAGCATAGGCATTTTATATTCATAAACATGCACAACCACTGGAAATTATTGCATTCATGATACCTCAATATAAGACCGAATTGATTTATCTTTTCTGAACAACCTTAATCACTTCTTAGCATATCCAACTTGCTTACCTAAAAGAACATTATCATAATAATTGCTTCATCTACTGCAAAATTTATATGCCATACTAGTAAGGTCATGAATTCCAGCAGACCTCCGCAGAAACCTTTAAAAATGAAGTGCAAGCATCTTTGGCATTTGAGAAGTTAAAGGGAAACAGTTGGTTAACATATGGCACATGCTTTTTTATTTTCTCTAATTATTATACTTGGTAATACCAACTTATATCATGGATAAATTTAGCAAAGAAAAAGGATGCATCTGGCATACATTCTGCAAAGAGGAAAAGAAGCTTACAATGTTCCCAGAACCCTATGAGTATTGGCTAGGTCCTGTGTCCCTCAAAACATCCGTGCCAGGCCAAAATCTGATATTTTTGGGTTCATATTCTCATCCAAGAGAATGTTGCTGACTTTCAAATCTCGATGTATTATCCTTAAACAAGAATCGCGATGGAGATAAAGTAGTCCTTGAGCTACACCCTGAATAATGTTGAAGTGTCTAGCCCAGTCAAGCTTTCTCCTTTTAGTTGGATCTGAACAATGCAAGAATGGAAACAAAATCAAGTGGGTCAGTCATAACAAGTTAAAACCAAAATATTTGGATGCTTAGCAGAAAGCAATGTTTCTTGTGAAGCTATATGCAGTTAATGAGTGCAGATATATCCTACTCGATCATTACAACAGTATTAATAAAATGAAGAGATCATTCACTACATTTCTCAGCAACTAGATTGTTCAACATTTTTTCAGTAGTTCAAGTCCCGAAACATTAATCCAATCAAAATACCTTTTCCAATTGACAACTGAGAACCATTATCTTTATTTATAATTAGACAATAAAGGAAATATGACATAGTAAATACAAACTGAATCAACTGCCTGGAATAAGGCCTCTCAAATGTAATATATGAAGGAAAAAATCAGGACATGATGAACAGTTATATATCTATTGATAAACATTTGCCTAGTTGAAAACCAACCAAATAGAAAAGTGTCCGAACTCTTGTTGGACATGTACTCGTAAATTAATATCTTCTCTTCTCTTGCAGTGCAGCAGCCAATCAGTGTAACCAGATTTCTGTGTTGGAGTTTGGAGATCAATATTATTTCATTCTTAAAACTCCTCTATTCCTTGCCCTGAGCTGCTTGAAAGTCTTTTGATTGCTACATCCTTCCCATCTTTTAGTGTTCCCTGTACAACTTCCATATATTAACAATTGAAGCATGCCTATGCACTTTTTTCTCCAGTAAATATGTCTACTCACCTTATAAATTGAACCAAAACCTCCTTGCCCAAGTTTGTTTGCTATGTTGAAGTTATCAGTTGCAACCAGTATACTTTCAAAAGCAAGTATAGGTAGCTCTAATGATTCTTGCTCCTTTAAACTGCTCCTCTTTATATGTTGGAGGGAAATTTTCTTTGAAGTGTCAATTGTATTCGCCATGCAAATTGGGTTTTCTCCTATTTTCCTCAAATTTGAGTCACGAAATCAAATTCGATATCACTGAGGTTAAACTATCTAAATGAAATATGGAGTTAATCTAACATGAAGATCTCTGTTCTCCAGCAGAAACTAATGAGCAGAGGCAAACAGCAACAAACTTATAACAACCAGAGGGATAAATTTACCCTTGAGTGGTTGATTAATTGATTATGTGATTCCCTATTAATAAGTAACAGAGCTGGCAGAAGATGTAAAAGATCTCAAAGATCAAAGAAAAAGAGAGGGGTAAGTTCTAACCACCTCTCAGTCCTCACCTTTTCTCTTAACCCTTTGGTTAGTTCTCCTTTTGCACAAACCAAAAGCCATGAGACCCAGGATTGTGGCAATTAAAATGGCTGACAAGCTGATGATGAACGCTTTTAGCAGTTTCTCTTCAGCTGGAAATTTGAATGAGCAATAATATTACCACAATAATAATAATAGTAATGATAATAATCTGATAATTGGATAGATGATGACGATGATGATAATAATAATAATAATTGTGGTAGTATTAATTTTGTTCATAAAAAGGGAAAAAAAAAAAAGCTAATCTGACAATCTTGTGATTGTAAGATTATAGCAACCTAATCTTCTCCGGCTGTCTCCAGCCCAAACCACACTATCAATTCCACTTGCAAATGCATAAGCATTGCAAGAACAGTTATTTATGCACCACTGACGACAGACATTTGCATCCTCAGTCTTCAAATTGTCAGAGAAGTCAGGTAGTTTGATCCCACTCACCTTCCAAAATCCATTTGCTTTACCTTTTGGGGCCCTAAGGATACTTGTAATACTTCGACAAAGCAATTTTACTCGCCTCTTGCACCCTCTTGTCCAGTTTCCTTTGCTCCATTCCTCATTTTGACTGTGGCATAAACCCTTTCAAGCAACTACAGATGAGAGGTTCAGATTTTTGGCAAATCCCATTAGGTCCACATGCTCCATAGATGTCACATTGACCATTGGGTACTGTCCAATTAGTATACCACCCCCTGTCATTTTCCCAATTCATTAACTTCAGATTAGATGAAATGACTATACTTGAAAGATTTGAGCTTCTGGATATATTCGGGGATAAAATCAGTGCAACCAGGTCAGTATATCCGTCCTAAACTGCAAGTAAATGCAATGAGCCCAGACCTGGAGCTCCAACATACTTCGATTTATTCCATTGTCCACTTCTCCAATAAGGTTTTTACCCATTCCAAATGAAAATTTGTGGTGGTATCTGTGGTGCAAGTCCAACACGAAAACTCCCAAATTATGGATCATTGTCAATTTGCTAAGAAATCTGGCTATTTCCAGCCCCACTTGTTGCCTCAACCCACATACCTGTGCCAGGCAACAAAGTATCACAAGGATTTTGAATACTCTGCCAAATATATGTTCCTGTTACACTGTTCTTCAAACAGCGTTTCCATCATCTGAGAGCACAGCAAACGAACCATTTGATGGACTAGAAATATTGGTGGACCAATAAGAATTGTTTTGCCCATTCATGATATTCAGATTGCCATCGAAGTCAATTTTTATACTGGCCGAGGAGTCTGCGACTGGCTTCTCTCTGTTGGCCACCCAAAGGACAGTATGAGGAGTAATATTCTTATACCATATCCCCACATAGCGATTGCTGGGATTATTAGGACTGAAAAAGCCTAATTCAAAAATCTGACCAGGGGAGGTAAGAGTTTGTGCTGGTAACAATGGTTGTGATGGCGTAATGTAATGAACTTCAATGCTGTATAGTGGTTTGTGCAATAGAAATAAAACAAAAAGAACGCTACATGTGTTTTCCCAAGTATTCCTCGTAGGAAAATATGATCATTAACTTAAAGTAAGTTTGCAAGGATGAAAAAATTGCTACATGAAAAAGTGACAACCGTCAAGAACCCAATAACTTGCCACAAAATGGAACATTCTCTATCTGTTCTTTCCTCGTCATCACCGCCGCCATAACCATGAAAGACATTCTCATTCTTTAAACTATTTCTACCAATGCATGAATTACAACGATACCAATGATTTTTAACCAATACCACACAAAATCATATAAAACAGAAACACTTTGGGATTGGCTAAATTCGTTCTTTTTTCATCTTCTTGGATTAAGTACAACCCTCTTGATTTTGAAGGCTATAACTCAATTCTCCAATAACGACAGCAGCTTGGACTGCCTCACTATTGTGGTTACAACCCAAGATTGAAACTTTGTTCTTATCTCGAATTTTGTCACTTGTTTCACTCTTTTTTCTTCTGCTCATATAATTAATAAACAGAAAATTCCTTAACTTGGATGGCAAAATACTCTCACAGAGACTTTAATCCACACACACCTAAACATGATTTTACTTAAACCTACTGCAACTTAAGACTAAAAGCTAAACCAATTCTCACTCAAGCAAACACAAACCCATTAGATAAAGATCATACATAAGAGAATTACAATACAAAAGGATTGAGTAATTAAGAATAAACTCACCATAATTTAGCCAGCCCAGAATGCAAAAACACTAAATGCATGATGGTGACAACTATGATCAGAAAAAGAAGAGACTAGTGGGCCCTTAAATGCCATTAATGGACCACTGGGCTTCTTTTATTTACAGAAAGAAAAATACGAGGACAAATGGAAGAAAGGGGAAAATTAATTGTGTAAAGTTAGGGCCTTCAGTAGAAAGTCAATCAAAAGTAGGGGTTATTTCTGCAAAATCACATTTTCGATTAATTAAGAAATTTTCCATCGTCTTCGTGTCCAAAGGTGAACAAGGCCCTAGCTTCTGGAGTTCGCTGCTTTTCCCAGGCCGGAAAAGGGCTTATACTTCATTTCTAAATTTGTAATAAAATTTTATCTTTAGGATTCTAATAATTTATTAATTTATATCTACAAATTTATAATAAAAGTTTGCCACATCAGCTATTTCGTAAGGGTAAAGTATATCATATGGTTACAGCATTGTGAACCTAAGTCATCTTTCACGTTTTATTTTTCAATGCTTTATTTAGTTTTTTTTTAATTATATATAACTTCTTTTATTTTTTTAGTCTTTTGGATAATAAAATAGTCATGTTATAAACTAATTAATAATAAAATTCAGAATATAAAATTTATATTTAGTTTTTAGTAAATTAATAATTTTATTAAGTATTAAATTTTAAATATAATATTAAATATTCAATTTTTATATTTAAAATTTTATTAATAGTTACTCCTCTCATTCCATACGAATTAATGGTTTTTTAGTATTTTATTTAGATTCAGAAAGTATTTAGTAAGTTTAATTATAGAAAATAAATAGCTAATTGAGACTAAGTGACTCTTTTATAAATCTTAATATGTGTACTGTATTAAATGAACTTTAAGTATACATTTGATGAACTTATAGTTTATAGATAATGAATCTGTTATTTTTTAAACTATGAATACTGATTTGTTTTATGCACAGGCAGTATATTTATTACTTATAAAATGTGTGTTCATTTATTATTAAACATGAACTTTTCTAGTACTCTATTTAGATTAAAAAAGCATTTAATAAGTTTAATTATAGAGAATAAATAGCTAATTGAGACAAAACGATATTTCTATATATATTAATATGTATACTATATTCAATAAACCTCAAGTATATATTTGATGAACTTGTAGTATATAAATAATGAACATGTTGTTTTTAACCTATGAATACTGATTTATTTTATACACAGGTGGTATATTCATTACTTATAAAGTGTATATATTCATTTATTATTAGTGTCAAGTTTATTAAACATGGACTTTAGATTGATCATTTGTAAAGTGTATAGTCATACTAATTAACATTTTTTAGTATTTTATTTAGATTAAGAAAGCAATTGATAAGCTTAAGTATAGGAAACAAATAGCTAATTGAGATTAAATGACTCTTCTATAGATATTAATATGTATACTATATTAAATGAACCTCAAGTTTACATTGATCAACTTGTAGTTTATAGATAATGAACCTATTAATTTTTTTAACTTATGAATACTGATTATGCAAAGACAGTATATTCATTACTTATAAAGTGTATATTTATTTATTATTAGTGTCAAATTCGTTAAACATAAACTTCAGATTCATCACTTATAAAGTGGATATTCATATTAATTAACATTTTTTCAGTATTTTATTTAGATTAAGAAAGAATTTAATAAACTTAATTATAAAAAATAAATATCTCATTGAGACAAAATGACTCTTCTATAAATATTAATATTTGTATTATATTAAATGAACTTCAAGTGTACATTTGATGAACTTTTAGTTTATAGATAATGAACTTGTTGTTTTTAACCTATCAATACTGATTTATTTTATGTACAGACAATATATTCATTACTTATAAAGTATATATTCATTTATTATTAGTGTCAAGTTCACTAAACATAAACTTTAGATTCATTATTTATAAAGTATATACATTCATTTATTATTATTGTCAAATTAATCAAACATAAATTTTAGGTTCGTTATCTATAAATTATATATTCATTTATTTTTAGTGTAAGGTTCATTATCTATAAAATGTATATTTATTAACTTTTATTTATATTCATATTATTAATATGTGAATCTATTATTTATTGGTTATAAAGTGTATATCCATTTATTATTAGTGTCAAGTTCATTAAATATAAACTCTAGGTTCATTACTTATAAAATGTATATTTATTTATTATTAGTGTCAAGTTCATTAAACACGAATTTTAGGTTCATTACTTATAAAATATATATTCATTTATTATTAGTGTAAGATTCATTAAATATGAAATGTACATTCATTAATTTGTATTGGTGAACTTGTTCGCGACATATGAATCTATTTTTTAATTTATGATTTTCTAGGCTATAACTTATGAACCTCGGATATATATATGATGAATCTACAATTTAAGACATATGAACTTACAATGCATTTTATAAATTTAAACTATAATGATGATATTTGGATAATAAAAATATTAAAATTATTTTAATCCTTTTGCAAACATAAAATTATTTTTTTATATTTATTTTTAATTATGTTGATTAAAACTTTTATTATTTTAATATATCGTATTTTTTTATAAAAGTATTAATATATTCTTAAAAGATAAATTTAGCATTGTAATAAAAAAGAAATATAAATACAGTAAATTATAAGAATAAAAATAAAAATGTAATAATTTTTTAATAATGATATAATATAAAATTAAGAATTAAGACATTATCAAAATTTATATTATACTAATTCATTTATTTAATAATAAATTTTAAATTATAATATTAATTTATTAGTCATTTAGCGATATAAAATAGTAATTAATATCTAGCCAAACAATTCATATAAAAACACATATCTAACTATGTTTTTAATACTACACATTACTTGACGTTTGCGGGATACATAATATAACAATCCTTTTATAAAATATGTCAAAACCTATCACGACCTGATGAATTCAAAAGCCCATATAAGTGTATGCGCAACGTCATCATTTTGTGCCAAGTGTTTTAAACGGTATGAATATTGCAAGATGGCATATGCCATGTCACCATAATTTACCAGGTGGCATATTGCTAGCCTAGGTGTCCTTAAAAGCCTTCATATCAACATGAAGAGGTTATGGTTATTATTTTAGTATTAATTAAAGTGTGTTTGAAATTATTACTGGATGTTCAAAACATATATTATATTATTTTTATAAAATATAAATTTTATCTATTTTTTTTCTAGAAGTTAAAAGAATAATATATTAAAGGAATATTTTTCGTATTGATTAGTCAGATGCAAACGCCTCGTGGTATAGGTATGAACTTGGGAGTGATTTTCCTTAATATTGGAATCTTCTAAACTCGTTTTCTTCTACGCAAGCAATTGTTCCTTTTCCTTCCTTTTTCAAGAAAAGACTTTCACACCTTTGTTAGTTGCAACTAACCAAAATAATCATTAACTATCAGAATTCCAAGTTTGCTTTTCCTCAAATCTTTCTGTACCATTGACCAATTTTCCTCTAATCCATTATTTTTATTTTTATTTTTTAAATTATACATATAAGAAGCCAAAGATTTTGACAAACTAGATACCTTTTAGTATTCGTTTGGTGAAGATTGACAAAAATATTGATCAAGATAGGTACACTCCTACTGATCTACGATCTAAATGTTCTTTTTTTTCTTTTTCTCTCTTACATACCTTCTGCTTTCAGAAATCTAATGCTCAATGTCTTAGCCTGTATTGAATGATCTTGAACTCATCACCATGTCATTGCAGTGCTTCGAAATTCTTGCTAATCCACATAGAAATGTTAATGGAAAACAATACACAAATGGAAAAAGAAGAAAACGGAAATGGTTTTCTCCAGAAGTGATGGGAAAAAAAAACACTATACAGTAATATGTGTATTGAACTGAATTACATGTAAGATGATGTAAGAGGTAACTATAATCATCTTCCGACTACCATTGTAACTGTGACATCGTTTGAGGATACAATTTCCTGACCATCGAGATAGATGTCGGACGTATCTATGGAGGCTCTCATTGAAGTATAAGTGGGCTGCCTTGGCAACGGCAGGTTAGGAGCAGTATTGCTTTCAAGCATTAACACAATGGATGACATAGTTGGTCTCTGAACTGCAGAATCTTGTACACACAACATCCCTACCTGTATGCATCTTAGTACTTCTTTTTTGCAGCACGAATCTCGAATCGATGGATCAACTAGCTCTATTGCTTTATCTTCATTCCAAAGTTCCCATGCCTGCGAATGAGATTAAACAAAATTAACCCTTTTATGGATTAAGAGTAACAAGTGGATAATTATTAGAGATTTGCAGATTTACTTACATAAGCAATGAGGCTGGCATGATCAGATTGGCGAAAGCTGGTGTTCCTCCTGCCACTTACAATCTCTAGCAGTAAGACTCCGAAGCTATAGACGTCTGATTTTACTGAAAATAGGCCTTCCATTGCGTATTCAGGTGACATATAGCCGCTGCGATTTAGAAAGTGAAAAATGATAGTCAGATTAATAAGATTGTTCAGTGGAATTGAACACTATATATCATCTATTAGAACAGTTTATACTTACTATGTGCCAACAACTCTGTTTGTGTTTAATTCATTTTGGTTTCCTCCAAAGATTCTGGCCATGCCAAAATCTGAAATCTTAGGATTCATTTCCTCATCTAACAAAATGTTGCTAGCCTTTAAGTCCCGGTGAATGATTCTCAATCTTGAATCTCTATGGAGATAAACAAGACCTCTAGCAATCCCCTTAATAATGGTAAACCTCGTCTTCCAGTCTAACATTGCCTGCTTTGCAGGATCTGCCATTATGTTCG
This sequence comes from Ricinus communis, assembly GCF_019578655.1. Classification (NCBI taxonomy): domain Eukaryota; kingdom Viridiplantae; phylum Streptophyta; class Magnoliopsida; order Malpighiales; family Euphorbiaceae; genus Ricinus; species Ricinus communis. The sequence continues at coordinate 30,808,238 of NC_063260.1, read as the reverse complement.
TAACAAAATGCAACCAATTAGTTAGCCGTCAGAATAGTTGCTTTTTGTGTCTTAGCGTGAAATTTCAATTAAGTGTCCAGTTAATGTAAAAGTAATTACCAAAGAGAAAGAAATCCAAGCTTTTGTTTGGCATATACTCGTACAACAGCAACTTTTCTTCTCCATGAATGCAGCAGCCTAATAATCTAACAAGATTCCTGTGTTGTAATTTTGCAATTAGTATAATTTCATTCTTAAACTCCTCCAAGCCTTGCCCTGAGATTTTGGAAAGCCTCTTTACGGCTATTTCCTCTCCACTAGGAAGCTTTCCCTGTCAATGGAAGTTTTAAAATAATTAATTTCAGTACTTAGACCTCTGCTTCTCTTATATTTTGACACTGGATTAACATGAATACTCACCTTGTAGACATGACCAAATCCCCCTTGCCCAAGTTTGTTTTCTTCTGCAAAATTGTCTGTAGCTGCTGCTACAGCACTAAAATTGAACAATGGTAAGTCAGGACCGTTTACTTGGCTCCCATCAATGACAAGGTCAGCTGGTCCAGACATTTCTGATGAATATCCTTTACTCTTGCTCATATCAGAAAATGGTGTCTCACTCGGTTTATTCAATGAGACTGAGGCGGCCGCTGGCAGAACTAAAAAACGATAAGAAAGGGAGCAAGGAAAAGAAAAGATAAGATGCATAAAGTTAGCGTCAGACAAGAATGCGAAATCTTTATCTTTAATTTACAAAATATGAAAACTGAAATTCACCTTTGAGTTTTCTTTTCAGCACCCAGAGTAAACATATACATATGGCTACGAAAACCACTCCAGCCACAACTATTAGTGCTATCACAGCTGTAGATAATTTACTTTCATCTACGTAAAAAAAATAAAATTAAAAGAGCAGGCAAATCAGAATATAAGTCATAAAAATTAGCATAAGCAAATTACACTAGAATTATCAAAAAAAATCAGGGAAAAATAGAAGAAATTTTGATCATACCGAATTCAGAAGCAGCGAGACGCAGATGCATAACAATCCCAGGTCTGCCAAAATCTTGAACATCAATCAAATTCTCACCCCATATCATGCACCCAATATTTGCAACTACTGCATAAGCGTTGCATGAACAATCACTCAAACATAATATCTGACAATCCTCCAAGGGAAGAACACCATGCACATCAACAAAATCTGGCAGTTTATTGCACTTCAACTCTTTAAACTTATCGTCTGTACTACTTCCTCCCCCTATACTAGTATTCCTCTGGCACCGCAATGGACTTCTCCTCACACACCCACCTGACCAATTTCCCCTTCTCCACTGATGCTCATTTCTTGGCTCAAACCCTTCCATACAACGGCATCTGGGATTTTCTGATGCAGTACAGACCCCAAAATCTCCACAGAAATTATAAAATTCACAGTCATTAGCAGGCTGCCGTTGCATCACATCCCACTTGTTCTGGCTTTCATTCCACTTCAGCTGCTCTTCATGTCCATCAATACTAATCTGAAACCTCATGAAATCAGAAGCACTCGATGGATTATATGTAATATACATATTTCCATCGTCAATTTCAGTCTTGAATCCATATAATAAATTAGTCAAAGCTGTCATATTTGGCACCCCTGTAAAGATTTGTCCGTTCCAGTACCCACTTCTCCATCTCCTTCTTGATTGCTCCCATATCACTATCTGTGGTGCTCCTCGAGGATCAACTCCCATGGTGAAGTTTCCTGGTGAAGGATCATTTGCAGATTTCCAAGAAGTAAAAGCCTTATTTTCTTCTGAAGAACTTGCAAGAACTTTCATGTTTGGCAAAAAAGTATCTGTTGGATGTTTAAAACTCTCCCAATAGGTAGCACGATTACCTGAAAGAACAAGATTACCTGAATCCGCAAGAGTGGCTTGTGTGTTGTTAGACAGAAGTGATGAAACATTGCTTGACCAAACTTCAAGTCCCCTTCCATTTCTAACTATCAAATTACCATCTTCACCAATAGTTAAGACCCCTGTTTTATCTGAGATTGGTGTCTGTCTGTTAGCTACCCAGATTACAGGTTGATCTTGAATCTTGTGATACCGTATACCAACATATCTAAAAGTAGAAATTCCAGGACTAAAAAATCCCAGTTCAAAATTTTCATCTTCTGATAGTATAATCTCACCATCAGGAACTAATTGGCCTTTCGTGATTGTGTAGTTATTAGCATGGCAGAACAGAAATAGACAGAAAAGGAAATAAAAGAATGAGAAATGAAAAACTGGGTTCTTGATCGTGAAGGCCATATTTTTTCAATCTCTGAGAAGAGCAAAAGATAAAGAAAGAAAATAGATAATGAGAAGGAGGATGAGAAGGATGAAGAATAAAAGTAAGAAACACTAATTAGAGATGTTCACACTCAAAGGAAGAAAAAAAGAAGGAGCCATTGGTGGAGGATTTGGTTTGTTGTAAGCTGAGTAGAGTATTAGGATGAGAAGTCTGACTTAAAAACTCTTTCTGATGTTTGTGCTGTGGAAAGTGATTGCTCTAGTCTAAAAGAACAACGCACCTTGATATATTGTTTCCAAGTTTTGACCAATAAAATCACAAGGGTACAATTTTTGTATGTTGGGTAGGTAAAGGTCAAGAAAGTTCAAGATCACATGCCAATGCCATTGACATTGGTTGAGCCAGCATCTTCTTCTTGGAATGGTGTATGACACAACGGCAAATTAAGTAACAAAAATGTGCGTGACTGTTCTTAATAATTCATCTAAAGTTAAGGGTCCTACAATTGATTATAAAAATAAGAACTTCTTGACCTAACATTGTTACCTGCCTTAAAGTAACACGACAGTCGCCTTTTTGGATTGTTCTGTTTAGCTGTAAAGACAGATGGGAATTTTCGGATGCAACATTTCCTTCCTTCAAGTTCCTTTTACCTTTGGATGTTGATGGTAAATTAGAAAATGAGATCCTTCTTTTTTCCAAGAACATTCTGTTTCTATTTAGCAATTCCGTCCCAAAAACACCAATTCGTCATTTAATTGCTGTAATTCTGTGATAGTTGATATCCTAACTTCAGAACCTAATTACAAGTTCACATTTGATAAATACAAAACCGAATGTGGTTTTATACCAAATAACATCACCCCTTTGCTTTTGCTATTTTCCTTCTAAACATGGGTTTATACCTAAAGAATGAGAAATTTCTTTTTAGTTGAAGTTTTAGTTAAGTTGAACTCCTAATTTCCAGTGATCACATTTAAAAAAAGAAAGATCTCGAATTTAAAACTATATCTCTTGCCATTAAGTATTTAATCATCAAAATTTAATTATGAACTTAATCGAACAGTAAATACATATTTTAGTTTAGGCTACAATTTTAAATATCTCTCCTCATTTATATCTAAAAAAGTTTTTTGCTGTCGAAATTTCTTTTAACCCTCCTGTGCCATGGAAAATCAACTTGGAAGGTTCATAGAACTTTGAGATCCCACTCACATGGAAATTTCAATAACTCTGTCCAATGCCAAAGGAGTCAGTAAAAGAATGATAAAGTAGCAATAACTTTCTTTTAGTCAATGGATTAATTAGTATTTTAAGCAACAAGTTGATAAGAGAAGTAATTATTAAGCTTTATACTAGAACCTAAAGTTGGACCATTGATAATATGCAGTCTGCCATGGCTTTTTTTGGACTGTAATATATCATGGAACCTACTGGAGAATCTGTGGGTCCTCTGGTCGTCTGGATTTCTGGTGTATGCTTTCCACGAAATGCCTGTTACCTTTTGGTGTTATTTGGTGGCTATTCCTTTAATTAATGTGCAGATAAGTAAATTAATTATGATGAGTCTATCTTAATCTGCACGTTTCATTAATCCGCTATAAAATATGTTCTAATGTTTTTGATATCTTATTTTCTCCTCTTCAAATATGGAGAATTAATTTTTTTTCTTATTTTTTATTTATTTTGTTTATATATTAACTTGTTTAGGTTGTTAAATTATGTTAGATACTTCGTTATATAGTATAATTTCTCAAATTATTAATATAAAATTTAGAATTGAAAGAACTCTTCTTATTTGAAAATTAATTAATTAACTATAACTGGAAGGAATGTAATGTAACATATAAGTTGTTCATATTTTAGTAATGTGAAACATGGCCGGATTGCTCTATAACTGCAAGATATGATAAGACCTCTTAAATACGAATACGCATAGACAGACCCTGGGACTACTAATAATATTCCAATTGAAAACGACAACCCTTCAAATGCCATCGAGTTGTTTTTCTCGTTGAGCTTTGACAAATGAATAATATATGGAAAAAAAAAAACAAGTAGAAATAGATACAGGATACAACAAAAACTTGATTTCAATTTTTATATCCCTTGTGTCTGATCCATACTGAACAAGTGTAGTTTCTATACATCCGTCTTGTGGCAATTTATATAAGCCAGAAACAGATAATACTCGTTATCTGAGCTTGTAAATTATCGGCCATCAGCAATTGTGATTGTCACAATGTTAACAGAACAGTTCTTCTGGCTCTGCTGAGAGGTATCTGAATCTAGGCTAACCTGGCTTTCGGCAAATGCCGGTTGCTTTGGAATTGGAAGATCCACAATTTCACTATTCAGCATTGATATCACAGTAGACATAGCTGGTCTATCCTTTGGATGTGCCTGTGCACACAACAAACCTACATGTACGCATCTAGAAATTTCAACCTGAAAACATGGGTCAGATTGTAGCACTGGATCAACTAGAACTGCTATGTTGCCTTCATTCCACAATTTCCATGCCTGCAATTTATCATTATAGGTAAGAATGTCATAAAACTCATAGTCCGAAAGCAGCAAAATCCTGAAGTAATGGATAGGATGAACTTACAATTCCTAGAAGCCCCAGAGCTTGATTAGTTTTATAAACGCTAGAATTCTTTCTGCCACTAACAATCTCCAACAGTAGAACTCCAAAGCTAAAGACATCAGATTTTTCTGAAAACACTCCTTCCGTTACGTATTCAGGTGAAATATAGCCACTGCATGACAAACATTTATGAGGTTAGGCAATGATTCATGTCAATCATAACAGAAAAACGGCGAGAGTGCTTACAAAGTTCCGACAATCCTCCTAGTGTTAGCTTGATCTTCATTGCTGCCAAAGATCCTTGCCATCCCAAAGTCTGAAATTTTTGGATTCAGTTCATGGTCCAGCAAGATGTTGCTTGCCTTGAGATCTCTATGAATAATTCTGAGTCTGGAATCACGGTGAAGGTAAAGGAGACCTCGACAAATTCCTTCAATTATGTGAAATCGTTTTCTCCAATCCAGGAGCTCTTTCTGATGTGGATCTAGATAAATTGCAGCCAAAAACAAGAAACAGAATTTAGGAGTAAATGAACAGTGAGTTTATAGAAGAGAGTAGGTTGGAAAGGAAGCAGGTCTAACCGAAGAGCAATGCATCCAAGCTTTTATTTGGCATGTACTCATACACTAACATCTTTTCTTCTCCTTCAACACAACAACCAAGAAGTCTCACCAGATTTCTGTGTTGGAGTTTTGATATCACCACAACCTCATTCATAAATTCTTGCAGTCCCTGCCCAGATGCTATTGATAATCTTTTCACAGCTATTTCTTGTCCATGAGTCAATTTTCCCTGAAAAAATCACATCAATAAGTAACAAACTTTTCAATATAAATTGCATTGAAGCTCCACTAGAATCGGCATTAGCAATTACCCTGTACACTGGACCAAATCCACCCTCCCCAAGCTTATTAGTTATATCAAAGTTGCCTGTTGCAGTGGCTAGACTCTGTAAACTGAAAACTGGCAGTTCCTTAAGTTTTTCAGGACTCATGTTGTCTATATGAATATTTACATCAGAAAATGTCAGGAGATCTTCTGTCGTCTTAGGTGAAAACTTCTGCTTGCTTTTCCCGTTTTCTGAGTTAGTTTGAGAATTAATGTAAGTCATATGCAGCTCTTTTATGAAAGAATAAATGCTTTAAGACAAGGTAATGAACATGTTACCTTTGTATTTAACAATCCATTTCGATATAAAAAAAGTACAGATAGCAGTGGCAATTGTTCCAAGAACCACTGTTACGCTGATAATAACGAGCATGTGTCTTTTGTTACCTGCAAATAAAGACTTATCAGAAAGTATTGAATTACTTTAACCTGGTAACTTTTTCACTATGCATGTTTTCTTGAAAGAATCCATCAACCTTCAACAATTAAACAAGTTAACAAGTAAGAGATTACGGAAATTAAAAAGAAATTAAAAGATGAGGAACAATTACCGAATTCTGAATGATGTAGGCGTATGTAAAGATCCAGTCCTCCACTAGAGAACTGCTGTACATCATTTAAGTTTCCCATCCATGACATACAGCCAAAATTAGTATAATATGAATAAGCTGTGCAAGAGCAATCACTCAAGCACTCTTCCTTACATTGTTGTTCGCTGGCGGGAGACCATTGAGCAGAGTCTGGCACTTTCAATTTTTGGAGCTTCCGAAATCCATCTTCTTTACCTACTTCACTACTGTTTTGTGTTTTATCACACTGCAGAGATCTTCTTCTAACACAACCGCTAGTCCAGTTTCCTCTTTCCCATTCCATTCCATTTTCTGGTACAAACCCTGGCAAACAGCTACAGATATGTGATTTTTCTTCATTACAGACTCCAAATTTCCCACACTTACCATATACACCACACTTTCCTGGAATTTTGAATATATAATTCCATATCTCTTTTCCTTGATCCCAAACTTTTCCTCCACCTTCTCCTGCAGAATCCAAAGCAAAGTTGTAGAGACTTTCTGCAATTTTCAGAATTGCCGAGTACGTTCCATTGTCCTCTACAATACTAAACCCATTAAGATAATTAGAACTCAAATTAGGAATTCCAGTATAGACGTGGCCGAACCATGGACCACTCCGCCAATATGGTAGACTTTCTTTCCAAACAAAAAATTGAGGAATTCTATTGGGATCAATGCCTGCAGAGAAACTTCCAATAGATGGATCAGAAGGGCTTTTCCAGGATGTTAGTACTTTCTTCTCACCTGTTAATTTATTTGAACTAAGCATCATATTTGGCAAAAGTGTATCACAAGGTTCGTAGAAACTCTCCCAAATGATGTTTCCAGTTGCGTTATCTAGCAAGACAAGGTTTCCATCATCTTTAAGATGTGCCCTTGAATTATTGACTCGATTTGAAACATTCGCTGACCAAAGAATCTCCTGCTGCCCATTTAAGATCACAAGATTTCCATCTGAAACTGTCATAGTTCCTGAAGAATCATTGAGTGGCCGATTTCTGTTAGCAACCCATACTATATTTCTTGGAGAAACTTGACTGTACCATACTCCAACATATCGGTTGGAGGAATTACCGAGGCTGAAAAAACCCAGTTTGAAGATATTTCCAGGAGAGTCTACAGTCTCAGGATCATTAACGGGTTGCGATGATGTGATCGTATCAATGGCAGCACAAGAATTCATAGAATAACAAAGTAAAAGAAAAATAGTTAGTAGGCAGCTGTATATTGCCATTTTTTTTAGTATACTGCTTCTTCTTGATTAGAATGAAGAATTAAAAGAGACTATGAGATTCTTGATTATTACTATTATTATTATTATTATTATTATTATTATTATCCTGAAATATTGATTTACTAAAATTTCAAGAAATGCATGCGCCAGAAAGAACAAATATAGTGCAGCTGTACAGCAAAAACAGAATTTATAAAAATAAATAAAAACTGTAGAATAAACTACACTAATGTTATAAACAATCTTCCACCCTGATTATTAGATCTAGAAAATATATTAAAATAATCTTCCATTTAAATCCCGTTGACCAATGCCCTTATGTTAGATTTGCTCTTAATGAACATTAAAAATGTCTAAAATACCCTCTATGTAAAGCCATAGCTCTATGCCCTTGTGTTAGATCTGACATCAAAACCAGCTGCAGAAAGCAGAAAGCGTCAAGGGCCCTTAAAATGGATTCAGTTTTGCAGAGAACAGCAAAATTGACTGACCTTAATTATATTACAACATGGCCTTTGAGAGTGTCGAGTTTTTCCATTAATCAGGCTTTAACAATTCTCCACAGGAAGATTTTTTTTATTATTTTTTATAATAGTCTTAACCTTGTTAAAAAGAAAATTCAACATTTTGACGAAAGGGTAATTTTTGAATTAAATATTAGGCTCGTATATTTAATATTCTGATGAAACACGTGCTTTAATATTTGTTGCTTTCTTAGTTGAAAGTGGGCCATGGCATGTAACATTTTCATTGAATAGGTTTTCTAAGGCATAATTCATTCAATTTATTTAAATTCTATTTACATGTTTTATATTTTAAAATTGTTATTATCATTAAACTTAAATTGCAAGTTTATATTTCATTTCAAGAAAAATTTTATATCGATTACTTTTTTTTCTTCGGTGCGACTTAAAGAATATTTTAAATTTTTTATATTAGATTACAAAAGTCATGTAACTTTATAAGAATGTAACTAAATTAATATTTAAAATAAAGGAGGAAGCCAATATAGTTATGAACTATTAATTTATTATAGTTAGCAGTTGTGAAAGTGAAGGGAATATCATTTTCTTTAAATTGGCTTACACTGCTTCTTCAAGTAAGATAAGAGTACCAAATCTGTAAATAGGGGCAAAGTATTAGAGCAAGTAATTGCCCTGTTTATCCCTATGTGAATTTGCCAATATGAAAGTTTTTCTGAGGGGGCAATATTATGGAATTGATTGGAAATTTGTCATTTTCTATAATCAACTTGAATCTGAACTTATGATTTTTTTTTATTTTTTTTTTGGTTTTTCTAGAAAATAAAATCTAACATTGGTGAGACTGTGATGGAATGTTACAATGCTTGTAAAACTATATTAAACGGGTAAAGCTTCAAAGGCTCTTGCTAGAATATTGGAAACTTAGAATAGTAGTACCTTTTATATTTTTATTTATTCGATATACTAAATAATATTTTAATATTTTAAAATTAAAAATATTTCTGTAAAAATGTTACATGTCATATTATATAGATAAAAATAAATAAATTATGAAATATTATTATTTTATTTATTAGAAAGCCAACAGGTTACGTACTACGTAATAAAAAATAGTTATCTATGCTAGTGCAGAAAAAATAATTCGAACTCAAAACCCCTCCCCTTCAAAAATAAATATTATTGCTACTTAGACTCGAACGATTTTCTTTTTATAGTCTTTTTGCCAACACCCACGTTGTCCTTTTGTATCCTAAATTGAAAAATTTTAAGAAGATTTTCATGTTATATTCTTTTGCTTGTATTCAGGCAACATTTTCCAAATTTCAAGTAAAATTAATAATAAGATATACATTTACTTTATGAAAAAAAAGAAAAGAAAGATTCATGTACTTTCTCAAAACGAAAAAAAAAAAACAAGATTCACGTAACAGTCATCATGGGCGGCGGGCCCAAATTTCTTTTAGGGTAGAAAAGAGTTTTCTTTCTGAGGGGCAAACCATCATCCTAACCATTTATTTTCCTTATAATGTTCTTGTTCGTTAAGACTTTTAAAAAGAAGTATTATTAAGTAATTAAAATGTTTTTGAGTAATTAGTTAACTTACACTGTTTTTATTGAATTCTTATAAATTAATATTTTACTTCTAAAAGTAGTTTCTGTTAAAAGAGATATCCTGCCGTTACCTCTTTAGGGGTACAATTGAAAAGAATCGATAATAATAAAGATCAAAATATAATGTGTAGAACATAAAGGATTTATCTAGTAATTTGTATATATAATCTCAACAAACGAAAAGAAAGATCCAGGGTTGACCTCTTTTACTTCGTTTCTCCTTTTTACTTCTTTTCCTTGTTTTCTCCATATCTTTTTATTTGTTCTTTCTATCATAACATTTTATATTTGATATTAGATTATTAGGTTTTACTTTATAGAAAAATTATAAATCAAGTGTTCTTAATCTTTTAGTTTTATTATAATTCAAAATATTTAACCTAACTAAATATAATGCTCCTTACAAATTTTATGGATTAGAAGTGATAATTCAATTTGTTTTATACATTTTAAATTAAAATATCTTTACTCTTTATAATTTATATATTTCTTCTTCTCACCTTTTTTTATTATTTCTTTTACTTTTTATTACTTCTTTTCAATACTGAAAAAGAAAAGATATTAAATTAAATAACTTTTTCTTATATAGTAAAGTATAATTTATAAGTAATTATGTAATTTTTTCAACTAAAAAAATTATTTAATTATTAATTAAATTTTAAAATTTGCACCATTTAACAATTTTATCCAGTTATTAACAAATTTTTATATTGTTGTTTTGATTTTATACACAATTTTTTTGATATATTTTAAAATCTTACAGTAAAAAAAATATAACGTAGGAAGTCAATATTACATACTAAAAGAATAAATGATTATAGTTTGTCCTAGGCTAATAATATGGTCATTAAAAACTCACATATATGGATCTTTTCACATATTTTATATCTCATTTAACAAATTTATACTGATTTACTAATTTTAAGTATAATTGACTTACCACGTCATATTTTTTATTCTAAAATTATAAAAATTATTGCTAAAAAGTGTTTTTGAAAATAAATTGAAACTATAGATGATTATTTTAAAATTTTAAAATAATTGAATAAAATTATTAAAAAGTGTAAAATTTAGAATTTAATTGGTAATTAGGCCATCAAAAATTATACTTTAAGGATTACTCGATTGATAAGTTATTTTTTTTCTTTATTAATTTTTTAGAAAATGTTTGATTTAAAGATTTGATGCGGCTGATAGTTGTTTCTTACTGAATAATTAAATTAAAGTGTTTGATAAAAACTTAAGAAACAACAGCTGATAGTTGATTTAGTCTCAATCAGCTGCTAATTGTATTAACTCTGTTTTATAGTTTTTTCTTATCAACTGATAACTGATCTTATTTTTCTTTCATTTATTTGAATATTATTATTCTTATTAAAATCTAGTAATAATAACTTATTTTAAGTTGTTCTCATCTAATTAAATTTTTATATTTTATAATAATTTATTATTATTTTAAATTATTTTTAATAGTTAAATAATTTTAATATTTATTATTTGTAGCATTTGAAATTTTATTATTAGAATTTAATTTTAAATTTTTAGTTTTAAAATAAATTTTATAAATATTTTTAATAATAATTACATTTGAGTTAAAAAAAATTAATATAATATTTTTAATTTTTATAGATTATATTGAATATAATATAATAAAATAAAATAAATTATACTCTCAATGGTCATTTAATATATTAACAACAACTTTTAATAAAATTTTACTAAATAATTTAATTTATCAGCTATTAGCTACCGGCTGTATTAACCAGCGAAGCCAAACATGCAAAATTCGATCTTTTCATAAAGCAAGAGGTTAGATCCTCCGAGCAGGGAATGTGGGATAAATACCTAAGAATACAATAACTAATTTTGCCCCCAATTTTTGGTCCTCTGATTTGAGCAAGATAGATCTTTTTATCTTTTTCAAATTGTTTGGGAAGCCTTTGTTGCTGTCAACTTGCAAAAAAGAAAGGAAAACCCCTTTACAAGTAATTGTTCAACCGCCTCGGATAATAATAAGGTATTTTTGGTCTAGCCATTCCATATCAGCAACTCTAGGCGATTGAGGTGCACATAGTACTTCAGAAGAAAAGGGGGAAATAGGAAAAGAAATAAATACAGCTCTTAGAAACAAAACTCCTTGACAAATAAGCTTTACGTTCCTTTCGACAGTGTCAACAAATCTGTTTTACATTCATATTCTAATTATATTATACGTATAACAAAAAAATACCTGCACCATGAACTTGTTCTTTATCGACCATCAATAATTGCGATTGTCATATTGTTAACCGAACATTTCTTCCGGCTCTGCTGAGAGGCATCTGAATGTAAGTTAATTTGATTTTCAGAGAATGCCGGTTGCTTGGGAATGGGAAGATCCAGAATTTCACTATTTAGCATTGATAAGACAGTGGATACAGCAGGCCTATCTCTTGCAAACTGTTGCACACACAACAGACCCACATGTATGCATCTAAAGATTTCAACTTGATAGCAAGGATCAGATAGTACTGGATCTACTAGAGCAGCTGCGTTGCCTTCATTCCACAATTTCCATGCCTGAAAACATGAATATATATAAAAATATTGTTAACTTATTAATCTCTTACTAATAAGGTAAGAAAAGTCTGAGGCAGTAGGTTATATGTACTTACAAATCCTAAAAGGCTCAAAGCTTCCTCATTGTCATAAAAACTAGTATTTCTTCTCTCGCTTACAATCTCTAATAACAAAACTCCAAAACTAAAAACATCCGATTTCTCTGAAAATCGTCCTTCATTGCATATTCAGGCGACATATAACCACTGCATGTCATTGTTCAGTCACATTAAAGATTCATATAAGCTCATAGAATGATATGAAGATCATGGGATCACAGAGTGGATATAACAACGGTACTTACTAAGTTCCAACAATTCTTCTAGTATTAGCTTGATCTTCATTGCCACCAAAAATTCTGGCCATTCCAAAGTCTGAAATTTCAGGATTCAGTTCCTGGTCTAACAAGATGTTACTTGCCTTCAAATCTCTATGAGTAATTCTGAGTCTGGAATCCCTATGAAGGTAAAGGAGGCTTCGACAAACTCCTTCAACAACGAGGAAGCGTTTTCTCTAGTGTAGAATTTTTTTCTTAAGCGGATCTATGTAAATTACAGCCAAAAACAAAGGGCAGAGTTTCAGGGTCAATGAAAATTGACTTGATTAAAGGTACCTGTTTTAGCATATATGATTAGTTAACCAAACATGTGATGCTATAAAATTGAAACACATATTATAGAATGGCCAACAGCTCATGCATCCAAGCTTTTATTTGGCATGTATTCGTAAATCGACTTCTTTTCTTCTCCTTCAACTGAGCACCCAAGAAGTCTCACCAGATTCCTGTGCTGGAGTTTTGAGATCACCACTACCTCATTCATAAATTCTTCTAGCCCCTGTCCAGATGCTCTTGACAGTCTTTTCACAGCTATGCCTTGTCCATCAGGAAAATCTCCCTTCAAAGTTACAACCACGGCTGGTAACTAGCAATTCTAAATAGCAATTCTGAAGTTTCCCTAGAGTACTTGCATTACCTTGTACACTGGACCAAAACCACCCTGCCCAAGTTTATTAACTATATCAAAGTTGTTTGTTGCAGTGGCCAACTCCTGTAAACTGAATATTGGTAATTCCTGAAGTTTTACTTGGTTCACATTATCCATGAGCTTGTTTACATCTGAAAATGTTGGATGATTGTCCTTCCTTTCGACTAATAAGTTTCTTTTCCTGTCTGAGTGAATTGAATTGAAAAAATAAGTGCAAAGCAACCTGATTATTTTTCTATTTCTATAGGATTGTGCATGTAAAAGAATTCCGGGTAGTTATACTGATGAGCATGCAGACCTCTATGCTTAGCCTTCCACCTCCATATAAAAATTGCACATAAGAGAAGGACAATTGCTCCTGCCAAACTGTCATACTGATAATAACTTTTATGTTCTTATTGTTATCTGAAAATTAGAAGTAATAAGGTTGTTCAGAATAGAGGATCAAGTTTCTTTATTTTCCAATATGGGTTACCAACATCAGCCAGCATAACATTAGTTAGCAGTAATAGCAGATTGTATCAAGCATGTACCACACTACTATAATAAAATATGACAAGAGAATGGAACAATTACTGAAAGTAAAATAAATGATGTGGTGAATGTCTTTCACTTTATATTAAACGAATGTTCATTACAGGTATATATATTGATGTTGACACACATTAACCCTATTCTAAAGTCTATGATTAAACTAAATCTATATAAATAAGGAAAGAAATAATGGAAAATCAATCTCTAATATGAACTACGTATTCTGTGGCTATTTTATAGTTCAACTTCCTTTAACACTCCCTCTCAAGTTGGAGTGTATGTTAGTGACATCCAACTTGTTGAGTAAAACTTCAAACTGCTCAGTGCTCAAAGGCTTAGTAAATAAATCTGCTAGCTGATCTGAAGTGCGAATATGAGCAGTTTGAATCATTCCATTTTGAATCTTTTCACGCACTAAGTGACAGTCTATTTCTATATGTTTAGTACGCTCATGAAATCTGGATTTGCAGCTATGCATATGGCTGCTTGATTATCGCAGTATAAATTTACTGGCTGCGTATGACTTACTCCCAAGTCTTTTAAGATGTTTTTCAACCATGTGATCTCACAGCATGTAGTAGCCATAGAACGATATTCTGCTTCAGCACTTGAACAAGATACCATTGTCTGTTTCTTTGTCTTCCAAGATATTGGTGCTTGACCAAGCAAGATGCAAAAACCTGTAATTGACCTTCTCGTATCCTTGCAACGAGCCCAATCAGCGTCACAAAATGCTCTTAATTGAAGAGGACCTGTAGATGGTAATAAAATACCTTGTCCAGGAGTATGTTTGATATACCTAAGGACTTTATGTGCTACTTCTAAGTGTGGTTGTCTAGGTTTGTCCATAAACTGACTCAACACATGAACAATATAAGTGAGGTCTGGTGTAGTTATGGTGAGATAAGCTAACCTCCCTACTAATCTTCTGTAAGTTGATCCATCATTTAAAAGTTCTCCATCTGATTGCGTGAGTGACAAATTTTGATCTACCGGAAAACGAGAAGGTTTAGCACCTAAGAACCCGACATCTTCTAAAATTTCCAAAGCATATTTTCATTGTGATAAACTGATTCCTTGTCTTGATCTTGCAACCTCTATGCCGAGGAAATATTTAAGCTTTCCCAAGTCTTTAAGTTTGAATTGCTTGGATAAGAAAAGTTTATTTTCTTCTATATTTTACAAATTATCTCCGGCCAATATCACATCATCAACATACACAAGTAATGCCAAAAAAAGTACCTTGTTGTTGTCGGACGAACAAAGAATAATCAGAACGGGACTGGTGGAATCCTGCAGCTTTGAGTGCATTGGATAACTTTATAAACCACTGTCGAGAGGCTTGTTTCAATCCGTATAGTGATTTATGAAGCTTACAAACACGAGTCTCCCCCTTTGGTCCGAAACCAAGAGGCAAAGACATGTATACTTCTTCATCAAACTCATCAGAAATGCGTTATTAACATCTAATTGATGTAAATGCCAACCACGTAATGCTGCCACACTAGCAAGACACGAACTGTAACTAATTTAGCCACAAGTGCGAAAGTTTCCTTGTAATCAATGCCCTCAATTTGACCGTAACCCTTAGCCACCAATCGTGCTTTGTATCTCTCCATCGTCCCATCAGCCTTTAATTTGATTTTGTATACCCATTTGCAGCCGATTGGTTGCTTATGAGATGGCAGTGTTACTAAACTCCAAGTCCCATTATTTTGCAAAGCAGAAATTTCTTGTTGCATGGCTTTACACCATTTTGGATCTTTGACAGCCTGTGAATAACTAGCAGGTTCTTTGTGAAGAGATAGTTTAGTGGCATATGTTTTATGAGCTTGGGAAAGTTTGTTATAAGATAAAGATTGGGATAGCGGATGAACAATACCTGAATGTTGAACCAAGCTTGTGGATGACGTTGGTTCAGTCCTTGAAGGGAGGGCCATCTCGATATGGAAGTCATGTAGATATCGTGGAGCTTTAATGGCACGACTTCCACACCGGGGTGGTGTAACAGCTGGTATATTTTTTTATGGTGGTGACATGTTTGGTGAAGGGATGTTGGGAGGACCAGGCTCATTGATGGTTATGTCAATGTTTGGTGGTTCATTAGTGTTGGTATGAGATGAGTACTCAGGTAAAGGGTCGAAATCAAGGTTGGAATATTGATTTGGAAACAAGAGTTCTGAATCTTTTTGTGGTGCAGTGAAATCTTTAGAATTCTGGAAAGGAAAGATATTTTCAAAGAAAATGATATCTCTTGAGACTAATACCTTTTTCTGAGTAATATCAAAAACATGATACCCTTTTTTCCCATAAGGATATCCAAGAAAGATGCAACGTGATGCTCGAGGATCAAATTTTGAATGGTTTTGGGCATGTGTGGAAACAAAACACAGACAACTAAATACTCGTAAATGTGAGTAGTTTGGAACTTTGTTAAACAGCTTTTCATATGGGGTTTTGCCTTGAAGAAGAGGAGTTGGTGTGCGGTTTATGAGATAGGCTGAAGTAAGGATGGGATCCTCCCAAAAATGATGAGGAATACCAGCTTGAATAAGGAGGGCACGTGCCATATTTAACAAGTGTCTGTGTTTCCGTTCAGCGACACCATTTTGCTGTGGTGTATTGACACAACTGGTTTGGTGAATGATGCCCTTTTGTGTATAGAAAGTTTCAAGTCTGAATTCTTGGCCATTGTCACTACGAATGATCTTTACTTTGGAATTGAATTGATTTTCAGCCATGTTGACAAAATTGACCAAAAGATTTCCAGCATCTGATTTATGTTTCATAAGGTAAATCCATGCGCATCTAGTATAGTCATCAACAATAGTAAGAAAATATTTTGCACATGAAATTGAAGCAACTTTGTAACCACCCCAAATGTCAACATGTATCAAATCAAAACTAGATTCAGTAGTGATGGAACTTGAAGAAAAAGGAAGTCTTGTTTGTTTTGCCAGAGGGAAAATCAAACACTTGTCTGTATTACAAGTTTTATTTCAGAAACATGAAGAATTAAATGATGGAGTGACTTGAGAAGATGGATGCCCCGGACGTTAGTGCCAAAAACATGAATTCGAGGCTTTAGTGTGATTACACATTCCTTTATTGGCTTGATCGAGATAGTAAAGGCCCTCTCGTTCAATTCCCGTCCCAATCGTCTTCTCCGAGCGTAGGTCCTGGACAAAGCAAATATTGTTGAAGAAAATGGCTATATTAGATGAATTGTGGGTCAGCTTGCTAATTGATATTAAATTCAGATGGAAAAATGGAATACACAAAACATTGTCAAGAATTAAATCTGGAGATAGAGCTACTGTGCCAATATGAGTCACTTGTGCTATAGAACCATTTGACAATTCCACGGTACGATTTTTGACAGGCTTCGAGTGTGTAAATAAGTTCTAATCATAAACCATATGGTCTGTACACCCACTATCAAAGATCCAAGTGTTTCTTTTTCCATTAAGGATAAGTGAAAAAACTTTACCTGAAAGTTCATCATGAGTTGAGCAATTACTAACATGATTTGCAGAGGAGGTTTTGGATCTCAACATTTCTAGTATTTGTCTGCACTCTTCGGCCATGAATGGAAAGCTCGTATCTTTCTTTTCAGTCAGATACGCAACTTGATTTTCCTTCGAAATTATTGTATTATCCTCAGTTGCTGCTTTCTTTTTACGGCAAAATTCTACTGTGTGTCCTCTCTAGCCGGAAAAACTGCATTTGAGATGTGCACGACAATTTTTGGTGGCGTGATTTGTCTTGTTACACTTTATGCACTTTTGCTCATCTTCAGTCTTGCGATTTGAATTCTTTACGGCAAAGACAACAACTTCTGGTTGGTCTTGACTCTTTCCAGTTATTGCTTCTGCTTGTTTCTCATGACGAAGCACTAGGGAATATGCTTTATTCACCGTGGGTAATGGGTCTAGTAATAAGGTATTACTCCGAACACCTGCATATGATTCATTGAGACCCATGAGAAATTTCATGATTTTCTGAGTTTCCATATATGTAGCCACCTCTTTGATTGATCCACAAGTGCATATGGGAAAAGTACAGATTGCTTCACGCTCATCCCATAGTCCCTTCAGTTTGGTAAAATAAGATCCCACAGACATGCTGCCTTGCACACAATTATGAATTTCGTTTTCAATGTTGAATAGCTCAACCATGTTCAATTGTGAGAACCTCTCCTGCAATTCCAGCCATATCTGTCTAGCATTTTTGCAATTGATCACACTGCCAACAATCTCTTTAGACATAGATCCCAGCAGCCAAGTCTTTACCAAATTGTTGCAGCGATTCCATTGTTGATGCTCGTCTGAATTTCTTTCACTTGGCTCATTGATTGAACCATCTATGAGTCCAATCTTGTTTTTGACTGTCAAAGCCATAGTCATGGATTGTTTTCATATGTTGTAATTATCTTCGACCAAAGGCTGTGGCACAAGAATTGCGCCAGTTTGATCTGAATGATGAAGATAAAGTTGATGATTCGGATTGTCCCATTTTTCTCCTAAAGCCGTGCCTCTTGGTTTATTGTCTCCCATGGAAGTCGGCTAGGAAACAGTATTATGTTTTGTTTTGATGCCCATAGTCACCAAGGCTCTAATACCATGAAAGTAAGATAAATGATGTGGTGAATGTCTTTCACTTTATATTAAACGAATGTTCATTATAGGTATATATATTGATGTTGACACACATTAATCCTATTCTAAAGCCTATGATTAAGCTAAATCTATATAAATAAGGAAAAAAATAATGGAAAATCAATCTCTAATATGAACTATGTATTCTGTGGCTATTTTACAGTTCAACTTCCTTTAACAATTACCAAGTTCTGAATATTCGAGGGGAATATATAGATCTGCCCCTCCAATGGAGAACTTCTGTATGTCACGTGAGTTTTGTTCAATGAAGTCTCCAGTCCATGACATACAACCAAAATCTGAATAATATGAACAGGCAACACAGGAACAATTATTCAAGCAATCCTGTTTACACTCTTGTTCAAGGATATTTGACCAATGTGCAAACTCCGGCACTTTCATTGTCTCCAGCTTTAAAAACACATCTTCTTTTCCTAATTCACCACCATTTTCTGTTCTCTCACACTGCAAATATCTTCTTCTAACACAACCACTGGTCTAGTTGCCTCTAGTCCATTCGTCAGCATTTTTTGGCTCAAACCCTCTCAAACAACTACAGACTGGAGAATTCTGTGGATTACAGGCTCCAAACACCCCACATATGCCATCAACATTGCATTCAGTTTCTGGAATTTGCCAATCAGTTTCCCAACTCTCCGTTTTATTAACCCAAGTTTTTCTCGAGAATTCTCCATTAGGGTCTAAAAGATAGTTATAAAGAGTAGACTCATCTGAAAAAGTGAATCGCGAAGTATCTCCAGTTAGAGTAAATCCGTTAAGATAAACAGATACCATTCAAGGAATTCCGATAAAGATCCGACCATTCCATGGACCGCTTTGCCAATAAGGACGACTACCATTCCAAACGAAAGCTTCAGGAACCTCTAAATCATCAATGCCAACGGAGAAGCTTCCAATGTATGGATCAGAATGGGAGTTCCATGATCGTAGCACTATATTCTCTCCTGCTCTTTCACCAGCTGTAAGTCTCATATTCCTCGCCAATACATTGGAGGGTTGCTGAAAGCTCTCCCATGGGTGTTCCCGTTGGTTTTATCTTGCAGTACTAAGTTTCCATCATCAGTAAGCAGCGCACTTGAATTTTGAACTCCATTTGTAACATTTGATGACCAAAGAACCTCATTCTTTCCATTCAAGACAACAAGATTTCCATCATCTGATACTGTCATAATTCCTGAAGAATCATTGAGCGGCTTGTTTCTGTTAGCTACCCAGATTGGAGTTGTCACCGAAACTTTATTGTACAAGATTCCTGCATAGCGATTTATGGAATTAACGGGGCTGAAAAATCCAAGTCTGAAAAAATTCCTATATGTTGATTCAATAAATAATCAATAGCTGATAAAACTTTTGAATGCCATGTATCTTTAACAGTTCATATATATATTGCTTGCATTCTGTTCAATTGTTTTTTCATATCTTTCTATTTTTCTTCTACTTCTTACATAAATCAGAGCGCAAGTATAAAGATTTTCAAGTTTAGTTTGATTAAAACAGAATCTTTATATTGTTAGAGAAGTAATGATTGGTTTTGTCTCTAATTTATATGGTGGCTGTAGTGAAATTGAAAGATATCGACATGAACCATCAAAACATAACATAGGAGCATTAGGGGCTGGGAATTTTCTTAGAAGCCTATATTTCTCACCAAATTCCAAAGTGGGAAAGTGGGTAGAGGGTGTTCTTATATTTCGGCTTGTTTTTCTTTTATTTTTAACTTTAGTGGCACCAGTGATCTTTTCTTTTCTTTTTTTGAAAAAAAAAAAAGTATAAAATTAAGAAAATATTATAAAATACTATACGTGGATTTTTAACAAACAATGTGAAATAAAATCATAGAAATTAGTTTAAATGATATAGAATTATTACTTTTTTACTTTCTTACTTTTTATTTTATTTTATTTCAAGAGTAAAGAGGAAATATAAAATAATATTATTTTTCTTCTTTTTTAATTTTTTTTCTCCTTTTCAAATATAAAAAAGTTATTTTCCCTTATTTTTGTTCTTCTCTTATTTTCTTACAATCCAAACAATCAGTAGGCCTTTGGATCCTGGGCGAATTTGGGATCTGTAGCCAAAATTTGGCCTATTCGAAAGATACGTATAGCTAAGAAAGAAGTATCACAGTCATTACTCCTGTGTCAGGTATAAACCATTGCAACGATGCATTAAATAATAATCAATATGTTTTACCCACACTCAGACCTCACAGAAAGTTCCAATACGGCACAAGCTGCGCTATAAAACAAAAAAATCAGTACATTTTTGTATGGGGTGACAATTGAATGGAAACTCTTCCCTTTGTTCTTTTTTTTTTTTTCTGGAGATTTCAGCCTTATTGTAAAATAAAAAATAGAGACAATTTATAAAAATTAAAATTCAACCAATCACGTCGCTAATTTTAATTATTTTAATATTAATTAGATCGAAGTTCAATTCAATAAATTTTAACTGATAAAAAATCTAATGTCAAATATATAATACAATATTTTTAAAAAAAAATTGAAGAAAAAATCAATTATTTATAAATATATATAATTAAAATTACACACATAAATTTAGAAATAGATTAGGATACAAAAATTTCTTAAAACAAACTCACCATACATTCTTCTTGTTATATATTTTACCACGAGACTAAACATTTTGAGTTTTTTTTTTTTTTTTTCTAGCTTCTCTCAAAAAAGGTGGTAAAATATATTAATTACAGAATTGAACTATGTGATTGGACCTGAGCCCAGACAAAGATTCTGGTACGAAAATTTCTTAAAGTTAGATACTAGACCCATCTTCATCGAAGCAACGGGCTCTTTTGTCACCGTCAGAATGATAAGCAATCAGCTTTCAAAACAAAACACGTCCGAAAATGAAACCCATCTTCATAGAAAAAGTGGTCTTTTTGGAATTCTCTCTGCATATAATACATATATATATAGATCATGTTTCAGACAATTGATGTCTTTCCCATTGTTTGGAACATGTATATAAATGTCTTCGGATTTTTGAATCACTTAAAAGGAGTATGAAACTTATGAATCAATTGCGTTTTTATTTACATTCAGATGTACAAATTAGTTTTATTACTTTCATGCAAAATCTTATCATTATCCTTCTTGGGTCATTTTCCTGGAAGCTGGAAAGAAACTTTAAGAGAAAAGGATTTTCATTTTCATTATTTTCTGGTGGGAATTTGACAATTCTTTAACTTACTTGGTCTTCTAGCTAATTATAGGAAACTGGGAATGAGCTATATGATGGCCTTTCTTCAACTTCATTGCAATTGGCAAGAAAGCAAGAAATTGTTTTTTTGTAATGAATAAAATGCCAAGAAGATAGCAAGCCATTACTCTTTCCTAATGAAACCCCTTAGCAATTTCCTACTCAAAATAATATAATATCATTCATAAATTATCTTAGATTATCAATAATTTTGGAAGGACAAATATACACTGAATAGCAATTTGATTAGTCATTTTTGTTTTATAATTATTATATTTCTAAGGTTGTTAACATGATCATGTTTTTCTTGAGACATAAAATACTCGATTAAATTTAATTTTAATCAGCTGTACCAAAAATAAATTATCGAATCAACAGTTTCCCTTTTTAAATAGATTTAGAAGAGAGAATGTCATTTCATAATCCAAATATTTTAATTAATATATTCACTCAATTATTGAATACAAATCAATAATGTTATAAGCTCAGGTGATGCATTAATTCCTCATACATATCAGTTAGGGCTAATCTAACTAAGTCAACCTTTAGCTAGTTAGAACTTATTTTTTCTATTACTGAGTGAATTTATATTTTTTATGGTTCATAATCATATATGAGTTTAATAAATATAAATCATAAATTATTAATTATATACTATTTATTATAAAATATTTTATTACAAAAAAAACATAATATATCTATTAAAATATATAATTTTATTCTCGTAAATAATTTAAATATATATTGTTATATCTATAATAAATACAAATATAAAATTATATATTTAAGTATTAATTTTTTTTCTTACCTTCAACCTAGCTTACTAATTTATTATTGAGTAGAGCTTTATTTATCTTGGGTTGGATTGATTTATCAAACAAGTCTCATTAAACAAGCTCAAATAAATATTTACTGAGTCAATTATTAAAAAATTTATTTATTCCGTCTCAAAAGATGGTATTTTTTATTTTTATTTTTTGCTTTTTTGGTCCGTTCCTAAATTACAGTCAATTTTTCTTTTTTAATTGTTAGTTTAGTAAATAATGGTTAAAATATCTTTCTTTAATTAATATAGACATTGCCACATGCAATTAATTTTTACATTTATACTTTGAAATTGTGACTTTTATAGAAATATGAAGAAATAGTAATAAAAATTAATAAAAAAACCATTTTTTTATTGGCTTAACTGTAATACAAGACATAAATATTGATCTACCATTACCGTCCTTCCAACAATTATTTAGTCAAAGTATATAATAATTACTTCATAGAATTGGTAAAATGGGAATGCAAACTTGGGTTATCCATTTTCATACATGTGCACCACTTTCTTGTTGCGTGGGAAACTCTTTAATCCTTGGAGTTGGCCAATAATGTGCACACTCTGCCTCTGGGATCCAAAAAGAAACACAATGTTCCATTTATTTATCAATCAGCACTTCTTCTTTCCTTACAATTCTTAAAAACATTGGGTTCTTATCCTTGCAATTAATTAAAAGATTTGTCTAAAATATTTAAAAGAAATAATAAGGAAAAAGGCATGGGTACCTATATTACCAAACTTGGTTCCTCCCATGCAACTTCGAGGAAAGACCAAATGAGAACCATCTCTTATACACAAATAGACACGAATCATACTCAGCAAAAAGCCGGCAATAACAACCTTCCCCTTCTCTTACCTGTACCTTCGTTGTCATTAAACATGTCCACTCTTTCCTCCAACACTCTTTGAATTTCATCTTTTCCTTTCTCCCTAAGCTTTTGTTCTTTTTCTCTTTCAAAAATCACTATATATACAGACGCCATCCCCCTACTCACCTTTCCATTCCAACACATCATTAGACAACTACAACTTCTTCTTCTTCTTTCTTTTTTTTAAAAAAAGTCATTGGTGAAATTATATACCAACAAAACAAAAGAAAATATGGCCTCACGAGATGGTGTCATCTTTGAAGATTTCTTCCCAGCAATGGTGGAGAAGCTTGGCGCTGACGGGTTTATGAAGGAGCTGTGTAATGGGTTTAGGTTGTTGATGGATGGAGAGAAAGGTGTGATCACTTTTGAAAGCTTGAAAAGGAATGCTAATTTGCTAGGGTTGCAAGACATGAGTGATGATGAGGTAATGTGCATGTTAAGAGAAGGTGATTTGGATGGTGATGGTGCTTTGAATGAAATGGAGTTTTGTACTCTCATGTTCAGGTTGAGTCCTGGGTTAATGAGGACTTCAAGAAAATGGCTTGTAGAAGCTCTTGTTAGTGAGATGTAGGTTTATTTTACCACTATTCTTCATTTTCTTGTTCTTGATTAATTAGGATAAATCTTTTCTTTCTTTTGCTTTGCCCTGCCTGTCCATTTGTAATCTTTCTAGTTTAACAGCATTCGGATATTAAATTCCATCTTAATTTACTCAAATGCAAACTCTTTTCTTCTTTTTTTCTTTTTCTCTTTTTGGTTCTATTCTGTTCTCAATTAAATGGACACTTAACATGGCCATGTTGTTAGAGGAAAAAAAAGGCCATGAACTAAAGAAGGAAATAAATCCAAGAGATGGGCAATCTAGTTGATTGGGCCTAATCTTGACAAGAGACATGGGCTTCCTTCACTTGTATCATAGACATTGCAAATTAGTCGATCACCAAAGCAAGTGCATCAAAACCGTTTCTTAGTGAGAAATTATATCATGACTTGCTGCTATATATATTATATAATATAATCAATAAAAGAAATTGCCTACTATTTCTTTTCTCGAAAAGGAAATAAATGAAAATTTACACTCTCACCTTTTTAATTAAATTGCATGTTATCTTTACATTTAATTGTTACCCCATTTATTATATTTATTTCAATATAATAATAAGATAGGAAAAATATTAATATTGTATTGAATATAAAAAAAAAAATAATAATTAACATCTTTTGATTTAAAAGAGAGTGGATTAATATGGAATGAAAAGAATAATTTTTTTATATAAAGAAAAGAGAAGAATTAACCATGGTAAATTTTATGAGAATATTAATTTTCAATTGATAATGATGCTGTGTATGTAGAAGGCATGTGGATTACCAGTTAAAGGGAACTTTGTCCATCTTTGTGGACTTTTGTGTAAAGGAAAATGGAGGAAAAGATGGCATATTCTGTCGTTTGGAAATGCTCCCATAAGAACCATGAATATATATTGCTTCCAGGGAGAGATGCTTGGCACGCCAATAATTCTATATATACATCCGCGTATGTCAAAGATAAGCTCCGATTGATCATGGGAAAATAATATATATATAGAGAGTCTGATCTTTGCATGTTTCTTGTGTCATTTTATATGCTATTTGCTTAATTGAGAAAATTTATTTGTCAGGTTGAGAACACAGGCATGTAACATACTTTCAGTTTCAGGTCGTCTCGAGGCAAATTTTCTTGTCCACATTCTAAACCTGTTTCATAAAATATCAAGAACCCTAGCCCACAAATTTTTACCGGGCATTATACCAACCAGTTGACTTTCATTGTCTTCAACCTAGGCCACATACTTGCTCCTCAGCTCCATCATCTTACAGACAAAGATGAGTTACTGTCTGAGGAATAAATGCCACTTTGTATTAGGGTAAAAGTTTAAGATGTATAAATTCTAAGTAATTTGAGCACTTCTTTCTTTTTTTTACTTCAGCAAACATTGTTTTATTTTCTAAGTTCTCACATAAAATACGTATGCAATGGCAATCAAATCCCATTATATGTGC
Organism: Ricinus communis; assembly: GCF_019578655.1. NCBI lineage: Eukaryota > Viridiplantae > Streptophyta > Magnoliopsida > Malpighiales > Euphorbiaceae > Ricinus > Ricinus communis. The sequence continues at coordinate 30,782,836 of NC_063260.1, read as the reverse complement.
ATAGACGGGCACATGTAATCCATAATTGTTGGCTCCATCGCTGAGCAAAACATGTCAAAGTTTTAATAAGTTTGGTGGCAAATGTACTTCAAAACAATAGAAGATCAAGATGATTAGGTCACATAAACAATGGGAATAATTATGACGATAGACTAGGTACAATTAAAGTAAATAGTAAGCTAGCAGTTCATTGAGTAAGATGAGCCACACAATTCAAAGTTTATTTATTTTTATATTTTTAGATAACAGAGGACATTGATTTGGACCCAAAAATTTAATTTCAATATTACTAATAGGAGTACTTACAGACCTACATAAAAACGTGAAATTATATATTAACCTCTGATTTAAAATAACAATTCAATATAAAATTAATATTTCAAAAAACCTTTCACATGCTGGGATTAGTGATTGGCATCTAATGCGGATTCCATATTTGCCTTTGCCATCTGGAATTGAATTCATATGGACCTCTACATTCATCCAAGTCTTCTAGTAGTAATGGAAGAAGGCCACAGATTCTTCTTCTTCTTCTTCTTTTTCTTTAATTTATTGATTGTGACACACGTGTCAAGTAAGGGATTAGAATGTTGAGCTAAGGTCACCAGTGATTATAAGCTTATGTTGCAAAATTATAGTTCATGAATTATTTATATATCAAACTGGTAGGTAATTAATATATATTTATTAATTTTAAATAATAAAATATTTATATACACATATGGAAGAATCTTTCATAGAATGTAATAAAATAGCATTAAGAAAATTAAAGGACTGGGGCATATGAATGTTAGGTCCAGTGGACCTCTAAGTGCCTCACTTCTATCTCTACGTTTGCATTTTGATACAGTAAGATCTTGGTGGGCACACTGCTAACCTAATTTCCACCCAATAAAACACAGTGCAAAGATACACCCCTAATCCTTTAATTTTCATTCAATTCTTTTAGTGCCTATTCCGATTCAAACCCCACTTTTTAAATGTAAAGTTCATAAGGTATGACTTACATTAAATTATTATATATATATGTATATAAAATTATCTGATCAACCTTAATTTTATTGTTCCTTGAATTTCAATCCTTTTCATTTATCGAAATTAGTTTCTTTTCTAGAAAAAGAAATATTTAGAGCGCTGGATAGTAAATGGTAACCCTTGCAACGTTAAGAACTTCTAAAACCCAATTGAAGGAAGGAAAATAGTTTTCATTTTAAAAAATTGGAAAAAAAGAAAAAAGAAAAAAGAAAAAAGAAACAGAGGTGATTTTATAAGTGAATAGTTGCAAGTTGCCCTGCTCCATGTGATCTGTTTTTATAAGCACAGGGTGGACTAAAACATGGACATAAAAGCAGAACTCTACATGCATATCTCCACCCAAAATATTAACCAAGACAGAAGAAAATTAAAGAAATGAAGAAGTGTGAGCTATGCAACTCTTTAGCAAAAATGTACTGCGAGTCAGATCAAGCAAGTCTTTGTTGGGATTGTGATGCCAGAGTTCATGCAGCAAATTTTCTTGTTGCTAAACATTCAAGAACCCTTCTTTGCCATCTTTGTCAATCTTTCACTCCATGGACTGCCTCTGGACCTAGGCTCAGACCTACTGTTTCAATCTGTGATAACTGTGTAAAGGACTCAACTTGCAGACCAGAGAGGCGCAATAAAGATGACCGTAACCATGATGACGACGACGACGACGATGATGATGACGATGACGATGGTGATGATGATACTGGTGATTCTGAAGATGATGAAAGTGGTGATGGAGGTGACGAAGATGATGAAGAAAATCAAGTGGTTCCGTGGTCTTCTACTTCAGCTCCTCCACCGGCTTCCACTTCTTCTAATAGTGATCAAGAAAGCTCTTGTAGGAGTGACGGAGGTGTTTCTCAATCCAGAATCGCGTTTTCTTTGAAGCGCACGAGAGAATCTGCTCATGTAATTAAATATACATGTCTTCTTTACTTCTTTGCTTTTGTCCTGTTAAATCTTGAATTCTGTTTCTCCTTCTTGTTTTGTGTTAAAATTTGCTAATGAAAATTCTAATCCAATATGTTATTCTCTGAAGCATGCAGGATCATCTATACTACTTGTTATCCCAAGATAATTCAAATGCGTTCGTGTCAAATGAATCAGCATTTGTTGGTACATCCTCAATGATCTCAAGGCCGTTGAAAGACCCGAAAAGAAGCATGAGAGAGTCTCAAAAGGGGTTGCAGAAAGCTAAAATTCCTGAAATTAGCAAGTCTGCCATAATATTTGAAATCTGCAAACTAAAACAACGAACCTGGAGTTGTTAGTGAAATTTTTAGTGAATATTTGTAGCCCCAGGTAATTATTTTCTCTAATTCAAAGTAATTTGTAACTTTAATCTGAGGATGATCTGTGTTACTTTCTTTAACCATTGATCCGCTTTTAATAGTTTGTTTCTGTTGTTGTAAATGTATATATAGTTGTTCTGGTAATCAACATAAAAGACAATTTGTTCTGCAGTAGATGCAAATGGCCTTTTAAATTGCATCTTCTTGGCAGTGACAGTTTCCTATCCTATCCTTATTTTTTCAGTACACATCTAATTCAGATCACTATCATACGCAAATTTTTTGTCTTTATTTAGTCAAGAAAAGAAAAATAGAAAAAAAAAAAAAGAAGAAGAAAAAAGAAGAGAAGAAAAAATGCATAGAATTACCAGGTGTTGGTCAGTGTCAAAACAATTTCTATGGCACCCATTTGGTCCCAGGTGCATGTGGGTCCCCCACTGCAGAATAAATTTTATGTGGTTACCTCTCTCTCTCTCTCTCTGTGGGAAGAGAGGAAGATTGTTTTTGATATATTAACCAATTAAGAAGAGTCTTAACAGATGGCCAAACCAGTGGACTATTGAGGATGGTGGTATTCCTTGCGTTCTTTGGCAAGAACCACAAGTTTTTATTCTTTTTCCAATTTCTTGTTCCCTTGTTTCTTCAAGTAATTCATTTAATTTAGTGAAACAAAGAAAACCCAAATGGTTTTCAATTTTCAGATAAAGACGAGTAGTCCTCTTTGGCCCCATAACCTTTGTCTTCTAAGTTCTTTTTCCTCTGGCATTAACTATATTGAAAAGTGACATTAATCTAACGTGTTTATAATAGCTCAAATAAGCTATTGCTAACATTTCAAAAATGGAGAATATATAATAGAAATGGTACTTGCTCAGTCACATATATTCTTACGATCGTTTCATCCAATTCAAATCTAAAAAGAGGTTTGATGTCCGGAGATTACTATGGGGATTGGATTATCAATTATGTCTTTTGGCTAACCTTATTGGCAGTGCAGAGTCAGTGGATATAATATAGTAAGCTTTTAGCAAACATCTTGGGATTGTAATCTCCAGTTAAGTTAAGCTTAAAGATAAAACTGACCATCTGCCTCAATTGTATAAACACCATTAGATATCCAACCCACTGCTGTACAGCCGACCATCACCATTCATTATAAGAGGCTTTATATAAGCAGGTTGCACCTGGACTGAAGATGGTTTGGTGCTCCTATAAATAAAATAAAATAGTACTTAAAAGAATTACAATTATAATTTCCTAGTACTCAACATACCGACACCCCCACGTGCCTATCACAAGCCATGGATTAGTATTCTAATTGAAACTTTGAAAGTTGATTATGGATCTTGTTTCTTATGTTTTCCTAATTATTACAAAACTAAGTTAAAGAAAACAGAGACATGGAATGGAATATCAAGAAAGCAACAGAACTAAATTGCTTCTTTGGGGGAGGAAATATGCCACTTTGTGCAGTAGGGAGATTGTTTTTTAAATTTTTCTTTTCTTTCTTCTGGCCATAATGTGTGAAAGATAATATTCTCAGTAATATGGATACGAAGAGATATATTTGGCCTACCTCTGATTAATCTTATATTATTTTATTTTTATATTTTAGAGATTCTGATTCTGATAACTATGTCGGCGAACAGAGGCCAGCCAGATACAGAAGGGAATTAGTCTTCACTATGTAAATGAGCTTGGTAAACTGAAATGATGGCCACTTCTTAGGCATTCTTTGCGTAGGAAATACAAATGTCAAATCCCTTTTGGATTGCCTTAAAATTCTCTTTTTATATCTTTATAAAAAAAAAAAAAAAAAACTTAAACGTTCCATTTTAATCTTAATCTGATTCAACACTTTTTAATTTGTTCTCTAATGTGATATATAGTAATTATTATAAAATTACTTTGTTAATAAAAAAGGCAACCTTAAAGTAACTTTATAAAATTATTCTGTTAATCAAAAGAGCAACCTTATAAAATGACATGAGGTGCATTTGTAGCCCTTTGGCCAAGTTACATAAATTTTGCTGTTCATAATAAATCTTTGAACACGGAAGCTGGAAGATTCAAAGATTACAAATACCAGTCAACATAGGTTGTTTGAAAACTCGACATTTAACATAGTTAAATCCCCAGTCAAAATTAGCAGGAATATCATGATTAGTTACCCATTGAATTGATTAGGCCTAGCCTGCGTCTTTTGACAGCATTTTACTTCCCATCAAACACGTTCTGATCATCTGTCATCCCATCTTTCTCATGGTATCAACAAAGCGCAGCTAAATCATAAAGGCTATCCATGGAGATGAGAGATTTTCTCAATCTCACTCTATAACCAGGCAAAAGTGTGCTGCCACAAATTAAGCTCTAAAAGTGAAGAAACAATATTGACTACAAACATGAAATATCCCCATTGATATTTATATAGCAGGCAATTCGGTAATAAAAGGTTTTCATTCAACATTCCATCACAACATAAGGGACTTGAAAAGGAAACAAGGCAAGTTATCAACTCTTGTTCTTCATCCAACTAAACAGATCCAAGTGAGACAACAGAGACCAGTGCTACAAAATTTTTACGCCCAAGGTCCTCAACATTTTGACTTTGTGACATTTTGAATCCCACCATCCATTCAAGAAGCCTTCTCCACATCTGGCAACATATTGTTTGAATATTAGCTTTCAACCAGCCAGGAGGAATGAATTAATGAAATCAACCATTATATGCACATATACACAGATGAATGCAGACATCCGCATTCATATATCTAGATACATATCCATATCCATGATATTAACATACATAAAGGTATTTGTTGGTGTTTTCCCAAAGAGAAAAGAAAGAGTTCAGTGCCCGTGTGATCCTTTCCTGTGTCTGAAGTCCTGCCAGCTTAGTTGGTATGGCAGCATATAAAGAACTAGCAAACCTTGAGGTTTAAATTGACTTAGAGAATCATTAATTATTAGGTGCAAGTGTTAATTGTTTGTCAACCTTAAATCAAAGATGGAAAATATAAAATTTGTAAGAAAACAATCTCCTTGAAATTCCTGTGTTCTTCATTATAAAGATTCACCTAATTTGTATTTGCTCCAATCGATCATGACCAAAGCAGGAGGACGAAGGCATCAGAATTGGACAAAAAATCCCAAATTTCAAGAGTGTCACAGTAGTTAGGAGCTTTTCTTGCTGGAGGAAGATGAAGAGACGTCCAAAATTTCGAAATTCTCACAATAATTAGTAGTTACTCCCACTGGGGGAAGGTAAAAAATTTGAATTCCAACAAATTAAACAGGTGAAGATGACAATGAAAAGTTGCCTGGATTGACTAGAACCTAAAGAGTTGCATACTTGAGTTAACCCCTTAAAGTTAAAAAAGTTTAAACCAGGTAGTAGACCTTAAAGGTTGGATCAGTGCCTAGAGCTAAAGCCACGAATCAGTGCTAGGAATTGAAGGCAAGTTAAAGCTAGGCTTTTAACAATCGAAGTTAAAGAATGAAAGATAAGTGAATAAAGTGTGGCTTGCCATTAGATATTAAATTTTTAATATTTCTCCAGCTTTTTATCAAGATCTTTAACACACTATTAAAAAAGAATAGACGGTCATCATAAAGCAATACTGTGGTTTCCCTTTTCACATGGTTTCTCTTTTCTTCTCTCCTATCTCAGTCCTAATATTTGTATATAATAAACACAAAAACAAAAGTGAGAAGAAAATCTTAACAACAGTCAAGATCCATCAATCAGACCACCCCCAAAGGTACCCGTGTTCTTTAACGGCTTCCTTCCAGACAACAACAACAGTTGTTGCATCACTAACCTCCATACTGGACTACCTCTGTGTAAGTCAGTAATTCTTTTTAACCAAGCTAAACTGATGTTCATTGGATCTCATTCCCGTGATTATAGGCAATCCTAAGACCTCATGCTCATAACATATTTCTAACAATTTCATATGACTGTTCATATTTGGGATCAGTTTTTGGAAGGACAATCATTCATCGTATCATTTGATTCATGAAAGGCAACTCATAAACTTCAGAAGCCTGTCCTTGTATTGAAGTAATCCAGTAAGGAAGTATGACAATTTGTTGGCATTTTCAATGATGACGTGGAATTATCGTGACAATATTAATTCAATTGTATGTGGACAATACATATGCAAGACAAGAGGAAGGTCAAGGGTCTCTAACCAGAAGCTGAAACACTGCTCTAGCACAATGCCTACAACGACCACAAAAAATGGCACCACTTAGTTCAGTACAGAGCACCTCAGTTAAATGGAAAAGACAAAAACAATGTAACGGTTGGATATACTTGAAACAAACTAATTAAAACAGCAGCAAAATTTGGGGTTGTCTTCTTGTTTCTTATCGCATATCAAGACATTATGCCAAATTAGCTGAAATGGAATAGTTTAGCAAAATTGACAAGAAGACAAATATACAGAAGAAAAATTAGGGCAAAACACATGATAGAAACATAATCATCCAAATAAGGAGGTACAAAATGACCACTATTTTCACCAACAGTACATTACTCATGGACTGCAGTCAATCTAACACATTGTGGAGAAAGATCTCAAAAACCTTAATCAATCTCATTAACTTGGGATCGCCACTCATGTATGTTTGCTTATCAAAATTAACATCAGAAGGAAGGAAACTTCAAGAACTCATGCATTTGTTGTTGTTATTTGCATCAACAAAATTCATTTGAAGTGATGACAATTGTTAATGAAGATTGATACATAAAACGAAACATGCTAAAGAACCCAATTTTATAAAAAATGATCATAATAAATATATGCTATTTCTAGCTCACGAATACCATTAACTGAATTATACTAAAATCTAATCAATTAAATCACCTAACTAACAATGAACACAAACCTGCTTGTTAGCACCAAGCTACTCCTGCTCTGCCTCCTCCACCACTGGAGGCAGAATCTCGGCATCCTTCTCACCTTTCTCGCCGCCACCGGACCCTTCACCAGCACCATCACCATCACCATCATCTTTCTCATCAGGAAACCTAACAACAATAACAGGACAAACACAGTGATGCACACAATAGTCACTGACACTACCGAGCCTCCCTTTAGTAGTCTTCCTTGAAGCCCCAAATCCTCTACTACCCATAATCACAGCACTCAACCCTAACCTCTCCACCTCCAAACAAAGCCTTTCCTTCATATCGTGATCCTTCACTATATGAGTCTTAAAAGGAATAAGCCCCTCCACAAGTGGCTCTGCCAGCTCATTAATTTTACTAGTGGTAAACAATTCAAAATCATCCTCAAGCTTTTTCTTTGACTGCTCATTATTGTCGGAGTCCTGATCAGTCATGGAAACATCAATAGCACCCCAATCAGCACCATAAAGAACACTGGTGGGTCTGACATGGACAAGGATAACAGCATCGCCATGACGAAGGTAGTTTTGAACAGCCCATTTGACGGCATAAGCGCTTTCATCGCTAAGATCAACGGCTATGCCAATTCTTCTTTGGGCACCTGATGTTGGGGTGCTTACAGGGAATCTTGGAGATGATGGTTGGATAAACACTGCTTCCGCTGATGATGGATTCCTCTTTTTTGGTGAAGGTGAAGGTGAAGAATTCATTTTTGCAAGTACCAAGAACAAAGAAAAAAAGATTATGTGTCTGTCACAAATTGGGTATGTTTATTGATGCGTGTATAAGTAACTGAGAGAAAGGATTGAAGGGTTTCGGAGATTACAGTTACAGAGAGTGTTAAGGAAGAAGAGAGGAAAGTTTTGGGGTTATGGTGTGTTAAAGGGTATAATTTTTCTAATAAAAGTATTTCAAAAGATATATTCTAAAGAGAAATATATTAATGAGACATATTTTAATTAAATTTATTAAATTCTTTATATCTTATATTTTATATTATTTTTATTTATATATTATATTATTTTTTAATTTTTAGCAATAATAATAATTATTTATTTTTATTTATTTATTAAATTTATAAATATATTTATTAGATATGAAATATAAAATAAAATCTAATTTTCTTTAAGAAATAAAAATCAAAAAATATCAATTAAAATAATTTTTTGATATATATGAAAAATGCTCTTATATGTAAAGGGCAGGTTAAGCATAGAGACGCCACGTAAAAAAGTGTCAGCATCGTCAGCTATCTTTTTAATTTGATCCACTGTGGATATACATTATTTTTCTCTATTTATACCTGTCAAAGGGAAAAGAATTCTAAAAATCAAAACATAATGTAGTCGTATCCTAAAACAATTGCCACAAATAAGTCAAATCTGAAACAATTCTACAAACAAAAACGCTAAATTGAAAGCAATTTGAAAGATTTTACAGATTTATGTTGGCTTGAAAGATTTTACATATTAAATTTTATAAACACTATAAAATTTTATAAAATAATTGAAAATAAAATATTCAAATATTAATTTTTTAATTATATTAAATAAAAATATATAAAAATAAAAATAATAATTTCTTTCAATAATATTTTATAAATTTAATAAAATAATAATAACTTACTCATTCATGCATTATATAACTATTATTATTATTTTAATTATAAAATTAAATTAATAAATAAAATTTAATAAAATTTTAATATTAAATATTAATTTATAATATTTTATAAACTAATTATCTTTAAACCTTAAAATTTATTAGTATAATAATCTAAAAATTATCTTAAAATACTAATTAGTTATTTTAATATTATATACTATCAAAAAATTAATATTTTTTAATTAAATTTTTATTATATAATAAAAAATAAAATATAACTATATATAATATTAAAAATATAAATTAAAATATTAATTTTTTAAAATTAAAATTATTATCTAATTGAAGAATAAATTTATTAATTAATATAATATTAAAATATAACTAATAATGTTAATTTTTAAAATAAAATTAGTATTATTATATGATTAGAGAATTATTTATTAATTAATATAATACTAAAATTAATTAAATATATTTTTTAAATTAAATTAAATATATAAAAAATTATAAAATTATATATAAATCTAAATTTTATATGTAAAAATAAATATCTATTAAAATTAATAAGTATAAAAATTAAAATAAAATTTCTATATATTAAAATTAATTAAATATTAAAAAAAATTTAATATTAAAAATTATATATATTATATATTTTATATATATATATATATATATATATATTTCTCTTAAATGTAAAATTATTTTTTTATTAGAATTTACTTCTAAATAAATAAAATATAATACTCGATGAAAGCTTTCTAATCGCTGGATTCAAATAGTCTTTTACCGACATATAGATTGCTAATAGTATTGAAAGAAATTAACTAAAATCAACTGAACAAGAGAAAGAGAAATTAAATAAAAGATTGGTATATAAACTTTTCTTAATAATTAAATATTTAAAACTTTGAAAACTATAGTTTAATGCGTCAAATTAAAATTGCTACCATTTATCATGAGCAGATAAGGGAAGAAACCCCCGAATCAAATCCAATTTCTAGGGTTTAAATAAAATTTCCCTTTTCAACCTATCTCAAATCCTCAATCCAATCACACACATAATCTGCGAAGAGCTTTTCAATTTCTTCCAAAAAAAGAACAAAATGCCTCAAAGACATTCAAAAAACAATAACGATTTAGCTTTCTTCACGTACGATGAGAAGCGAAAGTTAGGGTACGGGACCCAGAGAGAAAGACTTGGCAAAGATTCAATCAAGCCCTTTGATGCTTGCAGTCTCTGCTTGAAACCGTTTATTGATCCTATGTCTTGCCAGAAAGGTCATGTCTTCTGCAAAGAATGTATTCTCGAGTGCCTTTTAGCTCAAAAAAAGGACATCCAGAGGTATCTTCTTTTAATTCAATTTGAGAATTTGTGGATGTTGTTTTTGGATTTAGGGTTTTGGTAGTTACGTTATAGATTACTTTTAATTGAGGTTTAAGGTTTAAGTCTTGAGTTTGTAGAGTTTTAATTCTGTTGCTAAATATGTGCTGTCGATTACCTTCCTGTTTATTTGGTATTCATAATGAAGGACTTCTCATTGATATCATGCTGGCATTATTTCTTAGCAGTTGTGGTAATTAGGATTGTAGGATATTGAGTGGTATTCTGAGTGAATATGAATAAAATTTAATTTTTCTTGGTGATTACCTCTATGTAGCTTATTTCAAAGGTCGGTAAATCGAAGCTATAAACTAGAGATAGGTCTTCTGTGCAGTTCTTTTTATAGTGCATATTCTTGTTTAGCTGTTTTTTCATTGTCGGATATATCATTTAGGGATATGTAGCATTGAGGAGCAAACTTTTATCTTCCTTGGCAGGAAGCTAGCTGCTCATGAATTGCAGAAGAAGCAAGAGAAGGAAGAAGAGGAGGAGAAGTTGATGATGCAAAAAGCTAGAGAGCTTGATGCTTTTGATCAGCAAAACCATGGTGCAGTTCCACAATACAGTGATAGAAATCAGAACCAAGACAAGCATGGTTTCCATGGGGCCAACAGTGTGAAGGTCACTTCCTATGAGGAGGAAGCACTTCGAACAATGAAAGCATTTTGGCTGCCCTCTGCTACACCTGAAGCACCTGCTAAAGCTGAAGCCCCGACCACATGTACAACCTGTCCAGAAGGCAAAGAAAAGCTTAAGATGAAGAGCCTTTTCCCGGTCTATTTCACAGAAGACAAGAATGAAAAGAAGAAATCCAGTTCACTTGACAAGACCTATATCTGTCCCAGCTGCAAGGTTACACTCACTAATACACTATCATTGGTGGCACTCAGTTCATGCGGTCATGTCTTTTGCAAGAAGTGTGCCGACAAATTTATGGTTGCAGATAAAGTTTGTCTTGTTTGCAACAAGGCATGTAAGGAGAGGAATTTGGTGAACTTGGAAAAAGGTGGAACAGGCTTTGCAGGCCATGGAAATAATCTTGTAGCAATGGATTTTAAGCACCTAGGTAGTGGTTCAGGACTGGGACTTGTGAGACCAGCAACAAAGACATAAATTCTGAATGATACTAAATATGGTAATTATATGCAGTTGTACTCATTCCTAAAGATTTGGATGCTCCAGGTTCTTTGTTTAGTTTGGCATCCGTCAGCTTAAAAGTTTGTTCCATATAATCTGTTCTGTCATGAATTTGTTTCTTCTAAGAGGGATACTTCCAGAAGTTGAGAATTTGATATTTCATTAGCTTAAAAGTTCTGCGGGTCTTGGTGTTCTTTGGTTTATTTCTCGGTGATTTCTCATTTACAAGTTAATTTTCTTGATGTTTTGGTTCATTTCATGTTGCCAGTCTCAGCTCAGCTTCTACATATTGCTTGATAGAGCTGAGCAACTCTACTACTTCTGGCTTTCTGTAGTAAATATGCTGTTCGGGGTTAGAATTTTGAATCCCTTTCTTGGTTCAAGGATTTATGTGCAGGCGCTGGGTAGCATTTTCAAGCTCAGCCGAAGGTGCTGGTTAAATTAAAAGCTAGAAAGAGGGAGCAAGTTAGTGTCATATCAGGATAAGATGATAAATATGCATTAGCAAATAATTATTTTTGACAGTGACTTGGAATGCTGGGGGAGCTAGTTTACAGTCATATGGATAAACTGATCGATAAATAATTATGTTTTGATAGTGACTTGGAAATTGGAATACTGTAAAAGAAAAGTGACCCGGAATATGATATGGCCAAGGATTGCTGATGATATCCTTTGACGAGCTTGATGGTAATGCTGTAAGTGGCTTGTCTCTCTCTTCGCCTGTTCTACAACTGGACCAGGCCTAGGTGAAACTTTGATGATGAAGGCAATTTATGCTCCATGCTTGTATATATAATTGACGGTAGAACAATTCAATTGGCAGTCCTATAATGAACGAATCAAAATTAAAATACAGAATAGCTTTTCGCTTTGCATGTGGGGTTGTTGAGAATTGAGACTTACCCTACGGGTCATGCAAATTACAAAATGCCCTTTATTGGGAATAAGAAGCTTATCCAAACATAATCAGGTCCCACCTCCACCTTGGATGTCTCATTTGCACTGCCCATCAATTCAATGGCTTCTTTTATGAGAAATGCATTTTATATTTTGATTCCGTTTAAAAGAGTCGAAAACTATAACCTATTATTTTTTGGACAGCATCTGATGAAAGCGTATCTTCTATGCAAAACAAATCAATGTACAATGTAAGTTGGCCAATGCCACTCCTATTGCGGCAGCAACCTGTGCTTTGCCTTAACCAGCAAAGTTGATTCCTAATTTTCCTTTGTGTAGAAGGAAAAGATTACCCATAAACCACATTTCATGTCAACGCTAAAGTTAGCAGCCAAACTAATTTAAAAGGATACCATTATCACGTGTACATTTCTCAATTTTACACTGGTATGGGAACACTGGAAATTAATATTTTCTCTTATCTTATTTTATAAATATGGCTTGTGCCAAATATTGACTGATGCCCATATTAAGATGTAAAATAAATGCAAAATTCACGTTTTTTTTCTTGGAAATTATAATCGCATGAAAGAAAATTAACTAATGAATATTAAGCAATTGCCAATTGGTAAACTAATTGGTTGAAAAACAACTTCTTTTATTGCAATAGGTAGAGGTTGGTTAGCATCACATGACAATTATATTCTTGCCAGGCACTAAACATAAGGCAAGCACATAAATATTATAGACACCAGTCACCAATAATTGATGTAACCTATAATTTGGGGAAAAGGATTTAATGCACTCAATCAATCCAACTTGATTCTTCAGCAAAGAATCTGGCAATTAATTATATCATAGGCTGTTTATATTTATTGTTGTTAGTGTTGCTGTTTAACTAATTTATATCTTATATCCAGGGGCCCGCTAAACCCTTATAAGTTATTGGCTTAGGAAAAGGATTAATGATTTTCAAAAAAAGTAGACCGTTAATTCTGAATGCTAAGCCACCAGCAACGCACAGTTAAAACAAAAATTTACAGAAAATATTAAGCCAACGTGGCAACAACTGTACCGTTGGATCATCCAAACAGTAGAGTTCGGTCCCACAGAAGCATTAACTGCCCGCCAACCCCACCAATTATAATGTCACTATCCATCCTGTCTGAAAGAGCTTTCCCAAAATATAAAATGGCCTAAAGTTGTGATTTTTATATGCAAATTTCTGCTTTTGATAAAAAGGAAAGAAAGTGCTTTTAGAAAAAGTATACGAAAACTCAAGAAGATAAGAACTGAGCAGAAACCCTAACAGTTGATTTTGTGGAGATGGGTGATTTGGAGAAACAAGGTATGATGATGGTAGCGGAAGAGGAAGAGGAGGAACAGAAGTTGATTGAAGGAATGGCAGTGTTGGATTTTGATATGTTGTGTTCTACTGTAGCTATGCAGACTCAAGGGAAATGGAGGAAACTAGAAAGTAATGATTTTGATGGTAATAGTAATAATGGTGGTGATATTGTTGGAGGGGAATTTGGTGGTGTTTTCAGGATGTGGGAAGGCGAAGTTCTTGATTGCTTTGATGACCACCGTATTGCTATTGAATCCCTTTGGTAACTCTCTCTGACTCTCCTTTGTGGTATTTTCTTTGTGTTTGAAATGTCTAAACATGGCAAAAATTCAATTGAATTGAATTCTATTTAGTCATTTTTCATGTTTGTTCAACTAAAAGAATTGAAATCTTACCACATGCAACATGATTCCGGCAATTGATTGATTTTAGTTTTCCGGAATTAAAAGTTATGGACAATACTTGTGAGGAAATCTTTTGTCTTCTCTGGTGGTTTAAGTTTTTTGGTAGTAGAGGTTTGAACTTTATAATGCTCGAGGGTGACAATGGCTTTGGTTCTGCAGTTGTCCATGCTATAGATTTGGGAAGAACATGAGACGAGCTGGTTTTGGTTCTTGTTTTCTTCAGGTAAAATTTGCATTTGACTAGAACTAATTGTTAGTACTCATTCTGCTCTACATATCTTGCAACTGCGTTAAACCCGTAAACTGTTGGTCTGGTTTTGCAGGGAACTGCATATTGCATTCTTGCTCTTGGTGCCCTTCTCAACCTCATTGCTTTCATTGTCACCAAGAGGCATTGTTTTCTATATTTGGCAGTTGCTTTTACCGTTTCAATTGGAATGTATTTGAGTTTCTTCCGCACTCAAATGAGACAGAAATTTAATATTAGGGTGAGCATATCTTTGTCATTGTCTTCAATTCATTGTTGATTGTATGGATATTTTTATTATAAAAGATGTCTGAAGTCGTATTTCTACATATCTAACTGCTTTACAGTTTCTTTCAGTAGTAATAGATTTACTTTTTGTTTGATGAAATTACTGTGTTTGCACATATGTTTAACTGCTTTTTGTTCCACGGTCATGTATCTGTGTTTTTCTCCTCTAGTATCTGGATTTTGCCTAAACTCATTGCTGTAGTCTGTTTTTGGTTATTTCTCCTTTTAATTATCTGAAATTCAGTGTTAAAATGTAGCCATAATTCTTGATTGTTTCTAGTTTCTTTTGTCCTGTCAAGCTCGCTGCTCTATGTTTTGACATTAGTATTGGAATGATTATGTCCTTGGTTTAAGTTTTCATCCCAAGTACTAAGTAAAACATTTCTTGTTTTATTTCTGCCTCTCAAGAATGTAGCATCTCTTCTATTTTATAATAGTGCAAATATGGAAAGGCGTCAAGCTTTGTCAAGTATGTTTATTTAGTTGATTTAACTGCAGCTTTGTCAAGTATCTCTTTTTGTTGCTGTGGTCTTTTATTTTTTCACTTTTGGGGCTTCAAGTGGGTGGCAGTTTGACTTTTCTGTTTGTGTATTTTCAGTACTCTATATGACTCTGATTAAGCCCTTACAGTGTCTGGATGTTTCTTTTGATCATTTGCAAACATCTGTTGCAGTTTTAGTACTAATAATACCACCTATGTTTTCTACAATGTCTTAATTCAGGGAAGTGATAGTTCCTTGGATGATTGCATCTACCATCTTTTCTGCCCCTGCTGCGCTTTATGTCAGGTGCTTATCTTTCCAAATCTAATCAATATGTGATTATAATGGAACACATTATGTAACTCCTAATACTGGAAACCTGATATTTAGCATTTATCTAATATGGAACAGGAATCCAGAACACTGGAGATGAACAATGTCCAAGACGGTACCTGGCATGGTCGGGGTGACACAATTTGCATTGGTAGCTATAGTGAAAACAAAGCGATCTTCGAGTTACGCCCGCCTTCTACGGTCTCAACTCTAGACCAAGTCCCTTGATAGATGCTGCGTTTACAGCAACATAGATGTATGGCCACTCTTTGACCTGGGTTAGGCTTTTGGGGACCTTGATGCTCCATCCCAATGCGCCTACATTTATTTGATATTGGCTTTCCACTTAAATTGGTCCTGAAAAGATAGGGATGAATCAGAGACAGGGTGGAGTGGTCTCCAAGATTAGCCATCAAATTGAAGCATTAAGGCATTGCTGCATAAACTGTTTATTTGTTAGTCAAAGCCTAAATCAAGATTCCGTAACAGCTTGAAATTGTTTATAAGCTAATAGTTCAGTTCAGTGATTGAGAATATTTGTATTATAATGCAAGAATTGTATCCGTTTATCTCATTACATGCTCCCTCATTCCAATCATCCGCACGGGGTCTTTGTGTGGGTTCGATGGATCGAAGTCATCCCGACCCGTTTCCTAGAACTCTGCTACTCCCTTCTTCCTCCCCATTTTCGATGTTTCTCTCTTGCTTCAAGCCTCAGCTTTGCTTGGTTAGCTGAAGTGCTTAAAAATCTGATTTCTGGATGTTTGATTCGGGCATTGGGTTCTGGATTGGGCTAGGTATCGGATCCTGGAAAATCATAAAATAGGAGTTTTTGAGGTTAAAAATTTAGGATACTTTTCACCAATGCAAAATTTGTTGAAATTCTTCCGCATGGATTTTGTTGGCTTTGTGTTTATAATTAAGCTACTATGTCTCCTGTTGTTATTCAACTATATATCAGAAATAGTTTATTCGTCTCTCAATAATACACCAGAAAACTATCAAATAATCAGGGAAACACATATCTTGTTTAAATTATAGCATCATATAATAAAAGATATCGGAGCAACAGTCAGCGAAAAGATTGATATCGTTGTATTGCTAATGTATTAGTATCAAGCTCAAACCTTTGTCACTGCAATTGATAATAACCATAGTATTCTTTTTTCTTTTAATTGCCAAAGATGGAAGAAATGGGACTCCAATTTGAAATCCTATTAAGATTACCACAAAAGCCAAAGCTTAATCATAATCTTGTTATGTGAAATAGATTATGAACTCTTCCTCTACCTTGTAGATGACTTTTTTTTTTCTTTCTATTTTTAACTTTTTATATTTAAATTTTTTAAAAATATTTTTAATTATACAAATAATATTCTTTTAAAATATATATTTTTTTTTATTTTGTTCAACCTTATATTTAAAGATCGGTATCGGAACGGAGTCTCTTGACGTTGTTGGTCATGTTCCTAATCTATATGACATGTGGATTTAATTAGAACTTTCTTAAGGTTTTTTTTCCACAATTGTCAGAGGAAGTCTTTTCACTTTTGAGGTTAGGAATTTGAACCACTCTACTGGCAATTTTCTCATACTGGAAAATCGGAGAAATTAAGATGGTCATGTCAACAGCTTAATTATAACATCAGTATTCAAAATGTAGACTTTCTGCCAAACAAATGCATCATTTATTTCATCAATTACAATAAATCATATATTTTATTAATACAGCCGCAACTACCCAAAATCAATACAACTTTCCTATACATCCTCCGAGGAAGGAACGAAGTAAGAAAATTAATCTTAAGCAGCTGGAATGTATGTGAAATTTCCCCTGAAAAGTTTGATTATAATATCAAACTTGTTGGAAACACGGTTTCTTTCTTAGGAACTTATTTCTGAAATTGGACTAAAAGCCAACGCACAATCGCCTTCTTCTCCAAGTATGAAGCCGAATGTAGTCGTTGAAGGCTGAGGGTTAGTCAATTACCGCTTTAACGACTAATTAATTAACTAACTTAGAGTATCTTTGCTAGATTCATTGCATTCCTCCTGTAATCATGATTGGCCTCCCCTGTGGCCACGAGGCATGACCTTGACTGCCAAGGTGTGTTCTTGTTAAATAAATGATAATGGCTTTATATGCCTTTTGCCTGCTTATTTTTTATTTGAAATTTATGTTTTCTCTAACATTTTGTAAAAATTAAAGATGATGTGAACAAGTGGATCATAAATCCCTAGTTTTGTCCTTTACCCTTAATTTTCCACAAGGTCGGTTTCCACTTCTGCTGAAATTATCTACCAAATACTTAACAATTACACTATATAATAAATATATGACTGTGGCATCAGTCTTGAGTGTTACCTTTATCTGAAGACAGAGGCAAGAGCAAATTATATTACATTTATAGATAGTGGGTTTTCTTGATGATAGAAATTTCATGTTTCCTTCTTGGCAAATTGCAGTGGTCTCTAGGCTCTTTGCTATTTTTACTCACGATATGTTGCCTTGAAATTCTTACAGACTGCATCTTGATTTGAAATTTAAAGGTTTCAGCTTTTACCTGTTAATTGCTCAAACTATTTGACTAATGTTTAAATAATAGAATTCTCTTTGCTTAACTACTTACCTAATTATATTATCAGTTCCAAAAGAATTATTTTAGACACATTCCTAACTTTTAGTTGATAGATGTGTGATTAATTATGAAGAGACTGAGACTTGATCTCCTAAATAACAGATATTTTCATAAATAAAAAAGATAAATTTTGAATTAATTATATATATATAACATCATTTAAAAAGTGATTATATATATATATATATATATATATATATATATATATATATATATATATTATGATAAAAGTCTCATTTAGCATAATTCAGATCTCGAGCACAACTATATTAGAATTTTTAAGAAAGTGATTTACCACCTGTAAAAATTCTACCCCACATGCTTTGAATATATATATATATATGATACCTTTATTTAAATTATATATAATTGATAATACAATTAAATTTGTAAGTTTGTGAAATATGGTATTTCATTTTGTTTTTTCTTTGATAGGATTTATTTTGTAATTTGGAAAGAAAGAGAGAAACTGGAACATAAAATACTGTTAAAATGATATCTTCAAAAAACAATAATTATGATAACTCTTAAGAAGATGTTGAGGCAATGGACCATTAATCCCTTAACGTCACCATAGCCGCGTTTATAAAGGTATGACTAAAACAAATACATGTTGCAATCAGAAGCAGAATATGTCTACGAGGAGGATTTCTAGAATGAAATTCATAATATTTTAATAGGTAGAATTTGAATTTAATCTCTCCCATGCTTTCATTAAGTTATAATTTGTTAGAAGACCTCTCTAATTTAATTGTTGTATGCACTGTATTTGCCTATTTCCTATTTATTTATCTGATTCTAATTAATTTTTAATTTTTCCAATACAACAAATGCTGTTCACACTAATGCATTAACTTGAATATCTGGTCTAAATTATTATGCAATTTAGGATTACTTTTATATACAATATATAAATTAAATAGCTTTCTGTTCTTTCACTACATTGATATTTACAATTTATTCAGCTAATTCTTGAAGAGGGTTAGAGGTGAATTCAACTAATCCCACTTCAGCCTTAAGCCTGATGGAAATATTAAATTATTTTGTTTTGATTTATTTTATATGACAACATTTGGACTTTGAATTCCCAACTAGTATTTGCTTCACAATTCAAATTCAATCAATTAGTTGTAGACTTTTAAATTTTAAAACCAAACAAAAAAAAAAAAAAAAACGAAAGATGCAACTTTCATCTCACATTATTTTTATATCTTTCATATATAAGCAGAGAAGCATTATTCTTAGGGCTCAAATGGCTTATACTTTTTGTCTAAATTATATAAGAAATTATACGAATTACTTGCATATCTTCTTCACTCTTTATTTTGTTTTTCTTGAAAGTTTCCTTCAAATTCTTTATAGTCTTTTAAGAGTTTTAAAAAATAAATAAAAAGTAAATAATTAGGAATTCTTTTTAGAGCTTTTAAATGTTTTCAAGAGTATTCAAAACGTATCCGACGTAAAATATGCTTCTTCTAGAGGTTTTCATGTAACCTTAGCTTTTTCTGCTGGTAGGATATTGGCTTTATATAATAATCATTTGTAACATCATGAAATTTTACAACTTTATATGTGATATAATGAAGTACATGCATACTGTACATTCCTGTTTGCGTGTATATATAAAAATTTAAGGCAAAGACTTTGGTAGTGTGTCTTAACGTTGAAAAACTTGTAAGATTGATCTACTACTGATGATGAGGAGAACTCTGTACTCTAAAAAAAAGCCTTTGACAAAAGGGACATGGACTCCTGACGAAGATCAGAAGTTGATAACTTATATTAACAGATATGGTATATGGAACTGGAATGAGATGTCAAAAGCTGCTGGTGAGAATCAAATATATGTTCTTAAGAAGACTTGAGAGTTAGATCGGATCTTTTGATGAGTCTTTCCATTTTTTCTTTTTTCTTTTTTCTCTGGTCTCATGTCGATCATTCAGGTTTGTCAAGGTCCGGGAAGAGTTGCAGGCTTAGGTGGATGAATTACCTGAGGCCGAACTTAAAGCATGGCAACTTCACCAGGGAAGAAGAAGAGACAATTTTCAAGCTGCATGAAATGCTAGGGAATAGGTAAATGATTAACTCAACTGTATACTCTCTCATAAACATGGTTAACTGATTCACTCTTGAGACATGATTACTGACACTTTATTGATTAAATGAAATTAGGATTTCCGGATTAGAAAAGATGAATAGCAACAGGATTTCCGGCACAGAAGATCCGAACTAATATTCTTTTTGAATATATATATATAAATTAGATTAGCACTTACATATAAAAAAACTCTCATCTTGTTAAAACATCCATGAAATCACTTAGCTACCATAGATATTAAAGCATAGGTGAGTACTGTATGCACACACAGTCCACTACACTCGGTTTATCTAATTACAATCCCTTTTTTATTCCTTTGTTGTGTTTCTTTTCCCACCTATACCATTGTCCACAGCACACTAATTAAGACTATCTGTACATGCAGACTCCGCTCACTCCCTTTTAAACGTGGCTGCCATTAGCAATTTCTATGTAACATATAATCTATCAACCACCAAGTGGCCCGGGGTGATGTTCAAGAGTATAAAGAAATAAAGAATAACACATTAACCTACTGATCAATTACATTTACACATGATCATCTAACGTTTCTTTCTTTCTTTCTGTCTTTTTTTTCTTTTCTTAATTTAGATGGTCCGCAATTGCAGCTAAATTGCCCGGAAGAACAGACAATGACATTAAAAATTACTGGAATACCAATGCAAAGAAACAATTGAAAAACAAAGCAACATCAGCTGGTGATAATTTGCAAGAAGTGAAAGCATGCGGAGTACTAGTATCGCCCTCCATTTTTCCAGGTAAATGCTTGAAAGCCGTTAGACTACTTTATTACTAAGCTTCTAAAAGCTCGTTTAATTAGAGAAACAATTAATAATTAAATACCAACTAATGTAAATGCAATATCCAACTAATTTTACTTATGAATGATTTTGGTAGACGAAATTTATCTAAATTTTTTTTTTTTGAAAAGTAAGAATTTCTCATTTAACTAATAATTACCACTAGCTTCCAATAGCTTATTCATAGAAGTACTAGTAAACTCGTCCATTATTACCATATGATTTGTAACTAATTAGTATTACATTGAAATTCAAAAATATTTGTCAACAAATATTTATAATTTCAAAGTAAGAACATTGAAATTTAATGTTAAGTGATAATATGTTAATTAATAAAGTTCTTTTTTTTCTCACTAGTTATTCAATTAATAATTAGAAAGTAGATTATAGTTTAGAAAGAATAAAAAAGACTATCTTTGTTATAAAGGAGGAGCGAGTATTTCTTTTTCCTCTTAGTCAGTTAAATGAGGATTCAAACCTAGTTAAATAATAATTTCATAGATTATGTAATTACTTTAGTCATTTCAGTTTCTAGATTAAATTTAATAAGGATCTCTTCTTTCTTTCCTTCTTTCTTTTTCTCATTATATTACCACTATAAGTAATTGAGAAATTCATTTTTAGTTTTCTTTTCTTCTTATTATTATCTTAATAGTATAGATTAATTCCGGACAGGACGTTAGGAATTTGAAACTAATTTCACCAGCTATAACTTTTATGATTTATTAGGCTGCGGAGTACAAGTAGAACCTAAGTCTGAAGGTAGTGATTCACCTTCCACTATTTCAAAAGCGGTCAATTCAGAAAGCTTTAAGGATATCCAAAATCCATCAATGTTTTCTCCTGCTAATGAATTATCAAGCTATAACCTTGTTAGCAGCTTCCAGAGCATTGGGTTATCCGAAAGTTTACAGGGCCAATCATCAATTTCAATGGAAGGCTTGCATAACATAGAGAATTATGGGAAGAATTGCATAGAACAGACGTGGCTTGGAGAGTCCATCCATCCATATTCTTTCTTTAATGACTTGTATGACTATTCTCTTCTGCGCACAGTAAGGAACCAGGACATTTATGAAGACAATATCAACTTATCTGAATTATCTGGAGAAGTGCGAAGCTCTTACGGGCAACAATGTCCACTGGAAGGCTTGAATGAGCATCAAGAGCCTATGTATTTACATGCTTTGTTTGAATATCCTCCATTATGGTCTGATGAATTTCATCAGGGTATACAGGAGAATATTGGGTTAACAGGAGAATTCCAAGGTTTGTGGTTGCGGGAGCAACCATGTCCAATCATGGAAGACATGTACGTAAGAGAGGATCCTGGAATCAAATACACAAAGGAAAAGGGTTTCTAAGAGCTTCATCCATATGCTTTCTAGTGCCGCACATCTTATTTGAAGTATTTTCCTTTTATGTCAGGAAATAAATTGACCATATTTTCTTTTTTGTAGTAACCATGTCATTTTTTTTTCTTTGCGTGCAATCGTAATTTGCCATAATAAATTAAAGCTTTAATTGCAATTTTCATTTGGATGCTAAAATCAAATTGGAAATGTAATAAATTCGTGTAGAACAAAAAGCTTGCCTGCCACCATTATTTTATATATATATATATATATATATATATAAGCAAAAAGAAAAAGAGTTTCCAAAGCAAAGATCAACTAGGTCATCCTCATTAGTAGCACCACATTCATTTTATTTACTTTTGTGAGAGAATATCCTATTATGATTTGAATTGAATTAGTAAGGTAGGAGGTGATAGTAAAGAAAATAAATTTATTTATTTAATTTTAATTGGAGAGAAGTGTTTCTTGCACTGTTGATCAAGGAAGGAAGGTTTGAGCAGGATGTAGCTCTGCCAAGTTCCTCTGTCTCCTTCACAATTTCACTCTATAAAGTTCCACGCGTTCACTTTGACTGATTTCTTAGTATTTTTTTCCTTAAAAGAATTTCTGAATTGAAATTCTTGTCATTGCAACACGTGAAAATGGTGCGCGAAGTACTTCTTCAGTGTTGGCAACAGCAAGACTTGGTCAAAAAAGAAAAAAAATGAAGCAAGAAAGCAGGAGAAAAAAAAAACATGATTAATGATAAAAGCTTTAAAGAAGGACCAATAAATTAAGAACCTACTTACAGACATACTCAACTCTACTTCAAATGAAAAAGACTAGAGAAAGAGATGGGAAGAATCTTAATGTTTGTCCGACAAATAGAGAACCCATTGACTCGAATTCAGCAGATATCATTGGTATTTTATTATTATTCCATCATGGCGGCTCCAAAGTCGTATGTAATCCAGATTCATCTACAATCCAACTTATACTATTACGTTTCTAATTGCAACAATGAGAATAAATATAAACTACGGACCAATCCTGTACTTCCTACGTAGTCATTCTTTCGTACCCTTATAACTTTTATCCAAAATTCATTATTCAATTGAGATTTTTTCAATATTTCTTAAATTTATTTATTTATTTTATTTTTATTCTTAATCAACTTGTATTATTCTTTTATTCATAATTTAGAAAAAGAAGTCTTTATATCTCAATGTATGATCGAGTATATATATCTCTAGTTTGTCCGGGGTAACATTTTGTACGAAATAATATATGATGAGCTATTGATTTATTAACTTTCTAATTTTATTTAAAACTTCATACAACAAGATATATTATGGCATCAGTGTGAACTAATGTGTGAAAATACACATTATGAAATAATCCAAAAAAATTAGTTAAGTTTCTGATAGATCATAAATATTTATATTTATTGTGTTTAATTTCCTTATATTTTGATTGGATATTGTGCTTAATTGTGGAAATTGTGTTTGTTTTGATCTAGGTAGTGAAATATCAAGAATTGAGTGGAATTTAGCCTAAAGACATGTTCTAAAGTATCACTTATCAAAAACTAAGTCTTTTGAAATAAGAGTGAAAATTTATGCAGAATGTCATTTTCAATAGGGCGTGACCACGCCCTACAATCGGTGAGCTGCTGGATCTGTTAAGGAGAATTTTGAATTTTTAGTTAAATTTGTGGTGGACCCACTTTTATGTTATTTCTTTTATTTTGGAAGTGCTGGATAAGAAAAACTGACTCTCATATTATTTAGGATTTTATTTGTTTAGATTACCCTTTTATCTTATTATTTCTTATGGGATTAAGATTATATAGGAAGTTTATTTCTTTTTTGATAAAGATTATCTTATTAGGGTTTAGGTTTGACTTCCTACATAAGGAGGCTAGTTCTACAAAGAGATGGACAACCGAGAGCTTTGATATTATTATTATTTTTCTTCTTTTATTCTCTACAACTCTTGTAAATTTTTACTCCACCATATATGACTAGACTTTTAATTTCTGGTTCAAGAGTGAATAAATTCTAATTATGATTTTGTGAGGCTTTGTGCTTAACAGAGTTTTTTCTTTAATTCAAGTATTCTTTATTTATTGTTTTTATTGTTTATACATTTTTAATATTGATTGAACTGACGACTCAATTTGATATTGATTTTTCTATTGCTAATCTTGAGTTTGTGATCTGTAACTATCATGAACGATTGACACAAGTAGTAAGGAGTTGGCTCATGTGTGTGTGATTGCGGTCTTTCCGAATTACATAGCTTAAAGGAACAAGATTAATTCAATTGCAGCTATCTCGATTAATTAATGTTGATTTAGTCATGCTCATTATTCTTACTGCTATCGTTGAGTTGATATGGAACGCTATCGTGCCCGGTTGACTAATGGTAAGTTTTGATTTTGATGCTGGGTTTGAGTCAATTAAATTAGGAGAAAGTACATTTGTTGCAGCTTTTCTAAATAAGTAGATTAAGTAATTGAATAGAAAAATTGATATTTAAGTCTATGATCATAATTACAATTAAATGAAATTTGCACTCTTAAATTGAAAGTTTTATAAGATTGGTTTTTATTTACTTCGATATTCAGCTTTGTATTATTTTTTTATTTTTTTATAATTTTGATTTAAACATTCAAAATCGCTCATTTTTATTATTTAACTTTGAGAAGCTATTTACATTGGTTTTTTTAGAATTCGACCTGGTTTTATTATTTTTACAAATTAATCTAGAAAAATCAGTAATTTATATTAAATGGTCGGTTTAGTCTCTATTGATTCTTGCTCCTTAGGATATCTTAAAACACAATCATAAAAAAAAAAAAGAAAAAAAAAAAGAAGAAAGAAACAAAGAACCGAACCAAAAGAAAATGCCAGTGACATCTTCTGAGTTGAATCAGCAGTGTTGCCGGGGGGTAAAGCAAGAGTAAACAAAGAAATTAAAATAAAAAAATGAAGAAGATGACGAATAGCAGTACACAAAGGTTGATCTCTAGTCCTTAATATTCACACGTGCAGTCTTAGGAATTCATTGTACTCGGTAAAGGAACATTCCTTAGAAATTCTTTTTTATTAGCAAGCAGATAAAAAATCTCTTATATTTTCAGTGAGAACTGAATGACCATAGCCATTGGATATATATACATACATAGTTTCAAAGAATCGACATGAGCATCTAAGGGAGAAAAAAAGGTACGGGGAAGGACAACGTACAGTATAGAGACCACATTAATCTAATGCACACTAATTTATTAATGTTAATTGTTAATTAAGGTTGATGAGATAATTAAATAGATAATAATTCGGTATGGAAGCTTGGAATGTATTGCAACAATAATTTTCCTGTGATATGGCATGGCCTCACTGATTAATATTCAAAGAAAATGTGATGAATTCCATGGCCCTTCATACAAGTCAACAATCCTCTCATCATATTCATATACCGCGTTTTCAACTTTCTATCATGCAAATGGGGAAAAATTAGAATTAATTAGCTAAATTTGCTTGACAGAAGAGAACATCTTCTTTCTACAACACTGATATTTAATTTAAAAATCTTGTTTTCTTTAACTAATGAAAGAAAGAGGAGACTCACAGTGAAACTTGACTCTTCTCCCTAACCTTCATTTTCTTTAAACATTGTTTGTGTTCATATTGTTAATTTCAACCAAACGTGTAGTTTACTTTTCAAATTACTGGTTGCAAATCCACTTTAAATCATGAAAATTTCTCATCATACTAGCTAGTATCTAAAGTGTTTTCTGACTCTAGTTCGGAGCAATATAATAATTAAAATTATTATTTTTTAATTTATCACATATATAATTAGTATATGTTAGTGGATACTATTAGAGGAATGAGAAAATTTTGAATCAACTACTATGGATCACATTTCTTTTTTCTAATTTTTACTTTATGAGAAATTAATTTCATAAAAAGTAGAAAAAGATCTCAAACTAGAAATCTCTACTTCCAAAAGCAACAACCCTTATCAACTCAGTCCTGAATTTGGTAATTAAAAATCTTTGTAAAGTGGTTTATATTGTCAACATTGGAAAATAAATTTTGGTACTTGACCCAAAATAATTCTACCTACAGAATATAAGTAAATTCAGCTCTCTAGATGCCGAAAGAGAAGTTCAAATATAATCACAGCATAACCATTGTTTTGATTAAGTAATGTTAATATATATATATATATATATATATATATATATATATATACACTTTTTTGTGAGTTAATTTATATGGTGGAGGATTTAGATTGTCTATAAAAGAAATGAAAAAAAAAAAGCTTATAAATATAATGATAAATCCATACTAGATTTAAGATATAGACTAATTAAAGTGGCCATTAATGTTGAGCTAACATCCATAATCTACCTATATTCTAATGGGCCATGGAATTATTTTACAGAATATCAAAGTTAAAATCAATGTGCTATATAACTGTTCTTTTAAAAAAAAAAAAAGAATTATTAAATTCAATCCAGGTAAAACCTTGACCAATACACATCTTGGTCACTTTCAATCGCGCTGGTCAAAACTTAATATTATGTTTATCTTATAAGTTTTTAACATGTGATTCATTACTAACAAGTGACTGGAAAACGAAATCATGAAAGATGATTGATCAATAATACTTTTCATTTAAAAATAATCACAAACCAACAAATTTTGAAGTGGAACAGTTTATAAAGGCAAAGCCTTCTTTTAGCTTCTTTACAAAATGCATCACAGTTCTACTTGTTCTCTACGTAGTGTTAATGGGTAGGGCAGCTGATGGTGATTGACTATTCTAAGACATTTCCAGTTCAAACTTTATACATTTGCTGGTACTTTTTCTAATTTTTAATGGCACAGTCAGTACCCAACTTGCCATATTTATTTTTAGCCGCCTTCATGTTATACTTGATGTGTTTAACAATATATAGAATGCCATTTTGAGATCTCCAAAAAAAATAACCATTAAGTTTTAATCATGAATTAAGTGATGACTCGAGAGTCAAGACTCTCAGCTATGACCCAATACTCTCTTCATTCTTGTAGTTTTTGCTTTTTAATTAATAAATTAACGCATTGCTTCAAAGAGGCAATGTAAAATACAAATATGAATACAAACTTGTTCATCTCCATCCACATGCAAATGCACCTATGTAATGAATCATTCAGTAGGCCTTCAACCAACATTCAGGATAGGATAATAAAGAACTAACCCAAGAAGCAAACAGATCAGCATCATCTTCTTCGTGGTGAAGTGACCCTGGTCGAACTTGACATGTAAAAATCCTATAGAAATGAAGTTTGGTGAGTCCATAGAGTGAATGGATATCGAAACAGCAGTGACCATAATGAATGATCTGTCTCCAGCTTCTGAACAAATGCTAGAAAATTATCCTACCCAGCATCAGAATAGATACCAAGCTTGAGGCCTTTCCCATGTATATAATCAGCAAGAGCTTTGATTCCTGATGGAAAGGTTTTAGGATCAGGGACTAATTGACCCTGTGAAACACCAAATAAGTCATAGTCAGGGACTGAGATGATTATTAGCTTTCGGAGTCCTATTCTAAGTATGTACTCTATCCTCTTTCTTTCTTTTTAATTATTAAATGAATATAGAAAGCTTTAGAGAAATTTAGAGCGAGAGAAAGGTGACGCATTCTTTTAACACTCTTCCTTACTATATAATTTTATAAATTTAATTTTTAGAATTTTACACTCATTTTGATCGTAATACAGTTTAACTTTCACGATCCATTCTGTGGGCCAATGACTAGCACCTATCATTTCCTAGGTGCCGGTCACGGGCCCACAAAACGGATCGTGACACTAACCCCATTTTGAGCATTATTTTTTTTATCATTAACTATAATGTATTATCATGTCTATCCATTTACTGCTTTAGAATTTATTTTTATATTTACTACTGATCCAAGCAAGAAGGTCTCACTCTTCACTATACCCACAAATTTCTTTTCACGGAAAAATTTAAAACAAAAAAGCAACATATATCCTGCAAGGAATTAAGGCACTAAATCATGTTCGAGGACTCCTAAGACTGAAGATTATGATTCTGTATATAAATAACCTGAAATTATTTATGAGATTGTAACCGGTGAAAGAGAGTTCTTGAATTGGATAAATAAAAGTGATTTTTTTCTGTTTTTTGCCCCTTTAGATAAGAGAGAAGTATGAACAGCCTGATACTAAAAAATAAATTTGGCCCCTAATCATAATTAGCAAAATTTAAGGTAACTTAACAGGTATATGCTTTCTCATTATAAATTCTTCTATACTTGTATGATGTGGGTGATCACCTGCATAACCCTACAACAATCTATACTATGCAATAATGACAAAGGAAATTCAATTTTGAAACAAATCTAAGGTGAGTCAATTAAAAGCCAACATGCATGATTTATATAAACATAGAAGTAATTAGTCTAATGGTTGATATAACAAAACTGCATGCGCGAATCAAAGGAAAAAAAGAAATCCTGTGAGAATAACACGACATATGGATAGAGACAAATACACACGTCTGAGTCTTAATTAGATTTCTCCGACCCATTGAGGACGAATTTATGAATTCGTAAACTTATAAAAACGCGTAACAAGTAAGGCTCAAGAATTGGAAAAAAAAAATAAAGGATATAAAAAAGGTTGAATTCAGAATCATTCGACTGTTACGAAATGACCCTTGTCGTGGCTCAACGACTATTCTATCCTAATTCTGCTAATTCTTTATCGTCAACATAGCACAGAGATAAACGAACCTAAAAATAATAATAAAGAATGACCTGAGAAAGAAGTCCAATGTTGTCCCCACAGTGTAAAAGCATTTGAAGTACAATTATGAATGTTCCAGGAGGGTCCCTTTATATGTATATAGCTACCTTGGATTTTGTTTGTTTGATTCTGAACTTAATAGTTCCTGGTAAATATTGACCCTCCAAAATAACTTTCATATCTATTGAAAAATGTAGAGCTTTCACACACGTGTTTGTAGATACGAAACATATTTTATTCACAGAGAGAGAGAAGGAGACATATACTGATATGTATATAAACAGCACTGTCTTTAAGCAGCTGTGCCTGAACTATAACTTGATATAACTTCTCATCATCCGACAGAATTCAAGATGATGACTCTGGACTTTGAGCGAAAGCCACTGAACAAAGGCACTTGGAGTGATGAAGAAGATCAGAGGTTGATAGCTTATATTAACAGATATGGAATATGGAATTGGAATGAGATGCCAAAAGCTGCAGGTGAGAAACTAATGATTGTATTAGTAACAATATGGATTTCATATGTAAAGAAAATTTTATTCAGTCTATGCGGTAAGCTAATGATTTTATTTTCTTGATAGGCTTGTTAAGGTCAGGGAAGAGTTGCAGGCTTCGGTGGGTGAATTACCTGAGGCCAGATATAAAGAGAGGAAACTTCAGCAGTGAAGAAGATGAAATCATACTCAGTCTTCATGCAATGCTAGGAAATAGGTACTTAACATTTGCTCTAATTTATGGATGTTTTTTCATGAATCATGAACGAGATAAAGTTGTAGTAATAGCTACCTGATTAATTAGCCTCACTTCATTAGTATTTAATACATACAATTTAGAGCTACCATACTTGATATGGACTTGATAGTGCTTTCTACCATTAGTTTTAGCTTGTTTTTGCAAGTTTTGGAATTTGTAAATATGATTAACGAAAGATTGTTGCTCAGTTCAGCTATGATTTTCAAGTAATCTATAAGTGGTTTATGAATCCTTTTGTTTGAAACAAACAATGCCCTAATTCTTACTAAACTGCTTCTTTGTTTTTTCAAAAGAAAAAGTAAGACAAAAAAAGCAACCATGATGCGGGTTTGGATGCTGATAACTAAATACTGCCTTGCATTTTCTGGTGAAAATATTAAAATATAACAAATTTTAAAGAGTTAGAATTAACAGTTGATTTAATTATGAAAATCCAACTCCTAATAAAAGCTGTATGTTCATGATATCGTAAGAATGTAACTTGCAATTGTAACATTTTCAGGTCGAAAGCAGAAAAAAGGAAGATAGAATATATAGTTAATTGTACATCTCATAAACATGATTGATGATGATGTTTCTTTGATTTTCTTATTTCAGATGGTCTGCAATTGCAGCTAAATTTCCTGGAAGAACAGATAATGATATAAAAAATCATTGGCATACTCATTTAAAGAAACGGTCTGTTGCGCGAGAAACTAAACTACAAGTACTGCAGAAAGCTGAAGAAGAATTCCAGCAGAAGATTTATCCTGAAGATTGCGATCTTTTATTTTTCAAATCTCCAAATGCATCAAGTTCATCTGATTCTAACATCAGCCAAGTTTCGTCAAAGCTGTCCCCTTCGGGTTTCTCATCAATAAACTCTAATTTTGATGATGAAGCAGACCGTAATAACCATACCTTAGGGAAAAATATTGCTTTATATGAACTGAATGAAGACTTTCAATGTATACAAGGGCAATCATTTTCACTAGAAGACTTGGATGTAATGCAGGATCAGATGTGGCTAAATGAAGAATGCTTTGGGTGTCCATATGTTTCTCCAAGTGCCAGCAATAATTCATCTGAATATTCTTCTTTGTGGTTTGATAATAACCATCAGACCATAGAAGAGAACATGGATTTATCAGAATTATCAGAAGATCCATTCCTATCTTCTGAAATGGAAGTATGTTACACAACGGAGGATAATGAAGCAACCGCATACCAAATGTGGCTTGAAGGGTCTGTTTATTCATACACTTCACAGATTGTAGCTGACAATGATTTATTTGATTATCCTTCAATATGGTCTGATAGCGACCAGGTCATAGGGGAAAATATCTTCTTGTCTAAATTATCTGAAGAAAGGCCAAATTTGTAGGAGGAGCAATTATTTCCAATGTAAAGTTTCCAAGTGACAAATCAGGATTATGGAGTTCTTATGAGGACTATGGCAATGATATTATGGGTGAAATCTTTTCATTCAAGAATATATAGTTAGGATTATATACATATGTATTTTTCCATCAGAAGTTCATGGCGTGTCATTATGTTGGCTTTGTGTGCTAATAGTTGGGAAAATGTATTGCTAGCTGAATAGGCACCTTGGGGTCTTTAGTTGTACTTTTCCCCTTTCCTTCGTCTCCCATATTAGAAATAATAGTTTTGCAGCCACATGAAAATAACTGATCTTTTGTACTACATGAAATAAGAAAAAGCTGAAATTAAATAAAACAGAGCTACTTATATATTAGTTTCATTTTATATATTTTCTTACTTAATTTACTCAACCGCTTGCTTTGAATATCTAGAGTAAAACAAAACAGTGCTATTATAAAATAAACTAATGGCTTGCTCTGAATTTCATAGATACAAAACTAAGTTTAATTAATTAATAAAAACCGATTGTAAGACTTTCTTAATTTTGTTGATAAGCTTCCCATTTTGTTAACTATGATATTTCCAAACATAACCCATCTTTTTCTCACAATTAAGACTCGTGCTAATATTCTTGTTGTCTTTTGATCCTTTTCTTGTACTACCCAAAATGTATTCTTATTTTTGAACCATTTTGTTCTTAGGACAGTATTAGTTGCGTCCCTGTGGGTCTATTCTGTAATATAGAAAACAAACATTGAGATTTTCATAGCCTGAGTCTTTTTTTCAAAAGCTTTTGAAATATTATATAGAAAGAATTACTTATGCCTCTTTATGCAATGAAATTGCGTAACGGACAGTTTCTTAATTATTCATTTCACGTTTAATGAGCTCAAGACTAAAAACTTATAATTTCTTGGTAATTTATTACTCACAGTAAAACTATACTCTAACCCCTAAATTCATTTTTTAAAACATTTGTATTCATATTGTTAATTTCAACTAAACTTGTGGGTTAGTTTCCTAATTATTGGTTAAAACAATTTCCACTCCACTATATATCATTAAAAAATTCTCATCCTAGTAGCTAGTCTGAAATGTGTTTTCTGCACTAGATTTAATGGGTAGAGCAGTTAATGCTCATTGACTATTCTAAGACATTTTCAGTTCAAACTTTATATATGTTGTTGGTCGTCTTTTCCATTTTTTTGTGACAGCTATTTTCAACTTAATATATTCTATTTTCAATGTAGCTATACCCGCAATTTCTTTTTCTTTTTCTTTTTTTTTTTAATCTTTTTAAGAAAAAGAATGAAAATAAAACATGATTCTGTATGGTAATCATAAATATATAAGATTGTAACTTATTAGAAATTTCTCAATTAAAAACTCTCTTATTTGTATTACATAAAAACAGTGAGATTGTGTTTCTATTTAGAATTAAACTATCTAAATAGAATGCATTAGAGCATATAAAAGAAGAGTTTGAGATGGAAAATGTAAAGGTTTACGAGTGACTTAAAATCCAATGTGCACGATTGATATAAACATGGAAGTAATTAGTCCAATGGCTGAACTGTGTGAATCAAAGAAAAAAAAAATAAAGTACTCTTGTAAGAATAAGACATGGATCTTAGGCACATGTGCAGTGAATCATATCTATTAAAAAGAATGAAGGAGTGTGAATAAAGATTTTCGATCTAATTTGGGCATGTTTTTCAATCCTCCTACTTGATCATGCAAGTAAAAAGTGCGAATCAAGTTATCATGTGTGTGAGACAAGTAGAGTTTGATTACAGACCTCCACAAGAGAAAATTCATTGATCCATAAACTAATTACATAAACGCGTACCAAGGCATTGCGAAAAGAAAAGAAAAAAAAAAACTATGCATATAGAAACAAAAGAATTGCATCAAGAATCAAAACCTGTTGTAACAAAATGGCTCTTTGTCGTGGCTTGACGACTATTCTTCACTAATTCTGCTCTTTCTTTATCGTCAACATCTAGAACAATTATTAAGAATGACCCAGAAAAGAAGTTCAGTAGTGTCCCCGCAGAGCATATAAAAGCAATTATTTTTGGCCTTTCAAGTATAATACTGAACGTTCCAGGAGGTTCCCTCTAGACATATATAGCTATGTTGATTTGTTTGTTTGATTCTGAATTTAGTATTCCTGGTAAATATTGGCCCTCTAGAATAACTTATTTATTGAAAATTTTGGAGCTTTCACACACGTGTTTGAAGATAGGAAACATATTTTATTAACAGAAAGAGGGAGATTGAGAGAGAGAGATGCATATAAACTGGTCTTTAAGCAGTTAGGGCTGAATTATATATAACTTGATATACCTTTGCACCATCTGACAGAGATCAAGATGATGACCCTGGACTTTGATAAAAAGCCTATGAACAAAGGCACTTGGAGTGCTGAAGAAGATCAAAGGTTGATAGCTTATATTAACGGATATGGAATATAGAATTGGAATGAGATGCCGAAAGATGCAGGTGAGAAACTAATGATTTTATTAGTAACAGTATGGATTTCATATGTAAAGAAACATTTGTTCAGTCTACGCGATAAGCTAATGATTTGATTTTCTTGATAGGCTTGTTAAGGTCAGGGAAGAGTTGCAGGCTTCGGTGGATGAATTACCTAAGGCCAAGTATAAAGAGAGGAAACTTCAGCAGTGAAGAAGATGAAATCATACTCAGTCTTCATGCAATGCTCGGAAATAGGTACTTAACAGTTTTTCTAATTCACAGATGTTTGTCCATCAACTTGTAGTAGCTGCTACCTGATTAATTAGCTTTCACATAATTACTATTTAATTTATACAATTTAGAGCTATCAAACTTGATAGGAACTTGATTCTGCTTACTACCTTTAGTTTTAGCTTTTCTTTTACCTTTAGTTTTAACTGGATGCTTATAAAACCTGTTGAATTTAAAGGCCGGCATGCATGTATATATGTAACTTATATATATAGTTTCTGGTTCCTCTATTCTATTGAGCTTTTTGAACTTGTTTCGTCATAATATTCCCCTAACAACATACTTTTAAAAATTTGATTGATATGACAAATTTTTTACATTTTTAATTTGATATGTTAAGAGTAACAATCGATTTAATTGTGAATACTCATAACAAAATATGTTCATTACAGTGTAAGAGTTTGAGTAACTTGAAATATATTTTTCTTTTTTCTTTCTATCTTGTTTTAATATGCTCTTTTTTGTACTTTGACATGGAATTAAGTTGCTTAGAAATGAGTTTGGGTGTGCTGGGATAGCCTTCTGGCTATGAATAGCTTGCAGAATTTTCATGATTTTTTCCATTCTGTTTTATAAGATTAATCTTAACATCAAAAAAAACTCAAGTGGTTGTCCCTTAATCCATATGCTTTTCGGGAAATTGTAGCTACAATAAATAGTTTTTATATATTCGGTTGAATAACATTAACATAAACTAAGTTAAAATAAAAGGTAGGAATAATGATATAAATGATTACTGAATTTACACTTAGTTTTATTTTAATTACAAAATTTTAATTTGTTTCATTTTAGTCATCTAATTTTAATTTTGGTTACAATTTAATCATCTTGTCAATAAAAAATTGACATATCATTATTTTCTTTTTAATTATATTTTTTTATTAGTTGTTTTGATTATGTGTCAACCTTTTATTTGTAAAGTGATTTAATTAAATAAAATTAAAATTAAATGACTGAAACAAAACAAATTAAAATTTTATAACTAAATGTAAAATTTAGTGAGTATTTGTATTATTATTTCTAAAAGGAACGAAGGACATAACTAATACTATGACGCAAAAAAAAGTGTAAACAAATTTCTGATGTTGGATGCTTAATTCAGTCATTTCAATTTTTGGTTTTGCATATTTTTCTTCTTGTTTTCTTTATGTATTAGAATGAATTCTCGTGCTCAAAATATTTCACATTTGATTTTGAAACCAGAAAATAGAATAATAGAATAATTAATTGTAATCTGATGCGCATAAATTTTTAATTAATTCTCTGGTTTCAGATGGTCTACAATTGCAACTAAATTACCTAGAAGAACAGATAACGATATAAAAAATCACTGGCATACTCATTTAAAAAAACGTTCTGTTGTACGAGAAACTAAACTGCATGTATTACACAAATCTGAAGAAGAACTCCAAGAGAATAATTATTCTGAAGATGGCGACCTCTCATGTTTCACATCTCTAAATGCATCAAATTCACCTGAATCTAGCACCATTCAGTTTTCATCAGAGCTATCCCATTCGGCTGGTTTTTCATCAATAAACTCCAATTCTGGCGATGAAGCAGATCATAATGATATCCAAGCCATAGAGCAAAATATTGCTTTATTTGAACTGCATGGAGACTTTCAATGTTTACAGGGTCAATCATTTTCACTAGACGACTTGGATGTAATGCAGGATCCGATGTGGCTTGATGAAGAATACACTGGTTGCCCATATGTTTCTCCAGGTGGTGCCAGTAATAATTCATCTGAATATTCTTCTTTATGGACTGATAATAATCATCAGATCATAGAAGAGAACGTTAACTTTTCTGAATTATCAAAAGACCAATTTCTATCTTCTCGAATGGAACTTTGTTACACAGCAGAGGATAATGGAGCAACCACATATCAAGTGCGGGTCGAAGGGTCTGTGTATTCATACACTTCACAGATTGCAGTAGAGAATGATTTATATGATTATCCTGTAATAGGGTCTAATATTGGTCAGGCTATAGAGGAGAATATTCTGTTGTCTAAATTATCTGAGGAAAGGCCAAATGTATTATGGGAAAAAGAACAGTCCTCTCCAATGAAAGGTTTCCAAAAGACAGATCAGGATTATGGGGTATATTATTAGAGGAATATGGCAATGATATTATGGGTGAAATATTTTTATTCAGGCATATGGCTAGGATTATGTCTTTGTCCATCTGAAGTTCATGGCTTGTCATTATATGCTGGTTTATGTACTGCTACTTAGTTGCTAGCTAAGAGTCTTTTGTCGTACTTTTCTCTCTTTCCTTCCTCTATCCCATATTAGAAATAATATGTTATAGCAACTACTTGAAATCAACTGATCTTTCTGTACTACAAGAAATCAGGAAAAGAAAAATGAAACAAAATAGAAAATATCTAACTATATATAATTTATTAAAACACTTTTGGAATATTAAAAAGAAATGTAAAAGAAAAAAAAAAACTTACGCCTGGTTATCCAGTGAAATTTGCAGAACGGAATATTTTTCTTTTTGTTTTGCTAAAGCTTAACGTCTTACAGTGAAGGGCCATCGAAACAGCATCTTCACGAGATTCTTCTTGCAATCGTTTTCAATTGAAAGTGGAAGGGAATGGAACATGTATTGCAAACAAAACGTGTAGCTTGTTCAGGTCTGCGTACTAACATGTTACCACCAAAGATTTCAAAAATGTCATCAGCACTTTGTCCTAATTTCACACATAATCTTCCATAATGTCGGTCGCCTATTCCCCTCGAGCTTAGCAAGTTTTTCTATTCAAAGATCGGCATTACCAAAGTTACTTCTCAATTTAGAAGATTATTGGTTTTGAGAATCTTGCTCAAATTTTACAGAAAGAAATCCATATTATTTATATTGACAATAATTAGGTGATTAATTAATAATCGTAATGTTTTCTTGTAATACAGCATATTAATGAGGCACAATTATCCATAATGACCTAATTATTTAATTTTTTGGCACATGATTATTAATTGAGTTTTTTTTTTTAGCCGCCCACTTGCTGAGGTAACATGCAGGAGACGTCACCTATCCCAATTTGCATCACACACAATATTTATAATTAAATTAAATTAATAAATAATCAAATTAAACTAATTAACTAAAGAAATTAGTAAAACTTTATTTATAAAGTTATCCCTAATAATCCATCGCACTTTCTTAACATAAAAAAAAAAAAAAATGGTCTTAATCTGAACATTCACAATTTGACGAGAATAACTGCAATTGGCCGTTTATTTATGTACAACTGATGATAAATATATTAATTCATTCAAATAGACTTGTGGGTCATCAGGCATTTTTCTGTTCACATAATTGATCCATGCTTGAAAGATGGTGATATTTTAGAAGCCTATTCATGCATATGGATATGATTATAATCTAATATAAACTCAAATGGGTTGGAAAAAGATTGTTGAATTAATTATTAACGTATGGAACTTATTCTATAGGATTTTAATTTATGTTCAATCCTGCTGTCAATTGTCTCATCTTAAGAAGAAAAAACGACTGCAACTGTAAATTAGTCTAGTAAAATTGGGCGCGTGAAGTGGTGGTTTGAGTACTATTCTTGGCTTATATAATTTTTTTCAAATAATAAGGAAGTTCATAATAACATACATGCTTCCTACCTCTCTATCTTGGAAAATTTGAATCCCTGAAACACGTTTTCCTGGTGGAATTAATGCAGGATATGTACGTAGGGGAGACTCCTGTACCTAGCTTGGTAATTAAATTGCTTTTTGAGCAGGCATCAACTTGTTGAAGAAAGCCTCACAGATAATTTGACGACCGATGACTACTGCTACTTCAGAATCTGATCACCAAACTCCATTGAAAAGAGGGACATGGAGTCCTGAAGAAGATGAGAAGTTGATAGCTTATATTAACAGATATGGCATTTGGAATTGGAATGCGATGCCAAAAGCTGCAGGTAAGAATTGCATATGACTTTCCTTTTAATTAAGCCTGAATATAAATATCACATACGAAGATACATTTTCTTTTCTTTTAGGCTTGTCAAGGTCAGGGAAAAGTTGCAGGCTTCGCTGGATGAATTACCTGAGGCCAAATATAAAGCGTGGGAATTTCACTAAGGAAGAAGAGGAAACCATAATCAATCTACATAAGACACTAGGAAATAGGTAAATACCATATTAATCTAGCTGAATGAATTATAAATGATAAACTTTTGAGTTTTGGGTCGAATCCTGCACGCTTATACATAAAGCTTGGCATCCTTTGTATTATATAGTATCCACTTTCCTGGTTTAGACTGGCTATATCTGCGGGATCATCAATTTTGGAGCTTTAAACGACCTCTAAATAAACTTGTTAATTAGCAAAATTGATATGAAATAAGATCTTTCCGAAAAAAGAAGCTTTCATTGATCTGCTCGCACGTTTTAGGTAATTAGATTTTTCAAATATGATTGTTAATGTTATTTTCGTGGTCAGATGGTCTGCAATTGCAGCAAGACTTCCAGGAAGAACAGACAATGAAGTAAAAAATCACTGGCACACCCACTTGAGAAAACTTCTGAACAACAATGCAACTGCTGGATTGCAAATGAGTAAATACGCAGCTGATGTCTCATTATCTATGTCATCAAAGCCATCTAATGCTAATTCCTTCGCAAGCTCTTCTTACCAGATCATAGAGGAGAACATTGGTTCAGCTGAATTGCCTAGAGAACTACTAGTAAGCTCGATGGAGCAGTCATCTTCAACCTCTATAAATCCTGACAGTAAAAATGAGGAAAACCGTATGAGAGAGGTGGGGACTGGAGAATACCAAAGTTTGTGGGGGCAACCATTTTCAACCGAAGAGTTGGAGATTGTGGAGAATTATGGAACAACGGACACAAATCAGATATGGCTTCAAGAGTCCGTATGTCCGCGTGCTACCCGTAGCGACGCTGGCAATGATTTTTGGATGAATTATTGACGCAGGCAAAAACATAATAATTTTAGATGCGATATTAGTATCTTTGTTTCACTTAAAGGTGCCCTCGACTCTATGTGCTTTATTATTATTATTTTCTTTTTTTTTGAAAGGATCTCTATGTGCTTAATTTCAATCCTTAATTTTCCTCCATAACTGGTAAAATGAAATTGATCCAAAATTTATATCAATGTTAAGTTAAAGTATAAATATAAACTTTTCACAATTAAAATCATATCATGTAACCATGGCAGGGATTTTACAGCTTGGAGCTGAGTTTTGAATTTGAAATTCTTTTTAAAAAATTACATCTAAAATATGATTGTCTAATAAAATAATAATACACTATTAAAAATCATATCTAAAATAAAATTGTCAAATAAATAATAATACACCATTATCTTTTATATTTTATTTTTATCTGTACTTAACATAATCAAAGACCTAAAACCAAAGAAATAATAAATTAAGACTTCATTCTTATGTCAAGCTTATTAATTATAATTAGAGCTAAGCACGAATCAGTCCAATTTGATTATTTATAAATCATTAATATCGTACTAAATTTTAATTCTTTTAAAATTTCAAATGTCAAACCGTACCAAACATAAATGGCACCATATACCGAATTCAACTAATTTTTTTATTTTAATAAAATTTGGTTCGGTGCTATTTTCAATTCTAACATCTTAGAAAAAATATAACTTTAAATCTTACATTTAATCAAATACATTAAAAAAAGATTGATATTTGAATAAAATTAGTATGAGAATTAAAATTGGATAGAATTGCAATCATATTCTTGAACAACTTGCTTTACAATTCAGTCTACTTACAAATATAATAATTTAATATTTAAATATAAAATATAAAATATATGTTATTACTAGCATAATAATATTGTACAGATAGTTAATATTTAAATAAAAAATTATAAATTTTATATAGCACTAAAATATAAATTTAATTTTAACTGTGAGAGATGGCTTAAGATTTGTGAATCAATAGTTTTAAGTGGGACAGAATAAATGATATTTGAGAAACGCGGGCTGGCTTGTGTAAAATCATCAATTACCCTGGGGAAGAGAAAGGAAAGCACTGAACATTTAAATTAATCATTGACCATTGACCTGTTGTCTATTGATGGCTGTGTTTGGATTGCAACAGTAGGCATAGATCCCTCTCGAATCTTTTCTTTCATAATTTTCCCCATCATTTTTGCTGCTAATGGAACTCCACCACACTTTTGTATGACTTCCCTTTTCAGTTCTTCATTTAATGGGTACTGTTTCAATTCGTCGCCAACTTCATCACTGAATATATCCCAGCATTAGTCTTTGTTTGAAAGGTGTAAGAGGCGATGTATATTCTCCTCATCAACCATCATCTTCATCAATTCCTCATTCCTGCTAGTAATAATGACAGTCCCTCCATATCCTTTTGGCAATCCATAAGCAAGTCTTTCTTCCCACTTAACGTCGCGAGGCAATGAAGCACTCAAGTTTCTATACCAGTCACCTGCATCCTGAACATCATCAAACACAATCAAATACCTCTTTCGCATTAGCTCAACATGAAGAGCATATTAACCCACCAAGACCATGCTCATCGAAAATAGTTCTCAGTATCTTTTCTTCAACACCAAGTGAGTCCAACATTCTTTTGACGATTCCTATCTTCGGGTCATTATCTTCGTTGCTCCTTTTCGACATGTCAACCCAAATCCTAGGAATGAAGTATCTCTTCACCTTTGGTTGAGTAAGAAATAGTCGACATATTCTGGATTTTCCAGCACCTCCATTTCCGACAATCCCTGTTGCCTTGAAAGAACAATCAATTCTGCCTCGCGGGACAAGTGATTTCTCCAATGACGTTATTTCATCATCGAAGCCATAAACCTGAGGTGCAAGTGAAACTCCCGAGCGGGGAAATTCTGAAGCAGCAGCAGCAGATGAACCTGATTGCCCACTGTTCTGCTCTAATAATTTCGATCTCGGTGTTGATCTTTGACAGAGTCTGCTTGATCTTCTAGACAGAAGGAGAAAGCAAAGTATTTTTACCTGATAATGCCCGGCATTCACTAAAAATGTCATTGAGAAAATAGAGTTGTCCCCTGAGTGCCGGTATATCTGAAGAAGAGCAAGATTCAAGCTTTTCTTTAAGCAACTTGATCAGATCTTTAAATTTTTTAGCCAATGGAACTTTAGATGATTCAAGGTCATTGTTGAGTTTTTCTAGTAGACAATTTTCAATATCCTGCGCCATACTCAGGCCTAACACAATAATGAACGAGGGACCAATTTTGCAGAGACTTTTTGAGGTCGTTTACTAAGCTGGGTAGTCCATTATTTTCTTGTTTTTTATTATCCTCGTTATTGGTTTTTTTTTTTCTTTTAATTCTTTTGTTGCAGCAAACTATTGTCCTGTTGCAATAATTCACTGGAACGTTAAACGACGAGGAATATAAGCTTTCCCATCTGTGGTAGTTCTCCCTTGGACAAACGGTCAAATCGCGCCCTGAAGTTGTCCATAATGCGTAACATGCGCATGTCTGTAGGCAAATGATTTGTTATTTAGAGATTCAAAAAGGTTCAAGCAGTCCCTTGAACTATGGCTCGTTAAAGTCTGTTAATATTTGCGAAATAGAGTCCAAATTTAAGTAAGTGAGATTAATTTACAAATTAAAAATAAGAAATAAAGGATTGAAGATTTAATTTTTTACATTCACACCATCTTCTCCACTAAGGGAGAGAATCCATGCCAATCCATAATTATTTTTCTCCATTAAAAGTGGCCCTCTCGTTATAGAGACAAGAAAATTCAAACCTTCATTAATTAAAACAAAAATGAAAGAACTTACATGAAGAAATAAAGAAATGCAACTAAAAAAATAAAGAAATGTCTCGCATATTACAGCATAACGTGTTACAAACATAATCAAAAATATATGTATATATATAATTAATTAATATAAATACTATCACTGCAATTAATTTTTACATATTATATTTCACAATAATAATTTTAAAGAAAATTTAATAAGAAAATTTAAAAAACAAAAAT
The DNA here is from genome assembly GCF_019578655.1 of Ricinus communis. Taxonomy (NCBI): domain Eukaryota; kingdom Viridiplantae; phylum Streptophyta; class Magnoliopsida; order Malpighiales; family Euphorbiaceae; genus Ricinus; species Ricinus communis. The sequence continues at coordinate 30,740,846 of NC_063260.1, read as the reverse complement.
AAAACTTAATGATGTTAACTTTTTTTTTTTTAAGCTGCGTGTAAATGGAAAATTTACAGTTAATTATATAGTATTATTATAATTTTTCTTTTCTTTTGAAGTGTGTTATGCAATAAATAATTGTAAATTGAGTTGAACTGACTCGCAATTTGAACTTCTAAGCCCGGATTTTGCGGACTCAGGTCCTGCCATGGGCTTCACCTTGTTTAGACTATTTCCAGGATTTTAGAAACATTTCTTCTTTCAGATAGAAATGGGCTCAATACTAGAATCTTATAACGTTGTAATGTCAAGTCAGGACCGGCAACCATTGCCCCATGCAGTGAACTAATCCTTTCAATATAACATAATCCAATGGGCACTGCCTGTCTATTTTAACATCCGTAAATTCTTTCCTCACTTGAAGTTCCATTTTCTTTTTAAGTTTAGTATGTCTGAACTAATTTAGGTAAAATTTATAGTAAAATATTATCTTAAGAGTTTTAACGTAGCTGTATTTATAAAATTCGAACTTAAAACTTTAATTAAATTAGAAGAGACCATTATTATTTTATTTACATACTCTTAAGTAGTTTTTTTTTTTTTACAACAGATAAAATCCTGCCAAACAAATTACTTGAAGACCTTTTTTTAGATGTATAACATTTATAGATGATGCTGTGGCTAGACATGTAAACTGTTGGAAACTGGAATGTGTTAATGTTCTTGGGTGGTGTGATGCGCATCTCTGCTCAACCTCAATTGATTTTCCTGAAGTTGCATTTTATCACTGTAGCAATTGTCACATTTCATTCTGTAAGTACAACACCAGAATTTTGATAAGAATTGCTAAAAAATTTTGCTAGAGGACATGATGCATTATCGGCTAAAGTGGCTGAAATCTTTTAATGATAAGGTAAAAATTGAAGGCATATAATCTATCTTGACCTCTATTTACAAGTTTCTCGTTGTATTCTAAGTCATTGCTCACAGGAAGCGAAAGTTTTCAGGCAAAGATTCAGAGTCAGATTTTACTGTCTAAATCCAACATTATTAAATCTTCAAAGAGGAAAGAAACACTTCACAAAGAAGTACCCTTAAATTCTTTATGCAGACCATTTTAGTAAACGAAGGTAAGTAGATGAATGAAGGCACCTATTTCTTTAAGAAAAGCTACGTGTCTTCTACGTTGTCCCTTCTCTCTTATCCTTCCTTTCATACTCACGCACGCACCACATATACGGTAGCAACAGCCCCAACTGTAATTTATTTCCCGCCAGACTTTCTTTTTCTTTTTTCTTTTTACTATTCTTTTCTAAACGAATTTCTTTCCCTGGCCTTTGACTGTGACATGCACTGCATTTCATTTGTTTGAGTTTGTCAAGAAATCCATTTTCTTGGTATTTTAAAAAATGAAGATTCCCAGCGTTCAATAGGCAATTCCTGAATGTATGAGCTAGAGAAGAGTTGAGTGTAGGGTATGCCATTGGACTCACCAGGAAAGTAAATTAAATGAAGTGCGCCTAAAGGTGGACATACACTGTTCACCTTTGGTTTAAGCAGGGAAAAGAAAAAAAATTGAGAAAAAAAAAACACTGTAATTCTGTCCCTGCCACCAGGTAGCAGACACAACCAAACTCCTTACCCAAAAGCCTAAACACAAACAAGGTGACATTACATTCAAAGCTCTGTTTTGTCCTTCTTGGTGCCTTCCCAATGCCTTCTAACCCCATTCCAGAATCCCAAACACCTCTTCCTTTTTTCTTTTCGAATAAGATGGGACTTGTTTCAAGCTATCCATGTGTAGGTTCTGCTATGGCGGTCATAACTGATAATTGCGCTTGAGAAATGGACCGGAGTAATTATCTTCTCTGTTTGTATCTATTAAATTAAGCTGGACCGTCATTAATCATTATTGTCACTCGCTGCTGCGGTAGCCAATTGTTTTGTATCTTTTGATCTCCTTCTTGTCTGTCAGTGCAGTTGCTGTAGTGATGCTGGTGGTCTCACTTTCTGATTTGGTACAATGCCTGTCCAGTATACTCAATGGTGTTCTTGTGCTTGAAACAGTATCCAACATTGACTCATACCATACCATTTCCACCATTTGTTGCAGCGCATTTAAGCATCTTAGCAGGTTGTCCTGAAACCATTTTCATCAATGTCAAAAATAACACCAATAAATTATCATAACCAGAAAGGCAGGTAAATTTTGGCAACCCTTTGCTTACTTTATTTACACATTCACAAGAGAAAATTGAACATTTGAAAGAAGGGTATTGCAGCGGGAATAGTTCATGGGATGCTACAAGAAGAGCTGATGCTGCAATGACAGATGGCCTGAATTCTAGTAACTTGATTTCTGGAATTTAAAAACATAAATAAATTAAAATAATTAAAATGACATGCTTTGTGGCTTATGGAAATTAAATTCTGAGGAGTAGTGATCAATCACCGTGATGAGCTTTAAAAATGATCTCTGTCGCTCGATCTTTGAGAGCTTGTGTTAATGGTGGATCTTTAAGTTCAAATAAAGAAATGAAGAAATGCAAGAAAGAAAAAGGTGTTATGGATCTCATTCGCCAATTCAAAGCCCCAAGAATGAGTAGCTCCATTCGACTAACGGTTTGCATGTCAAAGTTGAAACTTTCTTCTCTCTGTTTCATTAATTTGTACCTTTCAGATAAGTTTCTTCAAACCTGACCATTTGTCTACTGTCAAATAGATAAGAGTAATAGCAATTTACCTGCAAATTAGAGAGTGGGAAATGTGTGTCCTTCATCTTTGCTGCCAATGAAAGGCAAGATATTGCAAGAAGGCGAAGAAGCCACGGCTTTCCTTGCTACAAAAACAAAACCAATATCAACAAAAGAATTTATATATTGGTTTACATATGAATGTATAATTTTACAATTCAAGAAGAAAAAAACCCTTGTTTGAGGAGGAAAAAAAAAAGTACCAAAAACATGATATTATTTCAGTTGTATACCGGGATTTCTTGCCTGGAGACGCATCGATCCATGTAATTAATCGCAAGGTAAGCAAAGAAGGGCTCAAAGTTGCAAGTATACTGTGCCTGCACATTTAAGCTACAAGATTAGAAGATGAGAGAAAGGAGAAAAAGAAAAAAGCATCAATAAACAAGTGGAGACAATATAATAATTCGTGCAATGGTGTTTATAGGGTTTCTTTTTTCTTTTCACCTGTAAAATGAGAGAAATGGCTTCTTGACGGAAGGAAGAATAAAAGTCGCAGGTTTTTAAGCATTTTAAGAAGTCTCTTGAAGGCATATGATCAGATTCAGAGGCAAAGAGATCTGGGATAGTATCAGATTGATGTTCATTCGAGCTCGTCAATGGATTTTCAAGATCAAATTCCATTATTTTTTCTTTTCTTTCTCTGTTGCTTTTTCTTAACCTTTGTTCTGTATGTGTTCTTGAAAAAGAGAATGTAATGTTTATGCAGTAAACAAAAATAGAGAAGAAGAAGAAGAAGAAGACGAGAGTGAGAGAGAGAAAAGTAAAGAAAAGAAGGTGGGAAATAATAATGATGGAAAGAGAAGCTTCGCTTTCTGTGCTGAAGGAAAAAAAATAAAGGAAAAGAAAAAGGGGGGAGGGAGACACTGTTATATATTAGTCTTCAACTTCACTGCTTAATATTTCAGTGTTCCTTTCGTATATATGTGTATGATATCGGTCCCTTTTCTTTGTCTCTCTCAATTAAAAGGAAAGCAGTAGCATTGATGTCCTATGGTTTTTACTGGAGATTTTTCTACCCTTTTCTAAGGTAGAAATTATTCTATTAAATTCTTTTTCTTTTTATGAAAATATTTCTTTCATTTTTTTTGGAAAAATCTAGACGGGAATTTTCTTTTCTTAGAGAAAGATTGAGGATAAAATTTAAGTTGTAATTCTGCAAACTTGTTGCTATAGTCTACTGCGAGTAACATATTATATTTATCAAACCCATACACTAAAATATAATGAACACAAACAAAAGAGTATTGAAAAATAAAAATAAAAATAAAAATAGGGTTTAGCATAAACCAAACAAATTAGATAATGTATAGTAAGCAGAATGTGATTTAAATACAAGTAACGGTTTGACTCAGTTACTTTCAAGTCTAAGTCATGTTTTATTCATATTTTAAGGCACAAACATCAGTGGGGTTTAGTAGATGGGTTAGGTTTTTTTTTCTCATAATTAAAAGACTCATTGACAATGAGATCTAATAATAGCCAAAAGAGTACAAAGAGAGATATCGATCCAAGCAAGTTCAGAGTTTTCTCAAAGTTGCGAAGTTGCCCAATCAACTACCCTGTTACAAAAACCTATTAACTTTACCCAAAATAAAACAGAAAGTTTGTCCAAAAAAATCGAGACCACTGCCTCAACCTCCCCGGGACAGGCCTCGTGAGAAGTCGAGGATTTACAAATTTCAAAAGAATACAGTTAGGAAATCAATACTGAAAACCAGAACCACAGCTAGCATCCAAAAGGGCCAAAGCTTCAGCAGCTAGCACGCACTAGAAGGGAGCAACATTTGGTCATATGCAGCATCACAGTTAAACCTATAGGTGCCATGAGAAGTAGGACTCAAATGAACTCCAAGATCTAAGCTTGAACTCCGATCATCTCCATTATCTTTAGCTTTTTCAGCAGCTTGGAAATCTTAAAGCCAATCCAAGGATCTAACGTAGAATTAGGTAAAGCATTATTTAAAAAGAGCAGCATTTTTAGTCTTCCGAATGCTCCAACATAACCATATTAAGCCACCAGTCATTAAAATTGGAAAAACTCCTCAGTGTGGAAGCCAACCAGAAAGCTCTAGGATAATGACAGAAAAATAGGTGAATGTTCCGATTTATAACAGATGGAGCAAATAGCAGAGTCCACAATGACATTAGCAGATGGGTTAGGTTTGGTTGAATGGATGGCTTTAGTGTCAAAGTAAATACTAAATGACTCACATTTTTATATATTACATGTGAGGACATATGAACTCCATTTTTCAATACCGCTTTGAGGAACTTATTTGAAGTCATTTAGAAATTTTGAGTATAGAAAATTTCGTGAATCCTGTGTCAAGTCATGTCCCATACACATTTTTGTCACTACGTTTTTGTTTGTGTTCTCACATATTAGGTGAAAAAAAGATGAAAAGTAGATATATATATATATATATATATATATATATATATACATATATGTCTGCAGTTTGTCCATTTTAAACCTTTAAATTAGTTTTACTAAAGGACTTAACCATATATGTTAACTCGTCAAGAAAAAGAATGATGTACTTAAAATTGAAAAATGTCAAACCATATGCATGTGTTTTTTGTAATGTTTTCAAAAGAAAGACTTAATATTCAACTGGTCTAATATTTGTCTTTTAGTAATATAGATTTGATGATTAAAAGAAATAAAAGGCATATTGTCAATGTATGTGACTATACAAATATAAATGTCAGTTGAAGGGGAAAAAACTTTGATAGGAACACGAACCTTCATAGATTTGCATGGTCCCTCCTGCACAAGAGAAGAGGCGAGATGGTTGTGGTAAAAATCCTTCCAGTGATCCAGGATAGCCCTGCAGAATTCCGCAAAATCCACAGCTAAAATACATTTTGTGTTTATAGCTGACTAGCTGGCTTGCCAGCTTTTATCACCACCTTTTCCTTGTCAAATAACTAAAGTGGAGAACATAATATATGACCACCAATTCCACTGTTGTTGATAATGTATAGTTATTTTATCGATGGTTATCAAGTTAGTAAAACATATAAAATGATTTCATTTACATATTACAGTATCCTGCAAATAAAAGAAATCACTAAAGAAATTAAGGGGAAAAAGAGGAAGCAAGTTATAGTGTACCCTAGCTCTTAGAAAAAGAAAAAATTGTCATCAATTTTGAATTTCCATGACAAATATTCTTTAAATAGATATATATACATCACAATAAATAAGATATTAATAAGTATATATGAATATTTTACATTTTGGTATCGGATAATTAATATATAATTTTATTATTTAAAAATTAATAAATATATATTAATTATTTACTGATTTGATGTATAGATGAAGATATATACCAGAACTAAATAGGGAAATTTTCTTACTTTTGATGTAAGGATTGCATTTGGGAACTCACCTGGAAAGATGGATTGATTGAAACTCTTTTTAGGGATAAGACATAATCTTTTATAGTACTATAGTTTAAAAAAAAAAAAGGTAAGAGGCTCTTGCCATTTTGTTAAGAGAAAAAAAGGGATTAAATCAAGGTGTGAAGGCAAAAAGAGGGGACAAGAGCTCACATGAGTAAATTATTTAAAAGAAAAATTGGCCTACCATGGAGGGAGATAACGATTCAATAGAGACCTATCAAAAGGAAAATCTTTTGAACATTAAGCCATTTGGATCCATTACATTGTTCATACCCAGCAAACATACCTCTGCATGTCACTCACGTGTGTGTGATAAATGCCAGTTTTGGTACAAATTTATCTCTTTTTGCTAAGCCTCTTTGTTTGCTCTCCACAAACTGTTGTTTCTTTCTAATTTCCGTTGTTCCAAATTTTCAAATTAGACAAGTTATGAGCTTTCCTGAGCATTTTCTGAAATAATATTTCAGGCCAATCAGAATCCCACCTCTTATGTAGAACTCAGTTTCATAGAACTTTCCTAATCCAAAAAGAAAATAAATTATGTTTCATTGATCAAGTCTCTTTTTTTCTCTTTTGCAATGAAATAGTATAGCGGGTTGTGCCTTTTAGAAAATTTAAAAGAATTGCAAGGAGACAACAAGGCATAATAAATGTCACTTGACACCCTTCCCTTGAAGACAAATTAAAAAGAAGCCATTATTGAGCCCTATATTTATAAATTCTATTTCATATACACTAAGTATTTTGACATATAAAGACAAATAAAATATCTTGCAATTGAATAATAAAACCACATAAAGAAACTTTTACTATAAAATGAATTCTAACATTTGGAACACATATATAGCATTAAGATCATTCCTTGTCATGGCAGGAGGACCAGCTCGGTTTCATGCTCAGGTGTTAAATGACAGGCCCCATCCTTTCTGAACCAATCTGAAGACCTGCTAATTTTCATTGTTATTCGGCAACGATTTTTCTTTTAATTTACAAAGGAATAGAAAAGCTTCCAATTTCATAAATAAATAAAAAAATATTGTTCAAATTTTAATTATATAGTCAGTATTAGATTAAATCTACCGATACATTTTCGTTTTTCGGTTTCCGAAAATAAATAACTAATCAAGCTTAGGGAATTACAAGCAGAAGTTGTAAAGAAGATACTAAAGGTTGGCATTAGTTTTAGAAAATTTCAGCTTCATTTTGTCATAATAAACAAACCAGTCGTCTCTATCAACAGAGATAGGACATTGTGTAACGTGAATTCTGCTATTGACTCTAAATAAAAGAATTCAATTTCTGATGGAGATATACAGTGACTCCTACTATCTACATGGGTGAGATGCCTGATTGATACCAAAAGCTTACCATTTATTTATTTTTTCAAAATATATATGTGTATGCCTGTATAATTTATAATAATTCGATCACTACTTTTTATACAATAAATTTGGATCGTTTTACTAAGGACATATTACTGACAGTATAATTAAATTTATGTGATAGATTAAATCTATTTATTTAAAAAAAATTAATTTAATTATAACTCTCAATAAAATTTACATTTATAAATTTATTTTGAAAATTACTCTAATATGAAGGTAAAATCAATTGGTATTATGTATTGAGGAGGGCAATGGGTATCTTTATTTATTTTTTTCTTTTTTGTATTGCAAAAATGAGTACATGACTGTTAAAATATGTATTGGTACAATGGCGACTGGACAGTTGTTTTGTCTTACACTGTTGTATTTATGGATCACAAGACTTTTCTCCCACTTCATGAGACATTATTGTCCGAAATAAGTAACTTTACGTAGGAATTTTAGCTTGAACAAAAAATTAATAGTTTATAGACATATTGTATATGAAATATTAAATAACTGTAAAACAAGATTACAATTTTACCTTTATATTAATTCATGAAAAGATAAGGTACTAGAAAAAAGAAAAATTGTCCAAATCAATGGGATAGAGGAAATCGTAGCTAAAAGGCCGAATAGTAGTCGATTCTCTTTAAGTGAAAAATGCCATTATTTTCAAGTGGACAAACTTGATCTCACATGCCCACGTTTTTCCAACTCCTAATTGTAAGAAATTCGAGAAGAAAAAAGAAGATTGAGATTTGGAAATGGAAATGGAATGCTTCATCCAAAATAACCTAATCCCTTTTCTTTTTCTTTTTTTTTTTTATGTAATGTTCTCCAATGTAAACAGATAGCAACTTAATGTACAATCTGGTCCCAAATTTTATGAATTTAAATTAAATACTCCGTAAGCGTATGTAGGAACTCACTATTGCATACTGGCTGTATTTTGTTTCTCCTCTTCCTTTTATTTTATCTTCTGGCCTTCTCATTGACTGAATAGTGTGGCTGTTGGTACTGTTTCATCATTATTGGGAAAATTGATCATGATTGCAAAATGGTCAGACCACTTCAACATTGACTTTTCTATCGCAATCCTGAGGACATACTGCTACCAGTACTAGCCTTTGCGGAGGAGTTAAGTATTCTCCATAGACTAAACATGCATTATCATCATTATTCACTGCTGTTTCTTTCTTTATTCACAAAAACCAAAAGACCCAGCACAAGAAAATTTTAAAAGGAAGAACAAGATGATGTATCATGTCCGCTTGCCTGCCTTCAGTTTCATTCCAGACTAACTGTACTCTATCATCATTCATCCTTTTTGTTCTTAATATAATTATCATCCAAATGATTTCTACCATCATTAACTCCCACTTCCAAGTCAAAATCTTGCAAGCCTTTTCTTTTTATTTTTTTTTTTCCTTCCTGTTTTTCTTTTCCTTCTTTGCAATGTTCAGAAAAAAGATAATACATCCATATACATTAGTTGGTCTTAGTCAATATTCTCATAATAATTCATTTGTTAATTTATGGATGGTAAATTTTATGGTTATTTTATTTTAAAATAAAATAATCATATTTTGTTTTAATCCACTAATAAGATAATGACAATTTATATGATTTCTTTTATAAAAAAATTGGTAACCTGTAATTACAAATTACTAATTAAAATAGAGTTTGCTAAAGTAACATAAGATAGTCTTAAAAATCTATACAGTCTTAAAATATATAAAATAAATTAGTTTAATTTGTAAAAGAAAATATGAAGATGATTATCATTTTTTATAATTTAAAAATAAATTTCGCGATTATATAAAAATTTAATATTTTTTTATAAATTTGATAATTTTGTATAAATAATTAAATTTCGTAAAAATTATTATTTTCTTGTAATATATTTCATTTTTTTTGTAACTAATTTCACTTACAAAAATTAGTGTAATCTATAAAAATTGAAGATAATTGTCATTTTTCGTAATATAGCAATATATTTTTGCGATTATGAAAAATTTAATATCTCTCATAAATTTGTCAATTTTTTCGTAAATCATTAAATTTCACAAAAGTTATCATTTTTTCGTAATATTTTTCATTTTTTCGTAACTAGTAACATCTACAAAAAATTAGTATAATCTGTAAAAATATATATGAAAGAGATTGTTATTTTTCGTAATTTTACAATATATTTTGCGATTACAAAAAATTTAAAATTTTTCATAAATTTTTTAATCTTTTTGTAAATTCTCACAAAAGTATTCATCTGTTCATAATATTATTTATTTTTTCACAATTAGTAACACTTATAAAAAAATAACATAATTTACGAAAAAATATGAATAAGATTGTCATATTTCGTGATTTAGCAATATATTTCACGATTACTAAATTTATTAATTTTTTTCGTAAGTCATTAAATTTCACAAAAATAATCATTTTTTCACAGTATCATTCATTTATTCGCAACTAGTAACATTTATAAAAAGATTAGCATAATTTATAAACAAATATAAAAAATATTGTCATTTTGGTAAAATATTAATTATTTTTGTAATTATAAAATTATAGAGGGTTCAAGAGGTTACCGGTCATCTTTATTTATAAAATTTAAATGATTAGATTTAAGCTAATTAAGAATTAATGGTATTTAAAATAAAATAAAATAAAATAACATTATTTTAACTTTTATGTATATATGTTTAATTGATTATTACATCAATTATCTATATATATATTTTTTTGTTTTTTGTATTAAGAGGTAAAGAAAGATAAGTGTCATTGACTGGCATCCATTTAAATGTTTTTCCAAAAAGGGTCATCTGCAAGCCACTGTGAAGAAAATTTGATTTAATTAATGGCAATTGAGGCAATGAAACCATGTGTTTAGAATTTAATCTTGTTGAAATGGGCAGTGGAGAAGAACGTAAAACCAATGCCATGGACATTAATTAAATAATTACGCAAAGATGGATCTGATAATTAAGGAATAGAAAAAGAGGAAAAGTCAAAATAGCTTTTAAGAGAATTGACCCACCGGTGTAGAGAGAATGTACCTTTTCGTGAGTCGTTTTTGTTATTTTCTTCACAATTTGGTAGCGAGTGTCTTCTTGCTGGTGCCCCAATGGATTCTCTCTGCCCTCTGCTGCTCATAGTCATTGATATAAGAGAAAGCTTTCAAATTTATAACCTAAAAACAATTATAAAAAAGAGAAAGCTTATGAAATTCTCATATTCATTGGGAGACCAATTAACTTTTGCTTTTCTTTTCCCATTTTACAAATCTATGCTCAGAAATGAATATTTTTCTTTTTTCTTTTTTGATAGCTGAAGGGTGAATTTTTTCATGTGAGAGTATTGAGTGGACTGCATGCACGCCTTTCTCCCCATGCAGATAGCAGCATCATTAACGTTGAGTTAAGTGTTTGAGACGATCAATGTGGGGCCTCTTTTTTACGATCATACTTTGGTCTCTATTTCGTACAATATTATCATATTTTCCTCAATTTTATTTTTATTTTTATTTTTTTGATCTTCTGCCGCGAGTTCATATCAACCCACAACAAACTCCAACAAATCAAACCAATCCGAAAAAAAGACAAAAAAAAAAAACCAACAATTTATTGAGAATTCATAAGCCAATAATATCAGATTGGGTGTAAAAATACATTCAACCGGTTCCATCTGACCCCTTAACACTGCTGCTATTCATGCCAGTGTACCACACAGTCTTTGTATAGCAGGGGAAGAAACAAAGAGAGAATAGTATGATAAATTAAATCACTGTGAAAAAAAAAAAAAACAAGAAACAAAAATCAGAAGGTCAAAAGATGGCATCCAAATGCACTTTAAGCACGTGTGTGAAAGTTATAAAGTGCATATAAGGATTAGTGTATTGCCAATAAAGAAAGACAGGAAAAATAAAAGTATAAGCTAATAATTTAAAAAAAAAATAAAAATTAATGCAGGAATTATTTTATTTAACTGAGTAGTGTATTAAACAGTTGGACGATTTATAAAATATTTTGTATTAGGATAATGGAAAAATATGGGTATGAGAATTGATACCTGAATATGGACCTCAACATTATATGCAACGCTTTAGTAGAGAATGGACATCTGCCTCCGTGGGCTCTAGTCACGAAACGAACCCAACTTCCAATCTTTTTGCTTCGAATATTGGGCCCGAGAATAAGTTTTGACCATGAAATGGGCCGGATAACTATCAGTCTGACCTTATCCTCGACACTAGATCGTTAAGTATTGAAATTTTCCCTAAAATAGGCAAGGGAGCCTTATATCTTTTATTATTATTTTTACATTTATGAAAAATCTAATAACCTATAAATTATATATAGTAAAAATGATTATGCTCTTGAATCTCTCAGGCTAAAAATAATAAACTTGCTTAAATGTTCGTGAATGTTAAATGAAAAAACTCAATTTCATTTGAATTAATTACTCATATCTACTGTATTCATCTAATATTCAATATTCAACATTATATATCTTTTATTTTTCTTTTTCTAATGACTGGAGGAGGGGGGGAAGGGGTGGGACTCCCTTGAGATTTTTGACAAGGAAATTCATCTACCAATTTTATGTGCCAGTCTTGATGTCGTTTAGCAATCATTTTCGTTTCATAATAATATTATAGAGGAATAGGGATTATATTCATAGAAGGAAGCAACTAGGAAGGATCTTTAGTAGCAGCAGATTTAAGTTTTATGTACACAATTCTTTCAAAATCAATCCTTTTGTTTCACCACCCAAAACTTAAAATGCCACAAAAATAAAATAATAATTACAAGCCCATGATTTTAGCACGTAATCAACAAGCACAGAAGCTTTAAACAACTTTAAACTGACCATAACACCATATTACTGCATGTATAATCAAGTAGACTGGGACACCCGGCCCTGCTTTGTATCCGAGGCAGTTCTCTGCAACTCTTCCCCACCCGGCATCGCCATACCCGGATAGCCCGGTACCATATTTCTAACTCCGTAGTAAACCTGTTGATTCACCCCATCAGAAACCACTCTTCCACCATCGTACGGGTCCATTCCAGCAGTCATGGGCCTCATACCTGCCCCACCATATATTTGACCCATACCTGGAAGCTGTGGGTGGTACCCAATGGGCATTTGACCTGTCGATACTGGGTATTGCTGAACATACTGAGGTCGGATATGAACCGGAACGTTACCCGGTGGAGGAACCGAACCCGGTACATAATAAACCGGTATCTGTTGTACAGTATGACCCGGATAATGAGGATTTGGAATATAATGCATAACAGGATTACCCGGATAGCTAGTTGGCTGTGTTACAGGTTGTTCAATTGGCTCTGAAGAGGTTTCGAGAGGAATTTGCTTTGGTTGTGGGATTGGATCCGGGTTATCAATCTTGGTCTTGACTGGTGGAAGATCAGGAATAGCGGGCACAGCTGATGAAGTAGAGCAATAAGGCGAAGAAACAACGGGAGCAGGAGAACCTGGATCCGAAGCTGACACATTATCATGTATAAAGTGGCGAGTCTTGAGTTTAGGCTCTCGAGTGTCATCAGCAATATCCAATCCGAATAGATAATCAGGAACTTCAGAAACGATGGAAGAGGCTTCAGATCGTCCTCGTTCGAGCCTGGAACCCGAGTTAAGAGCATCTAAGAACCAGTGCTCTCTGTTAGTTGAGCCATCAAGAAGTGAGCTAATGCTACTTGCTCTTGAATCTTCCCCCTTAGGAAAAAGAAAGAGCCTGAGCCGAGCCGAGCGTGGATTCTGATTTAAAGAAACACGATCGTATTCTTCGATCATGTTTTCTACATCCTCGTCAGTAGTAACCGATATTAAAGCATCAAGATCTTCATTGGGTAACTGATACTTGACAGTCACGTTAGGGATACCTGATCACATCAATATATAACAAGTATTACACTTCTGAGGCAAGGGATAAAAGAAAAGAACAAATTTCAATTTACAAGAAAATATAGATACCTGATAGTTTGGAGAGTTTAGTCAGGAGAGCGGAGTATGTGGTGGAGCGATGGACGGCGACTATGCGAGTATCGCCACCAACATAGCGAAGCTGGTTGTCATGAGGACGAGGAAGAATCTTGCCACCGAAGCTACACATGAATCGGACACGAGTATCATGAGGACCAAAGTTATCAGATCGAGGTGACGATGCGACAGAGTCAGTGGCGACGGAGTCCAGTTCTGATGCGTGAAATGATGCCATGGGGTTCCTGTTAGATGAGAAAGAATCGTTTGAATTTAGAAAGAGAAGAGAGAGAAAGAGAGAGGGGGTGTTTGTTGGATTCTCCGCTAGCTAGTAGAAGAAATATGTAGTTTTGTTGTTTTGTTCTCGTGGAGTTGCAACTTGCATTCCTGACAATACTGGACAAAACAAAAAAAAAACCATCAGAATATATTTTCTAGAGAACTTTACTGTAATAACTTGTAACGGTAAACAAGGGGGAATGTCTGTTACTTTGAGGTTGGAAGTCTAGATGCTTGTGATGAATCAGCATTACAGGTGCTCACGTGGCACTTTTTCTCACAGTTCTCTCGTATCAGCTCACCAATTTTTTTTAAGAAAAATTGCAATAAATTATAATTAATATTAATTACAACTTCGAAGAATCTTCTCTCTCTCTATATTGTTAGAGCATATCAGAATCCTGTTTTTCATGGACGAAATGTACGCGATCATGACTCTGTTGAAAACTATGTGCCCTGCCTGGAAGGGGAAAGGTTTTCATTGGATGGGGCCTGAACGTATAAGCTAGTGGTGGTACAGATTTGGGCGGTGAATGATTACAGTACTTAAATGGATTATTGCTCAATCAAAGCCTTTTTCTGGGTCAAACATTGTATTTAAGCAATTTCTTTTCTTTTCTTTTTTTTTCCTTTTTTGTAAGAAAATTTCACCACAAAAGTTAGCATTGCAAATAATATTGCTGCTTCAACTAAGAGTCTGACGTTGTACTAATTCAGATTGTTTTGCAGGATGATATCAGCATCACTTGTTTAGTAATTATTAGTAACCACCAAGATCGTCATCAAGTTTTAACAAATAGGGTTTTAAGAAATTGAGAAACTATAAAATTAGCTACTTTCCATTACTATAACAGATGGACATTGTTTGGCTAGCTACCAGCTCCATGTTGGGTTTCAACCCTTTTTGTTCTAAATAAAACATGGGTAGTACAAAGCTTAATTATTTAAAATACACACTATATCAAACCGATTACTAAAAAGAGAAAGAGGAAAGAATTTCTCACCCATGACCCTATTGAAAAATATTTATGGTTTTGTATAATGTATATGGACCACCAATCTATATTTATATATCAAGCCACCTAATAGCAAACCTAACAATGAATATAACACGTCAATATGCTTAGAATTAAATTAAAAATAGTTAATTTCATTGTATCTCTCGAGTATAGTTATATGCTAATACTTCCATTGAAAATAAAACAAATGCTAACATCGGACATATGCTTACTAAAATAAATAAATAAATTATTATTTTGAAGTTTTTGCCCTCTAACTCCGAATCAACATGCCATTTTTGTGTCTCCCATAAAGAAAAAAAAAGAAAGTAAACAAGCTAATTTAAGGTTAAATCAGTTTCAACTTGCAAATGAGGAAGCATGAAGCTTGAATCAAAGAATTCAAGATGCAATTTCACTCTCATTTAGAACAACATATAACCTTTGCGATCCCTTTCTCCATTTCTCCAATGCTACAATGGCTGAATTGAGATCAAAATCATTCCATCCTCATCTATGATGTAGTAATTAAGAGGATATTAGACCCATAATTTGGACGATTAAATTTTAAAATTTAAACTTTTTATTCTAATTTATTAAAATACATGTGTATTTTAATAACATTCTATATTTTATAATTTCTAATTAAATTTTTTTATTAATGAAAAAGAGAATGAGTAAAAAGAGAGAAAATGACTTTTTAAAAAAATAATAAAATATTTTAAGATATCATTTTATCTCTTTTGAAATTTAAAGAGAGCAAATATGTTTAGATATATTCCATGACAGGAAACTCCATTCGGCAAAAATTGTACCTGTAGCCTTTTCTTCTAAATACATGATTGAGAAGAGGAAGTAATAGAACAAAGGCCTGAACATCTTTTTCTTTCCTAAATCTTCTCAATAATATATTGTAAGAGTATACTCCAAAATTCAAGAGCTGAAAAAGAAACTTATATCGTGGAATTTAATAAGCATAAACATGATCGACACAGAACCAGAACACAACACATATAAATATAGTTACCTGTCTGCTGTTGAGAGCCGAGGGAGTCTGCTTGGCATCCCACTTAGAGTTTCTCCTCTTGCATTGCAGGTTTGTTGTTTCTCGGTGGTCAAGGAAAAGAAAGAACTTCTCCTTTAGGCAACAATACCATCTGACGTGGGTCCCCATGCAGTACACGTGGCCTTGTTTGATTGAGACCTATAACGTGGTGGCAAGTCACCTATTTTGTCCCGCAGGATAATGCTAATCTCACTTGATTGCTTCCACTCTTCATCTTACTGTCCAATCATTTCGTCGAGAACGAGTCGGTGTGTTTTATTATTTGCATCAGAATGTTGCTCAGCTCATCTGATTGGGCTGCCTATTATTGTTTGGTAAATGGTTCCTGTTACCATCCGTAGTATGGATTTACACATGAAT
This sequence comes from Ricinus communis, assembly GCF_019578655.1. Lineage (NCBI taxonomy): Eukaryota > Viridiplantae > Streptophyta > Magnoliopsida > Malpighiales > Euphorbiaceae > Ricinus > Ricinus communis. The sequence goes on along the minus strand of NC_063260.1, from coordinate 30,724,624 downwards.
ATGAATATCCACGTGTATAAAATAATAACTCGTTTTCTTAAACAAAGCATTTTAAAGAATATTAAAATAGTTAATCAATAGTGTAATCTTGTTTAATTGAATCATCATGAAAAGTAAATTTAATTTGATTGATGTTGAAACAAATTAATACTATATAAAACTTTATTTGTGAAAGCGAGCAAGGTGACAATGATTAAAAAAGGGACGTCTATGGTTGGTCGGTGACTAAAGTCCCACCACAAATAATGGACTTCACAGCAAGTCAGCCTGTGAAAGCATCAAGAGGAAAAGTAGAAAGTTGAAATGGAAAGCAAACCATCATCGCTACTTTTTTAAATGTATATCATCCATAATTTTTTTAAAAATATATAGGTTTGGTTTATTTTTAAAATATATAAATTAAGTTGATATTAAATTAAAAATAATTAATCTTGTTACAATTAATTTGGATATTAATTTTATCTAAATTTATAATTATTAAATGCAAAATCTTCATAAAGATTTAGATATTGATTTCCGTTTCCGTAATGAATTAAATGAAGTTGATTTACTTTTTCTGTAATGAACTAAATGTGGTTATTTTTATGTCTTTTTTATGAAAATTATATTATTACTTCTTGTAATTTCATTTTTTTTTATCCAATCACTTCAACAGTTATGAATAACTATTTATTATGATACATAATTTTAAAATAAATAAAATTTAACTAGTCATTAACATAGTGTTTGACCGTACTGTTATTATTATTTTGGTTATAAATATTTTTCGAATTAAAATGAAAGACCAGTATTGCATTTTCTACAACCAAAGAGCCCAATCTTACAAAAGGCTGAAGATACATCATCCAATAAGAAGCGGCCCAGTATCATTGGACAGAAGAGAGCAACCTTTAAATTCCCAAGGCCGATCCATTATAAAAACATCATTTCCATATAAAATAAAGCTCAAGTCAGTCCACTCTTATGGCACAAACAAAATAAAGCCAAGGGTTCATGAATTTTGCACAGTGCAAATTAATATATTCTTAATTGATACTATTTTTTACAAAGATATAAAAATAAAAATCACACTCCTCAATTAATACGCAAAGGTAAATCATAAACTAATATTATTATATGTAATCAGCACAATCAGTCCACTTAGACTTAGAAGAAAAAGCGATAGTATATTAGCAATTAAGTATACCTGAAAAATCAAAATCAAACATATAATCCATCCAACTATTATCTTAGCGGAGAAAACGACTCTCTCGCTCACCAATCATTTTCTATCTTTATAATTTTTATTATTATTAAATTATCATTTTAATTTATCATAATTTTTATTCACCTGATATGATATATAATATAATATGTTTATTAAATTACTTATTAATATTTTAAAATTAAAGAATGTCTTAGTAAAAATATTATATGTATTGAAAATAGTTGAGAGAAATAACGATGGAATGTTTATTGAAAGAGTTATACGGAAGGCCAACAGCTTTACCTGCCACCGGAAAAGTCCACAAGAAAAAGCATTCAAACTGAGGGCGACTTTCTTGCATGTCCACACACAGGTTCCCCCTTCCCGTCTGAAGTCATTTTCATTTCCTTTTTCTGTAGCCACTAGCAAGGTTTGGCCTTTCCTCACTTTCTTTTCATGCAAGTTGCTAAAAAAATACAAATTCCGATTTAAAGCTTGAGAGGATACCTTGTCCCTATCTTGATATCAACTGATCATAAATTAGACGGAGAAAAAAAAATAAAAATAAATTATATCAATCGGAACATCAACCGATATTAAATTAAAAAAATTAAAAAATTAAAATAGTTTTTATTTTTTAATTTTTTATTTTAATTTCTAGTTAATAGATCGATTTTAATTGAATTGATTGTATTTTTTATTTTTCAATGAATCAAAAAGGTATAGTTCAGTAACTAAATTAATAATTAATCAAATACTCAGTTTCATTTTTAATTTTAGAAAATAAAGATTAAAACTGAATGCCACACTGTGCTCACCTCTAGTAGGGCAGAGTGTAGGTGGAAAGTTGGAAGACATACTAGTCAAATAGTAAGCTCTATGCATGTTCTTCAATTTTCAGAAAAAACGGATTTGAAAAATACATATCACTACTTTAATGGGATAAAAGGAAAACAAAATTAGGAGATAATACTAACAATTAATTTAAAATTAAAATAAATAATAAAAAATGATTTATGTGTTTTTATTAAAAAAAATTATAAACTCAGTGTCTTCATTTTTATTTAATTAAATATTTGAATCTATTAGATATGATACCTTATCTATGTGGCTTAATTGAACATTAAATCAATTTAAATACTGTTTTCATTTTTTTTTTATCAATAATCTAAAAGAAAAAACAAAGAACCCAAATAAATATGCAGATGGTGCTCTTATATAAATTTGATAGAAGCCATCGGCCAGCTCATAGCAGATAAAACGTATTTATTATGTTACGCATTCCAAGATATACGGATCAAAAAATAAATAAAAAGAAAAATAACAAGTCAAAGCCTAGAAAAGAAAAATATAAATTAAATGGAAAAGCAACAAATTGCACGTGTGAAATGGGAATGCATCATAATGCCGCATTCATATTATTCTGATTCTGATAAATTCTATACTTGTAAACAAACATTTGGTTCTGATTTGTCCTCTATTGAATCTGAATCAATTATAAAATCAATTAAAATGACAATTTAATCAGTTTTTCTAAACATATTAAGTATTTTATTAATCGAGGTGAAATATTAAATAGATGAATGGTATAAAATAGAGAAAGTAATTTTCATGTGTTTTTACTTTTTATTATTTTATTTTAGCACTCAAATATTACAAGCACCTTAAAGACATTTATTTGTCCATTTCAATTATAATTATACATTTTATTTTTTTAAAGTTTCTAATTATTGGGGGGCGGAGTGGCTCCATGTCTATTCTAAGCTCCATCATGTATAAAGTGGAGGCCCAAGTTGTCAAAAACTATTACAAAACTCCTCAACATTTTAATTTTATTCTATGAATTTATAATTTTTTTTTACTAATTTTTTTATTCTTATTTTAATAAAAATTAGAAATATTATCAACCGAAATATAAATAAAAAATATATAAAATAAAATAAATTAAAAAACTCTAAAATGAAATTATAAAATTTAAATACTTAATAATGCATTTTTCCGATTTTTTCTTTTTATCCTTAGATGGTCCAAATAATTAAGACAACGTAAACACTCATTTGTATGCTTCTGCCGATTAAATTTTGCATTCACACTGGCATAACTCTTGTTCTATTTTATTTTATATTATTTTTCATTCTTACCAATGCCAATTCCCTTCCTATTTATACCATTAATTAATAATAATAGTAATAATAAAAGAAATTTGTAAAACTTTCCGTCATTCTTAATATTTCGTAAATCAAAGTCAACCGATTTATTTGGTAATTAATTTAACATCCGCTGGGATCCTTTCCGTTATGAGAAAATCTAACAGAATCTCTTCTGTCAAAAGGTTTTAGTCCTAATAGGACACTTATAAACAGAAGAGAAAGCTATCAGCTTTTTTCCTTCTAGTTTCTATATATAACCTTTCCATGGCTATTTAACACCTCTCATAGATTCTAAACTTGTCCAAGATTCTTTTTTCTTTTTGCCTTGTATTTGCTGGGTTTTCCTTATCAATCATCATTCTTGACAATATTAACATTGTCAAGAAATTACCTTAGAAGGGCAAAGAATATTCTTTTCATTCTTCTGCCTTTTAATTCTGCAGTCTGCACTGCCTTATATCTTGCTTTTTCATTCAGTCCTTGCTTTGCAGTACCACAAGAGAGTCGATAAAAGAAAAGGGCATGCCCATTTTGTTTTGTTTTCACTGTCAGTGCTAATCTTGATAAGGTTTCTGCCTCATAATGATTTGATCATATATCTATTTATTTATATAAAAGACTGTTGCTTCATGATCTCATTGTATAGAGTTTATTCTTCTTTGGAATCCCTTTTTGATATATAATTGTTAGAAAAATCCCAGTTTAAAGTTTGGTCTAGAATGTTATCAGAGTAATTATAGGACTATTCTCTTTTATCTACCTGGGTGCACACTATATCTATTATATAAGCTTGATTATGGTTATGGTTTATGATTCTGTTTGCAGGTGTTTCTAACGAATTGGCTAACGATATTGTAGGGTGCTAGTCATGACAATTTCAAATGCTATTGGGGCTGCAGCTCCAACACGGCTTGAGGTTCTTTTTGCTCACACTTTGTTTCATTCTTTTAATTAAGATTGACAACATTCCTTCCCGTTAATCAAGTGAAATTGGCATTAATTTATTTTGTCTTGATTTCTAGGGAAAATTTAAAGCAATTATAGTTTGTTGGGTTCTTGGAATTGGATCCCTTGCTTCATGGAACAGTATGCTAACCATAGGAGATTACTACTACAATTTGTTTCCTAAGGTGGGTTCTTAGTGTTACATTCTTTTAAAATTCCTTGCTCACAGAGTGTATGAACAAAAGGGGCAAATCCGCTGAATTAAGAATGAATTGAGAGTTTCAGTTTTAAATGCTGTTTTTGTTTATTTATAAGTTAGAGAAGTTGTTGAACTATTTGACCGATGATGTATCCTTTTTCTTCTCCATTTAAAGAGTTACCATCCTTCAAGGGTACTTACCCTTGTTTATCAACCATTTGCACTTGGGACAGTAGCAATTCTCGCCTACTATGAGTCCAAGATCAATACTAGAAAGAGGAACATAGCTGGATACATACTCTTTGCATTAAGTACTCTGATGCTCATGGTTGTAAGTATCGTTGGTGTTTAATTTCAGCCCTTCCATTTTGAATCGCCATTAATTTTTTGAGTAATTTGGCTCCACTTTGCTACTAAATCATGATAGATGGCCATCGTTACACCAGGAAAAGCAGGAATTGGATCCTTTACTGGTATTTGTGCTATAGTTGCTGTTTTTGGACTAGCAGATGCTCATGTCCAAGGTGGAATGGTTGGAGACTTGTCTCTCATGTGTCCTGAATTCATCCAAGTCAATCTTCTTGCAATTGTTTAATGTTGTTCCAATTCTTTATTTTCAATAGATTTTGTGATTCCGATACATCTTGGATTTTATGCTATACAGTCTTTCTTTGGTGGGATGGCTGCAGCAGGAGCACTGACCTCTGGCTTAAGGCTAATAACAAAAGCAGCATTTGACAAGGTTAATGATGGGCTTCGCAAGGGAGTTAGTATGTGACTCTTTTCTTTCAGCACAAGAATGACTTTTAGCCTATGTTGCTTTCTTTATCTGCAACTCAAGTATGCAGAATGTCATTGATGACTTTCTATTTAACTTTGCAGTGTTGTTTTTAGCAATCTCCACATTGGTGGAATTTCTATGTGTTATCATGTACGCATTTCTCTTCCCTAAACTGCCAATAGTGAAGTACTACCGAGCGAAAGCAGCATCAGAAGGATCAAAAACTGTTTCAGCTGATCTTGCGGCTGCTGGAATCCAAAGCCAAGTAATGCAACTTCCTAATAGTCTATTTGTATGATTTTATGTCTTGGAGAGACAGCAATCTAACACATGATCCTATCAATTTCTGGTGATTATGCAGGGCGCTGATGATCCCAAACTCTATGAAAGATTAAGCAACAAACAATTGGTCTTACAAAATATTGACTACGCACTTGACCTGTTTCTGATTTATGTCCTGACATTATCAATTTTCCCTGGATTCTTGTATGAAAATACCGGTGAACACAAGTTGGGCGAATGGTAAGTGTGTAATTGGCTTCAAACTAAGAATCTCATGTCCATAGGACAGGATCAAGATTAATATGTGCCATAATCTGAAAAATTGTTGGCCTTTCCAGGTATGCTGTCGTGCTAGTTGCAATGTACAATTTTTGGGATTTGATAGGAAGATACGTACCCCTAGTGAAGTGCATTAAGCTGGAATCCAGAAAGGGTCTCACGATTGCAATTCTTGCACGTTACCTGCTTATTCCTGCATTCTACTTCACTGCAAAATATGCTGATCAGGGATGGATGATCATGCTCACTTCTTTTTTGGGAATAACAAATGGCTATCTCACTGTCTGTGTCATGACAGTGGCACCTAAAGGCTACAAGGTTGGTTCACATATGTGCTGTGCATAACATACAAATCAGCTAAGATCTTTCATATGAGTACTCATGAAAATATCTATTATTGTGTGTTTTGTAGGGACCTGAGCAAAATGCTTTGGGTAATATTCTTGTGGTATTCCTGTTAGGCGGCATATTTGCTGGTGTTGCTCTTGATTGGCTGTGGCTAATAGGTAAAAAAGATGCATTCTGAGGAGAGAAAACTGATGTCATGTGGGGTCAATTTTGTATTGCAAGGAAAAGGAATTATGATATCCTACTCAAGTTATGTGAGAGGATAGGAGCAAATGGATTAAGGAATAAGCCTTTCCATTTATTTTTTACATACAGTGTTTAGAATTCATTGTAAATATATCACTAGACAGCAATGCCCATTTATGTTTTAGCCACCATTTATTATCTTGGTTACTAATATTTATATCATCTTTGGCACATATTACTATCATTAATTTTAGTTCAGATGGAAAATCAATTAAAACTTTATAGTGGAGGGCGCTCCCGACAAAAGGGGCAAAAAGAAAAAAAAGAAAAAAAAGAAGAAGAATACAACGACAAACAATTTCAATTTCAAGCAGGTCTTTACTTGGATACAGAAGTATTCCGTTTTCGTTTTGCAAGGAAAAGCCCTTTTCATATTTTTGGATTGAAAAAATATAACATAGCAAATTGCTCATTGTTTGGGCCAACTGCCTAATTACAACTGCGACTGGCCCATTTTACAGTCCCCGTGTCTTATATATATATATGGTCAGCGTTTAAACGAGTACTCACCGCCATTCCCATCTTTCAAATTCAAGAACAGTAATATGGATTTCAGGAAAAAGAAGATTAGTAATAGACTGCTCAATCTTTCCAATTTCTTGATTCAAGAATCAAGAACGTCTGCCTTGGAGTTCTGGAAAGTGAAAGTAAGATCAAGAAAATCCGAAGGGGTAACGATTGACAAAGACACAGTCTTGATGCTTTCTAGAGCATCACTAGGCGAATCAAAGAGCAAGAAGAAGAAGAAGAATAAGAAGAAGAAGAAGAAGAATAAGAAGAAGAAGAAAGCAATCAAAACCATCTCTCTCTTTGCAAAGATCGGTGACCGTGTTCTTGGTTTGGGCAATCTTTCAACAGAAAGCATTCCCATATTGTATCTTCGACAATCTTTTCAAGAGGAACAAGAAATTGAACTCTATCATAATTGGCTACATGGTGCTGTGAATTTCCAAGGTTACAAATTAATTCCATCTTCAAATCAACAACAACTAACATGCCGTCTTCCTAATGATATTTACTTTGAGATACTTACTTGGTTGCCTGTGAAATCTTTGGCAATCTGTAAGTCTGTGTGCAAGAACTGGTATTCTTTAATCGAAGACCGCTATTTCCTTTTCAGGCATTTGAGTAGGTCTCCCCTTGTTGAAGTTTCTTTTTGCCCTGAAAACGAAGTATTAGATGTACTTTGCGGACTGATCCTGGAACAAAGTGATCTCAATGGCAAATTTCAAATCAGGAACCCAATAACTCGCCGAGTACTTGATCTGCCTCGTCCACCTGGAGATGTGTTTGATGAGATATTATGTTGGAACAATCACGCTAAGGAGTTCAAACTAGTTATGTTCTATGATGCCTTTGGTTCTGATATTGAAGCATGTGCAGTTTTGTCTATTGAAAAGGATTGTGTTTGGAGAATATTAGACCTGCCCTATTCATGGGAACGTGGCAGGACAGTTTCTGAATCAGTATTGCAACCGAGTTGGAGAGTGGTCAATTATGTCAAATTAAATGAAGATGGTTCAAATTTCTATTACTATGTTTATTCTCTTGATTTGGAAACTGAGAAATTCTATAGAACCGTTTTGCCAAAAGGGTTCTTGAATCCTCAGCAGGCTAAGGATTTATGTTGGAAAGGATGCTTGGCAGCGTATGAGATAGTGAAGGAGGTACTCAATATTATGGTGTTGGAGGACTACAAGAAAGGAAAATGGAGTGAAACGAAAATTGTTCTCCCATTGACATTCCTGCAAGATAATGATTACTGGAAGGACACAGATGAGATTTTTTTAGATTTTGCTAAATTTGATGAGTTGGTATTCCTTTACAACAACAAGCAATTTACGTATAATATGGAACTGGGGAAGATCACCCGTGAGATACCCTATAAGGAGAATAGCATCAGTCTTGGCCTTGTTACTATAAGTGGTATGCGACCAGAGTAGATCATCAAATTGGCCAGCAATAGCAATGCACTTGCGGGCACAACAACTTCTTCATGGAAAATACATTTTTCTTGTTGTTTTGGATCTTTTTTTTTTCTTTAGAATTGGCAGTTCTTTTCTGATTTGCCAGTTCTTTACTTGTCAGATTCTGGAACTTCATTTCGTACTTACTTTCATTTCTATACATCTTATGGTCTGTTGCCTTTCTTTTTCTCAATAACAACCGCTGAGAAGGTAATAGAATTGGTGTTTGTGGTGCCATTTATCAATTCTAGAATAGTTATACATTGAACCTCATCTCATGGACTTCCCAAATTAAGCGCAGAACAACTGCCAGAAGTTGGACAAATATAGCCATATTTTGATATTTTGTTTTTTGTCAATGGATAAATGCTATTTGTGTATCAATGGTTAACATGGAATCACTCTTTGCTTCTCATGCAACCCTTCTTTTATATTTACAAATAGCAGTCCAGCACTCAACCCTTTTCTATTAACAGAAGATTTATGATGTTTGAAGAAATCTCTCTGTCCATTCTTGCCTTGTCGTTGTTAAACTCTGAATATTCTTTCCATTTAGATTTCCCTCTACTCCAACTTCATTCATAAAGGAAGTAATTATTTCGTATGTCCATAAAAAAAGGCTGGTTTTTTAATCCATCACACTTCAACATCTCCCATTTTGTAATTTGTTTAGATGCTTGTTTAATTCTTCTATAACTTTGTTCTCCACAGTTTCAATTTTCATCAATTATGTTGCATTATACATTTTGCTGAAACAGTTTTTCTGATTCCCTCTTCTGTACATTCTACCTTTTTTCTCTCATCTATGTGAATAGCTTTCTAGTAGCAAATTATTGTAATTGTAAATTAAAATGAACAAGAAGTTGCAAGTCATCTTTTCCAACAAAATGTTCATGAATTTCATAAATGAACAGTTACCTTCTGAATAGTTCTGAGAAAATATAATATTCATATAGAATGTTACCGTTTACTAACACTTTTAGGTGCCAAAGAGTAGTGCAAAACCCAGTTCGTATATTGATCAAGAATTGGCACAGGGATCCTATTCCTGTAGCATGGGAGAAACCTCAAGTAGGCTGGACTAAGTTAAACTTTGACGGCTCATGCAAAGGCAGAGAAGGCAAAGGCAGCATTGGAGGTGTCTTCAGGAATCACAAGGCAGAATTCCTACTCGGTTACGCTGAATCCATAGGCAGAAGCACTAGCACAATTGCAGAATTGGCTGCTCTTAGAAGGGGTCTCGAGTTGGTGTTAGAAAATGGATGGAGCAATGTATGGCTTGAAGGAGATGCTAAAACATTGCTGGAAATTATAGTGAAAAGGAGAAAGGTTAGATGTGCACAAATGCAAAGGCATGTTAGCGATATTAATTTGATCATACCGGAGCTTGACAATTGCATTGTGAGTCATGTTTATAGGGAAGGTAACAGAGCTGCTGATAAATTGGCTCAAATTGGGCATCAACTACAGAAGCCTAAGATTTGGTGGCACATTCCTCCTGATGATGTTTTGCCTATTGTGCATGAAGATGCAGAGGGTAAGATCGTTTTCCGAAAAAGATAAAAAGCAAAATATGCATGCAATTATTGATTCTTTTTCTGTAGCAGTAGGTTTTCTAATCCTTTTGTAAGATACCCAAATTCACTAGACAATGCAAATGAAATGCAAGTGACAAATTGTTGACAAGTACTAATTTTTCCTCATCTCTAGACTCTAATCTAATACATACGAATGAAAATCATTTGGACAGGCAATACCAATTAATTAAACTTGTTAATATATAAAACTTTTGGCATATATTTTTCCATCAGATGCGCATAATATTCTTAAAATATTGTCTGATAAAAATGGTAATTAATTGTCCAGTTGATCAACACTGCACGCTATAATCACATGCCATGGGAAGCTAATCTAATAATATAAAGGGAAGCCATCACCTTCAAGTAGCAGATTAGCCTATTTTGCACACAATGCCAACAATTCTTCCGTCTTGGCCATGTATGACTTTACAAGGATGACAGGAACTTTCCGTAATATGCCTTACTTGTCCCTAAAGGTAGCTTTTAGTATGACATTCTATTTCTAATTAAATTAGTGTGTTTGAATGCTATAAAATAAGACCTAAGCATTTTTAAAATGAAGGTCCCCGAAGAAAAAAAGAATCCAATAAATGCAGAGATGGAGAGATTCAAGTTAGGAAATGCAGTACAAGATTCAAGTACAACTAAGAAGTACAAAAAGCGCATCTTGTGAAATGCAAATTGAGTATTCCACGTAGCAGCCAAGGCAATGAGAATTATGGTGTACCAGTAATATTAATATGGTAGTACAATTACAAAGAGTTGCTGTAGTACAATTTAGTGCTATATATCAAGGCTTTCATATGCTGTAATTGAAGTGAGCATTTGGAAGCTTAATACCAGACAGGAGAAACATCATTGAGTGCAGCGTTGATGAATTCCCCTACATGACATATTTCTGTTGGTTAATTCATTACCAATATCCCTTCTTTAAAAAAAGAAGTAAACCTTTTTGGGAATAGATGGTTTTGGATGATTTCACCAGCGCTGCATTCAATCATGTTTTTCACTTTTCTGGAACGGAAACCGCAAGAAGTTGTTTGGACAAGGTAAATTGTCAAAATGGTTATCAGAATACAGTTCTTTTTTTTCTTTTTTTTCTTTCTTTTCAATTTATTCTTTTTCTTTAACATTAACAATTACTTTTCCTTCTTAATACACTTGCTTTATTTTGGACAAGGTAAATTGTCAAAATGGATTTCAGGATACACTTGCTTTATTTGTCGTCTTTATGACAAAGGGAGCTGGAGGGATTTTTCTTGGTTTCTGTTCGTTGCTTGTCTGCTTCCTTGATTGTAGTCTGTAGAGCATGTGCTCTTTTTTACTCATTAATCTATTTTTACTTCAGATTGGAAATTGCAAATTGCAAATTTTAGACGATGACTTGTTAACATGTCAATGATAATGACGAATATTGACCTGATTTACCAGGAAAAATAAAAAGCAAAAAGGGGTACATTTGTTTCAAACTTAATAATTTCATTTTCATTTTATTCTATCTCTCTTTTTTCTTTTTCTCTTCCTGAAACAGATAATGCTTTTTTCATTACTTGAAGAGAATGAGCTACATCCTGAATAAGAAGGCGAACTAAAGCCTGAGGTACAAGAAGAGAAAAAGAATATCCTGATTTGCCACTATAAGCTCGCATATCTCTTGCATTACTGAAGCAAGTTTTCCTGTCGGTGTTTATTGCACACTTTGTGATTATTTTGCTGTCATGTAAGCATACTTACAACAACGGGAGAAGTTAAAAAAGGTTGCAAAAGGCAGGAGGGATATTCTTGGTTGTCTGTTTCCTTGATTTTGTAGATCATTTGCTATTTGTGTAACTCATTGATCTACCTTTTAATTTGGATTGCAAATTGTATATTTTAGATTGTGACCTTTTAATCAAACTGTCCTACTAGTTAATGAGCAAGAATTTTTTATATTTTTGAGCTTATGCAAGCATGTTTAAAACAATTTTCATGCAAGTTTAGAGCTTTTTAAACTGTTTTATTTCCGGGAAGGAGTTAAAAGGCTGCAAAGTGGAATATATTGATCAAAACAGACTAAATTAAGTAAAATCAACTTATGGAAAAGAAAAGAAGGGACTCAAATGAAAGCATTGAAGCCAGAGAGAACAGTCAAAAGGTGCACCTGATGCTAGACAAGTCCAATAATATGTTAAATTTAGGTTCTCGAGAATTGGATAAGTGTTCACAAATCTGGTATAATATTTTACCAATTTTCATGTGATCCCCTCCCTCCTAATATTAATTTTCTTAATGACAGGCATTTCATTTTATATGGGTACTAATAAAAGCCATAATTCTCTTGAAAACCAGAATTTTACCAGTTGGACACTGCAATGTTAATAGAAACTAAACTAAGGCTAGTTTATGCAGGTAGGATTTTCATTTATAGGCGCCTTTCACTGTGCTCATCCAAGCCAACTGTTGGATCAATAGAACACAGCAGTGTACAAGGGGCACTCAATCATTATCCTTCATTGATATTGTAAAGAGATATTAAGAAAATATAAAGAATTAAGAAAAAGAATTGCAGATCCGTAACTTGTTAATTCTGTCAATATCTAAATAACCAAGACCAAAGTTTTGGAATGGATTAAGGTCTCAAAATAAGATAAGCAACCTTAACCAAAACTCACAAAACACAACACAGCAACAAAAATGAACCCTTTTATCAGTAGCAGAAAGAAATGGTAAACCTGCAGAAATCACAGCAAATAAAAGCTGCCATAAATTGCATTCTGCAAATTCTGAATTCCTGATAACTTTAACAGCTTCCAATTCTCACATACAGATTAATCAGAAAACCAAGGAACTAACCAAGAAAAATAAATAAATACTGTAATTTATAAAAATAAAAAGTGAAATAAGGAAAGAATGTGATATGATTATAATGGCTGCATACTGCAGATTTGTTGGTTTAACTAAAAATAAAAATAAAAATCAAAGCGAAAAAATAAAAATTGCATTTTCCAATAGATTCCTTAGATAAACAGAGAGTCCAGAATCGTAGCAATCTCTTAAAAAATCTAGTAACAAGAGTGACTACATTGAAGATTTCGAGACCAATTTGGACTTCCCTTTTCCCCCGAAATTACACCTTTTGGCCATCCATTTCACTTCACTTCACTCCCTAGTACCATAAATGCCCTTTCTAAAACCCTCACTTCACTCTCTCCGTTCGCTATTTTCTTTCTGTGGCTCCCTACCATAACATATTTCTGTCCCTTTCCCGAGAAAGTTTCGGATTTTACCGGAAAAAAGTTCAATTTTTTTTACCTTGAAAAATGGAGGCAAATAATGAGCCACTGCCTGAGCATCTACGCTGTAAGCGGACCGACGGCCGACAATGGCGTTGCAATAGAAGAGTAATGGACGACAAGAAACTCTGCGAAATTCACCATCTTCAAGGGAGACATAGACAGTACAAGAGAAAGGTACCAGAGTCATTGAAGTTGCAAAGGAAGTACAACAAGAAGCTGAAGGCAAATGCAGATTCAATTTCTGATAATCTTGAAATTAGGGCACAAAAAGAGGAAAGATTTTCGAGACTGGTGAAATTGGGGAAATTGAAGAAGAGAAAGAAATCGATTACTGGGGGTGGTGAATCAAGAGGGAATTTGCAATTGGAGTTAATTAGAATGGTTTTGAAAAGAGAAGTAGAGAAAAGAAAGAAAAAGAAAAAGAAAAAGATCAAGAACAAGAACAAGAAGGTTGTTGCTGTAGAGGAAATTAATAGTGATAATGATAATATTGATGTTGATAGTAGTAGTAATAGTGAAGAAGGAGAGTTGATGAGAGATTTGCCTAATGGATTAATGGCAATATCTCCTGCTAAGCATAATTTAAGTAATGCTGCTTCTTGTTCCACCACTCCTTGTGATATTAAAATTGGAGGAGCTGCTGCTGATTCCAGTGCTTTTACTAGAAGGTGTTTTAGGTCTAAAAACATTGAACCAATGCCAATTGGTACATTGCAGGTTGTTTTAAGCACCACCCATTTAAAAAAGTTTTTCACTTTTTTCTTTTTGTCTTGAGTTTTGGTTAATAGTGTTTATTCCTTTTTGTTTTGATATAATTCAAAGGTTGTGCCTTTCAAGAAGGATATGGTGAGATTGAGGAAGGGAAAGAGGAAAAAATGCCATTTCTGTCGGAGAAGCGGATTGAAGACTTTAATTAGGTGTTCCAGTTGTAGAAAACAATTCTTTTGCATGGACTGCATCAAAGACCAGTATGTTCGTTCACTACCAATTCGTTTATATTGCCTTTTCAATTCTCTAGTACCTCATTATCTTGTTTTTATTAGTTCTGAAGAATTCGATCAGAATGGTACTGAAAGAGGTAACACTATTTGACATGTTTAGGACTTAGAGTTGATTGCTGAATGTAATTCAATGATTCAACAAATACGAACGAAGAAGCTAATGTTAGCCTATGCATGAGAATTCAACCAGTTAAAATCTACATCAACATGAACCTTTAAAATCTAAAACATATTTGGCTGATTTTCCACCCAATTATGGTTTTGGAGGGCATTTGCTTACCAGTAAGCCATATTGATGATTGTCTTCCATATATAGCTCCGACTTGCGCTCAAACTAGCAACTATAAATAATGGTCATCTTAAAGCATTTGATTGATATATATTCTGATTAGTATTATTGATAATGAAATTTTAGGTATTTTAATATGCAAGAAGAAGTTAAGATAGCATGTTCAGTTTGTCGTGGGACATGTAGCTGTAAGGCCTGCTCTGCAATTCAATGTAGGAACATTGAATGTAAGGTCTGATTTCTGATTTCACTAAATATGAACTAATCCAATTGCATTTCTGTGTTCAATTATGATGTTTGAACTTATGGGAAAAGATCTGTTCAGGGCTTCTCCAAGGACAAGAGTAAAGTCAACAAAGTTTTACATTTTCATTATTTGATCTGTATGCTTCTTCCTGTACTGAAAGAAATAAATCAAGATCAGAGCATTGAGCTGGAAATAGAAGCAAAGATAAGAGGTAGTCGTGATGGTTCTGCCTATTGATCTTTTGGAATTAACTTTCACTGCCAACCCACAGAGGATCATTCTTCTGATGTTATTCAGTCTGTAACAGGCCAGAAACCTTCTGATCTTCAAATCCAGCAGGCTGAAGTTGGATGCAATAAGCGGTGGTGTTGGTATGTTATGTGCTGCTGAAAAGCTATGATGTACTTGATATAATTTGGGTTAAATTTAATTTTCTTTCATTTCCTTCTGCTGCATGATTTGACTCCTGGAGCAGCGATAATTGCAAGACTTCCATTATGGATTTCCATAGAAGCTGTCCAAGCTGTTCCTACAACCTTTGCTTAAGTTGTTGTCAGGATATTTATCAAGGGAGCCTGCTCAGGAGTGTTAAAGGCCTTTTATGCAAGTGCCCGAATAGAAAGAAAGCTTGTTTATCTGGAAAACAATTTTCAGAAATGAAATCAGTGTGCACCTATAAACAGAATAATGGCATTAAATATTCTGATTTTTCTATGTCATTGCTCAGTTTGAAAGCACCTGATGGTAATGGTGGTATACCTTGTCCTCCCACAGAGTTTGGTGGTTGTGGCAAAAGTCTTCTTGATTTATGTTGTATTTTCCCCTCAAGTTGGACTAAAGAATTGGAGATAAGTGCAGAGGAAATAATAGGTTGTTATGAGTTGCCAGAAACTGTGGATGTTTTTTCTCGCTGCTCATTATGCATTGGGATGGATTGTGAAGTTAATGAGTCTCTGCAGTTGCAAGAAGCAGCTACAAGAGAAGAATCTAATGATAACTTTTTGTACTATCCTACTGTTGTGGACATCCATAGTGATAACCTTGAACATTTTCAGAAGCACTGGGGCAAAGGCCAACCTGTAATAGTTCGTAATGTCCTTCAGGGTACATCTGATTTGAGTTGGGATCCAATAGTCATGTTCTGTACTTACCTTAAGAATAATGCTGCCAAATCTGAGAACGAGCAAGTTGCTGATTGCTTGGACTGGTTTGAGGTTAGCGTGTTTCTTAATAAAATTCCATGTTATAGTGCATTTTTCTTGTTTACATGTTAGCTTTTAGAAGATATCAATGATGGCACCCTCTATTTCACTTTCAAGCTGTTCATCATGTTGTGACTTATTGGTTCTGCAGACTGTAATATTGGACTTGTGAGTTCAGGAGTTCACTGTATAAACATGTATTCATTTCCATAAGACATTGCCGTTATCAACTCTGGATGCATTATCTTGTCGAAGTAAAAATGCAAACACTAACTGTGGTTTGAATTTACTCTTGCTAGAATTTAATGCCCATTAATGCCTGAACGAATGCAGCTGCTTGCATTGAATCGGTTATGGAGGGTGCTGAATAATGCAGAATACCATTTTCTCTTAAGCATCTATACTTCTCCATGAAATCTGGCTGGTTTTATTTCCTCTATGAAATCTGGCTGGTTTCCTAATTGCTTCAGCAACTTCACAAATTATTTGCCTTTTGTCAGCTTTCCATAATACGGAAAATGTTAAATCTGCTTGGAGCTGATCACTTGAAAAAGCATGTAAAAATAGAATCTACCAAGTATTTGTTTTTCAAGTTACAAATGTTTGCCTACATCTTCTATTCCTTTATAGTAACATAGGGTTCACATTTTTTTCAATTTGTTTTTTTTCTCAATAAAATCCTATTGGTACTTATTAGGAAATCTGAGCTAATATTGCATCTCTCGGATGTCTCCTTCAGTGCCAAAATTGTTTTATCTGTCCTTTTTATCACTTCATTTTTCTTATTTTCCTCCTCTCTTGATTTTTTTTTTGTCTGATACAAGGGCATTTTGGTTCATGGCATCATTAAATTTCAAGTAAACTTCAATCAATTAAGACATTTCATTTGATATGGCAGGTTGAAATTGGTATCAAGCAATTGTTTATGGGGTCTTTTAAGGGTCCAACACATGCTAACATGTGGCATGAAAGACTAAAATTGAAGGGCTGGCTTTCTTCTCATTTGTTTCAAGAACATTTTCCAGCTCATTATGCTGAAATTCTTCATGCTCTACCACTCCCAGAATACATGGATCCCATATCTGGTGTTCTAAACATTGCTGCGGAGTTGCCACAGGAAATCATGAAGCCTGACCTTGGTCCATGCGTCTATATCTCATATGGTAGTGGTGAGAATCTTGTACAGGCGGATTCTGTGACAAAATTACGATATAATTCTTATGATGTGGTAAGTTTGATTCTGTTTTTCTATGCCGATATCAGTTTTTGCTCCAAAACTTTGGATCCAGTGCACTTGTGTTTAATTTTTTTCATCAGAATGTATGGCACATATAATGTGAATTAGGTAAAGAAATACAATATTCAAATAGTAAGATGCTTGCAAATATTCTGGTCATGGATCATTTTTTCTAGGAGAATCTAAAATGTTTGCTCATGAATAGTCTGAAAAGTAATGCCAATTTTTACAAGATCACAACACCTAGATTGCTCATTCAAGCCTTTACTTGGAATTAAGGTCACCACCTCATGCATTTGCCCATATCATTGGCACTTTTTGTTTGGTGGAGAGAAACATTACTGGTCTTTGTGATTTAGTTTATCTCTTTTTGATTTCAGGTCAATATTTTGGCACATACTGCTGACATCCCTGTATCCACAGAACAACTTAATTATATAAGAAAGTTAATGAAAAAACATAAGGAACAAAATGAAGTAAGTGGAGCGGCACCAGTAGATGTTCAAAATATTGAAGACGTGGGACTGCATGATATGATCACAGAAGAAATGCACCTACACAAGAAAGTTGCTAGGGTATCCTGGTTCTCTGCTGCCAGTCATGAAGCACATGCCTCACGATTCAAAAATAGAGATTTGTTCCTTGATAGGGAATATGATAGTGATTCTGATTCCGATACTGACACTGATACTGAGGTTTCAAAATTTTTCTTTGGCCCTGTTAAGAACTTTAGAACGTCAGAAAATCATAAGTTTTGTGGGAAGCTTGCAGAAAGTTCCCATCATTGTGGAAAGAGAAAAACTGTAGAGTCTTGTGGTGCTCAGTGGGATGTCTTTCGCAGACAGGATGTTCCAAAACTTATTGAATATCTAAGAAGGCACTCTAATGAGTTCATTCAAACACATGGCTTTCGGAAGCCTGTAAGTTCTCACTAGATTTTAGACTTTATTAGCATGTCATCCGAGTGAATGGGATCTAATTGTGCCTTTTACAGGTGGGTCATCACATACTCGATCAAAACTTCTTTCTTGATACAACTCATAAATTGAGGCTTAAGGAGGAGTTCAGTAAGTATCACTTCTATTTGTTCATCTTTTATCTACTTAGTGTGAAGCTTTTCTTCATTTTCCAACCTGCCATTCCTTCCAGAAATTGAACCCTGGACTTTTGAGCAACATGTTGGAGAAGCTGTCATCATTCCTGCTGGATGCCCGTACCAAATTCGAAATCTTAAGGTATTACAAGCGAACTATGAAAAATGACATTTTAGAAAGCTTGTTTAGTTGTTTTTTCCCATGAAGTGCTATCATTTGCATAGATTCAACTATTAGGAATTTAATAATACTGCTGATATATCACTGCCACTATTGTATTGCAAGTGTATTTGAGACTTTCTGATTGATTTTATAGCTGTTTATAGAAATTGTATTTTGAACCTTTTAATCAACCTGCATTTGCATGAAATCCAGAACAGAGAGAAAGGAATATCCACCTAAGAAAAACTGCCTGCCAGGAAACTCCACTTGAGAAAAACTGCCTGCCTTGAGTTCTAGCTATGTAATCAATTTTTATGTTTCGTAATCTTTATCATCTAATGTGTTATATATACTGCAGTCATGTGTTAATGTGGTTTTGGACTTCGTCTCGCCTGAAAACGTCACTGAATGCATCCAGTTAGTTGATGAACTCCGTCTGCTTCCAGAGAACCACAAAGCCAAAATGGATAGTCTAGAGGTAAGTTGCACATATGCCTGTTCTTCATGCTTGCCATGCGACACATAACATCCTGCTTTTATTTCAAAAACAGGTGAAGAAAATGGCCCTCTACAGTATTAGCAGAGCTGTCAAAGAAATCCGTGAACTCACATGTGCAGAGTAAGTGCCACTGTTGAAATACACTCCTTATTCTTTCTTCACCGAGATCTCTACAGTCTCTTGCTTAGCAAATGATTTGAGAGTTTTATTCCTTGACGATTTTATTGATAACACAACTCTTGTTTATATGCACCTATACCATTGGTAAGATAGAATAGAATAATGTCGAAAATCTAAAACCTAATGTGTGTACGTGTTCTGAGATTGATAAGAATCAGTGTTTGCTGTGATGTTTGAGGAATACTGGGATCTAATACAATGAACATCTCTTTCTGGTGGAATTACATCAAACTTTTTAGGATGGATTGCAATCACAAAAACATCTAGATCATCTATAAATATTTTACAAAGGACCTCAGCTATTGGCACTTGATTCAAGTCGCATACATGTGCTGTTTGTGAATGTGAATGTGTGTCTTCCTCGACCATTTGAAGATAATAATAACAATAAAAAAGAGATAAAATAATAAATCAAACAAGAAACTGGGCCAGAGTCTATCTAATAAGGCTCAGGAATATTGATTAGTACTGAGCTGCAATAGCACACTATGTGTCATTATATACCAGTAGTACAAATAACCTTTAAAATCATAACAATGCTGAGAAGCTAACAGCCATTGTCTGACTTTTTTCTGGCCTAAAACTTTCATAGAAATGAAAATTCTTGCTATCTGGGGGCATTCTCATTGGAGTTTCTCAAAAGCCAGTTTGAGTAGGCTGTAGCTGCCTTTTTATGCTTTGACTAAAGCATGCAATGACTACCCTTATCTAATGTTTGAAGCATGATATTTCAATTCACCTTTTAATCTAATTTTAGAGTTCTGTTGTATGTTAACGTATAATTTAATTTCTCCTCTTTCTTGTTATATTGATGTTTTAAGAATGTAATACTGCAGTTCAGTTGTATCACTTAAACTGACTTTAAGGATCACATATAATGAAGTTATTCATACTTAATGTCCTTGCAGGATCAATGGTGAACTAAATGAGCGACCATGAAAGTTGGTATTCCAATGGGTCTGCTGAACGCCGTTTTCTCTATTACCATTTTGTGCTACTAGTACTGATCTTTTGCGCATGTATAGCATGCAGAAATTTTGACAGATAACCTCTGGAGATATAGATTAGCATTCATTCTCTTGCAACAACTGGCGTATGTAATTATGATTAATCAATTGGTTGTATATAATAAGGTATGATATGATAGATCATCATTTGTTTATATTTTATTTCATTTGATTCTATAAGAAAAGGCTTTTGTCAAGTTGTCTACTCCAACAGCTGGGCACCCTAGAAAAATGATTTGCTCTCAATGTCCTATGCCAGTTTTTGCCATTAACTGAATGTATGAACTGATTTCCAGAAGCTAATGAAACTCCAAAATGTCTACCAATAACTGGTCCCAACATTAGGAAACCAGGCACCCATGTAGCAATAACGCACTGTCAAACATTAAAAATCCAGTGAACCATATAATGTGAAATAATTAAACACGATACAACTAGCCGCCACGCAATATTGAAATATTAGCAACATCTTTTGAAACAGCCAACTTATCAATGCAGCCTGCATTGCAAAAATCTTCCCTCAATGCTCAAGTAAGCAACCATCTAATTTTGCTCCCCTTCTCTATTTAAATACAATATTAAACCCAAGAATTGAAACTGTTTATCTACGGAAAACAGAGCGCTTTTAAATAGTCATTAAGACCACTCCTACCAGCCAACTGACTTCCCCTCACGCCAGCGCCAGTTCTTGGCATTCACATGTTATTATATAAAAGTAAAAGGAATACAAGGAAAAAAAGAACTTTTACTCTTTGGTTTTTGCTAATGTCAACTGGAAATGATAAAAGAAAAGAAAAGAAAAGAAAAACAAAAAGAAAAAAGTAGAAAAATTTATGAATACATTTCTTCATTATCGCATTTTTCGTTGCAAGTTGACAGGCTAAAAAAAAGCAATCCTATATGGTAATCAACAAGAATTAATAAATACAGGGACAAAATTTTGAAGAAGAGAACAAAAGCGCTCAACAGTTCAAAGAGGACAAAACTCTTCTGTTATTTCTTAGAACTGGTATAATTTTGAGTCTTAGCACTGCCAAAATTGTTTAACAGGAACAGCACAAAGGGTAACCTTCTCATGGTGCCATCAGTCCATCAATTGTGTAGGAAAGAGACTTTGCCCAGTCTGCTCGGAGAAGCAGAGTTTGTAATGTTTGCATTACATTGTATGCAGGATCCAGCTTCCGCTGCCAACCCTACAGAATTAGTATTACCACCATAAGCAAAGATCCCAGTCACATAAAATGAAACATAATAGAAGTTAAGAATAACTACAGCCACATATCCTTTAATTACTCGCTCACTAAAGCTAATATTAAAACTATTTTAGGCCAACACCTAACTGATTTTAATTTATATTAAAAGATAACCTCTAAACTAAAATTTTTCATCCAAAGATTTTTCCTCTACCCAGATCAATTTGACTACCAAATATGTAACATGCAAAAGGGCAACTCAAGGGATACATCCCTCCCACTACAAGTCTGTCATCCTTTGCTAGCCAGTAGGTACACAGTGTTAAAGGAAATGCCCAGTAAATACACACAGTTACAGGAGCTATGGTTCAAGACCAGTTCAAAAAGCTGTATCCTACATGTACAAGAAAAAATATGTTAATCAGAAGAATTAAATTACCTCAAGAACTAAAGTTGTCACCATCACAGTGCAAACATTGCCATCAATATTAACTTTATGACGCCTGACTTTCTCCAGTAACTCTTGCATGCACTCAGCAGGATGAATTAGATCACCTTCTGGAGTACCCCAAAAAGTGAATGCCTCTTCCACTTCCTGTTATAATAAGACATCAGAGATTGAAGCGCAAGAAACTATGCACTGAATAACTTGTTATAAACAAACTCCAAAAGGAGAATTTATTTCTAATGCTCATGACCCTGTTATGAGACCATAGTAAATCCATTTAAAACCCAAAAGTAGAAAAACATTAATTGCGCCTATATTTAAAAAAAAAAAAAAACTTAACTTCATTAAATATATGTATATATATACCACACATTTCAATTACCAAGAGCACCAATAATTTCAAGCCTAAGATCCCAACATAGCCCTTTCCAGTATCTTACCACCTAAGAGAACAATTCATTTTCCAATTTGTCAATTGTCACCACCAAGTAGAACTAGCAGAAAGTTTGACCATCCTAATAGAGAAGGTAGCTCAGCACACTTGTAAAACCAACAACAATATAAACATCCATGTTTCAGATCGCTAACCTCAATAAAAGCTTTAGGATTTGGGCAGTTTTGTTGCTTTGATAATCTTAGCGCACATTCTGCTGCAGTTCGGCCATCTCGTCGGGCAACAGATTTAAAAAATTCAAGTAAATTTACGCGATCACTTCTGGAAAGTTCAGCAGTCATGCCTACATCAAGGAAAACAACATGGGGCTTTGATTTAAAGATCCCTTTTCGAGAAGACTTGTTTTGAGACATTCGAACAAGAATGTTTCCCGGATGCATGTCTGCATGAATAAAGTTGTCCACCTGAAACAAAAAAAATGTGCTTTTCTCTAACTGCAGAAATAACTGATACAAAATTATATTCTCAACATGAAAGAATTGTAAGAATTTGTTACCAAAAGCATTTTCAGAAGTGCATGAGTCCCAATGTGAGCAAGAGCACTTTTAATCCGATCATGTCCCTCAAGTTCATCAACAAAGTGTGAGACACTTTCCCCTTGCTCATAAGTTTCCACTAAAACAGCAGGATGCACTAGTGGATATACAGGCTTTGGAAAAGAAACATCCTTCCATCTCCGGAAATTATAAATAAAGCGGCTTAAATGAGCAGCTTCCCTTGCAAGGTCAACTTGAGACATCATGAAAACTGCAAACTGCTGCACACTCTCATCTAGCCTCAACCAATTCAAAGTTGGAATGAAGTTTGATAATTTAGCTACCATGTTGATTATCTCAAAGTCTCTCCTAATTGATTCACCAACACCAGGATGCCTGACTTTTACAGCAACAACCATAGGCTTCACCTGCTTTTGACCCGGATATCTAAATCTCAAAGAGGCTCGATGCACTTGAGCAATACTTCCAGACGCAACAGGCACCTCTTCAAAACGTTCAAAAATCTCAGGAAGCTTGCGACCGAATGCTCTTTCAATAGTTTTCCTTGTGTAATCAAAGCTATGTTCAGGAGCTTTAGTGTGTAGCTCTGAAAGCTTTGTGCACAGATCTCTAGGGAAGAGATCTGGCCGTGTAGCTGCCCATTGACCCCATTTTATAAATGCTGGACCTGCCTTTTCAAGAGTACGATGAACAACCTGAAGCCACCTTTTCCTGAATTGTGGTCCACAACAGTCCACAAATGGAGCCATTATCAAGCTAGGGGAGAACAGAATTGCCAAATACAGAGCTCTCACTAGCAAAATAAAACATTCAACAATAGCAAGCACTAAAGATGTCACATAAGCATGCCCATCTTGAGCACGCATATATAACGAATTCTGTAATGGATAAAAATCCATTTCCGAGAATGTTCTCTCTGCCCATGCCACCTGTCCATATGATATCGCAAAAATGCCAGGAACTAATAGATGAGAGCGCGTCAAAGCCAAGCTGACAGCTTGAGCAATCCTACTTATATGAGGGAAAGAACGGTGACTGACAGAACCTTTTCTACAAAGCCTTTTAAAGGCATGTTGGGCATGGCGTGTTACCACATTACTAGCTGCGAAGACAGTATAATTCCTAGAAGAAACATAACTTTTTCTGCAAAAATGTTCCTTAACACCATAGCTTCCAAAAGATGAATATCCGCCTTTACTAGAAAACCAATAACGTGCACCATCATAGTATCTGTATAGAGGCAAATGTAAACCGACTGTCTTATCCAATGTCCCGCATTTCGTTATATGTCTTTGGTTCAAAATAATTAATCTTCCAACTTTCTTTATATTTCCAAACATCAAAAATCTGCAAGCAAAAATATTACCAAATTTAATACCCTTTCAATAACAAGACCGGGTCAACAATTAGCAAAATAAAGATGCAAATTAGAGATATTTTCCCTAAAGAACGAGCTCAATCCTTGGAAATTGACGTAAATTTAGGGCTAGAAATTTATCATAAACAACGGGATCAAAAAAAGTTAGCTCAAACTTTTAAATTAAAAAAGAAAAAAGAAAAAGAAGAAGAAATCCCCTAACCTTACCCGTCCCCCAAGAAACCAGGAAATACACAGCTTTAAGAAAAGAAAAAAAAACGATTTTCTTAAAAAGAGATGAAAAACCTGGACATGGCGATCGAAAACCGCGAAAATTGGTGGATGTTGCTAAAGTCCGCACGTGGTGAATAATAACAATGGACGATGTAAAGTTTGTTGTTGAAGCTTCTGCAAGCATTTTCTCATGGATTTTTCAATTTTTATTTATTAATTTTTTCTTTATCAAGCTTTCGCGTTCTGATGCTGTTTACGAGCTATGAAATCGTCGTTCTTATGGATTTGGGAAGGGGATACAGCGTGGAGTTCTGTTTCCTCTTTGGTAATAAGACCTAAAAGGTGGCTAGCGCTTTAACGGCACAAGAATCCGATAGACGCACTCGTCTTGTTTGAGGGGAAACAGATGGGCCTCCAGTTGGGCCGACAATAAGTTTGCCGGTGCTTGGGTGTCGTGGGCTTTAACGGTATGCTTGTATTTCATCGGTGCTTTATGTATCCACGTCTCCTTTCTCATTTATACACAACTCACAAGTTTACATCCCCAATTTATAATTATTTTGTTAATTGATTAAAAATATACATTATTCTTGGGAGAGTAATGTATTAAATAGAAATAATTTTTCTATTTATAAAAATAAACAACTTCTATTTGGCATCAATCATAGAGTATTCCATTTGTGTTTTGTGTGTGTGTGTGTGTGTGTGTGTGTGTGTATAGGATGAACCCAAAAATAAGTTGAGGTCACAATATTATAAAACAGAAAATTAATTGAAAACATATTATAACTCTTTCTGGGGAACCAATGGATTTAAATTTTCACCCTTTTAATTGGGTTAAAAGCTATATATATTCATGGTCACTGGAAGGTTGCATAGATGATGTTAGGATACCTCCCAGTTTAATACCATAATCACCCAACCACCAACCCAGATGGCACTTTAACCTAAATGGTACTTCCCTTGCATTACATATTTCGCATGCCAAATTTTTAAATTTGCTTGTACACTCCCATTAGATATTTCAAATAGGGTCACTATTTAGTATTTGATTCTAACCTTTAGATTTATTTTTTCAAATCTTAGCCAATAAAAAAGATTTCAATATGCTTTTAAAATAATAATAAATTAATATAAAATATTAATATAATTATTATAGGCATATAAATTTTTTATAAAAAATTAAGAATATATTGCTCATATGCAAATATAAATATGTAAAAATGCATTAAGTTTAAATTTGAATTATATTTTAGAATTTAATAAGTTAAAATATAATAAAAACTATATTTTGAAAATAAATTATATTATTCATTAATTATTAATCTTTAATCACAAATTATTAGTAAATATTAATTTAAATAAGACTTAAATTAATAACATTAAATCAAATTATCTAAAAACTTCAAATTTAATAAAATAAATAATATACTCTCTTGCTTTTTCTAACTTATATTTATGTTAGACTAGTCTTATATCTTGAAATTAAATATAAAAATAAATTATTTAAAATTTTGACAATTAGTAAAAAGAATGATTTGTTTAAATTCATATATGATAAGTAATTTAGTAAATTTTATTGAAGATATTTATGTTTATATTTTTTTTATAAAGATTTATGCACATTTTAAGTTTTTGAATAGTAATAAGTAATATTTAAATAATTATTTATCTTGTAAGCTAAAAAATGGTTAATAAAAAAAATTATCAGAGTAATTTATCTAATATAATTTTAGCACTGAATGTTAAACACTTAGGAATTACGGACTATAAATTGATAAAAATTGGTTGAATATTTTTAAAGTAAATTTATAATAAAAGAAAAAAATAGTAAATATTAAACACTTAGAAATTTTAATTATATAGTAACATGTTTGATCTATTATTCAATAGATAATTATATACAGAATTTTTAATTATATATTATTGAACAATGATGTGATAAGGCATAGACTCAATTGCCTTTCACAATTTCCTACACGTAAGCCCTACCATTATTACAACATCATCTTTCACAATATGTTATCGTATGATATCCCCTTGTTCGATTAAAAACAAATCCATATCCAAAATTATTATTCATGAAGTACTTGATCAACTCAAATCTATAAACATCGTATCAATGTTTATTTCAACTCTTATTCTACCAATATTTATTTTTAATTTTATCCACACAATTTCTTTTATCCACGTACCGTACATGTTTCTGCGCAAAATGAGAAGGCATTTGAATTCGCGATGCGCACGCAAGAAGTAATGGATTGGATAACAAACAACCCACACACTATAAAGCCCCATTATATCCAAATGATACATAACTCCAAGCCCACTTTTAATTTATATACCAGAAGAGAAGGAAAAAAGAAAACACTAGCAATGCAAATACAAGCACATATTAGAAATTCAGAAGGCACATCACATCGCTGTTCCAGTCCACGTGTCAAGAAACGACATCAAAGATATTTCTTCCACTACAACAGAATTTCAACGTTTTTTAACTGCCGGCTCTTTCTGAGAGTTGAAATACACAGCAGCAACTGGGAGCCCCAATCCGTTCTGTGCGGCAAATTGACGGGTGCTAAAGTTTCCACGACCTTCTGGAGCTTTAGTCCTTCCATTCAATGCCTCTCCCTGCTTAAATACAGCGAACACATACCGGTGAATGCCTGTAGGAGGCTGAGGCCCCATGTATGGCACCAGCTGATGTCCTATATATACATATAACATAATCCATTAAGTTTATCAAACTAACAAGAGTAATCTTCAGGATTGCAAGGCTACAACCTAAATCCTTGAAAAAAAAAATGCCAAGAGGAAGACCTTTGGTAGCATCGGATCCTTCTGGAATATCTACAGCAATCCTGCACAATTTCATACGTTTATATGTACGTAGTTCATAATTCCATTAGTAATTAATTCTGGATAAACGAACGACTGAAGGGAAAGTTAATTAATACCAATGGAGCCACTCTCGCCATTTTGGATCACTAGGACTTGGAGCATCAGGATCAACCATAACCTAATAAGGTAAATATATATGCACAATTTCAATCACAGAAAGAAAATTAATATATAGAAGAAAAAGAAAACGATCTTCACTCAAGATTAACATGCATGCATAAAAAATACCAGGGTATAGAGACTCGGAGTGAGTCGAGAACCAAGAATCTGCGCACGAGGCATTTGTACGGCAGCAGAGGGCTTAATCTCACAGCCATTGGCAATTTGTTTAGACCCATAATGTACAGTAAACTCAGCCACCGGATTATACATATCAAGAACTTCTCCGATCACTTTCCCCACTACCAGTGGCTCAAGAGACCGAGCCATGCTTCGTTAGAAATCGATCGAACTGCACCCTTTTGCTTCCGTGTTTTTTTTTTTTTTCTTCTTTCAAGGACTCTGTATATTATTTCTAGTTATCACACGAGCTTTGAAAAAAGAATTGTGACTTTTAAGGCATTAAGCATTTGTTTTTTTCTTTTTCTTGGAATGTTTGGGACTATGTAAGAATTTGGTGACACGTTGCATAAGCTATTTCTGTGCTGACACGTCGATGTGTATTAGGATATCCAAGTAACACGTGTTGGTCTACGGCGTGTCAGTCGATTTCACCTGCCGCCGGCGGTATTGCTTTTTAGTTACTTCTCACGATGGTCCTCTCATGCATTCGATTTGACGGAAATGTCTTTCTTTTGGACTTGAATGTAAACAAGATAATATAAATTTAATACTTTTATGATGTAATATCGATCTTGCATATTATAAATATTAGGACTGATGGTAACATTTCAAAAGTTGTTCCCTTAATTTTGTAGGTTTAGAAAATGAAATTGAATTGGTTAAAATGAAATTACTTAACTTTAGATTTAAATTTATCTATTACGTGTCTAAATTATTAGACGTAAATACACGAATTATTCTTATAGTAAGGGCTCTATGAGGTCGATCGCTCTATAAATTAAAAAGTCATTTATTATAAAAATTAATTATCAACATAAAATAATAAAAGTAAATATAAACACTCTAAATTAATATTTTTAAGAAAATAAAAATAAATTAAATAAATTATAAAGTAAATATACAATAACGTGATGCATAAAAACTATATGCTAAATACAATATTTGGTCTAGCCATTTATTTAGTTATCCCTTTATTTTACTTTAAGCGTAATATGCATTTTTCTTTAGTCATTCAAACTAATGACGCAACTAAAGCAAAGTTTATTGTATCTACATAAACTGAAACAAAGTTGGTTTATCTAATATATTCAACCTAAATATGTTTAGAATAACTACTATTGCTAAATTAATATGATGGTTAACTAACAATAATAACTGAAACTAATAAAGATATGAAGGTAAAAAAATCATTCATTAAATAAATAAATAACATGATTCATATAATAGTAAAAAGACTAAACTAAATACTTATGAAAACTAGCCTAACATATTTAACCCAATAATCATATGATATTAAATAAAAAAAAATATGAAACAATAAACTAAAAGCTCATTCCAGATCCATAATTTCTTCAAGTAAGAAGATGATTAGTCCTCACTCTCCACTTATTGAAAAGCACTTTCAATATAGAAAAAGTAATAAAAACTAAACTAAAATGTTTATGAAATAACTATGAAGAAAATAATGGTGAACAAATACAGAGAGCAGATGGAGAAAAACTCTCCTCCTCCTCTTATAGAATTATGTTTGCAGAAATATATATGGAAAAGAGTTATCATCTAAGCAAGTCTCCATAAAGATAAGTATGCCAAATATAAGTCCATCTAATAGATAAGATTATAAGTATCTTTATCTCCACCAAATATTATCTCATAAATAACTCTTAATATAAATTATAATAATTATACAAAAAGATTAATATGCTCCTTGACCTTGTAATTTTTTGCCAAACTTTACAAATAGCAGCATGCGTCTTAATCTTGGGTCTTGACACGAACATGTTCAATTAAGTTCATTTTTTAAGTATTTTTTTTCATAATTTCCTTTATTGGCTAATATTATCTTGAATTAGATAATTAAGCTTAAATGAGCTAAAAACATATTTATTTATTATATTAAATATAAAAATATATCATTAAAACTTTAAAATACACTAAATATCTATATATGATTTGGACCTATCAATCTAATATTATAATATTTAAAATTATTCACTTATTAATTTGATATAATTTTTATAGATTTTTTATTATCTAGAAATATAACATCAATTAATCTTGTTTTGATTTTATTATAAGATAGAAATATGCTAATTGTTAGATATAAAGAAATATTGTAAAATTTCAAATTTTTAAAAGTGTCTTTTTTCATGATTTATTGATTTTAATAAAAAAATTTACTTTTTATGCATCGAAGTTAAAAAGTTTCATTTCTTTCGTTAGGCTATCAGAAGCAAACATAATGAGCATCTTTAAATTTAGAGTTGGGTGTTAAAAAAACTGCGTTTATTTTTTATTTTTTAATTATTTTTTATTCGATTTATTTTAAGATATAAACTAACTTATTTAAAAAGAAAATAATACATATATTTTTTAAACTTAAAAAAGAAAAAGGTAAGAAGTTAGTTTAGGAATTACAAACTCAGACAGCTTTGGTTGATATTGTTGGATAGGGAAAAGAACAGAAATGGGCCTCTTTCTTAAAGTTGCTTAAAATGTTAGATACGTGCGTAGATTAGAAGAAACACAATTAGGCTTCAAGCTACGTCCAAAGAGAAGATATTTCATACACTTTGGATTTGTACTGACATATGTGA
Organism: Ricinus communis; assembly: GCF_019578655.1. Classification (NCBI taxonomy): domain Eukaryota; kingdom Viridiplantae; phylum Streptophyta; class Magnoliopsida; order Malpighiales; family Euphorbiaceae; genus Ricinus; species Ricinus communis. Next base: position 30,694,505 of record NC_063260.1, on the reverse strand, counting down.
TTTTGTAGAACTCATAATTTAAACATAAGGATAACATTTCTCAGTAAACACTCAAATTAGGAAGAAATAATGACTCATCAAATCACGATTAGTGTAGCCATTAATTTTTAGATGGTGTTTGGTTGAAATTTAAAATTTATATATTTTAAATAAAATAAAAATTAATTTAAATTTCTGTATAATCAAATTTTTTAAAAATTGATTATAGCTAACTAAATTCTAATAAAATTAGTATTATTATTAAACTAATTCCATATATTTTATAACACTGATATATTTATTTTAATTTTATGTATTTTTTTTAAATAAAATAAATTTCTTTTAAAAATTATTAACTTCAATGGATCAATGGTGCTATAAAGTAAGCAAAGCTCATCCCTCGCCTCATAATTAACATAGGTACCTAGTGAGAGAAGTCAACCGATAGTACAAGGAGCTTGACATGACACAATGAACCAATAATTCATAGAATCCAACTAATGGACAGGTGTGGGTTAGCTCTTTATTTTATTAAAAAAGATAAAAACTTGATTTTTCATCACTTATATGCTAAGATAGCTTTAACTCAAAATATGTGGCATCTCGATAATGAGTCATGTCGTTCAGGAATCATAATTTCTATCTTCCCACCAAATGTTTAAGTAAGCTCTTTGGACTTTCCTAAATGAGTAGAATCGGACGCGTGATTATTTTAAATATATATATATATATTTTTTTTATTTATGTATTAAATTACTAATAAAAATAATATATATTTATTAATTTTAAATTTTGAGATATATAAAATTTCTTAGTGAATGTTGTAATTTTACTATATAAATTAAAAATTTTACTAACATTTGGCTAATATTAATTTAATATTTTATACTCTAATATTTTATTTCTTGATTTATGAAAAGTCCAATAAGACATGAACTAGTTATTTTTTTCTTTTACTTTTATTATAATATAAAAAAGACAACTTAAACTTTGAAATAAGTGCTTTTACCATTTGAAGTAGGCATCAAATGTTTTATTTTCTAAATGATGATTTAACTAATTTTAATTAGCTGCTTAAAACAGTTTACATAATAATTAAAATTTATGCATACGACAAGTAAGGGCAGCTTAGGTCCAAGTGCAGAGTTAATTCATAAGACTAGTAAAACTAAAGGTTGTTATTGTTCATTAGGTAATGGTGCAAATTTCAAGAGCCCGGGCCCTGATTGTCTTTATCTATAATCAAGAGACTTTTGGGGTAGACCTTACGAGTCCTATCAAACTCATGAAAATTATGTTTAAGCAAATACAATAAGTAATTAAGAAGAAAACCCATTTAGAAGAATTACTTGAATAGGACTAAATATTTCGCTTTAACCGAATACATTCAAAGAAATTAATTTCTTTAGATATCAATCCACCCAAATATTAAATCAATTATTGATAGTTAAAAAGAAGGGCAAATTCTCAAATTTGGGTTTTCACTTAAAATAAATCTAATGATTTTTATAAGGAAGATCTGTAAGGCTCTCATTAATTTAGTAGGGTCCCCTTGAATAGAAGAAGTAAACAATTGACTTTTATCTTCATCAAAAGAAATGCAAGCTCAAAGTCTAGCAGTCTACCATGTTTATCCCAAGCTTGAAACATGCATAAATTTAAGGGCACAGTGTAGCATTTTCTTTAAGGTTACTATCTAGCAGTGTAACATGATTTTTTATAATATAGGTTTCTTCTGCAACAGCAACAAAAATAGACCATAAAATTGCTGTAACCATGAAACCTTTAGTTTCCCAATCTTAAGAAGGAATTACTCCCTCAAGAAAGACAAGTTGGAGTCGATAATGCCCCCAGAGCCCCACAAATAGAAACTTGTAATGAGATCGACATCTCAAAAGGACAAATAAAAAGAAAAGAATAAAGAAGCAGAAACAAACAAAGAAAACATGCAAAAAAGAAAGAAAAAGAATACCAAAAGCGAAGACATAAACCCACTTTAAGGAGTTTACTTATTCAAAAAACAATTGAGTAGTTTTTTCTTTGGACGGTCGATCAAGAAAATGAAATAAATATGTTATTCTTAAGGTCGGCTCATAGTCAAATACGTATATTCGTGTACCATATTGATATCATAATAGCATATCTCATCATTTTTCCTCCAAACTCGAAATAAATAAATAAGAATAATTATATATACTATATTCGACGCTCCCTGCAACAGCCAGTTACCACTGATTAAGGAGAAAAAGAATAAATTAAAGCTTAGAGAAGAGATAACTATGAGGTTTATTTTAGAGGATCAAATCTCATTTATTATATAGATTCTTTTTCCACTATTAGGATTTTATTTGTGAATTTGTATATAATGTCCTTAAAAGTTCAGAAAAAGAAAATTACAGAAGGAGAAAGAGAAGAAGAAGAAAACTGAAGATATGAGCAGCAAGGCGAGAAAGAAACATTCTTTTCCTGCTAACCTTTTCTTATATGTTTGACTATCAATATAGATTTTAAAATTCCGTACACCTTTATGCCCACAAAACTATTGAAAAAAAACTGTATTTCTTTTAAAATCCTGTATTATCTTGACACGTTGAGATCTAAATCTTGATCATTTATGACTCAATTTTTGACAATTTACCTATAATTGCGTATGCAATATCCTAGAGCCGAATTTTTCCTTATTTATCCTTCTCGACGTATAAATGACGTATGGCTTACATGAATGGGGAGGATTGTGTTCGAACCAGTGTGCCGGTGACTGGACTGAGGAACTTCGAATCGTACGAGTAGAAGACTTTCATGTAGATGATTTACTTGTCCATTTCCTACGATGTTTTGACAATTTTGATACCTAATGGTTCTTGGCTTTCATTTACAGGATTGGCGATGTAGACACGCCACATATTTCTTTCTTTTTTATTATTTGAATATGTGGATACATATGATTGGTCTTAGATTAAGTTATGCATTTACTATTAAATTAAGCCTATACAAATTTTTGAAAGTATTATAATTTTTTATGATTCTGTTACTTTTTTTTATTGAAACATATTATGTTATTATAATTCTTAAATTTTATAGAGTGGGTAATTATTTATTAAATAATAAAATCTTAACCATTAAATTTGAATTTAATAATTAAGATTGTACTAGCATAATTTATCATATTATATAAAACATGAGAGGATCTTTGCACTACTTTTAAAAGAAAAAGAAGAAGAAAAAAAAAAAGGCATTCTAACTAGTACACCTTTAGCAAACACAAAAGGAGCAGTAGAGCCGCAAACCCAAAAGCATTAAACTTGATGTTATCATAAACCACTCTCGCTGCACAAAAAATTGGAGCATTGAACCGCCAAGTGTTTTCAGAAAGATGGAAACCCTTGAGTGCAAATCAGCCACTGCATTTCCTTGTGAGAAACTTGAAATCTTATATTGCTGACTTGATTTTGTCACAGTAGCATTGGAAGATTAATTTGGGATTGTCTCCAAAGTGCATTCCATGCTTATATATATTTGTACGCAATTCATCTCTCAAATTGACTGGATACTCTTCGTAAATGATATTGGAAGAGTAGAATCCTCCTTGCTCAGGATATGCATTTTAGGGTAGCCAATTCATTGGGAACTCGAGGCATGTGGAGAAAAACATCTTCAACACGGAAGAACGATATAGAACATATGCTTGCAAATTTGTGGCCGCGATCAGTTAAAGACAATATTGTGTATAGATTTGTAACCCCACCAATAAATTGTTTTCTTGCTATGCATATATGGGCTCACTTTGATCACTAACCTGTCATCTACTGGAAGCAGGTACTAATGAATAGCTACAAATTTAAATGATTGTTTTTGAATGACATCTAATTGCTTAAACTTTCATGTACACATATTCCTGTGCTTTTTAATCATATCTCTCCCATTTAGATAAGGTTTAAACATTAAAGAAGATCCTATTGGTAGGTCCTATTGCCTTTTTGCCAATTATTAGTGTTAATAACGAAATTATTGCCATCACAGGGTTTAAAGTTTAAATATTATCCAATATTGGTAAAATCTATTATTTGATAGAGAGAAAATTATTGAAAAAATAAGTTAATTTTTATCGAATAACTCTCAGGCTGGAATCTCTAGTTAAAAAGAAAAAAAAAAAAAATATATATATATATATATATATATACTCTGTAAATCTATTTTTATCAAAATTCACCTACTCTAACTATGTGCACATTTACTTTAATTGTTTAAAATAATTAAATTTAATGCAATCTATAGGGTTTAGATATCTCAATCTCACTTTACTAAACCATATCATTAATTGCACTGATCCAATAAAAGAAGACAACTACGTGAAATAATCGCCGATTATTAATCACCCTCTCAAAGTTGAAAACCGGATAAGACAACAAAACCTACTCTCACCGGGTCAACCAGTTACCCTAAAACAAGAACCCGAAAGGAGAATGTGGGGCCTATATCTCTCTAAAGTTGGTACCACCACGTGTCTCTAATACGATGACGTAATTACTAGTAGGTCTCTGCTTTGACACTGAAAGCCATTCCTGCTAAGAGGATAATAAAGAGACAAAAACAGCACACAAGACCCACGCCATTATTTTCAATAAAGCCTTTCTTTTTTCTAATAAAAAAAAACAGAGACCCACAAGAGAAATCCTAAGTTACCCATAGAATAAAGACACGTATAAGCTTTTTAGTATTTTCTATAAAATTGTTTGATTTTGTCAAAGTCTCTCATTACCATAAATCCCCATGCAATTATTACTACGTGAAAAGACAGTTCTCTTACAGGTGGCATCTACACGTGTTGAACCCACGTGCTCCAATAAATGTAGCCGGAAAAGGTCGCCAGAGTTTAACCGTCTGTCGGGATCTCTGAAACAGGAAAAAAAAATAAAAATCTTACTTTGTTATGATTGTGTGCTGCCCACCCACCTTCTCTTTTCATTGTTTAACGAAAATTGATTTAGTTTACTAATATTGCGTTGGTCCATTGGATTTTATGTTCGCTTTATAGATCTTATCTTTCCTCTTACGGATAAATTAATTTCAATACAGCGAAGGAAAAATAATGATCCACTTGTTCTCTATTCAAATGGGGAGATTGGAGAGCATGAGATCATTTGATTTTGCTTATATGTCTATTTGAAGTAAGTTCTAGGTACAATAATGTCAGAACAAAATATTATAATAAGAACAGTAATACTAAAAGGAAACACAGTGACATATGAATGATGGAAACTAGCTTCTATTAATTAAACTTGCATAAAAAAAATAAAGAGAAGGGTACGTAGTACACAGTAGGAGATGATCTTTGGCTTGTCGATACAATAATTACGAAACTGGAAAAAGATAAAAAAAATTAATTAATTGCGTATTAACTACACAAAATCCATGTCCCAGAAATTTTGGATGGACAGAAAAGATAAAAGAAATCAGAAAAAAAGAAAAAGAAAAGAGAAAACCTATTCGATCAGTTTCAATTTTTTTTTTTTTTTGAATTACATGAAGTTACTGACATCCAAAATCTCTGGGATTTCATATTTCAAAATGCTGCTATAACTTTCCCTCTCATCTTCAGTGCTGCTGCCGCCATTGATGTACGTTGAATTTGAGTTCAGTGGTGTTGGACTTGAAGAAGGTGTTGATAAAACTGAGGCGAAACTGAAATTTTGGTTGCTGTTATTAGAGATGAAAGTTGATGTTGTGGTGTCAGATGATGGGTCTATAATAGCCGTTTGATCATGAGACCCAAAGTAGTTGTTACAATTCTGTAGAGCAATATAATCTTCTGTTAAACTTGAGGTAGCAAAACCATTGTCGTTTGGCCATTCTTGATTCAGTTGAGAGTTTTGGTCGGCGAAACGTGCTGGGTACTGCTCTACATTTGGGTTCATAAGCTGTGTCTCGTCAGAAAAGGAAACAAATGGGGTACTAGTAGTAGTAGTGGGCATTTCTTGAAATGGTTGAGCTTGCACCAGTGGATGATTATATTGGTTTTGAACTTGGAGATGGCACAGATGATTTTCTTGACCATTTTGATGAGAAACAAAGCTTTGGTCATTTTCACGTTGATGATGAGATGATATGAGAGATGTGGCTAGCCGGAGAAGTTCTGGGTTAACCAGAGGCTGCACTCCGAGCAGTCTTGACATGTTCATTTGTGATGAGTTATAGAGCGAAGAGCCAAGAATTGAAGATAGGTCGAGAAGATCAAGTCTAGGACTGTGAGTTACAGGATCAATTCCCATTCGGAGAAGCCTTTTTCTAATGTGTGTATTCCAGTAGTTCTTGATTTCATTATCTGTTCTTCCAGGCAAGCGGGCAGCTATGGCCGACCATCTGTAATACCAAACCAAAACAAAAGCTTATTAGACAAAACATCAATTAACAGTTTTTTAATCAAAGAAGATATAATATAAAATGTGGAAAAACCTTACTTGTTTCCTAATATACTGTGCAGCTGAATTATTGTCTCCTCCTCTTCAAAAGAAAATCGTCCTCTCTTGATATCAGGTCTCAAATAGTTAGTCCAACGAAGACGGCAACTCTTTCCACATCTTTGCAGTCCTAAACCAAATAATCCCAAGAAACAAGAAAAACCCATCAAAACAAAGTCCAATAAGAGATTAATATACTTAAACCATACATATACGCACTAGAAAATCAAAAGAAAGAAAGTGTATATGTATAACAACATACCAGCATTCTTTGGAAGTGTTCTCCAGTTGCCATAACCATGTTTCTGTATATAATCAATTAGCTTCTGATCTTCTTCAGGTGTCCATGGCCCCTTCTTTAGCCCATTCTTGTCACAACACGGTGTTCTACCCATGTTCAAGCTAATGGGTGTTTTTGAGCTGCTGCGGTGTGTGTCTGAGAAAAGGGGAGAGAGAGAGAGAGAAAAAAGATTACAAGTTCTAACAAAGAAATGGATGTAGGGTCCGTATGCCATACGTACTTGTATAAATAGCGAAAAGAGAAGGGTAAGAACCAAATAGAAGTCAAAAGGATTCGGTGCCGTCCTTTGGCGACGTGTCCCTCCTCTCTGGAGAAAAATAAAAGGTTTCGAAAGTCATATAATTATGACTCTCTAATAATTCTAACAATATAAAACATCATGCAAAATGAATTCTTTACTCGTAATTCACATGTATGAATATTTGAAATTAATTAATATAATATTGTCGTCCAATTTTATGTATCATTTTTGAGTTATGATCCTGTTTTAACTTTACAATTAAAAATAATTATTTTAACATCTCACGTGAAAGAAGAAAAACCCAATACTAAAATGATTCACATTAATGTCATAAAATACAGTATTTTCCTTTATAATAAGAATTGGTTATGTCACGAAATAATTGTTCAATGTGTATAATCAACACTAAGATTTATAAAATGCATAAAAGGAAAAACTAATTATATTTATAATTTACACAAAAAATTTTAAAAAATAGTTTTTTTAGCTAAAATTACTAAATTTTATTATTATTTTTTTAAATATCTCTATTAAACTTTCTATAAAACTTATAATTTCAAAGTATAATAAAATGTAAAATTATGAATAGTTTTTGACAATTATCTATTAAACTAATATATATATATATATATAAAGAAAAATATCATTTCTTTTGGGCAGAAAGTTTAATTAGAGAACTCAATTTTATCTATCGTTTTCTTTCCAACTATAAGTGCCACTCCTCACTTTCTGGATTCACATTAGCTGTCACCAACCTCAAACAGACACGTAAGCCTATTTAACGTGACCTTCGTTCAAGGGTTTCTTGATCTTCATGCATGGCTCCATCTTATACGAAAATGGCTTTTATGGGAGATTTCTATTTTTAGATTTCAATTACCCTTTTTTGTCCCTTGATAATTCGTTCTTAAGGGCTACTCAGTACTAGCGATATGCCACGTCTCGAGGGTAATTCGGTCATTTTTTAAATAAAAAATAATACTTCTGGGCTACATATGTAATAATAAATAAGGGGTAGACTGAGAAACGAGCATTTAATTCACTTTCATCAATTATAGAGTTCGGTGTTTGCCGTAATACCGGAACATTTATTATACGGACTCTGCTGAAAAAGGCTTCTCCTCCAATAAATTTCAAGATAAGGTTTTTCTTTTTTCAATTAATTATTAATCGGTTTTACATTAATTAATAACAATATCTATTATTTTATTAATACATCATTAATGAATATCATATTTGTTAATTGATTCAAAATGACATTATATAATATTAACATTAAATAAATTTCAAGTTAAAATTACACTACTAATATTTATATTATGGTACAAATATTTTTTTTAATAAAATAAAGTTAAAAAATAATTAACATTTAACGTTTAAACTAATGAATATTAATTATTCTTAACAAAAAATACGCGTCAAAAAAATGCACATGAGAAAATTGGGCCGGACCATAAATATAACAAAATAACAGAAATAACAAGCAAGCGCTTGCATTGTTGCAGTTTAATTGCTAAATTAATTTTGTACTTTGTTCTTGTTTTCAAATCTATCATGTAGGTTTTATTTTTTCAATTTTAGCAACATAGTTTGACATTTATTTTTGTTTTTAGCCTAGATTATGATATATCATATTTTATATAAAAGCGTGGCAGAAATTAATAATCAAATAAAAAAATAAGTTTTACTCTTTAAGACAAACATATATAATTATCATATAGAAGTTGAAAACGGACCTTCCACAGAGAAAAGTTTCTTTTCCTTTTCTTTTTTAAAAGAACAAAAATCAACGAATCCTGCATTCAAATGAATGAATACCTGCTCCCTTTTTCTTCTCTAAAAATGTAGAACTGCTGGTTCAAGCATTTCGCTTCTCAATTATTGTATCAACTTTCGTGTGATTGAACAAATTTCAATCGGGAGTAATTATCATAAAAATCAAACCCTTGTCAGAAAATAGATGCTTTTACGAAATAGGTGTATTGGTTAGGACTCGAAGAACTTAGTCAACATAATATAAAAACACAGGAACAAAAGAAAAATTAACTTTTTTATTCTATTTGTGTGAACACAAACGACTATTCACTGTAGCATACAGCAGCAGCATGATGACTTGTACCAGTTATTAATTAGTCCACTAGCTTTCTGATTTTTCCATGTGACGAAAATTCATCAAATGATTCCAAGATCAAGAAAAGCAAACCCATCATATAAATGTAAATAATTCAAGTTAAATAATTTCAGAACTTTAATTTTGAATTCTAGCTCCAGAGACTTATGGTATGCAGTTGAGGCATAAGGTGAGTGATATTCCGCTTTGCATGTGGGTGCAGTTTTAGTTGTAATTTTGTATAGCCGCAAACCATGAACTTACTACCCTTTCTTTCCCAGCCACTAGTAAAGATATATATGTATTGCTGTCAGGGAAAACGTCAAGAAACTCATTTTCATTGACTATGGCCACATTAATAGAGTGAGCAATTACTGCATCTTCTTTGAAATTTAAAGTTTCTAATTTTGCAGTAGACCCAGAAAACTTATGCCAAAACATATATATAAAAAAAGGCAGACCAGGGAGAATAATTAATAATGTTTATACATGCTTAGGAGAGAGGCTACTCTAACGAGCTTCGCAATTTTCGAACACGCACTTGTTTGAGTTCTACATTCTAATAATAGTTCTCAAATTACAATTCACTTTCTTATTTAAAATGAATAAATATATATTGATCATCTATTTATTTGACGTGACATATATTTTTAAATATCTCTAATGAAATCATTTTATAATACAGGAAGGTGGACACGATTTCTTTTCATGCCACTAGAAAGGAATTTGATAACTAGCTAGCAATTTTCAAAGCAAAGCAAACACGACTCTAGAAGACAAATGAACACTTTTTGGTAGTAAAAGAACAAAAACAATATGAACGCAGATCGAATATGAGATGTACAATTAGGTTTCCTTTTCTTCAATAAGATGAAGTAAGGGAAGGGCGTGGAAGGTCTAAAAGGGAATAGGAGAAATTCTGGGTGCTGAAAAGATATGAATACTTGATTCATTATATAATGTTCCAAAAGAGAAAAAGAAGAAAAAGATGTCCATGTTTTAAGTGGTCCTACGCCTTCATTTCCACCTTTAAAGCTGCAATTTTTGATCATTTTCATTTTTCAACACGCCAATGCATTTGGTCCTCTCATAAAATAACAAAATTTCACTTTTGACATCTATTTTTTATTTTATAAAAAAATAAATTTATTTATTTATCATGAAATATAATATAATTATTTTTTTTTTTAAAAAAGAAGTTTTCTCAATAGAATATCTAGCATCAATGTATGACCAGAGAATTGTCTGATAAATAAACTGTTAAAAAGGTAAATAATAATGGCTTTTACTGAATTCCAGCACAAGCAAATGCATGATTCATTTCACACTTTCTTCATTCGCAAGCAGCCTTCATTAAGTTTCCTATTGAAATGTTGATTAAATTGAAACGAAAACGAATAGATTGGCGTCTACATCGGCTAAACCAACCAAAGCAGCTCAATCAACTGCATTGTGCCAATTTATTTAAAATTAATTATCCTCTATGCTTAATTATTATTCCGTTTGGTTAAGCACCATTTATGCGGTGGTGTGTTAGGCGGAATTTCTAACCTACATCTCATCATTCAAGACATTAATTACTCTTGAAGCATGAATTTGGGTCTTCTAGATCAACCCATCCACAGGCTTCCATATAATGTAATCTCTCATCTGACTACAACCCTGTTCTTGATTTATACATGGACATCAAATACTAAAAGCTTGAAATCACACATGCTGAAATAGAATCACAAATCCTATTAAAAATGCATATAAAAAAAGTATTGTTAGTATTTTTTTAATTTTTTTTTACCATAAGAAAGATAATTAATTACATCTTCCTTAGGTTGCTTGGATGCTTTCTTGCCTACGCTGTTATTTTATTGTTGCATTAAAATTAATATTGGTGATTATAAAAGCAACAAGAAAGGGGAATCAATGTATTATTGGATATGGGTTCTAATAAGCCTTTCTATAAATGAATAAATAATAACCATAATCTTAGGTTTAATGTCCCCCTGTTCGCTGTCATTGAGACATACGAGTAATAAAAATGTAGCCAAATCAGCAAAAGCATAAAAATAGTAGAGAAATGCAGAATGCTTACATCTTGTGCTTGAAATGGTAATTACTTGTCCAAATTTTAGGGTTTGCTTAGTAAATGGGTTACCTGAAATGCAGCTAGCCTTACGTCTTGGCGTTGACTCGCGGGTGTGTCTGTGTACAGAAATTTGGTAGATTAACTAATAATTATTTAATGCAGGCATGAGCTTTAAGAAAAAAAAACATTATTTTTACTTATATATATATGAAGTTAGCTGTTTGATTGCTCCACCTGTCGAATATGGTAGAAGATTGGGTTTGGTATTATTGCTGCAAGATCAATTCTTTAAACAAAATTCATTTTGTTTATGGCTATTCTTGGATACGAGATCCAAGGCATGTGTAGACGGCTATCCAATTGTTACTATATTAATGCACATTTTCTTTCTCTATGTACTTTTTAGAGAAAAGAAAATAGTACGGAGTCCATTTGTGAATTCATATATTACTGGTACATAAAACAGAGAAGACACCTGGCCTTTTTGAGATACGCCCAGAACTTTCTCAAGATTTGGTTGCTTTAAAAAATTACAATAGGGCAAAAAGATGATGAGCGAGGAGGATATAATTTATTGGTAAGAACCCTGAATTGAGAGCTTCAGACGTGCTCCAAGCATATTGGTCATTCGAACTGATTTAAAAGCCTAGTTAGGGTTTCACGTGCTCCAGTTCCCATTTATTGGTACCGCAAAGAAGGCATACATTTATTAGACAAACATCATCGGCACACGGCACTCGAACAACAATTTTGCTGGTATGTAAAGAAAGACTTAACTATGATCATAATTATTATTATAAACATGGACTTCAATTTGTCCTTAATTCTTTTTTTATTATAACCATCATGAAAGTGGCAGGAGGTTGAAATTTAATGGAATCTGAAAATCTTTTAAAAGGGAAAAAGCTCCAATATAGAGCACAGTTAACTACTGGTCATCTTTCATAATGTTACAGCTTTATACGTATGATACCATGTGAAATTGTAAGTGCTCAATTTTCCATTGGCAGCTTGATCATTTTACCATATTTCAGCATAAAAGCTCTGAATTATAGTGTTGCATAATTGTTTCGAAAGAAACATTTGTAGGCTGAGTTGATGTCAGCTTCAAAAATAAGAAAAATGCAGAATGATTGAAACAACTCCCAGTCAAATCTTTCTCTTTAACCACAAGGAAGAGACTGACCCAGACTGGATATCATTTACTGTTAACCAACGGCTGAACTTGAAGCAATCATCTCCACTATCTGATTATGTAATTTACCATTAGTTACGAGAACACCACCTGATGGGAATATAATCCTTCGTTCTACTTGATCTGCTGCAAAATCAAGCTGGTTCCCTTTCCAGTCAGTTACCTGCCGAAGAGGGAGTAGATTATTAGATTGAACAAGATACAAGTTATTACAATATATCTCAAGTTTTAGTATAAGTTCTACAATCATTCACACCGTACAAATTTTATGTACACTGCCAAGCTAAGAAATGAAATTTTTACAGAATCAGGTCTTCAGCTAAGACAACAATACTAAATGCCAGGAGGGGGCCAGAAAGGAACTAGAACATGATTCCCCAATACATGGAGGATGGCGAAGTGACATTATTTGATTTCAAAGAGGCACCATCTTTCGCACCTAGGCATTCATAAGAGAAAATTCTTCATGGATTTGCTGACCAAAACTTCCTGTAAGGAAGATATGCAGCACTAAACATTGATAAATGTTGAAATTCCCAAGTATGGCGTAAGAGATCATGTATAAAATAAGTGCCTGCCAACTTGCCAAAGATCTCTAGTCGGCGGCTCTCCTAGGGTTCCCTCATCTGGGATCCCTGGGATCTTTCCTCTAATTGCCTCCAAGTGGTACTGTAATTCTGCAAACTCATCCTTTCCAGTATAATTATACCAACCAATTGCAGAAGAAAATGGAGGCTATCTTGCTAGGAAGCTGAAATGATTTCAATAATTCTTCAAATGCATCCAGCAGCATATTCATGTTCTCGAAAATTGGAATAAGAACATATACTATTTTCTGTTGTTATCCCTTTCAAGTACATTTATAATTATAATTGATCAGCAGACAAAAATATCAATATGTCAATCCAGGAGATCAATTGACATGTGTTAACAGCCACAAATAATGAATTAAGAAAGAGGCTGGTGAAGGATCACATACCTTTCCCCCAGCTTCATGTACGCATATTATGCCAACAGCATGATCCCAAGCCTACAGTTATTAACTTTAAAAATTAAGTAAAGTCGACCCTCTTAATTAAAATTTTTTCAAAGAACTTCATTCCTCATTGAATGGTTAAAAGCTTATTATTCAATAACTAATAAATTTTGAAAGATATACCTTATTTAGAAGAGAAATGTTATATGTCTATATATCATTCCTTTAATGTTTGTTATGTTTATGATTATTGGAATTTTAGAAGTTATCAACCACAAACAATTAGAAGTTATCATATATATATATATAAGTTTCTTTGCAATCACTTGTTTAACAAGTATTCAGCTTATACTTTTTATAATAAATTCTTTTTATGTAGTAGTTTATTAATTTTTATATACTGACTTGCTTTGAATATATAGTCTCATACTATTTTAGAGTTTTTATCTTTCATAAACTTAATAAATTAATATCTTTAGTATTTACAATTTTTATCCCGCCAAGTATATTAATTATAAAAGAGTCAGTATAACAACAACTTTTCCTTTTTTTCTTTTCTTTAAAATCAATATTGTACCTTGATGGTTCTCTGAGTCGTTGATCGAAGTATGAAGACCGATGCCCTACCCGAAGCCACCATTAGATACTTGCATAAACTGCATTAAATCACAACTATATCATGTAAATTCAGTGAAGCCTGTTAATCCAGAGTTTAGGTAATGGTTACATCTTCATCACTGTTAAACAAAGGATTTTAGAATGAGAAAGGTGTTATACACCATTCCCACCACCATTCAAATGCAAGTACCCTCCACCAATTAGAGACATTTCACAGTTAGTTTATCTTGGTTAACTGATTCAAGGTTGCCTTGTTTGTCCCTTGATCATGTTTTGTGCCAAAACATGACAAATACTTAGGTGAACGCCAGTGGAGTGCAGTTCAGAAGCTCATACATATAAATTTACTTTGTTAATTTGGTTTAGCATCATTTGTAGACTTTGACAAACAGCAAACACTAAATCACCCTACAGTAGCAATCAGAATTCAAGAAGGCACAGCCAATGTAGTATAATGTAGTTAAAATATCGATAGATAGGACACAACCTTCCACAGCAAGTGGGCAAAAGGAGAATTTCTTTATCGCCAACACTATCAGCTTCACTTGTTGCATCAAATAAATCTGAAAGTGGCAAAGACTCCCATGTTTGACTGTCTGAAATACAAAAACGTGCTTCAGGCACCAAGTTATGTCCATCAACAATACATCGGGTCCAACCATCAAGAACTTTGGTTGATCTACCCAGCATATCTGGTAATTCCTTTGTCCATGTTCCACACCCGACATGAGCTACCATAAGGGTCCCAGGTCCAGATAGCATATTTTCAATTTTAGTAGTGGATTTGTAGGAATTATCCTCTGTCCAGTTGGGGCAGCCCATAACACCTAATACAATCTCTCCTTCCACCACAAGAGCCAAACCTACCTGAAAATCAGCACAAGTACCAACTGCTTAGCCAGTGGGGAAACTGCCGGATGGATTATACTTTCAGGAAAATTTTTCTTGGAAACTAGCTAGTTAGTGACTTGAACCAAATTGTTTATCTCATCCATAAGGACACTTCTCAAATGGAAAAACAACAAAGAGATTAGAAATAGAAATTAAAATAAAACACACCACATATAGGGCCTCATTTCCTTTAACAAAACCTTTAGTGCCATCAATTGGATCTAGTACCTGCATTGAATTTATAGACCATGATAATAGAAGAGATATAACTCAAGTAATAATGCTTCTTGATAATGTTAAAACTGACCTACCCCGCTGCACTGCAAACTGCAAGATGAAACTATAATAATAATCACAAATCCCTTTCAAAAACAAATAAATAAACATAGGACAAGCTCGTATGGATATTGCTAAGAGCCATAAGTAATTTGAATAACCAGATTCCAGGAACATAACATAGCATTTGAAAAATAAAAATAAATTATTGCTTCAAAACACATTTTGCTGAATAGAGTTACCTACCCAATATGTGGCTGGGTTTGTTCCAAAAACAATAGGATTCTTCCCCCCTCTGTCAATTGCTGCTAGGACATCAGCATGTTTCAATGGTTTATCATTGGAGTTGGCTTTATCAGTAACCACACTTACAACAGAATCCACCAAATTATTTGAGCGTACGAAACTTGAATCCTCTTCAGCCACCAAGGGAATAGAAGGGAACACCTTACCCAGTTCTGTCCAAAAAATAAAGAGAGAAAAACCAAGAACTTTTGGTCCCAGAAATGGCAAGAAAATTAACAATCCAAAGGCATCCTGAAAAATTCACATGCCCCTTGTTTATAAATCTAAAAGAAGCAAGAATTCTATTCAATTTAATCCAATTCTATGATGTCATTTTTATGTTTTGAAAGTCCATTACTCACAGTTGGTAGAATTTAATTCTTTCAACTGGAAAAGAAAGTAAGGCATCTTGAAAGATATTAAATCATGCCAAAACTGACATGATTTTGCAAGAATTCAATTCAATTGAACTCTTGTACATGATCTTTTTCCAAACACTGCTATACTAAGAATGCCATAATTTCATTGAATTAAATTCTATTTAGTCAATTCTCACAGTTTCTAGATATCAAATAAGGCATTTTGCAGCAAATGACTTCATTTTGCAAGATATCAAATGATTTAGTCCAAAAGAATCAAACAATGCCTTATACACAATTTGGCACTTTTTAAACATCGGCAGCAGAAAATGCATTAACATTCAGCAAAATTTCAAGCAAGAATGAAATTTAAATTAACATAAGATTAAAAAATAAACAATACAACAAAAAAAAAAAACCTAAGCTGACAAGTGCCTGAACTCCAAAATCAGCAATAGTAACTGGAGTCTGGTCATTCTTTTCAACTATCCTTCCTTCACTAGAAAACAGTGATCGTTTCACCTGCCAATAAATCTCACCATCACACGTAACACTTGAATTTATTTTAAAGAGAAAAAGGAATTACAAGCAATCCCTGTTAATAAAGAAAATGCTTACGTCAACGCAAAGACGACAAGCTCTTTCCACGACTTTAATTGCAGCTTCCAGCTCTCTGTGGTACTTTGCCTCGTGAGTTTGAAATGGAAGGCTCGACCTGAAAATACAGCAGCAGAAATGATTTTTTTTTTTAAATATGAAATGTAAAAAAAGTAGAGAGAGAGAGAAATTTTGATGAAAAGGAGAAGAGTCGAGTGGAGTGGACCTTACAGGAAAGAATCCTTTACGTCGAGGTGTAAGTGAAGTAAGATGAAGATGACGACGGTGAATGTATCTGGCGGTGGAGAGGTGAGAAGCGGAGTGGAGAAGAAGATCCATTGGAGGGAAAGACTAGGTGAGACTTGTTGGCAGTTGCTCTTCCCTTCAAGTGAAAGGATTTGGTTCGGGAGGTCATTGCCTCTTTTTTAAACGTTGAGTTTTCACCATCACTTCCTTCATCACTGAGGATGAAAACGTGGTGAGCTGGTGATTGCCAAAATGGGCCGTGACAGGGCCGACACCATTTGGACCAAGATTAGATAGATATTCGGGCTTTAAGTAGAAAGTAGTGTTTTTCAAACAATTTCTTCGATTACAAGGCTATCAAAATTGGAAGAATCCAGAGGTGCAGAAGCTTCTTCCAAGTAAATCCTACGTAGGCAGAGAATCATCCTTATCGGCTTATCCAATTGTTCTTTTCTCCTCAATTCATTAAGTCGCAAGCGCCGCCTACCCCCAGAAATATAGCACCCAGTTTTCTTGTCAATCTCCCTCAAACTGAACCAGATCATATAGCCCATAGTTCCCATCTCTTTCTCTATATATTTGACTCTCAATTTCGCATCTCAAACAAGAATTAATATCTTACTCCACATATTTTTCAATTACTTATTTATCTTCTTTATAAATGAGCTTGAGGTATGCGAGCAGGGTGATGTACCAGGCAGGAATGCGAGCGTTGCAGGGAATGAAAGATAAGGCATCAAAGTCTTTGACAGAGTCTGCAGCTTCTTCAAAGCAGGCAAGACGTTTTTCTGGTGCTACTGCTGTTGATTCTGATGCTTTAAGTAAGTCTGCAGCCAAGAACGACAAGCTTAAGAAAGCTGAGGAGTCTCTCAGGACGGTCATGTACTTGAGCTGCTGGGGTCCTAATTAACAAACTCATCATCATCAAGAACAAGCAAATTCAGCAGCTTTTCAATTAATTAGTTGAGTTGTTAGTTTTTCGAATAATAACTAGGAGGAATATATTATAAATTGTAATCCCTTTAATTTGTATATAATATCTGTAAATATTTATGTATAGATATAGCATAAACATAATCCCTGTTGTTACGTTTATTTTGGGAGCTAATAGATATAATCAAGTAGTGTAAGAAGTCAAAACCGTCCATTTTGTTTTCTGTTCTGCAATTAAAAGACTCCTTATCCCTTTTCCAGAGAGAGAGAGAGAGAGAGAGAGAGAAGATTACATATGGGCCCGATTTTATTAGTAGATCAGACCAAGAGTGGGCTTGTTAATGTTCTAAACCCAACACGGTCGAATCAGGGAAGAAGCCCTACATGGAAATTTTTCTTGGATAATCCATATTCCATTTTCTATTTCCACCACACAAAAGTCCCTGAACGAAAATGATAAGCACACAATCTGTAGCTCCATTACACATTTCTGTTAACGTCTTAGCCAAGAACTTGCGAAAAAAGAAAGGAAAAAGTATGATTTCGCTCGAAATTTGTAAGACCTGTCAATCAACATTTATCCTGAACCCCTCAAAGCTCCCGAAAGAAATGGTAAAACAACAAATGCCCACTCCAAGGAAGGTATTCCACAGAAGAAAACTTTCACTGAGAGGATGCAGTGCACAAGAACCAGAGAAAAAGAAGACAGAAAGGCGAAGTTTCTTGAGTCTTGAAGAAGCTGGTTTGGTTGAGATATCTGGTTTAAGCACTCATGAGCGCTTCCTATGCCGGTTAACGGTATGGCCTTCTCTGTTAATAATAAAATCTAAGTACGGAAAATGTCAAAAATTACAAATAAATATAATAACGCGACATGAAATTGAATTATGTGTATCTGTATGTTCAGATATCATCGCTGAACCTCTTGAGAGTAATCTCTGAGGAAGAAGGATGTGCAATTGAGGAGCTGAATGCTGGAAAGATATGTGATTGGTTCGTCAAGGATAAGCTGAAGAGAGAAGAGAATATAGATTCTGCAGTCCTTCAATGGGACGATTCTGAGTTACAGTTTTGAGTTCTTTTTGCAATTTAATTATGTTTTTACTTCCGCCATCAATCAACTAATTAAAAAGCTCGAGTTCGTGAATATTTTATAGAGCCTTCTTGCTAATGATCATTGATTCATTCGTCATAAATTATTAATTAAAATCAAACCTTATCTCTGACTTTTTCTTTGGATTGTTTCATAATCGTGGCGTTCTTATTAGGGTTTTTCTTCATGATCCAAATGAGATTTCTAAAGCATGCGTATAAATTTACAGCAATATTTTGTGCTGTAGACTTTCTTGTAAGTTATATAATAGACTATTTAAAAGTTTTTCTATTTTGACGCATTCCTTAATTAGACTAAAAAGTCAGAATGTCATACACAGTCTATTTGTTCATCCATCATTGCTTACCACGACCTGAAATTGCCTTGACCCTAGCCGTGATTGAATGAAGACCCAACACGGTTGAACACTTGAAACTAGAAAGCAATTGCATCCCAATGTACATAATCCAACATCTAAACAGTTAAATATCTCTTTTTTTATCAAAAGAAATTACAAAACTCAACCAGTTTTATTTTTCTTTGCTTTCACGTGGAAGAGTATTCCTTATAATTTTAAATTATGTTTCTTATGGAAACTATTAAATATTAAGACTTCTTTATTTATCTTTTTTTCTAAATTTTTTTGAAGCAACATTGTATGTGGTTAAATTTAAAAGACGAAAAACTAATTCTTATAAAATATTTATTATTTTTTGAGAATTATATTTCTCTCTTTCTGTATATTTTTCTTTGTTAAAAAAATGAATATTATTGAAATATATTTATTTCAAAATAAATTAAACTAATTATCTTCAATTTTAATAGAAAATATACAGGAAATTATTGATAAAAAATGCTGAATGTCGGACCACTCAATACTTTATTTGAATAATATAATCAACTAATCCCACTACTAATCCCACTTAAATAAAATAATAAGCCAAAACCACAATTATCACCCTACCTTTTTGCCCCCTAAAGTCAACAACCCCACGTCAACGGCTCAAATAAGACTTTAACATTGGCCCATTCTCTCTTTTTAGCATACACAAGAAACTACTGCTACTGCACGAGTCACGGTCTTCCTTTTGTATTTATTCTACTAAGCGTGTTACAGCATTTTTATTTTAAATATCAATAATTTTTATAATAAAAATATTTATATACAAAAGTAAATTTTATATTTTAATTGGTTTTTATAAATATTAATAATTTTATTTCTATACATTTTAAAAATTTTAATAACAATTATAAATATTAATTAATTTGAATATATAAAAAAATTATTATATATTTATTAAATATAAAATAAAAAATAAAATTAGATTCAATATATTTTTCTATATGTCAAATTTTTTATTTAAGAGTCATGATATAAAATGCCATTTTAATATATTATTTATTTTTTAAATATGAAATAAAAATTAATTTCACTTTTTACATATAAAAATCAAATTTTATTTTTTACTTATATTTAATAAATATATTATAGGTTTTTATGTATTTGATTTAATTAATAATTATTATTTTTATTTTTATTAGTGAAATAAAAAACTAAAACCATTAATATTTATAGAAATAAATGGAAGATAAATAATAAAATATAAAAAATTTATCGAATTATGTTTTCTATATTTAAATATTTTTTAGAATATTATTTATTATAAAATTATTATTTTTAGAATAAAAAATACTATTAAATATGCTTTTAAGCTTGCCGTATAGAGAAAATTATTAATATATATTATTTATTTCTCTTATTATATAATACTTTATAAATTATATTTTTATATAATTTTATATTTAAACCTAAAATAATGAATACATGTATAATTATTTTATATTAATGAATAATGAGTTTTTTTATATATCAGATCACAAGTGCGACGTAGTCTCCTTATCACAGGGTCAAAAAAGAAACATGAGAATTCAAAAGGAAAATGTCAGTCATGCACACGATGCCGTTTTAAGCTGGATAACGAGGAAAAAGGGAAAAAAAATAATACTAGTGTAAGGCGCGGACGCGAATACGACTAATCAAATCCCGATTAAATACTCGCTTTAAAATCCGTCCCCAGTCTCTCTCTTTCTCAGCTTCGACAATTCGACTCTCTCTCTCTCTTTCTCTGTGGCAACAGCCGACCTTCCACTTTCATCACTGCAACAACTTCTTTCTCTTCATTCCCTGAATAACGTAAATACCAGAAAAACGGCGTCGCATTACATGCTCTGAGAAACAAAATTGAAGCAAATTAAGTAACAAAATCCATGGCTATAGCAGACCACCACAGCAACAACAAGTCACCGTCTGACTACAACAATAATAGTTATGGTAATAGTAACAGCAATAACAATAAAGTCTGGGGATTCTTTAAGCTTCCTTTTAGAGGAAGTAACGGTAACACGGTGCCGTCTTCTTCTTATACATCATCATCATCGTCAACCCACCAACATAGCAACACCGCACAAATTGAAGGATCCAATCTTCATGCTTCTTCGAATTCGGTTTCTTCTGTTGCTAGATCGCTTTTGCCAACACGTCGTCGTCTTAAGCTTGATCCTGCTACTAAGCTCTACTTTCCTTGTATGTTCTTTGGTGTTTTGCTTAATTATATAATTTTTTTTGTTTATTTGTGGCCTGATCTATTTTTTATACGATTGAGATCTCTTTTTCTCTTTTATTTTGTTGATTTGTTTTAAGTCAATTTTGTTGGATTTTTTGGCTGGATTTGCTGCTTATTACTGTTGCGTTTTGAAATCAAATTTACCGCAGTTGTTTGTACCATTACTTTGATTTACTTAAAGATTATTGCTAATTTAAAAAATAAAATTTGAGCTTGTCATTTCTGCTGCATGAACTCTTTAGAGGCATATGTCTTTTTATTCTTTTCAACTTAAGAAAAACAAGGCATTCTAATAGAAATCAAGTTACGCCAAAGAATGGCATGATTTTGCATAAATTTGATTCAGTTGAACTCTTGCGCGTGATTTGCTCCAAACAATGCCTTCTTGATTTGTTGTTGTTGGAGGATTTTCCACTTCTTGAATAGTTAGATTACTTGATTATTTCATTTCAATTACATGTTTAAAATTTCTGTTAAGAATTTGGGGAAGAGGAGTGTGAATAAGATTACATGTTTGAACTTGCTAATGTAAGGTTTTTATTTTTTAATATATTTTAATGTGAGGTTATTTAATCACTTACAGCAGTTGATAAAGGACACACTGATGCGCTTTCTCTTTTTGGGCATTATGTCCTTTTTTTTCTAGCGAGTAAATTGCAATGACGATGTATTAAGCATATATAAGTTTGAAATTTAAAAAAAATGTCAATGAAACCAACTCATGTTGGCGGCTCCAAGACATTATTGGAACTAAGATCAAGTCTGGGGAGATTAATTTCTTCAGATTCAACAACTCCATCAAAGTTTCTGATGGGGATATTCTAATAAATTTTAAAAAGAGATCTGAGAGTTTGATAAGCATATGTTGTTCCTCTAAATATATGCTTTATAAACAGTAATTTGTGATGGAAACACTAATTTATGCATATAACCTATTTGGTTATGAAAAACTAGTCTTTTCTTCGGTGCCCCTAGGCATGAATACCCCCACCCCATTGCTAAGAGTAGCAGGCTGTGACCGAGTTGGTCTTTTAGGTTTGACTGATGGCTTTCTGAGTTGTATCAAAGGGGTATTGATACCAAGGAATACCATTAAAAGAATTCATTAGGACAAAAGTAAGTGATATACATCATATATATTTTCTTTTAGTAACTATATCTTTTCTTATCTTCTTTCTAATATTAATTTGTTATACTTCCAATTGCTCAAGGGAACTTCTAATTGTTACATGATGATTAATCTCTGTTTTGTTTGCTTTATCTCTTTTCTAGATGAACCCGGCAAGCAGGTCAGGAGTGCCATCAAAATAAAAAATACTAGCAAGTCCCACGTAGCTTTTAAGGTGCAGGCTGTTCACGATTAGATATTTTTATTCTGCATGGTGACAACACATGTAGGCTTTCTGGATTGCATATGCTACTCTTTGGGAACTTAGAGCTAAACAGTTCTTGCTCTTTGATGCAATTGTTTCATTATCATGCATCATGGCAGAACAGTTTCAATCTTTTCTTTAATTTGATTTGTAGTTCATCATCCATTAAGTAAATGACTGAATCTTCTAATAAGTTGCTTGTTTTTCTTGCTTTAGTTTCAAACAACTGCACCAAAAAGCTGTTTCATGCGTCCTCCAGGGGCTATTCTTGCCCCTGGAGAAAGTATCATAGCCACTGGTAATTGAGATATAATATTCTTTTTCATGTTATTGTGTTTGGACTGATAATTTTCTGTTATCCAATAATTTTTAATGTTTTCTTTGGATGGCAGTATTCAAGTTTGTTGAGCACCCAGAAAACAATGAGAAACCAGTTGAGCAGAAGAGCAAGGTTAAATTTAAAATCATGAGTCTAAAGGTCAATGGAATGATGGATTATGTACCTGAGCTGGTGCGTAAGACAGTTCTTTTAGTTGATACTTTGAGTGAAGTTGTTGCTTAGTTGTGACTACATGCCATTATTGCATACTTATATATTAAACTTCTTTTGCATGTGAAGTGTTTTTGTGATTGTGTAATAATTGTATTCTTTTAATTTTACATTTTATAGTTGCTTGGCTTCCTTTGTTGGGTTCACACTCCAGAAATCCTTCACAATTATTACATAACTTCCTGTCAAGTGTGCATCTGAAACTATGTTGTAGTTTTGTTTTAATCAAAACTGTAACTATACTGTAAAGGGGCTCTTTTTATTGTATTCTACATATTCTCTCTTTTTGAAATTTGAGCTCATTGTATATGGCTCACGCAATTGGATGCTTTTTCTTTGTAGTTTGAGGAGCAAAAGGATCAAATAGCAATGGAGCAAATACTGCGAGTTGTTTTTCTAGATCCAGAGCGTCCTAGTCCTGTAAGTACCAGTATATGCCTTAATCATAAAAAGTCAGCATCTGCACTTTTGCATCCCGTCTATCTGCTGTGTGTTTCTATGCATCTTTTTCCATGGATTTTTATGCTTAGATGCTAATAGTGCTAATAGAATATTCATTTATGTGGATGTGCATCCTAATTTGTATAGGCTCTGGAGAAACTGAAGCGCCAATTGGCTGATGCGGATGCCGCGGTTGAGGCACGTAAAAAGCCTCCAGAAGATGCAGGTCCAAGAATTATTGGGGAAGGACTTGTGATAGATGAATGGGTGGGTCATTATCTGGGTATTCTATGCAAGTTTCTTTTATATCCTTTTTTTATTTTTATTTTTTTCAGTTATATGGTTTGTTTATGATTGCGTATTTCTTGTGTATAGAAGGAGCGAAGGGAAAGATATCTTGCTCGACAGCAGGTTGAGGGAGTAGACTCTGTATAGAGCAGTAGTTTATCGTCTTCAAGGTGCCAATTCTATGGAGAAAATTTTATATTAATTCCACCATTCAGTATATTCATCCAATCTTTTCATGTAAGGTGAAGGATGTTATATTCAGAGAGTATCGTGTAGGAAAACTCCAACATGTTTGTGTAAAAAAAAAAAAAAAAAAAAAAGAGAAGAAGAAAATGTGAGGTGAATTTTCTGTGATTTGAGTTGAGTAAAATTACTAAAACCTTTCCTGTAGATAATTGTCATTTTGTTTTCATTATTTTTTTTTCTTTCCCTTCTCTGTTTCCCAAATAAAACCTGTCTTTTTGGGTCTTAATGCCATGCAATTATCACTCTGGAGAATAAGCTTTGGAGCAATTGCACGTCACATCTCGTTCGACTTAATGAGCAGTTTCACCCTAAATTATTAATTTAATGTTCGTGATACTTTTTTTAATTTCTTTTTCTTTTCTTTTCTTTTTAAAAAAAAATGTTTATTTGTATTTAATTATTTATAGTATAAATGAGTACAAATGTCAAAAAAAAAAAAAATATATATATATATATATATATATATATATATATATAGAGAGAGAGAGAGAGAGAGAGAGAGAGAGAGAGATGTGATATATATTAAAATAAATATTTAACTGGAAATGAGAGGTTTTGAATTTAAATCTTTTTTCTATATTAGTTAATTTTTTTATTTTTAGGACGCGTAAAAAAGAGGGTGACGATTTCTTGACAAATAGTCCATGATCCATTGTTCTCATAAATAAATAAAAAAATTAAATTATGTATTTTGCGTCTTATAGATAATTAAGTATTTGAAGTCCGCCTTGCTGGTTGATATATTCCATTCTTCTTTCAATGGAGTGATGCTAATCTTTCTTCTATTGAACCTATAATACGCCAGTGTGCCTCTTATAAAGCTGAACTATAATGACCGTACTGCACAATTCATTGCTTATTTGACTCTCATGTTATCGACCCAACTATTAATGGCTCTAAAGACTTAGAAGCTCCTTGGCCCATGATTACATCAATATTGTCAGCCTGGTTTAACAATCTGGACAGGATAGGGGAATGGCAGATTAACCTGTTGGCTCTTAACTCGACTGCATTGATAAGCTCTGAGCTGTTCCCAAGCAATCTTTGCTTTTTCTGGCTGCTGCTTGTCTCCTCGTTTCTGTGGTCCCTGTGGAGGCCTGCCTTTTCTGAACTATGCCATAATTATATGCATAAATTGTTCCACCACATTGCAAGATTTAGATGTATAAGCATAGTTTTTGCTTATTTAAAACAAGATTAAGGATAATGATTGTTGCATTTACCTACAGACAGTACAAAACAAATTTGCACCTTTCTCTGACTTAAGCAATGCTGTTTACATCTTGAGCTGACTTAAGCATTACTGTTATTGATAGGTCTGGGGTCTTTCTTGTTAGATTGCCAATAAATCATTTTTGGACGTCATTAGTATTCATTGGTCATCAATGCATACAAAATCTCGCCAATGGAAAAGCCAGAAACCATGGTTCCTCAACTAGTGGATTTTAGAACTCTTTCCACTGTATTTTTCCAAAACCACTAGCTCGTGTTATCCAGTTAGTCCTCTATTTATAGGCACGATCCTAATTCCCTATTCTCCAAGAAACAAGCTAAAGGAACATACCGCACTGAGAAGCAAAAGTTAGAAAAATGAGTTATCTAAGTAGAGTATGCAAGGCAGCAGCAGCTAGGAGTATGACGGCTGCTAACCCAGATCATCATGGTTCTAAATGGAAATCCACCCATCAGTGTTCTGATGCCAGTAACAAAACCCACTTGTTTAGCTGCAATGATGGTGGTGATGGAGAAAGCAAGAGAAAACAGGCGGAGGAGTCCTTTCAGAGAGTGATGTATTTCAATTGCTGGGCGCAGAGCTAGTTGCATTTTATTATTTATGTTTGTCCTCAAAAGCGGCATATTCTAGAGATTAGATTATGCAGAGCTGATTCACTTCATGATGCTTATCGTACTTATACGTCTGTGTATATATGTATATCAAACAATTTTATAAATACAATTTTCCATTTTCTGATTTTGCAATTGAAATCCAATGTGTAACGTTAACAAAAGAATTTGGAATCTATGAGTAATTACTATGGCATATGATTCCATGCAAAGGCCACTATTTAGACATTCTTGACGGCTCTATCTATCCATGATGAGGGTTTGCTGCACAGAAAGAATAGATATCTTCAATTTTTGCATGAAATAGTTAGATGAAAGAAAAATAGGTTAACTTAAGAATAAAACTAATTAAAAGAACTTAGAACAGACCAATCAATCAAATTTTATATAACTCTTTTGTAAAAATTCCATAATTATATCCTATTAAATTTTAGTCGGATTACTTGTAGCTCTAAAAATTATACTCGAAATATATATATGAAACGATCAAGAAAAAGCTGCAACAGGGCTCAATGCGTGGCCCATTCTTTTAAGTACTTCACAAGGAATTGGGCCCTAATTCTGTTGGAGCTAGGATTAAGCACCAGGATCAAAACCAAGATTGCCCTGATGATGGCTTTGCTCCTCAGAAGATAATTATTTTGTTCTCTCTTTTGAAATTAATTAATTTTTAAAGCCAAAAGTTCCTTCTCTTTTCCTTTTTTTTTTCTTTTTTGAAAATTACAAGAATTGAATTAAGAAATGGCAAATATTATAAAGTGTATGCTTGGAAATCTACCAAATTCAATGGAATGACACAAATATATTGGACAGTAACATGTGGGAATCCATTTATACAAGATCAACACTTTATTCTCTACCTGTTATAATGAAAAAATAAATAAATAAATAAACCAAAAGGAGGGTAAAAAAAAAATAAAAAATAAAAATAAAGGTAGTTGGTTATGAGGGGCATCCAATGCCGAACATACTTGAGGAACACATGAAGAAAAGCAAACCAACAGCATAAACAAAGTTACTATGGCATATCATATGGTTCTCCGAAATGTTGCTTCAATTTTATCTCTTAAGAAACCCAATAAGAGAAAATTATCCATGTCAACCCTATCCGAAAACATATCCATAACAT
Organism: Ricinus communis; assembly: GCF_019578655.1. Classification (NCBI taxonomy): domain Eukaryota; kingdom Viridiplantae; phylum Streptophyta; class Magnoliopsida; order Malpighiales; family Euphorbiaceae; genus Ricinus; species Ricinus communis. The sequence goes on along the minus strand of NC_063260.1, from coordinate 30,667,371 downwards.
AATAATAAAGGCAAGAGGTGAGCCAAAACCATTAAAGATTAGTCATGCGATTCTCCTTTTTGTTTCAGTGCTTGGCCGTGACCAAATTGACTGCAAGAGATCCCCCCTTTTTCCCTTTCCTTTTTCTTGGAAAAGATTATCATTGATTATATTCACCCTTAAAGATTGTCACCGCAAGATGCTCCAATGTCATTATTGTGGATAGAGAAAAGATTGTTGCTGAAAAAGCATGTGAAGCTTGATTCTCCACTTGTATTCCAGGTTTTCTGAATTTTGGCGATCTTTGATCCGGTCATTTGATAGCTGTATTCGGTTTTCCAGTGAAATGCCACCTTTCTTATATCCATTTCTCATTGATATCACCCTGTGACTCTTGCTACAATTGTGCTTTTTTCCTTTTCTTTTTTCCTTTTAGTTTGAGAATAAGAATCATTGCTAGTAATTAGGTTCAGATTCTTGTTAAAAAATTTAGATTCATATTCTTATACTCGTTCGTAATAAGAGATAGATACGATTGTTATTTACGTTGTGTTTGATTAGAACTCAAAAAATCATAAAAATTCATTTATAAATTTAGAGTTTATGTGCTTTGAATTAAGTGGAAATTAATTTAAAATTCTACATAATTTATGTGAAATTGGTTAAGCTAAACTAAATTTTAATAAAATGGATTGAATTTCTAAATAAATTCTACTTTAGTAAGTCAATACATTCTATTAACACCAAAATAATTTTTTTAGTTTTATTATTCTCATTTTACCTTTTTTTTTTTCATGTCTTTCTTTATAGATTTTAACCAAATATAGCATTATCAAATTTAATTTGGCTAATGATGCCCAAAAATCTAAATTAAGTTGATGTTTGGTCTATTTATTTATTTTTTAACAAAAATAGTCTGATTTGATCATTTAGGTATAATTTTGATCTATTTATCTATTCATTGTCTTAATCAAAATTAAGTTGATGTTGCTAAATCATATACTTTAAAATGACTATTTAAGCTGATCATATAACAGTTCCAATTAACTTAATTATTAATTAAACTAATCTGAATTGATAAATTGGTCAAAGAATATTAGCCACATTAGCTTAAAAATTATATCGAGCAGATCATTTTTATCAAGAACAATTGCAGCAACACCAAAAAAGAAAAAACAACAATTAGATTTCAGTGTGATTAGCCAGTCTAATTTAATCACTTTATTGTTAAATGGTGTTGTTAGTAAAGTGTAAGAGTTTCTTTTCAAGTGGTAATGAAAGTATAAATTTAGGTTCGATCTTGATAAAAAGAAACAAAAATAATGGAATATATTTAAAATATTCTAACTATTAAATTAAGCTATAGTTTCAACATATTGGAAAGAAAAGGTTTCTTGTTTCTGTTTAACCACGTAAATCAAAATATTAAAGTTAATACATCGGTAAGGAAGAAAATGTGATTCCATCCATTGCGTGTGTGAATGTGGATTCATTTTATTTAAGAAATGGGCGGCAAATTGTTTCTTTCTTTTTCCCTTTTTTCTTGGCATTGACAAGCAATTGAGAAATGGAAAACAAAGTATGCCCAAATTTTCTCATAATGTAATAAGGAATTGATAAAGACAATTTCCTTAAAACTAAGAAAGAGAAGAAGAAGACAAATTTCTTAGCTAAAATATGTGCATAGCTTGCAAAAGAAAGCACTAATCTATGTAGCATGAGTATACTGCTTTCACTCTCTTTTTTAATTAGTTTGTAATTAACCCTATTCACATCATAGGATTATATGCATTTATTACTACTTGTTCAATGAGGATTTCTTGTTTCACCTTTATGATTTTTACTTCTCAAGTAAATGAAAGGGAAAAAAGAAAAAAGAAATGAAGAAATTTAAGACAAGTTAAGTTTTCTACTTTGTTTTGTCAAGTGGAGTACTAATGGAAAAATGGCAATGATTATGTCTCTGAGAATAAGCCACAAAAGAGTTGGAATTAGGAAAGGTAATGGATGAATTACTAGAGCCAATTATCAAACTGCATAAATAAGATGCTGTATTTTTCAGGATTCATGAACATAAAAAGACAAAAGTGAAGCCAAAGTCAATAAAAGTTCAATTGATAATATTTACTTCTTGTAGTAAAATCATTAGCTTCCATGTGGAATTCACATAACACAATCACTTCCATAATCCCAACTATACTTTGAAATTTCATTGCATAAAAATTTCCACATAATTTTTGATATTGAAATCATTAGTATGTACTGCTGCTAATCCCAAAAGGTAAGAAGAAAAGGGAAAAGGGTTCAAAATATAAGCTAAAATAAATCCACCAAGCTTAGTTACACATTCTTTGGAATTCGGCCTTCCTTGCCCATTTCAAGCCCTCCATTAGGATAATCTTCATCCACAACATATCTTGACCAGTACCAGTGTTGCTTCCATACTTGGCCCATCTCTTCAATTGGGATGCCTTTTGTCTCAGGCAAGAAGTAGTACACGAAGATGGACATTATCAACACAAAGAATGCAAAGAAGATGAATAGCCCAAACTTCAAATGACAAAGCATTATCAGGAATACTTGAGCTACTACAAATGTAAAGAACATGTTGACAGAAACATTCACACTTTGTGCAGCAGACCGAATTTCCAGTGGGAAGATTTCACTTGGCACCAGCCATCCCAGGGGACCCCAAGACCAGGCGAATCCAGATACGTAAATGCAAATGAAAAGCACCACAACGACTGCATACCATTGTGGCAAGTCACCGGGAGCTCCATCTACTCCAAACTTAGCACCAATGCAGGCTGCAACAATTGCCTGCACATTACAGGAAAAAAAGGAAGAAATTAGAACCAAGTAAAAAACATTCGCCCTATCGGCCTGCATTGCTAACTCTAGGGAAACTCGGTATATACCTGGCAAATCAACATTTGAACTCCACCCTCAAGGAAAAGGAACCTCCTTCCCCACTTATCAACACCATAAATTGAGACCATTGTTGCAAAAACATTAACAAGACCAGTGATCACAGCAGACATGAGTGCAGCATCACTACCGAATCCAATAGTATCGAACAAAACAGGAGCATAGAACATGATCACATTAATGCCGGTGAGTTGCTGAAAGAACGGAATTGCAATGGCCATTGAGAGATGAGGCCTGTATTTCCTCTGTAACAAATTCCTCCAAGGATGTTCAACTTTCTTTGAATCTTCACTAGCATGAACAAGGTCAGTAAACTCCTCATCAACATCTTCTACACCGCGAACTCTCTTTAGATGTGCTCTGGCTTCTTCGTGCTGGCCCCGTTCAATCATGGAGTTTGGTGTATCTGGAAGGACTAATGATCCAACTGTAATGATGAGGGCAGGGACCATAGCACCACCAAGACTCAGCCTCCAACCCCAACCACCCTTAATCTTGGCAAAGAAGTAATTCAATACATTGGCTACAAGGATACCAATTGTAATTGATAACTGGAAACCAATGTTCAGTGCTCCTCTGTATTTGTATGGAGCCATCTCAGAGAGGTAGAGCGGCACAGACTGTAATTACAAATAAAATTTAGATAATTAAAATTTACTAATCACCAACTAATTGGAATCAAATGAAGCAATCTTTTCTTGGGGGACCACATGTTCTTGTCCAGTTGCTTCTGTTTGTTGGGTTAAAATCAATTGTTGTTTTTAATTAATCCAAGAAAAACCAAATCAAGAAAAAACATAAAGGCAAGTAGTTTTCTTTCGCAATAAATTTACATTAAAAGATTCTGCCAAGCAAATTAATTTTTATTCAATGCCTATAGCATCAAGAAGTAAGCTTTTGCTGAAAAAATAGCCCCAGAGACGTCACGCATAGGAGAAAAAAAAAGGCTAATCAAGACTTTGGAAAAAAAAAAACAGAAAAACAAACCTATGCTTTTGTCTGATTTCAGATTATTTTAAAAATAACTTTGACTACTAAAGCTATCTTTTTTTTCCTTTTCCTGGCTTTTCTCAGTAACCAAACACATTGATGTTTCTGGGTTCAGAAAAATCAAAAGGGATAAAGTAAGAAAAGCCTAATATCTGGATCAGAAACAAGTTTGTATCAAAAGTTCATCTTTTGTCATTTTGTGAGAAGACCCACTCTGGTCTATACGCAGAACAGATCTGGAGTAAAAATGCTGAATTCCAGAATATAGGGAAAAAAAAGAGAAGTTAAATTCTTTAAAACCAGATTTTTTTTTTTAAAAAAAAAAAAAAAGAGAAAATCATTAAATAGGCAAAACCCATAAACAAAAGGAATAAAGACACAAACTTGCATCTTTTCTTTTTCTTTCTAGACAATACTTCTTAAAGAAACCCCGAAATAGAATCCCAAAACACACCAATTTCTAGATCCAATCAAATAAATAAAAAACATAACAAGCAGAAAAACCAGCCGACAAAGAACCATAAGGACAGGATAACATACCTGATTGGCAAACCCAATACCAAAACCAAGCAAAATTCTACCAAGAATCAACATCCAGACTGCTTTAGCCGCACCATTGATGATAGCTCCAGCACAAAAGAGTACACCGCCAAAAAGCATAGAGAGTTTCCTACCAAATTTTCTCGTAATAGTAGATGCTACAAGAGAAGCAATTAAAGCAGCCAAGTACAGTGAAGATGTGAACATAGTCAGTGTCTGACTATCATATTGACAGTACTGGTTTGACGATTCATCCGCTTTCTTCTTCCGGTAAACTGAAGGAAAGAACTTCTTCAAGAATGAATCCATGGACGTAACTCCACCTATCAGAAAAAAAGGGAAAAAAAAAACCACTTATTGACTCAATATTATTGAACAGAAAGATCAAAGGAGCAAAAGAAAAAAAGAAAAAGAAAAGTCCTTTTTCTTTTTATTAACTCGAGAACTCATAACCTATATACTGCAGTATCACTATGATGTAACAAAAAGAGAAAAGAATATGAAACTTGATCTGTAAGGAGTAGAAAATCACCAGAAATCCCAATATCGTAACCAAAGATCAAGCCACCCATGGCTGCAACGACACATGTTACAGTAACATAAAGAGTAAGGTTTCCCGGGTACACTTTCCTGTTGCCACCAGAGGGCGGTATACCTCCTACTGCAGGCATTTTTTTTTCTTTTTTGGCTCTTAGTTATATGCTACGTACACTTCCTTGCAGAGAAACAGAAATAGAACAAGAAGCTTAAACAGAGAATGAAAACAAAGAATGCAGTTTTAAAAGTGAAGAGGAAGACGAAGACATAAGATAGAGATTTTGGGGAAGCATGGCTCGTCTATATATAGAGGGAAATTCTCTCATCTTTCATTTTCTTGAACAATAATCATGTGGGAAAAGGAAAAAGAAAAGTTGAGCTGTCATAATTAATATCTTATTGTAAAATCAATTTATTTAATATGTAATATTAAAAAAAAAAACATATTTTTAGAGTAAAATTCACTTAGTTCTAAAGTCTCCTCAGCTATCAACCGTTAGATGGTCCTACAAATTCTAAGTTTTAATACTCATCAAGTGGTGTCTGTGGGGGACATGTATTTCCAAGAATTTTCATAGTTTGTAACATAATTAGAAAGAAAAATTAAGCACCATTTCACTTGAAATTTTTTTATTTAATACCGAATTACATTAATAGTTGTCTTAATTAGGAAATTGTGAAGAAGAGTATAATTACACGTTAGATAATACTCATCCTGGCTGAGTAGACAACAATTTGCCTTTTCACCTAATTTATAAAAACCTTATCGATGTTTGGATAATGTTGTGGGAACGTCCAGTCTTGCTATGCTATGCTTCTAGTTATACCAAATAACGTGATTTTCAAGCACTTTACATTAAAAGTTTTTATACCATGTGATCCCAAGATAATGGCATTGGCATGCACCTTTTTTATCGAAATTATTTTATTATTTATAAATAGTGAGAATTAAACCATTATTTATGCATTTTTCATTAAGAATGGCAATTTTGTAGTTGATGTCAAACGCGAGGGGCGTTATTGTCTTCAATTTATAGTTATTATAGTTTCCAAAACAGCTTCTTATGTCCCTGTATCAAATTTTTCCTAAACTAGCAGGACGGCGATGAACGCTGAAAATAGACTCTCAACTGAATTCGCTTTTTTCTATTTTTCTATTTTTTTTTTAATTCCTATTTATTTATTTGAGCTGGATTGCAAGAACTTCCGAATTTTTAGTAAATATTTATTTGACGGTCCATTCATGTAATTTGCTTATGTGTAGACAATCGGAGGTACGGGTAAAAATTCTCCCCTTATGATTTAAATATTGAACCAAATCTGTACTATAAAAAAAATGTCACAACCTTGAATAATTTAACCATTTTTTACCTAACTGAAAAGTTCGAATTTATATATATATAAGATTTTCCTTTTCTTTTTTACGAGAATGTGAGTTTTTGTCGTGCTCTATATTATGACAATATCAAGGAGACAGAAGTTCATATGTCATTGTTCTCATTGATTTTGCAACAACACATTAGATTCTCTAATATAAAAATCAAAATAAAAAATTAATGGTAAACTGTGTTTTTAGGATTTTGGCATGCTAAAATGATATAATTGTTGGATTAAATAAACTAACTAGTCTAATACTCGTACTAGATTCTCTAATATATACTACTTTTGCTAATTTCCCATTTTCATAATTGTGATTAGGAATCAAAATTTATAATACCTAAAATAATATTGATTAAGTTAAATTCTGCACATCTAACCATTTTAGTTTATTAAACTAAGAAATTCGATTAAGCCATGTGTAAGTAAATTAAGAACTTCTATTAGCGTATATATCGATAATTACAAAGTTCTTATTAGTTAACAGCACGGATGTCCATTTGATGTGTTTACTTTGAATTTTATAATATAATTGAGATAATATTAATTTAAATTCAACTCTAATTCATACATTTATATTAATTTGTTTTATCAAATTGGAGATGGATCGAATCAGATACCCGAAATGCCTAAACCGTAGGCATCCCTACCCATCATCCATTGCAAAATCTACAAACAATAGAGTTTTTATTTTTTATATGACAATTGAAAGTCTTATGCTCTATTTTGTTTCTCTAATCCACGCCATGCCTAAAATTAGCCATTTTAATCATATGAACAGCCCCGCCTATCAACTTCAGAATAATGGCTGTATGAAACCCATATCAACTTTCACTTAGAGCTTAAATTTATAATTATCCAACACGTAATAATTCATTAAACTGTAAAAATATAAAAATGTAATTTCCATTATTTTCATTTTAAGAAGAAGAAGATGAAGAAAGACACTTTTTAATGATGCAATTTGAGAGAAAAACCAAGAATAAAGTAGCAAATTTAGTACGCTAATCTAATAGATGGGTCATTTGCAAAGAATCTTATTTATAATATTGTTTTTCTTAAATAAACCGCGGGCTTATCTGGTTGATAATTAAAGCATGTTTGAAGAACCAAACGAGGAAATTAGAGCCACTTAATTCCAAATCAAGACTGTTTAGGAATTTACAGTAACATAATTATTATTCTTTAGTTTTACCCCACGCCTTGATCTTACTATTAAATCACATGTTTAGTTTCCTTAATTAAATTTTAAATTACCATCGATTTGATAATTACAAGGAGAGCAAATGACTGATTCCTCCTTCTCTTTTTTCTTTTCCGCCATGGAAGAAAGGAAAAAATGGATGAAGATTAAAACTGTTATAGGAGAAAAGAAAACATTCTCATGAAGCAAGTTCTTAACATGTCTTCCTAACTCTCTGTTGCAACATGTGAGCCCTAAAATTTTGTCTCCAGCTCACATGTCAGCACACATTAATGCTTTTAATTTAATGGTCTAATTTCATATACACAGATTTTTAAAAGTATTACTGACCAGCTTTTTAAATAAAATGACTATAAACCAATTTAGTAATTTTGTTACTTTTATACTTTAACAATATCTCAAATTCATTTATTCATTTTTTAGATGTTCTCCATTTTAGGAGTTTGAAGTCTAATCATAATAATGGTTTAATTTTTAACTTTTCAATTCCTGAAAGAAATGCACAGGTGGAAGATGATAAAATGACTGACACTACCCTTTTATTATCTACTTGGATATGGTATTTTTATTGCTTTAGCAAAAGCAAAGAACAAACATTTCAAGGAACCTTCTTGTTGACAAAAAGCAAGGCAAAAGAAAGTGAATCAACTCAAAAGCAAAAGAGATATTAACAAACAAAAAAATGGGTAATATTCTAGATAGAATAAAATCAATTTAACTTCACTTCCATATTTGTTGGGCCCCTTTTTTCCTTTTTCTTTATTTCTTTTGAAAAAAATAAATCATTTGAACATATAAAACTTCCAGTTATGTAATATTATATATGATATTCTATTGATAAAGCCCCACTTACAAGTAAAAAAAATAAAAAATAAAAAATAAAAGGTCCCTATTACTAGCTTAAACATTCTAAATCGAAATTATTTGGATTTTTTTTAAATAATCTTTTAAAGATACCCATTTTTCATTTTTATTCTTTTATCCACTTTCTTTTTTAATGTCAATAATAACACTAACAATAATATACCTCTCATTTACCAATTACCAATGTTTAAGTTTTTTTTTTTTTTTATAACTTCAAAAAGGTGTCTTGATCTCAATATATTTGGTGAAATTTCAAAAAAGAAGAGTACATTTTGAAAACTAATTTATGATGCCATTCAATTAATTATTGATACAAATCAATAATTCTTATGGTACCCAAGTAACCGTATTTGGGTTTTCTCTTTTAGTATTCGACTCCTGTGCAGTTGTCATGATTGGGAAGTGAACCATTTTAGTCAAGTGAACGAACCGAGCCACTCTGGAATCCGTGTTCAAACCGAGAGCAAGACTCGGCTAGTGTAGCAATGCATGTTCGTCCAAAAGAACCAAAGACCCACAACTCCCATCTGTTTAACATACGTGTGAAAAGGGTCATATGCATTGTACTTTCTTACTTGAAAATTTGCAACAACCTAACAAATTAACCTAAATCATCTTTAGTTTGGACCTTGAAAATTGGTTGGCTGGTAAAATCCATTTCATTTCTCCACATATTGTGAAATGATATAACTCTGTTTTCTTTTCATAAACAAAAGTATTTTCTTTTCCAAAATGCATCCCAATCGCACATTAGATCACCCAAAAAAGTGTAGCGCTATCCTTGATTACCTAAAACAGATTGGATGGGTCCCCCTCGCCATTTGGTTAATTGAATTGGGGATACCATTTGGCATTGTTCACACGTGTATGCACGAAGTCTGATTCGCCACATTCATACATTACGCTTTTGCTGATTGTACACTGCGTCTACTGTAGTTTTCTCCTTTTTATACTTTGAAAACGCGTCTACTGTAGTTCATCACTGCCACTTGCTTTTACTTCGTGTCGTCATACTTACGTATTGATTTTTATTTATGTACACGTTTTCAAAATTATGGAATTCTTGCTTGCGTCCTTCTTATTTAAGGAAATAAAAATTATTATTTCAAAAACTATATTCAAGTTTTAAGATTTTTTTAAAAGTCTAATTATATAAATATCCTATGACAAATGGCCTAATTATCGACCTATTTTTTTAATAAATTTATCTAATTATTTTAAAATTTTAAAATATATTTTATAATTTTATTATAAAAACTAATATTATAAATAGATTATATTTATTAAAATATCTATTAATACATTTAGTAGTTGAGAAAAAAATAAGTAATTCTATTACTAATATTAAATTTATTAAAGACTACCGTGAAACTATAATTTAATTATCTATAAATAAGAATTATTTATTCCTCCTTTTCTTTTAATGAATGAACAAAATTTATTATAAAAATTAAATTAAATCAATTACAAATAATTATATAAGTGAAATGATCACTTGTCATTTATATAAATACTAGTTTTTATATGTAATTATATAGTAATTATAAATTCAGTATTAATATTAGTGCTGATAGTAAATAAATTTGATTATTGTATATAGTGTTAAATAATATATAATAAAATATAATTATTTTTATCTTTATTTTTGATTTGGAACCAAATGGGTAATTAATTTAATTAATTTGAAAAGAGATTAATAGGAATTGATGGCAATGGAAATTACAATAAATGCAAGCAGCATTCCAGCTGCCATGCACAATGAAGGGGCGGTGAATGCAAATCTTAATGTTATGGATAAACTTGTGGGTTATTAATATTATAAGGAATTAATGAACATACTCAAAATCCGGTTTCTCCATACGGACCATATCAAGAAAAATGGTGATGAATGCCATTAAAAGATCTAATAGAGAGAGAGAGAGGTTTTGTCCACACTGATCCACAGCCATTGGAGGCTCCCATTTCCCCACTCCTTGGCGGCCACTTCCCCATTGTCTGTAGACTTTGGAAACGTCCCTTTCCCTCTAAGAAAAAGAATTTATTTACAGATCATAACAGTTAATGAAGCTGATGCTGCCAGGGTCAAACCACAGATAAGATAAGCTTCCATCGATATATATATATAGCGGTGATATTTACCTTCCTTCTTCTCTTTCTTATTCATTAGAAACTACGTAGAAAGACATACTAGTTAATTACAACGGCAAGACCGTGTTTGTTGATAAATTTTAATACCAGAGAAACCTCCATGTGTATATTTATATATGAACCCTTCTAAGTCAATCAATAACAAATATACATACATGCAAAAGATAAGAGTTGACTGTCAGTCTGTCCCCGTTCTTCTTAGCCTAAACCATGGCTGATTATAGGACGCAGGACAAGGACCCCCCCCCCCCCCCCCCACCCAACTAAGCCTTTGAATATTCAAGCATTCTCTGTCCTTCTTCTTTTGAATACAGAGAAAATAAAAACAACCCTTATGGATGTTTTCTTTAGTAATCATTATTGATATTCCTGGTTGACCTATATTATTTAATTTTATTTCTCACGTCTTCAATCAAATTGTAGTCAGACTGAATGATTCATAATTATTTATTTATTTATTTGATGACATATTATAACAATTATAACTACTTGCATTATAAATAATTCAATTGAAGTTCCTAGTATATTGTCTACATTTGTATATACTCAAAATCGGGTAAACGTTGATAATCAATTTTCTAGGTGCCTCAATTAACTTGTTTTCTAACCAATATTAAGGTTGACCTTCATGTTTCAACAGTTATATTTGAAAAAAAATTAATAAATAGCCATTGATACACAGTAGCAAATAAGTCTTCAGTAATATTCTGTGAGATCCTCAATGGGAAAGTCCAGATCCTTTTAAATTGTTACGTGGTCATATTGGTCAGAAATATTAAATATATCTTATCTATATAGCTAATCAAGAGCTTGGAAAAGAAGATGACAGATGAATGTATAATTTTATAGTTGTCCAAACCTCCAATTCCAAGAGGAGAATGCACCACGAATAAGATGACTTAACCCTTCACATGATCTCAGCTGTCATACTTGAAATTGATTTTATGGCTTTGCGGTGTGTGCATGTCTTTCTTAATTTCCTGGACATGTTTTGTTTTTTCTTTTCCTTTCTTTCTTATAAAAAAGTAACAATTATATAATTATGCACCAATTAAAGATAGTGGATCGATCCTTTGAATCCAATAAAATCAACAACACGTGAGATCTTTTTCATTTCACAATCACGCATAAGAACGAAGAAAGCTTTTTTTGTTGTTTCTACACATGGGATTACGTCTCAATTTGCAGCTTCAGCTAGTTGGCCTATCTCAACTAATTAATTTTGAAATTCTTCCCCAATACACTCTCAGTTTTAATTTTAAAGCCGTTGGACGCACACAATATTTGTGACTTCCATTATTTCCTTTAAACAATATAAAAAAATAAATTAAATCAGACCGTTTTATGATGATTGATTTGAAGTTTCTTCTTTTTTCTTTTTAAATATGAGTATTATAAGTTATAAAAAAACATGCAAATGGGTGTCATTATTTAAATGTTCCATGGGATTATATACAATTGTGGTTTATATTTATTTAAAAAGGGTGTCACTTTCTTCGCAGGATAAGAGCTACATGCATGTTCAAACAGATGAGTCATTTGTGGTGTGAATTAATTTGCTTTTTTCCTGTTTCGGAGGAAAACAAGCAACAGCAATGACTTCTTAGTTTTTTCTACAACTCCACCTTAAAGGTCGTTTTTTTCTCTTTTTTTTCTTGTTTATTCTTAACCAATATATTATTTCTTAGATGTTCAATGTAAGGATTAAAACCCAAAAAGCTAAACATTATTCATATTTATTTTACTTATAGCTTTAACTTCTTGATGTAGCCAATCAATATCTGAATTGGATTCTTTGTTTCAATGTTTTTGGCACGACAATAACTGTAAACCATTTTTTCGCTTTCTTATTTTTGACCTTCTATTAATGCTTAAGATGTAGGTATTAGAGTAAGGACCATTATTTTGTTTTTGAGCATAGCAGTTTACTTATAGCAGCTGAGATATGTATCATTCAGTCGAATCATACAGCTTATTTAATTAATAGTACACAAAATTCCCAAACAGTAGAGTCAGTGATGGTTGGGTTCTAGCAACTAGGATTGCTAATTCAAGAACCCAAATCTCAATTTCTTTTTTCGAAAAAAAGAAAACCCTTTTTGATATCCAACCCAAATCCCATCATGCAACAAGATATACCATGGCTTGAGATTCAGTTACATGCTGTGACTGAATGCACCTTACTCGTATTCTAAGGAGTATAATTATGTCGATATTATTCCTATGATCTATTGACGAATAAGCTATTGCCTGAATAATCATCAGAGTATTTAAATTACAAATCACCCATTTTCATTATCCAATTGCGCAATTGAATGAGTAGAGTTTAGAGGGATAACCGTGACTAGATTAGATTTATGAAACCTAAATGTAGGGCGTCTAAAAGGAAATGAAAATAATGGCCAATTCTGGCTCATCACTAGATTTTTGAGGAAATGTGACCAATAACTGAATTCAAGAAATTATACAACATGGGTTGTTGATATATACTTCAAATTGACAATACAGAAAAGAATTAAGCAAAGGTATAGGAGAGGAGGCCCGTGTAGAAGACCTTAACACTATGCTCATTTATGAAGTGGACCATATTTCTTAAATTTCCCCTTTAGGAGCAGCTTCCTTGATCTTGCTTGAGATTAATTAATTTGACTGGTAACTCTATTTGCTTGTTTGGTCTTCTTCAACTGACTACGACTGTGTATTGAATATTGAAGTAGGTTAGCTCTAGTAATGTATTGAAGAGTGGGGTTTTTGTTTTATCTTTTACCCTAATTCAAGTTTTTTTTTTCTTTTTTCTTTTTGGCTTGCGCTGGCAGATAATGACTTTTATATAAGATTCTACATGAAACTAGCAAGTGGGCAAGATGCTAAATTTTGAATCAAACAAGAAGCATAAATTATTTGTGTCATGCACAAGTTGTTTTTTCTTTTTTCTTTTTTTCTTTTTTTAAAAAGTGTAATCAGAAATGAATTACAAGTATCATATAAAAGACAAGTTCTTATGAGAAGAGGAGACTAGTTAGAAATATAATTACCCCTTTAATAAAAAAATGAAATAGCCCCATCCTGATACATGTGAATACCCAGTTAAAAGATACTATGTAATCAGCCCATATTTATCAATGATAAATGGATAACCAATACCACAATTTATTCTAATTTAGTATGTTTTTTCCTTCTACATTTGAGAATATTTTCACCAGTCGATAATGAAATCTGACAAATGAAAGGTGTACATATCATCATCGCCAAATCATTTTCCAATATCTAAACTCAGTCACAGCTTTCCCATGTTTAGGGCATTGATTGAGGGTGTCCACTAATTAATGGCAGCTGGTATTTCTCCTTCTTTTTTTCAAACAGAAAAATTAATTATAGACTAGCAAGTTGCAATTTTCTGACAGGCAAATCCATTTAGAATCACCAATTCATGTCACATTAAAAGTTTACATAATCTTATGATCTTTTTTGTTTCCTTTCCCCTCTCACTTTTTTTTTTTTTTCTCCTTTCTTTTCCTTAGGGCTTGTGATCATATGCAACTTAACTAGGTAGTTGTTGTGGAAATGTGTTTGACACAACAGTTGAAGCTGTTGTGTGTACGGTTCATAATATATCATCCAAGCACTAAGGAGAGTTTCATATGGTGAATGGTCTGTGGTCCTTAGGGATCATTTGTACATAAGGATATTTTAGACCTGGACTGGACCACAAGATTAAGATTTCAGGATCCATTGTTACATTAAATAAGCAAAAAGCATTGAACCATTCTTTTAAAACATAGTAAATTGAACAACTGTACTTGTCAAAAATTGGATATGACATGCCATGTATGACTTTCTGAGTTGCTAGTTTACAAATTGAAGAACTCAGGGAGCAATTTGCAATACAGAATGGAAGAAATTAGGAGACTCTATTTAAAACTGCAGATAACAGATAAGACAATATGGAGAGCATCAGTCATGTCTTATTACATGAGACAATTCCTCGTAAATACCAAAAATTGTATTATTAAAATAAAAGAAAATTACAACACAGTATCAAATGCTAAACTTTAGTGGGAATCAAGAATCTGCCGCCAATACCTAGTTCGGATGATTGGAGAAGGCAAAGAATTGATGGAAATCTTGAGATGGACGCTCGTTTTGTGTACTGCTCTACTTCAGGAGACAATTTAGGTACCACAAATAATTACTACCCTCATAATTTTTAGTAGAATAAATCAGTGGCTTTATGTGTACTGCTCCACTTCAGGATTCATGATTATTATCTTTTAAGCTCGTTTTGGCATCCACAAGATTTCAGAATTGTGATGTAAATCTCAATTTGAAGCTGACACCAGGAAACCATGTCAAATTGTCGCCCCATAAAATGATCAATCTTTTTGACAATTCATCAAGTGGCCGCAGCTTAAGTGGACTGTGCTCTCACTCCACTTTCTGCAATTGCAACTGCCTCTATATTTTCTTCTTTGGTTTACGTTGTGGTTCATATTATTATGTGAATGAAAAATTTGAGCCCCTCTTTTTCTCTTTTTTTTCTTTCTGAAGACCATTGACTTGGGCTGGAAAGTCTCCCTATAGCAAGGGCAAATAATGAAAGATAATCAAATTAGTAAATTGATCCAACCGCTATCCGCAAAAGCATAGTAAAGTAGGTCCTTGGAAACTTTACTAATTTTCAC
This sequence comes from Ricinus communis, assembly GCF_019578655.1. NCBI lineage: Eukaryota > Viridiplantae > Streptophyta > Magnoliopsida > Malpighiales > Euphorbiaceae > Ricinus > Ricinus communis. The sequence continues at coordinate 30,652,122 of NC_063260.1, read as the reverse complement.
TCACAACCTCATCAATGTTGCAAATCAAAAACTTGTGAAAATTGAGTACATTATCCATCAGCAATGATAAAGTTTTACCATCTTTTAATGAAAATAATTCTTCTCTATTATTTAGTCCACGCCTTCTAATAATTTTAAAAGAAAAGTTGTGTTTAGTAGCCATCTCATTTCTTCTGCAGGCCCAGCAGCAACACAGGCAGGCCGATGATATCTTCATCATGAGATTCGAAAAGAAAGGTAAAAATGAAAGCTCAACTAAGTCAAATTTCTCACCTTTAGATCATCATATGATATGATAATGATATGATATGCGTGTATAAATAGTGAAAAGAATTAGAAATAAAGAATCATGGATTAGTTTATTATCCATTGTACAAAAATAGATTTTAAATGGTAAACCAGGACAGCACTGACCACTATATAGAAGGCTACGCCCTAAGAGCTTTGAGCGAGGCCCATGAGTGATTTGTTCCATTCGCCCATAGGCTTCTATGTTATCCAAACACTCTCTTAGTATTTAGCCTGCTCAGATTCTTATTGAAGCTCTTTAATCTTTACTGCAGAGGCAATGAATCCATGGCTAAAGACCTTAAGCATTTAAAGGTTTTTCTAGGAGTTGAAATCATGGGTCTTAGACCACAGATACTTTCTTTTTTGCAAAGCTTTTAATTTCATTAATGAAAGTTTTACTTTAATTAACTTGATTATAGTACTATTTTCACTGTCAAAAATCCAGATAAATGTTGATGGTGAAAGTAATAATATGTCAAGGTTGAAATTGAACATGTCTTGGAATGTAAAATATCAAAAGTTAAATTCTTACGCCTATTTACCTCCTAAAATATCTGGTGAATACAATCATGGCCAGTTTGGCAACAAAACCAATGATAGCTTGTTTAAGTGTTTAGCTATTGGACCCAACTGTTTTCTTGGTCTTAACTTTAGCCCAACTGCAATCTGTCAAATTAATGAACATAGGCCCATCTACAGTTTTTAGACAGGCCTACTTATTCATTCAATTTGCCTCGTAGGTTTTGAATATACTGTGCAAGTAAAGAACTGTTTCGTCAGCCAGCAATTTTCCACAGTTATAATAATGGTTTTGCCTTGAAATGAGGAAGATGAGATTATTCATATGAACTGTCCCAGCCCCAAACTAATGCATCGAGAATTCATTCAATTTTCACAGCAGAAAGTGTGGTTGCATGTGAGATTTTAATGTTTTGGTTCTTAGCTCTAACAACCTGTCAAGAATCAAAGCCAGGTTTCAGTGGTCCACTCCAAAAATATCACTTCTATATGCATGCCCTACAATAATTAGGCCTTTAGTATTAGAGCATATTAAGCTCAACCTAATTCTTTAGAGTTAATAATGCTGTACCAATTTTATGTCTCCAGTTCATTCAAAAGCAGCCCCTCCATTAGTTTATTAGTAGTAATCACATACTCTGAAGTGGGTAAGCTGTGATAATCTTGGATTAGAGAGAGATGATTGAGATACTTAACTATGGAAATAACAATTATGGCATATTGTAAGCATAGGACAAAAACATCAAAAACATGTCCTATTATTAAGATTATAGGAAACTGCCATAGCAAAGAGACATGGAAGGCTAACAGACAAGCAAATACAGCAAGAAACTTCATCTATCACTGTCTTTAGTGTCCATTAATGGTAGACAGACGAAAGCTTGATTGCCACTATTCACATGCCCCTCAGCGTTTTCATGGATTTCCCATGTGCTAGCACCCTTCACAAATGCATACAAAATGCCTATTTTGTATTATCCTCTTAACTCCATTAAGTTAATTATATAACTCCGGTTGCATTCTGCTTTTGAGTTTTATTCCATTAATTATGCAACTATAACTGGAATCAACTACACAGAATATTTTGTGAAGAATCTACAACAACTTTTCACTACAAATTAATTTTACTTACAATTACAAAATAAGCAGAAAGCTGCTCTAAAGCCGGTTTTGCAGAAGCTAGAACTTGAGGAAAACTGAAGAGGAGAGGAGATTCTCATACTTGGGGTTGAGAATGAGAAACAAAGTGCAAAACTCTGAGACCAACTTATGTAACTTTATAAAACCACTTAGTAAATTTACAGTGAGAAAGAAGCTAAGAAAGTAAGATGTTACATTCAAGAATGCCATAATCCACTCAACATGCTGCGGAATCTATTTGTAGATAGCTTTCTGACAAGTCTTTTAGCATCAGAAACTTCAGCTTCTGCAAGTTTCTCAAGGTTCTTCAAATAACCTGAATTGACGATCTTTCTTCTTCCACTATTGCTACTTGTTAATGACATCAATATAGATATCAAAAACGTTTTATTATTACCTGAATTTGCCTCTTCTTGATCAAGCAACTGAAGAAGAAATCCAATATTTCGATCATCTTGCACGAACCTCTTTCGATTTTTAGGTACTGAAAGCATGCTAGTTAATGCCTCAGATGCCATTTCTCTAACTTCAAACGATTTTGCATCAAGAAATTTAACATACTCAGACATAAAACCAGCATCTCCCATTGCCTTCTTAGCTTCCTCTGATTTTCCACATAGCCTAAATGCCACCTTTAATGCTAATTCTTGAACTGAAACATCTCCATTTCGAAGAAAGAAAAGCAGCATCTCAATAAAGCCATAGCTTATCAATGTACTAATACAATTTGCTGAAGAGAAGCATAAACTCTCAATTGCTCTCAATGCAATCTCTCTAGATTTGCAAGTCGATGCAATTTTTGGATCGAGGACATGTACTAGTGTTCGAATCCCTCCTTCTCTAACTATCAATTGCCTAATGGATTCATCCCCAAAAGCAATATTTTGAAGGAATTCAATTGAACTTATCTGAACAGATTCATCTCTTGACCTCGCAAGCCTTATAAATTTTGTAACAGCACCTTCTTCAATCATAAATCTTTTTATTTCTTCAACACCAACAAGATTTCTCAATACCCCACAAGCTGGACCAATGAGTTCACCTCTAGAATCAACATTAGCACAAATTTTTAATAGTGCTGTAACACCACCATGAGCTGAGACTGACCAAGCATTATCAGAATTCTCAGTCAATTTCTGTAAGCTTCTAGCAGCAGCCTCTTTTCCCGATACACTACCAATTTCTAAGACCTTAACAGAAGACCCTATAACCCCAGATCCAATCAATACAGACTTGCAAGAATCAAACCCAGAAATGATAGAAACAACCTTAGCAGCCTGTTCTTGAATTTCCACCTCAGGCGAGTCGAGAAGATTAACCAAAATATGAACAATGCCATCAATTTCAAGAATGACTTTAGCATACCTCTCATCTTCTATAACAACCTCATACAAATTGACCAAAGCTTGCTTCTTCATTTCTGTGTCACCAATCTTCATTCTTGTCAATAGATCCCTGACATAAAATCTGATATCTTCTTTGCAAGAATTGGCTCCAGGCTTAGACACAACAATGGCAAAACCTTGAGTCAAAACACCTGCAGCGCAAATACCTGATAGATTCTTTACAAGTCCGTCAAACTTTGCAGCCATTGCATATATATCACTCTGCATCAAAAGCTTGCCACTGTATGAAAGATCCACACATCTTCGAGCAAGATCATAGCAGTTGTTGGAGGCGATTATTATGGCAGTTATGTGACCTGAAAGTATTGGGTTTCCGCTGGAATCACAGTTTTCGATGGCGATTAGGCTCGAGTTAAGCTCTTCTAGCTTGTTTCTCAACATTTGCCATTTCACTGCAAAAACTCTAATTCCATGAGAAAAGGAGATTAAAGAAGATACAGCCTCAATAGCTTGCTTAAGACTGTAAGACTCTGAAGAGCAGCTCTGTTCTTGTATTGGATTTTCTTGTCCCATTTCTTTTTTTTTTCTTTTGTGTTTTATTAAAGATTTTGAAACGAACCCATAGGGTACCTACAAGAAGAGAATCCAAAAGGAACGATTTTTTACATGGAGAGAAGAAAGAGAAAGAGAGAAACAGAGGTACAGGCCATGTTAGCTATATCTATTATCATCTGCAATTATCTTCTGACTTGCAGCAACTGAATTAGATTGGAGAAAATGGTACATTTACATGACTGACCTTGAAGGGCAGTTTTGGTATTAAAAATGGTTTGTTAATCTGTTAAAAGTTGGAAGAATGGTTAAAGGGCAATTGAAGTAAAGGAAAAGGAATTGGGCAAATGAGGTACAGGGTGCTCATAGTTTAGCTCAATATGTGCATTTACTTTCTCTACTGGCCATGTTTTGTTTTATTTATCTACTGAGACTGCTGCTGCCTGTGGTTCTTTCCTCAGAAAAGGCATAGGAAAAGATAGAGGATTTTCTTCTGTTATTATTATTTGCTGAGGAAATGGATAGGTTACATAATGGCACATTGGTACTAGCTGCTGCCACTAGTCCTTCCCTTAGCGCATTAGTTGTCTTTGCCTGTTGAAAAATACAAAAACTTTTCCAAGTTTGATAAAAATAATAGAGATACCCAGACAAATGTATTCCTAATTCTCTTCCTACTACTGTACAGTGGGAGGGAGTTATTAGGTAACTGTTTCTTTCATCATACTATGTTGTCAGATTACCAAAACCTGTTTACTCCTCTCAACAATATCTTTAGATACTACTAATAATCTTTTTCTTCAAAAATTTATAAATAAAAATCAAGGTCAAAAATCCATTCATCAATAAATAAATAAATAAATAAATAAGAAAATCAAATGCAGTATGACCAAAGGAGAAACCATCTAACTCTTTTAACATAAAGAATCAATTTCTATAAAATAATGAAATGGATTTAGAGTCAAGGTTTAATGTATTCACGTTCCATAACAAAATATTATATATATTATCCAATGTTGCAATATTTTAGCTTTCTCCATATAAGATTAATTAATTCATAAAAGATTTACACTAGAGAAACATATGATGACAAGGCAATTTACATGTTTTAACATTTAGCTAAAACTTTGGCATTTAATTATGCATAAACTCTGCTGGTAAGAGAAGGAAGAAGAAAGGGAAGAGATAAAGGCAAGATGGACCACCCCTTAATAAGAAGTCTCATTGTATTAGGTGAAAAGAGAAAATAAATAAAAATGAGTAGCTTTCAATTCTCTGGGTATAGAAATGACACAAACCCCACCATGTGAAGACCCCTTTGTTGGATGCCTTGAGGTAGCAGTCACCTTCCTAATAACAAGTGGATGGAGAGATGAGCCTACACATCCACTTCTCACAGGCTACTCTTTTCCCTTGCTTTTCTCATCTGTAATAAGCTTCTTTTGTAGAGCCTAAACATATATAATAACTTTATTATATTTGTTCTATAACAAGTGGAAACATCTAATCTTTATTTAATGGTTTTCTTATAACATTATAGTAAGAACCCACAATTTTCTAGTTAGACTTGATTAATGAATTAGTGCTTTCCTTATTGCTTTTAATTGACTTTTTTCAAGGTCGCTGTTGTGTGTGTGGTGGTGGATACCCAAGTAAGATAAACAAAAACCCCAAAAGATGCTCCTGTCAAAACGATATTGCAAAAGAAAAACAGGAAAGATGTTGACCATTTATAAATATATTTCTTTAAGAAAAGAAAAAGTATATTTTTCTGAACAATTAATTAACACTAGAATAAATGCAAGGATTAAAGTTTCAAAATCTTAAACTGCCACTCAAAGACAGAACTCCTTGCGGGAACGAAGAAATATTGATAACAGCCATCCACGTTAAAATCACAGAAGATAACATATAAGATGTTAAGGGAAAAAAGAAATAGAAGAAGAATGACCCATGACATGATGCATCAGTTGTCTAATTATGTACTAAATTTGTCCCATTGCATGACAAAAAATTTTATCCATAATTCTGCTTGTCACGGATCCTATTATTTTATGAATCTTTTTACAAGGAGTTAGCATGCTTTAGCTGAATGTTTCTTGGACGGACTGGGATTAACTTTTTGCTTATGTATTTTAGTTCCATCAATGTTAAAGGAAACGATTTTCTTTTTCTTTCCAAGAAAAAATACAAAGAAAGGAGACAGCTAAGGGATGGAGGGGAAAGAGCCTCTAGCAAGGTTTAGGAAAGAATTAGAGCAAATCAGTTTTGAATCCTTTGTGGGTTGTCTTCAGCATTGAACTTTCTGTTTGTAGGGCAGTGTCTGCTGGCTGAGTGGCTCCATAAAAAAAATGCTGTTTGCCTTCTTCCCTTCACAGCATAATTTGATATTGCATATGGCCTTCAGGGACCCCATTTAGATCAAATTAAGCTTGCATATTTACCAACCATCCTACCTTTTTAGCGATAATGTGGTATTTATGGGTAATATTTTATGCATGTGCATGCTACTAAATTCAGCTCCTAATTTGGTGAAGGTGCTTTATTTACATAATATATACTTGTCACCAGAGAACTAATTACCATAAAGTTGGTCAAGCTGAGCTTCTTAACATCTCTTACATATATATCATTTTTTTTTTTAGTAGCTTTAGGCTTCTTCTACGCGGTCAAATTATTCCCCATTTCTTGTGTTAGTTGGAAGATGGTATTATATATATATATTCTTTTTATGATTATTGTTGAAGAGATAGGGCGGTTGTGTTGCTAGCTAGCATAAAAGGCCTTGAAGCAATTGGTGTTTTGGTTGTTCAGTGCAATGTTAAAATATATATATAAATGGAGTGTTAGGTGCAAATCTGTATTTGTGTGCAAAAGCGATAAACAGATGGTTCTGAATATGTTACTTTGAGTGCAGGAGAAGGGAGATTCAAGAAGGAAGTATGGGTACAGTATATATCTTGGCTTTGAAGAGAAAGGTACATATGCAAAAACGTTTTCATGCCCATCTACTCCATTGTTGTATACAAAAAGGCAAAAAAGAAAAAGAAGCAATAGGGCGTTAATAAAGTTTGAGAAGAAAAGAGATTGCTTGATGTAGATATAAAGATTTGATGTCTCGATTCTTCACTATGTACTCACAATCATATGCCATCCAACAATTCCTCAATCTTCAAGATTTCCGCAATACAATAGAACCATTTTGGATACAATTTCCGCAATTTAATCTTCCTTAATTGAAGGTGAATACAGTGCATAAGACATTACTTAACCTTCTTGCTCACCTTTAAAATTTTATACCAAGTAATAAATATATATGTATCTCAGTTCTGTTAAGTAATATGTATTTAGATTTGAAAATCTTGATGTTCTATACTTGAGGAAGCAATGGGTACCAATAAATGACTTACGTAAAAGTAACACAAGGCTTATTATGGTCATTTCAATTTGACTTAAGAACTTTAAATAAGGTGGAGCCAAGTCTGAAAAGTTGTGGGTTCTTTTGTATTGTATTAGCCATAAATATATTATCCAAAAGATGCCCATTTATGGAGGAAAAAAAAAAGAGAAAAGTATCCCAACAGGCTTGGTGTCTGAACGTCACAGATTACCTTGTGGACTATAAATCTCTATCATGATGGCAAGTAATGGTACAACTGAATCTGCTTCCACCATCTTTACTTGCTGAAAAAATGATGATAAAATTGATAGGAAAGTAGCTTGGATTTCATATCTTACAATTCATGTGTCCTTGCAGCATCAAGCATGGATCTGCACCCTTACCTACGGACTCATATGGTTCTTCCTCGTTATTATGATCTTCACACAAGAAAGGAAGATATGGGTTTTGTTATTAGAAGCTGTTAATAATTTCATAATCCTTTTTTTTTTAAATTAAGCATTATCATAACTAATTAAGTGATATCAAAGTCCAGATAAATTCTTAAGTAGACAAATGTTATAAGTATACAATAATAATTACATAGTGATATGTAATGTTATATTAATTAAATTTTAATCATTGATAACTAATTGTAATATATAATCCAACCAATATAAATATAAATAATAAATTTACTAAATAAGAAGGCTAAAAAATAAAGAACCTATAATATCTGAAATTTTTTTTAATAAAGATAATATTAATAACAATAAATAAATAAATTTTCCTTTAATAAAGATAATATTAATAAAAATTAATATATAAATTTTTATTTAAATTAATTTTATTTTATTTTTATTTAATTTAAATTAGAATAATTTAAATAAAAATTGTAATGTTAGACAATTAAAGGATTTATTTTTCTATATCCAATTAGTTGGAGTTTTAAGAAATTAATTAAATAAATTATATTTTGATTATTCAAATTTTTTTCAAATATATATATAATATATATTGAAAAATTATGGAAGAATTTGTAAATGATGTTTTTATAAAATTTTTTTTGGAGAAATTGGTATTTTAATTAGCTAGTGGTATTAAATTTTAAGTTGGAAAATAGTTAGCAAATTGATTAATTAAATTAATTGTGTGTTAGTACTAAATTAGAAATTTATTTTGGAATGAGAATTAAAAGTATAATTTTATTATTATATGGAGTTTAATGAAAATTTGTATGTTTGGTGTTTTTGTAAATAAATATATCGTCAACGGTTTTTTCGTAATTTTACATTTAAAAGCAAAGAAATATATATAATTGTGTATTTTCAATAATTCTAATTTGACCCGAATTAAATAGTTAGGGGCTTAATTGAAAAGATATAGAAACGTTTAGAGGTTAACTAGAAATGTTTCAGGGCAAAATTGTTGTAATTAAGAAAGTTAAGGGACCAAATCGTAAGGAATAAAATTTTAAGGACCTAATGTCGATATTGGAAGGAAAGAAAGAAAGAAGAGAAGAATCGGGGAGAGAGAGATGGCCGGGGAAGAAGAAGAAGACGGGGGCTGCGTCGTCGGAGGCCGACAACCGAGGCGCGGGACTGGCCAGCGGAGCGGCTTGCGCTGGCAAGCGTGGCGGCAGCTGGCATCGTCGGCAGGCGGCGGACAGCGCGAGGAAGAGGCAGCGGCTTCCGGCCGTTTCCGGCAGCCTTGTCGGCTGATCTCGGTGGCAATCGACTCCCCTCGGCGATAGCTTTCTTTTGGCGGAAGCGGCGACGCCAATGGTGGCTGGAGACGGAAGATCCGGTGGAGAGAGAAAGTAAGGGGCAGCCGGCGTTTTTCGACTTTTCCGGCGATCTCCGGCGGGGGATGGATGATCGGAGGACGTATCCCGACTCTCCTCAGCTCAAGCTTCGCAATGGCACCAGTTTCGTGGCGATCGGACTCCGTTTGCAAACCAACGGTTGAGATCGTCTGCAAATATCTCCAGATGATCGGGTGTCGGATCAGAAAATCGGAAGCTGGATCGTCATCAGCGCGTCGTTTTGAGTCTAATGGTGTATTCGGATCGTTGATCAGACTCTGGTAGCTGGAGGCGAGTCGACCGAGCGATCAAACGTCTCAGTAATTTATTTTTTCTTTGGCCCGTTGATTTTGGTAATTCTTTGGTATAATTATGTGTCTATTGAATTGTGTTGTGTATTAGAAAATATTTGTGTGTTAAAATAATTGTTTGTCGGATTGTCTGCCATAGTCGTGAATTGTGCTGTGTGGGGGAGTCGGGAAAATAGTAAAGTCTTGGGACCCGACTCCTGTTGTATTGAATTGTTGAATATTTGAAGTATTTTTCTGGCAGGTCTTGGACCCGTTTTACAGTGGGTAAATGTCCGTGTTTTAGGAGAGGTTCTGCTGAATTTCGATAGAATTTATCCGAGTCAAGATTTTTAGATAGTCAGTCCTAGGAATCTAGACCTAGTGTTAATGGTCAATTGTTTCAGCGTTATTGATTAATTGTTTTCCGTGATTAGATAATCTGTAAGTTTGGCTCGCTCCACTCGAGGCATCGGAGCAGAGCTAGGAGGTCGCCAAAGTTGTGAGTTAAAGTCATATATCGGTTATGCACGTGTCATGCATAAATTTTTTATTTGCTATCGTGATTATTTTATTACAAGTTTAATTATTAATTTAATTATTATTCACATGTATTATATTTTTTAATTACTATTTATGTATTTCCTTTATCATTGTATGATGACTCGGGATGGGCCGGCAATAGAACATAAGAGTTTGATGAGTGTTCCGGTATAAATCCAAGAGTAATGGAAAAGGGTAAATAGGTAAATTTTAAAAGGAAAGTTTAGGACTTGCCCTGGTCGAGCATCGCTTCGGTACGGCTTATTGGAATCCTAAGTGACGTGACGGAAGAGAGGTCCAGGTCGAGCTGGTAGCTCTGGGCGCCAGCCTCATTGGAATAAGAGCCGAAGGCTAAGGGGCCGATAATAGCGACGTTAAGTGGACCGGACCGAGTTAAGGACCATGGTCGAGTTTCGTTCTCTGGGCGCCAGTTCTATTGGAATGAGATTAGTCGATGTCAGTGTTGAGATTGACCGAGTTGTTAGTGTTAGGATTAGGGTTCTACTGAAGTACTCCGTCCCGTAGGGTGTAAGGAATTATTTTATTTAATTTAAGCATGACATGACACGTTTATTTTTGCATGACTTAGTATTTATTTCAAATTAAATAAATGTATTATTGAAGTGTTTGCAACTGTTTTTAGATATATGATGTTAACTCACTCTAGAGACTAACAGTCTCAATTTCACTGTTTTTCAGATCCGTGACTGTTAGTCTTTCTGCGACTCTTATCTAGTAACCTGACTCCTTCATCATCGTATGATGTAACTTATTTGGTATGTTAATTTATTAAATCTTAGATTCTCTGCAGCAGAATTAATAAACTTATCTGTTGTAGTCCTTTGTAGTTCTAGGTCTCGCCTAATTCTTCTGGCAGACCGAATTAATTGTATAAAATTTAATGTTACGATAAATTGTGGAATCAATAATATTAAATGAGATGAGATTTATTTAAATCAGTGAGTGTCATGCTTATTACAGTATTCGATGGTTTTACGCTTACCCATTCTCTAGTGCCGGTCACAAATCCACAGATGGGATCGTGATAAAGCTAAAAATTTATCATAGATATAGGATGCCATATGTCGAGTTGTTAAAAATTATAAGAGATTTCTTTGTTTTGAGAAAGAAGAATTAATTAATAAGAGATTGTCACTAATCCATTTTATTAAAAGTGAACCGAAAATGAAATGATTTGGAATTAAGAATATAACAAAGAGGATGATTAGAAATGAGGCCCTAATGCATAATAATTAAAATTATTGCTCATCTGTTGACGTCATAAAAATTTCCAGGAGGACACAATTAGAGTTTAATAATTACGAAAAGAATATGGTATCAAAATCTCTAAACTTCTTCTCTTCACTATGAAATTCGTGATTGATAAAATTGGAAAAGAGAATTAGACATTACAATAAAAAAAGGAAAGAAATGTTATTCACTTGGGTGTTGGCTTGTAGTTAGAAGCATGCACATGTTAAATTAATTACAGAGGGCGGGGGGAAACCTCGTATTCCTCAATGGAGCTCCTTCCAAAATCTGGGAAAAGGGCAAGCAAAAGAATTAGTACAGATTTATAATAATACAGACTCTGTCATTAATACAGTGGGACCAGGCATATGGCTCACAGAAACATGGGGACTAGGGAGCCCACTGAGACCACCAATTGGAAGCCAAGAAAGTGCATGAAATCAAAATGATGACTCGTGAATGGTAATTTCGTGTTTTTGGGTTACAGGTTTACTAATTCGTTTGATGTTATCAATAAAATGAGTGGAATTCCTTGGAAGCAACTCGAAGGGGCAATAGACGCTGCATAAACATAACATAATTCTTTTTTTTGAAGACCCACGAATTCCTGTGAATTCGAATGCATAGATTAGAGGTGACGGTGGCCTTCTAGGGGCAACAACTTCACTGCAATGGGCGGCTCTGTAAAGAGAACCTATCTTTTTAAGATGCCCCGTTAAACTCAGCCCCACCTATCTTTATCCACAAATACAATATCTTCCCAGAATTCATTAGGTTAGACGAAGGTTGCATTCATGTTCTTGACTCCTGAAAAGCTGCTCTTAGGTGTAAGTATCTTGGAGCGAACAATAAAAAGAGCCTATATAAAGAAACCAATTAATTAGCACTGTCTACAAATAACTTCCATGAAACCAACAGTGTGTACTCCATAGGATGGAAATACGGGCGAGCATGGTTTGGAAACTTTTCCATATAATTTTCTATATAAATAATTAATGTGACTCAACATTATATTAAACAAATATTTTGATATGGTTTAATTTGAATCGATGTGTTTGGTAAATGTTAATAAAATGTTGAGTTATTAATATAACTATCAATTAAAAGTTTATTTCCAATGATATGTAAAAAAATATTATTGGTTTAATGAGGTAAACATGCTAATTGTATATTATAATAAAATATTTATTTATAAAATAAATAGTTTTTTTTATTATAAATGAAAATATTAGTTTCATATATTATGTGGTATTATAAAGGAAACAAAGAGGGAAAATATTATTCATTTAAATTATTTAAATTAATATTTTCAAATTCTTTACATAACTGTTAAAAACTGAAGCACTGGAAAAAAAACTATTAATTGTTAGTAACAGCCATCCCAAAAACAATCCGTTCAAGTCCAAAACTCCAGCTTCCTCGGAAGAGCATAATTCCCAATTGATGCAAATGAATAGACCTCAGTATAAAACAAACTCAAAGATCTATGGAAAAAATTAAATAAATAGAAAGACGAAAATGATGCAGAAATATAAGCAAAATGACAAACATTTTATCAACCACACCAAGCAATTATTGGCAAATAGCAGCCATTCAGCCACAGACATACCACTTCTCCGAGATACTGTGGATCCAAAAACAAGTTTCCCCTTTGCCACTGCCACCCAACAAGCCGTCGCTCAGAAATGATCCTTTGTCCACTGCACTTGCATATACATGCATCCATCCATTTTGATGCCATCAGACTGTAAACTAACAATAGCTGGCTAAATTCCATGGCACCAGTTGATCTGACCATCTCCAAGGACTAGGCTAGTATTATTCCTTGTTCGGTCTATAAAATCCAGTCATAAACCTTGCCTTCAATTTTCGCTCCTTTCTTTTTGGATCTCTTCCACCATCTTTAATATTAAGAAAAGCTTTCTTCGGCCATGTTAGAAGGTAAAGATGTTGGTGAAACTGACATGCTTCAAACCATGCAGCAGGATGCGCTTTACTTAGCTGCAAAAGCCCTTGATATCTTCGACATCCCTGAGTCTACTGATATTGCCTGCTTCATTAAAAAGGAGACCTGAACCATTGCCACTTTGATATTGGTTTTAATGAATAAGGCAAGCAAATGTAAAACCCTCTTGTCATACCACACTTCATGCTGCAGGATTTTGACAGGCTTCATGGATCCGGATGGCAATGCATAGTGGGGACAGATTTTGGTTCCTTTTTGACCCATTACCACGGCTGCTTCATCCACTACTGCATTAGCAGTCTTGCAATTCTGCTTTTCAGGGGCGTGGTAAATCAAGTAGATGAAGCTGTAGCATAGACTTTTGATTTCTTCTCTTCTTTGTTTTTTTTTCTACCTGAAAGTATCTTTTTGCTTCCATTGTCCACGGGTTGCTGTATGGAGAAAATAGACAGCAGTAACATATTTCAAGTTTCCCTTTTCTTTCTAACAATCCGCGAACAAATATGAATCGCATGAAGTCGGTGAAGAGTCTTCTGTGCGATCTGAGTTAGATCATAAATAAAGCTATTAATAAAGAGTGATCTTATGAAGTCGGACTAACGCGTAGTAACGCATGTGAAAGCCTCATGAAGATAAACCTTGCTAGAGAAATTGAAAAATGCATAGCTGTCTATGGGAACAGTAATTTAAGTCGCTACTGTGTAACTATATGCTTACCACAAGCTACTGTGTTCCAGTTAACTATATGCAACAACTTTACTACAGGTTAAACTATTTTTTTACCTTTTCAGAAAAAAAAAAAAAGGTTTAACCTGTAGTAGAGTTGTTGAATACAATAGTAACGGTTGCTGAGAGAATAGTCTGAGTCAACCAGCCACGTGAATGAGACATGCCGCTTGATGTGGTCGGAAGGCAACTGGGTCTCAGAGGGAAAGAGTCACTCTCGCCCCCTTAACTTTCCTAGCTTCCCCTCATAGAAAGGGAAGCACCAGAATACAATCCATGCTATGAGGTTCCTGGTAAATTATGACTTGCAAGTGATTGGCACTGTATGTCTGTGAATAGACTCGACTCCTGTGCAAGTATGTGAATGTCTGTGGCCCCGTATGAGAGTGTGCGTGTTAGAGAGAAAGAGAGAGAGGGAGAAGGAGAGAAAAAGAGGCTACCCACGTTATAAACCTGAAAGATTGAGGACAGTCGATGGGGCATCTCTTCTTGGTCCTGCAACAGAGCGGTAAACATAAACTTTATCGGCTTGACTGTCATCGCTGCCATCCTCCTTCATCACCTCCACATTCAGTCGTGGCATCTCCCTGGCCAATAGCCTGCAGCCATTCATCGTAACATTGCACGATGACATCCAAAGTGACCTCATAGATTCATACTTCTCCAAACCTGAGAGAAGTGCTGCATTTCCAAATGGGCAATCCCTTATCTCAAGTTTCCTCAATTTTGGACAGCCTCCCAACACGCATTGCATCCCCCAGTCACTACTGCCAGCAAAAGCAACAGAAAGAGTTTCCAAATTTTTGGCATATCTGCCAATATACTCGAATGTCAGGTCAGTCAAGAGACCTGAAACTGAAAGCCTCTGAAGTTTAGTGCAAGTCTTCACAACTGCACCAAAAGCCTCATCCATTGGTTTATTTGTAGTATAATCTGGTTGGCGTGGATTCATTATGCAGAGACGGAAGTGGGTGAAATTGGGGCAATTTTGCACAATTGTTGCTACTGCAGCATTAGTCATCTGCCGGCAAAAATAGAGAACATAGTGAAGTCTCCGACAACCGTAAGACACAGCAACAAATCCTGCTTCAGTCACTCCATGGATAATTTCCTCCTCAAAGGGGTCAGCAGGGAAGACACGTAGTTCCTCAAGCAAAGGACAGTTTGATCCAACAGACTCCAGCCCTTTGTCCTCTATAGTGTCCAGTACCTGCAACAGCAAAATATGTATGCTATAAACACTTGCATATGATCTTTCCCATTGACCAACCTGAGCTTGGGGTATTTGCATAAATGCGATTGTTTATTCAAAGGGTAACACAGCACCTAGGAATGGTGTAAAGGTAGGTTATTTGCAGGCCTTTTCTTCTTTATAATCCTAGGCTCTTATAAATCTCCCTTGTATATGAGACACAAAGAATTCAGTTGATATGCATGTGCATGTATTATGTTATATGTTGTAGTATATATACATTGATGATATGGAAGCTTGGTAGACATAAACTGGTCGATAAAGAAATGTGAAAATAAGAAACTTTCTACCACTTAAAACAAGAACTCGTGGTTGTGGGCTAACTAATGGTCTTTGTGTAAGTTAAAGACCACAAAAAGGCGATTTACTTGGGGCATTAAAAAGCAGAAGAAAGTAATGATTCAGCAGGTTAATCGAGTACAAGAATAGGAATAATTTTCAGAAAATGTAATCAATTAGAAAGCTTGGAAATAAGGAATTCTTACCCATAGACGACGAAGCTGTGGGCAGTGGCGAAGAAGATTAGCAAGTTCAAGGCTTTGTAAAGCAGCATAGCTCAAATTTAGGAAAGTCAAGTTTGTACAAGCAGGATATAGAACTGGTAGATATGGTGCCATTGCTTCCCATAAACCAGAAAGGGTATCCAGGTTCTTGCAATGGCTGAACGTATTTTCAACCTCAGTAAACTGGCGAGCAGTAAGCTCTTGCGAGAAAGAGCCAGTACCAAGCTCTGTTAATTGTGGGGTGCAAGCAAGCAGCCTTTGTAGTTGTTCTAAGGAAATATTTTTGTTGACCTTCAGAACCTTTAATGATTTGGACCTACTTACCAGTCTCTCCAGTGCATCAAAATTGACCTCACTATTCAGGTTGGCAAAGTTCAATACTTCCAATGATGTGAAGTTTCCAGGAAAGCAGTTCAACCAACTGCCACTTTTATCATCAATGCCATTCTCCTGTATGTCAAGCTCAGTCAAATTCCTGAAACCAAACCAGAATTAGAAGCTTTCTGACATGTCAAATATCTGGCATAGAAATTAAACAGAAGAATAGCAATTTAGAAAACTCATAAATGGTCAAGAATCGCCTAGATATCGGAAGGCATGAAATTTCGTATCCATAAACTTGTGAGGCCTTCTAGGTAACATGAAAAGGAAATCAATGGTAGCTGCACATAAATTAGTATACATTATTCTATCACCATTGTTATTGTTTCATTGGACGAGACAATTTATAGTTGTGTTCGAAGTACGTGAAGTACTAGGCAAAAGGATCGTATTAAATTAAATTTATTGTGAATATAATGATGGATTAATCTAGAAAAGGGTAATCAATGGTTCAGTCCAAAATAAACCTAGATGAGTGAGCACAACAAACTTAGCTGGAATTACATTAAAAGAGTTCTCTGGCCATAATCAAGTTTGCACATGAAAACTGCAAATAGCTTAATTATATAAGGCTACAAGGAGTTGTGTAGAGAAGTTTCAGATTTCACATGAAACAATTATCACCATTTCTTCTTATTAGAGGCTATCAGTACTATAGAAAAACATCTTCATTGGTTGCCTTTCAGATGATTCTCATGCAGCAAAACCACATCCAAGAAAATGGTAAAATAATAAGGTATCATTCATGCATCCCAACAATGTGAATCAATTGCAAGCTTCTCATGGTTCACCAAATAAAATCTGCATGCCTAAAAGTTGCAAGCTATTCAAAACTTTCTTCTTTGTGCCAAATTCCTGAACAGTATGCTTCATTTTTATTCTACCTTCTTTACAATATCTATCTCAGTCCAAGCATATATTAACAGTCACCACCTAGAAACACCTAATGTGCAAAAAAAAGAAAAAAAGAAGAAAAGAAAAGGCATCTTGTCATATTGAGAATCATTCATGCATTTACACTGTCATTGCTTAAACCAACCACCGAAAATACGTCCGTACTTGCGCAGTGGATGGCAAATTGACAAGAAGATTATGCCATCCAATAAGCATATTAACAGGTCAAATGTCATGTCAGAACAGAGAAATAAAGCATAACAAAGCACACGAGGAAAAGTTGAGCCACTTAAATTGCCATTAAGCCTTTGCTTTTTTCGACAACAATAAGAGTCGAATAAATAGTTCTGATTAGATAAAAACAGTTGATTTTTGTAGAGATTTATTTCAAACTACTTCATAGATCTCTTAAAATTTTATAAATAATATGAAACCAAATTTTATTTGAGAGAGTCCTGAATTATAAATGGCCTAAAAACAAAATAAAACAGGTCACCATCCATGATTGACCCAATAATACATACAACTGTATATACTACTACTAATGCCACTAACTAGTAAGACCAACATCCATAAAAAATAATTGACCCAATAATGCATACGGTGACACAAATATTTACATCTTTTCCTCAAATGTAAAAAATTATATATAAATATTATGTACACATTAAACAGGATACTTAGGCGGATAATGACATCAAATATATGCCATAATCCATTAAATGATCCTTAACAGGTCAAACGTCAAATCAATAAAAAAGAAAAAGAAAATAATTAGAGTTTAAAAAAGAACACATTCAATAGTAGAACCACTTATTCTATTAATTTACACTGTTACCTATTTCAAGCAGAAACCAGGCCACTTGTTTCAAGGAACTCAAAAAAATCAAAAAACAGAAAACACAACAGTCCAATCAAAACTTTTGTCCAATACCCACAGTCAGATCCTGGAAGATTTCTCATACCCAATAACAGAAAGCAGTAAATGCAGCAAGACATCATCAGTTTAAATTAAATCAAAACACAATCAATTTAAACAACAATAATTAAAAAAGAAGAGATGGAAATTCTTACTTGCAATGAGTGGCAATGGCAGCAAGTCCATCAGTACTAAACCCATCACAGCTAAGAAGTGATAAAGCTTTAAAGTTTGGGAAATTAAGACTCAAAAACTCCAAACTTTCATCATTGACGGTCATTCTTTTAAGCCTGAGCTCTTCTAGAAACGGATACTTTGAAGCAAAAACCACAAGCCAAGACTGAATATCAGCACCCCAATTTCTTGGAACCAAATTAAAATCAGAGAATCTCGGCTTCCCTTTTAAAGTAACACTCCGGATTTTCGGGAAGCGGCGAGCTACAATCTCAGGAGAAACTGAGTAACAGTTACCAATAAAGACATGAGTGCGTGACCATCTCTCTGCGTTGTACCAATCTTTGCATACTAGAGAAACGGAGCTCCGGTCTTTGTTCGATTTTAATAAACCCAAAACCCGCTCCAGTACTTCATCTGGAAATTGTGATGTCCGAGTTGAATCGGGTGGGGACTCGGGCGACGCTCTGCTCTTCTTTATGATTCGATACATAGCTAAAATCTCCACAAATGAGAATAAATAAATAAAACCAAAACTCTTATGGATAATTTACGAAGACTGAAAATAAAAGAAAATGATTAGAGGGAGCTTGTGCTTGTACCTTAAGCCGCAAAATGTTGTACCTTGGGAAACTTTATCCCAAAACAAGAGAAAGATGCGATAAATAAGGGAGCTGAAGAAGAAGAGGAAGAAGAAGAAGAGAAGAGGCCAAAGAAGAAAGAAGTTTTAGCACTCGCGTCTTATAGCAACCCAGAAAAGAAAAAAGAATTAAAAAAAAAAAAAAAGCAGCAATAGAGATGGAATAATTATTTTAATAATAAATTACTATTTCTTTAATGATTATTAGAGAACAATTTTTGAAAAAGATATATATTAAAAAATTAAAAAGTGAGCTGGTAACTCAGTCACTCTCCTCCTTGGCTGAAGCGGACAAAGAGATGGCAAATGAAATAGAAAAGAAACGAGGGCCGGGAAGATCGGAGCCCACCACTACCTAACCTGTGCGCCTTATGCACAATGCGCATACCCTCTCGTTTCCCTTCCACGTATGTGATTGGGCTGACCTTGTCAATGCGCACTGCGCATACGGTGGATTTTAGCAATGAAGCGTGAGGACTCGCGTTAAGCCGCTAAAATAAGCTGCGCCCAAACAAATGGGTTTTGCTCTACTCTTTTGTAGTTTCCGTTTTTAACCTCGCCACGAATGGGATGGGGACTATGGCCACGGGGTTCAGGTTCGAACCGGAGTGGAACGGGTCAAATCCGAGAATTGAGTTCGAACCAGTTCTGACTGGCTGATTACTTTCCAGTTAGAACCGATTCATCGATTATGGTTTAGACAGTTTCAATTAGACTTTTAAGAAAAAGAAAAAATAACATGATAATTTTTTTTTACACAAATTAAAACCGGTCAAACCATAAACCAGAACAAACCATTTCGACGACCGAGGAACTGTAAACTCACAGATCTGAACTAAAACCACCAGTGCATAAACCATGGCTAGGTCCAACCTAGATTGTAAGGCAGACTCCTGAGTTTGTTACTAACCTATAAATATTAAATTATAAATAACTTAAAATAATCTCTCCGTGAAATGGGTCATTTTTATAAAATAATGATAATATTTAAATTATTGAACTGAAGCTACTGACATATTTTCTAGAAATTGTTTCCTACACACAAAATTGAATTCCAGAGGAAAAAATAAAACTAAGAAATACAGGTTTGAAGATCCAAAAGAAAACACCTTATCATCAGATCTCAATAACATGACATCTCATCTCTCTGCCATCAATGATTTTCTGACCAATCGCTTTTCTTCGAAAACAACTTAACGTTTCGTCAACTGACGACTATGTCCTCGCACATGCCCCTTAGCATTCCAGTCATAAACCAAGGGTAACACTGTCCTATCACGTATTTCTAAGAATTGTTTCTTTCAGTTTATTTCAGTTACGCGTGGTGGACCAGCAGTAGGGAAACAAGTAGCCCCGTCATTAAATTGATTTTACGTCAGTGCCACAACCCCTAATTTTTAATAAAAGAAAAAAAAGCATGTGATTGGCTTCAGCTTTTGTCAGTATAGAAATAGAAGCGCATTTGATAAAAGCCAGAAGGGCTGAGGGCATGGTTATAATATTAAAGAAAAGCAGGGCCTTTCGGGTTCATTTTTATTTAGACATATTTGCCCTTGGCCTTTTAATGCAAGATTGGGCCAAATTGGAGGAATAAGAAGATTTGATTGGAGAATCAAACAGCAAATTGAAACAGACTGCCATTGTGGAAAAGCTGGAGACTTATACCAGTGCATCCTCATTTTTGTTTTTTGACAATTATGCCCATGTGTTTGAGAGAAATGGCTTCCATGTCCTTTGTTGCTCTGTCTAGCTATAGGTACTTCAGCACCCTAGTTAGGGTTGACTGCCTCCTGTTTTTTTCACTAAACTATTTGCATTTGTTTCCATGGATTTTTTACCTCCAAATTTGCACAGCACAATCAATAAATTCTATTGAGATTCACTGAAGAAACAACATAAGAATTTTATATATCTTTATTTATTTCAAATTCTTAAATGAAATTTTTCACAATTTATGTAAAGTCCCATTTTAATGAATAAGTAATCATTCTAAGTCTTTATTGTATATAGTATCTTAAATTCTATAAATTTCATGGGTATATCAAATAAGAAATTTTTGAAATTATAGATTTTATAAAAACTTATTTGAATTTAATATAAATTTTAAAGACTTCCTTCTAAAATAGATATAAAATCATAATTCGTATTCGATTTAACAAACAACGAAAATAGATCTTTTCAATTATAATTTTTGTAAGACTATTATCTTTGTCAATATATGCATTTTAATATCGAAAGAAAAAAAAAACCTTAGATGACTTTTGCATAAATTGATTGAATCTTAATCGAGCAAGTCTTTTTTTGTTATTTTATGCTATATAAATATTTATAGATATAAAAAAATTAAAAAATAAACTTCATAAATTTTTTTAAGATTTATCAAAACACAAATAGAAGACAATAATAAGCGTTTCGAATTGAAAGATTTCATAAATAAAAAACATATCTCTATGTATTTTTCTATTTTTGTTTTGATTTAGAGTAATCCAGCTCAAAGGCTGTGTATGGGAGGACCACAGTTTCCCTTGTCCTAAGAGATTATAATTTTCAAGAAACACCTTATGCTCTCATCATCAGTAAATTGGCACTTTTTGTAGCCAAGGAATTGACAGTTTATGATTTGGTTCAACATTGTTGGACCCTCTTGTAGTAAAAAAGTGCATGAGAAGATGCAACTGTGAAGAGCTTTAATTAAATTGGCAACCAAACTTGGTCCATTGTTCATATGAAGCAAGCATGTAAGTAACTGCACCACCATATCTCTCCTTCCTATTTCTTTTTCTCTTTCTCTGGCTATGAGATCGATGTCCAGAAATATCAACTGCAGCCTACCAGAGATGGGCAAATATGAAAGAATGTTTTATATCATAAATATTCGAGGTCACATCCATCGTTCATATATATATAATACATAAAAAAATTATTTATTTAAACTAGATGGATGTTGCTATATATATATATATATATACAGTAATTATTTATTTATTATTTTTCTTGATTTACATAACTCTCATCTTTCCTAATCAAATTTGTATGAACATAAAAGACCTAATATCTCCTCCTAAAACAATATTCATGTACTAAAAGAGAAAAGAATACACTGATCAAACTAATCCCATCATCAAAGTGCTTTAACTAATAATTTAATACTTAAGTGGTATTCTAACCAACCACAGGTGAAGATGCCACGTAATTTAATGCATAAATTAATAAGGGGCGTGGCACTTGTAATAAATGCAACAATGGCATATCAACTGCGAGCTCATGTGAGGAGAGGTTTGCTGGGACCCTTCTTACCATTTTGTTAATTAGTGGACCCCTCCCCCATTTTAATTCTTAACAATACAAAAAAAAAAAAAAAGAAGGTTAGGTTATACAAACAGAAGCTTCCAACTTGCAAATTGGACTGGCTGTCCAATTCCTTTTTTATATCATCTTTTCCAATTTAATTGGCGATTGAGAGCCTTTAAACATCATGCCATAATCTCATAATTTTCATGAATTAATACAACATATGCAATGCACCATCACCAACTCTTGAAAATAATTTCTATCAACAAATGAGCGAATAACTTTATTTGCATGTTCTCAATATATATATATATATTAACATTCTCACAACTACGACTATAGAACAAAGTTTAGAGTTTATGGGTTAACTTATTACTAAAAAGATTCTCTCATCGTTAGAGTGCATTCAATCTGAAAAAAATGGCCATAAATCACTTTTTTCTAGGGTTAAATCTCAGTATGTCGATCCCCCTGTCAATCTAAGACAGAAGGGTGCTTTCAGCTAAGGTGTATACTCCCAAAAAAACCACCAATTAGGGTAGCCCTGGTTCCTCTAATTTGGAAGTCTATACTCTCAAGACTTATCTTCTAAATTAAAATAGACCCTTAGTCTTTGTCCCCTAAGAATAAAGAACCCCATGTTCTACTCATCATATTTTATATTCAACGTCTCCATCATTGTCTAATAAACGTATTAATCTTGTCTATTACTTGATTTACTAACACAAGGTACCAGTAGCAGTTTAGGGGTTTAACACTTGGCAGCTGACCGGCGTTACAAAATGATCCGACTTTGTTGATAATTTTGTCTTGCAGACACTTGGCTATTCATTACTGCAATTTAAACATGTATGTAAACCACAATGGCGTTGAGATTGAAACGTATGATATGACGACTTCCTGGATGGATTATCCCATTATCTGGCCTACACTATAGTGAGGTAGTAAAGGTTCAATTGATTAAGGGTGAGGGTCAATACTAATTTTGTGATTATGGAAAGATATTTCCGGTTCTTTTTCGACAGCTTATGCCATTACATATTGTCTGCTTATTAATTAAAGCAAGAGTTGGTTTTGGATTAAGATTTATTAAACCACAGGGTCTAAGATCTTACGTTAATTACCGTTTTAGACACGTTATAAGACAGGTAACTAATTTTAGTAAAACATTATTACTAATTTTGCCAAGAAATTGTCTTCACTGGTGCTGTACAACAATGGCCCATATAAAACATCCAAGCCTAAATCTAAGGTGTAAGACAAGTTGAGTCCAAATTCATGGTGGCCCAGCTAAAACCCCATATTATAGATTGGAAATTTTGAAAGATCTTAGCTAAAAATTGAAGTTTCTTTTGAGAATGTTTACTCCCTTGAAGAATTGACTGTCGCTTCATTGAACACCACCACCCAAAAAGACAACTGCCTCACTTGTCTGGGCAGAGGCATCCGTACGCTTCCAGAAAGAAGCCTCAAAATGGCCGAATTCTAGATTGCAAAAAATGCTAACTCAAAACCAGGAATGCTGAAAGATTTGAAGCAATTGCATTTGCATATCACAGATATGCCCCACGGCTTTTATCATCTTCAGTCAAAATGTCTATATCCTACAGACTAGACTGCAGTAGAAATGTTACCTCGTCCCAAAAATTCATTACCAGGAATCTAATTTTGATTATAGAATCTAAGTTTTCAGTCCAAAGTGCTAACAAAAACACAATTGCCTTTATACATATATACAGGGAGAGAGAGAGAGAGAGAGAGAGAGAGAGAGAGAGAGAGAGAGAGAGAGAGTACACACTTGATATAGCCATAGCCGAAAGAACAAGAATCTCAATATTCAAGTAATATTTTACCAGCGTCAAAATTTTGCCAAAAAGTGTAGGCTGTATGTTGAAGCAAATGGCAACAGGGTTAACAAAAGAGGCCAATTTATCTCTCCAATTTCAGCAGTAGCTGCTAGACTAGCAAGGAATTCATTTCGTGATTATTGAACGAATTGATTAGCGCAAAAGAGAAAATATGTGGAAGCAAAATTCTCCATTAACCGAAATGGTACTATTAACAGAATGTGCTGAAATCCGCAAGCCCAAGAACCCGCTGCTTGCTGCCCGCTTCCTCAGATTCGACTGGAATCCCTTCCAAAAATGAAACGCCTTGTCCAGTCTGTCACCACCAATGCCCTTGTGCGCCAGCTCACTTGCTTGCTGGAGGGGCAAAATATAGAAAAGAAATTGAATGTACGCAATTTTGGCGCTAGAGTTTTAGAGAGGGATTAGTAAAGATTGCGGACAAGGAGAGATCAGTTACCTGGCATAGACAGAATACCAAAGCCACTGAGTGCTGTGCCCAATTGAAACCCAGTCACCAGGAAGTTGTGCTGCTGTTTGCTCTCCTCCCAATGGAGCAAATTGTCCAAGATGCTTATATCTGAAATGACGATCATCATAGATGTAGAACAAATGAGCACGACATTTCTAACTGCTTGAAAAGACTCCCGAGTAAAGATTCATATAATTCATGAGGGCAATGAACACATCAATAAATCTAGCATTGCGACTATCTAATACATAATTACGGTTCCAATCCGTAGTATCAAGCCATTTACCAGAAGAGAACAACACCACTATAATATTTTCCACATATATTATCCATAAACAAGGTTGTTAACGTGTACAAGATGATACAAACCTGAAGGGGCGAAAACGATGGCGGCCTTCTCCCCTGAACCTGAGAGGGCCTTCTGGATTTTTCTCGGCTTCTTCCATGCGATTGAAGCAAGTGGCGAGATAGGTACCTTGTTGAGATGCAACCTGAAATTGTTGCACATGAAAATATCACAAGGAGATAATTTTTTAGATGGCATCACAAGTAGACCGTCACATCAGATAGCAACATAATACCTGTGCTGTTGCTGGGAGATACTTCATCTGAGAATCCACTTCAGAAACAGCTGTTTTAAACTCTTCAATGTTTAGTTCAATGGATTCTTTTGCAACATCCCCTTTGTCTTCCTTGAGCAGATCAACAATATTGCGCATTTTTTTGTTCTTCAAGTAAAGTTCAACTTGGGGGTATCTTTCACAAATGTCATTAATGACTTCTTGAAATTCTTTGGCTGTGAGTGTTCCAGAGTTGTCCTTATCTGCCTTCTTAAATATTGCTGAGATATCTTCCTACAAGAACAACGGTAATATTGTAATAAGATAAATAATCCACAGGAACAAAGGAATAGATAACCCATCAATGTTAGATGAATGATGATTGCCAAAAGAACCACCAAAAACCAAACATTAACTAGTACATGCATAATTATAGAGGATAGGCCGTACAATGACACAGAAAATGAAACAGAAAGGGAAACAATAACAGGTACCATGACTTTGCGCTGGTTAACTGTTGCACAATCACCAAGTGCATATACATCATTACATCCCTCAACCCGTAGCCATTCATCAGTTGCTAGAGCACGCCTGTTAGTCTGTTCACAGGGAAAGATCGAGGATGTATAATCAAATGCATGTGGTGTTGCAAATAAAGTTCGTTCACTGTGTATCTAATGCCATAGAAGACAGTGGAGATATTGCATTGGAACAATCAAGGAACAAAAATAGTCTATTTAAGGAAGAAAAAATAATATACCTGACCAACTTGCCCCATAAAATCCCTTATGACAGGATGAGTTCCAATTCCAGTTGACCAGACGACCATTCCATAAGGTATAGAAGAAGTTTCCCCATTCCCCCTTACTTTAGTTGAAATTTCCTTATCAGATACTTTCACAACCATTGACCCTAATTTCACGTCAATTCCATCTCTTCTGAACTTCTCTTCAGCAAATTCTGTGATTCTTTTGTCAAACCTGCAAATTAGAGACCCACAAGCATGAGACGTCCTCATCAAGAAAAGGTACAAGCAATATCTAAATAAAGAAGAAAATTGATTTGATGGAAACTGTAACTAATATACAGAGTTTGATTGCACATTAAATGTTCGCATTCCCTTGGCTATGTGTGACTTGAACGCTCAAATAATGAGAACAAAAACTCAATGCACACTCATAGCAGCCAAAGGAGAATTGAACGCAAAGACATACAATAAACTTGTATTTTGTGGACGTTGGGATATAGGTTGAGCCTTTTCAGTAAGAATAATTTAAAAGTTTTGTGTTCCTTACATGCCCAATATATGATCTGCTGCCTCAAGAAGTGTTATTTTTACAAAATCCTTGGCTGCAGGATACAATTTGACTAAATCCTCATTGACAAAATCATGAAGCTCTGCAGCAAATTCCACACCAGTTGGACCACCACCAACCACTACAAAATGAAGAATTCTCTTCCTTTCTTCATCGCTTAAATTTGGCAAACTTGCCTTTTCAAAGGAGTCAATAACATTCCTACGAATTTTCTGAGCATCTTCAACTTCCTGCAAGGAGAAATACATTTCCCTAAAGGTTAGCAGTAAAAATACATAAAGGGACTTGGTTCTAGCACCAAATCCCAATCATAGCAACTATGTTTTATCTTTGACAATTTATCTTTTCCATGTCATATTTTTAGCATCTTTATGAAAGAAAGGTAGAACTTTTCAAGACTCAAAAGAAAAGGAAGAAGAAATGCTTATATTGAAAATATCTCCAATTTACCTTCAAGAAATTGCAATGTTCTACCACACCAGGGGTGTTGAATGTATTTGGGCGAGCTCCCATGGCTATTACGAGATAATCGTATTCTACAGCAAACTCTTCTTTCCCATTCAAATTGTTATTTTGAGTAGAGCGACAATAAACTTTTTTGTTTTCTGCATCAATCTTGAAACATTCAGCTTCCCAGTAACACACGTCCACATTTTTCTGCACAACAGTAAAAGAATTATAAATGATTATCCTTCTCTATGATAAAACAAAAGTTAACTGGAAGCAATTAAACTACGATCCAATAGCAGTTCTAGAAATTGAGTCGAAGCACATTCTGGATGGTCATTTTTCATTACCTTCCTAACAATGTTACGAATAGGTTCAACAATGCTGCGAGCTTCAACTGTACCACATGTAACACTTGGTAGCAGGGGAGTGAAGGCAAAATAATTTCGAGGCGATATCACTTGAACATCATATGAGGGATTATCTAGTTTCTTCAGAAAACTTGTTCCTGCCCAACCAGTTCCAAGGACAACTACCTTCTTTCTTTTGGAGACAGCCTCAAGTGGTGCCGCAGCACTGGATGAGTTTGCATCAGCATAAGCTACAAGGCCCCCACCACTGCAGACATATTACATATTTTTGAGCAACCAGACATATTACATTCGCCCAGGAAAAAAATGAAATTAGTAAAAAGCGATGACATAGTGACTTGATTATAGTTCTACGACAAATTTGACAGAGAGCTGCAGGGTTTGTCTGGAATGCAGTTGAATTCTTGCGTTTTGAGCAAACACTAGAATTGATATCTATTATTTGATCAAAATGTATATTGCAGCTTCTTCAGTCAATTTATAGCAGAAGAGAAGTTGTACAAGACAAAAAAAGAAAGGGAAATGATGAAAATCAACTCGAATTAGCAACAGTTTTTATCAATATCACATTTTTTAGAATGGCTTCTTCCAGTAAGCAACCGTTCATGTAGTTAAACTATCAGCTAAAGTTCGCCTAAAACCATTGTAGCATTTGAAACTTGTAAGACATCAAACCGTAAAAAACACCAATCTCCAAAATGATACAAACTAAACAAAACGACATTGAAAAACAATAATATTAACCAAAATGCATACTTCTGGTTATCTATTTCCCAAGGAATCTCAAAGATTTACACCATGACTCTGTTTTTCCTTTTTTTTTTTTTTTATACTCTAGTAGCTATAGTGAACAGATCCAGACATATTGACGCTTTCCAGCAACGCAATTTCTACTAAGTATTACAAAGTGCAAATTGTTTGTTGAAAGTATTATATAATTAATAACATAAGCAAATTAATATTAAAAAAAAAAAAGATTTCCAGGAGAATATGCAATAATTAAGTAATATTCAGCATCATGAATATATTTATACTGAACAATAGGCAAAAATCAGAAAACTCTCATAGAAATAAAAGAACAAATAGAAAAGAAAATCTGAAAGCAGATTATGTACCTGATGGCGCAGACAACAACAAACTTAGAGAGGAAAGGATAGTCGTGGAAGCCTCTAGAAGCTCTCTTGTATAAACTTAAACCTTTCATTCTATTCTTGTTTACTTTGGATCTATTCCAACAAATATGGAAAAATTAGTTGACAAAAACAAGGAGCAATTTCATATATAATAATAAAAACACACCATAAACAAACAGAGACGGAATGAGAAAGAGAAAGGAAGCATACAGCAAAATTGAAAAAGAAGCGGAGAAATAAAAGCCCGAAAAGGTAGGAGAGATGGAGGCCGGAAAAACGTGAAGGTTTGTGTTTATGTCGTAGTAGCACCCACCAAGCAGTCGAGATGGTTCCGTTTGTTTGACTTGTAGGGCAAGGAAATGGCGGCACGTGCTATTCCCAGGCCAGCCTTAATGTCGTTTTAGTAACTGTACGCGTGTTAAATTCGGTGGCTCCTTTCCTTCTATTTTTAATTGGCGACGGTGCTTTTGTATTTCTTGTGTTTTCTTTTTAATACTTTTAATTTGTTTGACCATTTTCTCAAATAGGGGCAGATCCTCAGTTTTCTTCGCTGTCAACTAAATAAAATTTTTAATAGGGAAAATTTAATATAATGGACAATATGATATATAAAATAAAAAATCTTATTAACTCAATAATTAATATATTAATCATATTCATATAAATTAATTTTGAAATTTTAATATTATTAATATCTATTAATTTATTTTAAATAAATTAATATGAAAAATATAATTAATATATATTAATATTAAGGATTATTGTCTTTATAAGTTAACATGATATATTTTTTTAGAGTCTTTATCTACAGATGAATGAAGGGCGATTCTTATTTAAGGGTAGACGATCCAAAATGAATATTCCCATAAATAGCCAACCTATTTTGAACCCAATGTTTTAGCCACTGAGTTATTGAAATGTTGTCGGAGTGCTAAACATGGTACATAATTAAAGGGATAAGCTGATAGCATTAAAATACAAGAATTATAATTGAAGTGAACAATCTATTTTATATAAAAAAATTAATTTAATTTGAATTAGTGTATGTCACAAAACGTCGAAGTAAGAATGTAAATTGTGCACATTTATTTATTTATTTATTTATTTTAAAAGATGATTTTGAAGTTGGAAAGATTTTGTTTCCGTATATGCCACGTTATTTGTATTAAAAGTAAAGAGAAAAAGATGGGAGTGAGTGACATATCATATGGTTTGACCCACAAGCAGTGGTGGAAGCTGCCATATAGTTGGAGAATCGAATCCTACGGGAGGCGTGCTGGAAATGATATTCTAGAAGAATGCTAGCCTGTGTGTTGGTGGGCTAATGTTCTGGCCAGCCAATCACCAACCACATTTCATACTTGGCTTTCAATCTTTGCATGTGGATTGCTTTGCTGCACCTTCCCTGCCCAGGAAAATATTCACTTAATTTCGCATGTAAGAATCTATTGTGATTCTTGTTTAACTATTTAATATTTTAAGGTTTAGGTTCACGTTTAACCAATAAAACAAAATCATAGACGATTGATTAAGACTGATTCTGTCAGCCCCAGATCTTCTTGTGCTGTTCGGAGCGCCTAAATTTTGAATAAACTTTTTTTTTTTTTCTTTTTGGTTTTTAAACCATGAAATGGGTTTTTGATGAAAAGGGGCTGGATTCACTCACAGCTTCCTTAAAAGAATTGAAGAAAGATTAGGCCCAGGGCCTGACTTTGATGCAATTACCTCTCCATCGAGGTTATGGTCTGGGTTAAGGTCAATAATACCATTTCAATCTAAGGGATCTCTGAATATAGTGAGAAATTATTTTATTTTTTGGTAATTAAATTGTGAATTCAGCTTGAACTCATAATCTCACAGTCTTAAAAATAACTCCAACAATACTACAAAAATGAAAATGTTTTAATGATGAAATTGTTTGTTTGTTTGTTATAATGATTTGGAAGTGAATTTCACTGAAGAGATGGATAATAAATTCATAAATACATGTGAAACTTGAACCTTCACTGTCTAGACTCGTTATTATTAAAACAAGAACATGCAATGTAATTTCACAGAGAAGAGAGACAGATGGGAAATAATATAGCCACAACTTTTTTGTCAGGATATTAACATGAGTGAAGACAAAAGTCTCAAGAACCTTGTTCCAGAAAAAAAAAAAAAAAAATCAATACTGCTAAATTAAAGCCTGTTAGCAACTTATTACAAGGACACCTTTGGTCTCTTTCAACATTATTGATTAGAGTCATCGTTAACAGTTAACATGATAGGAAACTGTTTATGTTGGCCATTTAGTAGCTGATAAGTGACTCAAAGACATTTTGACAATCTCTCGACCGTAATCACAAATCAATTTCGTTTCCATTCAGAAGTGGCCTCCTTTGTATTTGCTTGACGTTGGCAAGTTGAACCTACTTACAAAACAAGTACTTATGAAGCATCAGTTTTGGCATATAGACAACTGAATTCAGACATGTTATTGCATTGTCTTGTACAGTTTAACATGTTTTTGCATTATGTTAGTGATGTTCTTGTCCATTTCTTGCATTTGGATTTTGGAAGCAATTCTTGTGGTCACGACAGTGCAAACAGGCCTTTCGTTTGGATAAAAAGATAGGTAGAAGAGATCAACAAGCAAAGCATGACATTTGATTGAATTCAATGATTCATATTTTGGATTTTTTTTTTAGTCTATATAATTTAAACATTAAATGTTAAATTTCAGAGTTCGAATTCTTAAAACCATGAATCTGACAGCAACATTCTTATTGATACGCACTTTGAAGTGCAGTGTCAGTCCTCCTTCTTTGCTGGAAATAGAAGCTCTGCATGTCCTACAGATCAAAGATCTTTGCTTGTCTTTTGAAAATTGTATTTTCATATTTGTTCAAAAAAAAGAAAGTGATTTCCATTGAAGTGGATTACCTTTTAGTTATTGGTTTTTTCTTTTTGGGTGTTGAGTGGATTTACAAAAAAATAAAAAGCGCACACTGATCTGTGGTTGACATGAACACAAGTTGGTGACCAAACTTGTAGATTTTTCTCTTCTCTTGAATGAATTATCTCTATCAACCAAACGTTGATGAACCATTATACTTGTTTTGATACGAGACATGCACACCCATTATCAACTGCCTTTCGGAATTGGACCCCATTGCAAAACCCAAAAATTTCACTTACTATATAGTAAAAAGAAAAGGAGAGATATTAATATGTGGTTATACTTTTAGTTTAGTGTTAACCCACTTCAATAATCTTTGGTTTTAATTATTTAACTGTAACTAATCATTGTATAATACAATAGTAACTCAAAACATCCGAAAAAACTAAGAAAGACCCAAACCCAAACGACTCCAAAAACACACAATTTCCTCCTAATTAATCACTTCAATTAATCCCATATTAACTGAACTATCACAGCTCACCGGAAAACGCATCATTTTGAATTTTGGGTGGAGTTATGTCAATCTCTATCAAATTATCTTCTTCAACATAAAAATCCAAATCCACACCCGAGTCCAGACCCGAATGCTTTTTGTCATTGTTACGATCAAGAGCTATCTCAATCAACAACCCATCTCTATCTTCATCTTCCCATCTAAAGCAAACACTGTCAGGTGAATCCCATTCTCCGGTCACCGAAAAATCGCCGTCGGAGGAAGAATCCGAGTCCGTTTCAGGGTAGTACATTGACAAAGATGGGTACCTTTGCAACCTGCCACTTCGAGTCTCATTTTTAACATCTTCATCTACATCTCCTTCTCCTTCATATGCTTCATATATGATTTCCAGTGGCGCCCTCACATTCCATTCAACAAATGACTCTTCAAAATCTGGTTTTGATTGATTTGGGTCCAAACCCGTTTCGACCCATTTGTCTACTGAACCACAGTTTTCTTCTACACTAACATTGTTTTCTGTAATTTCCCTGCTTTCAGTGTTTTCTTTTTTATCATTTTTATCTGGGTCTGGAGTTTGGAGTCTCTGCACCGCGCCGAGACGGAGAAGAAAGAGAAGGAGAAGTGCAGTGAGGATCAAAACTGGGGAGAGAAAGATTTTGAAAGGATGAGGAAAATATAAGAGAATTAGAGTATAGAGGGTGATTATGCATGAGAAAAGTGGATTAGTGGAGAGATGGGAAATGGTTTCTGAGGTCATGATATTGAAATGAAATAATAAAGCTGAAATAGAATTCAATTCCCACAGAACTTTATTCCGTTCCATAAGCTGCATGCAAAGAATCAGAGAAAAAGAGAAAGGGGTTTTAGAGAGATTGCTTGTGTGGGGTTTAAAGACAATTTTCCTTTGACAGGGCAGAGTGCGTAAGAGAGAGGCATGGAATCTTAAATGCAAATTCTTTGTTTCCTGTATACAATTACCGAGATGACCCTTTTGTGGTAGTTGTTTGTCATTAGGATTATGAATGTTAAACTCCACAGACCATTAAAAGTCTAAAATAGAAAGGTTACTAGGTCTACTGTACATTCATGCATTTAGTTACTCTACTAACCATTTTACAGATTCAGTGTAAGATTAGTCTTGATTCAGGGTTTAAACCCCACAATTTCCCAAACAATCCAAGATAGAAGCTAAATTCACTTGCTGTTTTGATTATGTTTCTATAATTATTGCATTTATTCCTCATGAGATTAAATACCTCCTCTTTCTTGAGATAACTCTAGCATGTCATTCAACCAAGCTAAATCTCTATCTAACTTCACTCCAAAAGAGCCAACTTTGCTTTTTGTAGGGTGCTAACAAAGATAAGAAGTGGTAGCCTCAGTAATAATTTCAAATGGACATTTGAGACAATGTTGATAGAATACTTTCAATGTGGGTAACCACATTACAATAATCTTTGCTAGAATTATTTCCTACCTTTATTTTTCTTTTCTCATTTTTAAAATTTTTTCTCTTTCCATTCACTTTAGCAACAAAAATCCTTTTCTCGGCCATCTTTCTTTCTTTTCATTGCCTTACAGGTAACAATCTCCTTTTTCTGTAAGATGGAGATTGTCTTGTAATGTTGGGGACATATTGAGAGAAGGCATGGAATTGTCAAATTTAAGACATTCTGCCATCATTGATTTCATGAACACTCGAGGGTTTTCTCATGGACTCTTTTCGAGTAGTGAAGTTGCTTGCTGATCTCGCCATATAATCCAAACTTAAATGAAACGGACTTATCAAACAAAGAATGCTTCAAATGAATTGGTAACATTGGCATATATATATGATTAATCATATACAAATGACCTATTTCAGTATCTCATGTGGAATTTGGCTATTTAATAAAAATGATGATAGATGCATTACATGCACACTGTTTGTGTCTCTAAGGAAAAATGAATAAATAAATGAATACTACATTTTTATGGCACAAATTCATGCACGAGTGACCAACAATTTT
Source organism: Ricinus communis (assembly GCF_019578655.1). Lineage (NCBI taxonomy): Eukaryota > Viridiplantae > Streptophyta > Magnoliopsida > Malpighiales > Euphorbiaceae > Ricinus > Ricinus communis. The sequence continues at coordinate 30,618,708 of NC_063260.1, read as the reverse complement.
CTCTTCAAAAGGGCCCCTTATCTCATTTAATATGCACTCTGACTAGCAAGACATCACTTCCTCATAAGTAGTGCCGCGAACGAACCCTTTTCTTCTTGAGAAAAATCCTGTCGCTTTGACTTTTGATGTACTGTGATCAGCAATTAATCAAACATCCATTTCACATTAAGTAAGGTGGGATTAGTTTCAACGGCATTGACAGTTCAATAAGGGTAAAATTAGAAGTCATTAATGTGGACAAAGCCACACGCATTTCTCAAAAACCATTGTTGTATTTTCCAACAAGCAACCTGATGATATGCCGATAAGTACATACTATGCTTTTGTAGTTAGGAAGGGAAAGGAAAAAGTAGAGGAATATAAAAGGGGAAGAAGAAAGTAGATTTTACTATTATTCTTGATTCCAGTTAAAGTATTAGATAAGATTGTACTTAATTGTTTTTGCCTGTTGCACAAGGAGGCTAAATTACCAAACCTGGAGGCTGGTCCAATGCAACCGAAGATGCACAATCAATGAAGCAAAGCTAACGCATTGGCTAATTGTCGATGAACCAACAGGCATGGATGTGCAGTAGCAACCTATTTTTGCTTACCATGCACGTGCTCTGTACACAAGTTGAGATGTCCTCAGCAAAAAGCAATTACTTGATCATTGAAAAGCTGCTGGGAAAAAGAGTTAAATGAAGCTATTAGCTTTTTTTTTTCTTTTTGAATGTTATCCGACTCTTTTTGAAAGGAATAGAGCTCTTTCAACCATTATAAGAAGGTACTATGGGGCGACCACTTAATATAATAGCTTGACTATCAAGAAAATAATGGAGAGGAATGATTGAATGTGAAAAACATTGAATTTCAGGGCAGCTGGTCCCAGAAAAGCTTTCATGTTTGTATGGGTCAAAAGCGGAACATCTCATCTAGATAAGGTGAATGAAGAATTTTATGGAGCAAGTAAAAGAGAGATGTAATATAAAAATCCAAATGGACCCTTTTCTATCTTTTAGAGAACTTGGGAACTTTCTCTTTACCTAGTTGTTAACTACTTTTACCATGTTTATTTTATTCTTTAGATTATCTCCACACGTGAGACTGTCACATAATCGTCTAAACTGTGGCGACCAAGTCCTATCTAATGATTTTCCTCCATTTTACATGGTCTTCATCAACACATCAAGAATCTGAAAAGATGAGCTGCTAGATGAATATAAGGAAGTCGAACGAGGAAGAAGGTGTCTGGTGGGCTTCCAAATCATGAATTGCTGATAAGGAATATGAAACTTTAGAGAGGCTTTTCACATGGTATAGAGATGAAACGTACAATATATGGGACCTATACCTTTTTCCTTTCAGCACTACATGACTCCTCATATTTGGTCATTCTTTGTAGGCTGTAGCATATATGTGGTTCAGCCGAATCTTACAGGTGAAGGTTTCACATCAGTCTTTGATCAATATCACAAAATCCAGATCTAGATTTACTTATATAGATCTCTTTAACAAATTAAGTTTCAATGCAATACAGTGAATGAAAGTAAATGGGAAACACAGACAAGTTAGAAAAGTTGCTAAAAGAAGAAATTTTAGTGGCTGGCATAGATTGTTATTCAAACTGAAAAGGCAGTGACGTTGAATTAGATGACCAGGAAATTGCACCTCAGTTGAGGCAATGCAATTTTTCCATATCCGTCTAATTGGATCAAATGATGGATTAACAGACTGTACAATGATATCCAACTATGTTGACATTTCATCGTTTCCATCCCAGATGAAGGCCACATCCTCTAATGATCATTGGTCAGTACCAAGCTTGACAAAGACAAAAAAATGAAAAGCATGCACGCACACAAACAAAGGAACACAGACTGTGTATTTCTCCCATCTTTGAAGAAGTCGATGACCAAGTAAGATGCTCCTTTTGTACTAACAGTATTATTCTTCCCCGTTAAGTTTTGCTTGCTACAGGGGTTAACAGCTTCAAAGCTCTGATAACGAGTCAGTTCTACCTCCAGGAATAACACCATCACCACCAGTGTACATACCAATGGGTTGTGCAATAGTACTTCTCTGTAAATAGATCTTCCGTATACTTTTTTCACCTGCAACATTTGAGATTGGAGCTACTATCGCATTATTTATTTTGCTAAATTTATAGAATTATAAAAGATCAACATAAAATAAATCTATTGGCATTCCAAAATTCACGCAATGAAATTACTAGGACAGTTCATGTGTGAGGCAAATAAAGCAAGATTTAAGAGAAGTACAGAACTAAATCTTCCTTGAAATATAGAAAACAGAACCAGTCTTGATAAAAATAATTGGGCTATGTCAAACTAGAAACTCCAACTTACATGTTTGGCAACTTGGTACTCAAAGTTCCGCGGACAAGGGGGTTGAGTGTATGAAGGAGGAAGAGACAGAGGTAGATGAGAAATTTTGCAATGTCTGCCACCAACTGTTACTGACATGGTATATGGATAAAAGAACAGAAAAAGGCTACACAAGAACCTGATAAAGCTCCTTGATTTTGCACTGAACGCCCAGGATATGAAGCAACAGAAGTTTTCCAAGCATAGGTATAGAGTCGGCCTTCAAAGCATGTTCATATCCACCAAATAACTCAGGACTCAGCTACACCCAGTTCAGGAAAAATAATCTTAAAAAATTACCAAAAGCAACAGTCATTATCATCTGCAGCATATAGAGGGAATAATAGCACAACTTTTAAACATTCACTTGACTGAAACATTCATCCGAACCAGACATATCCATGCTCATGGGCAAAGCATAACTTACTGCCAGAAGTAATTGCAATGTCATGATAAAGCCACAATGTATTAGAATTAATATAATCAACTCTTATGGAGTTAAAAACAGAATACAAAATATAATCAAATACCTGATATATTTTTCACTGCATCGGCTGGAACTTCCCTTCCCATTTCTTTACATCGTTTATCTGCACGAAGCTTCAACTCATGTGCTTTTGGAAATACCACGACTGATACAAGGGTTAGCAATAATGGTCATATCAATATGTGAATATTTCACTACTGTGCAACCACCTTGTTGAAATTTGCAGAAGGTGTCAATTTACGTTCGCGTGCACTCTTGAAAACATTATTTTGATCAATAATGTAATTGCAAGAAATCATGGCGGCCCTGGACAGTAAAATATCCAATATTGCATTTCCTCGACTCATCAGGCGATCAAATTGTTCATCATAACTGTAAAGAACGGGGACTTTCATCTGGTCCAGAACAAGATTGGTACCAAGTAACACATAACGCTTTCAGGATGCTCTTTCAACCATGTCTCTGCTTATGTACTCTCACCCAAAGCAGGCAATCCTACCAGCATCATTACTTTGCAATCCCCTATATCAGTGAAAACAGGTCCTGATATTGCATTTCCGTCGTCAAGAGCTGAGTTCCAGGGTTTGAATTTATGTACCGGGACAAGTCCATCTTCAACACTGAACTGCAACGTAACCACAACATTTTTCAATAGAACATGAGGAAAGCTGATACCCATTGTGGCTGTTTCATAGGAGAATTTACCACTCCAAGACCTGTTGGACCAGCATCTAAAGGTTTTGCATAACCCAACTATTTTCCGTTGTTGTAGAATCTAATAGAAGCTAGTGGTTTACGTTCAAGGTCAACAGCACAAACAATGGTATCTCCAACCCCAACCCTAAACTTTTCACCCCAATCTGAAGACTGTCCAGCATCAGAAATTTTATGCTTCCCCCAAATACATAGCTGTGTAGGGTCTTCCCAAGCTTTCCCACTGCATCATCTCCTCTTGAAATGCCAACACGACAGACATGCTGCTCATATGGAGGTGTATCTTCCATAATAAGCAAACCCCTCCCCGTGAAGAGCAGAAACTTTGAGACCATCATTTTCAATACTGAAATCTGGATAATAGTTGCATTAAATATATCAATGATCAGACACTTTAAAAAAAGTTTTCAAAATTCATACATCTTTTTTTCTTTTGTTGGGAATAAATCATATTGCCTGGGGCATGATTTCACTTCTACCAAAAATGTCTTTAAAATACTTGCATGTTTAGACTTACTAGGTATCGTACTGTGGTTAACTTTCTTAACTATTCTTGCAATGTTCTTACACACATTACAATCAATGACCTTGTTTGGAAAGTCTAAATGTTCAGGAACTCAATTCAACTACTTTTAAACAATTTTCATGTTTGGGAGTTGCTAGAACTCGATTCTGTAAACATAAGTATCAAAATCATGCCAAATTGACATTATTTTTTTGCAGGAATTCAGTTCTTGCGTGTGATTTGTTCCAAAGAAGATAGTTTTAGATTTGCACTCACAATATCCGTTTCATTAATTATTAATTATCAGAACAAACATCTAGATCAAGCATAAAGCACTGACACTCTCACAACGCAGAGAATAATTATGATCATTCACGTATAAAATATCAATGTTTAATAAAATGCATAATGTAATTAGCAACCAAATACAATAAATGAGATAAAAATGATCAACAGAAAAAACGGAGGAGAGAATGTCTCAGTTGCAATCAGCAGGATTTAGAACCGCGCGCTTCTTTGGAAGCTGTAATTTTGGAGAATCGGTATCAGCAGTATCACCAGTCCTTGCTTTTTTCGACTCACATTCATTTTCTTTATCAGGTTCGTGATCGCGTTTCGTGGAAGTAGAAGCCATTGATGAGCTGTAAGGTATCGGTATCTCTCTTTTTGAGTAACAGAAATGGGAGAAGCAGCGCCAAATAAGATGGAGCCAAGCGCATTAGTCGAAAATAAATAAACTAACTGGGTCAAAGCACAGAAAACCAACTCGAGTTTGGGGTTTTGAATGCTATTGGGCCGGCTAAAGGTTAGGTAGGTTTAATAGATATAGGCCCCACACGATAAACTTCAAATTTTCGTACTTTCTTTATAGTCCGAGATAAGCCTTAAATTTGAACGGGAGAGTTTGCGGTTCATGGTGCAGACCAGGACCAAGTAAGAAACTTGACCATTTGACCAAGAGAGAAAGATAAAAACAAAAGCAGAAGATAACATCTTAATCAATAGTGACAGGTCAGACATCAAACTTAAATAAGCTTCATCATGTTATGTTATGGAAGAAATCCTCTGGAACGGAAGAGTGGGTTAATGTACATAAGACAATGCAATGTTATCAGATCTGGAAACAACAATATCATTTCTGACACCTGAGAAGGAACTAGTAGTCTGTGCATTTATCAGACACAAATCAAATGGAAAATTACCCACACCCACAAAGTTAAGTTAATGCTATTAGATAGTACTTACTATATCTGATCATGTTCATTCAATTCAAGTGTGTTCGATCTAGTGAAATAAACAGTGATATATCTTTGGACATGGTTTATGATCAGGAACCAAAAATGAGCAAGTGCATCTGAAATAATTTTCTGATAGATATTAGGTAAATACTATGAATCATCAACTTGTGAAACTTCAAGAAATGGAATGCATTTGGAGATATTCTTGCTCTTCTGCAAAATTTGATTTTGCCACATATCTAGTGAACTGCATATAATAAGGCTCGAACCTTTCGCTAACACCTTTAACCCCACATGCAAACTTAGCGCCCCTTTTGATGCTATTTATTCTTTCTTGATTTATATATATAACCTAGGGATTGATGCAGTCCTATATTCCTCTTCATCAATCATCAATATTTGGCAAACAACAGCTTTTGCCGTAGTCAGTTCTAAACCAGCAGCCGCTAAACCAAGTATTTCTAATTAACAACTTAAAATATATAACTTTTAATACATGATATGAGTTAATTTTCCGACTTTGGGTAATTTCTAATATCATAAATGCATGTTCACTGTGATTAAGTAGAGTACAACTGGTGTCTAAACATTCCCCATCTTTCCATAATGGGTATTAGAACCTAAATGACGCGTTTATAAGTAACATCTGAACCCAGAAACAGCTGTCTTTAAATTAGATTCCCCGGCAATGCTGTCTCCAGTATTCTGCTAAAAAAAAATAATATTTCGTTTCCATATATGTCAATTGTTCTTCCACTTGTTAATGCCAAACATGCGCTTTAATTAACTTTCCTTCCCTTAATTGCTCAAACATCCCACTCTTTTCAAAAAAAAAAAAAAAAGAACAATTCGAGAATTTTAGCATTTACAGTACCACCATAAAAAGTCGAATAAAGCAGAGAAATTAACGAGGAATTTTTATTCATTATATGAAGCACAAAGCATATGCAAATGTACATTTATCGAACGAGAAGGGCAGGGATTGCCCTTGAATAAATATGTTTCACTACCCATGTGCACACTAAGAAAGATACAAACAAGCCAATCCCCTATATCTTCAATGGAAGGCGTTGAAGAATAAAATAAAAATTTGGCTTGTAAAGATTCTTGCCATGAACATAAACCTACCCAAAACGAGACCTGATATAATCAAATCTCCAGTTTTCCCATTTTTTTTCATCTTCATCTTCTTCTATCTACAACAAACCAAAAACAAATCAGTGTTATATACATGACCCAGCTCTGCTCTCACACCTCTGTTTCCATGAACAGTCCCTTCCTTGGGGAAGCAAATAATGCCACCGATATGTCCATCAGATTCTTCCTGTTTAATCGCGACTTGTAACACCGTGATACCTTTGGAGCATTCGGGGCTTCGAACTCGTCAAATTCAGTTGGATTCTCAGTAGAAGCAATAGGAGTTCGAAAAGCAGGGATCTTTCTTGGTGTGCTGTAGGCAAAATGCAATTTCCTTGCAACCAAAGTCTGTAAATGAAAACAAAACAATCAACCATAATCAATAACTAATAAAATAAAATAAAAATCAATTCTAAATCAAAATTTAGACCAAAACAAAATTATTACTTACAGCTTCTCTTATTGCTGTAGATACATGGAAAAGCTGTTTCAAGTCATCATGATTAACACAGCAGAGAACCCTAACCTGCAAGTCAAGAACAGAAACATTAATTACAAAATGTTCAATTAGAATGCAGAAACCGAAGTACTCAGCTAATGAATTTAGCAAAACACTAACCAGAATATCCTGAGGCAAGGTTTCAAGTGTAGATTTTTCGGGCTCTAAACTACAAAGTCTTTTCAACGGAGTTTTGATTGGATTCTCAGGCTCTAAACTACAAAGCCTTTTCAATGGAGTTTTAATTGGCGAATCCAAAGTCAATAAATCTACAGCATTTGAAATCACAATCCTCTTCCTTCCGAAACTTCGTGTATATCGGACACAACCCAGTCTTTTGAATGCCTCATCACTGTCAACTCCAGCACGGTTTAACTTCATTGAATTGCTTCTCTTTCCCAATGCCATTTCGGAAAAATAAAAAAAATTGAATTTCCAATAACAATTTTTTCTTTTAAATCTGCAGAGAAATTTCGGAAACTGAATGGATCAGATTAAGTGAATGAACAGAAGAAACAGAAACCTCAAAATAAAAGAGTAAAAACAAATTTTGAAAAACAAAAAACAGATAAAAGAATATATTTGCAAATCTTCCGAGATAGACATTAGATATATAGATATAGAGAACTGAAGATGTAGGAGAGACAAACCTTAATATAAAACCCTAAATTAACAGTTGAGAGAAGAGTTCGTGTTAAGGTAAAATGCTTTTGAAGTGGCGAAAATTGAGACAAAACCGTTTTTGAAGGATATAGAATTTTCAGTTTTGCTTTAAAAATCTAAAGTGGCGCTTTTATAGTGTGGAAAGATAGCCTCCCATCTCTTTAAGTTTAGCAGTAAAAATAATAATAAATTAAGAAAAGGCAAATTCCTACGCGGTTAACGCAGAAACTACTGGAGATTTCCAATGATATCAAAAATATTTATATTTATATATTTCTAGTGTGGATTAAAGTTATCCTTTTGGCGGTTAAAAAATAAAACAGTAACACAGGACTAGCCGTTTGAATTAGACACGTGGAAGTAAATGAGACGACATAGGAAGCAACTTCTGGGATGATGACGTGGCGAATTGGTCGGTCCGAGTCGGCTGCGTCGGTGTCGTCTAGAACACGTTTTTGGGGTTTGTTGGTGTGTGCTTAGCCATTTGTTTATAGTGAGTGGTTCCGTAGTGACGCAGATATTATAATAATTCTACGTGGCGGGGTAGGAATGGTGGAGTGGTTTAGGCAATGGATGCATGAATATGATTAGTAGTGGGTGAGAGTGGTGGGGATATGATGGGGGCGTGCTCATGAGAAGTGGAGAGAGAAAAGATAGTAATCGAACGGTTGGGAATGGGTTTGTTTTCCTCGTTTGACTGAAGATTCCAAAACGGCGGCTGATTTGGTGATCGTGAGTTGTTTCCTTTTTGCGGGTTTTAGATGATCCGGATCTACAAGCGAGTAGTCAACAACACGTCAATACTTTTTTTATTAAGCTTTGGTTGTAAGATTATTGATGGTACATGCTTATAAGACAAAGCAGGTAAGGGAGCAAGCAGGCATGTTTTGTTTTTTTCTTGGTTCTTTTTTTTTTTTTAACTTTTAACTTTAGAAATTTAATAATAATAATAGATAGAAGATAAGCTGTATCCGAAGCTAATTTACAGGTATAATGATCTGTATTAGTATTCACTTTTGATACGCAAATCATCTTTTTATGTCAGTGCTGAATTAAAAAGAATTGAACTGGTTTTCTTAGCCTATAAGCTTATTTTAAAATCAACACATCCCTTCCTCACCTTCACTTTTTTCTTTTTTTTCTTTTCTTTTTTTCAAAGTCGTTTAATAATTGAGCCCATGTTAAAAATTCTTGCTGAAGCCCATCTTGAACTGACTCTCTGAAAAAAGAACAATCCAATTTTCTACTAATAATTGCAGCTAATGTAATGTTCCTCCAGGCTTGGCGGTGACCAGACTCTACAAGAATTGTCACCGGTATTAAACCAATTCATTTCTTCATCAAGGATAAGATTTCATGATCGAGGATGGTTTCTCAATCATTAGATTAACTATTTTTTTCTGGCATAACATTTTGGTTCCCATTATCTTGTAAATGTAAATATGATAATCACGCAGGCCATTGTTTTATATATCACCACAGTAAAGTTGAAACACATGGCTTAATAACAAAACGTAAGTAAGATTAATTATAATTTCACCCAAAGAAATTGTGATTTGCGTACATAATCAGTCGCAATTATTACTCATTATCAGGCCTCCCAGCCCTAATGCATCATTTCACGCCCATTATCTTCATATGGGAGTGGCATTACATCTCAGCAGAATGGGAATGAGAATGAGAATATAATATAGAATTTGAAAAATTCTTTCTTTTGTTTTTCTTTTCCTCCCCTAACAGAGAGGGTCATCTGCTCCATAACTTCTTTTTTTTTTTTTTTACTTTCTTGGTTACAATCTGCTGGAGAACCTTTAAGAATACATGACATGACTTTATGGATCATCGTCATCATAATGACGAGCCTTTCAAATATGGATCGTCCCTAAATTTTGAGTACAATGGAAGATCAAGGGCTATCTCTGCCACTTTTCTGTCCTCCTGAATCTTTGCTACCAAGCTCTCAAGTGATGGGAAATTGGCCTAATCATGTTCCAAGGAGAAATTTGGAACAAACAAAATGAGAGAAGGGCGGGAAAAATAATTGCAGAAACAATAATAGTTGGAATTGATGATACCTCTGGTCGAATGTAGCCAACTATAACAAGTCGCAGCTCCTCACCATAGAAATCTTCCTCAAATTCATGAAGCAGCCATGGTTCCTACAGTATCGACTAGAATTAGAAAATAGCAAAAGAGCAGCGTCCGCTGCCTTTCAAGTGAATTCAGCACTTACTATAGTCTTCTCCACATTGTTAAAATATGGATTCCAACCGATACTCATCACCATTTTGTACACACCCCGTGTTGATAATGCAGCCCAACCAAAATACACGCCTGAGGGATGCTGTGAAAGCACCGCTGAATAACCTTCTGTAGATAGATTAGCTGAAGCAAATAAAAGAACCCATTAGATGAAATAGAAGAACAAATAGGAAGTACATACATCCTTTGATTCTTAAATTTCATTGCAATAATAAGGTCACATCAGGAATAAACCAGATAGCCACTAGTAAATTGATATATAAAGCAAAAGCATAGACTAATGAATTCTCAGTACCTGTGGGGATTCCAAGAACCTTTGAGCCACGACCAAACCCCTTAACTACAGGACCACCAATATGCCAAGGTTCCACGGGCAAGGTACCCTCAACCCCTGCAATAAAAAAATCAACGTTTTCTGATGAGAACTGAGGCGAAGAGGGGAAAAAAAAAAAGGACTTGCTATGTGACTGCAAGAGTAAGCCTTTGATCTTACAATCTTCAAATGCAGGAAGGCCCCACTTTTCAGGTTGCAAATCAAGTAAAGAGTTTATGACTTCATCTGCTGCGGTATAAAGATGGGATTGTTTTGGAATTGATGGCACAGCAACCACTTCCATGCCAGCAGCCTTACCACCCATAACACCAGGCCTGAATATAACATTTTGTAGTAAAAATAAAGAAGAAATGTTAGTAGAAAAGCCAACATATCAAATTTCACAGATATTGCAGAGTGAAGCATTTACTGTAATTTGTGTTAAAAAATAGAGAAGCTAGATTGCTTGACAGTTGACAGCAGTAAAGTAAAAGCAACCTTTTTCTTACTTGTATAAGATCTTTATATGGAATCGCAAGCTAAACACTGTTTATATGTTCTAATAAAGACAGTGCCAACAATACTCCCCCCAACAAACCAACTTTGTCTCAACATCAATGGAAGTAAGATGCATAGATATTGTTGCAAAAATACTTTGTATGTCAATTGAAAGCATGAAACAATTATAGCATGTAACTTTTTCAGATCATATACTGTCATAGACCTAACTATTTTCTTTGGTAGAAGTAACCTCTTTAATGATCACTGGATGAATACCAATTAGGAAGGCATCAATCAAAGAGAAAGAAAAGGAAGACATGGCATACTTACAAAGAATCTTCAATAACTAGGCAACTGGATGGTTCTATATTTAGCCTTCTAGCTGCTTCCAAAAATCTGAATCAGCAAGCTCACAAGGTTTAATTTAAGAACATATAAGATTTAGGTATTAAACAAAATCATAGGAGAAAATATTAAATTATATACTGTTCTATCTCACATTTCAGGAGATGGTTTCCCTGCTTTTACTTCATCACCACCAATAATGATGGAGAAGGATTCCTTCCAGCCTATATAAGTCGGAAAAATCAGCAAACTAGCTCAAATTGGAGAAGCAACACATCTTGGACTGTTATCATATGTTGCAACATTGTAATGATAGACATGAAAGCTATCAACTCATTAAACTTCCTAAAACACTTACCTTCATGACACGAAATTTTGGCTTCTATATTTGCCCTTGGAGAGTTTGAAGCCAGTGCCATGGGCACATTATGACCAATAAAATGCTTAATCAACCTATTGGCACCTGGAAGCGGTTTAATTTTGCACCATCTACAATTTGTTAAAAGAAAAAGGTTACAATTATTTCAGCCCCTGAGAATGTTCGAATGATTCTTAATATAAGAAAGTGGTAAAGAAAATTAAATTACTGATCAGAGAACATAGGTGTGATTTCTGCAATAAATTCTTCTGTAGGACAAGGAAGCTTATAATCTTCAACTATAGTAGCAGCAGCTTCGAAAGGAGTCTTTCCTACTATTCTATTACCTTCTCTCCCATCCCATTGCTTCCCATACTTGACCAAAAAAACTTTTAAAATATCACTTACAATTCCATCTGCCATGAAATTGGAAGATAAACTATGTCAAACAGAGAAGGGGCAAGAAAGCGCTGAATTGAAAGGTAAAACGAAGCAGAAAACAAGGTGTAAATATATAAGAAAGTGAAATAAGAGCAACAAGCTTACCTGTATTGAGAAGGGTACCATCCAAATCAAGGATAACACAAGACACAAACTTCTTCAAAGGGTTTGCCATTGACATTGTAGAAATCATGCTCTCATCTTAATATGGAATCTGAAATAGAATCAGCAATTAAGAAATTCAAAATCCAACACCATAATCACAAAGTAATCCAGATGGGTGTTCTTTTTCCGGGTCATAGTGTTTTCACAAGATGGTTCACTAAATACAATCATTTTATCAAACAGCATGAATTCAAAAAGACAACAGGTGAAATACAAGATTCGCTGGAGCTATAAAAATAGAGAATAAGCAGATTACTTCGAGTGTCCTGATAATAGGAGCTAATATCAGTCGCTAACATCCACCAGAAAAAAATAAATAAATAAATTTGTATGTTTGTTTATAATAAGCAGACTGAGAAATCGAGAAGTAAAACATGAGCTTTGTTTGGTTTTTGTGTTATGCCCTTTTTTCTTCTTTTACCAACCGCATGGAATGATAAAAGTACGATGAGCTTTTAAATTTTTAATTAGAATATAATTTAACTCTTAAATTCAAAATAACTGGATTAAAATTTAAAAGGTAATATAATTATATCTTTAATTATAGACCAACAAAAAGAATGACCTCCAAAAGTAAACAAATTTATTTTATTTTCAATCAAATAAATTTATAGATATATGACAACTTAAAAATAAAAATAATTATTTTATTTTGATACTAATATTATCAATTAATAAAACTATGAATCAATTAGTGGGTTTAATTGAGTTTTATATCCGCTAATAAATGCGGCCTACAAAATCCAAACTTGGCAATAATTAAAATCGCGTAAAAGTGAAGCTGTCTAATATCCAGCGCCTCGAGATACACCGCCTCTGTTATAAATCCTAGCCGGTCTGTCATCATTAACTGTTCCTTTCGTCTCATTTATATATAGAACTCCTTTAGTTCCTTCTCCCAGTAGCTTTCCTTGACTCAATCAAGAGAGAAAAGATTATCAGAAAGATCATTCATACATAGCATAGTCCAAGCGAACCCACTTAAAATCTTTACTGAACTATGACCGGCCATCATATTAGCAAATAAACGTATTCCTGAGCTTAATGCGCGAAAACAATGAGGGATTAGCTCAAGGAGTACTAAAAAGGCAGAGCTATAGTAAAAGAAGCCGCGGGAAGCAAAGGCACCAATACATAGCTACATGGATCGCATAGAAGCTTTAAGAGATAGATAGGGGGCCATCCACCGATGATTATTAATCAGCGAGTAACATAGTTATGCTTCGGGTTTAGGGTTTGGTTCTTCTTTTTCTAATTACGTCTTTTCAGTTCTCGGTTATTTGTCAGTCCGTCTCAGTTTTGATTTTGATTATCATGTAGATCAGTTGGTTTAATTTGGTTTTTTGGAGTTAATCTACCACATATCTGATCATGTTTGGTTTAAGAACTGGTCTGATATTTGAAATTGTTTCTTCTGCCGTTAGATGATTTGGTTTGTCTATCAACTCGACAATAAATTAAACGATCTTTTAAACTTTGTTTTACCTTGTTTTTTAATTAATTGATTCCTTGGTATTTCTTTATGGACTAAAACCAAAATTTGCTTTACTTTGTCTTAAAAATTAATCGATTCGTTGGTATTTCTTTATGAACTAGGCCAAAACTGGAGATTCAGTTGCTTTTTCCCAGGACTATATCCCTGTTTCATTAGGATATTTGGATCTTATTGCCTATAATTTTTATTTAACTCATTACTTTGCAGAGATATATTTGCTCTAAGAGTAAAAGAAGGCTTTTATTCGATTCAGTATTATGCCTCCTGAATTTTGATTACGCCGGATTTTGAATGTGTCTATTGTGTGCTTTTCTGGAATTCTTTCTGAGCAACATGTGGCTAAAGCATTTGAAAAATTGGTTGGTTGGGGCTAAAAAATTCAAAAAATCGGTTTTCTTACGATTCGGCATACATTTCTGGATTTTGTTTCCTTGATTTTATGCCTCCTGAATCCAGGCTAAAATATTGAGAAATGGTTTTTCTTGATTCTATGATGCTTAAATGCTGGCTAAAAGTATTGAAATAATGGGGTTTCAATCTTTATTATTACACTTCCTGATAATGTGGGCTTTAAGAGTTGCTTTTATGGCTAAAAGATTGAGTAATCTGTGTCATCAGATCTCATTCAGTGTTTCTTGATTTTATGACTTGAAGTTCTTGAATCTCATATGAAGTTTGTCATTACGCTCCCTAATAATGTTAGGTTTTGAGGGTTTGCTTGTGTCGCTAAACAGGCTAAAAGTTTGGTTTTTTAAGATGTCTCTCTAGTATTATCAACTTGTGTGACTATGTTTCACAGTATTCGAAATTGCCCAGGATTCCCATCAACTTGTCGAGAGATGTCTAGGATTGAAAATGGGTTCTCTGGTTGTGTGATTTCTCAGGATTCGATCAACTTGTGTGACAATATGCTTTACAGGATCGGAAATTGCCCAGGAATCCATCAACTCATGGGGAGATGTGTTCTAAGACTGAAAATGGGTTTTTCCAGACCTTACTGTACAATTTTGTAATTTAATTTTTTCTTGATAGTGGAAATCCTCTTAGTTTTAGTTGTGTTTCTTTCCAGGATTCTACTAGCGGGTTGAGATATGGGTGCTAACACTGAAGTAATGAGCTTTATTAATGTCTCCAAATTTGTAATTTATTTAATCGGTTTCTAATAGTGTTGGATTATCTTTACAATGGTGAAAGATGAGGTTTGGGACGTGGGTCCATAGATGCTGCCATCTTCTTGATAAACCGCTGGTTTTAACAGCTTCTTTTGCTAATGGCAGAAAGGAGAGGAGTGGATCAGGTAAGGCGCTAATGCGATCTAGAGATTTGAATTTATTGCTTTGTTGTTTGAATAATTGGCAGAAATGATTATTACTCTGCTCCTCCATGATCTCAAGGTAATGAATGCAGCATAGAGCGAGAAAACCTGTGACAGGTTAAGGGTTTCTCCTTCCAAGACTAATAAAAATTAAGCAGCTTGCTACTGATAAAGGCAAATCACCCTACTCATTAACTCAAAATCCAATCACCGAAATCGAAATTTATCCAACAATTGAAACAAACGCTGGTCTCGACATTGGCTCGCCAATATTCAAATGTGACCAAAAGTAAAGTTCATCCATACTGCTCAAATACACCTCTAACTCACCCACATCAGCAATTGAGTTGTACTATAGAAAGGCCATCATAGATATGAAATTTTACAAAATACTTTTGAGGAGCATTCAAGAATTACAATTTTTCTCTCAAACTCTAAAAGATACTCATTTGCTTCTCTATCTATCAGTTCATTCCTGCTCCAAACCTCAAAAAAAAAGTTACATGGTAGATAAAATGTACAATATTTATTCATATTCCACTTTGCTACCGCCTTCTCATAGTCACAACAATGTCTACTCTTTTAAAATCCGTAATAACCCTCAAAGCAATAGTCATAAAATCAACAAATCAAGTTCACACTTTTAGAAAATATGTTTTGACTTTAAATCCAGCTCCAAATCATATACACTGGTTGAAATTTAAACCAATTACAAACAGATTCTGGACACACTATACAGCACATCAATAATCAACCAAAATGAAGAAAATATTTAGAAACGGATAATTAATATATTCATCAGGAAAAAAAAAAGTACCTTGCCAGATCGCTTGACATAAGCCTTTACGAACTGATGAGGGGAAACGTCCTTTACAGTTTTAGCAGTCGCCATTTGTTGCAGAGACTCTAGTTCAAGCTAATTTTAGCAGTCGCCTTTGTCTCTCCCTAGGGTTTCTAACGTATTGCTGTAGCCGTCTATATTTGCAGTCACAATTAGGATATTTGCATTTTTTTACGGGTCGACCCAGTTTAGGTTTTTTGCGGGTCCGGTTTCTGGTTCTATGGCATACTATTGGGTTCACATGATATTGATGGGCCTCGTTATGCAATGAAAACCTCGAAATATTGGGGTCAATATTTTTTTTAAATAATATAACTTGGCCATTTTTTATGACAGAATTTACTTTTTGATGATTTTAAATATTTATTAAAATATATTTTTATAATTTAATTATTACTTCTAATTATGATATTTCAACAAACTCAATTAATTAAGCTATTGCATTATGATGATATTTTCAATAGTTACAATCCTAATTCATCAATTAATCTTAATTTTTTAATCATTAGATTCAAGTCTAACAATATATCTTAAGATAAATAATTTTACTATTAATTAGTTTAACACTCAGTTAATAAATAATTTATCTTTTCTATCTATAGTGTGTACTTCTATATTTACATTTCACTCGAGTTTTTTTTTTTTCTGTTTCAAAATTAAAGTTTCTAGTTTTTTCATATGTTCATTCATAAATCTTACTTTTTTTTATCTATTAAATTCAAGTCAAAATAATATATTATATTTAATAGAATATATGAACATCGTTACATTATATAATATTTACTTTAAACCTAAAGCTTGGTATTAAGTAAAAATTGTTAAAAATGAAGCAAGAAAGTGAAATAAAATATATATATATATATATATATATATAGATTTATATAATTTTAATATCAAATCAACTTTATGAAAGTAAATGAAAAGAAATCTAAGAGTTTGTTCCAGTAAAATAAAAATAATAATTCATTCCAAATAAACACTTACTATTTATGAAAGGCCTAAATGTTATTTCAATTACAATCTTTACGGTGTTTTGTAATTTTAGCACGAGTTTTTAATTTTGACATATTTAGTCACCTATTTAATAAAATTTGTAATTCGAATCACTGATGTGTCTAAATAAGTACTCGCAAGTGTACGAACCAAATGGTAGTTCGGGTAAGCTCACCACGAGGTCGATTTCACAAGAAATTGTAGAGCATATATCATAAAGACCAACTATCACACAAATTACTGAAAGTAAATATAAACACTCTAAGCCGGTATTTTAAGAATGATCTTAGTTTAATAAAAGAAATTAAATAACCAGAAAGTAAATATGCAACTAGAATAATTAATATGAACTATATGATAAAATAGTATTTATTCTAGCTTTTACTTAATAATTCCCTTAAGCCCTAATTTAACAAATGAGATGGTGATGTGCCTTTTTCCTAAGTTACTCAAGCAAATGATGCAACTTAGGTTTCTTAACCAACATAGATTAAAGTAAAGATGATGTCTCTAATACTTTTAACCTAAAGATTTTCATAACACATATTACTATTGAATTGATATGATGGTCAATCAATAATAATAGATGAAACTAATGAACATATGAAGGAAAAGAAATCATTCATTAAACTCTATATATAAGGTTCAAACATAAGTAAAAAACCAAACTAAACACTTATGAGACTTAGCCTAACATACTCAATCCAACAATCATTGTAATTAAATAGAAAGACTTAAGATTCATAAAACAGAAAATTAAAACTCCTTCAAAGTTCAAAGGGCTCTTCAAGGAATGAAGAAGATTGATCCTCTTTCTCTACGTCTTCGAAAAGCTTCTCCAATTATTTCAAGAGTGATTCACGCAAGCTAGTAAGATGTCAAAGATTAATTAAATTACTCCAGAATTTTCTACCGAGAATAGAACCCTTGTCTTCCAGATATTCATTAGTCAAAGCAATCCCTCTTCTAATTCACCTATACTCCTTGTAGAGATTCTCCTTTTTTAGAGTTCTCTCCTCTCCAAACAACTCCTTTTGGTTTATCCCTTTATTGTCCTAAACAAACTAAACTACTCAAATGATAATTATCTATTAATTACATAATAATTATTTAAACTTTTCTTTTTGGGCCTTAATGAATTAAGCTAGGCTGTAACACCCCGAATTTTTATATATTTAATAAATGAGTTATTTTCTATACCCAATTAGTTTGAAATTTTAAGAAATTATTCAAGTAAATTATTTGAGAAATGATTATATTTTGGTTATTCAAAATTTTTCCAAATGCATATTTATATAAGTAAAATTATATATTGAAAGTATAATGTTATTTTTATGGGGTTTTAATGGAAATTTGTGAGCTTGGTATTTTTGTAAATAAATATGTCGGTCAGGGGTATTTTGTAATTGTGTATTTTCAATAATTCGGTTTTGGCCCAAATTAATTAGTTAAGGGCTTAATTGAAAGGCTAAAAAGAAGTTTGGGGGTTAAATTGGAATTCTGCAGGATGAATTTGTAAGTAATTAAAAAAGTTGAGGGACCAAATTGTAATAAGGAAAAGTTCAGGGGTCAAATGTCGATATTGAAAGGAATGGAAGTCGAGGAAGAAGAAGAGAGGAAGAGAGATGTCGGGGCAGAGAGAGGAGCGGAGGAAGGGCTGGTCAGTCGGCCGTCTGGGGCGCCGGGCCGGTTGCAGCGGCAATGGCGATGAGGAAGATGGCCGAAGCTTCCTTGCCGTATCATGGCGCTTCCGGCGGTGGTCGCCGATCTTGGTGCCGATCGACTCCTCTCTGGCCTCGGCTTTGTTTTGGCGGTGGCGGTCGACAATGGTGGCCGGAAACGAAAGATCCGGTGGAGAGAGAAAATGGAGGCAGCCGAGGTTTTGGATTTTTCCGGCGAGCTCCGGGCGAGCTATGGAAGATCGGAGGACGTATCCCGACTCTCCTCACCAAGCTTCGCGAATGGCACCGGTTTGGTGGCGATCGCCCGCTTGCAAATCGACGGTCGAGATCGTCCGCAAATCTCTCCCGGATAATCGGGTGTCAGATCGAAAAATCGGGCGAGGGATCGCCATCGCCGTTGTGAGTTCGATGGTGTGTTCGGATCGTCGATCGGACTCCGTGAGGCGAGTCTACTGAGCGATCGAGCGTCTCGGTAATTTTCTTTGGCCCGTTAATTTTAGATATTCTTGGTTTAATTGTGTCTATTGGATTATATTGAGTATTTGATGATATTTGTGAGTCAAAAATAATTGTCAGTTTGCTTGCCATAGTCGTATTTTGTGTTGTGTGGCGGAGTCGGGAAATAGTGAAGTTTAGGACCCGACTCCCGTTGTTTAAATTGTTGGATATTTGGAGTGTTTTTCCGGCAGTCCTGGACCCGTTTTTACGGGGGGTAATGTTTGTGTTGTAGGGAGGTTCACTGAATTTTCTGTGAGTTCCCGAGTCGAGATTTTAGACAATACCCTGAATCTAGACTGGGATCTATTGTAATTGTTTCATCGTTTTGATAAATTATTTTCCGTGACTAGATTGTCAGTTTGTTCGGCTCGCTCCTACCGAGGCACCGGAGCAGAGCTAGGAGGTCGCCAAACCTGTGAGTTAAAGTCATTTAATCATTGCACTATTGCTAAGTCTGATTTTAATATGCTATTTTGGAAGTTTATGTTTAACATGGTTACTAATATCTCAACGTAATTAATTTTACTGGATTATTAATTATTGAAGATAATATGAGTATTATTATAGTAATGTTATAATAATTCCAAATATTATCATTTTTCCACCTGAGTTGCTTGATGTTTTACTCTTAATTGTTAATCATTAAATTGATATGGTTGAATGACTTCATTATACAATGATATTTATTAAATGGATGATTGTGTCTTGGGAAACGTGGCTTGTAGAACATGCCACCGATGGGTTACATCGGTAATGATCATGGACATGTAATAAGATTTTCATGGGTTTGCCCCTGGTCGAGCATGGCTCTCTGGGCTGATTTGTGTAAATTCGCCGGAGGTAAGGTCCCTGGTCGAGCATTGCTCTCGAGCGGCTTATTTGGATACTTAAGTGACTGACCGGAGGTAAGGTCCCCGGTCGAGCATTGCTCTCGGGGCCTTATTGGATTAAGAGAGCCGAATGGCTACTAGATTTTGGGGTTTAGGGTTCTACCGAGCCACTCGTCCCGTAAAAGTAAAAATATATTTTTATTTATTCATTTATTTATTTATTATGGTATGATTATAATATGGATTGTATTTACGTGCATGGTTGATATATTGATTCGAATGATCAATATTTTCTGTGAAGAAAGTAATAGGGTATGATTATAGTATGATTGGTATTTATGTGCATGGTTTGATATACTGATTTGAACAATCTATGTTTTCTGAGAAGAATGCAATAGTTCCCAGATTATTTGATTTTAACTCACTCTCGAGACTGACAGTCTCATTTTTACTGTTTTTCAGATTCGTGACTGTTAGTCCTCTCGCGACTCTTATTCAGTAACCCGACTCCTTCATCATCGGGTGATGTATTTGATTTGGTATGTAAATTGGTAAATCTTAGATTCTCCGCAGTAGTAATAGTAGATGTATCAGTTGTAAATTTTCTGATTTTCAGGTCTCGCCTAGTTTTTCTGGCAGACCGAAGTATTTATGTAGAATGTAGCTATTAAGATAATTTGTGGTTTTAATAATATTAATTTGAGATGAGATTTGTTTAAATCAGTGAGTGTCAGGCTTACTACGGGTTTCGGTAGCCTTAAGCCTACCCATTCCCTAGTGACGGTCACGGGCCCACGGGTGGGGTCGTGACATAGGCCCAAACTTTTAATAGCCCACATGTCTGATTCTAAGCTAGGTCCAAACTATTAATAGCTCACGTGTCTGATTCTCGAGCCTTTAGTAGCCGCAGTCCAATTAACACCCATTAGTGCGTTTTAGACTCAAAATTCTCCTTTTTTTGCACTACTTCCTGAATTTAGATAAGAAAAACTATAGTGAGGTAAAATACATCTTTATACCATATTATATATAGAAACAAATCATTAACGCTCTAAAGTGAGGTAAATCATCACCAATCAAATTTTCGATTGTCTTTTGCCGACGTGTCAAGCAATTTTTGATTCGCTACACCATACTGTCAGTCTCATTAAACATGTCAAAACACACTCTTTCTATTTGGGATATATAAAATCGAAAAAAAAATAATCTCAAATTTCTTCTAAAAATCTCTAAACCTAAATCGGTTATTCTTTTTTATAACTTCAAATTTTTATTTTAGAAGCTTAAAAAGCAAAAGCTAAAATAAATTAGTATTTTTATTTCGCCCATTGTCCTTTTTATAGTTGGTCTTTGAAAGAGACAGCCATTATTGAAATGGAAACTTCATCCACCCACGGCTGGTTTTTCACGCTGGTTTCCAAACCCAAGCGAAGAGACCAAGAAATGAATGAGTTTTCTATTAACAAACTTGTTTTGTCGGATAATGCTTATAATTTAAGAGTCAAAATCATATTAACCTTCTTTGTCTTTGTTTGCTTCTTTAATTGTTTTCCCTTTTTGCTCTCTAAGGTATAATATAAATTTTTTCTTCTAATCCTATAACCAATTTGATTGCATTTGGTACTTTGTGTCTCCTTCGTATAAAAGATAAAGTTTCCCCCAGTGGAACGAAGGAGATGGTTGAATTGACTACCCTGGGTCCAAAAATATTTATTCATGAGCTGATTCTATGGATCCATTTAATGTTTCTTATTCTGATTTACCTGGTATTTGCTCTTTAATCCGATAAGAATATCGGAAAACAAATGGGTTTTGATGTAATGAACCCAACTTTTAAATGTTTAAAACTATCCTAAATAGTCCATGGACAAATTCCTTTTCAGGAAATGATGCTATTTTCCACATTAACATCTCTTTGGAACGGGAAACAAAAACTCAGCACAAGAAGATCATGAGAAGCAAAGCTTGAACCATTCGGGTCTAATAAAGATTACCTGCCAACTTTATCAGAGAACAAGTTTACAAGTTCACCCTTTTTGCTGAACCAACGACGTAAAATTTCCAAATTCTCAACGGAAGGTGCTGAAATTTCAAGCACCGTACCATTCTGTATTCCATACCAATCCAGGATTTCATCGATAACCAACATTTTCAAGCGAGGCTTCCAAGAAAGATCAAGCTTATAAAATCCACGGCAGCTGAAATATCTTTGGAAGTGAAGCAGGGGAGTCCCATTTAATACATTTTCAATATCCTTGTCATTCAATTTAAGAAACTTTACATACATATTTATTCAACAAGCTAATCATATTATTATATATAAAATTAATAAAGAATAAAAAAATAACCTCATATTCTTCTCTTTTTTTTTTTTTTCTCTCTCTCCCTTTCTTTGTATATATTCCTTAAACACTGACTAAAACTATAAAAGAAAAAGTTATAGGTAGTGTCTTTTAAATGAGTAGACATTAGGGTTGCTTTTAAATTTTGAAATTAAGTGTGCATTGTTTAGTAATATAGTTATCTGATATATTGATTTGGAAAATAGATCTGTGAATTATTGCATCTAAAGATGGTTGTAACTGTGAGGATATAAGAAATGAATATGAAGAAGGGGAAAAAAATAAGATTATTTTTTTTAATATTTATATAATTTCCCTAGCTTATAAAATAGAGAGAAACTTATTTATTCGGTAAGTCTCAATCGGTCGAAAATACTTAGATGTACTATATGTTTTGGGTTTAGACAATTGATGAAATAAAAAAAATTAAAATACCAAAGCACCATCTTAATAATTATTTCTCTAAATAAAAAAGAAAAATTCAGAAAAAATTTCACTAAAATACTCTAAATTTTAATGGAATTCTACTTTGAAATTTGAGGTTTATATTTTATGATTTTGTACTTTATAAATATAATTAATAGCAAGCAACATTAAATTGCAATACTATTAATAAATGCATATTGATTGAAATAACAATAAATATTATGTGTCAATTGGCAACAAAATGTAACTTAACCGTTATTTATTAAGTGTCAGACATTGCTAAAAATGCCAAAAAAAAAAAATATAATATCTTAGAACAAAAATACTTTAAATCCAAAATAGTTTAATAAAAATTTTCAAAAAATTTAAAGGGTCACCCTTTGTTCTCTTCAGGTACTGGTAGCTAGCAGGTAGCTCTTCCCTCTACTCATCATAATAATAGTACTTCACGGCGCTGTTGCCATCGGCGGCTGTTTGTCGGCAATGGAAACCGATGACGAGCAGCGAGTGCTTCCATTTCAGCTTCAATTTGACAAACCAGTCGCCTCTCAGGTTTTAACGGATCTCTAACTTCTCAATTGATGCGTTATGTGTGTACTTCAGTGCACATTATAGTAATATTTATTCTATTCACAGATTAAAATTGCGGAATGGAATCCAGAGAAGGACTTACTGGCTATGGTAACTGAGGATTCTAAGATTTTACTCCATCGTTTCAATTGGCAGC
This sequence comes from Ricinus communis, assembly GCF_019578655.1. Taxonomy (NCBI): domain Eukaryota; kingdom Viridiplantae; phylum Streptophyta; class Magnoliopsida; order Malpighiales; family Euphorbiaceae; genus Ricinus; species Ricinus communis. The sequence continues at coordinate 30,595,565 of NC_063260.1, read as the reverse complement.
GCTTATGGACTATTTCCCCTGGTAAGTTTTATACACAATGTCTAATCTGTTTGGCTGATATTCCTATTATTTAGATTTCATAAAAATGTTTTATTATGCTGTCTACTTTATTTAATTTATCATTGTACGAATGGACTTTTGAATTAGGCTACAAGGCCTTTTCATGATTTCTTTTTTTTAATTTACAATTTTTTATTAGGAGGTTGCATCACATCGTTGTGCTGGCATCCTGATGGTAAAGCAATAGCTGTTGGACTTGAAGATGGAACCATTTCCTTGCATGATGTTGAGGTGAATATGCTTTTCTGTACTAAATTTAGAATTTATAGGTTTTGTTGACAAATTTCTTAAGCTCGTGTATATTGTGATATAGATTAAACGCACTTAAGTAATTGCAGTTATTTTTTCTGGGTTTTAATTTTTTGTTTTCTTTTGTTGCTTTCTTTTCCCTCTCTCTATACCAATATTTGTATTCAATCTCGGATGTGCCCATAAGCATTGTTATACTCCTTTGCATTTTCTTCGTTATTTGTTATCTTGATTATTGTGCTTCTCTAATCCTGTCCTTGTATATCATGCAGAATGGGAAATTATTGAGAAGCTTGAGGTCTCATACTGTTGCGGTTGTGTGTCTTAACTGGGAGGAAGATGGACTAGTGAATAAAGTTGGTGCCCTTCTTATTTCATTGGCTATGCATAGGGATTAGATTTTTCAAAATTAAGTCTTTGTTCCCTTATTTGAAATATATATCCACTCAAGTAATCATAGTTGAAAACATTGATACGTTTCATAATCATGCGCTGCCTTATTACATTTTTCAACTGAGTTAATCTTTCTTTCTTTTTCCCTCTTCTCCAATGAGCAACGATTTACTATCATCCCCAATCATTATTCGAATTTGGTTCAGGATGATTTGTGTAACTACTTGACATATGAAGATCGCACTTCTCGTTTCTTCCCTCCTGCTCCAAAGCCCCCTCGGATGCCTGGTGTGGTATCTGGAGATACTGGTTTCATGGATGGCAGTGAAGATTCTTATCAAGAGTTATCAAGTTCTTCTTACCAACGCTTTAATATTCTGTGCAGTGCAGACAAAGATGGAAGTATTTGCTTTAGTATATTTGGAATTTTTCCAATAGGACAAATTGTGAGTCATTTATCTGTATCATTCTTTCTCTTCATAACTGTCTGCTTTTTAACTGTATCCCAAAATTGTTGAACCTAGTGGAATTCTAGCCTACGTTTATCAGCTTGCTTCTAATCATATTTGAAATTTGGTTTGAGAGACTGGTATAGGATTGATGATAAATTTGACAGTGTATGACCTGTGCAAATAGCTATGACCTTGTACTAAATCCGGGTTACAACTACTTGTATAAGTACAAACACAGGCACTAGGATGGGGGTTAATTTAAGATGAGCATTCGTGAATTCATTGACTGGTTCACTTAGGCATGAATTATTTTATCTTTTCCCGTATATTTTTTATTTATTCTAAGAAATTCATGCTATAAGGTATCACTGCAAGCATAAATGCTATCCATATGTCTTTTTATTGCTTTCAGCATTTTATTCTTAAATCAGCAAGTCATTTTATTTGTCTACTGATTAAGATAATGAGTTTTTAATCATGATCTTCAACCTGCCACTTAAATCTGCTATGTTTTTCTTTTCCCTAATCTTGAACTTGTGAATTTGGCAATTTGCTATATGTGCAAAATTAATGCAGAATATACACAACTTTTCTGTTTCTACTCCACTTGTGGATAAGCAATCAACTTGCCAGCTTATGAATGCATCCATTTACAAGGTATGCCTTGCTCTATGTGCTCATTCTTAATAGTTTAATTCTACTAAGGCAAGGTGATGTTCATATGTGCATATTTGTTGTCATTAGGTTGCTTTGTCAAAAGACCTTTGTCATTTGATTGTCATGTGCTCAGGAGAATTCAGTGAAAATATGGTTGAATCAAGAGAAAGTCAAATGACTGGGCATGGCTCACATAGTTTAGTGCTTGATACTTCTATATTTTTTAAGAGGTAAGTTATCAAAAAAAAAAAAAAGTGTAGTCACTCACTGGTTGTCTGTAAAACTAGACATTTGGTTTTGAGTTATTGGGATTTTCTCTGCTTTGTGCTCCCTGACCACTATTTCATTCATCACCAAATTCCAATGTTCTAACCTCGAAGAATACTTGTACTTGCTATTAATGTTCTTGTGATTGATTTTCCTGTCGTTTTAGGAAAAACGAACTCCATCAGTTGGCCCAACAAGCTTCTAACATTGAGGAATTAACTGAGGTTATCCGGGCATCATTATCAGTTATGTCAAAGCAGTGGTCAGATGCCATGCGCATGTTTCATGAGAAGTTTGGTTCTCTATCTACTTTGATTAACGACCATGGTAATTGCTGGTAACAACTAATATATATCATTTAATTGGTTGTATTTCCTATTAGGTCTGCCGTCCCATTTACTGGTTTCTACTGCTTTCATATAGCCCTAGAGTCTTCTCCCCAGGAGGAGTTTCTGAGCCTTTTAGGTGGTGCTCGCACTAGTCCAGCAATACATCAATTTCTGGTTAATAGTCTTGGTGAATTGGTAAGCTTGCCCTTATCTATTTGCCTCATGATTATAGTATTCATTCCATTCTTTTTTTATTTTTCTTTTCTTCATGGTTGACAGGGTGTCAAGCGTGTTTCAAAAGTTGTTTGTGGTGCTGGAAAAGAACTTCAGCGTATTGTTCTTGATCATATGCAGGTGGGCACTGTTTGAATTTGTTTTATGCGGTTAATGTGGTATTAAATAAAAGTCCTTTCTACAGTACCTTAGGTTAGGCAGTACTTCATATTGGATGGATCAGTTACCGGATTCAGGATTTGGGTATAACAGAAGCTCTGATGGCATGTATATTGAACTCTTTCAGTGATAGACATCATATGCATTCAGGAATTCACATAAAAATGAGTGTTACTGGTTGGGGTGCAATAATCTATTGAACATATGTATATATAGATAACACATCCATACATCTATACAAAATATGTGTTACTGCCATATAATTTATATGCATGATTATTTTAGCTTTCCTTTGAACTAAAATAATGTAGTTCTTTCAGAAAATTCACCATATTGTTATTCTTTTGTTCTTAGCAATGTCAAATTTATGAATCTCCCTCATGAATGGCATTATAGCTTTTTGTTCTTCCAATCCTAACTGAAAGGGTAATTTCTATAGGCTTAAAGTCTTATATGTTTGTTATTTCAAATCATATTGTTACATGGTTAACTAGCTGTTGATATGTGCCTTTTACTTCTCTTGCAAAATTCTAAAGCAGACTTCATGTTTAAGGCTTATATGTTTTCTGTTTATTTTCTCATTGCTATCTAGTTCTGTTAGCATTTGCTCTTGACAAATTTTAGTCTGCCTCGTATGGTTTTGTTTTGTTCTGTTCCTTATACCAAGAGGTTTGAGTAAAAACTGAGGGATAATTATTTATTCCCCAGCCTGCTGCAGAAATTGTTGCTTTCAGGATGGGAGAACTAAGAGGTCTTTCAAGATGGCGGGCACGCTACCAAGGTATTGGTTTAGATGAGATGCTTATCGATAATGCAACAGAAAAATCTGGCATGATACTAGTACAAATTGAACGGTTTATGAGGGTACTCTCATCTGTGGAGCAACAGGTACTGCGATTTGAGGAATCAAAACTCTATTAATTTTTCTAGAGCTAGTGAAACTACTAGATTATTTTTCTTCAACCTCAAGAGAAATGGTGATCAAAAGGACCTAAACTTCTGAATTAATTAAAGTCAGCTATTTTACTTTGTACTACTTTGTTTGAACCCATATTCTTGAAGATGAGATTCCTTTTAGCAAACTTTTAGGATTGCTTTATTGGCTGTTGATCGCGAACAATCAGTTAAAATAACTTGTTTTTGCAAGTAGTTTATTGCAAACAATCAGTCAAAAATACTTGCTGATTATTTTGTTTCAGCTCTAGTATCTTTTGTTCTTTTTCAGTTTTCAAATTTCTTCAGTTGGCTTCTTAAATGTATAAAGCTACTTATGCAAGAACCAAGCGATCAGCTTCTGCCGTACAGCAGGTTTTTCTTTCATTCATCTTCTTGCTGTTCAGTTGGGTACCATAATCAGTTTTGCGGTCAAACTTTTGCACTTTTGGCAGTGAACTCGTTGTCATATTCTTAAAATTCTTATACGATCAAGATCCGGTTAGGCAGCTGCTGGAACTAACTGAAGTTGGCCATGATATTGAAGTTGACTTGTAAGCTATGTATTCAACTGAAAGTCATTGTACTACCTCATATACACTTATGCATGTTTTTTCCGTTTTATTTTTTCTCACCAACAATCTGAGGTTGGAGCACAGTACCAATTTTGATTCTTCAACTAATTTGATGTTGCAAAAATTTTCAGGGAAACCATGCAAAGAGTTAAAGAATTAGTTCAGTTTGGAGGATTTTCAGATTGCAAATATCTGCAAAGGACATTAGCTGAAGAATTTCAACAAATGGAGTCTAGGTATATCTTCATTTCTTCTTTTGTTGCCTAATTTATAGACAAGTAAATCGTGTGGTGGAGAAGTTCCATTGTAAATACAAATAGTATGTTGACATAGATGTTAACATTGAATATTACAAAGTTCCCTTTTAAGGCTACCAAAGTTAAAAAATCTTAAAAATGTCAATAGCATTGTTGAGGATTGAATAGACAAGTGAAACTAATTTATTTCATCAAGCAAATCAAAACTAAGTACAGTTAGCTTACAGCATACAATGGGACATCATAGTGTAATTTTAGAGTTTCATCTTTGTTAACTGTTTTTTGACTTTCCATACAAATTATGGCTCCAAAACGTTAGCTTCAAGGAGGCGTTTCAGATGCCCTTCACTACAATTTCAAGAAAAATAATTTGCAATGATTTGCTGCCACTATTTCCACTTTCATCTTCCCCAGCATCTACAGCCATGAAAATTCCTCTGTCAATATCATACTATGAGGTAGGCAGTCTCTTTTTCCTGGGATAAACTACTTTAAGTTGCTATCTCTTAGCCAATGAGGAACTTAAGAGTATCCTTTCTTTTTCCAATGTCTTGTAGGAGGTTTCCCAATCTGTTTCAGTTCACCAAACTTATGAACAAAGCCTTGTTGATTACATATGCTTCCAAGTGCCGAAGGAACCTTCTTCAAATATTTCAAATCATATCGGCATAATGAGAGGTTTTATGCATGATTTGAGTAATATAAGGAAGGGCTATACTTCGTTGGAAGCTGTATTGTTGTCTATACCTGCTGGTTATAACTGTGTTGATCTCTCTTTATATAAGGTGAAATATCAGAATTTACTGTGACCTTTAGACTTCCCCTGGGGGGACGCTGTGTAACCTATATTATTTAAACAGGATAGTCAAATAGTCTTGCTATTAAATGCGATTGCAACATCATCTGAAAGCTCTGGAGATGCCTGTATGATGGTTGTGCAAGCTAGTGAGCTTCCGTTTGTTTCTATATCAAGATCAAGTTCTCTGAACATCTGGAGATTAGATCAACTTAAGGTAACTTCTATGACTTGAATATAATATACTCTGTACAGAATCTGAAATATAAACTCACTTCTATATGTATTGGACGTTTAGGATTCCTCTGTGCAACTACAAATGGAGAACGAAAAGGTCCGCTGCATACCTCATTCTGTTATTGCTCCCTTGGCAGTTAGTGGTAAGCTTTCCTCATGGTCAGTTGCTTATTTTTCAAAAGGGCCTTCATGTTCATATGCTTAATCTCCAAACAGATTCTGCATCGACTCCATGTTTTCTTGTGCTTGAAATTTACAACTGATTAGGTCCTCAAAGCGGCGATGCCTATTGCATTCATGACTTCTGATTTTCCCTTTCCATAGGACAGTTAATTTGCATCATTTCACCCAAACTAAAGTATAGAACTGAAAATCCCATAACCTTTTGTCAAAATTCTCTGCAACAGCATCTAGAGGGGTAGCTTGCGTCTTTGCTACAAGAAAGCGTGCCTTGGTTTACATCCTGGAGGAAGATGAAGATGAAGTTCCAGAAATAGAATGACTGTCCTCTTCTGCCTGTGGGTGAATTAATCCCTGTGTTCTGGAACAGTCTGCTGTTTCATGAGTTTCACATTCAGCTCCATGTATCAACTCTGTAATTTAATCCATTTTTATTTTCCTAATTATACGGTTATACTACACAAGCTCTGGTAAAGCAGCTATTGGAAGCCTATCTACAGAAGTTGAGGATCATGCATTGTGGTCAAAGGTACCAAGGGGGTAAGTGATGAAGATTTGAAGAAGATTGAAGAGGACGATTGTAGCTAATAGCTATTGGTGATTAAACTTCAATATGTAGCACTAAAGTATCATAACTCAACTTTCATTTTGTTCCAAGCTATCTAATGTTTTTATATTTTCATATTTACACTGATAATATCATTGCTGCATCTCTGACCGTGTCGGGCTCCTCCAATAGCCTTGGCCCGGGCCTATGTGAAATTGAAGTGGTGAGCTGCCCATCCCACCCGCCCGGTTGCACGTGGGATTTGCGAAAAGCAGCATCCTGCGATGTTCATAACCAATTGGTTCCTGCCATACCAGTAGGTACCAGAGGTCGTTGCTGCTAGTTTAACTAATAAATAAACTGAAAGAGAATAGATTTGAACAGGTACTTCGTCTCTACAACCAGCAATTATTTTAATGTTACAAAGGAACAACAATCATACGCCATTCGTTCATGTTGTACCTCGAATGACACAGAGCATATATAAAATGTACTAGCCAATCGTGGCTAAAAGTAGCCTCAGATTCTACCCTATCTACTTTCTAAAAATGCGGAAATTAAAATGCCCATGCTAAGCTTTCCTTGCTTCAGGAAGTGCCCTACTAAGATAAGACGTTTCTCCACCGACACAATAGAGAATTCCACCAATTAAACAGCCCTGTCAATCATCTTTGCCAAGAAGGTAACTATAGAACAACTGTTAAGAGATCATATATGCTAACTATACAGCAAAAAACTCTACAGTGACGGCGGTCACCAAATGCGAGGATTATACAGCAGGACCTCGAATAAAATGACTCTAGCCAGTCATGCAAACTGATAACCAGTCTCTAATCGAGTTAGAGAGGAACTTGCAGGAATTCAGAAAGTTGATTACCGAAACCTGGCCACAGGCCAAATTTTAGGGATCATCCAACTCTATAAGCTGTGCCCGCCTTTCAGCAGCTCTCTTCCTGACAAAGATGCCCCATCTTAGAGCAGCCTTGAGCTTTAGCCATCCAATGACTGCTTTGCCAGATGAACGAGATTGATCATCACCGAAACTGTAGTTTGGAGATGGGGCAGGTACATATGATGACGGGTAAGGGTACCCATCTTCACCCATATTAAGGGAGGAAAGGCCCTGACCTCCCATGTTGAAGATACGAAGAAGGTGCTGCATATCGTCATTTTCAAGCATCTCATTACTTCTCACTCGAAGATCCTCCTCTGGGAAGAAGTCCTCAGATCCCCTATATGAAGTAACATTTGGTGTACAGACACCTTGGAAGCTCGATGTAGATGATTGCGGTGGAGCAAGCGCCAGTAAACTGTCACTTCTTGAAAACTGATTTTGCTGCGAAGTACTCGGTAAAGGGTTCTGTAGAGGCATTGAAGCAGCATCAAATTGAAAAGGCGTATTGATATTTTCATTCTGTGCTTGCATTGAGAATCTTGCAGCCATATTATTATTATAACCTAGAGACAGAGCAACGTTCACATAGTCAGCAACCAAATATGTGAAGAAGCATAGAACAGCTCATCATGCTAACCAACTACTTTCTATGTGATTAATACGTGATATGATGATTCTGAACTCTATGTACCTCCAACTGTAGGACCTGAATCCATAGCAGGCTGCTCTGGAGGAACTGGAACTGATAGCGTTGGTAAAGTAACCTGATGATCATAAGAGTTCAAAAAATCTTCTTGACAAATTGGATTGTCAGTTTGGGAAGCAACTATGTTCTCATTCTGCTTAAAGTCTAGGAGTGTTTTGCCATCATACTCTATGACATGCATCCAATTTTCATATGCCTTCTTCACCAATCCATCCACATAAACCTGCAGAAGACAAATAATTCACAAAGTTCTCAGTACATCATCATTTTGTCCTTAAAATTTTGTTGGTTTTAGACTTGGTTTTCTGAGAGCATACTAACAAAATGATAATGGCATTAAATTATGCAACATCAATTGCAATGACCAAAACTGCAGAATCACTTACCTTCTGATTGTCGGAAAGAGATTCCACTGAATAGTACTGCCCAGTAGCAATTAAGCCACTTAGCTCATAGATATTGTTGAAAACAACACCAACATTCTTTTCATCCTCGGGATAGTACACATAAAGTTTCCCACTGAGAACACAAGTCTTTGCATGCTCTACAAGAACATCCCACATCTTATTTGACATGCCACTTCCAAGAATCTGCAAGAAATGGATTCATGATAGAATAAATCACAACCAATAATTGATGGATTAAAGTTGGAATTTCACAACCAAACTGCATTCTTACATTGCGCAATCTCTGGGAGTCTCTAACCACGAGTCTTAAGAAGTCTTCAACAGTAAATATCCCAGCTTTATTCAGCCTCTTGTGGAAAGATCCATCCTTGCCAATCTTTTCCAATCTCCATACCTCATCATGTAATGCCGGTGGATAGTGCTTCTTGTATACTGTGAGGAAACAAATAAAAGAAGAGGGATGGGGAAAAAGAAAAGCAGATTTAGGAACTTTCAGGTAAAATAAAACAAGCTAAAAGGGTACAGACATGAAATCTGGAATAGCTTGAAGCAACAATAATGAGCTCACATTCTCCTCGGTGATCCTTAACAGTGAAGGCGTCAGTTTTTGCTTCACGTATACGAATCGCATCACAAAAGCCTGGGGCAACCTTCAAACCTAATCTGAACTTTCTGCTTCTTATCCAGCTTGAGTTGTCAGTAAATGTCAGCTCGCCGAGAGTTCCTACACCTTCTTTCAGTGTCACTTGCAGGTCCCCAGTTAGAAGTGGCCTCTTACCCTCACGCTCTTTAACTACATGAGAGTCAAATTCTTCTGGAGTCCAATTATCATCATCTTCATTATTAAAATCACCTTCAAGAACAATTACATCCAATTTCACTGAGGATTCAGGACCCGATGTCACAACATGTCCTGTGTTTGCATCAATCAACACAATATGGACAGCAGCACCCTGCTCTCCTTCTACTTTCCCACCAGTAAAGAGAGGGAGGGACAACCTGGACCTGAAGTGCAATTGCAAGTTTCTTCCATCAGGCCCTCCAATACATTTAGGAGAAGACCTGCATTTTCTCAAACATTAGAGAAACAAAATCAGTCATGCTTTATGCATACAATTAATTCAAAATCAACAAACTGCATAGCGCATACCCTCTAATGCACAAATTATGACCCTCTACAATCCTCTCTAACTAGCAGAAAAATGATTGCATGAGAATAGTAGAAAGGATATCTGGCATCAGGAAATTGATCCCGTTGATTTAGGCTGGCTAAAGAGCCATACGCCGCCATTGATGAATGAACAGAGTAGAAAAGGATCTACCCAGAGTTAGATTGATTAACGTGGTACAGGAATGTAACGGGAGAAAGTTCAAGCATCATGGCAATTTAACTTATCCAGAGATGACGCCAAACATTGAAAACCAACTATACCGCATCACAGAAAATATATTACTCACTATACAAAAATGCAGAAGATGTAGCCCAAAATCATTCAGAATAAAGAAAGAGAATCCATATAGCCAACCCCAATTAATTTGGGTTTAAGGCTTAGTTGAGTTGAGTATGCAATAATGCTGCCAATGGCATCAAGAACATCCATAATGTCTAAACACCAATATCAACACCAAATCTGACTCTGTTAGGAGTAAAAACTTAGCATGGTTTGGTTGTCCAATAACTCAACACAGTTAAAGCCATGCAAGTTTACCAAGACAACTTTAAAAGGAATTATTTTGATTCAGCCATCTTTCTTTTTCAACTTGCCCACGCAGTGTATACTAAAGATAAAAGTGCCACTTCAGTTTTTTCTTTTCTCAAAACAAGTAGAGAAAGAAGTTGCATACCGTCCCGTAAGTTTGGCAGAGCCTAATTTTGCTAAAGCACGCTCCACTTCTTCACTAACCTGCTCAGTATTTAAGATGGTTAAAAACTCAAGAATATTCCTAAAGCACCAGGCATGAAATGTATAAACCAGTAAAGGAGATTCTTGTCGCATGCATGGCAAAGAAGTCACAGAAAATGCCTTATTGAAAGTCAGTTAATTTTGGCTTATTAATTCACCATTCCAAGGTAAATTAAGGGCTTTAGGAAAGGCAACTTACAGGAAGAAAAGGCTTGGCTAAAAACTTATTAGTCGGAAAACAATTTGTGAATAGTATTTTCAGATACTGTAATTAGAACAACACAAAATACACAAGAATCCATCCAATTTATCTTACAACTCTTCGAAGAATAGGCTCCAATGACGAACAAAGTTTCTGCAGACTATCCACCTTGAGAGCTTCAACAATTACACTGCAAGGAAATTGAAAAATGTAGACGATATGCAATAAACTTTAAAGCAAGTAAGAGGTAAGAAGGATTACCAAAAGAGACGATGAGAAAAAAGAAATAAAAGGAAAAACCATCAAATACAATGTTTAGAGTCTGGTACCGACACTGAGAACCAAGTTCATTTCATTGCAGAGTCATCAGAATAGAATCAAACGCAAGCAGAAGAATATATTTTTAGTGCATTCTGCTTTCAGAACCTTTCTCAAAACATAAAGCTTGACCAGGAAAATGATTTCTTTATCCCTCAGTTTGAAATATCACTCATTTTTCTTTTACGTGGATTACTATTTGAAGTTAGGTTAAGACAGATTCCTAGAAACAGAAATGAGTTTCCAATTTCAAACCCAAGTCAAAGATTTAAGTGAATCAACTGACAAACGTCTACAACTAAAACAAGTAACTGATTTAAACAGTCACGTCATAATCAAAGATAAACCTGCAATAGTTAGAATTATAAACAAAAAATCTTTAAATGTAAGTTATAAACTTTACCTAGCTAAAGCAGGTCTTTTTTTATCAGGCTGGCCTTCATCACCAGAGCTTGAATCCAATCCTCTCTTTTCTCGGGCCATACTACTTGATCTCTCCATGAACCTCGTTTGCATCTTTACCAATGCCCAGCACCCCCTTTTGTTTGGTTTCCCAGAAATAAAATAAAATAATAATAAAAAAAAGTAAAGCTTGCAAATTTACCTGCAATGAAAACACCAAGTTTCTCTATCTCGTAAACAAACAAAGAAAAAACACAGGCTAAGCCAAATAAAAATTTTAAACAGGTAAATGCAAATCCATTTACCAAACAGAGACTTATTTAATGAACCCAAATTCCAAATTCGAATAGAAAAGAATAGAAAGAGAATAACAAAAAGCTAAAAAGGCAAAAAAAAAAAGAAAAAAGAACACTTTAACTTTAATTTTATGAAGAGAGACGAAGAGAAAGACAAAAGCGAGCGGGAAAACAAAAAAAAAAAAGAAAGCGAATTCGATACCTTAAAGAGAAAAAAGAGACCATTATTTTGTTTAAATGTTGTAAGAATATAAGAAATTTCGAGGAAATAGCGAAGAATTTTCGACGTTAAAAGAAAAGAACAAAGATGATTCTGTATCACGAATTTTGTCGTCTATTTCTGATGTGCTCTGCTCTTATTCACTACTAGTACAACAACAGTGACGGCTCTTTACCCCGTAGGGGAACGAAGGAGGACAGTACCCCTTTTGTAGGGTAGGTCACAGATAGAAGATGAGAAGTTAGAGGCGTTGGATTTGGGACTTGGGTTTTGGTTTTATTTTTATTCTATTTTATTAAGGATTAGGGGCACGTGGGTGTTTTGGGGGTTTGGTTTTCTCGTATGTTTTGGTTGATTGTATGAGTATATAGTGGATTATAATTATGCGCACATGTGTCAGTGTCAGTGTCAGCGTCAGCGTCCACCGTATTTTTATTTTATAAAAAATCTATTATCCTGCTATTATTACGTTCTCTTGTCGGAGAAACCACTGGTTTGCTTGTTTAGTTTTCTCAGTTATTATTACTTTAATTATAATTACAATATTATCCTTATTTTAAAATTAAATTTATATAAATATTTAATATTAATATAATATTCTAAAAAATAACAACAAATTACTTATTTAAAAGCTTTTCTAATTTTTTTACTTTTATTAATATAATAACATAAAATATTTTTTCATAGATTTTAGTATTATATAAATTAATATTATCAATATAATTAATATTGTTATTTTTTAAAAAATAAATTATTATTATATAATTAAAAATATTAATTTATTAGTGAATATAATATTTAAAAATTATAAAATTATTATGTAATTTAAAAACTAATTTATTAATTAATATATTATAAAAATATAATTAGTATATTATTTTTAAAATAATTATAATCTAATTAGAAAATTAATTATTATTTAATTAAAAAATTAATTTAATATTAGTAATATATTTTTTAAAATTATAATCACTGTTGAATTATGAATGTAACTTATTAATTAATAAAATAATAATAAAAATTATAAAATTACATATAAATTTAAATATCATGTACATATGTCGGAAATAAAAATTATATATATTAAGAATTAAATATATATATTAAAAAAATTAAATTTCATAAATTAATATAATAGATTTTATACTAACTATCTTTCTTTAAATTAAGAAGATTTTAATTTTTTAATTTTTTATATATTTAATATAATATTAATTTTTTATTTTAATTTTTAATTAAAGTATATATTACAAATATCTATACATGATAAATTAATCTAATTTAAGTAATTTTCTTTGTTCTAAATAAATTACTAAAAGTTGATAATTAGTATAAAATAAATAAAATAGTAAAACATAATTTGCTAAAATTATAGATGTTAGAACTTGCTCCCACGAGGGCTGGCCAAACTGAAATTTATTAATTTATTTATTTATTATAGAAAAGAATTATTTTAAAATTTATATATAAAATTAAAAAAATAAACCTTAATTGATGTTACTAACTTTAGTATTATTTATTTAAAATATATATTATTCAATTTATTATAAAAATTATATTCTAAGACTATAAAATATCAAAATTGGTCATACATAATAATATTTATATAAATTAATGAATGGCATTTATAACAATTTATATACTTAGATGAATAATTGTAAGAAAGAGAATTATAATCTATAAAACAAATAAAAAATAAATAAATAAAAATATTATTTTTTAAAAATATCAGGATTATCTTTTATATAAATTCATTTTTTGTTTAGTTATGTCTATTTGTGCTGTGATTTGTAGTGTAATTTAAAAATATAAAGTCATGTGGATACGTGATATCTTTTTTTGCTAAATGACAATAATGGTTGGGGTAATATTTCAGCAATTGGGAGCTGATATTTGGACAATCTTTTAATCTATTTATGATACCACCTTTTCCAAAATTTAATGCATTTGTTTTGACACATTTTGTCTAATGCAATTTAATTTTATTTCTTTGTTCGTAGCTCTCTATGACATGATAAAAAAAGATAGCTTAATGTTATTTCTCTCAAATAAAATATTTACGGTGTATGTCTTTCTTTTAATTTATGTCGATTTTATTGGTTAATTTTTTAATATATTTTAATTTCAAATAAAATATGTATTAATATGACTCGTTTATATAAAAAAAAAAAAATAGTAGTCACCCATCGTTTGAAATTTATATAGAATTAAATAAATTTTAAAAAATTATTTATCAATTTGATACAAATTAAAAATAAAAATATATTTATAGAAAAAGATAAAGAGAAAACAGAATGTGCAGCTCAGGGGAAACTGGTAGACATCTAAAGCATGGCGGGGGCCAAGAAAGCTAATTAAAAGCTCTCTACAATTACTATAATTAATGCTAACAGCAGTTAGAAAAGCATCACACGGCAGTGGCACCAGTTTGTGGTTCTATCTTCTAATTTTAAGTTGTTTAACACTCTGCTAATGTACGGACATTACATACAAGGCAAAAGAATATAAGTTTGTTTGTGATTCCTAAAATGGACATTACATTACATAAAAGGTAAAAGAATAAAAAGACGGCATGAGTGGCGAAGGCAGCAGAGAAATGGCAAAATGTTCTAATTAAATAATGCGTTTGCCGGGAGTCGAACCCGGGTCTATTGCTTGGAAGGCAATTATCCTAACCGTTGGACTACAAACGCTTTCTGATTAATGTTTGAAAGTATAAACCAAGGACGTTAGTCAATCCCGACTCAATAGTGCCATCTAAGGAGTGCCGACACGGACACCGGGCCGTGGAACCCGCAATCCATCTCAACCTACTTGTACCCTAATATAAATTATCAATTTACATGAATGTTCAGGAACATATTAATGTTCTTTTTCATATATTCTTCCTTTTATCAAAAGCTACCGTGCAATTGATAGTCAAGAAGCATAATCAATTTGTTCTTGATTGTAAAAGAACTGAAAAAATTAAAAAGAAAAATGCTATTGCATGAAGTGCATAATGTCATTCACTGTTCTGCAAGCAACAGATTGGTCAGTATTCCTACAATCCCTCACACTCAGATCACAAGTCATTGCATTCAAAGACAAGGGATGAAACATGAGACCACAACAGAATGCATAATCAATTGCAGAACAACAGAGGAAAGGACAATATACGTAGACCATTATGACTGCCAGCCTCCCATGATTTTATATTTAAAAGAAATACAAAATTAATTCACTGATAAATCTGCTACAGTAAACCTGATTCAAAATTCAGCAAATTGTTTGGTAGTGATTATATTGTTGGAAAAGAATAAGTATTCCATCAACTAAGCTTTACTGCCAAACTATGAAAGAATCTCAATATCTCCCATGCCCTAGCATGATGTATAAGCAATCTAGCTAGTTATGTTCTCTATTCCTCCCAGTACAAAAGCAACTTCAATCCAATCCTATTGGTGGGAACACAACTACCGTTTCTTGTTCTTTTTCTTTCCCTTCTTTCTGTCCCTTTTATTATGTGTATTCGACCGCGCCTTGTGCTTTGAAACTTTCTTGAATGGCTTCTTTTTGCTTACAGCTAAATTGTGCCTCTTTTCAACTCCGGTCACAGTTGGCGGCACTGCTTTCTGCATTACTCCACCTTGGCCATCCTCATCTTCTCGGGAGATCTCACTAGTTGTCACAGTCACTTTCACGTCTTCATTGACATACTCCACTGTCCCTTTTGCCAATTAAACAACAAAGTTAAGTGACAAATGAGCAAAAAGCTTTTTGGATGCCCTCAGCAAGTTTTTAATATTATTGCTAAAATAAATATAATTAAAAAAAAAACTATGGCGCTTTATTTATGCTCTTATGATTATATGTAAAAATAATAGATAACAAATATCACTAAATTTCAAATAAATGATGCAATTTATAGAAATGAACTGTGAGATGCAAATCTGATCCAAACAAATGAAACTAAAAGAAACAATTGGGCCTTTATATATTACAATTAAGCTTCAAATCTAAGAAATTCAAACAAAAAAGAGTTTCATATTTTTTTCAAATAATAATTCGGGACTCCTAAACATTAAAAATTAGCTTCAAGTCTAAAAGTTCAATCCTTTTTGTTCCACGTGTATATAAAAAATTTAGAGGCCCCTTTGCTTTTGGGGGGCCCTAGGCCTCAGTCTAGGCCTTCAGCCGGTACTGTGTCCCAAGACACTGTTAATGATATTCTCAGCTAACATGATTACAGGCTATTATTTGTACATAACAGTATCTTCTGAATCAGCCACATCACATAAGATTATTTCAGGTCCCATCATTTATGGTAGACCTCATCATGGGCTGAGGGACCATAAAATTATCCACGTCAGACACAATTTCTCTCTTTGGACCCCCAAAATCCAACCAAGCCCAAATTCTCTTTGGGTGGACTTGCAAATGATAATTCCTTAAGGTAATCCGGGATATTGTTAGGCTAATTAACCATTCGAAAAGATTCATGTAAGGATATATGTCTTGTCTTTCCAGATGGGCTTGGTCAAAAAATCAAGTCTGGGTTCCCAGGCTCTGGCCTAGATCCCAGGTCCAACCAAGCAATTATTTTCATATTACCCTAACAAGTACAAAGTAATTATTTAAGATTTTTCGTATTGTGTTTTACATTACTCTAGAAACTATAAGATAACCTATCTGAGGGACAAAAATATATTTACTGAAAGAAACCCTCAAAGGAACTTGTCAATATGTTTTTAAGGTGCCACATATCATGACAAGAATCCACACTGATTCAATGGAGTGGTTACCAACCATTTCCATAATCTAGCTATTGGCGAAGTCAGGACGGACAGAGATATCGACAACTGGAAATACAGTTATTCTAAAGGCTTAATAAATTAATAAACTTTCAGGTACGATGCATATATTATATATCATCAGCCTGCAGTTTGTGAAAAGTACCATTTACTGATGCGATTGTCTCGATATCTTGATCATCTCCGTGGTCCTCATCGCTTTCATCAGATGGTGGTGGAGCTCCTCCATATAAAACAAGTTGTCTTTCCAGTTTCCTCTAGCACAGGTTAGGCAGTAATAATTTAGGATAATAAAGATATAAGATATCCTGTTCAATTAAAGGAGCAAGCAGTTATGTCGGAAATACAGGTACACACGCAACAAAAATATTAGCAAAACAAATCCAAGAGGATGTGTGACTTTAAAGTTTCAACAGCATCAATCCTTTTCTCCTTCAATAAACTATCTCTCCTAATGTCCTTATTTTTTTGGCTATGCAAGATTTCAGTAGGTACATGATACGGTGAAAGTTATGATGTTAAACTAGATGCATCTTATATGGGTGTTCATCACTGACAAATTTGAGGAGACTTTTTCCTTGCGACAGCAAGAGAGGATTAAGTTTTTTAACTCTCACTAATTTTATTGGCAACCTTAAATTATAAGCAAATTCCCATTAACAATCTGACTGGTTTTACATATCAAAATTATCAGCAGTCAAACTATGCTGTCTCGTCACTTCTTATAAAACAAATTGAAAAATGGTAAACCTGAATTCTTATCTGACTGTCACAAACTTAATGATACTAAAGATTATCGATGTAAAGGCCAAAAAAACTTTGGAATTTGGCAAATAAAAGAAATTCTACCTTTTTACGCTCCTCGATGCGCTTGCGCCGCAAGACCTCTTCTTGCTGTTTTTGGGCTTCTTTTCTCCTCTTCTTCTTCCTCTTGTGAAACCCAGTTACAAAATCCCTTTAACAAACCAAACCGAGATGATCCAGTTCACCAATCGCGTTAAGAATAAACAAATTAAATCCATTAAACTAAAACGCAAAGCAACATAATGGTACAGTACCTGAGATCTTTTTCGTTGAAAGATACCGCCAAAGCTTTGTTCTTTAGAACTCGTTTTTTTATATGCGGAGTTCGGGTTGCTGGCAGCTGTGCTTCTCCTTCTTCAATTCCGCCTTCCATCTTTGCTTTCTCCAATTGCTGTTCTGCTGTTTACTTCCTTTCTTCCTTGTGGTTTAACTAACCGAATCAGTTCGAGCTGCTGGGTGTTGAATTGACATGGGCTTTTGGGTTTCCGTGGGCTGGCAGCTGGAAGTTAATCTGCTAGACTTAGCTCCAATTGTCTTAGGAGTCCATTGTCTTCTCTCTTGTTCATTAGGTCATTCAATTTCAGTGCAGTATTTGCAGTTTAATTATTTATGACAATTTTTTATATTATGGAATTGACGGATTTTTATTTTTTTTAAAGTAATGAAGGGAAAGAGTAAAGCGTCATGTCCTGTTCCTTTCATATTTTAGGTGCATAAAAGGGTACATCGGACATTTAAATATGAATAAGGGAGTAGCAGCTCCTAGAATAATAATGTTGTAAACAAAAATTAAGATGCATTTTTACCCCTAACATTTATAGGCAGCGGGGGATTGGCTCCTAAATATTTTTGTTTGGTCCAATTAACTATTTAATCAAAGAAACTTTATTCCATGACCCTTCTTAAAAATTTGAAACTAAACCGAGTTAACATCAATTTGATGTCTATTGACTTGGGAAAGAAAATGGATCCTCATATTGACACACCGTATTTTTCTTTTTATATTTTTTCTCGTTCTTTTTAAGTAAAAATTGATTAAAAAAGTGATTAATCCTGAAAAGCCAATCAAAATCTCACTCTTAAACACTATTGAAAAATTGAAACTATTTGTGAGACATATGATAACTCATTTCAAAAGGCTCACTCAAAACGAATTATGGATGAATGATAAATTGATACTCATTGAATATTGACATTCAAAAGTCACATGAAATATCAAAAGTCATATGATATATCAAAGGTTATGGATTAATGGTGATTTAATCATGATATACCAAAGGTCGTGGACTAATGATGAATTAATCATAGTATGATAAAAGAACATAATTAATCATGATATATTAAATGTCTCAAAATATATCAAATGTCATTTTCCTACACTAGTCACTATATATATATATATATATATATATATATATATATCATTCATATTTATTTTTTTTATTCAAGGTGTGTAATAGATCCTCCTATCTTTTTTTTTTTTGCTTTCAAGTGCAATAAAAACTCCAACATACTTCAAGTTCACTGGTACAATTATTGCAGTATTCATCAATTGTGTTGATCCATTGTATCATGGAAACAGACATCATATCATCCTCAAACACCAATAGTGTGGAACAGACGTTATATCATCCTCAAACACCAATGGTGAGGGGCGAATCGGTTTAAAGAAAATTGTGTGATATACAAGCCTCGTATTGTTGATGTCCTAATTTCTCTTCATTGGTATTTTGATTTCGTTACACTGATATGCCAAAATTTATTCTTGGTGTCTCTCTTCAAATTCAAAAATTCTCAAATTATTTACATACTATTTTTCTTATATATATGTCCGATTTTATTACTTTATTATTCATATATTTGTATATTATTGTTTTTATAATTTTTATAATTATTATTTAATTTTAAATTTTAATTTTAGCATTTTTATATATTATTATTAACAAACATATCATTCTAAAAAGTTTTAGTTTTTAAAGAAAATATAAAAATAAAAGACAATGTAAGGGCCCTATTGGTTGAGGTTGCTTTTGTTCCATTGTTCTTGTAATTTGTTGCTACTGTTATAAGCTTGTGAAATGATGTTGTTGCCTTTTAACTAATGCTTGATTGTTGTTTCAACAAAGGAGACACAACGAGGTTTGTGGACTATTCATTGATTTGATCAACTTTAAATTATGGATTTTCTTAATTTAAATGTTTAATCACGTCCAAAAATAGTTTATGTGCTTATTTGCACCCTTTTACCAAACAATAATGGGAAAAAACTCTATATATATAAAAAAAGATGCTATAAAAACGACAAAGGCTGTGAGAAAAAAGAAAAAACGACAAAGACGTCTCGGAGAGAAAGGAAAAAACGACAAAGGCTCGTGGGTTTGAACCCTAAAACCTGATGAGAGCATGAAACTACTCGAACTAAGCCCCGCCAGCGAACACCTCGAAGCAATCACAGTCCATCCGTATACTTAAAAGCCATCTCGTCAGTTCGCCACCAAAAAGCCGCCTTTAGTCCGGTTCTCAATATAAACCGAACCGGAACCCAAGCAAAACCGAGCAGAAATGGACTCGTCGCCACAGCCAATAATCTCGGACCAAGTGATCGTCAACGGCGCAACGACTCTGTTAACTTTGACCGCAGGTGGAATTCTCCGGTGGACGGATCGAGGTCAAAGGTGTTTGACCGTCGAAAAAGAAGTTCTTGGATTTGTAATCGAAGGAAGTAAGATAAGAGTGAAAACTATTATCGATAACGGAGATGGAATCTGCTGTGCAGGTAATAGTGGAGCTCTTGTGAGGAAAGATTTCGTGTTTCAGCCTCTAACTGAAGACTCGCAGCGAGTTTTGTGTAATCGTCTCCGTGATTACCTCGATTCTCTAGGTAGACTAATTCGATTGCAATTCTTATGCTAATGCTCTGATTGGTAAAGTCTAAGAAAAATAAAAATGTGGTTTTGCAGGTCGTCCAAAGAGATTGCTTGTATTTGTGAATCCATTTGGAGGGAAGAGATCTGCATCAAAGATATTTTTTGATACTGTCAAACCTTTACTTGAAGATGCTGATGTTCAGATTACATTGCAAGGTTCAATTTTTATAACGGAAATTTTTGGATTTTTGTATATGCTAAAGGGTGTTTGTTTATGCTAAAATGTTTTATTTCAGAAACTAAACATCAGCTTCATGCAAAGGAGGTCACTAGCACTCTGGATATTTCTAAATACGACGGTATTGTTTGTGTTAGTGGAGATGGTATTCTTGTGGAGGTTAGTTGCCTTGGCTTTGCCTATTTGGTTCATATTTTGTGTTTTATAAGGATCATTTTGAGGATACTAAAATGGTCCAGAATGATATTTTCAACACTAGGTTCGAATGTGAATTTGCCAAGATCATTATCCAATTGAATTTTCCTCAACTTTCAATTTGCTTTTACTGAGGCCCCTTATTTACACACAATATAGACTGTCAGAAAGACAGGCAACTTTTAATCTTGAAATGATGAATCTACCTGAACGATTTTTTTTTAAACACTTGAGAAAGTCTTGCTACCTTGTCCTGTCAATGATAAAATTTGGGCAACTGTGGTCATATCTGCATACATCATGCATCACATCCACCTTTCTACTTGAAGATTGTCTATTTACTACTGTGCAACTGCAACATAATATTTTCTTGATAGACATGTTTTGCGCATTTTGTTTAGTGCTTAAGTATGACCTTCTAGAGGGATATCTGTTCCTTTCTCCTTCTCAACAGTGTTGTGCTTTTTAGTAGGTGGTAAATGGACTTTTAGCAAGAGAGGACTGGAGAGATGCAATAAAGCTGCCTCTTGGAATGGTTCCTGCAGGTCTTTTTCTTTATAAAATGGTTCTCTGTCTTAATAGCATAAACTCTTCTTAGATCTTATTTCAAGAACACGGTCATTGAGGACTGGGAATTCATGGCTTGTGATGCGTGGACCATTAAGTTACTTCAAGATGTTCCAGAATTTGGGGCTCTAAGTTTCACTCATCAATTAATTATGGTCAAATACAAAGTTCTAAAATGATTTTGACTGAGGCAACCAATTCAGATGAACTTATTTTAATTGGACACTTCATTGTAAGTGAGCTAAGATTCAGGTTTTTTCTCCAGAATCTTGCCTTGTTGAAATTGAGGCATTCTTTCATCATTGGAGCTACACTTTTCATTCTGCTTTGTGGGATAAATGTGATATTACAACAAAATTGGATAAATTTGAGGATACCGTCCCTCCACACTCTACTGCATTAATGATTTCCACTTTACTCATTATGATCTTGAAGTATTCAAAGTTTTGGTGCTGGTTCTTTCATTGCATGATTGTAACAGTTCATTTTCACTTTTTAATATTTTGCTTGAACTGCAGGTACAAGCAACGGTATGGCAAAATCTCTTCTGGATTCTGTTGGTGAACCCTGTAAAGCATCTAATGCCGTTTTAGCAATAATACGAGGTTGAAAATGGCAGATTGATATTCATCTTTAGTTATGTGGAATGTTGCCTTTATCATTGATTGCAATGTGATGTTCTAACTTCTAAAATTTTCTCTACTTTTTGTACTGGTCTGGTAGGTCATAAGTGCTCACTGGATGTTGCTACTATCCTGCAAGGAGAAACAAAATTTTTCAGTGTCTTGATGCTTTCATGGGGTACAAATAATACTAGTCCTGTGTAACTGAGTTTGTTTAAGCAGGGCTAGGTTTGGTTGAGCTTTTGGATTTTCAATTTCCATGCTTTTAGTTTCTTGCACTTGGATTTGATGTTGGTTACAAAAATCATGTCTGTAGCTACAACCTGCAGTGAGCTTTAGTCATGAACTTATTTTGACTGCTATTTTCATATTATTTAAGGTCTAGTAGCAGATATTGACATTGAGTCTGAAAAGTACCGGTGGATGGGAAGTGCTCGTATTGACTTTTATGTACGCTCTTTCTTTCTTTATCTCTTCTTATCCTTTTCTCCCCTACTAAAATTTGATTGATTCAGCAGTTCATTTTGATGGATGTGATCCTGTTTCTCATTGGATTTTGTTAGAAACTGACTTTCTCTTTTTCCATTTCCCCTTTCTCATAGGCTGTTCAACGAATATTCCACTTAAGGCATTATAATGGGTGCATTTCTTTTGTGCCTGCACCTGGCTTTGAAACTTATGGGGTGCCAACCAGTTATAATGCTGAATCTACTAGCAAACAAGAGCAGCCTCTTAAGACTCAACATGGTTATCAGGGACCTGATGTTAACTTAGTCAATCTGGATTGGAGGATGATCAGTGGACCATTTGTTTCAATATGGCTTCATAATGTACCTTGGGGTGGGGAGGATGTCATGGCTGCACCTGATGCAAAGGTTAGTTTATCTTGCATTTGCCTCGGAATATCTTATAATCACGTTCTTTCCCTACTCCACTTTCAACCTTTTGCTAGAGTAGTAGTTGTATGGCAAATGAACCATTTGATGCTGTCACTTTTTTTAGATTTTGAAAACTTCATCCAATTAGAGAAGATGGTGCTATTTGTCTTCTTTAGAACAAACTCAATGTAGTATCTAAGATGCATATTTACTTGAAGCTCTCTTGTTGAGTCCCTGCTCTTTGCCTGCAAAATAACATTTGAACAATCCTGTTGCATTTCAATTTCTAGTTCTCAGATGGTTATTTGGACCTGATACTCATCCAGCAATGCCCGAAATTGTCCTTGCTAGCATTGATGACAGCGTTGAATAACGGAGATCATGTCAAATCACCGTATGTTATATACCTTAAGGTTAGTTCACTAATGTGCACAAGTGACTCAGCCTATCTTGTATAGTTTCTGCAGTTTTTCTTGCTAATCTCATTTGCACGATTTTTTTTCTTTGGTTTGATGCACTTCACTTGGACTATGATGAGAATGTATAGTTGTTTGTAACAAGCTGATTTATTCTTAGATGCTGTAGGAGAGGGAAATCCTTGTATACCAATATAGTCATCTATTTTTTGCATGTCCTTCTATGCAAACATTTAATGATAAAGACGTACCTTTCTGTTAAAGAATCCTATCCACTAGTATTTTATTTTTCAACAATCTGCAGGTGAAAGCATTCATATTGGAGCCTGGTCCACGCACTGATGATCCGACCAAGGGAGGGATCATAGACGTAGATGGTGAGGTCCTTGCCAGAGGAAACGGATCATACAAATGCGACCAGAAGAGTCTGATGGTCTACGACAAGCTTCACATGATGGTCGATCAAGGTTTAGCTACTCTCTTTTCACCTGTATAAACATTTTAAAGGCGTTTACCATGGACCTGACATCTTAGTTTGATTGTTTTTTACCATAAAGATCAGAATTCTGATTTTCACATGTATTGTGTACATAACCATAGAAGAGAAATAATTAATAATGACATTGTATGTGAAGAACATTCTTTAAAGGTTGCTTCATGCTTGTTGGATGGAATTTTTCTAGTTGAGTAACGGGAAGAATTGTATTTTTCAGTATCTTGTTTACATCTGTGCGATTGTCTGTGAAAAAGGATAAATGAGGATGTAAATATTTCTGTTTCATCGGGAGTCCAAGTAGGCTAATCGTCATTAATTTTCTATATTCATCTCCTTATTAACTCTACTCTCGTTGTGGAAATTGATGCGCTCAAGATTTTATATTGCATACGCCTTGACAGGTTTAGAGATACCAATTATCATCCATTACTGTTATTGCCATCGACATGCTTCAAGTTCCAGTATTGTTTTCAGAAGTGAACATTGTTTTTATGAATCGGAAACTAGAGGGCAAGAAATTTGGTAGAGGTTCCATTTAGTAATTCAAGATTTATTAGGTCGTAGTTCCATATAATGGCTGCTGGGTTAAGGCACTCTTTGTAGTGGTTTCTTTCATCCGTGGTAAATAAGGTAATGATACAAAGTTTTAATTGTATGATAAAAAGATGATGAATGGATAATTCAGTCTCCTTTACTATTTAAAGTAAGGCAAAGGCAAGTAGAATTTTTTAAGTTAGAATTCAGGTTGATCAATACACTCTCCATCAAATCAAAATTCGAATGAATCTGAGATTAGTTTTTATTATAAAAAAAAAAGAAAATATTAATAAAATATAAAATTTTACTTTAATTATGTAAAAATATAAATTTATATGAGTTGGATAATATTATTTAATTTAATAATTTAAATTAAAATATATTATTCAATT
The DNA here is from genome assembly GCF_019578655.1 of Ricinus communis. Lineage (NCBI taxonomy): Eukaryota > Viridiplantae > Streptophyta > Magnoliopsida > Malpighiales > Euphorbiaceae > Ricinus > Ricinus communis. The sequence continues at coordinate 30,571,084 of NC_063260.1, read as the reverse complement.
GTGTTTATTAGATATAAAATTAAATTTTATTCTAATTTAATAAAAGATTTATTTTTATATAGTTTGATATTTAGTATAAAATTTATGGACCATTTTGAACTTTTTACCTGGATTAAGTCCTTTATTGGACTGAATTGTAACTTCTGGCGAACTATCGAGCAGAAAGTTTTTGCGTAAATTCTTCGCCTGGACGGACTATCCTTGGGATTGATTGCTTGCACATTGGTTTCTAGTTTCTACTGCATCGTTTTAATTGAGCTTTCAGTAAACTCATGGCAACCGACACTTTAGCCTTTTAAAAACTGATTTAAACAAATTCGGTAGATTCATATTTTTTCTAGTAACTAACAAAAATAATTTATATTAGATTAATTAATCAATCTTTTTATGTTTCTTAACGAATCTTAAATTTATGATATAATTTTTTATCTTTCATAAATATTTGTAATATTTTATAAATTTCTTTTGACATATTTTTCAGCTTTCAATTCTTTTTAATTCAGTATTAGCATTATTAGTCGTTTATTCGATATAAAATTAAATTGATAGATACAATTTAATAATATTTTTAATATTTAATATTAATTTATAATATTTTAAAAAATAATAGCAAACTAACTATTTTTAAATATATTTTATTTTTTAATATTTTATTAGTAATAATAATATAAAAATTATTTTAAAAATATTTATTAATTAATTTTAATATTATATCACTTAATACTATAATTGATATTACTATTTTTAAGATTAAAATTTTATTACATAATTAAAAAATTAATTTATTATTAAATATAATATTAAAAATATAATTTAAAATTTTATATTTTAAAATCAGAATTATTATCTAATTAAATATAATATTAAAATATAATTAATATGTTATTTTTAAGATAAAATTAATATTATTATCTGATTAAAAATTTATTAAAATAATATTAAAATATAATTAATGTGCTACTTTTTAAGATAAAATTAATATCATTATCTGATTAAAAATTTATTTATTAGTTAAATTATAACCTTACCCGTAAATTTAAATTTTATGTGTCAAAAATAATATACATATAAAAATAAAAAATTTACATATTAAAAATTAAATACACTTATTAAAAATATTTTAAGTCTCAAGAATTATTTATACATATTGTCGAACTTCTAAATATGTGAAATTTTTATTTTTTCTGAAACACGGTAAATTTGACATGGAACATCCAGCAAAAGATTGACAAATTAGCTTTTTCGTACATAAATTCAAAGTGCCTGTTATTTGAATGGTCAGCAAGAGTCGCTTCGCTTTGTCTCGGTGCAACCATGAGTTCCATGTGGCAACAAGATGCATGATTCATCCGTTCAAGTCCTACTCTTCCTCTGTAAAACAATTCCAAATTCCAAAGACAAAAGGAAAATGAAGAATGGGGGTCCCCATCCAGACATGTCCATAAAAATTTGATCGCTCAAGAGAGAGAAACTCCAATGAACTTTCGCCATTGAATAACCCAAAATTCACTCTATTATCTGCTTTCTTATTTGCATGAATTCTCTGTATATGCTATCAAAAGAACAGAAAAAGACGTGACCTTTACTATGAAAGACAAGCTTATAAGCTCTTCTTTCGAATTCATTATGTTAGTTTCTTGATTTAATTAGCTTCCAATTCACAGGAAAAAGAAGCATTTATTCATCATTTCGTCTGTAAGTTCTCTTTCACTTACTCTTTTCTTGGGTTTCATTTTCTTTTCTTATTAATTAGCAAAATTGTCTATGTGGGTTGTGTTTTTATTGTTTTCATTTTCAAAGCAAGAATCTTTATTGAATAGTTGATAAAGAATCAAGAAAAGGTTATAGAGGTAACAATTGCCATTTTCTTTTATCAGGATGCAGCTATTGCTTATTCCTGATTCTACCACCTTGAATTACTGGTTGAATTGGAGGGTGTTGCTATGTGCAATTTCGGTCTTAACCCCTATGCTTGGAGCTGTATTCATTCTTTGGAAACGTGAAGGTTTGGATCATTTGAGATCTTGCAGAGGAAAAAGTCAGCAAGAAATTATATCCAATTCTTTGTATGAAGATAGAGCTTGGAGGCCATGCCTTGATCAAATAGACCCTATTTGGCTGTTGTTTTATCGAGTTATCGCTTTCTCTGTGCTTTTGGCATCCCTCATTGCCAAAATTTCTGTTAATGGATTCCTCATGTTCTTTTACTATACACAGTATGATATTTCTCAACTCTATTGAATAGAACAAATTTCAGGTTTCTATAGCAACATTTTCTTCATAGTTTATAGAAGTGCGCATCTCCTTCTATGTAAACTTTTAACTTTTAACTTTCTTTTAAATATTTTTGGGATTGATGTTTCTTGCAATGTGTAAACTTCAACTAATTCAATGCCTTTTATGGCTTGATTAGGAACTTGATAATATGACCTTGAAGGCATCTGTGCCATTTAACTTTCACATTTCCAGCTGATTTTAAAATGCTTCTTTTTCTGATTAATTTTTTTGTATTCTAACTTGAGCTTAATTTGGCTGTTGCACAGATGGACTTTTACTTCTGTTACCTTTTATTTTGGGGTATACCTTCCTTCTCTTCACCTATCTGTTAAAATTGAAACCCCTAAACTTCTGATTAAGAGTAGCATCCATATACATTGCTAATTGCTGCTACCATAGTCATTGGAACATTCTGCTTCTGAGCAACCTTTTGCATATGTTGGAGGTTTAGTTTTTGAATTATTAAGAACTTGGATGTTTAACTAATGCCAAGTTCATTATGGTCTCAACTTGACTTGTAGTTTGGAATCCTGCTATCCATCTGTGGTTGTTACCAGTATCATAGAAGGGGCAGGGCTCACTCAGGGAATGATGCTGAGCAAGCTTATCATGTTCCTCTATTGTATGAAGAAAGGACCAATATGCATGCAGAGAGAAAACTCTCAAATCCCCGAAAAGAAGTTTATGTTTCCCAAGTAGCAAGTATCTCAAGTTATCTGTTTCAAGTTCTATTCCAGGTAGACATTTTTCCAAGGTGAAGTAGCTTAAATATAGAGAGATGTAGGGGGTGTTCAAACAGTTCTGGTCTGAATGTTCAAATGTCTGGCGTCAAATCTTTTAACTGCATCATTCTCTCTTTTGTTTTCCATTTTTTTTTTTGAAGATGGACATGTTTTTTTATTACTTATATCTTTTGTTCAATAAGTTGTCTATGTAGTTTTCCAATGCAACTTCGTTCTATTGTTTCCTCTCCTTTATCCTGCCTTAAAGGTCCAGACATCTAAATCCATCAAGCAGTTGTATTTGCACTAAAAGTTGGTTTTGATACACCTCACTATTGATCGTTGGTAGGAGATTTTTCTTTTTGGTGGATGCAAAGCAACTATTTTGGTGGTTCTGAACACTCTAGTTGGATATTTTTACAATAGATAGATATTGACAAAGTCACTGTTGGCCTAAAAATGGTTTATCTCGAAATCGTTTATCTATTAGAGTTGCTCTCCTTGTGAATAACTTAAAATTCATTGTTTGAGAATATTACTTCTCCCCGTGTGCTTGATATTTTTTCTCACAGTTTTCCTCTGTTTGATTTGTTGTGAACAGATGAATGCTGGAGCAGTGATGCTCACAGATTGTGTATATTGGGCCATTATTTTCCCATTTCTTACCATCAAAGATTACACTATGAATTTCGTAAGTAACTCATTTTGAATCTGCCGTTGATTATGTTATGAGTTATTACCTTGATCTATCTCTAAGCCCGTTTGCTACAGCAACATGTTGAAAGAATTATTGCTTCATGTTGGATCCTGACCTACTTTTTTTGCAAATATAGTTGTACTACATTTTGAAGTGCTCTGTTTGTCTTATCTGTAGGATGTTTCTATAGAATATTCATATCGATATAATTCATGCTTTTGACATTTATCCAGCATTTTGGCTGATGTGTTATCTACTAGACATCAATTTTTGCCTATCCAATCACTTTTGGGTGGCATTGGCTGATTAGGAAGGTAGCATTGTGCTTAGACAGGGAGATGCACTTGTGTAATTTGCTACTTCATTGTATTGGTTCTTAAGCAGTCAATGTCTTAGTCACCGATTTGCTGACGAAAAATGGGGCTAATGCTTTGACATTTTGTCCTACATTTCACATTTTACTGATTAAGGGTGGTATCAGTTAGTATCTCTTAACACTAGTACATGTTTTTGTTTAATTATTATTCTTACATTGAGCTCCCTGCTGCTCAGAAATTGCCCATCTCTCGGACCAATTGGAGGCATTGCTTATAGTGGCAATTCTATATCATGCTTCAAAATTCTGCTCATCTTAGTTATCTATTTTTATCTTTTTCTGTTTTCTAAAATTCATTTTCCGTGTTACTATAATTTACCATATATGTGATTGATCATGTCTTCAATGATATCAGATGACCGTGAATATGCATACACTCAACGTCCTTGTACTCCTTGGTGATGCAGCTTTGAATTGCTTGGTAAAGGGATAGCTTTTCCCTTCTCTCTTTTTCCTTATAATTCTTTTGTAATTATTCTTGAACCATCTCTGTTTCCGTTTCAGCCATTTCCTTGGTTTCGGGTTTCTTACTTTATTCTATGGACGGGTGCTTTTGTCATTTTCCAATGGATTCTTCATGCTTGTACATCGACTTGGTAATTTTTATTTCTTCTCCCATTCATTGTCCTCATATTTGTTCGTCTCACAAAAGTGGTGTTGTCCATGCTTCAGGTGGCCATATCCATTTCTTGACTTGTCATCACCATATGCTCCGCTATGGTTAGTACCTCAAACATCTCATTGCTGTTCTTGAATTGGAGATTTCATCTAACCTATGCTTTATAACAATTTTTTACACAATTTTGGACCATAAGATACTTCAAGTTGTAGATTTATGGAAAGCAGGAAATGAACCAGTTATCCCATGCTGTCTTATTGTTCTTGTTTTTGGGATCTAATTAGATGTTGGAGGTTCTACAGTTGTTGACAAACTCCATTTAATGTTTTGATTTTAATCTTGGAAAACAAACTTAAAACTATAGCCTAGGACACCATTATGAAATAGAGATATCTGCATCATACTTTAATTTTCTTTCTGGTTATGAGGCAAAATTTTTGTTTTTGTTTTACATTTTTCCTCTCCCATGTACATGGGGTTTACGCTGTGCGACATATTTGATTGCGTTCTTAAACATGGGTTTGCAGGTACTTGCTGGTGGGATTGATGCATTTTCCATGCTACGGTTTCTTTGTGTTAATTGTCAAAATGAAACATGAGCTGTTGGCGAATCAGTTCCCTCAGTCTTATCGATGCCTAAGATGAAGAATGAGTCGGTGTCTTCCTTAATGAGTAGACCCGAAATGAATTTGGGGCTCCATATCAAAATTATACACAAGATACCCTGGCTGTAAAATGGCAGGATTGGGATTTTGGTTAGCAAAGAGAATGGCTGAAAATACAGAATGCAGTTTGGAAGGTGGTAGCTCTGAGATGCTTACACCGTTCTTATTGTTTCGGTAAAGTCAAGATTGATATGTGTTCAATGATGAACCTAACATTCTTCATCACTCTGATAAGAAACAATGAAGTTAAATAGGGTAAGGAATTGTACAGGTGCTAGTACGGTAGTATTTCAGTGTAGACTTTAAACAAACTCACTTCTCAGAAACAGGTTTCTCATTTCAATATAGTGCCTTGACTATTTATCTACTAATGTATTGATTTCTTATTATAAATGGACAGTTATCACGTGTTATTTCGTTGTTTTGGAAACAAATTTTATAGACTTGTATCAACTAATTGAAATAATTTAAAAGCCCAATCAAAATCATAAAAGCAAACAAGGTTTTTCAGGCCCAATCATGTGATAAGCCAGATAAATGTTGGAAAAGCTGCCGCCGGTGCTCTTACATTACGAGAATAAAGGGAGAAATTATACGGGTACACGGACAATAATTTCTTAATAAACTTTTCTACTCATAACTATACATATCAAAAAACCAGAATCACTTACTTCACTCATATTATCAGGCAGTCAGCACCACCACGCCAGAGGGTTAGGTTCTTGGATGACCATTAAAGACTGCTGAAATTTATTGAAAACTACACCAGAAATCATCCCAACACACACAAATAGATGCATTCAACCTTGTCTTAAGCAGCCTCCATACATTTACCAACATAAACCAAACACAATTGCGCAAAGTTTTGTTGTTTATTGCTAGACTTATTATCTAGATAGTCAAACAAAGCTCTCCTTGTAAGAGGCTTGTCTATACAGCTCCAGCTTCTGTGAGCAGAGGAACCAGCTGCCCTTGGCTGTGCTTGGCTGTTGTACCTGGAACACAGGACACAAACCCATTAACAAGTCGATAGCCAGGGGATCCAATTACAGAGACAGGAAACAAGGCCAATATTATAGAAAGTAGAAAGCAACGGAAGTAAAATCCGTACTGTCACAGCCACCGATGTGCTTTCCGCCAATGAAAACATTGGGCACGGTGCGTTGTCCGGTCCACTCTGCCAGAGCTGTTTGAATCTCACTTCCATCACCTTCAAAACATAATATAATAGTAGTTCCCTCAATCTTATTTTCGCTTCAAAGTAGAGGTTACGCTCATAGTAAATGAATAAAGAAAAACCAAAAAAACTAGGATAACGCTCTGTTTTAACATTATAACTACCATACTCGAAGTACCATCCTAAGGCCTTGTTTGGTTTTAAAAGAATTCAAGTGAATACTTGAAAAATCATATCCGAGTGGCATGATTTCATTTCTTTCAAAATGCCTAATTTTAGAATTGAATTTCTAGCAAGTCTGACCTTTTCAAGCTAAATAAAATCAAATTGAATGGAATTATTGCATTTTTAGACTTCCCAAACACACTATTAGAAATGGAATTAATAAATAGAATTGAATCCCTCCACAGCCAAAAAAATATATAAATGATAAGCAATACTGAGTTTCAATTCGATAAAATAATTAACGACTTACTCTCGGTATCCAACTCCACGACCTTATATTTAGCTCCCAACTGATCCAATAGCTTCTTCACGCTCGTGCAATAGGGGCAGTACGTCTTGCTGCAATTTTTATTTTTTTTCAAATTAAGATGTTTTTTGAAAGCCATTTTCTGGTACAAGAAAAAATTCATTAGATAAAATAAATTGGATAAAAAGAAGAAGAAGAAGAAGAACCTGAAAACGACAACAGCGTTTGAGGAAACAAGCTCTTTGGTCTTAGTCATCGCCATCTCTGCTGCTCTTGATCGTTAACCCTAAAACCGTAATGCTTCGTGAATTATGTTTGAGCTGGTGCAGCGAAGATGATGGATCTGTATTTATAGAGAGAGGGGAATTATAACATGCAAACCTGTTTGACCAATTGAATGTTAAATGAGAAATGGTTAAATAATCTGGACCGCTCCTTTCGATTTAACGTTTTATATGCACACCACGAAGCTGCATCTGCATGATTCTAAGAATTTGTTGGCCATAGTGAAATATTAATAAATAGACCACTGAATTCGCTATCAGTCTCTTGACCCAAAAACAGATTTTTCATATCTCACCAAAAGAAATTACCTTTCGATTTGAGTTTTTATTTTTCTTAACCAAAATTTCAATTCAGTTTTAGAGTAACCGGTAGTTTGATTAATCCAAGAATTAATCTTTTAATTACAGCTTCTAAAATAATGAAAAAATAAAAAAAAAGGTTACTTTACCAGTTTTCTTGTTAAGAAAATTTTAAAAGTTATTTACCAAGCATTTAAAAAGAAGTTTTTAATTTATATAAATTATAAAAATTAAACACTGAGAATGTAATCTGCACCGTGCTTAATTAGCTACTATCTATTTTTAAAATTAAAAATAAAAAGATTAACTTACTAATTAAATTTTAAAAACTAAAATTAAATCAACAAATTCAGTTAATTAACTTAATTTATTCGATTTTAACTATTTTGATTTTTTCTAGATGTTTTTCTTTTGGCTCTCCCTTACTCATCATTCCCGCAAATCTTATATCCACTGATAGTTATAATTATTCAGTTTTAACACATCTTTTTAATTATATCTATAGAGGAATATATTTAGACACATAATCCTTAATTGAACGGAGTGTAATTAGTATAAATAAATAAATATTTTTAAAATATATAATAATTTCTAAATATAATAACATAAAAGTAAAATTGAAAAAGTCAAATATAACCAGACTTATAAAGGGGAAAAAGATTTTTAATTTTTTTATATTAAAGTGTAGACCTTGGACAGGTATAATCAAGTAAGAAATTTAAATTGGAATTAAAAATATCTCTGTTAAACCTAATTGTTAAATCTGAATTATAGGGAACCGAAGAAATCTCAAGATAATACCAACGCTACAAGAAGTGCTGTGATCTAAGCAACTAATAATCTTAATAAGCAAGACAGGAATAAAACGACAGAGGAGCATTGGCGTTTGGACTCATCTCCCCGACTGCGACTGAGTGCAATGCAACTGCTTTTATTTTTTTAAGTTTGGATAATCAAGACAGAACTATTCAATTTGAAGTCTTCGGTTTAAGTCTTCCATTTTAGTACAAGTGGCAGCCTACATCATCAAAGACTTCACTCTTACACGTCGCCACAACATCATTCAAGGCCATGACCAGTGGAAGCAGCACCAGGCCTCTTTTCCGGAAATTCCTTCAAGCTACAGGGATTAGTTTCACAAGAGGAGCTTTCAGGATCTGAGAAGCTGTATTTTTAAGGAAATCAAAATAATTCAGGAACAGAATAGAGAGACACAGGACATGTATCTATATTATTAAGTTACAAGTTGCCTCCGCCAAACTTGTAAACATCGCCAAGTTTTATAAAGAAAAACTCGCAGAATTTCCATTGACAGTCAAACCAAGTATATGTTACGTGCCAAAAGAATCAACCATCCTTATGAGTATTCTTTATTTACTGATTTTGGTTTTGTTTGGGAATAGAGTACAGATAGAATATTTTGATTACACAACTGCAGGTTCCCGAAGCTTTGACTCCAGATTCTGAGCAACAGCATCAATAAATTCTTCCGTGTTCAAATAAAATTCTCTTGACACCCTGCATGTATCAGCAGCATCTCAGCAATTATCCCCACTCACTAAAACTCAAAGTGAAAGGTTTACCAAATTGGAGAGCTACTGTTCTGTCCAATTCAATTACCATAATTATACAGATAGACCAGTTTACACGCAAGGCCACATATATGGAAAACAACTTAAAGGGGAGCAATACGAGAACAGCTCAGGGAACTGATGCTCCTGTACCGTGGCTTGGAGAATAGAGGATATAGCTACTTAGATGGGAGGGCAGATATACTAAGTTACAACTATTTGGAGCGAGTCAATGAAACACTATGCAACTTCTTGAACTTAGTGATCGTTGACATTTATCCACCAAAGAAAAGAAAATCCCAAGCAATTGAATCAAGAATTGAGCATAGAGAAGGGGCAAACAAGATACACTTACTTAGGACCGTGGATCAAAATGGCAAGGTCTTTTGTCATTTTTCCTGCTTCTACTGTCTCAATGCATGAACCCTCTAACTTGTGCACAAAATCAAGCAACCCTTCATTCTTATCAAGTTTGGCCCTGAGGAAAAAGGTAGAAGTAAATTATAATTAAACAAAGATTAATAGATATCTCCAGTAAAGCAAAGTAAAAATCTGAATAATGATTTGAAATCTACAGTAAATATGGAAATAAATGCCACATAACGTTCTCACGAGATCATGATTCAAGTTCAACATTCTCACATCAATAATAGTCAACCACCCAAATGCTTAATAGTCAACCACCCAAATGCAAAGGCAAAACAAGTGAAAGTGTCATGAAGAGTGTACCACTAGAACCAAACTCTGAATTACAGCAAAATAGATTTCCAAAATGAAACATATGTATCATTTCAACAAAACACAGTAAAATTACCTATGTTCTAATCCTCGTGTCCATGCAAATATTGAAGCAATACTGTTTGTGCTAGTTTCTTGTCCTTTCTGAAATAACCGGAAATGACGAGTTACAGTCCCATGAGCTGCCTCAGCTTCTAGTGTCTTTCCGTCAGATGACAACTGCACAGTTTGCACTTATCATTATGTCACACAACCACAGAAAGAATAACCAGCTCAGCATTAGCTGAGAAATAAATAACTAGATACGGACCAGCACCGACGTCATGAGGCCCAATGAGCCAAATCCTGCAGAAACAAACTAAATTTAGAGAGGTCAACTAAAAATACATAGTGAGTGAATACTTAAGGTCATTTCTATCGACAACAGAAGCACTAATTATCTATTCACATTGGCACTTGTTATGCCTCTTCAAGTCAGTAAAAGAAAAGAAAAAAAAAAAAACTATTGATGGACAAAAGTTTTAATAGAGTCCATTTTTTTAATAGCTATGGGTTCAACTTTCATCTCAGCTTTTCTTAGAATCACCACAAAACTGGGAAAAAACACCCTTTTTTAAAGAGAAGATTTTCCTGTCTGGAGTAAAATAATCTGAGATGTGCCTATTGGGCATTATTAGTGCTCTAGACATATGTGTAATTTAAAAAAGGTAAAGAGTGACCAATTTATAGCACCTTGAGCAAGTAAATCACTTTGGACATCTCCGTCATAATTTTTGCAAGCCCAAACATAGCCACCTTCACTCTTTACAGCATAAGCAACCATGTCATCAATTAGTCGATGCTCATACCTGAAGACAGAGGCTTCCATAAATCATTTAATCACAATGAAGAATCGAACATAAGACGTATTTATGCATACCATATTGAATGTTCCTCAAACTTCTGCTTCCACTTCTCTTCATATACCTCCTGGAAAATGTCCTTAAACCTATGAAAACACTGCTTGTAAACTTATTGCGCTTTTTCACTTTAAAAACTTCGGACATTCAGCTGATACACCAACAGAGGCGAAATTGTAGAGGCATGAGGTATGAGACGTTCACTGAAACAAGAAACAGTTACCTGCCATCATATTTCTTCAGAATAGTGTTTTTGGTGCTCAAGTAAAGGGGCCACTTCTTTGCAAATGCTAGTGACATTGATGACTCGGCAAAAGCTCGAATAGACTGATCAATAAAAAAAGATCAGGAAAATTTTTATATATTGCAGTGCGCATCTTCAGGTATATGCATGAATAAGACAAACCTGATCAACATTATACATAGCAAGCGCTACACCTGGGCCCTTAAAATCATAAACATCAAGTTCCAGTGGCGTGTTGCCATCCTCTGGTACTGCATAACAAAAGAAGCATGTAAAGAAACTAGTGCCTTAAAGGAAAGAAGCATTTTAGCTTTGAAATAGACAGGTTGAAAGCTCACCAAAAATCATTTTAAGTTTTCCTGGCCCTTTAATAAGTGTATCTGTGGCACGATATTGATCACCAAAGGCATGTCTACCGATGCAAATGGGTTTCTTCCAACCTGTAGGCCTGTTTATAAGTACTGAATAATGCTTCACATCACAAAATACGTACTCATGCTTGAAGAAGGGGCAGAACATATTACCAGGAACAATTCTTGGAATATTCAGGCAGAGAATAGGTTCACGAAAAACAGTGCCTATAGAAGTAAGAAATCCTTCCGTTAGAAGCATTCAAATAAAGTTTTATCAACAGATCGTAACATTCAAGTTTCAGCAACCACATCAAAATTGGACAGTAACAAGATAAACAAAAGTGCCTGCTCTGCAAATGCCATATCCATGCCATACACATGCAAATAAGATGCCCCAAAAGTCAATAACAAAGACCATATAAGAACTTCAATTTTCTCAGCTACAGTTTTTCATCTCTTATTACACCGATAAAAGTGTCTGCTGTAACCTAATAAACTGAAGGTCATTGAGAACAAAAAAATGTTCTTGTATTTATTTCAGCAACTACCCTTGATAATGCCCTCCCCCCAAAACCATCCTAGCAAAAATTAAGTAAATGGAAGAAGTAGATTTAAGAAAAGAAAAACATTTTGATACATGAATGTTGCATTTTGAGATGGTTGTTTAGTAAGAACTAAGCTTTCATAGAAATCAAATCAACATGGAAAAATTTGCCAGAAGGGAAAACTAACAGTTAATCGATATTTCTTTCTGTCCACTATTTACGAACACCCTGTTTATAGTGGGCATAACAGATAGTCAAAATATAATAAAAGTAGAAACTTCAAAAGCAGAAGATATAATCCTATGGTGTTCTGCTGTTCTAAAACGTTAGTACTAGTTTAAGTAGTAAGATGCTTTCTCTATAAATATTGTCGAATATTCAACCATTCTTGATATAAAACTAAAATCAAAGCGATATTATTTATCAATAACATACCATTTAAGATGTTTCTAATAGTGCCATTTGGACTCCTCCACATAGATTTCAGGCCGAATTCTTTAACTCTGGTCTCATCTGCAGATTATGGCATAAAAAAAATGAATAGTACTTGATGCTACATAATCACCATCAACTAAAATTATTGTAATGCACCAAGAACATCGCTTTTAAAATTTAATCAAAGAGCATATCTACCACTAGTCCATTACATAAACTAGAACATTCAGCAAAGTCAGCTTCTTCCCAGAACTAAAATTGCTGTGATCAAGATAGATGGCAAAAGAAGAGGATAATGGACAATATAACACACCAGGAGTTATTGTAGCACATTTTACAGCAACATTGTACCTGCAGCACATAATAAATTAGGATGAAAAATCAAGCAAAGCAAGACTAAGCATCAACTCGTCACCAAAAAAACTAGCAGAGATAACTTCAGTTTCATCCTAATCAGAACCTTTCTTTTTTCCTTTCTTCCTTTGTTGCATTCTAATAATATGTTGCCATGTGGTTATCCACATAGGTATTTTATGAAGAACACAAAAACCTGATTTTCATTTACGAGACAAGAATCCATATAGAAAAATATGATTCTAACAATTTCATCAAACAAGGTACTAAAGTTACCAAGGGTTAAACTTTATAGTACTTATTAACATAAAAAAATTTCCCTGTCTTTAAAGTGGCAAAGTAAACCATGCAGTATTGGTTTTGAACTTTTACAAAACTACAATTACAGTCGTTATGTGCACCAGCAAATCAGCAAACTTTAATTTCGTCTGCAGCAAACCAACTAATCAGGCCCTTATCACGCACTTTTAAACCTTATTAATTGACTAGAATCAACACTTGAGTTGCCTTGTCACCTAAGTAGCAAACAACAATCCAGGTGCTCAATTATTTACAATTCAAGTTGCACTGCCCCATCCATTTTATCTTGCAATGAAAGCATAAATTTAGAATGAAAGCTTACTTAAGAGTGGCCTCTGCACTTTCTACAGTGACCTTATCATCAGTAGCATCACGATTCAATATCCCCAAATCGAAATACTTAATATCCAAATCCAGGTAAGGAAATATAAGCTGCAATCACCAAAACAAATAGTTAAAGCTACATGTTTATTTGCATATATAATAAAAAAAAAATTGGAAACTGAAAAGGAAAAAGAAAAAGGTTAGATAGGACAAATATGAATCAATACCTTATCTTTTATCATTCTCCAAATGACCCTTGTCATTTCATCACCTAATCAAATAAGAATATCATTGAGCGAACCTAAACTCACTTATTGATTAACAAGCTATGCCAAGATTTAAACTGATGCAAATAGAGTTAAATTCAATTCAATTCAATATAAATTTAATTAAAAAGGTTTGATAATATTTTAGTTTCAAGATACACCGCTTTCCAAACAACCCAGATTTTACAAGAATTGGAAAAGTTAATCAGCTTTGCATTTTATTTTCACTTTCCAAATAGACCTAAAAGAAATTTCACTTATATAATCCTTAAATAACCACAGTTTTTAATTTAATTTAATATTTTTTTAAGAAACTGAGGTTTTAGGGAGGTTTTAGAAATACCGTCCATTTCAACGATAGGATTCTGAACTTTAACTCGATCAAATCCCGTAGAGGAAGAAGAAGAAGAAGAAGCAAAGCATCGAAGAGAAACGGCGGCGTTAGCGAACTGAGAAGAGAAAGCGAGGCGATTATACTTGCCAAGTCCTCCGTTGAAAAGGAGATTTGAAGAATTAGAAGAGAAACCGCCTTTGAAGGCTATAGACGAGGATTTGGCAGGCGATAACATCTTAGCGCTGGACATGGCGAGTAATCGGAGTTTAACAGTGGTTAGCATTCGAGTGAAGTGAAGGAGAAATGAAGCTTGCGTCCAATGTTAGTTCTGGTGTTTTATTTTTGCCTTCTCCGGAATTTGGAAAGTAAAATGCGAGCCTTTTTGTTGTTTACAGCGTTGTTGAGTTTTGATGGCCGTTTTGGTGGGTTTTGCTTTGGAGGTCTGCTGATCTAACTATCTTCTAATTTTAATAACACATTTTAAAATAAATTTAATTTTAGCTTATTACTAAGTTATGCATTAAATTTATTGGCGTAGATAATAGAAAAAACAGCCGAGTCTGTATAAATATATAATTAATTGATATTTATATATCATTAATTATTTATATTAATAATTATAAATTATTTTTAATAAATAGTATTATATATTTATTTATATAGATTAAATCTATTTAATAATTATTAGATATTATAGAAATGAAATTGAAGAAAAAATTTCGTGAGAGTGGCGAGGCTGGGATGAGAAACGACACCCCGTTGCCATTCCGGTACAAGTGATAGTTAAGTAGTTGGAGTCTTTCATAGTAATCTTATCTTGATAAGATGGTGGTACCATGTTTTGTACTTTATGGGATTTGAGTTCTGTAAATCCTTTTCAAGGATTCTCTCGTGTAGACAACAAGAAAACTACAAGGCCATGTATGTGGAGAAAAAAGAATGATTCATGTACGAGACAACAAACTAATTGATATGATTGCTTCATTATTCTTTACAGAAACAGCAATGATATGCGGCAAGGCAAGGCAATTAATTTGAGGGTACGGACACAGGAACTTTCGTATTCTTTTAATAATTTTATCGTTTTAGAAATACGTAATTTATGCATATATATATATATATATATATATATATATATATTTTTATCAATATCAAATATTATACAAAGAAAGAGACTTATTTTTATAACCACCAGCTTTTAGTGTGGTGGCTAAACATTTAATATCGAGAGTTGAAATATCGAGTTAGAAACCACTCTCTTTAAATGCAGTTATTTGTTATTTTCTAAAATGAAGATTTCCTCTAATCCCTATAATGTAATAAACTAAAGTAAAACTTTGCTATAGATTGGCTGGACAAATCTCAGCATGATAGCAGCTGAGAGAATAGATCATATATGTATAGGAAGAATGTGAGCATTGCCCTAAACAGCAAATGCCAAGAATGCTAACACGTCACACCTACAGGAGTTGTGATCAACATTGGATCAAGAGCACCAACAAACAAAAGACAGCAAAGCAAGAAAAGGATAAGAACAAACAAGAGTAGCCTATAAGGCACATTGACAAGAAGAGAAACTACAGGTCGTTTGTATTCCTTGCTTCAACATCCCCCTTCAGACTTGGCAGTGGTGAAGGTTTCTCTGTCACTCCAAGCTTGTCTCTAAGAAGCTGGAATCTTGAATGGGATAAAGGCTTTTTCAAGCAATCTGCTATTTGGTCAAATGATGGAATATAACGAACTTCAAGTTTCTTCCCAAGAACTTTTTCACGAACGAAGTGAACATCAACTTCTATGTGTTTGGTCCTGGCATGATAGACTAGGTTAGCAATAAGAGCACTTGCACTCAAGTTGTCACACCACGTAACAGAGGTGCTTCGTAAAGGGAACTTTAGTTCTTCCAACGATGACTTTATCCAGGCTATTTCACATGCTACATGAGCTAAGGCTCTGTATTCAGATTCTGAGCTGGACCTTGCCACTACCCGTTGCTTCTTGGAGCTCCATGACACCAGAGTTTCACCAAAGAACACAAAATGCCACGCTGTTGATCTTCGATCTTTTGGGCAGCAGGCCCAATCTGCATCTGAGTAGCCATTAAGGGTTAGAGTGGTGCTGGGTTTTATGTGCATTCCCATGTGCTTCGTTCCTTTCAAGTACCGCATTACCCTCTTCACAGCTTGCCAATGTTCTGAAGTGGGGTTCTGTAAGAATTGGCTCAGCTTGTTGATAATAAAGGATATGCCTAGTCTTGTATGAGTCAAGTATTGAAGAGCTCCAATGACACTTCTGTAGCTTGAGGAATTTTTCAAGGGTTCACAGTTTGTGGCAGTTAAGGTTCTCCCTACGGTAGCAGGATTTGGACAAGGTCGAGCATTCTCCATTTCTGTTCTGTTTAGCAGTTCCTCTATATACCCGTCTGTGTCAAATACATGCCAGTTTCATCCCTTTGAACTTCTATCCCTAAAAGTAAGTGTAATGGAGCCAAATCCTTCAATGCAAAGAGCTTGTTTAGCTTTTCCACAAACCTTTGCAAAGATGTTGTGTTATTCCCACTTACTATCATGTCATCGACATAAATGAGCACAAAAATAACCTGAATGTTACTGTTGAAGTAGAACAGTGGTGAGTCACACTTCGAGTTCTTGAACCCCCAATTCGACAATGTTGTTCTCAGTTTTTCGAACCAGGCCCTAGGGGCTTGTTTGAGGCCATATAGGGCCTTCTTTAGTTTGCAGACATGATTTGGTCTTTGAATGTCAATGAAACCTTCAGGTTGTTGCGCAAAGACAGCTTCCTCTAAACTCCCATTGAAGAATGCGTTGTTAACATCGAGTTGCCTTACATTCCAACTCTTGGATACTGCCATAGACAATATGCTTCTCACCGTTGAATCTTGAATTACTGGACTAAAGGTCTCGCTGAAGTATATTCCAGGTGTTTGATGGAAGCCTTTGGCCACTAACCTCGCTTTGCACCTCTGGAAGCTTCCATCTATCTTATACTTAGTTTTTGAACACCTATTTGTTTCCCACTATATTCATAGATGGTGAGTATGGAACTAGAGTCCATGTATCAATCTTCTTAAGAGCAATAATTTCTTCTTCCATAGCAGACTTCCATGAATTTTAGAGTAGGGCTTCATGGACTGAGTTGGGTTCTTTGGTGCTCTCTTGCTTAGTGGCTGTGTACAGTTTGAAGTCTGTGAACCTTTTAGGTTTGTGAATCCCGTCTTTGGCTCTAGTAACCATTCTGTACCCTTCAACTTCTTCAGGTTCTAACTGATGATCATCTCCATCATCATGATCATGAGTAGATGTGAGGCTGTTATTTGAAGTAGAGTTAGGATTGCTGGGACTGTTGTGGTTTCCCCCTTCAAAGGACAGTCTCACAGGCTGCTGAGGTGAGCTAAGAGCTGTATATTTGTCAATTGATCGAGGTCTTATAGACTCAGAACAGGAAGGTGAGGCTGCAAGTGATGCTTCAATTGGGTCAGTATTGCTTGAGTTGGAAGGAATCGATAATGAATGAAGGGGAGTGCTTTGGTCAAAAGGTGGCACAGGATTGAGAAAAGGCGAAATTATGACAGCTTGAGGATCAGATTGCCTTGTGTTTGAAAAACCAGACTTAAAAAGGAAATTCACTTTCATTGAAGATGACATGTCTGGAAATGTATAATCTTCCAGTAGAGCTCAAACATCTATACCCTTTGTGAGATTCACTAAAACCTAAGGAAACACATTTTTAAAGTGAAATTGGAACTTGTGGTTCTGATATGGCCGTAGGCATGGAAAACATGCACAACCAAAAGTAATATAGACCCTTCTTAAGCTTCCCTTGCAACAGCATTTGGCTCGTTACTTTGTCCTTCATAACACAACCAAATGAGTCAAATTCAACAGCAATATTATTGTGAGATGTCAATTTAGAGATGCTAATCAAGTTTTTCTCAATTTTTGGGACATGGAGAATGTCTTTAAGCATTAACATTTTATCATTATTACTGACAAGGCATGTTGTATGAGATATATCTAATTTCTCACCATTACCAACAACTAGATTAGCTTTACCATTATATCCATTCTTCTGTTGCAAATTGTTGATATCATTGGTTACATGGTTGCTGGCTCCACTATCAGCGTTAAACAGGATCACTCCATGATGTCTGGAGATGCTATAAAAGCTGAAGGTTGGCTTGGCTTGTTCTGTTCTGATGGTGTTCCCATGTAGCCCTTAATGAACCTGAAATAGCAATAGGCTGCTATATGCCCTATCTTGCCACAGACTTGGCATATGAGCCTTGAATTATTATTGAATCTACCCTCTCTGCCTCGAAAGGATCTGTTCCCTCTGAAGTTGTTTCCGATGAATCTTCCTCCATGTTGGTTTGTGTGATTTTGTTGAGAGCTTGACCTGCTGTAGTTGCTGGTATTGCCTGTCCCCTTGTTGATTTAATTGGCAGTTGGTTGACCAAGATTAATAGATGTAATGCCTGCATTCATCTGTTCCAATCTCTTTTCGTAGCTCAGCAGCTTTGCCTGTATTTCCAGCCAAGATATGCTTTCCTTTTCTTGTATCTAGAACACCACAGGATTATATTCGTGTGCATCTAGACCAGTAAGAACTTGTGAGATCAGATCCTCTAAAGGTACATGATGCCCAGCAAGAGTTAGATTATCAGCAATTTTCTTCATGGTTTTCAAGTAATCATTCATGTTCATACCTCCCTTCTGCATCTTTTGGAATTCTCTTTTGTAATAAACAATGTTTGATATGATTTTGACACTAAACAGATCTTTGATAGCATCCCACAGTTTCTTCCAATTTTCGAAACCCATTACTTCATATGCAACATCAACATCAAGTAAGTTATATAACCAGCCAAGGAAGATATGATCATTCACCATCCATTCTTCATACCTGGGGTATTCCTTGAGCTCACTTTTCGCGGAGCCTTCAACTCTTACTTCAACAACTCAGGTGGTGGTGCTTTGGCTCCAGTAATGTATTCCATTCTGTTGCTTTTGATTACTAGGAGTACCATATTCTTCCACAACAGGTAGTTGTCATGGTTCAGCTTGATAGCACAATATGACCCAAGAGGATTTTCTGACGAGCTAAAAGACTTGTTTGCTTCTGTTGCATTAATGATCTTCTCCATTGCATTATCTTTCTCTCTTGTAGAATCATCTCCTTCTGTTGAAGGGTTTCCTGCCAAACTCGATTCCTTACTGGCGCTAGCCATTTAGTGCTCTGATACTAAGTAAAACTTTGCTAAATCTCAGCATGATAGCAGCTGAGAGGATAGATCATATATATATATATAGGAAGAATGTGAGTGATGCCTAAACAGCAAATGCCAAGAATGCTAACACGTCACACCCACAGGAGCTGCGATCAACATTGGATCAAAAGCACTAACAGACAAAAGACAGCAAAGCAAGAAAATGATAAGAACAAATAAGAGTAGCCTATAAGGCACATTGACAAGAACAGAAACTACAGGCCGTTTGTAATCCTTGCTTCAACAACCAGCACATGCTAATTATATCATTATATTTACTCTTACATTAGATTAAAAAGATGATGCAATTCCAATTGATTAAGATTAAAAGAAAACTGTCATAGCCGATTCCCAAATCCCAATGAATTCCTGCCAAGCTGCTATCATCTCCATTTACTTGAATAATGCAAAGTGCCCTATTGCATGTACTATATATGGAAATTGGTGTGAGAAAGTTTTGCCAAATTGTTCCAGAAAAAGAAAGAAGAAAGTTTTTCCAAAATCCACTCCTTTCAAGCTAACCGTCACCATCCCGAAGCACAAAAGGGTACAAGAAATGTGAGAATTTTAATTTCATAGGAGAAATGAAATGCAAGAAACTGTTGCTGCTGCTTGTGATTGTCTTGATGCTTATGCAAGTGCATTTGCCAATTGTCAGCGCCAATTTGAGAAGCTTAGACACCATTTTCTCCAAGAAACCCACAAACACCTTCAACTTTAACCAGGACAGCAGTGCCTTCATTCATCACCAAAGTAGCCATGCTTCTGAAGATGATGAACAGAAGAGAATCACACCAAGTACTGCAAATCCACTCCACAATTAATAAGTTTGCATATCATCGTAACCTTCTTTCTTTTTTCTTCTTCTTTTGCAGTTTAAACTAATAAGTTTTTGACAATTAGAAAGTACAATTTCTCAGTTTGTCTCAGCTGGTTTCTTAACCATGGATTTCTCATTCAGTTTCTTGGATTAAAAGTCCATCTAATTAACAGTTAGCAATTCCTATTCTTTGCCGAATGAAATTATGCATCCAATATACGCGCAATACCCTCGCGATTTTGCACATAATCTCACTCATGTGTACTAATTTTTATTCTCATGACCATTAATCTGCATTTGAAAACTGATTTTAAACAGTGATACCCAAAAAGTATGACTAAAGAGATTCGTCTCTAAACCATTCTCCGAGTGTAACAGCTCAAACAGTTTCCGAGTGTTGAGTTTATATAAAAACAATAAAAAGATTTTTCTTTTCTGAGACAGTGAAAGGCCAAGCGGGGAGAAACCAACGTGGCGACAAGGCACGCAAATTCTCAGTGAAAGGTCGCAGTGTGATTGAGAGAAGCCTATTTGATTGGAAAACTAAGAAAGAAAAGGACCACTAATAATAGGAACTTCCCTTTCAGTCTGTCTGCTCATTCATCAAAGAAAAGAAGCTTTAGTTTCTCTCTTCCTTTCTTGTTCAGGAAGTTAATTGAGGCATCAATTGTCTACTTTCATTAACTCCAATAGAAGGGGCAAAAAGTTATCCGTTAAGGGAATATCAAGTGATTTTCGAAATTGATTCTTTTTTTACATAATGTTTGAATATATATAATGCTTTTTTTTTTTTTCTGACATATGCCTAAATATCTATAGATTAACAAACAAATTAAAATAAAATGATCTTGCAAATATCAATGAAGGACATAGTGATAAATAAAACTGCAAATAAACCAAACCACAGTGCACAAATAATATAAAAAGTGTCGAAAAGAACAGTGTTTGGCAAAGCTACAGATTGCAAAATCAAGAACTCTGTTACCCTCTTCTTTCAACAGAACCCTATAGTGGGCAGGTAATAAAGAAACATCAACTTTTGCTCAGAGATTTCCATTTTTATTGTTTTTTCACTGTGTACTTGAAAACACTCATCATATTATACAAAATATACATTTATATAATTGTGTTTTGTTACCATCAGTTCCCCAGAGATTCTTCTCTACTTTTTGATTTCATTTACTTTGCAACTGTTTTTTTTCTTAAACTTTGGAAAGCCATCTCAAATGCTTTTCTCATTTGTAAAGACAAAGATTCAGAGATGCTCATCCTTTGCCTTTCATCCTATTTTACCAGGATTACTTGAACTTTGCTTGTTTACTTTTCTTGAAAGTGGTTCCTGAATTAAGAGGAACTCTTTTTTCTTTTTCCCTACAAACTTTCAGAAAAATGACTTCCCTAAATAGAAATACGATGCAAGGTCCCATATTTATGAAAGGTTATGAGAATACTGATCATACTCTACGACAATTTCACAAATAAATTCTTTTATTGTAATCCTAAAGTTATGTAATTATAATAGATTGAGATTTTTCTTTTGAAAATTAATAATTTATCAATTAATATTAATATTTATTTATAGTACAGTTTCTTTAATAATAAATATTTCCTTTTATTTTAATTTTTTCAGAAGAGTAAACTAAGTGAGTGTGGTAGTTGGATATGTCTCAACCAGTCATATTTTTTGTATAAAAATTACTGTTATTTTTATTACAATATAATCAATAAATTCTATTTACATATATAAAATAAAAATAAACGAAGATATATTAATTAAAAGAAAAATTAATTCTGTGCAGTGTTCCTTATGAGAATTTCTGTAAAATTCGATGGACAGTAACTCGAAAATACTCTAGATTAACATTAGCCGAAATTCATACATAAAAAACGCGACCTTCATTTTTCAGTTGAAGCAAGATCGTGGCAAAAAATCATAAATTTAATTTTTAAAAACAAAATATATATTAAGCGCGCGAAGGGGATGAACACGGTACGTTTTGGTGTAATAGGCTTGCTAAAAGTAATAATGGCAGTGTAGCCACTGGCCAGTCACAAAAATGCCTTAAAACCCTAAACCCTCAACCTCCTTAAACCCTGAACCAGAAACTTCTCTTAAACCCTAAACCCTCTTCTCTCTCTCTCTCTCCATCAATGCAATGTCGGCAATAGCAAGAAGCAAAGCCAATCCACTTGTCAATTCTCTCCCTCGCTTCCTGACGCGGCGATCTTTTAACTTCCGCACCATCTGCAGCGGTCGTCTCGGCTTCGCTCCTTCCTATCCGGACCGTCCTGTCGCCGGCACTAAAGTCTTAGAGACCTTCAAAGAAGAATTTGAGATCGGTTCACAAGTTATTTCTCTTGAAACAGGGGAAATTGCCCGGTTTGCTAATGGCGCTGTCGTCTTGAGCATGGATCAAACTAAAGTTCTTTCTACTGTAACTTCCTCTAAAGGCGACGCTGTTCGTGATTTTTTACCTCTCACTGTATGTTTGCCTTCCATTTTCATTTTCATTTTTTATTAAACTAATTGTATTTTGTTTATATAAATGATTAATTATTATTTTCGATATAGAATAGAATCGTAGAACTATTGATTCATTTAAAATTGTTTCTGCCTTTTGCTAATCACATGAAATTTATCTATTAGATAAAGTTATTATTTCGAAATGCAATTTATATCACTAGTAGTTCACTTTGGCATTGTTTGGAATTAAAAATTTGTGCAACATTTCAATTGAATTGGATTCTTGCAAAATTAGGTAATTTTAACATGATTGCTTTTCTTTTCAGAATTTCTTTTTGTTCTTTCTTTTTCCTTTAAGCCAAGGTTTTAAGTGACGGTATGGAGAAACATAGATGATTATGGCGAATTCTAAAAACAATTAGCAAAATAATCCAAATCAACAATAAATGAAAAATAAATTATATATGTAACACTTTAAGTTAATAAACACTCAAATAAGCACTGTTTTTACCTTATAAACACAAATTACGTAAAAATATTTATAATTAGAGCATAGTAACTACTACTAAGTTAAGTAAATTCGTAATAGAATATTGTCTTGACCTAAAAAGTACAAATTACAAAAATAAATATCAGCACCAAAAAGGAGTATTGTGGAGGATCGATAATGAAATCTAGACCAAAAGGAAAACACTTCTTTTACAACATATTAATGAAAAGAAAAATTCTTCTTCTTCTTCTTCATAGTCAATATGTATCAGTCTGTATCTTATGGCGATATGAAGCTGATACACCAGCTCCATCCCACTCCCGCATATGTAACACCCTTGTAATGTAACATGGCCTTCATTTTCCAATATGTAATGGTCGATATTATTACATCATCCTTTTGTTAAAACCTGATTATAGCAATTATTGAATTGAATTCTTGCATTTTTGTATTTTCCAAACAAGGGATAATAGCACTCTTTGCTAATTGCTACTGCTATTGGATTCATTTCCTGAGGTGATGTTTCTGTTCTCTTTTGGGGTTTTTGTGCTGGTAATTAGTGCATCTTAATAGTTTTTACTTCTGAAATAAGGTTGATTACCAAGAGAAGCAATTTGCGCAAGGTGTAATTCCTAATACATTTATGCGAAGAGAAGGTGCTCCAAAAGAGCGCGAGCTTTTATGTGGTCGTCTCATTGACCGACCTATACGACCTCTCTTTGCACCTGGATTTTACCATGAAGTTCAGGTAAATTGTCACTATCTATAATTTCTCTCCTTTTCTTTTTTCTTTTTCCTGCCAGTTAAAAGGATGTCTCTTGAAAGATATATTCAATTTGCAGGTAATGGCGAGTGTTCTATCTTCGGATGGCAAACAAGATCCAGATGTAATGGCAGCTAATGCAACATCTGCTGCTCTTATGTTGTCAGATATTCCTTGGGGTGGACCCATTGGGGTGATACGCATAGGAAGGATCGGTGGCCAATTTATCGTTAATCCAACCATGGATGAGGTAGTTATCCACAACAAGTTGTTTTCTAATTTCAGATTCTTGCCAACACCCAGATTGTTGTCTATTATGACACCAGTTCTTTCACTTTCGAAGATTCATGCCAAGCTTGCATCATTGCTTTTATTTATTTCTTGTTATTTTCTCTCCTCTGATATTCTGAGACTTGGAAAAGAAATTGTGTAGACGGTAATATCGTGAACTTTGGAATATAAAAGTGAAAAGGTCCCTTATATAGCCATAGTTGACAGTTGACTGAATCAAGTTGACTAACTCTCTTCTGGGAGATCTAACTTTCCCATGACTCTGTCCATCATCCACTCACAATATGCCTTTGCTTCAGATCTGAAGACTCAGTCTTATAGCATTTGAAAGTATTAATCATTTAACTTCTTGGTCCTGTTGAAGCACGTCCTTCAGCTTAATCTTCTGTCTCCAAAACTATCAAATAGCAATTGAACTTCTTAAATATTCTCATAAGGATATTACTTACTAGAATGAAACGAACAACGGATGTGATTTTCTGCGATTGGTTGGTCAAACATTTTCTAATAAGAATTGGCTTCTCTAGCTGCAGTTCAAGCACCTTTTTGAAAGCGTCAACCTTCAAGCGGATTGAAACATGCTATAAAGGTGTTCCATTGATAACACTGAGTTTATTTTTTTTAGTACTGTTTATACTAACTGAAATTCAGTTTGTCATTACTATTCTGTTTCATTGGAAGAGGAAGAAAGGGCGCCTGGATGGGGATCTATTCATTCAAACAATTAGGACATTATAGACACAGTGAAAAGCTGTTGTTAAGTGTCAATAGTTTCTTCTAA
Source organism: Ricinus communis (assembly GCF_019578655.1). Classification (NCBI taxonomy): domain Eukaryota; kingdom Viridiplantae; phylum Streptophyta; class Magnoliopsida; order Malpighiales; family Euphorbiaceae; genus Ricinus; species Ricinus communis. Next base: position 30,546,239 of record NC_063260.1, on the reverse strand, counting down.
TATCAGATCTAAGTGGTTCCTTTACTGCATTTGCAAATTTTAGTACATACTTTGATGCAGCAAATTATGGTCCTGGAGATGGGCATGTGGTCATCTCTACTCTTGGCACTTGTATAAATAGCTAGATTGTGTACTTCCCTAAGGGAGTATGAGGAATACCTCTCCTTAAATATGGTACTGAAAAATAATGCACGTCTGGCCTATATAAACTTAAATGTTCTGAAAATTGCCAAATTTCATATTGTTTGTTTCCTTTGCTTTTTTTCTTTTTAAAAAAAAAATATTTATGTTTATCTTTCTTTATGCCTTTTGTAGTACTTGAAACCTGATACTCAGGTTACTTTGGCTGAAAATGTATGAGTATTCCACATTCCTTTTTTTTCACTTCTATTCTACTGCAATTCTTTTGTAAAAGAAATTCTTTTTGTTTTTATTATCCCTTTTATAAGGTTGTGCACCACTATTGACCATATCTCTTGAATTTTTAATGGTTGCTGATGTAACAATCATGATTTACCAATTTTGAAATTGCTTTCAAGTAGTCAAACCCTTACAAAATCAGTGCCTTTAGTACATGAATTTCCTAATTGGTTTTCATCTATGTACTTGATTTGTCTGGTTGGTTGTAATGCAGCTTAGCTTAAGTGATCTGAACTTAGTATACGCCTGTACAAAGGACAAAACCTTAATGATAGATGTACAAGCTCGAGAAATATCAGAAAAAGATCTGGAAGCGGCGTTAAGATTGGCGCATCCAGAGGTCAGTGATTCAGATTCCTGCATCTCCTGTTGAAATTCTGTTATGGAAGGTATTAAGATGGCTGTCTTTGATCTTCCAGGCAGTTAAATATCTTGAACCTCAAATTAGACTTGCTGCCAAGGCTGGGAAAGATAAGAAGGACTATAAACTATCTATGGTGTCTGAAAGAATATTAGAGAAAGTCAGAAACTTAGCAGAAACACAAATTGAAGCTGTTTTCACTGACTCCTCATATGGCAAGGTGCATAAAATTTGTCTTTGTGAAACAAACATATCATTTGAGGAATTAAATTTCTGAAATGAGCTTCCTTTCATGCACAGTTGTGTGTATATGCATGTCTGTACATGCAAGGAACAACCATAGCATGTGATTATGTATATCTTATACTTATATTTTTATTCTGGTTATGTATTTTGCATTTTTTCACTCCTCCAGTTTGAACGTGGGGAGGCTTTAGATAACATTACACAAGATGTAAAAAGAACACTTGAAGAGGAATGTGATGAAGAGAGCTTAAATGTTCTACGGAAGGCAGTAGACACAGTGAGGAAACAGGTAATCTGTCCATAAAAGAATACAGAAATCCAGTTGATTTATTATTTATATGATCGTATAGCAGTCAAAATTATATCACCAAGAATGATTCATGTCCTTCTTTTGTTTGTTTTCTTACTTTAGTGTATGAAACAATGAGCTGTCACCAAGGTGCATATTTTCATGCCATTGTTGTATTTTAGAAACCTCTAAGCTGGACTTGAGGCTGAGTTGAGTTAAATTGTTTGCTTTTTGAAATTTCTTGAGCTGGCAGATGTAATTTTCTTTCAGTTGTGTCTATCTTGATGTGACTCTATTATAGAATCATCTTTTATTGCTTCTTGTGGTATAATTATTGGGATGTAGCATCCTGATAAGCTATTTAATGAAAGATGACTGTGGTACTGGGGTGGCTTACCTTTTTCCCCTGAATTTCCCTTTTAGGTTTATTCTTATCTTGGCTCTCACATGCTTACGATTTGTTCAATCTCACAAAAATTTCAGGTTGTCCGCAGGAGGATTATTTCTGAAGGATTTAGAGTTGATGGAAGACGTCTTGATGAAGTCAGGCCATTGTTTTGTAAGGCTGGTCCTTTGCCTATATTGCATGGATCTTCACTTTTTAATCGTGGAGATACTCAGGTAAGTTTACATTACCTTTTGTGATAATTAAATGTTGAAAAGGGCAAGAGAGCTACATGCTGAATTATGCTGTATTTTGGCAAGTTTGATTAATGGGAAAAAAAAATTAATTTTACTCTATTTAGGTCCTTTGTACTGTGACACTTGGAGCTCCTGGAGATGCTCAGCGCTTGGAATCCTTGGTTGGACCCCCTACAAAGCGCTTCATGCTTCACTACAGTTTTCCACCATTTTCAATTAATGAAGTTGGTAAACGAGTTGGCCTGAACAGGCGTGAAGTTGGGCATGGTAAACTAATTTATGTCTTTTATTGTTATTCATCCTCAGCAATTATTAATTAATATAAGTCTCATTTGTTGATTTGTCTTTTCTCAAGTTTAATCTTGTCAATTTTCTATCACCAGTCCATGCTTGAATTTTCCTGTTACTATTTTGAACTGCCAATACTGGCAACATTTGGTAGCCCTCCTCTCTTATAATGCATAATTATTATTTTTCTATCTGCTTTACTATCAACAAAATGTGGGAGAATTTAGATTAAGTAGTTTTGAAATGACATTTTCCTACCTTAACTGGGCCATGATTTTCTCTTATGGCATCAAATTAGGATGTCAAATAACTTTTCTATGACGTTATTGCTGATTAAAGAATCTAGTGATTTTAAAATCTTTCAAAGCAATAAATTGCTTGCGGTGTCTTCACCTGCTACTAGGAACTCTTGCGGAGAAGGCACTACTTGCTGTTCTGCCTCCTGAAGATGATTTTCCATATACTGTCCGTATCAATTCAGAAGTCATGGCATCTGATGGTTCAACATCAATGGCAACTGTTTGTGGAGGTAACCTCTTCAAGTGAGCCTGTTCCATGGAGCGTTGTGTTAGCTGCAGAATGGCTTGCATAACATAAAATGCCAATTTTTTTTAGGTAGCATGGCTTTGATGGATGCTGGCATTCCATTAAGAGAACATGTAGCTGGTGTCTCTGTGGGGCTGGTTAGTGAAGTTGACCCGTCGACTGGTGAAATTAAGGACTATCGAGTATTGACTGATATTTTGGTGAGATTCTTGTATCTGCTCAAGTTATTACAATATGGTGGCTTAATGCACGTCTTCTTTTTTTTCCCCCCTGCTGACATATGCATTAGAAGTCCTTGAAAGATGTTAGAAGCTTTCACCTGCTAATCTTTCTCCCTGATCATATGTTTTTACTTTAGACCTTCATTGCTATTGGGCAAATGATTTTGACTTCTAAGGAGTTTTTGTGCATGCTTATCCAAACTTTTCTCAATCACTTTGCTGGATGTTTGATTTCTCCAGGGCCTGGAAGATCATTTAGGGGACATGGACTTTAAAATTGCTGGAACACGTAATGGAGTTACTGCAATTCAATTGGATATTAAACCTGCTGGAATTCCTTTAGATATCATTTGTGAGTGTTTGGATCATGCTCTTAAGGGTCGTCTTCAAATCCTTGACCACATGGAACAAGAGATTAATGTGCCACGTACTCAAGTTGATAAGACTCGCCCTCGACTAGGTTAACTTTTAAGCATCTGCTTTGCATGTGTTCTATCTCTAACCACTTCACTGTAACATCCTGACTATATTCTTTTCATGCTTTAAGTCAAAATATTTTTTATCCATGATACAGCTACCTTTAAATTCAGCAATGATACTCTTCGTCAGCTAATCGGCCCTCTTGGCGTCCTTAAGAGAAAAATTGAAGAGGAAACAGGTCTGAAGTATCTGTCTTACAAATCATAGTTTATTGTACACTAGATTGTAACTCGCTCTTTACCCTTTGATGAATAGGATATTCTTTTCTGTTTTATTTTTAATCAATGTCATTATCTTGTTTTCAAGTGTTCTTGTTCACTCGATAAAAGGGTTAATTTCATTCATAGCAACTGAAATTATCACTAGATCACTTTGTGGTCATTACCAATCAGGTTATTCTAAATTCTAACTTAAAAAAAAACATATGAAGTTGATTCCATGCCCATCCTTTCAATCTTTTACTGTTTGCTTCATCCACTTCCTTTGTTTTTCAAGCGGATAAATAGAACATATCACATAAAAGTTTTGCAGAATACAATTATAAAGATTAACATGGCAGAACACACCACGTGATTTTTTCTTCTGAAAACTGAGTTAGAGGAGAAGATTAACTCACATTTATGTTAAAAGTTTCATCTCTAAATTTAGTTTGCCTGTATTCCAGTTTGGGGTAACCAATTTTTTACCAAATCAAAACTTCAGGTACTTTTAAGTGACAAAATGAAGTTTAGTGACCATGAAATGATATACTATAGCTTCAATGGCTATTAGTGAAATTAACCCCTCAAGGAAATGCATTCTTACAGTGGCAGTCACTGGCTTATATTAACATTATCTTCCCTGTTGGAGGTGTTATTGCTTAACTTGATTCAAGCTTGTGGGGTAGTAAAGATTGCTGGTTATGTGCTTATGCTTGCTAATTGCAGTCATATTTCAGGGAGAGTATCACTTATTGCACCCTTCTTTTTAGTTATCTGTAATTTGTTAAATGCAGTCCAATTGCTTCATATTAGAGATGATATAATGTATAAGTTTTCCACAGCCATTAGTAACAAGGAATGGCAACTATCATGCCCTCACATGCATTTGCACAGAGTACTTGCCAATCACCTTTTGTTTTTCAGGATCATATACTATTTTATATAATTAAACAATAGGCATTGGGTTTTTAGCATGTGTGCTAATCTGGTTAAATTCACAGCTGCGAATTTAAGAAAATTTCAAATTGTTATGTTACTGATGATGGCCATGGTATCTTTCTTTGATCTAGGTGCACGATTGTCTATTAGTGATGGCATGCTTACTGTAGGTGCTAAGAATCAGGCCGTAATGGATAAAGTACAAGAAAAGGTATCATTGAACTTGGTTGCTTATGTCTCTTTAGTTCTAATTGAAGCATTGTTATCTCGAGTAGCATAGTGTGAAGTGGATTTGTATCAAGCAATTAATTTGTACTTCAAAACCACATTCATGGTACTAAGGCTTGTAATTTATAAGGAAAGAAAAGTTGCTTCAAAATTTAGCTATCCATGTTAATTTGGGTACAAGTTTGTTTGGAACCAACAAGGAGTGGAGTTTATCACGGAACAAATTGTCATCGGCCTGGCAAAAACTTTAATTATGAAAATTTAACTATGCTTCCATCCATATGTGGAGTTTGCTGAGCTATTAAGTTTCCCTAGAAACATAATTCCTTTTGGTCAATGCTTATAACCACCTAGTAACATGAAAAGTTCTGCCATGTTACTCCTGTTGCTCTTTAAAAATGCATTTATTCTTCACAGTGAATTGCTCTCATGCACTCTGTCAACAACTTTTTGAAGTAGTTATGTCCTAAAACCGTTGCAATTTAGCCCTCTATATATCATATATTACCTCAAAACTTTTATATTAACCATTTGATTAGTGGTCAATATAGATATTTAGTCTTTTTAAATGCCATTGCTTCTTTTTCTGTTTCTCAGATTGATTTCATAATTGGCTGTGAAATTGAAACTGGTGGAGTTTACAAAGGCATTGTAACATCAATAAAAGAGTATGGTGCTTTTATTCAATTTAATGGTGGCCAGCAAGGTCTGCTGCATATTTCTGAGTTATCACATGAACCGGTATGTATGGTGAAATGTTACCTTGGATGCTTGTTCGTTTTTCCTTTCTTTTCCTTGTTGAATACGAGTGTAAGAAGCTCAATCTCTCGAACTCATGGCATCTAAAACAATTTGATTTTTGTAGTACGAATTCTATGAGTTCTAGCCAAGGCTTATTATTTTACTGGGTCTGTTAGTCAGGTGTTTATGTTCTGATTATTCGGGAGTGATAGAACATGTTAGCTGAAGAGTAGGAAACCAATTCACCGTTTGAATATGGCTTTCAAAAGTTGATTGTAGATTTGTTATATGCAATTATTAATATTTCCTTTCCTAATTTGGATATTTTTTGTGCTTTCAAAAGGTTACTGCCACTGAGAAATCTGCCTGATTTCTCTACCGAATGTGGATTAAATGAATAACCTATATCCATTACAACTATTCTTTTTTCTCTCGTATTAGCTTACCTTCACATATTCTTTTTTTGCATCTCTTTCCGCCAGGTCTCCAAGGTTTCAGATGTAGTATCTGTTGGCCAGCAGCTTTCTTTGATGTGCATTGGGCAGGATGTTCGTGGTAACATTAAATTATCTCTTAAAGCAACTTCACCCCCGCTAGGATCCAACACAAATATTATGGAGGAAGGATCTGTTCCTGTCACGAAAGAATTGCCCAAGGTTTGGGCATCAGTTGAGAATGTGTCTGATGGACGAGATGAGCAGAAACCTACTGCAGAGTTTCCTCTGGATAGCAGTATGGTAAATTTTTCAACTTCATCTGCACCAGCATTTCTAATTCGAAGTATTGCAGAGTGTGATGAGGAGGAAAAAGATGCCAGTCTGAATCGAGATTCCAATAATGCACCTAAAATTCTCTGGACTGCGAAACGAGATCATAAGCTGAAAACAAACCCTCCTAAATATGACTCTCATTCACCAGTCCCAAATTCCAATAGCCTTTCACATACTAAGAATAAGTTGAATAATGTGGAAAATGAAGTTGAGAGTCCTATTAATGCGAGAAATTTGAAACTTGGGACAAAGGTTGCTGCCAAAGTCTATCAAATTCGCAAGCATGGATTGGTCCTTGATTTGGGTGGTGAAGTTCGTGGAATGTTTCGCTTTGAGGTATGTATTATCTTTGTAATTTTAAGTTGGCCTGATTTCTTTGGACAGTATGCCACAACTTGTCCACTGTCACTGCAGTGTCCTTGTTTGAGGACACAATGCAATTACCTCACCTCTCTGCACACTTCATGGAGTTTTACTACAATGGCAATTTTTTCAATCCTATGATTGGACTTGTGCTGAGCATTGCTTATATATAATGCTCATATGTAAAGCTTTTTATTTCTAGAATCCTAAAAGTCAATGATGCTCCAAGTTCTTCTTTACTCCTTACCTTTTCCTGTGGAGAGTTCATGGGAGTCACCATTGTTTCACTGCCATGCAGGAAAATGGCAAGAGGGACTTTGAGGTAGGTGATGAGCTGCGAGTCAAGTGCACAAACTTTTCCAGCAAGGGGATTCCAGTTATGTCTTTGGTGGATGATGAGTAGCAACATATTAATCCTTACATTTCTGACTGAATTGCCACATTAATTGTAAAAGACAGAAGCTGAGTTGAAGAGATTCCCCTAGTAGTACAAGCTTTTCCACCAAGGGGATTCCAATTATGTCTTTGTAGATGATGGGCAAGTAGCATCACATGAGACATTCCATCCCTAAATTAATGATCAGATGACAAATGATACACAGAAGCTGAATTGGAAATATTCTTAGCAGTAGCTAGATATCAACTTATAGGCACACATTTTGCATTGACCTGCATGTGGGTGAGTCTTGTTTATGCTAACCAACCTGATTGCGGGAGTGGCTTTGGTTTGAGCTAGCCCTTGTGCTCTGACTAAATGTTACTGAGGAGCTCATTTCAACTTCAAGATCAACATTCTTTTTTGGAGCATTTTCACTCAGTTGTTAAGGCATTATGATCCATTGCCACTGGACCTAAAAATTTTGGTCAGCTAGGTGCTTTTCTTGGCTTATATCTGTCTATCTTGGATTCTACTGTTACGGTAAAATGGTCATTGGTCTTTTGTTGACAAGGATAATGAAATTCTTGCCCTCCGCTTATATAGTCTTTGCTAACAGTGTAATGAAAGAGTATTAAGAGAGATTGTTTATGATCGGGCCAAGGACATTTTTCGCTTAGCTCATGACAGTTTGTACATACTGAGAACTTCTGGAGATTCTGCTGCCCTCGTTTCTTTGAGCCCTCCTTTTCTTGTTGGATTGTGGATGGTCAACTGTTTAATATGTTGTACTGGAAATATTTTGTTCGTTAATTACACTCGCTGTAGTATGTATTAGAAAGGTCACTCTAGTACTCAATAGATGGTCTCTTTCCTGTAAGTTATGAACTCTCGGGTGCGAGGACGATCTCTGCAAATCTGGTGCTCAGGCTCTGGTAGGGTACTTGCATTCTTGCCTTTGCCTTTACTAGTGTATTATATCAATCAATCCAGCATATAAATGCCACCCAATCTCTAGGGTTGTTCATCTCATTGGAGCTGATATAACTCGATATCTTCCAATTGTAACATGCTTGCTAAATAAGAATAGAATAGAGAGCAAAGAAATGGTATTAATTAGGGCCGAGTATGGATCGGTCCAATTCAGTTATGTATAAATTACTAGTACCATATCAAATATCGGTTCTTTTAAAAGTTTAGGTACTAGTATCGTACCAAATATAAAAGGATCCGTACTGTATTGTACTAAATTTTACGGTTAAATACAGTTCGGTTTAGTACTATTTTTTGTTCTAAAAAAATTTAAAAAATGTAACTTTAATCTCATATTTAATTAAATACATTTAGAAAAATATATGATTAATAATCTAAAAGAGTAGCATAAAAATCTGAATTAGAATTGTAATCACATTCTTGAACAACCTGTTTTGTAATTTAGTCACTTGCAAGTATAATAATTCATTCAATGTTCAAATACACACCATTAAAATATATGTTACTGCTAGTATAAAAATATTTTGCAAATGATAAAATAAAATATTTTTCACAATCTATCCATCAAAAGTAAAAATAAAAAAGTAAAAAAGAAAAGAAAAATATCCGGGAATGAGCAACGACGACACAATTATAGGAAGAGAGAGCGCTAAAGAGGAAGACGTCTACGCGAGCCAATTCTTGCTTCTGCCTTTCTGCGAGCCAATTATACGTGGCGCTAAAGAGGAAGACGTATAGGCGAGTCAATTTCTTTCTTCTTTCTTTTGATTTTCTGTCTAGAAATTTATCTTAAGGATTTTGTCTTTCTGAATAGAAAATTGAGAAGTGCGGTAGTATGTTTTAAAAAGGAAGACGTCTACGCGAGCAAATTTCTTCCTTCTTCTTTTTGATTTTCTGTCTAGAAATTTGCCTTAGGGATTTTATCTTTCTAAATTACAAAATGGGAGATGCGGCGGTGTGTTCTAAAGAGGAAGACGGTGTGTTCAAATTGTTAGGTGTATGCTTATAGTATGTGGTAAGAAAATGTATTAAGGTTAAATTAGTAGATAGTAAATTATAAATTTAGTATTAGAGTAATGTATACTAGTATCAGTATATTATATGATATATTAATGTATAACTTATTTTTCTTATAGAGTATAAAATATATTATAATATTATAGTTATTTTTAATATGTAATATTTTTTTTATTTCGATAATAATTGCTTGAATTATATAAAATTAATAAATATAAAATAATTTTTTATAGAGTATAAAGTATTTTATAATATTATAGTTATTTTTAATAAGTATTATTTATATAATATAAATAATTATTAATAAATATATCTACGTTTTGGTCTGGATCAGTACAAGACGGATCGGTTCTGGTACGGTTATGGTACGGTTTTTATTAAAGAGCCGTTACCATACCGTAATAAAAAAACAATCCGGATAAGTTCAATTCAGTTATAAAAATTTTTAGTTATTTCGGTTCTGGTATTTTTCGGTACGGTTATTCGGTTCGGACAGGAATTACCGAGATCCATGCTTGGCCCTAGCTATTAACGGTGGTAGTATTGATTGGACTAAAGAAGCAGATGTACTTTAACCTATGCCAGTTTATAGTGAATAGCAGTGTGGTAAATTCAACTTCATCAGCACCAGCATTTCTAATTCGAAGTATTTCAGGGTGTGACGAAGAGGACAAAGCTGCCATTCTTGAGTCAAGGTTCCAGTAATGCCCCTAGAAGCTCCCTAGACCGCAAAACGAGATCGTAAGCCGAAAACAAACCCACCTAAAGATAATGACTCTCATTCACCAGTCTCAGATCTCCCACGTACTAAGAAGAAGTTTAATAATGTGGACACTGAAGTTGAGAGTCCTATGAAGGCAAGAAATTTGAAACATGGGAAAAAGGTTACGACAGATGTCTATCAAGTTCGTAAGCATGGATTGCTCCTTGATTTGGGTGGTGAAGTTCGTGGAATATTTCGGTTTGAGGCATGTTTTATCTTGCTACTTGTGATTTTAGATTGGTCTGATTTCCTTGAACAATATACCAAAATATGTCCACTGTCACTGCAGTGTCTTTGTTTGGCGTATTATACTAGCACCCCGTGTGTACAAGTTCTTCCAAAAAGGGAATTTTGGTGGATGATGACAGTGATCGTACATTTCTGATGGAATGACCACATAAATTTTGCATTGACATGGTTGTTGATGAACCTTGTTTGTGCTAACTAACCTAATAGCGGATGCGGCGTTGGTTTGAGCTAGCCTTTGCTCTGACTAAATATTACTGATGTTAGATCACATTTCTAAACCCAACATTTCTTTTTGGAGCATTCTTACTTGGTTCATATTATTATGAATCATTCCCACTCGGACCGTAAAATTTTGGCCAGTTAGATGCTCTGCGTTGCTTAGCTCATTTCTCACTCACTCTTTCTCGCTCCCTCCATCAATTACTCAGCATTGTAGTATGAATTAGAAAGGACTATTTTTAACAGCTTTTCCCTCTCCCCTGAGTTATGAATCATATGTTATTCAGGCTCTTCTTGCTTTTTGCCTTTACAATGTGTATTATACCAATCTATCTATTGGGTTATATATGTTCACCTTGATATAGCATGACATCCTCTACATGCTAATTCAGTATAGATAGATAGCCAATAAATGGTAATATCGATGCTGGTCTGTCCTTTTTACGACTACTTGGATATATTGGTTTATTTTAAGCCTTCTTTTTAAAATGATGTATTGCTTATTGATGCTATTTAATGATATTCCAGTTTTCTTCAAAAAAATAAAAAAAGAGTAAGAAATCTGTTTTATGCTTTTGGTATTATTGGACAGCAATTGGACTGGAGAGCTAAAGCTCGTTGCTGAAAATGGTTATTCCAGTCAATTTGTTGTTCTTTTCTTTTAATAAATTGCTAATCTCTTTATATATATATATATATATTCTTTTATTTGATTAGACATCTGGATACAGTCTTCGCCTACTCGAGCTTTTTGATCGGACCAAACCATAACCATGAAACTGTACCTCTCAAGGTATTAACATAAAAAGAAATTAAAAAAAACGATTGGATTGCCTAAGAATGTTTATAACATCCGTAACAAAACGTTACCCATATTTTTACAGTTTCAGTTGCATGCGTTTGTTTTGCCACCTACCTCTCTTCTCATAAATGAAAAATAATATCCTCCATTTAACACCACAGAGGGGAAAAGAAACTAAATATAGCCAAAGTAACATTGGAAAACACAAAAAGAAAATTCATGGAAACCAAAAATTTTCCCTCTCTCTTCTCTTTATTTTTCTTGTAATGGCAATTTCTCTTTTCTCTTTGATCATCTTCATGTCATATTGTATCAATCTTTCTTATGCAGACCCTAGAACTGAAATTGTTGCACGGATATGTGGAAAAGAACATGTTCAAAACGTATCAAATTACTTCATGTACTACTCCCGAATCACAGATTACATGCAGGATGAAATTTATCGTAACAAGTTTGCATTTAAGGACGTAGGAAAGCCACCTGATCGGTTGTATGTTCTTTCTCAATGCATGGATGATCTCTCTGCCGATGAATGTGTTGTTTGCTTTACGCAGATCAATACCCTAATCCCAGGTTGCTTTCCCAACACCGGTGGCCGCGTTTATCTTGATGGATGTTTTATTAGAGTTGAGAATTATACTTTCTATCGCGAAGCCTTGGGGAATCAAGATACTAAAGTAATTTTCCCTCCTCCTCCTTCTTCTTATGTAGAAGCAGAAAATTTTGTGCACTGAAAATACCCTTTTTCTTATAGTATTAAAAAAAATTCTCGTATTGTGAAAAATGAATAACGAAAAGTTCTTGAGGTGTTTTTGAATTTTCCACTGGCGTGCCTCGTCTTTCTTTCATTTTACAAGTGTAGATAGCTTGAGACTTAAAATGGTAGGATTAGATGGAGCATTTCGGAAGAACATTGATGAAATACAATTCTGTATCCTATATCACAATATTTTCTGGCCTGGATTTTTGGGAAGCTTATGTATGAGACAGTATTAGCTAAGAATTCATCCGAACTTTTCAGTTGCTAGCTGTTTAACCTAGTTACCAATTATTAAGAAGTAAACCTTCTTAATTAGTTTCAAAGTTTCCATTTGGCTTGTGTACTTATATTCATATTTACTGTCTTCTAATTCCCCTTGACAGAGAATATTTATATACTGGTCATAGTATCTTCCGAAGACTGACTGCATCACTAGTTGAAACAAAATGTGTTCACTAGAGCAGTATAAATTTAGGCCGCTGGCAGATTGTTCTGCTTGTTTGAGATTCTTTTTTCCACCTGTGAATTAATTTGTCTTCTATAGAAGGATTATCTGCATCTGATTAATACTATGCAATAGTTTTTTTGGTTAAACATGAATATAACATCACATGCATATATTATGTAAGCAGAGGTGCGGCCCTGATGCAAACACTGCACAAGAATTCAGAGAAGCAGTAGAGAAAGTGCTGGAGGGATTATTACTAAAGGCACCAACAGCTGGACCAATTCGGAGAGGCTTTGCAATGCAGCATGAGAGTGCACAGGGCATGGCAGCATATGGCATGGCCAGTTGCTGGAAGATTTTGGACACAGATTTGTGCTATACTTGCCTGTCTGACGCAATTGCATCCGCCTTGTCTTGCCTTCCGTCTACAGAAGCACGCGTGCTTAATGCTGGATGTTTTCTCCGTTATGCTGATTTCCTATTCGCAAATGAAACCCCTGGTGAATCAAGAGGTTAGCTCCCATTTACAGAGTTACGTGGTCATCTCATTTAATTAACCAATCTTAACATTCAGTGTATAGATTTTAATAAGTTATTTTGTTTATTTGCAGGAGACATATTTTCATACATCGCGTATATTTTTGGCATTGTCATAGCCTGCTTAACGGCGATAGGCATTGGAGTATGTGTTGGCAAACATACTTACAGAAGAAAGAATGGTATAAAAGCAATAAGAGGTAACGTTATATACATTTTTAACTGAATACTTGATATTGGAGAGCAAACTATGATTAACCAAGTAATTTTTTTTGAATGCTGCATTTTAAAGGAATGGAGGACTTATTATTACTAGATGAAGGGCGGCAATTCTTGCAGTTCAACTATGCAACAATACGAGCAGCAACAGAAAATTTTAACGAAGTTCTCAGGCTTGGCCAAGGAGGATTTGGTGAAGTATATAAAGTATATTTATAGTTGCACTTCGGTTTCATCTTTGTTTTCCTTTCTGCCATTTCTGTTAATCTAATCTTTAAAATATTTCTGAATGTGATCTATGAAAATGAGCAGGGCACCTTGCCAGATGGTAGAGAAATCGCCATAAAGCGTCTGTACGTTGGTAGAAAGAATGGAGTTGTGGAAATCTGCAATGAAATGGACATTATTAGTAGAGCTCAACACAAGAACTTGGTTCGGTTTCTTGGTTGTTGTTTCACTAGTATGGATAGCTTTCTTGTCTATGAATATCTAGCTAATAGAAGCCTTGATCTCATGCTATTTGGTAAGCTATCACCTCTAAACTATTTTCTCTTCACTCTTTTTCTCTATATTAAATTCCTTTTTAATTGTATTCGAGCCTCTGATACCATGTTAGACGAAATCTTATGTGCTCTTAAATTATTATTGTCATTATAATTAGCAGTAGTATTAGTTAGTTTTTTCGTTTCTTAGAATTATATATCAGTTCTTTCTAAACAATCTAATTTTGTTTTGTGCAACAAACGGAAGAAAGATCCAGCAAAGAAGAAAGAACTCACTTGGGAAAAGAGGCTTCTAATTATCACAGGAACAGCAGAAGGTTTAGAGTACCTCCACAAGGATTGCCAAGTGCGAATTATTCATCGAGACATTAAAGCTAGTAATGTCTTACTAGACTTGAAATATAAAGCAAAAATCTCAGACTTCGGATTGGCTAGATTTTATTCTTGTGATCATTCCTTGATCAACACAGCAATTGCTGGAACACTGTAAGTAGATTGATGGTTTTGTGGGCATCTCAATTTGGTTTATTCTAGACCTTGTGGCCCAGTTTTAGCACATCTACGCACATAACATATAATTTCAAACTCTATCTTAATATGAACATTTTTGTTTTTTGTGCATATTTCTTGGGTTAAAGAGGTTATATGGCTCCTGAATACATCGCCAAAGGAAGATTAACAGAGAAAGTTGATGTTTATAGCTTTGGAGTTCTTGTAATCGAAATAGTAACAGGTGTAGAAAACAACAAGCATCAATCTGAGGATCTATATGAAACCCTAGTTTCCCATGTAAACTCCTGCAACCTTAGCTAAGTATTTATATGCATGTGGAATTGATCTTCATTTATTAACAGGAGATACTCCCTTTTTCTTCTATAACACAGTCATGGAAACACTTCAAATCAAACTCAATACCAGAAATCATCGACCCAAGTATGGAGATAGAAGACATTGAAGAGATTGAAAGAGTGATCCAAATTGGTCTGCTGTGCACTCAAGAATCGCCAAGCTCACGACCAACAATGACAAAAGTGGTTCAAATGCTCAGAAGAAAGGATCTTGAAGTGCCTCGACCATCGAAGCCCCCTTTCACAGATGAACACATGGAATTATGTTATTTAGGTACTGATTATCAACGAAGACATTCTACTTCTGATTAGTTAACTAGTGTACATGTATATATATTATATATATAATTCCCACAAATTCTTTTAGCAATTTTTTCCTGAACTTGTGTCTGCATGTTTAGGCTAATATTAGATACAGGGACCTAACAAATTGTTAATTAGTGCTTTTCCCTCTTAATGTGTATGTGAACAGAGCGTAAGACTCTGCATGCAAAAGCAAACTCCGATATATTTTCCTTAATGTGTAATGTCTGCATGCAAAAGCAAACTCCGATATGCTAATATTTTGTTGCCAAACTGACCTTATTAATTAGATGGAAACTATTCCGTGGACCACATGTATTGTTTTGGAGATTTGAGAATCAAACGAGAGTTTGCTATTGACTTTAGGAAGTCCAAATGTCAAAGAGTGGTTGATAAAATCATTATTTTGAGAATCTTTTTTCTTTTTGGCTCTTTTGTATATATAAAGATGATGAGAAAATGGAGGGTTTAGCTAATCATGTAGAATTATGTTAGGGTCAAAGATGATTATGGCAATAATCAATCTTTATTTAATTACATTTTGAAATATTTTATATAAGTTAAAATAGAAAATTTTAAGATATTTAAACAATTTAATACAGTAATGAATGTAATTATTGAGCTATCCATAATTAAATATTTAAAAATTAAAAATATCTGTTTAAATATTTCAATTTGATATCATTATTTATAAAAAATTTATTAGTATTTTACGCGATAAAAAAAATTATTAAATATATATAGAATGTCGATTATCACAATATTTTAAATTAATTAAATAAACAATAAATATGATGATCTGTGATAAAATAAAATATATGATGCTGAAAAATAAATATCATTATTATCGGATTATTTACTTTTTTATTCTCAGTCTAGAGAAAGGTATTATATCTTAAAAAGATAAAAACTTTATTTTGGTTTTACAAGAAAAGAGGATAGCATGAGCGAGGGTATATCATACACCTCTACAAATCCAACAAAAAAGACTGATGTCACCGACAAGTGAATGCTGCGATCATCAAAGTCAACAAAAGTGGCCCCATCAGACGGTGCACACTGTAACCAATTGAAAATGAGTGTGACAGACGGATGTCTCCATTTCTACACTTTCTTTCTTCTGTAGCCCTTTTTCTTTTTGCCTTAGAAGTTTGACTTATGAATACCAGTCGACTTGACAAGATTGCCGAGAGCACCCCTCACCTTTAAAACCAAATCAAATTAAATTTTTTAGTTTCTCAAATAAAATATAATGATTATAATTCATCATTACACAAATTTAATTTAAAAAATAATTTTATGTATTTCTGAGAATTCATTGTATATGTTTAAGTTTAATTTGGATGTATATATTTCTACTGATACCTCAATTTAAATGAATTTTTGTATATAATAAGAAAAGGGACACATAATTTGCACATCTCTTTCAAAAATGAAGATTGTTCATATAGATTTATGTTTCTTTGTGTTTTATTTCATTTAAAACTATAATTTTTATATATTAAAATACTTATTACTGTTTTAAAAAGATATATTGATAAATTATAATATGATAACAGTGTATAAAATATCCTAATTATTGGAGCTCAATAAATATCATAATACAATAATAGCTAGTTAAGTGAAATTAACAAAACAAATCTTATTTGGGCAAATCAGGACAAATAATCTTTTCTAGTTTCCAAAAATGTAGGAAAGTGATCCTTTCGAGAAAAAAGAAAGAAAGTAGGAAAGTGATAAGAGAGAAGAAAGATTGCTCAAAGAAATAAACCGAAGAAAGAAAAGTAACAAGTAAAATACTGTCTGAAACCTAAGAAACACATAATATAAAAGAACACAAGTACAATTCAATCTTTACTTCCTCTTCTTCTTCTTCTTCTTCAAAACTCCATAACCCACAACCATATACACACAGTAAATAGGAAGAAGAAGAAGAAAATAAAGTTTCATGAAACCAGAAGGCATGGTTTCCATTTCCATGCATTCTTTAGACTACCCATATCAAAAAATTATCTTCTTTACCTTCAACATCATTTCTTTCTTCATATCTCCCACACTGTCCGATCCTCGCATAACACAAGCTAACCTTTCATGTGGCAAAACAGCCAAAACACCAATCACACCAACTGGCCTAATCCCAACTTTTGTTAAAGAAATGGAAACTTTATCACAACTCATTACTAATAGCCACTTTGCTACCTACCATTTAAACTCCTCACTTCCTATGTACGTATTAGCTCAATGCCATCAAGACCTTTCCCAGACTGATTGTCTCCTTTGCTACGCCGTCTCTCGGACTAAAATCCCTCGTTGTTTGCCTTCTGTCTCTGCTCGTATCTTTCTTGATGGTTGCTTTCTTAGATATGACAATTACAACTTCTTCGAAGAATCTGTTTCGGTTTCTTTTGATGAAGTAAAGTGCAGCCAAGAAAATGTTTCGGGTTCTAATGGTGAGAATGACAAGCTAAGGTTTGTAAAGAGTGTTGAGCATGCTATTGGTAATGTGAGTAGTAAAGCGGTGGAGAATGGCGGGTTTGGTGTTGTTGGGATTGAAGGTGTTTATGCTTTGGCTCAATGTTGGGAAAGTGTTGGTAAAGATGGGTGTAGAGAGTGCTTGAGAAAGGCAGGGAAAGAAGTAAAAGGATGCGGAGCTAAAAAGGAAGGGAGAGGATTAAACGCTGGTTGCTACTTGAGATACTCGACTGAAAGATTTTATAATGTTGGAGGGGAATTAGAAGCTGGTCACAGTAAGTTTTTATTCCTCTTCTAATACTCGTTTTCTTTTTGAGTTTTTGAGGATTTAGCTGAAGCTTAGTTTACTTGGGAGCTTTTCTTGGCCTAATTGCTTGTGAGGAAGAATGCAGGGGAATTTAGAGGAAGCCTAATTTGATTGTTCTAGTTGATTTAGTGTCTTGATATTGTAAATAAAGGTAATTATGCTCAATTGCATGGAAAATTTACGCTTTGGGTATTATTTAATAGACATTTTTAATCGAAAGCTCAATCTTTGTTCCTTCGTAATTTGAAAAGTTTTCTCGGAAGATGAACAGGTCTTTAGTATATTGACACCCACTTTTCATTCTTATTCTATTTGGTTTCTCAGTTCATATTCATCTGGTGGATTTCATCATCAGGTTCTTTTTGTTTCAGTTTCAGGGTTTAGCAATTGCATTTAGTAGTTTTAGCAGCAGCTGCAGTCCTCATGCTGTCAATCTTCGCAGTTTATGCTGTCTATGTAAGACGGATGAAGAACAAAGCAGGTACTAGTTAACAACAAACAAAAGATTAATAGCCTCAAGATTATACTTTGATATCAAAACATATAACAGTAGTAGCCTCAAGATTAATATTCTAATTTTCTTTTTTTATTGCATTCTCCACTGCCTAGAGCGCATCAATCTCGAAAAGATATCAATCAATTTCAGCAAAACAAGCCTGAATTTCAAGTATGAGACCCTCGAAAAGGCGACAGATTACTTCAATGCCTCAAGAAAAATAGGCCAAGGAGGAGCTGGTTCTGTATATGCGGGAACTCTTCCAAATGGGGAAACTGTTGCTGTTAAAAGATTGACTTTCAACACAAGTAAGTTAAACTTAATCAGCGGAATCTTCAATCTTGTGATTTGGGTACTGAAGGTCCTGAGAGTCTTCTGGTTTATGAGTATGTTCCTAACAAGAGCCTCGACCAGTTCATTTTTGGTAATTGTTTCTTCTTTTAAATCATTTAATTAATGCATACGAATTCTTCGATGCTTATGTAATAAGTGGCTTGATGTGTAACTAAAAGATTTAGATCAAATTAATGATGATTCAACTTTTCTATGCAGGAAAGGATAAACCTACAACTCTAAATTGGAAGCAACGGTTTGATATAATTGTAGGAACAGCAGAAGGACTTGCATATCTCCATGGAGGTTCTCAAGAGAGAATAATTCACAGAGATATTAAAAGCAGTAATGTTCTTCTTGATGAGGACTTCACTCCAAAGATTGCGGACTTTGGACTTGTTCGATGTTTTGGTGCTGATAAGAGCCATCTTAGCACTGGAATTGCAGGAACAATGCAAGTCCTCACTTTGTTCTATCCAAGTTTGAATCTTTAGTATAAAAGGTTTCTCTCTTTTCTCAATTAAACTGTCTTATGCATTGGCGATGCAGGGGATACATGGCGCCCGAGTATCTGATCCGTGGGCAGCTTACTGAAAAAGCAGATGTTTATAGTTTCGGAGTACTTGTTCTAGAGATTGTAATGGGTAAAAGGTGTAATGCTTTCACAGAAGACTCAAAATCCCTTCTACAAACAGTATGGTCTCAAATCTTTTTTGTGCAAGATTTTATGCAACAAAACTAGTCCATATAAAAGCTACATAGACTTGTGCATCTCTTTATGTTTGATAATTTGACAGTCTTTTACTTTTTTCTTGGTTTTCACCATTTGGACTCAGGTATGGCAACTTTACAGATTAAATAGATTGGTTGAAGCAGCTGATCCTAGCCTAAGAGATGATTTTTCAGCAGAAGAAGTGTCGAGAGTGCTTCAAACAGGACTTTTATGCACACAAGCTTCAGTTGCCCTAAGACCATCGATGGCAGAAGTGGTTGTGATGCTAACTAACAGTGGTGGTGAAATCCCTTTGCCAAGCCAACCTCCTTTTATGAATGCTACTTCACTAGAGCCTGAAAGCTCAAGAAGATCTTACAGCACAAGCAGTTTTGTGTCGAATGCAGCAAGAAAACTTGAAGCTTATTCCTACACTTCCACTGAGTCCTCTAGTATGCAAAGCTCAGACAGGGCATCAAGAAGTGAAGAATCAAAGCAAAATTAAATTCCCTAGTAAATTTTCCCAATGTTCTTAGAGATTACCAAGTAGAGAAACTTGTTTTGTACACTAGTTTTTGAGGTTTGCTTGGTTTTTCGTGGAGGATAAACAGTGATTTTTAGCTCCTTTCCTTGTGGAAGTTCTATCACCTGAGAGATTGCAATTTGCAAGCAAGGACATGCAACCTTTTGCATAAATCCAGAGAGATACTGCAGAAAACTAATGAAGATTTACAGAAAGAGACAAGCTTGTCTTCTTTTCATTTATCCTTTTTTTTCTTTTCTTTCACTTTTTTCAATGGTGTCATTTTGTATGCAGCAACTTATGATATGTACGTATGTACATAATTTTGCTCTCGCTCTCATTGTCTCCATTAAATTCATTCATAATTCTGAAAAGTTTTGGTAGGTTTGGGTGGTTCTCTTGGGACCCATCCGAATATGCAAATGCAATTTTTGGTAATGGGCCACACTTCAGTTTTGGTCTCCTTCAACAGAATTAATGGTATGGTATGTCACACATAAGGTAGTTTTCTTAATTAATTAGCTAATACAAGCACAGCAGGTGGTGGGTATACGTAGAGATGGACTATAACGCTATCAGCTAGAGGCAAGCCATGTGGCAACTGTTTTGTGGAAAATTGCAAGACTACCATGCGACAATTACATTTAGCAACTCCTTTGTCCTATTAGATACGGATGGCATCTCTTCACAAGAATTCTGCAATTGTCTTTCCTGGCCACAAATCTTCTTCAGAATTATCAGGTCACCAGTTCATGTGAGATTATTTCATGATTCTTAATCCTAGAACTTTTAATTCATTTACTGTTGTGAAATCTTCCGCACTAGTTAGTGTTCTATAGAGTTGGTGTTTTTCTTGAGTTACGCAGTAAAAGAAGTCATTTCATTACACTACAAAATAAACGCAATCATTCCTTAAAACTCATCACGGAATAAAGTTATTTAGAAGACACAAAATCACAATAGCAAGTTAATCTTTAGCGTTTTCCTATTAATTACCCATCACCAGATCAAGAACAAGAGCCCTTAACAGATTACAATTTGCCTTGCGGATAGGTACAGTAGGTTTCAAATTGGCCTCGCACAAAATCAAGAAAGGAGACGGGTATCGGCTTTCTTTAAGTAGACTTTATGATAATAGTTCTGGGACTGAGCTAGGTTGTTTCCACTCTTGCTTTCATTCATATAGAATTGATTCTTTCGCAAAAATTACAAGGGTTTTCCAGAATCATGGCCCATCAAATTCTAGAATGTAGCTTGATTTTCCGCAACTGGGCAGGATCAATAAGGACAGGCTGGTTCATATAGTGTTGTGGGAAAAGCTCCCTGCATTGGCAGGGAGGACGACTCTTCCAACATCAATACATTAGTGCAGAGGAAGAATTTTCAAGGCCAATTTACACAAAACTTACCTCTAAATATTCTCATCACTCCATTTTAATAGTGGACGAAGAAGATTTTATACTTCCAACTATGACAAGTTAATAGGGATGACTCCTCCTCTCTAATACAGAGTTTAGATGAGATAAAATGAGAGGACAATTAGTCTCCCTAAACCAATTAGAAACATATACTAACAATCTGATACTACGAATAAGACACTAATTATCAAAATAATATAAGAAGCAAACCCACAACCCAATCGCAATGCTATGCCCTTTTCATTATAATACTGACCCTTTACTCAGATTGCAAAGTATGCATAAAACAGTCATTATATCTCTTGGAAATGACTAAAATCTTCTTAAAAGCAGTAACAGAAGCATAATCAAAAGGAACATAAGTTGGCTAGAAACTTTAACGTATATCCTAGTTCCATATTAATCCACCTCTTGAAAGCAAACAAAGAAAAAGGAAAGTCACGTCCTATAGCTAGATGCTACTCATCCTCCACCACAACACTAATTTCACCTCTTTCAAGAAGATCGTAGAATTCCTTAGCTCTCTTCTGGTTATTCCAATGGTGCATTTTCCATAATAATCCAGCACCAAGGCCGAGACTTATACCATAAATGATCTCTTTGATAATACTTGGACCGTTGTACGCAGCATGTGCAACCTTACGAGCAGCAGCCATGTTTTTACTCTGTTAAATTCCACACCCTCAACTATGTTATTCTCACAATTATTATCATAAGATATAGGAAATATCTTAACATATAGCTTCACAAAACAAAGCACATAATATATATTACTATGCACTGGTAGTTCAGTGACCGCCCACTAACCAAATCTCAGTGATCCATCAAAAGGTTTACTGAGGAAAAAGAAAAAAAAGAAAAAGATTATCGGTACATTTTTATCTCGTAATTTACCATCAATGTTAAGCAGAGCCTAGATTTTTGTTTAAGGAAAAAAAAAACACCACTCAGTACCATAACACCTAATAACAATCAAAATCATAATAATATAGCAGTTGTAAGCAAAGTTAGAACTAAGAATTACTTACAAAGTGATCGAGAATGGAATTTGGAAGAAGGGATTGCAGGGAGCGAGCATACAGTAGCAATTTCTGAGAGAATCTTATAGAAGACAGCTATAGAAGAAAAACTTGACGCACCGCCACGGCTACCACGTCAGGTTTAATACAGATGCGCCACATAAGTTTGGCATGCAAAGCATGTCAGAAGTATTTATTTATTTTCGAACAAAATGTCAGAAGCATTTAACTTGTAATGTTTCTATTTAAATCATATTCGTATATTTAAAAAAATTCCTATTAAGAAAATCTTTTACTTTCAATCACTGACTGGAATTATAATTTCCTTATTAATTAATTGTGATTTCACAAAATTATTTACTTTGTCACTAATAATGTCTATGCAAGAAAAGAATAATCACTGATAATGTCAACAATCCTGCATCAATGAGAAAAGAAGACAGTGATCATCAATACCAATTTCTCAGTGAGTTTCACTTGCGACTGATATCGTATTGAAACTCCAATCCAATAACATATATCTTCCAGATTTTATTTTTCAATACGGCAAAGGTGCAGAGAGTATGCAAGGAAAAACTAAAATTCCAATTTGGCACATGTTGAAATACGGAGTTGCACCTTATGAAAAATACCGTTTCACTTGGTAATGCTGATGGCGTTGGCACTCGCTCCAGTATTGAAACGTACTATAACCAGGAGTAAGGAACTAAAACAGATGAATCACATGTAGACTGACTATTGTCCGTCCACTCATATTACCTGAAACTCTTGTGTGAATTTCAAATAATAAAAGAAAGACAATCAAAGAAATGAAAACACACTTTCAAATCCAAGAAATGAATCTACTTCACTTGTTTTGCCTTCCACTGCCAGCGAGCAGCACTGCCTTTTTGATCCATTTGAGGAATAACGCTTCTTCCTGTTATACTCCATGGAGCTTGCTGTGTCCATCGATCCAACGGTATCCTTTATCATGGAGATGTCAAAAGACAAAATGCCAATTGAAGATGGAGCATTACTGATGTTTGAAACTTTTGGAGGAATACTCAAACTCTCGTGCGTTCCACGTGGGCTACGAGAAGATTTCCTTTCAATCACCGTTGCCCCACATGCATCACCAACTATTCCTCCAGGCTCCAGTTCTGAAATGATTATACTGTTCCTCGTAATCTTGTCGTCAGACTTCATTTCTCTCAATGCATCAGAAGCACCAATGTGAAAGTCAGGCAGATTCTCAGCGTAGTGTTCCATTGTCCAGGCCGGAGATTCCGACTGCTTAATCTTCGATAACACAGGAAAATTATCGGCTTTTTCCCTTATGTGCCCAAATATTGTTTCTTCAGTTAAATTTCGCATGTTATGCCCACCTTGAAAATGAAAATTATTCATCGATTAAAATAATACGAAGCTAAGAATGATCGAGTACTGTTATCTGGTATAAGACACACCTTTCTCTTCCATCAAGTTCATCGTAAACAAACTTCTAGCAGTTGTGCTAGGCTGTAGAGTCGGAGAGCTTTTGATATTATGCTCATTGTGCTCCATCTCCCTGAATTCTGAAGTCAGATTCAGGACAGTCTGTTGTGAAGTTTTGCTTCCCTCTGTGACCTCTATAGCATCCGGCTTACCATCAAGCATAAGGTCATTCTCGTGACGATGCTTTCTTGTGAAAAGATGGGTCTCTAACGATGGAGAACAGGCAGTTCTTGAGGGAGTGAAGTTGGGGAAGTTCTTGGCTTTTTCACGTATATGGTCAAATATTTCTTGTTCAGATACAATTTTAGAATTGTCCTTTTCTCTTTCAACAGCCGGCGCACCTTCATTTGTCCACATAAAACAGTGGGTGAAGACAGGTTCACCCAGATAAGATTACGAAAAGATTGACCAGATTTACTTTAAGTTGTACCTTCTTCCAACTCTTCATCTATGAGTTTGAAACTCGGCCTGGATGGAGAAATTGAATGATTTAATAATATTGAACAAAAGAACATGTTAATGACCAAAGAACTATATAGTAAGAGGTCATTGCATCTATGATAAAAACTTTTACTGTCAGGTAAATTTATCATCAAAAGGGCAATCTTACCAAAGAGAAAAAATCTGGAAAACAAACACTCACATTGAGCTGTTATCTGCTTTAGATTTTTCCCAATTGCAAAGCCTATCAGATGAAGCATAAGATATAGTTTCATTGTCATCTTCTATGACACAGACTACCTCAGGCGGAGGAAAAAATGAAGGCCGTTTATGCCCACGTTTGGAGTTCATGTCTGAATCATTGTCCATCAGTACAAGTTTATTATGGAAGTCAAGACCAACTGCAAGAACACAAGGGTTTTCACTGTACGACTTAAGGAACAAGCCGAGTTAAAAATAAGACATGATAGAAGGGCTTTTACTGTATTCTTCAAAAATAAGATCAGCCTTGACTGTCATCTTCTGTCCTTCAGAAATTGATAAAAGGAGTGTTGCGCTGTAGGGACTGCATATGAAAATGAACCACCCAAGCCACAAATAGTATAACTATAGAAGCAGTTGGCAAAATATTCTATTCTAAAAAAATATAAGCTGTTCTTTTTCACACATCTTATTTTCTAAATAATCAAGTCTTATTGCTAATGATAGCATAGTGTTGCAAAATCTTATAGGTGACTGGTGCTGATAAAAGTTGTCAATATTAGTAGGGAACATTCCGAGTAAAAAATCCAAATCCTTACTATTTTAAAAAAATTACAATAGGAAAATCTCTTTTCAGGTAAAGAAACTGCCTTTACAAATCACTGTGCCTTAAGTCTAGAACTTCTCTTAAAAAGTTCGAATAAGTTTAGTCATATCATACAATGGGAAGGAAGAAAATTTATAGGAAGACTTGGAACACACTAGTGTTTCTAACATGATAGCCTAGAGTTTTAAGTCTGTACCTGGTGAACTCGTCGACTCTGCCATCTCCAAGCAGATGAAACAGAAAGAAGTGAGTGAGAAACAATGATGCTCATAAGAGACTAAGCATAATATAGAGTTGGTATTACATAGATATTGTTTATATGAGAAGAGGAAATTTTCTGGTTCAAAAGCTATTGGGAAAAATATGTGAGTATATCAGAAATTTGTTTGGTAGAAATCCCTCTTACATTAATAAGCTTGAATTGCTAAACTAATATGCAACTCCTCAGGGTAAACAAATTATTCATCACCTTATTTTCTCATGAAAATGAATCAGGTTATCTTCTTCCGTAGCAACAATCTGTAACAAGAAAATTCACTGTACTCAGGCGCATTTCTTTTGAAACAATAATATCTATCTCTTATTCGTGCAGTCCTATTACATTCTGCTGGCATCAGTTCTGCAAGAGTTGAAGAAAATGAAAAAGAGATCCTCAACATACCATATCAGCATAATGTCGTTTGATTGATTGGACGGGTTGTGATAATCTAGTCAATGTCACTACTAGTTTGGACTTCCCTTTCCTCTGGCAAACAGTTTCCTCAATCCTAATGTTGACTTTTGGAGGTAATGACAGCAGAGAATCCTTGATATGATTCCCAAATGGGAACTTCCGGCCAGTAACTATCTCTATTCTCCTCGGATCAGCTTCAGCTAGTTCACCAAATGATTTGATACCCATTGAATGTAGAGCCTGAAAGCATAATTTATAGGACATAGTGAAAAATTGAATGAAAACATTTAAGATGATAACGATTTTCTCAAAAAGAAGATAAAATAAATAAAAACTGGATGTGTTCTTAAACCTTTGCTGTCACCATGCCTATACCAGCCAATTGTTTCAACAAGTATGGACTATCATCCCATAGTTTCTGATACAATGATTTGGCTAGAAGGATTGAGTTCACAGCTCCTTTATAATTCTTTTTGAAAATAAAGTACTCTCTCATGCACTTAGCAATTCTGCACCCGTTTGAGCATATAGAATTTGTGTCCTAGAAGGGAACAGCAGGTTTTAATTTTATCAGTTCTCAAGCATGAGATAATCAGATATTTTAAACTGACAACAAAATAAAACCTGGGTTAGGGATAAATCATGAGCTGAAGGATCCCCAGTCAAGCAATCATTTGCTAAAACAAATATCTTCTCTTCTCTAGTTTGAATACGTTTTTTCCGTTTCCCTTTATCTCCATTTATGTGAAAGCGAAGTCGGCCATCTTTGTCGATATTGATGTCATTTAGAAGCTTCTTCTCAGTGCGTCTGAGTTGTATCCCTTCATTTCAGCAACTAAATACATCATTCCTTCTGGTAGCCATTATATTAAGCATATAACCATTATATAGGTGTATACATACAAGCAATTTCCTCTGCACGGCAGATAACATTAAGTGCATCTTCCAAACTGCATTTATCTGGGGTCTGCATGATGTGTTTCATCGTATCAAGTTTCAGATAGTACTTGGTCATCAATCTTCCAAGCTCTAAGGACACCAAAGAGATGGGAGATAGAAACTTTGTCCATGACACCAAAGAGATGGTAGATGGAAACTTTGTCCATAACAACTGAAAGATTCAGCTATCGCTTTCTAATACCTAGTGGCTTTAGAAGGAATCCATCTTCACCCGTCCAGATCATTTCGTGGCGTGACAACTCATTAACTTTCTGAAGAGAAATCTCTGGCATGACATTCCATTGAGGAGCAGTCAAGAAGAGAAAATAAAAGTAATTACCAATGTAAAAACAGTACCTTGTACATGCTTATCTATTCGATCTGTAGAAATCCCTTTTCTAACTGCATATCTCTCAGGGTTCTGAAATTCAATGCATTAGAAGTTTCAAAAGTATTAAATGACTAAGAATATCAAGATGATAATGTCCAAGAGATGCTCAGGAATTCGTACCTTTTTCATCCTCACATATAAATATGAGCACTTCACCCATTCGATTGCCCTTGCAATGTCAGAAACAGTCAATTGAACTATCTCTGCAGTCAAGTGCTCTGTCACACATGAAAGTAATCTAAAAAGAACAAGGGAAACATCAGCAACCAAATTATAACAGAGTTTTTCCAAAATGCACCAGTTACAGAAATCACTATGGACAGCACAGGTTATAAACGTACTGCGATTCTACCATTTCACATCCATTCAAGAGATTCTCATATAGATGAACCTGTAGTCACGTATCAAAATGTATCTCAAAAAGAATCAAACACTCATGACATCAGATGGGACTAATTAAATTAAAGAAAAGCAAATAAATACAACAAAGGGCGAGAAGAAGGTTTAGAATACTGTTTCTCTTCTTGTCATGATTATAACCAGTCCAGTATCATCAAATGGAGGCCGACCTGCTCTCCCACACATCTGGATAAGAACAAATAAGTAAATTAACTAATTAAATCTATGTAGTAAGACTAAGCAACTTTTTTCCTTCTAGGGAAAACATGGTTACTATGGCATTGCATATGTTTCCACCCATATAATGTTTTTATCGTAATTTTCCAAAGAATAACTGAATTTTCAGGTCACTTTCAACAAAAAGCTTGGGTTCAGAAAGTAGTGCCTAATTTTCAGTTAAAATGTTTGATTAGCCAACATACAGCAGCTTACCGTGGCAAAATTAAGAGCAGTCCCTCACAAAATATTCGTTTTTCCATATCTCTATTTTTTCTTGATGTAATTATCATTTATGAACAAACAGAACTACAGCTCTGGTGTTCATATTTCAAGCTTATATATTTATCACCTTCTGGAAAATAGATTCATTACATTAAGTGCTTCACATTGCATCAAGTGAAGAAGAGCACCTGCAGTATTGTGGATCTGTCATACTCCATGTAAAGACCTTTCTCCTTGTTGCTGAAATAGAAAAAAGATTTGAGTGATTAAACATGAATAAAGGTACATTCTAGTTTCATAAATCCTACTAAAAGTACTTGGAAAAATTTCTTGGCATACAAGTGCTGTGTTGATTTTATGACAACTGTATGTGCGGGTAAGTTGATTCCATGAGCAAGGGTGTTTGTAGTACACAGGATTTTAATATCACCCTTGAGAAAGAGACTCTCAACAAGGCTGCGATCCTTCAAGCAAAGCCCCCCATTGTGATAACCAACTGTTAAAATTCAACTAGTTAAATAAAGTTTCACTGCTGGAAATAAACTTGAGGAAGGGCGTAATCATATTAGGTATATTGTAGTGGGAGTTAGGTCACCCATGTACCCCCGTAAATGATATAAGATTGCATTTGTCTGTCACTACATGACAGTGAAGCCTCCCTCAGCCTTTCCTGCTGTTCTTTGTCTTTGATGAATGGATTTGAATAGCCAAAGGTCATTGCTGTCTGAGACAGTCGCTGTGCTGCTTCTTGGGCTCCTTTTCTAGTTGAACAAAAAACAAGAGCAGATTTCCCTCTTGAATATTGCATCAAAATATCTGCGTCCCAATTGTAACCACATGTTTAAGCTATAATCTCTTTCGATATTGAAAATTCAGAAACATATCAAATAGTTCTCAGCAAGTTTGTCCAAATGTTGTCACTTACCAAAAACATAGTTTTGAAGGCGCTGGACATGAAAGCAATACAAGCCATCAGAAAAATGAGATGTGATTATTGTTCTGTATACAGGTTCCAAATGAATAAAATGTACATACAGACATATATATATATATACATATACATTTTTATATATGTATCTATGTGTGCGCGCGCATGTGTATATATATATAGAGAGAGAAAGATACAGATATCTGGGACTCATTATGATGAGCACTTACCTTTTCAAATAGAAAGTCATTCTTTGCTGGTGTGTAGCCTGCAATGGTTGCAACCATGAGAACACGGTAAAACAATGGCTAGCTTAAGGCAGAAAATGGCCATGCCCTAAAATAGAAGTCCCATGTGCCCAAAAGGCCCAAAACCATGTGAAGAAAAATGAAAAAATATAAATGATCTCCCAGTATCATGCATCTCATATATTTATGATCGTTATAGTAATCGAGTAAGCTTTCCATAAGAATCAAATTTTGAAATGAGGAGATCAATGAAGGCAGGTATACCAAAAACTTTAGTTGTCAACTTTACAGGCCTCATTTCTTCTCCAAACCTGCACGTTATTGTAACCAAAAGTGAGATGAACTTACTGAAGGTGAAAGAAATACATACACAGAATAGCATAAGAGATACCTTTTGATTCCTTCGACCGGAACACTAAGCCATTCAGCTGCAGTTATGAGATGCCATCCCTAAATTAAATTAGTCCATATTGACAATATAGCACATACCAACATGGGTTAAAAAGTTTACCAATGTCCTCAATGTTCGGAATTGTGGCTGAAACTGCCAGAAAACGGATACAAGATAAAGGACTTGATTTCATTTCAGGGTTATGAGCAAGCATTTTTATTCTACTAACTATTGCCTCCAATGCTGCTCCCCGCGGATCATTCAGTAGGTGAACTTCATCGATAAGCAGAAGAATAATGTCACTAAAAAAGCTCAAACCACCATCCTTTATGCGATATCGAGTCACAGCATCAAATTTCTACATAAAGGAAACACTAAAGAATCATTATTAAGTTGAAAGCCAAACTAGAGCGCGTTCAACTAGAATAAGAAATCTGATTTAGGTAGATTAAATCAGCTGTGAGATGCCATTAGTCATTTGAGGTATAAACTGATGCATTTAGGTCTGTTGTTTATCAAAAATTATGTAGATATGTCTGTGGTTTCTGTGATACTTGCCTGCATACTTACATCAATAGCTCTCCATATATTCACTAGAAATAAAAATTAATTAGAAGTCAGGGCTCTCCGTAGTTTTGCATACTGACCTCAGGAGTAGTTAGGATAATATCTGCTTCTTGTACCGTCCTTTTGTTGTAAAATTCATTGTCCCCTGTCAATTCCAAGCAATTTATACCCAGTGGACCAAATTTCTGATTCCAATCCCGGAGTTTTTCCTGCACTAAAGCCTTAGATGGCGCTATGTAGATCTTCTCCCCATGTGGAAAGAAAGTAGAAGCAGGAAATAAGTAGCAGGCTATTAACTAGAGAGAAAAAAAAAAAAAAAAACTTATAGTCTCACTAATCCACTACTAGATCGTATCAAATTCCTGATAAAATAATAAGTTATCAAACAATACAATGCATATCTCTGCCTGAAGTGGAATGAAAACATAAAGAATGGAAGTGGAAAAAAAACAAAATTAATGTCAAAAGAAAATCGGTGGCTCAGCCACCAAGGTCTGTACTTCTTTGCTTTCCGAAGATATGAGAATCAAGAAATTGTTTTCTTGTATCGCTACTGAACTTCAAAAACAAAACATCTAAACTAACTTTCATTATAACTGTGCTTGGGAACTTACTGTCTTCAGAGTTCCCTTAATGTGATTAAACCTCCCTTCAGATATGAACCTTGACAGAACCCTCAATATACAAAGCTCAAAGAGCACTGTTTTACCACTTCCAGTTGGTGCTGAGATAACCATATTAATATCGGAGTGGAAACAGATAGGAAAGCACTCACTTTGCAGCGAATTAAAGTACCTGCATGAAACAAGATATGAAAATTGAATGTTTATATTTAATAACCCAGCACCAAAATTGAAGGAAGATATAATAGCCTGATGATTGAGAAAGAGAAATTGTTTGACATCATTTGCACATCGTGCACAATCAGGACATGTATGATTATGTATATATAAGAAGGGGACCAATGAGAGGAATAAGGAAGGTCTATAGCATATGTTTGGCAGCGTAACTATGTCAATGAGCAGCATGTTCATCTTACACATACGGTTATTACATGTTTGGTTCACCTTAGAAATAAACGTTACTCTAATTTATTTTTGGAAATATGGTTACTCCAAAATTATTACTTAATATTCCAGATTCCTTTTCCAGATAAATTCAAATGGAAAAGAAAAGGGAAAGAAAGAAAGAAAGAATCCTACTCAAAGAATTACAATCCATTCTCATTTCTAATGAACTTAAATTAGTAGCGGTGAGAACACAACCAATAAAATGTCATATCCAATGTTTCCAATTGATTTAACTTAAATTAACTTGAATATTACCTGAAGCTGAAAATTGAACGAAATATTTCTGGCAAATCTGATAGAGACTTCAGAGTATATGAATCCATTGCCAAGCTTGTTTGCTGTGAGAATAAAATTAAAGAAAAAAAATCACAGCTATTACTAAAATCAAAACATATTAGCATGCAAATGATGAACATAACTTAATTCATAACTGCAGCTATAACCTGTCCAAAAACACACAGCATTAAAAATCACCAAACAGTAATCTAAAGCTATCGATCCAATTACAACTGAACACTAACCACACACACACACACACACACAAAAAAAAAAAAAGAATAAAACAGTAACACACTCAGAATTAGCACATAAGCAAAAACTGGAACAAATTTGCAAAGTAATTATGCAGAAACGACATCACTTACAGAGAAGACAACAAGAATGCAAGGAAAAATCAATCTAAAGCGGGAATATTCAATGCAAGCATCAGAATTACGGTAAGAAAATCAAAGAAGTGAAATGTGAAAGCAATTTGCGATCCCTAATTACTTTCTTGAATGTTGAATTCGCTAAGTGACCGCTTAGGTAAGTACGTACGCACAAGTAGCAAATTCAGCGAAATTTGAAATTTCAAAATGAGAAGGCCAGAATCGAATATAAGTACGCAAGAAAAAAACGCGCGAAGCGCAGAGTACGTAAAGATGGGCCGGTGCTGTTGTTTGGATTACTTGATTAACCGAGGAATGAATTTGCATTTGCAACGATGTATATATAGCTTTTCTTTTCTTGTTGGGCTAGCCTGGGTCAGCAACCTAGGGCTCACTTGATAGTTAAAGCCTTGTATGGAGGTCTTAAAATAAAAGCCTTTATTTTATAAAATCTACAAAAATAAATAAATAAATTTAAAAGAACTAACTTTTGATAAAATCTAATTTTTATGCATATAAAATTCATGAAATCCTAAAAAAGTCAGCATAAATCAAAATTGAATTGTTCTTCATTCATTAAATGGGAGAAGCAAAATCCACCAAGTATGCGAGTCTTAAGTCCATTATTTTGACAATTTTTAGTAGATTCTTTTTGATAATTTCTAAACAATGATGAATTTTTATATGAGCTTTGCTAATGCTTGCAGTTTTATTATTATGATTATTATTATTTATGAAGGGCTTTTGTATCAGAAAATTAGTTTGTCTTTCATATAAATCCTCAAATGCTTGTTCTCTTTCTCGTCAACCACCAATTTCAATTTGTCGCCAATTTTGGAAAGCTGGCAACTAGGAGAAGTAGGACAGAGGCGTATTGCTTCATAATTAATGCCGCAAATAAAGTAATTATTAGGCTCAACTTCTTATCCTTTTGTTTTTTTATATTTTCTTCTGACATTGTTTTCTAGTGCATGTCTTTTTGTGCTTTTGCATGTGGAATTTGATTAATTATCTGATGAATTTATTCCTTGAATATTTTTCCTGATGAAGTGCATCCTATGTTTCTTCACTCACATAAATGGGTTTAGTGCTGCAAACCTTTTGGAAGTTCGAGATGGCAATTGAAGCTAGTTTACTGCTGCAAAAAGCAAGTACTTCCTTGCTACAGAACCCAAAAAAATAAAAATCCTGTCATATTAAAATGAAAGACCTGCTGGCTACATTTGATCTTTGGTGCCAGTAGAATTGTTGCTATCTGCTAAAGAATTTTAATTCCCCTCTCCCTTTACCTTGGTTTCTATTCTCTGTTGTGAAATCGACCGGAACTGTGCTGTTTTGGTTTATCTTTGGCCCTTGTAAGTAGCCTCGCTCATACATTAAAAAATAATTTACAGAAAAAAAAAAATTAAGAAGTAAGCAACTCTGGAGGTATGACTATTTTCTAAATAACAAGCATTTCATTTCATATCCTAGGAGCTCTAAGATCTCATAAATCTCAGCTGACTGGGAGTGAGCTCCATCTTCTGAATAAAAAGAATGGACTCGATCTCTAATCTCAACCCAACTACAACCACCGCTCTTTTTCAATCCCTTTGCCTTCATTAGTTTCCTAACTTTTAAAACATCCCTCCATCTTCCAGCTGAGGCATATATATTTGACAGCAGTACATATCCTGCACAGTTTTTCTCTGCCATTTCCCAAAGTTTCCCGGCCACTCTCTCAGCTAACTCCTCATTTTTATAAGTCTTACAGCCGCTTAATAAAGCTGCCCATGCATTAGTTTCCGGTTGAAATGGCATGGAATATATAAACTCCTCCGCTTCAAAGAGACGCCCTGCTCGAGATAGCATATCTACAACGCAAGTAAAGTGTCTTCCTTTAG
Source organism: Ricinus communis (assembly GCF_019578655.1). NCBI lineage: Eukaryota > Viridiplantae > Streptophyta > Magnoliopsida > Malpighiales > Euphorbiaceae > Ricinus > Ricinus communis. The sequence continues at coordinate 30,512,886 of NC_063260.1, read as the reverse complement.
GCTTCAGTCCATAAACGGCCTCCATCGAATTAAAATACCAGAGTCCTTTATCAACTAATCCGGAGTGAGAACAAGCAAACAGAACTGCCAAGAACATGACCTCATTCGGAGCAATAGATGAGGTCTTCTCCATTTCCTCAAACAAAGTAAGAGATTCCTCTGCAAGACCACTTTCTGCAAGCCCTTGAATCATCGCAGTCCAAGAAACTTCATTCTTCTTGGGCATTCTATTGAAAACCTTCTTAGAGCTCTCAATATCCCCAGATTTTGCATACATGTCAGTAAGAGCAGTCCCCACATAAGTATCACATTGAATCCCAAGTTTAACTATCTTTCCATGTAGGTTCTTACCCTTGTCCAAAGATGCTGTGCTTGCGCAAGCACAAAGCAAGCTAGAGAATGTGGATTTGTTTGGAATTTCTCCTAACAAAATCATTTCGTTGAAGACCTCAAACATTTCATCAAATTGTTCACAATCTAAATGACCAGCAATTATAGCACTCCAGGAAACATTGTTGCGCACCGGCATGATATTGAACAAATACTTTGCTTCTTCCATATGGCCATTCAAACTATACCCTCCAACCATAGCATTCCATGAAACCATATTTTTCTCTAAAATCGTATCGAATAGGAAGCGCCCATCCTTAGTTTCTCCACATTTACAGTACATATCAATGAGAGAGCTACTGACAAAAACGTCTTTTTCGAACCCAATTTTTGTAACATGTCCATGGATGTTCATTCCTGCTTGTAAGGCTTCAACACTAGCCAATGCACTTAGAATACTAGAGAAACAAGATATATTTGGCTTGAACCCTTCTTGAATCATACGGCAGAAGAGTCTCAACGACTCTTCAGGGTAACCACTCTGACAGTATCTTGCTATCATTGCACTCCAAGAAACCTCGTTTCTTTGTGGCATCTCGTCAAAAATTCTTCTAGCTTCTCCCAGTTCATCCATTTCCACATACAAGTCTAGTATTGCTGTCCAAGAAACAACATCTTTCTCCTCCATCCTATCAAACACTTCCCTAGCCAAGTGTATTTCACCCATTCTCAAGCATAACGTAATCAGAGAATTAGAAACTGCTAAATCATGTTCATATCCGGTTTTAACTATCAAGCCCAAAACGCTCATTCCCAATCCAAAATCACCTAAATTTGCACAAGCTCTAACCACAGAGGTAAATGTGACTTTATTTGGTTTGACCTCAGATTCAAGAAGTTTGATAAATAGTTTCATAGCTTCAACACTAAAACCATTTTGCACATACCCACTAATCGCTGCAGTCCAAGAAACCACATTTTGAAATGGGTTTCTTTCAAAATACCACATTGATTCTCTCACTCTTCCATATTTCATAAACCCCGAAATTAAAGCCGTCCAAGAAATCTCATTTGTTTGCGGCATTTCATCGAACAACTTACGAGCTTCATCAAGATTCCCCCGTTGTACGTTAGCAGAAATCATACAGTTATGTACAACAAGATCAAACCCATCAAAATCTTTCGAGATCTGATCAGCCTCAGCTGATTTCCGATAATTTAAGTACATAATCAAGAGCTTAATCGATATATATTGCTCCGAGGAAATACCCGTTTTGAATAAATGGGCATGAAGGGCACTCCCATCTCTGATTAAACCTTGGTTAGTGAGATTTTTTAAGAGAGAAACACAAGTTTGTGCATACGTTTTGAAATGGGTTGCTGGATTTATAGCTAATAGAGTTTTAAGAGTATTTTTCATGTGGGACAAGGTAAGAGGTAGTTAAGTTAGTTAGGAGAGAATAAAAGGAGGCAGTCCTTTGTGTTATGCCGTGTTTGGTTGTGCATGTACTGTTTTGTAATTGTCAAATAGTTTTAATTCATTTGTTTTTCTTTTGTAATTGTAAAATTTTACCCTAATTTCTTTTGTCAAACATTAAAGATTTTTCCTAATGATAGATCATAGTTTTGGTATAAACTCAGGTATGGGAATTTGAATAACGCAAAATGGTATCACAAGTCTAATGATTTTCTATTTTTCTTTTCATTATTGATTTTATGATCGATTTATGTATCACAAGTTCAATGAATATTACAAGCTTGAACTCAGATACATTATTTTGATTTGAAATTACATCAGCTATGTTTTTAACTATTTATTACCCTTTATTTGTTTTTAGATCCAAATCCAAAATCTTGCTTCAGTTAAAAGATATATTTACAGTGAAATTAATTTGATAAATATAATTTTGAGTTAGAGATATTCATTTCATTCATTTATGTACTAGTGAGCAAGAACGTTGTTGATTCAGGCAGAGTCCAAGCCAAATATGTGAAGGAGTCGTGTTTGAGACTCGCTCCAGAAAGCATGCCTGAATATATTAATGATGCATGGGCACCATACACCTAAGAAATTAAAGGCCGCATATATATTTTTCCTTTTTATTGTTTTAATATTTTCTTAGTAATTAAATTATCTATCACTCCTATAAAAAACTTTTAAGTTATAAAACCATTGCTGCACTTTCTTTGTTTATATATCTCAAAAAACATGGAACAAACTCCCTCTCAAAAACAACCTTCCATCTCTCTTCGTCTCGACAATGAAAACAAAGCAACTGAATTCCGTCCACTCTCATTATCATCACCTCACATGGTTGCCTTTCACTTGGCATGGCTCTCTCTCTTCACTTGCTTCTTCTCCACCTTCTCAATTCCTCCTCTTGTACCTATCATCCGCCGTGACCTCCACCTCTCTGACACCGATATAGGCCATGCCGCCATCGCCTCTTTTGTTGGTTCCATCTTCTCCCGCCTTGCCATGGGCCCTGTCTGTGACCTCCTGGGCCCACGAATTGCCTCTGCTTCTCTCTCTTTAATCACGGCTCCCATCATCCTGTCTACATGTTTCATCACTTCTCCTTCTTCTTTTATTCTCATTCGATTTCTGGTTGGTTTTTGTCTAGCCAACTTTGTAGCTAACCAGTTTTGGATGACTTGTATGTTCTCTGGTTCTGTTGTTGGTCTTGCTAACGGGGTAGCCGCTGGTTGGGCTAACACTGGAGCCGGTGTGGCACAGTTAGTCATGCCACAGATATATTCTTTAATCAAGACTTGTAGGCTAACATCTCCATCTACTGCTTGGCGTGTATCATTTGTTATTCCTGGAATCTTTCAAGCTTTTATGGCTGTAATGGTTCTCGTTTATGGCCAGGATTTGCCTTCTGGTAGTTGTAAGTATAAAGATTCTGAACACTCTAAACAACCTAAGAAAGACAACTTTCTTGGAGTTCTTTTTGATGGGCTAACGAATTATAGAGGATGGATACTAGGATTAACATATGGGTATTGTTTTGGGTCAGAATTGACAACCGATAATATGATAGCAGGGTATTTCTATGATAGGTTTGGATTGAACGTTCAAGTTGCAGGAATGATTGCTGCAAGTTTTGGGATGGCAAACTTCTTTACAAGGCCAATGGGTGGAGTTTTATCAGATAGGATGGGGAAGAAATTTGGGATTAGAGGGAGATTATGGGGGCTGTGGATGGTACAGACGATGGCTGGGATTTTGTGTGTGATACTGGGAAGGGTTAGCTCGCTTTGGACGTCTGTTGCTGTCATGTGTTTGTTTTCTGTGTTTGTTCAAGCTGCTTCTGGCCTCACATTTGGTGTGGTTCCTTTCGTTTCCAAGAGGTACTCTCAAAATCTTGTCGTACTCTACTGTGACTTTAATTTACGAATCTACATATAGGAGCCTCAATGAGTAATTATGTATTATTGTAGTAAATATTTCAAATTCTTTTTTAATGCTTGGCCTAATTGACAATGGATCCATTTCTCATCTACATATTAAGGTTTCAATATTGATTATCAAGAAGTGAATCAAAGCTAATTCCTAACTAGCAACTTATTATAAATCTTTTTTAACAAAGTATTATAATTGAATTAGATTCTATTAACTAATTATATTCTCTATTTAAAAATATTATAATCATATTAAAGAATAATACAACTCTATAAGATTTAATTCTATTGAAAAGAGGTCTATGTAATCCTGCATTAATTTTTTTTTTTAAATTGAGGGGCAAGATTTTGTTTGAAAAGAATCCTGGCTTATTTTAAAACATTGGTTTGGTGCGATGACTACTGAATGCTGATCCCAAAGTTCAATTGAATTTCTTATATTTAATATTTAAGAATACTTATATTTCCATTTATTGATATATTTTATATAAACTAAGACTGTTTTCTAGTTTTCTATTATTATGAAATTAATATTCTAAATGTTCTATAATTTTTTAATTCACTAAATATACTAATCCTGAGAGTCGACTGTAATTAAGGAGGTGTCAGGCATGCAGAGAATAAATCAAATTCGGCGACTAAAAATTGACGTCCCTTTGTCTTGTCTGGGCGTTGCATTTCTTTAGTATAAGCTTGCTCACACACACACACACACACACACACTTGTCCATCATGCACTAACTTGCTAGTTGTAAGCTTACGAAGTTTTCAAGATTAGTCTTGTAGTAGGAAGTGTTTACATAAGCTGGTTCCCACGTGTGTATCATGCACCATTTGTATATATATTATGAACCTGTGATTGCAGATCACTGGGAGTGATATCAGGGATGACAGGGAGCGGAGGAACTGTGGGGGCAGTGGTTACCCAGTTATTATTGTTTTCAGGCTCTAGATTCTCCAAGCAAACAAGCATTTCTCTTATGGGACTTATGATGATTGTATGCACCCTCCCTGTTACCTTAATCTACTTCCCTCACTCTGGCGGTATGTTCTGCGGCCCCTCCGGCGATACAAGTTCGACGCATGAAGACGCTGAAGATTACCACTTGCTTGTATAAAGATGAGGGAAAAGATGGAGCTTAAAAGAATGAAGTTTCATCACACCTCAATAGGAGTTAAATTCACTACTCAGGTCCAAGATTTCAAGGAATTCAGAGAGCGACTAGCTGCTGCAGGCCAACAAAATTTATCTCAAATCTAAGAGAAGATCAACCTTAGATTATTTACCAGGACCTCCAAAAAGCATCTTCAACAATGTAGCATTCTACGTTATTTAAAAAAAATTTTGCAGCATTCCACTTCTACTGCATATATAAATGCTGTTCGTTATTTTACGTGGTAACTTGCAGACTAACAACTAAAATTCCAGATTGTGGTTTCCTATTTTTGGTCTAAAGTGAAAAAATCTTCAGTGGCTGAAGCATACCATTCTTTTTGCCATACCACGTTATACCTGCTGTGCAAAGAATCTCTTTCATTCGACTCTGCAAATGTCAAACTCAGCACATGCTCTGTTAGTTGCAGTTTGAGTAAGGATCAGTTGATGCAGTCACATGTTGCATAAGTATAGGGCTCATCAAAAACTGCGGAAGATAAGAAATTGGGGAAGAGACAGAAGAGTGCAGAAGACCAGAAATTCCTTCAAGGGTTGGAAATAAAAGGCTAGGTCTTTTTCAAAGACTCGTAAAACATAATTAACTATTCGAAAAGCTAAATGCCATGACTTCTATATAGGTTAGGTATAAAATTTGACTGCGCAGTTAATATACCTGCTTTTTCTCAATAAAGTGCACTGTCCCAAAACACAGAAAATGCTCTCTGTGAAAATGGCAAAACCCACCAGCCACCAAGAACTCCTACTAAGGTCAGCTTCTGGTCTTTTACTTCGACTGTGGCAAGGCAAAAAAGTTTGCAGTCTTGGACTTCAACTTTGTTAGCATATAATGACTGCAAAGCAAAATATATCTAATCAGTAAAAGTGGATAAAAGAAATTCTAGTTGGTAGTGCTGGTCATGGTGCATAAGAATCCCAACTAAAATTACCAGAAGTGACTCAGTCCTTATTAAAGGCAAGATCTTATAACATTCATTTTCTATTTTTTCGCTGTTGTCGGGAGGAAAAATGCAAATCGTTCCACTCAATATATATCCAACATACTCATTTTACATTCAATTCCAATCAATCCTCACTATCAAATAACAACCTCTGCGTTTATATCTGAATATACAGTCTAAGATGTTTACATGTCAAATCTTTTTCTCTTTTTCATTCTGCTTGCCTTTGCATTACAAACAGGATAGTTGCTCATTATGTAAGCCCGAAAGATGTCCTCTTTCCTTGAGAGAAAACAAACTGCTCTAATCACCCATCACCCATGAATGTAGTCAAAGGAAGAACGGATATGAAAGCCCACAAGAACTTCAGCATGTATGCAACCTAAAAAATTTATAAGCCTCAAAGAAAGCTTCCCACAAGAACTTTCTAAAGAGCAGATGTGCAATTTCTTGGATTGTATTCCCTCCTGAGGCTTTCAATGCCTTAATTTTGGACGTTGCCCATTGTGGGGCTTTTAGTGCAATGATATTCCATTTGCAAGTTCAAGAAAAAAGAAAAGCTTCCCTTAAATCACTATCACTGTGTTTAGGAAAAAGTGAAGCGCATAAAGAAAGGACAGGACAAATAACAAGAGAATAATGATAATAGAAATACACCTTGTTGTCTGAATGGAAGGGAAAGAAGAAGAACTAAAAATGGAGAGAGACTAATTTAAAATGATGCCAATTATGCTTCCATACTATGTCTTTTCTTTTTTCTGTTTTTCTATTCTATTTTACTTGCACAAAGTTGTTACAAAGACATCTATGTGATTTAACCTATTCTCTCTTTTCGCTTAGAGATATTCTTTATTGGGCTTCACGTGTCATTTTCCCCTCTCCCAAACAAGAAGGAACAGTCTTCTTCTACCCTTCCCAAGCATTCTCAAAGTGTCATAGAAAATATTAAATAATTTGTTAGCAGCAGGCCCAGGGGACATACCTTTAGTAAGTACAAGTAGGGTTTTTCACGCACGGATTGCTTGCACAACTGTAAAGTAAAAAATTGAGGTCAAGATCATTTCCAGTAATAGCCATATTCATAAGTAACTTGATCAGACAAGCACCTCTCTCTTTCTCATTCTCTCTCTCACAATGCATGCTAAACAGGATCAATAGCGCAGAATGAGACATTAATCATGACACAACAAGTGCTCGCTGTAGTCAGAGATGCAGTAATGATCACGACTATAGAGCACCTCCCTTTGTCTTCAAACTCATAGCTCAGCACAACTCTGATAACATCATTATCTAGAACATCACAAATACTTAAAGTAATTGTAATCTTAACTCTCCCAACTTTCATACTAAAGGCCCAAAAATTTATCAAGTATCACCTCAACTATTTCTCTATTGTCTTTCAAGTACTTAGATATACATCAGAGTAATATTTCCATCCATATTTTTACAAGTATAATCATGCAGCGATAACAATAACTCTTGTAGTAGAACTATCATCTAATGAAAAGGGTAGAAATAAGTAGCAATGTGGACAAACCTGTTCAACGAATACATAAACTGATAAAGGGCTAGGCTTGGTACTAAAGAGGAAAAGCACAACTTTAGTCATGAGTATAATAGGATGATCCCAATTCACCAAAACAGTGAGAAAGAAAAAAGCAGGAAGCCATAATTTTCTCACATATATCCAAATCAAAGGAAAATCTTTTCCCACGTTTGATGAGCCACCTGAAAAATCTCTATCATCCACCAATATATCTTGCCCTAAAAAGTCAGCAATATCCAAATATTTAGGAAAACTTAGTTAGGGTTACAGAATCGCACAAGCTTCAAATAATTATAATAAACTTCTCACCATCCATTGCATATGCAACTTGCTGATAGTAGCCTAAAGATCCAATTATAAATGATACACCAAGCAATCCTCCAAAACTTAATGCATTTCCTGCAAATTGCATACAAGATAATGGGTTGCAGAATTAAATTCATCAAGGCCTTGTTTGGAATTTTGTTTTTTTTTTTTTTGTAAAATCATGTCCGTAGCGTTTGGGAAGTGTTAAAACAAATCATGTTTTTTTAATTTTTTTTTTTAGTTGAAAGAATTGAACTCTAGATACTACAATCTTTTCAAATTGAATCAAATAAATACAGTTCAATTGAATTTAATTCTTGCTTATTTTTAAGACATGCCAAACACTATTAAAGGCAAGAGATTGAAGTATATAATTATTAATAAAATTACCTGATAAATGTACATTAGGAATATCTTGATGTATAAGTTTTGAGTATAGAGTGTATCGTTTAGGTTCAAACTGCTTCATCCATGTTCTTATAAGCTCAAATTTGCCATTTACTGCATTAAGTAAATAAACACTCAAAATTAACAAGTGAACAAAAGAATCAACGACAAAAATGAAAGGAAATTACCTGGATGTCTTCTAAAGATTGAAGTGCAAGATAGTTTAATTGGATTAAGGAACTTTAAACTGCATGCCATTTCTTTGCTACTGTATGAACAAAGCCTTTTTTCTTTTACGAAAAAGCTCAAACGGTGGCTCTGCAATCTAAAAATTTTCCGAAACGAATCTACTAATGCTGTTGATAATACGGCGTCGTTCTCCTTAAGCATTTGTTTTTATTATTATGGGTTGCACGTGTGCTGTGTTGTGGTTGTGGGTCCTTAAATCTCGATCTTTTTAATTGCTGACATGGGATGTTGAGGAAATATCTGCATTTGGCTAGAGAATATAGATATTCGTTGAGCTTGGAGACAGTACAAGAAAATAAGTAGTGGTACTAATGAAGGGTATGTCACTTTCTATAGTCTCAGTTTATTATCCTTTCTCTCTGCCAAAACTTTCTCAATTTCATGGCTGCTTCAATCCAAACAATACCTGCTCAAGGTACTGATTCTTACGCAGGGCTAATTCTAATGGCATATTATAGACTATATAGTGTCAAATCTGAATGTGTCTTGTTTATAGATGGAGGCAGAAATGCCCAAGAATCAGATGCTGTATTAGACAGACAGCAAGTACAAGAACAGACAAGAATTACTATGAGTTGCTTGGAGTTTCTGTCGATTCAGATGTCAAAGGAATCAAAGAAGCTTACAGGAAGTTGCAGAAGAAATACCACCCTGATATTGCTGGCCAACAGGTCATGATTCGTATCCTCCCCTAAATTTTCAGCTATTCAGTAAGTGGAAAAAATTGTTCAGTTAATTTGTATCTATGGTAAAGACATGACCACTGAATCTTTATCTTGCTAATGGCCTACAATCTGTATAATTGAAGTCTCTTATTATCTTCCTTTCAGGGTCATGAGTATACTTTAATGCTGAATGAGGCTTATAAGATCCTGATGAGGGAGGATCTAAGGAGAGAGTATGATATTTCCATTGGTCAATATGGGAAAAACAATAATGTTGTAATGGGTTTCAGCTCCTGGAGAGGGCCATTCAGATCCCAAGCTCTATTTGTTGATGAAAACGCATGCATAGGTTTAATATCTTAACGATGCCATCCATTTCTTGTCCGTTTCATGAAAGAGTCCTGAATGTAAGTAGTTTGCAGGATGCAGAGAATGTGTGCACAATGCCTGCAACACATTCGTGATGGATGAAGCTAACGGAAGTGCAAGAGTCAAAGTTCAATTTGGAGACGATGACCAACAAATTCAGGTATATACAAGCAACTTTATCACAGAGATGGTGCAATAACATATACAGTACTTGTATTATACTCTCTGCGCGCATACAGGTTTCAGTTGATTCATGCCCTGTGAACTGCATTCACTGGGTTGATACGGAAGAATTAGCAGTGCTTGAGTTTCTGAATCAACCTAAACTTAAGGAAGGATATGGTGTATTTGGACAAGGCTGGGAAAGACCTACTAATGTTTTTGTGGCAGCAAAGTCATTCAGTAAGCAGTTAAAACAACAGCCTGACTATTTTCAAAGTAATGGTGGGCTCTTGCATACTTTTCCATTACTTAAAGAGGCCATAATCTCTATTTCTTTACTGAACTGTGCTTGATAAACATTGTTCTTCTGCAGCACGATCAACTGTTGAAGAAGAGACGCCTGCTCAAGCTGAGGCTCGAGCCAATGCTAGCATGAAAATCAAGATGGAGAGGTTTTCAGAAATTTGGAACTTGGTTAAGAAAACTTTTTGGTTCAAACATGAGGAATAGGAAGTGAAACGACCGTGCATACCACAAAAGGGTACTTTGACCTTTCAAAGATCTACCACAGAGCATACAGTCTCCAGCTTCCAAAAACTAGATCGCAAATATAATGTAAAACATAGGAAAAATGCAATGTGTACTGCAACTTATGCTTCATATATATGTAGAGCATGTACTGTGAGTGAATGTAAAATACTATTTGTATATTTCATAAAATGTCAGTTTCTCACCATGACAGCACTGCATATCGTTGCAGAAAATGAAAACCAAGAGCCTCACAAGGTCTCAGAATACTCAGTTACACAGCAACTGGAAAAGTACTCAAAATTTCTTATGAGTTATTGAGCTACAGAGAATGCCAGAATATGCCTACTCAAGAACTATAGATTCGCAAAAGGAATCTACATTACACCAGAACTATAGTTTCATATGATGCTGAAAAAAAACACATATGTACATGGTTTCCTCCCAAAGGTCATGCCACTTCTCAAATTAAAACTCATTTTCATGCATTCAATTTTCAGACATCTCCCACCTTTCACACTGAGAACAGCAAAAGCCATCCTGAAGAACAGTTTGACTTGCAGCTGCATAGACTAATAAAGCTTGCATTTGCCTGTTCCAACACATGCTGCACATTCATCTGCATCTCCTGCTACATGGCTTAAGCAGTGTTCAATCCTGTCATTCAAAACATCCTGCAACATGAACGACCAAAATAAATTAAAGAGACATCCATTTAAAACTATATAGGGCGGAGTGTGGAGGTGGCCCATGATAATGGAAAGGATAAATTATCAATACAGGAGGGATTATCAAGTTGCAGGAAAAAGAAAGTATCATCATCATATCAGATCCATTAGAAATAGCGAAGATACAATATAATATTTTCCACATTCGTAAATAATTAACTTAAACTGCTAAAATTATTCACAATCAGGTGTAGAAAAATGGAAGCTTAGTTTGCATACCACAAGTAGTTCGTGCAAGCCAAGCGGTGCAGTTACAATATAAGACACACCAGGGTGCTCCTTAGCAGCCTCAGCAGTCAAGGAAGGAATATCCTTTCAAATATTATGTGAAGAGTCTTTCTTAGCCACCAAAATAAAGTTCAAAGAACCAATTTAAATTTGGAAGAGCAGTTACCTGATGCCAGTGCCGCCCAGGAAAGAGAAAGAATGGGCTTACAATCACCCGATTTGCCCCTTGTTGAACACATAAACCAAATGCATCTTTTATTGAGGGTTCCGCAAGCTCCTGGTTGTGTTAAAAAGTTAAAAAGAAGAAATACAAGAAATGTATCCTTAGCAGTCCTAAGCTCCAATAGGATTCTCAAGAATAAAGCAGATATTGTATAAATGTGTTAAAAGAGTTGATCTTCCAAAATGAATGTCTATAGTCTTTTCTGCATGTACTGTACAATTAAACAACCCTTATCCCCGAAAACATTTCTCCGTCTATCTTTATCATGCCAACAGAAGCCGAAAGCCATTTCCTGTTCAAGTTCCAATAGGATTCTCTACAATGAAACAGAAAGTAATACATCGCGATTTGAACAAAATGTGACTCCATGAAGCAGATCAAGCCAATCAGCTAAATTATAATAGAGAGAATGAAGTAAAATATATATATACACAACACAAAGGAAGAAAAATGTAACATTTGTAAAAGCTCAAGCCACTAGGAATGGACACCTGCGCATTACAACAATCCTGAAATTTCAATTGCCCCATAAAGTTGAGAGTCAATTAGAGTCTGGTTAAAATAAATGTTCTTATTCCTGTATCAAATTAGAAAATCAGGACATGAAAGGATGCAAAAGAAGAACAAAATTACCATATGAGCTGGCTCAACAATTGGGTATCCCGTTCTGTCTCTAAACATGTTAACAAACTCATCTGCAATTAATCAAATTTATAGAAAAGAAAGGAAAAAAAAAACATTATTAACCACTCAGAAGACATCCAAAGCAAAAACAATAAAGCCCGAAATCAAGAACAATTAAAGGAACTATTAAAATAGCTTACTTAGCATGAGGTTTGATTCCTTACGACGCGAGCCATGGTCAACAATGATCAGTCCATCTTCGTCTCCGATAATCCCGTCTGTAAATCCACTATTTGCAGTGCTCAAATACATCCGTGAAGATAAATACTTGGTTTTTGAGGGACATGTCGGGAATTTTGCAAAAGCAGGCTGTGTCCATTTATAACTTGCTCCAGTCTCGCTCGCTGAACTACTGTAACCAACAATTTGATAGAGAAATTAGAAGAAAAAAGAGAAAGAAAGATAAGAAAAACAGATGCTGGTCGGTTACTTATTAACGGTAATTTGAAGAGGAAGAGACATGGAGAGAAACTTCAACGACATTTTTTCTTTTTAATAGTCCCAACCGCAATGAGTGAAGCTGTGAGAATGGCGCCGTTTCTTCCGTGGAAAAGACAAATGGCTTTGCATCTGAAGTAAAAACGCTGTCGTTTGGTAGACTTAAAAAATAAAAAAGTTGCCTTTGTGCCAAAATTGTCCTCCTTTTCTGTTCTAAGTTGCTAGTTACCGTCTTCTGGGTATGTATGATTTTGGCTTGCCGCGCTTCTATTCAGCTTGCTTTCTGTTATTCCGAGCAATTCTTCTATAGATTTCCACCTTGAAAAAAGTCTGAACCACTAAATGTGGTGTGGCATTAGATATCTGTTTAAATGAAGAAATTTATAGTTCGAGAGAGAGCATAAACATAATTTTCTGTGGGGAGGCCCAAATTCAATTGTAGAAAACCACTAAAATGTTTGCCGGAGAATCCATCAGAAGGTTTATCAATTCTGGATTTAGCTATGCCATCAAAAGGTGCGTTTCCCTTCATTGCATTACTTTAACTCCTAATTGAATGGTGTCTTAGTGCGTATTCTTTAGGTCTCAAGTTTTTGTGATTAGTTTTCAAGATTGTGATCTTGAAATAATTTATATTTTTCTTTTATGGTAGATTTATAGAACAGTTTTAGAGATCCTACTAACTGTACTATATTACATAACATCTGCTTGTAAGATATTCAACCGAACGAATTTGAAGGAATCAATATCTACAATTATGGTTCTAAGAGTGTTCACTCTCCTAAGCGTCCACAGCGGAACTACTTCACTCTGCGGACATTGAACCAGCTCCCATAATTCTACTGGTAATTCAATCTAGCCTATAGGTAGCCCTTCCTAGTTCCAGCTGCAGGTTCAAGTATCAACTATTAAGTGACTTGGGAGAAAAGAAGAAGGAAAAAAGGAAAAAAAGCTATCCGAATATAATTTTTCCTATAACTAACTTATGTTGGACATTGGGCTGTGAAAGATAGATTTTGGGTTTTGGCAGTGGTTACACCTAGGCTTTCTTCGTTACATTTGCACGTCATGGTTAATTGTATTGTTTGAAGTCATATTAACATATTTATGTGCATTTTATGCAGGAAATATCTAGTTTGGTGCTCTGGTCTTGCTCAGAATGAATATCTCTCATTGCTGAGAACCACTTCTTGTACTCCGTCTCTTAACTACATCACCGCTGTGCACCTCAGAAGTTATGATTATGTGCCCGCAATTTCTTTTATAGAGGCATCAAGTGTATCTTCTCCTAGTAATTTTTTGTGCGGAAAATGCGTATACAAAAGATACATGAGCAGTGCTTCAATTGAGCTGAAGACAGACAGTGATGTTGTCAGGTTTTCTATTAGTAAATGCCCTTACAAGATTCCTTCTTCAGAAAAGGGAAAGAAGCCTACCAAACACGTTAAAATGTCAAAAAAAGCCAAACTGAATGAGCTGAGGTTTTATCGTCTCAAGGCCAAAAAGAAGATGAATTCCCCCAATCCAGAAGTTAGGATTAGATATAAACTTGAAAAGGTTGAACTCCTCTCTTAGTTGTCTTGTTTTCTTGAATATTATTAAAAAAAGTTTTAATTTTGATGTACTGTCTTGATATTTTTTTCCCCTTATTGTGCTCATTCCATCAGCATGATGGAGACAGGATGTTTCAAGCAAAACTTATGCAGCGTGGCTGTAATGCTTGTGCTGTAGCTTTGCTGCATTCAACTGGGTCCTTGGTAGATAAAGGTTCTAGTAACCTTTTAACCATAATGCTGGATATTTTAGGCATAAAAGATATATACTGTTGCTTCTGTAGTAGTCCTCATAACTCATATAGAGGAAAATATTCTTTTCTGTTTATTCTTTTTCAAATTGCAACAGAGAAAAGATTAATTACTTGTTTTGTGGAATGGTCCTTTTCAGTGATTGTACTGATTAGAAGATAAAACAGCTTCTCAGCATTTGGATAATGATGTTCCTTTTATCTTTTAATTTTTAATTGATTGTCTTTTCCAGTTGTTCTGACAAATGATCCGCTCTTTACATACTAATTTGTGTTTATTATCAACTCTGTATAGGCCAAAAGAAAGGAAGCATGGTTGATTGAGAAGTTGAGTAAATTTGAGGTCCCTAAATTACGAGCTGAAACATGTGATCCTGAAATGTTAACTGAGGAAGAGAAGCATTATCTCAAGCGCACTGGGGAGAAGAAGAAGAATTTTATTCTAGTTGGAAGGCGAGGGGTATTTGGAGGTGTTGTTCTAAATATGCATCTGCATTGGAAGAAGCATGAAACAGTCAAGATTATTTGCAAACCTTGCAAGCCAGGGCAAATTCATCAATATGCTGAAGAGCTTGCTCGACTGAGCAAAGGCATTGTAATTGACATAAGACCTAATAATAGTATCATATTCTACAGGGGAAAGAACTACGTGCAGCCAACAGTTATGTCCCCTCCAGATACCTTATCTAAAAACAAGGCAAGTTTGTCTATTTCTTTTCTCTCGAATCATTTATCAGCTGCATGCACTCTATTTACAGGTTAACAACATACCCAACCCCCGCCCTAGGGCCATACATGCCACAGCCTTTTATATAGCCATGGAACCTTATGCTTATTAAATAATTCGTTCAATTTATACCTCAGTTTAGCACTTCGGATCAGCTAGAAATATCTATAAACCAGCAGTTGCAGTAATCTGGATTCTGGTGTAGTATCTGGACTTGGAAAACTTTCAGAGGGCCACTGGTTCCTTCTTTTCATTTTCTTTAATGTCGATTTTCAGAATGAACTTTTCCTTTGCAGCTAACTCTTTTTTCTGTGTCACTATAAACATTTTTAGTGAGATATTAAAGTTCAGTTCTGAAATATTTCGATAAAGTATTTAGAAGAAAATTTATGAGATTAGCCAAAGTGTTTTCAGCTCTTTTGTTTTGGGAAATACATACAATCAGCCATTGAAAAATGTAGCTGAACTAGTATCTTTTTCTATTGTTAAATAGAAGTAGTTTGATTCATTATTGCCAACCCATCTGTTTTTGCAGGCCCTTGAAAAGTATAAATATGAACAGTCCCTTGAGCATACAAGTCAGTTCATTGAAAAATTGGAGAAAGAGCTTGAAGAATATCTTGAACATGTAGCCCGTTACAAGAAAGGAAAAGAGGGTTTACCACAAATCACTATTGCTGAAGCATGATGGTATCAATCCAATAATTGTTTGGAAACAATCTACAAAATACGTTTGTGAACCCAAGGAAATGAAAGTCAAAATCAACCCCATGGTTAGCTAGGTGCTTTTCCAACACATTTCTCTTTTTGTTAATAACTTGCATACTTACTTTGCAGGGTAAATTCTGAACAAATCAGTTCTAACAGTTTCTGTATCAGAAAGACGACATGTGGCCTCTTCAGAAGAGATGATACCGTCTTCAATGTAGTTTGATGAAATGGATTACGAATGGTAAAGCTTTCTTTGTAAGGAATGCTGGTAGGCTCTGTGCAGATGCGCTTGATTGCAGAATTTGTAAATTTCCTCGGCGGGTTTGCGTACTTCTATAATTGTCACTTGCACTAAAAACAGATAAGTCGAGAGTTTTAGAGATTTTAAGACAAAACCCGAATCGAATCAATGGTGTTCTATTGCAGGGTATTTCTCATTGCTGAAAACGAAACATTCTTCGACTGTTGGACTACAAATTCTGCAAGAATACTAGGTGCCTGTAATAGTCAATTTATTTAGGTTTAATTTCTATAATAATTTTAGATACTCCATATATAATATATATTATCACCCGAATCTCATTTATTGGTCTTTTAATCTCCAACATGTTAGAAGATATTTTCACGTTCATTAACTCTTTATATATATATATATAGAGAGAGAGAGAGAGAGAAAATGGGCTTCCTCTCAAAATAAAGAAAAAAAGAATATTGTCGATAGAAAAGAATCCAAATAAATATTTTTACACGAAATAATGATTAGTTATGTGTTTTCTTTTCCTTGTGTTTCAAGTAAAATGAATTAACAAACCTATGATGGCCCTTGATGTTGCCAACCCAAGCAAATGCAAAATTGCTATATAAGATATTTTATGTGGGTGAGAAAAAGAAAACGATTAAAAGTTTAATTAAGTTTATATGTTTGATATTCTATATCTATAAGATATATTAAATGATTAAAACACCAACACCAACACATTATTAGTTAGATGCTTTGTTTTCAATTTAAGTAACTCGTATTATTATTATTATGTATTAAGAATATCCCAGTTGGTAGTTGCTATGTTTCTCTCACACTCTGCTGAACTGAGTCATTACGAGTTTACTTTTTACTGTTTTCTTTATCATCATATTATTACTCACTGCTTTCTTGTGAAGTTATCACATCTTCCTTTTTTTTTTTAAATTGAACTGATTCTATTTTTGTCACTTATTATTGAATTTGGAGTTTAGTCCTAAAATCTTTGCAACATGAACATTGTAAAATGTAAAGTAATTAAATTAACTTTTTAATTACAAAAGTAATATAAATTGATAAATTAATAATCTATATATCAAAACAGACATGCACATTAAAATTCTTTTTTACATGTCGAAATCTTCATTTCATAAATATATAAATAATATATAGATGTAATTTAAATTTATTTTCTATGTACTCTTCTTTGTATCAAGTTATTTGTTTTATGGGAGATTAAATATTGCTTTTAAAATAATTAACTTTTTAATTTTATAAGAAATGCCTTTGCCCCAATGATAATTAGTCTAAGAAAATTATTTTTAAACTAAGAAATAATCTTGAAAAAGGGAATATTGTTCAGAAAAATAACTCAAAATTCTACCATTGAGTTGAGAATTTATGAAATTTGGGAGGGAAAGAAGATGATGCATAAATTTTGATGTCTTTATTGTTATTATAATAATTATCTTTTCATCATTTCACAATTTTATTTTTATAATAATACAATAATAAAATAATTAGCTTCCTAATGAGTAGAAAAGAAAAAAGAAAAAACAGAAAAAGGGTTCTGCTACCCTGCATCTCACGCAAGCCTTTACAAGAAAGAAAAAAAAAAAAGGTTGCAACTTTACGACACCTCTCTCGACTTAATAAAATAAAATAAAATAAAACAAAGTCACTCGCTCGCTGACTCACTCGCTGACTAACTCAGTGTATCTTCTTCTTTGAACTTTCTAGTCACTTCCGACTAGTTCCTCCTCTCCTCTCCTTTCCTTTCAATTCAATTCTCCAAACACGCCGGATTTCACGTGACTCTCCACACAGACACCGTATCAATCATGCGGATCACACTCTAGTTGGAATTCAATTCCACGGCAACTTCCAACTTCCAACTTATACATTATCAATGGATCTAATACTGATTACTGCAAATTCAAGCCATTTTCTTTCTGTATAGGATTCTTCTTTTCTTTCTTCTTCTTCTTCTTCCTTTTCTCTTTCTTCTTTTTGTGGAGATTATTGTAAGGTATATAAATGAAGCAGCGAAAGGTGACACTGCAGCAGCAGAAATCTCAGTATAATAAATGGAAGAGAAAAGTAGTGGCAGTGTTGTTGTTAGGGTTTTGTTTTGGGAGTTGGATTCTGATGCAAACTCATTACACGAGAGTTCTAGCTCTTGCTTCTTTGCAGTCCCGTTTGCTCCCTAATAAGCCTAAAATTGCTTTTCTTTTTATTGCTCGAAATCGCCTTCCTCTTGACATGGTTTGGGATGCCTTTTTTAAGGTATTTTTATCTTATCTCTTTTCGGTGCTTAATTTTCTGTTAATGTGCAGTTCTTAATTTAAAAAAACTATTGGCTTTTGTTTTCTTCTTGATTGATGCTGTGCATGTTATGGTATGAGCATAAAACTGAGATATGTTAAAGTCTTTGAAGAATAGTTGTTGCAATTCAAATAGGCTTTTTCTTTTTTTCTCTTAAAAAAAAAAAAAGGAAATTTTCACTGTAATAATTGAACTCTACCAACTATCGACTTCCCAAACATGAGAATTGACTAAATAGAATTGAATTGAAATAAATTCTTACATTTTTAGACTTTCCAAGCAAGAGATTTGTGAATTATTTTCTGCGTAATATAATATTCAGCAGTGAAGAGAGGAAACTGCACCCGAGATTGTATCTTAATCCTTTACACTTATTGAGCTCTTAAAAAAATAATGAGAGGATGATCAATGAGATGTCTAGCATCCATTATGGAGCATTTTTCTTTTTTATGATTAGGATATAATCTAAATTACCAATGTCATAAAGAAATCAGATCTTGGTCCTCTGATCTTAGTGGGGATTCTCTTCCTTTTTCTACAAAAGGATTTTGGTTTAGGTTGCACTCCTATTATAAAAGCTCAAGATATCCAGCTTGGTAGGCTGAAAAAATAGCAAAGATACTTTCTGGATCTTTAGATTAGTCCACATTTGCATCACTAATGTCTCATAGCTTGATTTGTTCCTACTCCATTACCTTCTTTTGGAGGACAGGCAAATACTTTTTCTCGGTAGCTTTGCTTTGTGCATGTAAGACAGGAGAAAAGATCAATTACTCCCCTTTTGTTGTTTGCCTTAGACATGCTATTCTTCTTCCTTTTTCTTGAATTGAAATTTTTTAATCTTGACTTTTCTGTCTATTTTAAGCTCATATTGATGAAGCATTAATGGTGCCTGCAGGGTGAAGAATCTAGATTTTCAGTTTTTGTTCATTCTAGGCCTGGATTTCTGCTCAATAAAGCAACAACAAGATCTGAGTACTTTTTAAATCGGCAAGTTAATGATAGCATACAGGTTGTTGTTCATACCATGGTAGCTTTTTTTTTTTTTTTTTTTCTTGGAAAGCCATTATCACGTAGTGACAATTGCTTTGAGGGAAGGGCAAAGGGCTGCAAGTTGCAACGAGAGCTAAAAAGAACTTTGAATATTCTAATCATAGGGCAACCTATATTGAAGTTGACAGAGTTTCATTATTTGCTTTACAACATGAAACAATGTCTTATGAATCCTTAAAAATGTCAAAATAATTATTTTAGTTGTGTTCTTAACTTAGTTCATCTATTCATGTCATCTTAATTTATAATCAATCTCTCTCTCTCTCTCTCTCTCTCTCTCTCTCTCTCTCTCTCTATGATATTTCTGCAATCAATTCCAGGTAGATTGGGGAGAAGCAAGCATGATTGAGGCGGAGCGTATATTGCTAATGCATGCATTACAGGATCCTAAGAATGAACGTTTTGTTTTCCTCTCAGACAGGTGAGGATTGGTGCTAATAATAGCTACTTGATTCTATAACATGCATGTGTCTTTCTGTCTTGGATATCAATCTCTCTGTCATTATTTATTTTCAAACCTTAAATGTGTAAGAGATGCTAGTTTGTTAATGGAATGAGAAGCTATTTTGTAGTTCAAGCTTATTATTTATTCTTAACTAACAATTTCTTAGTGACATGATCCCTTCTCAGCTGCATACCTCTTTACAACTTTGGCTATACTTATGAATATATCATGTCAACATCGACTAGTTTCGTAGACAGGTTAGTTGGTCAAGCCCTGTGTGTGCATTCTCATAGATTTTATGCTGCTCTTGATATTTAAAGCTGTATGTTTTAACAGATGTTTACACCATTTATGCCGAGTATATTAAAGAAATTAGTGTATGACTTTCAACCTTCATGTTTATCTTTTTCAAATATTAACTTTCACATTTGAGCTTCAGAGCCTCAATGCAATCTGTATCAGGGATAGTATCTGAACAATTTTTGTTTTAAAGAGGAAATAATTGTTCATGTTCATTTAATTATGATTACATATTCTATAGATGCCTGCATATAGCATATGAAACTGCTAAGGATGTCAAAACTGTCAGTTACAACAAACCTCCTAAAGTATCAGCAGATACCACATAATACAGACTCTATAGTCAACTTTTATCAAATTCTCATTGATCCCTCAAGATCTCTATTTCTTTTTACTTTAAAATATCCATTTTTATTGATGTCTTCTAGGAGGTTTTGGAACCCAAAATACCTTTAGTTTGGTCAGGAATGCATGCTACAATACAAAATAGAATCTTTTCACCTTGATGTGCATAAAGCTCTTAAATCTGGGAATTTGACTTTTAATCATAGAAAGGGTGGCAGTTTAACAACAAAATGACAAATCATAAGATCAGGTCCACCTGTGCTTGACCAGGCCAGTATTTTGTTGTTTACTGGATATCCTAATTAATAAATTGATTGTGAATGAGGTAAGGCAGCTAATTGCCTGTGCATTGTTGTTACTTTATTCTACGAATTAGTCTTTTCAAGACTGCACCTTGTGCAGCTGTATTTTCTTAAACTATCTTATACTTTCTTACAACAGCAACTGGAGATCTATTCAATCTTTGTCTGAATCAATTTAGCTTGATTAAGCACAAAGTGTGCATCACATTGAATTGCAAGATGAGATATCTTCTGAATTAGATTGCACGCGGGGTACTAGAATGTGAAGTTGCTATAGCACCATAAAGGCAACTCACCTATGAGTTCATTTTGTGGGGTCGCATGATAATTTCTCAATCTTAAAACATTATCATGTTTAGGAGATTATAGCATTGTCTTTGTTGGATGCCAACTTCTTTTGCAGTCTCAAATTTTCAAATGTCTCTTGTAATTTGCAACTTATATGGTGGAAGCAGCTTTGCTGATAACAAAGAGGGTCGTTACAATCCAAAAATGGATCCAGTCATTCCTGTTCATAACTGGAGGAAAGGATCTCAGGTAAAAGTTGAATTTCATGGCACGATTGCATCTCAAGTTCAATGAAAAGCTTCTAACAAAATTTTATGAAATTTTGATGACATTATCTATCATTCCATGTTACTGCATATTATCTAATTCTGTCTTTTGCTTGTCTTGCTGTAGTGGGTTGTTCTGACTAGAAAGCATGCAGAGGTTGTAGTGAATGACACTACAGTCTTTCCTATATTCCAACATCATTGCAAGGCAAGTTTATATCATCGACTTATTTATTCTGAAGAGGAAAAGGTTCTTGTGCCTAATTTGATGAAAACATTGATAGTTAGCATATTGCTCTTGTTTTTTGTTGGAGATGAAATGCAGTGAATGGTTAGTGCATCTGATTTTTTTCAAACATGGTTTAGTGTATTTTTGTTCATTCTTTAATATGTAGCTAATAGTTCTTACTTGATTGGGCATATTAAAAGCTGAAAATGGATTTAGAAGAAGTTCTTTGGCTATGGGATACTATTATCACTTTATCTTAGTGATTACACAGTAATAGATAATGGTCTCTTTAACTTTTCTTCTTCATTAACAGTAATCTACTATTCCACTTCAGGAAGTTGGTTTTTCCTAAATTTTCCTTTCTTTTAAGAAATTATTATTTTTCTCTTATTTTTCTTTATCTGTGAATGATACTTGTGCAGAGGAGATCGCTACCTGAGTTTTGGCGGGATCGCCCCTTTGTAAGTATCTTGCTGTCTTTCTTTCCTTTATTACTAAATCAAATATTTTATTATTCAACAAAGCAGTTTGGCCCATGCATTAAAATATAATGACATATGAAAACTGTTTGCATATCCTAATTTAATATCTACTTCTGAAATGGGGATATTGGAAGATGTTATGTAGTAATGATTCTGCATCTGTCATGTACAGCCTGCTGATACAGCCAAGGAGCACAATTGTATACCTGATGAACATTATGTCCAGACATTATTGGCTGTAAGATGCATTTTTATCCATCTATGCCAACCCTTGTTGACATTAAGATCAATTTGGTTAAAGTCATAAGTGGATGGCAGGCTTCTGCTTGTAATGTACATAGTTTATGTTTTGTGTATAGTTTGTAAAGCATTGTTATGGCTGGCTACTTGTTAGAAATGTTTGAATGCAGTTTGTGCTATTTCAAAACTGACTGTTTAGCCAGAGCTTAGATGGTTCTAGACTTCTAGGTTGTGGAATTCTTAAATGATGCAATTCTTAAATGATGCAACTGAGAAAAGAAATACATGTTCATAAATTAAAGAGAGAACATGCTTAGCAGGTTTAGCCTCGATTTAAATCTGAAAGTTATTTATAAAAAGAATATTTAATAATTTATTTCTATTCTTTTGTTTTCTTTCCCCCCTCTCTCTGAAGCATTCTTGTTTGTAAAATTTAGCAGGAAGGCCTTGAACGAGAAATCACACGAAGGTCGCTGACACATAGTTCATGGGATCTGTCATCCTCAAAGGATCCTGAACGCCGCGGATGGCATCCTCTTACCTATAAATTCTCTGACGCTACTCCCATGCTTATAAAATCTATTAAGGTATTAGCAAGTCTTGTTAGTATATGAAGTAATTAGTGCCCTACTATGTTACTAGCCTTGAATTCAGAAACTTTAAGTGCTTTATACTGCTGAGGTGTTCATTATTCAATCGGCTTGTGTTTCATCTTGAAGGCCTTATTTGGGATTCAATTTGAATCTTCTGGGTAGAATTTCAAGTCTTTCAGAAAATTGAATCACTCATAGCCAGCTAGCATAAGAATGTACTTAGTCTTTATGAAAAGGAAAAAAGGAAAAAGGGTCCTTAACACCCTCAAATTCAGGAATTGAACTATGTTCTGCGTAATATGCCTGTCAAGAAGATTGTGCTTATACAGTTTTGTCACATGATTTATTTCTCATTATATCAGTCTGCCATCATCACTGTACCCACTGTACCCATCACCTCAACAACGGCCAATAGGATATGATCATGCTACCAATACAATAGCTGTCAAGTAGCACCCTATCTCACTTTGTTCTTGAATTTGATACACTGGATAATAATAAAATCCTTCCACATGGGTATCTCCACTTCACTTTTAAATTTCTTTTGAAACCTCATGCAACCTTTTGCTTTGTTTTATAAACCTTGTTTTTTATTATGATTTCTTTAGATAATTTCCAGGCAATATTGTGGAGAATATTAATTGGCAGGCATAGGAACAACTTCGTTTTGGTGCAGTTTATAATAACACGAATCCAAATTAGGAGTGTAATTTTCCCTATCCAGAATCCCCTTCATTTTTATAGTGTGGATAAATGAACTGGAACATGATTTACCTAGTTTTCCATTCTGAATTTGAATAATTTAGTGCAAAGATATCTTGGAAGTGTTAAAAGGGTAAATCTCAGTGTGATCACTTTAATGGAGTTATCAAATGCATATAAGTTTTGATTGCTTTTGCAGGATATTGACAATATTTATTATGAGACTGAATATCGTAGAGAGTGGTGCAGCAGCAAAGGGAAACCATCCAAATGCTTCCTTTTTGCAAGAAAATTCACCCGTCCTGCTGCTCTTCGTCTTCTTAATATGGTAGATTTCGTATGCACACTCAATCTTCTTTCTTAATTAAAGGAATTTAGCATTAAGTTGACAAATGAATTTCATATATGAATCATACTCTCATTCTTTCGTGATACATGCTTTTCACATTGTTTCTTTCGTATTGGAAACCATTTGCGATTCATGTTTTTCTATTTGACAGTCGGTGCTGGGAGCTACCCGTAAGTCGGCAAATAAGTCATGATTCCTGACAGTGCTGAAGTGACTTCCTTTTGTAGGCATGATGGTAGATACAAATGTTTAGCCTTAACCTATACAGATAAAAGTAGTGAAATGTTCAGTGAAGAGAGCTGTAAATTAGAAAGGAAAGGAAAATTTGTTGAAAACAAGAAGAAAAAATATCTTAAATACAGTGTACATTTTTCTCATTTGTCCAACCACAAAAGAAAAAGAAAAAGAATAAAGGAAAACAACGATAAGTTTGATTTGCTGCACCCTGATTTTTACTCTATTGTGTCTGTTTTTTAATCTAGTAGACAAACTCTGAGGATGAAATGCTATACAAAATCATTGGCTTCTCGTCTCGATCTCTTTTGTTTTATGGCAGCTATGAGATGGATTATTAGGCCTAAGCATTATAATAAAGTTGCAGAGGATTCTAAGTTGCTGGATTGCTATGAATCCAATGAAATTTCTTTTAATTGATCAAAAGAAAAGGGTAAGGGACTATACTCTTGATCCTTGTTGGAAACAGTGTACAAATAAATATGGGGCTGTTTATTCAGCCATCTTAAAGTATGTAAATCTAAAACAACTCCAGGCGAAGTGTAAACAACCCTTTTCTCCCTTTAACCTTTTACTCAAAAGTATCTCTTACATTGTGTTTATTTCATATTCAATGTGAAACTCACTTCACTTGGAAAAGAAATAACTTTGATCATGTTTATTTAGAAATAAATTTCCGTACTTGGTATCCTGTGTAGTAAATAAAATTGGGAGAAATTAAGAGTAATATCTTGTGGTTTAGGAGTTTGACACATTTATGGCCGTTGTTTGTTTTATATCAGTTTAATAATTTAAATCTTTCTTTGTTGAGATTTTTATTCTTTTTTAACTAATAATCTTCATTGGCTCATTGCCTGTAATCTGGTTCCAGAGTGTTAAGTAACACAATCTCATATTGTCAAAGTAATAGCTTCAAACACTCAAACATACAAACCCATCTTACGAATCTGAATGCTTGGGTGAGATTGAATAATTAATTAGGTCCCATGAATCCCACCATCAATGAAAGCAAGATTAATATTGAGGATTTCATTTATCAGTATTCCTATTATTTAGCACAAGAGTTAATTGAAGCCTTCTCCTTATCTTCTAGTCTACACCCATTAATGGACCAGCAATTGCCTGAGTTGAGGCATGAGATTCAAACATTCAACACAAAAATGACACACGTCCATCAGAATTTCTGCCATCTCTCATTTTTAAATTAATTAATTAAACATTTTACACTTTAATTGTAATGAAAATTTGCTCAGCAAAGTATGTCAGAAATAGTTCGTTTGATGGTTATTATTATATCTTTGCTTCATTTTATCTTTCTTTTTTTTTTTTTCTTTAACTCATTAATGGGACCAACATTATTAGCATAAGCATTTCTTAAACTGATGAGCATGTCATTTGCTACCAATCCCACGAGTGTTACTGTACCTAAGATCTATCCTCAGCAAACCGCCATTGCCACAAATTCATACCCATGTGCTCGTGTCTTAAGGTCTACACTTAATTTTCAACTGGTCCATACATTATCCTCTTTGAATATCTGTTCGCTGATGTCTGAAGAAGGACGCTTTCTCTATTCATATAATTTTTTTCTACTGTTTCTTTTCTTTTCTTTTCTTTTCTTTTTTATAAATTTAGGTATGGATAGAGACCAACTTTCTCAGGATTTCCCAGTGACTCGACTTTTATTTTCTGTCGGTTCTAGTCCACGTTTACGCGCTATGCCTACGTGGTACCTTCTTATTGGTCATGGTTTTGGTAGTTGATCCTAACCGTTTTTTTCTTCTTTTTTAACATTTCCTAACCGTTTTTACTTTGACGACTGAATTCTTGCTTGTTAAGTATAAATACGTGTCAGATTGCGGGAAATATCCACGTACTACGATGGTCGGCACGACACCGCCGGGTTCATGAATAGTTTATATTACTTTTTCTTTTTAATTTTATAATATTCTATTTATTCCAGGGCCTTAATCAACGTTTGGTTAGATACTACTGCGTACTTGGCACTGTTTCTTTTAGAAAGAATTTCACAAGATATATTATTATATATAAAAAGTTAGAAAAGAAAAGTAGCACATAACTTGGCATGGTTTTAGAGGTTAGAATAGCAGAGAGACCCACTATTATTTAGGAGCTCACATTCTTTGAATAAGAATATTATCCATTTTCTTTTTCTTTGAAGAGCATACAGCCTCTTTTTTTTCTTTTCATTTTAATTAAGGAGACCTCCTGATACTTAAAATAAATAATCAAGAAAAGGCACTGTTTGCTTGTCTCCACCAGTGTGTTTGTTGTGACTAGTATTATAGTGGGATAACCAAATTACTAATTCCATATATTCCTGTAATTAGAGAAAAGAGAGAGATAAATGAAGTATAAATGTGAAGGGACAAGTGTCAGTAGACCTTTATCAAAAGATCTTGTCACCAAGACAACCAGCAGTCCTCATTTTATTCACGACAGTTAATACTTTAATTATTCCTATAATACTATATGCTTCTTCTTTTTTCCTTTTTTTTCTTTTTCAATTTTTAAACTTTACCTTTTTCTGATTATTATAGGTTGGATGTGTTCAAGTAGCTCCTTAAATGAGGGGGACATTGATGCCGCCCCACTCCAATCCCTTTACAACTAATAAGGAACTAATTAAGTTTTTCCATTTAGAGAAGTGGAAGTCAATTATTATATAAAGATCCAATTTTATCAAAAATAGTTTACATAAATAAAATGGTAATAATTTTTTTTAATTTAATTAAAATTTGAATATATTATAATTACCTTAAAATTTATAAAATAGTGTTTTATCATTTATAAGAGCTATACTCAACACGCTTTAAATTATTCTATACCATTAAAAAAAATAAACCAACTTCCTAATTGAGACACATATATTTATATTATATATGAAAAAGCTCAAGGCATTTGTTATATGAGTGAATTAATTCTGGATAGTTATAAAGTATGTTAAAGTATATAAAAAATTAACTAATGTTTTTTATTTTTACGAAAGAAAGAGACGTAAGAATCAAGAAAAATGTTCAAAAAATAATTTTTTTTTTTTTTTAAATGGAGAAAGAAAAAAAAGAAGATTTCCTTTTCTCTTTATAAAGGATAGAAAGTATTAAGTTCCAAAAATATGATTCTGTAAGAACCCTAAAGCATTGAAAACGCAACGCAAGAAGATTCCTCAAAATTGGAAACTGACCCTATAATTGATTTGTTTGTGAATTGATCGTTTCAACTTGAGTTGTTTTGTTTTAGTTTCTTTCTCTATGTGTATTATTGAACAAAATATACATATAAAAAAGTAATGTATAATTTTACTGTTTTGTAACTTTAGATATATAATTACAAACTGCAATAAAAAAAAAAAATTTACTATTAAAAAATTTTGATTTGTAAGGATTTGGTCACTTTCACCTTAATCAATAATTATTATTATACTAGTCATATTTAATAATATGAGTTTAGAATTTTACAGTTACTAATTTCAATATTTAACAGTCAAATCACGGTTTAAGAAGTTATTAATATGATTATATCGATTTTTTTAGCTGTCAAATAATAACATTTTGAATTATTAAACTTTAAATTTATATTATCCAATACAAAAAATATAATAATTATGGCCGATCAAAATGACAATGGCTAAATTTTTGATAATTGATACTTTTTAACGATAAAATATATTTCTATTTGAAGAGGGAATAGTCATGCAGTACCAAATATGAGATAGATTCTTTAAATAACAAGATTTTTTTTGAATAGGCCAATTCATTTGAGACTCTACTTATCCACTCTTTTTCCTATCCAAAGATTAGCTCCTTATCTATGTGTACAATAAATTTTTATGTTATTTCAATTGTAAATAATAATTCCGCTCAACAATTACTTTCAATAGGAAAAAGAATCCCATAAAAAAAATATAAAAAAGAAAAGAAAGAAAAATTGTTTTCTTTGATAACATGACTACATGTGCCCTCGATTGAATTTTGAGCAATAA